>NC_139609.1:96838554-98038554 GCF_964270895.1 Podarcis filfolensis
CTCTCTGCCCCCCCCCCCCTCCCGCGGCCGCTGTTGTTGTCCTCCGCCGCCCCCCCCTCTCGACCTCCTCCTCCTCGCGCGCGCGCCTGCCGGGAGCGCCCCTCGCTTGTTTTCCCCTCGGAGGAAGATGAAGGAGATGAAGCAGAGGAGGAAGAAGGAGCGCACGTGGGCCGAGGCCGCCCGCCTGGTGAGAAAGTGGGGGGGGGGAGAATAAGCCCCTCGCGTGGGTTTTTTCCCCTCCTTTTTGTGTGTGCATTGGGGGGGTGTTTATGGGGCGGAGGGCTCTTCCTTCCCTTTGTCGCTTTGTGGGGCGGGGAGGGAGGAGCTGCTTCCCCATGGAAACGTTGCAGGGGGGGTCCTCACCTTTTCCAGGTGGGAGAGCTACGTGGGCACAACTCCCCCTCCACTCTCCCACCCCCCACGAGGATGGGCGTAAGAACGAGAGCGAGGCCATGCAGGAGGGTCAAAACTTGAAATCCCCCCCAGTTCGGTCTTTGGGGCTCTTAGGCCCTGCAGAGGATCCACAAAGTGGAGGTGGGAAACGTGTGAAGCCCTCCAGGTGATGCTGGACTACAACTCCCATCATCCCCTGACCGTATTGGCAGTGGGAGTTCAACAGAGGGCCGCAAGTTTCCCCATTCCCATGATGCAGAATCTCTGTCCTAAGGATGCCAGAAGAGCCCGGCTGCTGGATCAGGCCAAAGATTTGTCTAGTCCACCATCCTGTTCTCACAGTGGCCAACCAGACCCCTTGGCAGTAAGTCTGCAAGGAGAACCAGAATGCATCTGTGCTCTCCTGGATGTAATTCTTAACAGCTGGTATTGAGAGGCATGCTGCATCTGACAGCGGAAGAATAACATAACGGTCCTGCATAGCAGCTCTAGATACCCTTGTGTTCCATGAATTTTTATAATCCACCATTAAAGCCATCAAGCCTGGTTGCCATCATGCTTTGGTAAGAAGTGTCATAGTTCTGTGAAAAAGAACTTTCTTTTCTCTTGACCTTTCAACTTCATTGGATTGCCACAGGTTCTAGTGTTATGAGAGAGGGGTAAAAGCTTTTTATAAAGTTCTGAAATGCCCCAACTTGACTTTTCTCCAAACTAAAAAGTCCCAAATGATGTAACCTTTTCTCATAGGAGAGCTGCTGCAGACCCCAGTCATTTTTACTGCTTTTTTCTGAAGTGAGATAACTGTACACAATATTCTAAATGTGGTCACATGTCCAAGGTGCTAACGTCACATTTATGTTTGTGTGTAGGTTCTGTGAAGGCTGTGCTAGTAATAGACAAGTTCATCTACAAACAAATGACAGTTGCTTCAGCCTCCCTAGAATAGGGAGAAACAATACAGTGGCACCTTGGTTTTCAAATGTCTCTGTTGACGAACATTTCGGTTTTTGAATGCTGTAAACATGGAACTAAATGGTTTGGTTTTTGAACACGCCTCAGAAGTCGAACATGCCACGTGGCTTCCGTATTGGGTTTTTTGTTTTCGAACATTTCAGAACTCAAACGGTCTTCTGGAACAGATTACGTTCGAAAACCAAGGTACCACTGCAATAATATTTAGAGGGGTAGCCATGTTACAACACAAACATAGCCATGTCTACTCAGAATTAAGCCCCATTGAATTCAGTAGGACTTACTCTAATGTAAGTGGGGTTAGTATTGAAATCATTATGATACAGCCGCCTTGTGGGTAACTGATGAAATGGGTCACAAGACTGAGTGTTTTTACAATAATATTCTTCACATTTGTATAATGCTTTCAAATGTTCAAAATGATCCATATGCCTATAATGTAAGTTAGTGTTTTCCCCAGGTGGACAGGATTAAGGCTGAGATAGACATGTTTGTCAGAGGCCAACTTTTAAGTTCATTGCACACTTGAGATTCAAACCCAAGGACTTGCATATTTGTAGCTCACCCTCATACCTACTGCAGCACACCAGCTTTGCAATAAGGATCCTATAATGGGAAGAGAGGAGCCCGTCAGGAAATAATGAAGCATTGGACTGGAATTCCATTTTGTGTATTTAGAAATTTTTCAATGCAACAGGGATTTATACTTCATTCATTCTCCATAGAGCACTCCCTCAGGATGCAAGAAATTTGAGAGCTTGTCCTATAATTTATACTTATGTCATGGGGCTTGGAATGAGTTACACAGAAATTGTCTGAAGCATAGTATATGGTTGCACAGTTCTTTCCACATTAGAGGCAGTATACAATGTGGTAGAATAAACTTTTTTTGGAAAGATTGCTTCTGGTTCAGGGTATGAAAATGAATTTCCAAGCTCAGAGTTAGTCACCTCTGTTTTCCTGATACAGTGGTACCTCGCAAGACGAAAACGCACAAGACGAAAACGCGCAAGACGAAAGGGTTTTTCGTTTTTTGCGTTGCTTCGCAAGACGATTTTCCCTATGGGCTTGCTTCGCAAGACGAAAACGTCTTGCGAGTTTGCTTCCTTTTTCTTAAAGCCGTTAATACCCAGCGAATCCGCGCTCCGCAAGACGAAAAAATCGCTAGACGACACAACTCGCGGAAGGAATTAATTTCGTCTTGCGAGGCATCACTGTATATACTTGTCTATGTGTGAGTAAAGAGTCTCCTCTGTTTAAGTTCATTCATGTTGGCATAAGCATGTCAGATACAGTGGTACCTCAGGTTACATACGCTTCAGGTTACAGACTCCGCTAACCCAGAAATAGTACCTCGGGTTAAGAACTTTGCTTCAGGATGAGAACAGAAATCGTGCTCCGGCGGCACGGCAGCAGCAAGAGGCCCCATTAGCTAAAATGGTGCTTCAGGTTAAGAACAGTTTCAGGTTAAGAACGGACCTCTGGAATGAATTAAGTATGTAACCAGAGGTACCACTGTATATCTGTGTTGCCTGACTATGATAGGGACTTTTAGTACCATGATAACACTGTTACTGTATTGTATATTGACTTGCCGGGCAGAGCAAACTCAAAGAATGCCAGGTGTCTTTCTAGATGGAGGTTATTTCTCACTTCATTAGACATACCTCTACCTGTGACATACATGTGATGGAAAGAGAAGCTAAAATGCTACTCCCATGTTTATCTAGGACTCTAGAGCAGGGGTCAGCAAGGTTTACCGGCCATGGGCCGGATCACTCCCATGGAGATCGTCCGTGGGCCGGATTGGCGCAGCGTGATACCAGAAATTGCATCTGTGCATGTCTGTGGCGTCGGAAATCGCTTCTGCGCATGCACAGATGCCAAAAATAACGCCTGTGCAAAAGCGATTTTCGGCGTCTGGACATGCGCAGATGTGATTTCCGGTATCTGCACTTGCGCAGATGTGATTTCCAGTGCTGCTCGGAGAGTTGCTACGCTGGTTTAGCGCAGCACGCAGGGGACTCGCCGAGCAGGCGGCTCATGGGTCAGTAAAACGGTCTTCATGGGCTGCACGTTGTCAACCCCTGCTCTAGAGGCAGGGGCACTATCTCCTCCCCACAATACGTGTAAAGAGAAAAGTTTCTCCTATGTAGTAGTAATTGGTACACACATTGCAGAGTTGAGGCAGGACTTGGGAATCTCTTACAGCTGTTTAATACATTTTTAAAAAGAAAACTCAATAAAGCCTGGGAAACTTTGTCTGCCCACTGGTTTTCATCTTCAGAATGACATGGGGACATCTGTTTCCACATTTTAAGCCTTGCAGCAAAGGGAGAAGAATTTTGCCTGCTGTTGTCATTTCCACATAAGATTCCACAGTGACAAGTTGCTACAACCTCTGAGGCAGGAAGGCATCCCATGGAAATTGTTTCTTCTGCTCTGGATGTTCTCACATTCGTAGTTTCCCATTGGCTGAAACAAGGAGGTGAAAGTATGGGCCACTATAGAGCATTGGTTCATTTCTGCCTAGTGCTATGTCTGGTAGAAGCTGGGAATCATATTCTCATGTCCAGTTGGGAAGGACTGTTTCTTAAAGCAGGATTGTGTTTCCCCCTTTTATGAGAATAGGTGATTTACCATTTATTCTCACTCTCCTTCCATAAGAACTGTATTGAAATAGACTGCCTGGCTCATACATTATGGTTGGTTGAGGTAATTTTCACTGTCCTTTTTACAAAGGAGAAACCTTCTTTAAAGATAGATCCCTTTCGTGCAGGGATAGATTTTTAACAAGGGTTTTAAAGGCCCACAGAATGAGTTATTCTCCAGAAGAAAGTACTTTTTAATTCCATTTTCTTGTTCGCTGTGAGGGGTGTTCATGCAGGTGTGAGGGAGATACAAAGGTTTTCATTAATGGTTGAGAGAGTGAGAAGTGTAGGCTCTTAGAGGCGAATGCATGTGTGTTCCCATTTATGGTAAGAAGTAGGCGTTCTTCCTGAGAAAGCTGCCAGCAGTTAGTAGATGCTGATTAAATTTCTCAATATTACTAAAATATATCGCCTCTAGGTATGGGCAGAATTTCTGGCTTGCTTTGTTAGAGGCTTAAGGAAACAATTTTGTGGTGTCATTAGAAGTAGATAAACTAGCAACCTTTCACCTCTGGAGCGGAGCCATGTTTTTGATCGCTTCAGTATTATACTTACTTACCTAGGACTGACTTTTGACTAGGCATGTGTAGTACAGTCCGTAAGACTGCAGTGGTATAGACCTGGACTTAACCCCAATAGCACACGATGGGAGTTCTTCCAACTAAAAATGCATTGGATTTTGCTCCAAGAATCTGAAGCTTCTCTGCTTTAGTGTTTTCCAGCACTTCCTGAGATCAAACTGATTTGCATTCTGAGGAATGTTTCAGGAATTTACTGTGTGGTTACAGTTGCAAAAAAAACGCTTCTCCCTGCATGTGAATTGTGAAATCTTAAATGGAGGCATGTCCTTTCTTCTTTTTGGTTTGCACTTTAAAAATAACAAAGCCCATCCATTCTCCACTCCCAGTAATAAAAAAAGAGGTGTGGAGGAGGGGATATGCAGAACTGAAGCATAATTGTATCTATTTAGGGGACAAATTCCTCAGGTGGGCGTGTAAAACCTTCTATCAAAACTCTGATAACACTTCCCTCCTCCACTCCAAACTAGAGATGAGCAGTAACATTGCATACATCAGGGGTCGGCAAGGTTTACCTCACCTGGGCTGGTTCACTCCAGCGGAGATTCCTCCGTGGGCCGGATCACACGTGTGTGTAAGCGTGTCTGTCCACAATTTCCATTGTCGGCGTCTGTGCAGACATGTTTTTCGGCGTCAGCGCAGACACAGTTTCCAGTGCCATGGAAGCGAGTCCCTGCACCGGTTTAGTGCAGCACGTGGGGACTCGCCAAGCAGGTGGCTTGGTTCGGAGGTAGCCCGTGGGCCAGTTAAATGACCCCCGTGGGCTGCTTGTGGCCCATGGGCCTTAGGTTGCCAACCCCTGGCATACACCATGCTCAGTTATTTGCAGGCTGGATCATGCAGCTATCTGCTTTTACTGTGCTGTTTTCAGAGACTGGGTTCAGGAAGTAATTCTTCCCTTCTACTTAAAAAAAAATTATGTTGAGTAGGGCAAGTTGTATGTGGCTGTAGTCTGGATGATCTGTCTTCTATATTATTGACTGAGGATGAAACTTTTCAATTTTAGTTGTGGTTTCCTTTCTTGGACAGTATTCACCCCCTGCTTGACTGTCTAGTACAGAAGTGTGTACAGTCGTACCTTGGTTTTCAAACAGCTTAGTTCTCGAACGTTTTGGCTCCTGAATGCCACAAACCCGGAAGTGACTGTTCTGGTTTGCAAACTATTTTTGGAAGCTGAACATCTGATGGGGCTTCCACGGCTTCCGATTGGCTGCAGGAGCTTCCTGCAACCAATCAGAAGCCGTGCTTCGGTTTCTGAACATTTTGGAAGTCGAATGGACTTCTGGAATGGATTCCATTCGACTTCCAAGGTACTACTGTACTTGTTTAGCTGTGTTCAAGTTTAGTACAGTGGTACCTCAGGTTACAGACGCTTCAGGTTACAGACTCCGCTAACCCAGAAATAGTACCTCGGGTTAAGAACTTTGCTTCAGGATGAGAACAGAAATCGTGCGGCTGCAGCAGCAGCGGGAGGCCCCATTAGCTAAAGTGGTACCTCAGGTTAATAACAGTTTCAGGTTAAGAATGGATCTCCAGAACGAATTAAGCTCTTAATCCGAGGTTCCACTGTATTTAGTGCAAGAGCATTCATACAGTGATACTTATTCTGTCCACAGGGGCCACAAAAATGCCAGTGGCAGCCATGCACTTAATTCTGGAAATTGCTACCTGATGCTTCCATGGATGCCCAGTATAAAGTGAGATCTTGTCTCCTTTTGTATCAAGCACAAGAGATTGTGGTCCCCTTCCAACATCTTATGGCATGTGGAAGAGCTTGAGGGGTGGGACAGAGTGCTTTTGCCCCTTACTTCATGCCAGTTTTTGCAGGAAAAGCAGTGGGAGTATTACTGACGTTCCCCCAGGCTTGTGAGTACCTCTTGCTTTAGTCCTCGCATTAGGCAATTCCAGGCATTAGCTGGAGACTCTCATGATGCTTTGGACAAATGAGCTGCATCTATCAGAGCGCTTGGAGGGAGGGGGGGAGACACACAGTGATGATGGCAACCAAAATTTTTGTCCAGCTCTGAAACTCTGCTAAAGTTTTTAGACTTACGCTTTTCTTATAAGAATATATATGCCTGCCACTGAAGTTCTTCAGTGAGTTCTTTTTACTACTACCAAGCATGATAACCATCTTGATGTAGTGGAGAGTCCATAGAATTTGCACTGGGGAGGCCTGGGTTCAACTTTCCACTGGGCACCTCACTCTTACTCTAGAACAGCTACTGTTTCTTAGTTCTGTACTTCACTTCCTAAAATAGTTTAGCATCCACAGCATATAGCTGTTAATTGTTCAGCTTGATGAAGATGTTAACCCAGTGTGTGGTAACTGCAGAAAGGGCAAATTCTATGCTAGGGATCGTTAGAAAAAGAGTTGAAAATTACAGTGGTACCTTGGGTTACAGACACTTCAGGTTACAGACTCCACTAACCCAGAAATAGTACCTCGGGTTAAGAACTTTGCTTCAGGGTGAGAACAGAAATCGTGCAGCAGCAGGAGGCCCCATTATCTAAAGTGGTGCTTCAGGTTAAGAACAGTTTCAGGTTAAGAACGGATCTCCGGAACGAATTAAGTTCTTAACCTGAGGTACCACTGTATATCACGATAGCTGAAATAACGAAGGAGCTACGCAGAGGCGAACACAGCATGTCCTGGCAACTGCTACTACTTAAGGGTCTAAAACTGATAAATGATACTTTGATCAGTTACCTCATGGTGATTGTCAGCAGTAGGCAAGTCAAAATGCATCCAAATGAGACTTTTGCTTTTGGGCTTGGCTACCAAGTGATGGTATATGGCCCCCCCCCATACATAAAAATTCTTAGAAGTAAATGAAAATTGCTTGTTGTTGTTGTTTAGTCGTTTAGTCATGTCTGATTCTTCGTGACCCCCTGGACCAGAGCACGCCAGGCACTCCTGTCTTCCACTGCCTCCCGCAGTTTGGTCAAACTCATGCTGGTGGTTGTATTTGACTGAGTTATTGATAGGACTAGGAAATTCAGAAACTCTGTCAGGCTTCTAGAGTTTGAGTGGGTAGAGTTCCTTACTGTTTGTCATTCTCTTCAGGTGCAGAGTGATACTGAGCATCAAGGCAGCTTTGCTTAGACGCTTCCATCTGTATTTTATACACTGATTCTCATCTTTGTGGGTCAAACACTTTGCTTGGACACCTGGCATATGTTGCTGCTTAACCGCTACCTAATGCCAGCAGCATTTAAATAAAGCTATCAGGTGATACCAAGAGGACAGGGGCAAGGTTGCAGGGAATATAGTCACCCGCCTTGACCTTGAAAATACTGAGATTGAATGGGTCCCTATGTGCACCTCAGCCCCCTTGCTCATCTTGCCCATGCCTTGTAGTCCTCTTAATGTCACAGCAGCAATCTTCTTGTGAGAAGACTTTGCTTTCCCTTGCTCTGCGAGTGAACTTGCTTATCAGACCAGTATTGCTTTTGCCCCCTTTTGTCTGGAGTCTTCTTAATATGTATGGAGCATCATAACCTTTCTATTTCTGGTTTGTTGCTGGCTCAACCTCAGGTTAGATTATCTGCTTAAAGGCTTTCTGCCCCACACCTGGTTTGTGGGTTGCTTTCAAGCCGACTGGAAACCCATTCAAAACAGGTCTTTGTATAAGACCTATGTTTTTTGCACAGACCTCCTCATAGTTTTTGAAGCGTCTTCTTCGTTTCCCCTGGGTGCCTTATACATTCTATGCACGCAGTTTCTAAGAAAAGTATTTTAAATACACACAGTTGGAATGATACTCAACACATGCCAAAGTCAAACTGCTAATCTTGGTAGCAAACTATCTGGAGGAGCTGCAGCCCAGGATCCCCTGGTGTTTGGATCATCATAAACTGAAAATATTTTCAGGCAGTACTTCCGGCTCTGCCCTGTTTTTAAGTTATTTCCCTTGCACAGTGATCAAAGAACTGCTTTAGAAAGTTCTTTGTGAAGATAACATGTGATCTGAAAAGCCAACAGGGGGGCTAGTTTCTTATTTATATGCCATTTGTTTATGGGATAAGGGGTTCACATTTTGTTTTGTTTTTATGCATTTTGTGTTCTCATTTTGTCTTTTTATGTTGTGAACTGCCCTGCGATTTTTGGATGAAGGGCAGTGTACACATTCATTCAATAAATAATAATAATAAAATCTGATATCAAGAGAAGAAATCTCATAGAAATCTCAGAACTCTTGATTTGTTAAACAACTGCTTTCTTCCTTCGTAGTGTTTTACCCTTTCAGATGTGATGTGTACTATAGTAATCTTTAGAGATCAATCTACCAAGCCCTTTTGCTGAGCATTCATTTTCATTGAGGCATCCACAAGATATTTGTGGCTGGTTTTCTGTGATTTTTATGACTTCCAGTAGACTTATTCACACGCTCATAGGTATTGTGTGCACTACTTGTAATACTGGTGAAGGGAGCTAGCAATCATTACAATTTCTGGCGAAATTGTGCCCCTTAGGAACATCCTTCTATAGCTTGGTGTTTTTGTTCATGCTTTGTTTTTGCCCTGTAGCATGACACGCTTTATATTTAATTTGAATTCTCAAGTTCTACTTAATCTCACATGTAACTGTTAGAGAACGGGTTCATGTGATCCATTGATGTGCAGCTGCAAGCTACATTTCTTTCTGGGTTAATGTTCTATGTGTGATTTGTGTCAACGGTGTCCAAGTGTCTTACCACGTCAGAGCTTAACCCTTCCACCAGGATCTTACTTCCTTTTTTCACTCATGAAGGCTACCTCTTTCTGAAAAGTGCCCTGGAGTCACTCTTTATCCTTTAAGGAGGCTGGATCACTTAAGTCTGTGTTAGTAGTTGTCTTTGTTCAGAATTAGAATGGCTTTCCTCAGTGCCCTGTGGCTTAGCACCTTCTTTTAGATCACTTGTTTAGATTCCCTGGGAGCTTCTATTAACATTAGGTGTGTGTTGCACAGTTTCCATTTCCTAGTCTCCTGCCAAATAACTTTTTAATTCACAGCTCTTGGAGTATTACATACTGAGAAATGCAGAGCTGAGGGCTATGGATATAATTTGCTTTTACCTTTCCTGGGACATGTTGGCAGATTCTCGGGTGCGTGACAGCAGGATGTGTGGTTCAGGTTGATCTTTCTCTTTGTGGAGGTGGAGATTCACTGGTGGTTACTGACCTGCGTTCCTTTCCAACAGAGATGCCCCATTGATGCTGTTTCACCTCTTCAACTGGCCTGCAGCTGCTACTCCCTTGGCACAGCTTTGCAGGAACTCCATTCTTTATGTTCTCACATGCACACAACAATTAGTGTTACCAACTTGTCCTTTTAGTGAGACTGTAAGTGAAAATTGTGGGCCTCAAACTCTTTATTTCAGCACTCTCTATTTTTGAGAGTACCAGTAGGCTGAAATAAGAGCTTTAGGTTACACAATGGAATTTATTTCAATAACATGTATAGTAGCTTACAGAACATCCATGAGGTCATCTCTTTTTCCATTATCGTGTTTGTATAATTTGACATGATACTTCTATCTGGAAGAAGAGTGTGTTTGATCAAATTTAGGGGGTCCCCTTCTCAGCACAGGTTTGTTTCAGCGTCTTTGAAAGGAGATGCTGAGAAATGCCAAATGTGTCTCAAGAAAAGCTTTAGAAGTCGACTTCTAACTTGAACTGAAGAGCTTATATCTTTTAAGCCAGAGCTGGAGGCTTCTTATCATTTCTGCTGTCAAAATATTATCCCGTGTACTTTTGAAAATCTTGCCTTCACAGTATCTTGTAGCTATGATATGCCTTCTTACACTGTATACATTTTTTGAAAAAGGGCACTGAAATAAAAGTGCAACCTTTCATGGTCATGGTCCAGTCTGTGGTTGCCTGTTGGCGAGTCAATTGTTTCACCAGGAGACATTGACAGTTTCATAGTCTGAGAGGTATACACCTGTTCATCCAGTGTACTAGCAACTCTGTGATTTTTAGGGCCAGAGTTGATGATCTGTCCAGGAGGGCAAATAGTATCTTGAAGGAAAGCAATTTATATTGTGAAAAGAAGCGGGGGGGGGGGGCGGGTTATAAACAACCCCCTCCAAACACCTTGGCCATGCTTAAGTTGAAGAGCTCCCTCCCCACAGAGTGCGGGACTTTCAGTATATGGCTTCCAGCAAATGCTGAAGACACGCCTCTTTACTCTGGTTTTGACACTTGAGGTTTATATTTTAAGGATGCACCTTATTTCTGTAATTGCAAGTTGCTTTAAACTGTTTTTAATAATGTGTAACCTGCCCTGGGACCTTAAGGTGAACATTGGGTAATGAATTATATATATTTTTAATAAGAATAGCTTCCACTGCCTACTGAATACTTTTTTATTCTGGCAGGCATTTAATTGATGTTTTGTTTTATAGTTTGTTTTATAATTTAAAAAAAAATCTATTTTTTGTACTGTAAAGACTATTGTAGTTAAGCAGTGTGTAAGTTGCTTAAATAAATACAATATTTTTCTGTGTACAAGACGAGGAATTTATATTTAAAAAATAATGTTAAAAATTGGGGGTCGTCTTATACATGGATAGTGCAGTGTTGGGATGGGTGATTGGTTCCTGCCATGAGCGGCAGATTGCTATCTGCGATTGGACGGGTGATTGATGGTTGCGGCAATGGCTGTTGTTGATTTGCTTCCACCGCGGCAATTGGGTGGGCTATTGGCAGGTGCTGTTGGTGACTGGGCAGATGATTGGTGGCTTCGGCAACGTGTGATATTGTCTGCGTTTGTCTTTGGGATTTTCGGCAATCCCTCTTAAAAAAACGCAACAACTCTGGGCATTCCCCTTCAAAAAAAGCTCAACAACTTCGGGCAATCCGTCCCCTATTTTTTTAATTTGTAGTCCCCAAAAATAGGGGGCGCCTTATACATGGAAAAATATGGTACACCCACACACCAGTGACTGCTTTTAAAATAGGTCCGCAGATGCAATCCTGTCTCATTGAGCTTGGCCCTTCAGCACTGGATGAAATCTTGCCAAGCGACTCATTTCATTTTGAGTCAGCATGGGCTTGCATTGGGAATGTTATGGCCTGAAAAATCCATGTTCAATAGCTTTGTAGAAAGGCTAGGCCAGATTCTCTAACCCTTTATCTTCAGTTTGAATGCCTTAGGCTTGGGGTTTACATGCTAAGCTTGAACTGTTTATTTATCTTTTCAGGTGCTGGAAAACTACTCTGATGGACCCATGACCCCAAAACAGATTTTGCAGGTCATAGAAACAGAAGGCCTAAAGGAAATGAGGTTGGTAGTGTTCTTCGTGTTTAAGTTAAAAGTATGGTGTAGGATGAAGTTGACTTCTTTATTTCCTCTAGTGCACCTCTTCCTTGCCTTTAAAAAACTGAATTTGGTCTGAAAATGTTCCATGTCATACTTTAGGTTCAATAGGTGGATTTCCTGGATCTGTTTGAGAATTATTTTATTATTATTTTTTCAATTTATACACCGCCCTATACCCAGAAGTCTCAGGGCGGTTCACAAACAAGACCACGTATAAAATCAAACCAAAAACAATAACCCAATAGCCCTGCATAATCCAGGCATGTCCAAAGTCTGTTTGGGGAGCCTAATCCAACCCTAAAAAACCCTCAAGAGCTTCAATCCTAAAGAAAGCTCAACAAGTTCAACCTTAAATAAAGTTTAACAACTTCAATCCTAAAAAAAAAGGCCAACAACTTTGGTCGGCCTGGGCCTCTGAAAAAAAGTTTGGACACCCCTGGAATCCCATGCAATGCATAGGCTGAATTGCAAGCACTCCCCGCCTAAACAAAGCATTTACTAGTGGAATTGTCCCAGGCATGATGAACAGGTGAATTTGACAAGGCTAAATGTCATGTTTATTTTTTTTTATAAGATATTTATTGAAATTTTCAAAAAATAAAGAAAAAAAATATATATATAAAAAACACACACACATATAATTACATTCCTTTCTTTCAATAACATATTTCCTTGACTTCCCCACACCTCCCCTTCTTGTATTCCAATTCAATTTTTAGTTCAGCAAGTTCTTATCCCCAAATTTTACCTTATTATATTTAAATCCTTTTGATTAACCAATTTTAACATAAACCTCATTCTTTATGCATCAATACTTATTCTTAATATCTTTTTCTAAGATCGACCCCAATTCCCTTTCACGAGTTCCCCATTTTAATATAAGTAACAAAACAAAAATATATAAAAACAAAATATAATTGTACAGCCTTTGGATACCCAATACCCCATTCCCCACCTTTCCCGGTTTCAAGCTCCAACAAATGTCCATCAGTCTATCTGGTGTCAGCCTGGTGGCCTCACATCCGAGGCTCTTAAGTCTCTCTCATTTCCTCTCTGCCGGTTTTTTTGGTAGTCCTTTATATTAAACACCAAATCTCGGAGAAGCTCTGTCCCAATAAGGTCCATGTTTCTTCCAGCCAGACCTCCATATTTAAAATTGTAGTCCAAATCTTGTTTCTTACTTCTTTTAAGACCAAATGTCCCAGAAACTCCAGCTAAATGTCATGTTTAAACCCAATGGAGTTAGTTATATCATGCTGTTGTAAAATTATCACAGAGACCTTGTCCTTCGATGACTCTTAACCGTTTTTGTCCATCGGGGTGTTTGTTAGATTGTATGATCATTGTTGCTCTTTTTCACCATGTGAGCCTTTTTCCAAGGGATTGTGGAACAGCCTCATTACTCTGTTGCTGGAAGAGCAGCACTGGTTGCTGGTTTGATACTAGACCAGGTTCAAGGCACTTGTGTTAATTCACAAAGCCCTAAATAATTTGGGCCTGAAGTATGTTACGGACTGTCTGATTTCTTACGTTCCACCTTGATCGCTGAGATCCTCTGATGGGACACTTCTGATGGCTCCCCACATGGCCCCTGAGGTTTGGCCGGCCGTCACTAGAGACCGGGCCCTGCCCTGTGGAACTCCCTGCCAGTAGAGGTTCATTAGGAACCACTTCTTCATTCGGACATCTTTGGAAACTATATTGTTTAGACAGGCTTTTATAACATGAGTTTTCTTTGTTAATCAGTGTTTATTGATTCTCATCAATAAATGTTGTACTGTGCCTTGAAATAGTTCTGTAAAAGTATGGATTCTAAATATGTAAATAAATAAATTTATCTCCCCTCCCTCCTGAGTATAAAGTGTGTTACCAAGGCAAGAGCAAACAAGCTCATTATTATCATCATCATCATCGTCGTCGTCGTCGTCATCATCATTTATATACTGCCCTTCATCAAAAGATCTCATGGTGGTTTAGGTAGAGATCTGAGCCCCTACATTTATCCATGTGCATTTTATTGTTGAGTTAAAGATATACTACAGACAGAGGGAGGAATTCAACACTGTGCTATTACAATTGTTCAGTCAGCGCAAGCTTTTCATCTTGTGGGAGGGCAGGGTGGGGAGTCCCATTTCACTAGCAGAACTTGTTTCACTGGCTTCTGCTAGTGCATCTGATTAGTTGAATCTGGCCCGTAATATGTTTGGTACACTCTGACGCTGTGTTTTGGGCTGAGATTCAGTTATAAGACATTTCAGAAAATGTTCAGAGTACAGTCTTTCATTTTGCAACACCTTTAACTGAGACAGGAGCTTAAATGCAGGAATGAAAGTGTAGACTTAATTAGATATACCTATAGTCTCCAGTTGCATTTAATAAGGAAGAGAGTTATTTGCAGATGAGATAAATAATTTTATTTGCACTTCAGAAGTAAAGTGTCCCAAGCTGGCTATACCCTGTTACTGTTTTTTTGTCTGAAATAGCTTATCTCCCACCTGGAGTTTGAATATTTTGTGTTAATTTCATTCTGTTTTCTTTTGATACGTCATTTCCTCTCCACATGTCACCGGCATTGCTATGGAATCACTGCATGTCTACAGAAGGTAAATTACTTTCTAAATAAGGATGGGGCCTCTGCAAAAAATTGTCCTCAGGAATTTAAAATGTTTCCTCCTGGATTTCATTTCATTTCAATTTATTTGCCACCCTGGTACAGATCACAACTAACTTTGCTGTTAATTCATTAGAAATGATAACAAGTTGTGCTTCTTTATCAGCTTAAGTAATCTTACTGGCTCTTTATTTTGAAGGTGTGACATCTTTTCAAAGTAGCTGCATCTGACAGAGCACTTTACGGGAGGGGGGCACAGTGATGATGGTGTAACATCTTTTCAAATTGCTTTTTTTTTTCACCCGAAGAGCTCTGCTTTCTATGTTTTGTATTTTCTGTGAATGCTTCTCTGTAAAAGGGGGCCCAAAGAAGAACATTTCATCCATTGTTACCACGTTCACGAAGCCAAGGCAGTTTTGTGTTGGGATCCAGCATAGCTAAACATCATTATGTCTTATCATTCTTTCCCAACATTTGATATTCCTAAAGAGGCAAACACATATTTGCACCTCCTCCTTGCCTTAGGCATTCTGAAATAAAAGATCATGTTATAACACAGTATGGTTTAATTTAGTTTAGTTTAGGTAAGTTTAGTTCAGTTATTTATTTATACGCCACCTTTTCCCCTGATGATACTCAAGGCAGTTTAGATTCTTCTTGTCTCCACATGCAACTGTGTTTGCAGTGATGCGAAAGCATGTGGAATAGAAGGTGTGCCTTGGGCTTTTCACTTAGGAGCCCAGCATGTAGGCATAGCCAGTGGCTTCTTCAAGGAGAACCCCAAACCACACAAGTTTGGATGCTTCTCCCACTACAAGCTGAAGGATCTCTCTTATTTCCAACAGCAGCCAGGGAAATATACTGGGGAGGAGTGAGGCGGCTTGTTCCTGAAAAATGTTTCTGCCCTTCACCATCTCCTGTTTAAAACAGTATTTTAGAATCCTTATTGTAAAATTGGTCTTGACTGGACAATATAAAATTATTTGGCCAGAAATTAACTTGAGATTGCATAGCACACCTTTATGTTTCACAAAATAAAAAAACAGTAACTCTGTGCAAGTACTGAGGTATTTGGTTTGGTAGTGATTATTCTGATCAGGGAGTTTGATGAAAACAATATGTTCTTTATGCCATGCAGACAGGCTGAAAGTGTCTTTTCAACACTGGGGTGTCTTGCCTTGCTGTGCTGGGTTGGGGTGGCTGAAGTAGCAGAGTTTCCATAATAATTTTCCTGTTAATTATAAAGCAATGTGTGTCTGAGCTGCCATATCCAATGATGCATTTTCCCTTCCTTCCTTCCTTCAGTGGCACATCCCCGCTGGCCTGCCTGAATGCCATGCTCCACTCCAATTCAAGGAGCTGTGAGGGGCTTTTCTACAAACTCCCTGGGCGCATCAGCCTTTTCACCCTCAAGGTAAGACCAGATTGCTCTTCCTCCACACCAGAGATTTGGCAAAGGTTTAGCTAGCTGGCAAATATTGAATGAACACCTGACACATGATAGAATCTGATATCTGGACTTTCTGGCAAGCTGGGCTCACAGTCAAAGCTAACCTGCTATTTAGCTTACATATTCTAACCTGCTTGCATATTCTAAACTGCTATTCAGCTTATATAGCGCTCATAATATTTTTAAATATTTGAGCATTAGTGCCATAAGACCTACTAACCTGACACACAGCATATTGTTTTTTTCTAAAGCCGCTGCTTAAAGCAGCACTTTTAATCAAAGTGGATGGATCAAGATTAGTGTGTTTGCTAACCCATTAACCAGGTATTGGACATCAGGGTTCCCTTGGGTTCAGTATTATCCCTGTGATTTTCCACTTTGATTCGTAAGGGGAAATTCACCAGAGCTTTGATTTGTCTTTCTAGAAAGACGCTGTGCAGTGGTCCCGGAACCTGTCTGCCCCCGAAGGAGAAGAGCTGGATGATGCTGCTGATGCCGAAAGCAGTGGCTCCAACGAAGCCAGCACTGTGAGCGGCGATAATGACAGTAAGCGCCTGCTTGGCCGAGTTTTTATTTAGTTAACAGAATCTGTATAACCCTCTCAACAGTTTACAAAAAATTACTGATAAAAATCAGAAGCTAAAAACATTTACCCCAAAATGTCAAAATACAAACAATCATCACAAGTTGAAATATACATTATAAACTAAAGTGATGTGTGCTTCAGATAGAATTGTAGAGTTGGAAGGGACCTAGTCTGAGTGGGCTTGCCTAAGTGAAGAAGTTTGGGGCAGGTGCCAAAAACATGTATTATTAATAATTTATTAATGAAAAATATTCATATCCTGCTGCATCATAAAAGTATATCACAGCAGTTTACAACAATATAAAGTCATAAAACCGGACAATAACATCATGAAAAGTTAAAAGCAAAAATAAATAAAAAACAAACATCACATCGACACACCATTTGTTGGGGGGTGTAAAGAGTAAGGTTACCATAACTTCCGTCATAGAGCTTCAATATGTTGATGACATATTGGAAAATGTTGATCACTTTTCCTACCTGGGCAGTTATTTTTCCACAAGGGCCAACATGGGTGCTGAAATCCAGCATTGCCTGAGTTCTGTGAATGCGGCTTTCTCCCGATTGAAGTGCAGGGTGTTTGAGGACCGAGACATTCACAGGGAAACCAAAAAGCTCGTTTACAAAGCTATTGTACTACCAACCTTACTGAACACTTGTGAAACATGGACCGCTTATAAACACCATCTCCAACTCCCCAAAAGTTTCTATCAACGGTGTCTCCCCAAAATTTTACATATACTTGGGAAGACAGGCGAACTAATATCAGTGTACTGGAAGAAGCAAAGATCACCAGTGTCGAAGCAACGATTCTTCAATGTCAGCTTCGTTGGACTGGTCGTGTTCAGATGCCTGATTATCGTCTTCCAAAGCAACTACTCTATTCTGAACTTAAAAATGGAAAGCACAATGCTGGTGGTCAACAAAAGAGGTTAAAAGACTCTCTCAAGGCAAATCTTAAAAAATGTAGTGTAAACACTGACAATTTGGAAACACTGGCCTGCGAGTGCCCCAACTGGAGAACAGCCTTTACCAAAGGTGTCATGGACTTTGAAGACGCTCAAACTCAGGACGAAAGGGAGAAACATGCTAAGAGGATGGCACGTTTGGCAAACCCTCACCGTGATCAACTCCTGCCTGGAAACCTATGTCCCCACTGTGGAAGGATGTGTGGATCCAGAATTGGCCTCCAGAGTCACTTATGGACTCGCCGTTAAGACTGTGTTCATGGAAGACAATCTTACTTAGCTACGAGGGATCGCCAGAGAAGATGACTCTTAATTGGCTGCCTAGGCCTGGCAGAAGAGAAAAGTTTCCAGCAAGCATTTAAAAGTTGGCAACAGAAGGCAACAACAGAATACCAGCAAAGTGTTCCACAGGACTGGGCCGATGACACTAAAGGCTGTTTTTCCACTGTTGTCAAATAAGCCTCACCAACTGGGGGAGCCTGCCTGGTGTCAGTAGGCAGGAAGTTCCAGACTGTAGTTGCTGCCATGTTTGAAATATAATTCCTTTCAAGTGGAGACTGAGTGGCACTTGTAAAATGTCAGTTCTACAGATCAAGGTGGTTGAGTGGGCATATGTGAGGTAAGGTGAACCTTCAAGTAAACGAGTCCCAAGTTGATATGGGTTTTATATACCAATAGTAACACTTTGAATTGTTCCACTTACAGATTGGCAGCCAGTGCAGATCTTTTAAGCAGAGGTGTAATTGTCATTAATTCTACTCATATTGATCCAGAGCAGAACTCCAGTGTATAGTTAGCAGAGTAAAAACTTAAACACGTTGCAGAATTCGCAAAAAAATAGATCAGAGGCAATTAGTATTTAATCCATCAGAGCTTTACTCCTACTGAAGGCAAATGAGCCTAATGGTCACAAATCCAATACATTCAGGACTTGCCCTGTCCATAAGAAATCCAGTTGCAGCAGACTTAAGTTTACAATAACTTATAAGAAGACTAAAACCTTAGCACTATATACAGAACACCACACCAGAAGGAACAAAAATTTTTTCCTTCCAGTAGCACCTTAAAGACCAACTAAGTTAGTTCTTGGTATGTGCATGCACACTTCTTCAGATACACCAGAAGGAAAAAGAGGTAGAAAAGAGTGAAACCCAGGCTCCTCCTGGCCTTATTATTATAGTCAGCATGACATTGACAGAAAGAGAGAACCAGTTTTAGCCATCTGTACTCAGTTTCTCTGAAGGAATAACCCAAACATCATGAACCTTCTGCTTGTTTCTTTCACGCAGAGAAGCTTCCAGAAGCCTCTTGGATTAATTAGAATAGGAAAGATCTCTACACATCAGATCAATACTTTCTGTACCAAAAAATGCAAACTGACAGTAATATGCTGACAGGGGTTTCACTCCTGTGAGCAATCATACTGCAGCATTCTGCACAAATTTAACAAGGAGAGTCCAACCTTGCTGTAATCCAGGCCTGAATTCACCAATGCCTGGATTACCATGGTCAAGCTGTCTCCGTCCAGGAATGTCCAGCTTCATCTGGCGAAAGGCACTCCTTGCCACTGAGATTGCCTGAGTCTCCAGTGATGAAGCTGGATCCAGAACTGCTTACTTGCTTGTTCAGCGGAAGTGCAGCCCTGTCAAGGGCAGACAATTGGCCAACCCTGAGCTGCTTGTTTCTTCCACCAATGTTGATGGGATGGTTTTTTTTTCTTTTCAGTATCTCTAGATGAAACCTCCTCAAGCGCCTCTTGTTCCACTGAGCCTCAGAGCAAGAATGTACCTGCTGTTCGGGAGAGCCATAGAGCAGCCTCACAGGTAGAATGGGGGCATTTGACTGGGGACTTGTGGGGAGTGGGGCAAAGCAGAATGCATCAGGAAGGATAGCAATGCATATAAACCTTTTTAAGTAAAAGAAGAAGTAAAAATAAAAGAAGGGCTCAACAGAGCTCTGGTGGGGTAGAAGGAGAAACCTGAAGCTGCACAGGTTGACCCGCCGTGGCAGCTCTTCAGCAAAAGTCTCTCCTTCAGTTGCTGCTATCCTCGATGGCTGAGTTCTGCCTCCACAATTGGAGGCAGAATGCTTCTGAACACCAGTTGTTGGGATTCACAAGTGGGGAGAGTGCCCTTGCAAGATTGGGCAGGCAGACTAGAATTGCTGCATAGAAGGGCCACATAAATCACCTACTCCAGGTAGGTACCTGTCCAGATTTTTGCTGAAGGAATCCAATTATGTAGATTTGGCAATTCGTCCAAGTATATCCCTCCCCTCCCACCACTTACTGACTTGGCCAAATTACTTCAAAAAGGAGTGTCGCTTGGCTCTTTAGGAATGAAACACAATAGGAAGTTCACAGTTTGTGTACGGTCTGCACTGTGACTTCTTCAGAATGTTCATCTGGCTGCTTATGTGCTCGAGGACTAACCAATTAACCATGTACAGTGGTACCTCGGGTTACATACGCTTCAGGTTACAGACTCCGCTAACCCAGAAATAGTGCTTCAGGTTAAGAACTTTGTTTCAGGATGAGAACAAAAATTGTGCTCCGGCGGTGGGGCAGCAGCAGGAGGCCCCATTAGCTAAAGTGGTGCTTCAGGTTAAGAACAGTTTCAGGTTAAGAACGGACCTCCAGAACGAATTAAGTACTTAACCCAAGGTACCACTGTAGGTGTGTTTTGGATTGAAGCAGAGTCACTGTGATTGGGGAATTCAACTTTGAATTAGCTTACCCAGGTACACTACCTTAGGGCTTAACCAGCAGTTAGACTCTTTACTTGCTTCATGACTTGTTTTGCCTCTAGCCTTTAATATAAACCTGCCTTTCTAAATACATAAATTTGCCTTTTGCCTTGTCCTCAGTGAATATTGTAGATATTTCTGCTATGAATATGCCTTAGAATCTTAAGAGTTGAAGGGAGACATTGTAGGCCACATGGACTGATCTCTTCCCGGCTCAGTGCAGGAACTCTGGAGCTGAACAGCCCCAAGAGGTGGGGGCCTCCAGTAAGGAAGGGAGAGGTGTCATTGCCAAGCCTGTTGCTTTAGCCTAAACTAGGGGTCAGCAAAGTTTTTCAGCAGGGGGCCAGTCCACTGTCCCTCAGACCTTGTGGGGGGCCGGGCTATATTTTTGGGGGAGGGGGAATGAATGAATTCCTATGCCCCGCAAATAACCCAGAGATGCATTTTAAATGTAAAAACACCAGGCAGGCCCCACAAATAACCCAGAGATGCATTTTAAATAAAAGGACACATTCTATTCATGTAAAAACACGCTGATTCCTGGACCATCCGTGGGCTGGATTAAGAAGGCGATTGGGCCGGATCCGGCCCCCAGGCCTTAGTTTGCCTACCCATGGCCTAAACTGATACTTCCTCACCAGCGTTGTCTTTCTTTTGGTCTTTTCTGGGATACAGGCAAGCAAACAGAAGAAAAAGACAGGAGTGATGCTTCCTCGTGTAGTTTTGACTCCTCTGAAAGTAAATGGTGCTCATATGGAAACTTCTTCAGGTGAGCCAACTCCCCACCCCCATTGACTTTGCACATCTACATGAGCTCTCCAGTACCAAACCCCTATCTGGCACCTCTCACAAGAGCTTCCGAGTGCCATGCACAACAGAGATTCTTTGGCACTTTTTAGGTCTGCTAGGGCTCTGTGCTACACATTGTACCTTGTTCCGAATACAGCTCACTGGGAAATTGGTTTAAAGTGTCTCCTAGGCTTTGAGTTCCATCCCTGGCTTCATTTAACACTATTATTTTAACAGAAGAGAAGAAAGCAATAGCTGCAGCAGCCACCACCCGGCCTCTGCAGTTGTAGATACTGTACTTGTAGGGCCTTAGCATGGGTGGCCTTTGTTCAGATCCTTGGTCATGGAGCATTCTTGGGTTGTTGTTTTTTTAGTAGATCATTTTTATTAAATTTGCAAGAATATAGAAATACAAAAAATCCACAAAAATGAGATGGCAAAAAGGTGGTTAGCAGATTAAAATCTTGTACCTTCATCTGCATTGTTGCATGGAAAAATTAGAGACATTTCTACTCTACAATAATAATATTTTTTATTTATTAAATTTATATACTACCTTTCATCCAAGGATTACTGGAGTGATTTGCATTATAAAAACCATCAATATTACCATCATCAAACCATCCTAATCATTTACATGGTGCTTACATCTAGACACTATATATGTAAAAAGAAAAGAATGAGAAGCTCTCTCAGCAGGCTTAGAGGCTGAAGACAGACAGGAAGGGAAGTAATTGTTGCCAAGCATAATGACAGGAGTAAAGGGGGCTTTGAAACCAGAGGGGACTGGGTGGCGCTGCTCCTTTCCTGTTCAGCTGCCTATCCTTTTCTGTGCTTATTCTCACTTCCTGCCTCCACCGCCCCAAAAAGCCAAGATAATGGGAGCTGGAATAAATTGTGCAAACTGAGTACTGTAATGTCAAGATTTGGGTTTCTGTAGCGTAGCATTTGCTCACCTGACCATACCCTTACCTGTCCGAGCCATAGCTGCTTACCTTGGTCGAGGTTGTGTTTAATAATAATAAGGTCCAGTGAGGAATGTGGGGAGTGTTTAACGTTGTCTCGTGGGGTGCTCCTTGCTCACTGGTTTCAGGGTTCACAGGGAGACAAGTTGGTGGCGAGAGCAGCAGCAGCAGCAGCAGTTCCTCTGCCCTGAGTGGCAACACTGCTATACGCAGCAGGACAGAAATCAGCAGGGACCCTCCACAGCTGATCCGAGGATTCCGGAAACCCACAAGTGGTAGGTGCAGTCTGTTGTCTGTATCTAGATTTCTTGTTTGAAACAGAAGGAGCCCGGGGCTTTTATAGGCAAGTCCAGGCATTCAGGTCTGCCTTGGAAGTCCTGCTTTTTGTACCATCACCTTAGACCAGCACATTTATTTCTACAGGCTTTTAATGTGTAGTTTTGCTGGTACATTAAACTGATTTTTGGAATTTGCTGTCTTTAGATGGCAATGTGCTGAATTTATATTTTTGTAATTGATGATAAATGGCTTTTGGTGTTGTTCATTGCATTGCCCTGTGGGCAGAACAATATAGAGCATTGCATAATTTTAACCTTCCTCTATACCCCTGTGAGTAAACAAACTCCATACAAATCCTCAAGGAGCAGGAACGAAGAGAATCTGTTACTTGTACAGGACTATATTTAAAGTTTCTGATAGAATCTTAAATTTTCTGACGGGGGATAAAGTGATAGGCTGTTCACTTTTCTCTGTCCAGACAATTAAAATCATTCGTAAAGCATGCTTGGTTTGTGTCTCTTCTACCACCACCGCATGAGCTGATGGTGTTTTCCTGTGGTCGTTTTTTAAATGACTGGAGGTGGGTGCTCCTGTTGGCCCCTGAAGTATAGAGCTGGGGAGGTGTTCACTGACTGAAGCAAGCAGCCCCAGGCCAATTCTCTCTCCTTTGGGGGCCTGTCATTTTGCTTGGGGGTAGTTGCTACATCCACACATCTGTCCAGACACACTCCAGCTGTTTTCCTCCTGGAGCAGAAAGCTCTTTAGGCAGGAGGCCTCAGTGGTTTCAAAGTGGCTCCATCGTGCTTGGCATTCAGGTGATGCCAAGGTCTTTTGAAAGACCTAATTGTTCAAGCTGCCTGTATCGGCCTCTGCTGCTGTCTGTGTTGATTTGTGGAAACCTGCTTGGAAGCGCCTTCTGTGTTTTGGAGGGCTACAGCTACCGGGTTGCGGGCAGGGCCTCTTGCATGTAGACTGTGTAAATATTCCTGGTTTTATGAGACTCTTCAAAAACTGCAGGACAAATGAAGAGGAACCGAGGCGATGATATAGACTTTGAGACGCCTGGCTCCATTCTCGTCAACACAAACCTGCGAGCGCTGATAAATTCCAGGACCTTCAATGTTCTGCCCCTGCACTTCCAGCAGCAGCTGCTTCTCCTTCTCCCTGAAGTGGACAGGCAGGTACGGATCCCCACCAGCCACGTCTTGCCCCTCTGTTCTGCGACACTTGTGCACGCTTCTCATCTGCTGTGGCTTGTTTCCTTTTAGGCTGGGACGGATGGGCTGATGCGGCTGAGTGGGAGCGCACTGAATAACGAGTTCTTCACCCACGCAGCCCAGAGCTGGAGAGAGAGACTGGCTGATGGTAGGTGCCTGGGGTGGAGCGGCTGCTTTGGTAGAGGCCAGGCAGTGCAGAATACACTTAAAGTCGAACTCCCCGGATCCTGCGTTGTGGTGGTGCAAGTCACTCTGCGCCTCTTGATTTATGAGGTGGCAGGAGCACAGGCTCCAAAGAACCTTAACAGAAACATTGGCGGCTTTTTCCCAGTGTCAGCATCCATCTTCTTCGCTGACCTTCCACCTTGCAGACAGAGTCAGTAAAATCTAATTCTGTCTGCTTTAGCAAGAAAGCCTGTTGGAGTGTGAGGCCTCAGGTGCCTCCTGCTCTGCTCAGTTGTGTAAGGTAACTTGAAAAAAAAACTGTAGGAAGCTTCCGGTGGATTATGAGGCATCGGTGGTGATACCTCTGTATTTTCAGGGCAGATCATCAATTTGGCTCTTAAGTATTTTTAATGATCTGCATGGGTCAGAAGTACAGTGGTACCTCAGTTTTTGAATGGCTCGGAAGTCGAGCGTTTCGGTTTTCGAACGCTGAAAACCCGGAAGTATCCATTTTTGAACATGCCTTGGAAGTCAAATGGCTTCCGCTGAGCCCCCCCCCCCCAATTTTCTCTACTGAGTTTGCCAACCGCCCTTTGTGCCTCGGTTTTCAAATGTTTCGGAAGTCAAACTGTCTTCTGGAATGGATTACGTTCGAAAACCGGGGTACCATTGTACTTCCACCTCCTAGGCCAGAAAGCCAGTCTAAAATCAGAGACTCGTGCAGTTGTTTTTATGAATTTATTTTTAGCCAACTTGATCACTGTATGCTTTTAGTGAAAAGGCAGGGTATATACGATCCTTTCAGCTATGAGTCTGTATTAAAAGATTAAAGATCCTCATCTTGCTGAACCCCTGGAGGGAGAAATCTCTAAAGAGGAAGGCAGCCAAAATACTTTTAGGTTTCCTTTTATCTCCCTTTCAAAGATAACAGCTTTTGGCACCAACTTGGATTCTAAGAAACCTGTGAGTGTCTGCCATGGAGCCACTTTGTTGCAAATGGTTCTGGGCTTTGTTCTAACCGAGGGCACCCTCTTTGGCATTGACATTGTCCTCATGCAAACTAAGTAGGTGCTTCGGATCTTGCCCAGGCTGTCTTCTAGCTATACATTGCAGGGGACAATTAGTTGTGTGGTGAACAAGCTGCGTTTGGGGGGAACCTTGTTCACCATACTTGTTTCCTCATTGAGGAACCCCTGAAATGCTGGCGGAAACTCCAAGGTTCCCCGGATCATGGCTCCCCTATTGCTCTGAAGCATTCGGTTGCATCCAACAGGGCTTATTCCCCTTGCTCTCCTTTTCTCATGCACCCTCTGGAGCAGATCTTGAAGATGCATGAGGGACTGCAGGGGAGAAGAAAGGGGAGCTCTGTTGCAAAAGCAGAATGGCAGCATTGTGTTTCCACCTTTAAGACAGTTAGTAGAACTCTTGTCAGTTAAAGAAAAAGTTGTTCATATGTAATTTACATAAGATTTCAAAGAACATGTAAAGCATTCAGCAAAGCTTCCCCACGTTGATCGGTTTTTAAAAATGATTTTGCCCCATTTAATGCTGTCCCTTTGGCACCAAGGCAGAGTCCCCCTGAGATCATTACGGCTCACCTGACAAGAGTGCAAATGTATAGTCTCTTCTGCCCTAGACTTAACCCTGCCATGCACTTGCCTGATGCGACATTTGTTGAGTTGGGATACTAGCACCTGCTGCTTCCAGCTTCTCATTGTTGGCTTTTTTTGCAGGGGAGTTCACTCATGAAATGCAGGTTCGCATAAGACAAGAAATGGAGAAGGAAAAGAAAACAGAGCAGTGGAAGGAGAGGTTTTTTGAGGACTACTATGGGCAAAAGTAAGTGGGTGTTTTTATTGAATACCTTTAAAAAACAAAACCACAAGCTAACTTCACCTGTTTCTGTGCTATCACTTGTGGTGGTGGGGGGGGTGTAGTGTTGCAAGGGGGCCTGCAGAGGTTTAACTTTCTCAGGGAGGCCACAGTTCACCATCTCTACCTCCAACCTTTTAATTTTTAAAATGGATTTTTACAGGTGATATCCAGCCAAGTCATACTTGGAATAGACTAATCTAATTTAATTGACCAAAGTTACTAATGTTGGCTATCACCCTAGGTCTTTTAATTTGCAAGGGCAATTAAAGTTCTGGCAAATGAGTATGAAGGCAATGGGTTGACCTAGCAAGAATTTGCAGTTTTTAAAAATGCTGTAGAAATTCAAGGCAGAATTGCTTTATAATGTACAACAACCTAAGTTTATCCTGAGGTGCCCCAGTTGATCTTGGCTACTGGCTCAGGCAAGGTGTCAAGTTCCAGTAGAATCAGAATAATATCATTAACTAATTTGGGGTTCCTTTCACTTCCTGCCTTGTGTCCCTGACCTACAGGCTGGGCTTGACTATTGAGGTGCCTCAGCAAGAAAAAGGAGCTCCAGTTAACAGAGAGACCAGGGCTTCCTCAGCCTCCCAAGAGGAACCTCCAAGGGTGCAGCGTGGCCCTGTCACCCGGCAGCGAGACGGACACTTGAAGAAGCGTGCCCTCCGGTGCAGAACCCGGGAGAGCCTGAGCAAACTCGGCGAGGCAGAGCACGTGGAGGCGGCCAAAGAGGCACCGTCCCCGGAGCCAAAGTCCCCCAGTCAGAGGGACGCGAAGCCGGAAGTGGACTTGTGCGAAAGGAGCCGGGTGTCTCCGAAATCGGAGATTTCGCCTGAGGCGACCAGGATCCAGAGCAAGGTAGAAGTTGCGATGCCGGCGGCCGCGGCGTTGGGCAGAATCCCCAGCCTGTCCCAGGAGCCCCAAGACCAGGAGTCCAAGGAGCAGAAGAGGAAGTGCTTTGAGCAGGCTGCCTCTGCCTCCTTCCCCGAGAAGAAGCCCCGGCTTGAAGATCGTCAGTCCTTTCGTAACACAATTGAAAGTGTTCACCCAGAAAAGCCACAGCCCACCAAAGAGGAACCCAAAGTCCCACCCATCCGGGTAGGTAACAGCCTCATACCAGGTCGTACAGGCCTTCGGGGACCAGGGCTAGAGCGACCTGGAGCAGCCTGTGTTTGATAGTCTCCTTCTCTCTCTCCCTCTGGGCATGGGTGGGGAAGGAAGGCAAGCAAGCAGATGGATGAGCTTGGAAACGCCTTCCCTCCCTCGGAAAGAAAGCTTATTCTCTCTTCTGTTTGCTCGTCTGTAAATGGAGGGTTCCTCTTGCAGTTACTTCCAACAAAGCCTTTTGCTTGGTTCAGTATAGCTTAAATGCACCCATGCCATTAACAGCTTTGGGCACTGTCCTCTTAACTTGGTCCCGCTTGGACAACTTTGGAGAGCCTCTCTCATGCCCTCCGCCCCAGTCTCATTTGGGTCAGCTCCTAGAGCTTCACTCTTAGCAGAGCTTCAGCTTGCACCTTCTGAGTGAGAAAAGGCCTGAGTTGGAAGGTTTTTCCTGGGCATACAGATTTTTTACAGAAATGTTTTATTTGCTGCCTGCCCAGAGCTCAAGCTTCTTTCAAAAACAATGAAAAGCATTAAAAGACAGTACAGCAAAAACCCAACTAGCTTATCAGATACTCCTTCTTCCTAGGACTCTGGTAATGAATGCCTTTACCTGACTTCATTCCCAGAAATCTTTTGAGAATAACAGTTGAAATGATGTGCTTGCAAGTTTTCTGGAGCCCCATCAAGGGCTCCTGTGCAGTAGTAATTCTAAAGCACACATACCCAAGCACCAGCACATTGTGTAAAACTGTTGTTGTTCTTGTCTGCTTGTTTTACAGATTCAACTTTCCCGCATCAAACCCCCCTGGGTGGTTAAAGGTCAGCCAGCCTACCAGATATGTCCTAGGATTATCCCCAATACAGAACCCTCCGGCCAGGACAGAAACGGGGACTCAGCCTCTGCTGACTTTAAGGCCTGTGCTGTGCAAGGCAGGATCCAGCGAGAGGCTGCTTCTCCTGCCACCGCCATTGGAGGTGGGGGTGGGCCGGGAGGAGGTGGAAGGAACACGGATGAAGGCGGTGGTGGTGGTGGCGGCAGCGGCAGCGGCTGCAGGATCCGGCAGCCCGGTCACCGCCCCAAATACTGGCGATCGAAGAGAACTCGTGGGAAGTGCAGGTCAGATTTACAGCGAGCACAGCTACTGTCGTTTTCACACCTAGAAGAGGAGACCGGCTTTGAGCTGGCCAAAGCAGACTCTTGCGTGCAAAAGGCCTCTTCCCCACAGGCAGAGGGAGATTTTGCATTTGGGCAGGCCTCCAGCCTGACTTCACTTCGGTCTGAAGGTGCTACCCAGCTTGCAGAAGCTTCCGGGGGCAGCTGCTTGGGAGGCGCTGTGGCTGAGCCGTCCCTTGGTCACCTAGCCACGGAGACGCCAGTGGGCAGCTCTGGGCAGCTCCCAAGTGATATAAGTAGTGAACCGTCTGCAGGCGCTGCTTCCCAAGAGGGACGTGGTAGGAAGGAGGGAAGTGAATTTTCTCCAAGCAGCAAACAAAGCCGTTCTCCAGTGGCTCTCTTCAAAGGTGCAAGTAGAACGGAAGTGCATGAGCATGGCCACTGTTCCCCTCCGAATTGTGCCTCTATTCTGAAAGAAACCACCTCTGGTACTTCTAGCCGTACCGTTGGTCTGGAGAGCAAACTAGAAAAGGGGCCAGATATGGCATCTGGCCCAAACATAGAGGAGCATATCCCCAATCCAGAGAACTCCAGCATTGTCGGGACAGAGGAACTCTCCTCACAGTTCCACATGTCCCCAAGCCAGCTGGCCCCACAGCAGCACGAAAGAGAAACGCCAGGCGGGCTACGCAACACCAGCAAGGATGAAGTTTCTCCATTGAAGCCATTGCTGCTGTCTGAAGGCAGTTGCCTTCCCCCGTGGGAGGTGTTGCTGAGGACAGGAGTGGAGACGGACGGACAGCAGGCGAAGGCCAAGCCAAGCACCAGCCCCTCCAGTGACGAGGAAACCAGGAGCATTCTGAGCGAGACAACGGAGACAGCATCCGACTTGGAAGCTGAGCTGACGGATGAGAGCGCAGAGTTGGGGCAAGACTACAGCAAAGCCACTGAGAAAGGAGCTGATCCTGACAGGGGCCACCAGGAGGAACATAACAGGATCAAATTAGAAAGTTTGGTTAGAACTGACACTTCCTTGTGCAGGGAGGGCTTGCCGTCAGAAGCAGGGACCACCAACACCTGTCAACCGCAGGCATCTCGTCTGCAGGAAGCTTGTGAATCTTCCCTCCGTGTTGATGCAGAAGGCCAGGAAAGACCTCTGGTGGTGGAGACCCCCAAGCCTCTGTCTATAGAAGCAAGCAACCCTCTGGTGGTTCAGTTGCTCAAGGGAAGACTGCCTCTCAAAGCAGTTCTTCCAGGGGCCCATGGCAGCCCTAACATAGTAGCTGCAGCCTCCTCTCTGAACAAAGTTTGTTCTTTCCCAGTGGAGAGCAAGTGCAAGAGTTCCCTTTCCCAAAAGCCCTCTAGGGATGAGGGGTTGGACACAAGCGGCAAAGTCGGCAATGGATACTGTGCACCAAGGTTTCTGAGGGACTTCCCCAAGAGGCAGTGCACTTCTGGCCCAACACCTTTGCCTGTGGAGAGGGTAGAGAAGGAACCAGAGAAAAGCTCAGACTCTCCAGATCGAGCAGTGGGTACTTCCCAGAAACCTGATAAGCTGGGCCTGGGAGGAGCAACGTTCTCCTCCTGCACTTACAACCATAGAAAAGATTCCTCTGCCGCTGTCCCTGCAGAATCTCTTGCCCCTGGGAGCCCAGAAGAGAAGCTGAAAGCGACCGGCACAACCTCTCTGGGTCCAGATCAACCGAGAGGAGGAGCTCTTGGGAAGAAGGTCTTTGGCTCTGGCTTCCCCTGCAGTGCAGCTGGCAGAGCCCAGCACCCCAGAGTCCTGGAACCCTCTCCCATCCTGGGCATGCTTTCACACAGTAAGCTGCTGCCGCCCCCCAAGAGTGGCGCGCCTGGACATGGCGTGCAAGTCACAAGGGAAGACTGGCCTCCGAAGCAGCGTGCGCACGTTGGAGGAGGCGGTGGCAGAGGAGTGGAGAACAAGAAGGTCCTGCCATGCTCTGGCCCAGCCAAGAGGAACGTGGAGAAGAGGAAGGAGGCCCCTCCGAGCCCTGTGGAGCTGATGGAGCACCTGCAAAGCAGCCCTCTTGTTGGGAACTTGCCCTTTTTCAAGTGGCCAAGGGAACTGGGGAAGGGACTTGCCCAACCCCTGGAGCCCTCCTCCATCCCTTCCCAGCTCAACATCAAGCAGGCCTTTTACGGGAAGCTTTCAAAGCTGCAGCTGAATTCTGCCGGCTTCAATTACGCCTCCAGCGTGCCAGGCTTCCCCAGGAGCCTTGCAGGAAGCATGATGCAGCTAAGCCACAAAGCGAACTTTGCTGCGTCCCGTGGCATGTCCCTCTCTGCACAGATGTTTGCCGATAGCGGCAGCATGGAGGAGATTTCACTCAAGTGTTCATGCAGCCTTAAAGCCATGATCATGTGCAAAGGCTGTGGGGCGTTTTGTCACGACGACTGCATCGGCCCCTCCAAGCTTTGTGTGTTGTGCCTTGTGGTAAGATGATGAATTACGGCCCTGGAAAAGGGATTTGGGGGGGTGGGAGCTGTATATTTCGTGTGTCTGTTTTGATAACGAGGATTCTGGAATCTGTACACAAAATATTCTGGTCATAATAGAGGCAATGTTAGCACTGTATATTTGATTTTCCTGCTAGGATTGGACCATCCCATTTCTGAGGGGTTCCCTGCCCCAACCCACAAGAATTGCTGAACATTCTGCTTGCTTAATGCCTTCCTTGGCACTAGTGATTTGTGTTCCTTGAGCCCTTTGAGGAGGGAGGTTTGCTCCATGGGAACTGGAGCCAGCACCATCCTTTTTTCTTTCTTTCTTAGCGGCTGGGTTAAGTAGACCCCTCTTGGCAGGGGGAGCAGAATTCAGTCTTCCATTCTCCCTTCCTGCAATCTTCCCGGCTTGGGTTGGGGGGCGGGAGAGGTGGTTGTTTTTCTAGATCCTTCCACTTAGAGAGAGCAGGAAATAAATGGTTGTGGGCTTCAGGGCTGGACTGCAGGACGAGGGTCACCACCGAGATGGTGAGTGTGGCGTCATCTTCCGTATTGGAGGGGCCTGGCTGTGTGCAGCTGTGTCAGGGCAGAGGCTTCGGCTGCCATTGTCTTCTGTCGCAGGCAGCCTCTGCGGCAGAGGAATTGTAACCACCAAGGGGCAGTGGGGCTGGGTGTGACCTTTTTATTTTCTAAGCAGAAATTTTTAAACTTTTTGTTCTTGGGTGTAAAAAGTGAAATGTTTGGCTCCTATATGTACCCTCTATGCATCTGTTGGATCATGTATTTATATGTTGTACACAGTACTGGGCAATTCTGTAAATTGATGTTATGTACATAAAAGGGTTTTTTAAAATTCATTTATTTTTCAGGCTGCAGCAGTATTGCATTAAAGTGGTGTCGGTTACTAATTGCTGTCCATAATCGGAGCTGCTGTGTTCTGTCCTGCCTCATGCCTGCAACGGCCTCTCCTGCTCTTTGAGCGAGAGGCACGGCGTTTGTTTCAGGTCTCGCTCAGCTGCTCTGGCTCCGAAGTTCTGCTTCTCACTGCCCCTCTTGCAGCTCTAGAGGGAGCTGGAGGCAAGCGCTCAGGGGGCACGTTTAGCCGGTGGGAGCAGGCAAGCCAGCGCGCCTCGCCTTAGGGTGCCCTGCGTTGGCTGCAACGGGCTTCCCTCTTGAGGGGCGAGGGAGGAAGCAAAGGCTCCATTTTCATTAGAGCAAATGGATAGCAAAGGTCAGTCATCCTCCTCTTCTCCTTTAGCTCCTACCTACCTCTTCCTTGACCGGACTCCTCATTTTCATTAATTGTAGCCCTCCCCGCTCAAAAGCTATAGAAGTGTAAAACCTGGACCTCGTTTTCCAGAAAGGTTTACTCTTAAATCAATGTAGCAGCTTTTTAGTTGGAAACATGGAGATGAGAGAGGTTAAAAGAATTGCGGTATTAAAGGCAACTAAGCTGATGGTCTAAAACCTGCTTACCAAAGATGGGGGGGCAGAGTTGGGGCCCCTCACTCTGCACCCCCTCGGGGCCACTGTAGTGTACAGACTGATGCTGGTCTGGTGGGGAGGGGGAGTCCTCTCTGATGACCCCTGGTGTTGTATGTCCCTTGTGGTATTGGAAAAAAAATAAACATTTTGAAAAAGCAAACTTGTGGTTTTAATCTTCCTTCTGATATTTCACCAGTTCCATGCATGGGAATTAGCAAGAAGGGATGTTCTTCAGACTTGCTTCTCGTGCAATGCAATAACACAGCTCCCTGCTGGAAAGTATCCCACACTGAAGTTGCCCTGGGTGGGGCTGCACTCCCCTAGGAGATTTGCAGATGGGAGGGGTGCTCCTGTATTCAATGCTGTCGTGAGGTTTGGGTGGTCTTGGTGGCTAGGATTGCCTTTTTCAGCTCTGGCTGGTTCACTGACTCCAACCGCTGCTGGAGGGAGATGACTCGGCCACCATACTCCATGCTCTGGTAACTGCCATATTGGATTATTGCAGTGCACTGAATGTGGGGCTGCCCTTGAAGACTCCTCAGAAACTTTAGTTGGTCCAAAAATGCAGCGGCTACATTACTGGCTAGGGTTCTATTTAACATGTGTTAAAGGACGTGGGTGGTGCTGTGGTCTAAACCACAGAGCCTAGGACTTGCCGATCAGAAGGTCGGCGGTTCGAATCCCCGCGACGGGGTGAGCTCCCGTTGCTCAGTCCCTGCTCCTGCCAACCTAGCAGTTTGAAAGCACATTAAAGTGCAAGTAGATAAATAGGTACTGTTCCAGTGGGAAGGTAAACGACGTTTCCGTGTGCTGCTTTAGTTTCGCCAGAAGCAGCTTAGTCATGCTGCCCACATGACCCGGGAAAACTGCAGACAAACGTCGGCTCCCTCGGCCAGTAAAGCGAGATGAGCACCGCAAACCCCAGTCATTCGCGACTGGACTTAAAGGTAAAGGACCCCTAACAGCTACCTTTAACCTGTGTATTAAAACAGCTGCACTGGTTGCCAGTTTAGTTTTTGGCCCAATTCAAGGTGCTCACATTAGTGTTTAAAGCCCTCAATGACTCCGGCCCCAAATACCCAAAAGACCACCTCAGGTGCTGAGATTGGTAGAGGAGGCCTCCTGGTGGTAGTTCCTCTGTCCTTTAAGAGACCTGGAAGTTGGTAGACAGAGAGATGGCCTCTGTGGTGGTCTTTAAGCTATGGAACTCCCTCCCCGCACCCAGAGGTGCACCTAGCAACTTTATTATAAAGCTGACATCAAATGTTGAAGAAAGGTGCCTGTTTACCCTGGCTTTTGGCATGAGGTGCATATATTTATTTTTTCGTAAGTTATTTTAAACTGGTTTTAATGTAACATCCTGGGACCTTAGGGTGAAGGGAGGACAATTAATTAATTAAAATAATAACAGATTGGAGCAGAACACTGCTCTGCGTAGGCCTACAGATGGGAGAAGTCTACAGCTGCTTGGGAGTCATATTGGAAACTAGAAGATGCGTTCTGTTTGTTATACAGTGTTTATTAAGTAGATTCAGTCTTATAATATGATATACAGACTCAAAAAAATTCCACATACTTATGAAATCAGTGCATTTAGCAAGTAATACCATGGATGGAAAGAACCGCTCGATTTAAACAGCTCGTTGGTCTTTTTAAGTGAATGGGACAAGGAGGTTGGCCTGTGCTACTCATTTCACAAACAGAACAGAATTAAGTTGCATTACATAGAACAAACACACGTTCTAAGAATTAAAATATTAAGCCACATTTACTGGAAAAAGATCCACTGTATATAACACAAAAAGTATTTCCATAGCACATGGAGGAGGAAGTGCCCATCTGCTTAGAAGAGCCACATGAAGTTGCATAGGTGCCTGTCAGGGAAGGTCTTTTTTTAAGAATTCAAGAGATTTAAGCCATAAAGTGTCACCTTCTCAAGCTGGTTTTAAGTGCCATTTCCTTCCTCTAGCGTCTCTAGGGAAGTAGGGTGCCTCCTGGGCTTTGTCAATAGCTGCTGGAGGTCTCGTTCCTGGGTCACGCGTGCCCCACAGCCCCCGTTTCTTGTGCCTTGGTGCTCAGGGAGCAGAAGACAAGAGTTAAGTAGTGCCATCCTGTGGACTGACTAGCGAGGGAGATTCTAGCTGTTTGCTTTCACCTTAGTCCTACCGCATTAAAGATCCCGATAGCTGAACTGGTCGCTGGAGAACACGGAATGGCTTGTGTACAAACCCTTTGGGTTGCAGCAGCACATCCCAGGAGTGGGGCGGGCATGCGCGCTTGTGCACAGAGATGGGCAGGGTGCCGATGAGAGAGTCTGTGGCTCTGCTAAGCAGATGAACAAGGGTGAGGGGGTGTCTCACCAAGAGCAGGTCTTGCAGAACACGGGATGTGCTGGGAGTTCTGTACATGTAAACAGTACACTTTCACTGAGTCCAAAGTCAGGAGCAAAAAGTACAAAGGTTCACATTGGTCTTAGGTAGATACAGGCGAAGAACTGAGCTGTACAGCTCTGAAACAACAACCAAACCGAACTTTCTCTAAAGCACCACTAAATTATATAAAAATCAGACCATGGACAGATTGTAGTTGGTATTCCGGTGAAATCACTAGGCTACCTTGTAAAAAGTTTTACAAAAAATTACAAATCAAAATCTTATTTAACCCTCTGAGTTCAAAGCAGCATTTCTCGTAAATGAACTGGTACTAAACGTTACAGCCGTCTATGAGAGAGGGGAGGGCCTTCCAGTGTTGGGAGAATGTTTGGGGGGGGGGTTTCTACTTGGAATCCTGCAAATGCTTTTCCCTGGCCCAAAATGCTGCTATGGGGAAGGGACTCGTGGGTGGAGATTTCTCCTCGGTTTTTGTAAAAAGACCTGCCGGCCCATGCAGTTCTGTGGGCTCTCGTCCTGTTTTTAAGAACAGGTGGGGTGGGCCTTCTGCAGGAATCGGGGTCCCTACTCAATAGGATCATCGGCTGAAGACCACAGAGATGTCCTAAGACAATTAGAGCTATAAACACACACCAAAAAGATGGCTTCCGTGGCCCAAATGTGACCACAGATGCTATACTTACCTGAACTCCACCCAACCCTGATGTTGGTTGTGAGCCCCGGTTGGCTTTCCCGTTGGTCTCTTTCCATGAGCCTTATCAGATCAGTCTCAAAACATTCTAACCAGTGGTTTAAAAAACGAAAGCAGCAACATACGCACACGAAGCCAAGTTCCAAAGTGATCTAGTGAAGAGGACTCTAAAAAGTTACACCCGGGGTGGGGTGGGGTGGGGGAGACCTTTACCTAAGCAGCCTGTTCTCTTGGGTAAACAGGCCCCCCCCCCCGCCTCATGGCTATGGCTCCTGGTGGCGCCTCCAGCAATGCGAAGGCCGCACATGACAAAACCAAACACCAGGATTTTATTACGGACAGCGATTGTCTCTGCCACACTTTCAACGCTCAGGGTTGCACAGAAGCGGTGTGGTAAGGGCTGATTCTTTCCTGGGCCTTTCACAATAATAAATATTTACAGAAAATCAAAGTTGAGAGGGAGAAGCAGCAGGTCACGCACACCTGGGTGTTCTCTGCTGCAGAGGAAATCAAGAGAGAAGTGGGGCTGGAAGGAGGGCCTTCCCTGGAACCCCTGGGGTGTCACTCGGCAGACTCAAAATAGAGAAACTCTGGGGATGTGAACTAGGATCAGGAATTCTCATGTGCAACAAAGCCACGCTCACGGAGAAACAATGCAACCGAGCCATGAAGAGCCGCAATTGCCAGGGGTCTGCAGTAGTTTGTTCCTGAGAACTTCTTGGGTACAAAATGTGGCTTAAAACTTAAGTCTGATCCCAAGCAAATATACAGGGAAGAAAGTTCCTCTCAAACAAGCAAAAGTCATTTCCGTACAAACTGGGCGTAGGAATGGAGTGTTGTATTTCTTTCACCTCATGAAACAAGGCAAATAAAAACTCTGAACAAAAGAAGCTCACTTCCGATAGGAAAATGGCCCGGTATTCCTGGCCTATCGGCCCTAAATGGGAGAGCTTCCAGTAAGGAACTTAGGAGTGGTGCTGCTGCAAATTTCTCCTAAACTTTGCAAGGGCTGGTACTCTGTAGCCCTTTCCCTAGCAAGCTGTGGCATCATGGGGAAGCTTGGGGGCAGTCAAAGTTACCCAGCTGGGAGCAGAGGGGAGGTGTAGCAAATTCACCCCATTTCCGAGGCCTTCGGCTTTCTGGTGTCTTCTGCTGGCTCTGAGCAGTTCCCACGGCCTGGCTCTGCTGCCTCAGCTCCTCCATTCCTGATTTTAGCAGCAGTGAAAAAATATTGCACTGAGCAAAAAAGCAAGTGCATTTCGTGGGTGGAGAGGCATGGGCGGGGGCTGTGGGAAGGAGAACTGGAGGGGAGAAAGTAGTGGCTCAAGCCCAGTTCCAAGCATCAGAAACTGGGCTTCTTGCAGGAGTCCTTTGCCTAGTTGGCTGCAAAAAAGCTTTTATATAAAAAACAAAACCCTTCCAGGAATGACGTGAACAGGAAGCTGCATTTCGTCCCTTCCCTTTCCCCTTCATGTAGCTAATGCAACCCTGCCCCTCCCCAAAAAACAAAGTTAGGAAGGGCAGCGAGGAACAGGCCTGGTCTGCTGGCTCAAATGCCCCTGAGGGTTGACGACTGGACTCTCCCCAAGTCTGGAAAAAACCCACAACGCAGAGTGAGGTAGAGTGTGGAGGAAGAAGGCTGGGCAGCTGCTTCTCTTCTGGGCCCCAGGGGCTTTTCCTTTAAAGTGACCAGAGCAAGTCCTGCTAACTGGAAGTGGCTGGGGGACGGGGCTGGCCTCTGAGCCTCGCGGCTTCTGCCATAGGGCTGCCTGGTGAAAAAGTGGGAGAAGAGGCAGAGGGTCTGCAGCTGCCTGGGCGGCTGGTCTCCTCATCCTCACCCTCCAGCCCCCCGGGAACACGGGACGGAATGTGTGACGGTGCAAGATTAAACCTCCTCCTCATCTGACAGACACAAAAGTGGCAAATCTGTACAAACTCAAAAATTCATTTTCAAAAAAAAGAAAGAAAAATAAATTAGGGGGTGGGGGGAGAGAGGGAGAAGGGGAGGAGAAATCCTGGCGGGGAAGGGCCCGTTTCTCAATAAATATGGAATTTCTAAGACGTGGAAGAGGCGGGGGGGCAGGTGCTGGAAAGGGGGCTCTACAAAAGTAAATTCTGACTGTGCCTGTAGCTCCATCCCCCCCACCAGCTCTCCCCACCCCAACATCTTCCTCCCCCCAAAACAGTCCTACGTCTCTCCAGGCTGCAGGCCGGCTCCTTTGGGTCGGTGTTGGAGTGCACTGGCGCAGGCAGGTTCAAAAGGCAGGTCCTCAGGCCCTGGGCTCCTGCTCCAAGAAGAAACAGATCTTTTTGGATCCCACCTTATAAAAAAATAGTCAGAACCTGTGCCAGCTTGGAGGTGGTTGGTAGGCAGAGCAATGGCCAGTCCTGAGCAGATTATCAAAGGGAGCCCCTCTGCAAGCAAAGGACAGTGTCTTCTGGCACAGGAGCCAAAGGGAGGCCAGCAGTCAGTTCTGCTGTAAAATGAGGTTTTCCAGTTCATCTGCAGAGCGGAGGAGGAAGGCTGCGGACTCCCGGTAGCCGGCGATCAGCTGCCGCACTGCACTGATCTCCGTGGGGCTGAGCTGGGCGGCTGGCACCCCCCTGTTCGTGCTGTTGGTGGTGGCAGGGGTGGGGGTACTGGGCGCCCCACTTTTCATGCTGAGGTCGGTGGGGCCTGCGGGCAAAGAGCGGGAGAGGGGCGGTCAGGAAGCACAAAGGATGCTGCTAGCAGGGGGGTCACGGGGGAGCCTGCCCTCCTCCCCAAAAGCCCTGCCCCAGAAGAGAGATTTCCCGTCACAGGGATGCGTGTTGCTCATCAGCCTCCGGGAAGAACACAACCCGTGCGATTTGGGTGGCTGTTTTGGCTTTAGTGTGACTGTCGTAAGCCACTATGAGCCAAGGGGCAAAGCGGGGCACACGTTTAAAGAAACGGAGGAGTACCCGCATGTACATCAGTGTTAGCAAGCCCAGTGTTTGGGCTCTGGGACCACATTGCTCCCCAAACACTGTCTGCGGCTGCCTCCAGAAGGATAGCAAGGCAGGGCAGCCCAGGGAGGTGTAGACAGCCAGGGAGGGAGCTTTGGGCAAGCTTGACAGGCCAATCATTTGCCCTAAGCAGGGCGCAGGAGATACCAGATTTGAGATGGGACAAGGAGCCCTGAACAGAGAGAAAGCAAGCAAGCTGGGAAAGTGCCAAGCAGAAGAAGGCCTGAGGCCCCAGGGCTCTCCAGCAGAGGAAGGGCCAGTGCCCCCCGAGCAGAGTGCACTCAAGGACCCGCAATCTTCAGGGAGCAAAACGCAACTCCCTCTCCTCCTCTCACTCAAGGGGATTAGGCTTCAGTGGCTGGAGCCCAGGGTGGGATCTTGCTTCAGAGTTAAGAGGCATTAGGAAGGGATGAGAAGCGTTAATCCCAGAGAGGCATCTTTTGCGGCTCCAGAAATCACATCCTTCCAGCGAGGGCAAGCGGTGAGTGAGAGGAGGCCAAAGGCCACTGAGGCACACCTCACGACAGGCACTCAGAGGATCCTCCCCCCATTCGCAAAAACCAAGAGGGGAAGGTGGTGGGGGGTTCACACCTCCACATTTTGTCAAAGGACCCCCAGAGTCTCCCATTCCTGAGGCCAAAGGCACAACAAATGACAGATGCACAGGGCGAGGGGCTGCTGTGTTGGCTCACGAGACTCTGGCCTGGACTCACCCTTTGAGGGCAACACCTGAGGGCACAGCAGGGCATTCTCCAGCCTGAGGGCTGCACGCCTTTGTGGGGGACCTTCCACAAACCACATGCCAGTAGTGAGTGTGGACAGACAGACACAAAAGGGGGGGCAGAGTCACCCCACACTTCCTCTTTTTCTCACATGCACACAAAACATTCACCGACTCCATTCTCTTCCTGGCCCCTTTCTCTCTTTTCCCTTCTCGCACCCCTCCCCTCCTCAACTGCCTCATTTCCCCACAGCAATTAGGCTTTTTAAAAGCTCCCTGTGGCACCAGTGAAAGCTTTCTAAAAGCATAATTGGTGGGGGGGTGTGTTGAGCCAGAGCTTCTCCCCCCACCACTACCACCCTCTGCTTACCATTACTGTGATTCCCTGTCTGGAGCGAGGAGGCAGGTTGCAGGCTGCCTCCAAGGCTTCCGTAGCTCCGGTAACTGTAGTTCAGGCTCCCGTTGATATAGACGGGATCTTGGGAGAAAGAGGAGGCTGGCAGTGTGTAGGACGAATGAGTGATGGCGGCCGAGTCCCGGGAGTGCTGCTTGTCCAGGGCAACTGGCTCATCCTACAGGGGAGGAATCATAGAGCTGCAGAACTCAAAGGGACCACAAGAGTCATCTAGCCCAGCCTCCTGCAATGAAGGAGGCTCTTTCCCAACATGGGTCTCTAAGCAAGGGGTGCACCAGTCGGGGGGAGGAGCGTGCCTGGCCTCAGGCCCCTCCGGCCAGGCAGGGGCTGAGGGAGACGAGGAGCCCTTTGAGCCAAATACCCAGAGGCCTGTTCTTTCCTCTCCCCCCCCTCACTGCGCATAGCGCCACACCCATTGCCCGCTCTCAAAGCCACAAGTACAACATGCAGTCTGCGCAGCTTGTGAACAGGTGGTGATGGGGCGAGCACAGGCACAGCAGCGCAGGCACAGCACCCCCAGGGCACAGAACCCTGCGTCCAGCGCCAAACCAGAGGTCAGCTCCAGGGCCCGTACCTGTGACGTTTGGTAGATCTCCAGCCGCATTCTTTTGGCTGCTTTCCGCGTCTCACTCTCGCAAGCTGCTGCCAGGATGTTCTCGGCCATGGCTGAGGTCAGGTGGGGCGGGGTGGGCCTGGTCTGGGGACACATAGAGCCGGGAATGTCAGCCGTCAGATAAGAGGGTCAGTGGGTGGGCAGGCAGACCAGACAGTCAAAGGAGAAGAACCACCAGCTCAGTGGGAAATGAATGGTTCTGTATTTACATGCTTATATCCTTCCTTTTGGCCTCCAAGGATGCTTAGAACACATCAGTTAAGAACAACCAATTAAAAACCAACCGATTAAAAACCAAGAAGTAAAATCTAAGGGTGCTCGTTCAAAATGCCAAGCCACGTAACAGGGAAGAAAAACCAAAGCAACACCAAAGCAGGCCACAACAAAACAAAAGGAATGCTAACAATGCGCTGAAAAGCCCATCAGGCATTGCAAGGGAGGGAATTCCACAATCTGGGTGCCATGATAAAAAAAAAAGTCCTGTCCTGGAACCCCTCCAAACTCCTGATGACATGCTTGGTCCCAAACCATTTAGGGCTCCCCCCACTTTAAAACAAAAACAAAACCTTTTCTGGCTTTAAGGATACTTTACGTTGTACCCACAAGCAAACCAGAAGCCAACAAAGATCAACAAACACCAAATAAAACAACATGTGCAGTATCCACAGCCACAGCCTTGCCTGCTGTATTTTCAGAAACTGACGTTTCTAAGTTTTCAAAGGCAGTGTAAAATGTGCCGTAGCAACCTAACCTTGTTGTGATGTGACCTGGGCACATGAAACAGTGGCAACATCTATGATTTCCAGGAAAAGGTGCTGTGCCAAAGCATTCCTAGCCACAGCTGCTACCGTGTGGCTATCCAGGACCAAAGGCAGATCAATCAAATGTTTACCAACCATTAACAAAGTAGAACATATGAAGATGTACAAAAATCAAAGCCTCTGTAGAATCAATGAATTATTCCCAGGTGACAAGTTGGAAACATACCATTGTAGTGGGTCAAGGATACATTAGAATGTTCACATATATATTGTCACCTGTTTGGTGAAACATTTATTAGATCCATCAAGGAAAACGCTCAAAAGAGCCCCCAAGGATCTTCCAAGAAGCCGCCTCATAAAGAGATAAATTATGCTTTCTCTAACCCCTTGATAAAATATACAGCAAAGGTATGTAGAAGAGACTGTTTCAAATTCTAAGTTTGAAAGGACAGCACCTAACATGGTAGGAAACTATGGCAAATCTGCCATCTAGGATCTTAGAGGATAAAATGTTAAAACGTGCCAACAAAACCTCTCTTCTGAACTTAGGCAATGCTAGAAAACTTAGATATGAAATACAGTTTGCTAGAAGCAGGGGTGTAGCAAAGCGGGTGCGGTAGGTGCAGCCCACGCCGTGTGTCCTCACTGAGGGGGGTGACAAAATGGTGGGTGGCACTCACTGTGGGGCATGCAGCACGCTCGAGCCACACGTCTCTCCTGGGAGTGACGCAGTGGCTGGACCCCCCTCAGGCTCTGCGCTGCCCCGAACAGTCTGCCCATTCTCTCCCCCTCAGCTGTAGGGAAGCAGGCAGACTCCTCACCTCCGTGGGTGGCTGGCCCTGCCCCCAGGCGCAGGGCACGCGTGCCGCCCCAGGCGCCCAATCGGCTTGCTCCGCCACTGGCTAGAGGCAGACCAAGTCACAGCTGATGACTGTCATGTAAGTGACCCAGAAACCAGGTCAAGAGAACTCTCAGTGAATCTGATCCCAACAGCAACTTTGTCTTGACTAGATGGTCTCAGCTTCCTACAAACATCCAATCCATTACCGGACTCAAGCACCAATTCAAGATCTCCAAGCGTTCCCAAAATAAGATGCAAAACAGAAGACTGCTGCCAGCATTTGAGTGAGACCACACCCTAATTCTCCAGACAAGCTCTCCCAGAAGTTTCACATAGGGGTGGAAATTATCAGCTGCTATGGGGCCCCATGACCAAAGCCCACAGGATCTAAGAGCAGTCTCCCTGCACACACACCCCCGCCCCACCCCACCCAGGTGACTCAGCAAGGTCAGTGGGAAGGGTCAGAGAATGGAGGATGCCCAGGGGAGAGAGAGAGTTGGACAGGCGTCCCTGAGTGGCCAAGTCTTCCTTATCATGGCAAAAGCGTGGAGATGCCATCCCACAGGGCAATTACATAGACTGGGTCCAGTGAATGAGGAATGGAAGCAACAGGGGTTGGGATGGTTCTCAACTATCTTAGGAGAGGAGATGCAGAAGGAATTGGGGATAATAATAATAAAAAACCCCTCACCATCTCCATGCCATTCTTCTTCATGCGGCGGCAGGATTTGAGGTAAGTGCGGATGCGCTTGCGAGCTCGCTCCTGGAACTCAGGAAACTGCCTGCTGCAAGATTCAATGATGGCCTGGATCTTCTCTTTGGGCTGTTTGGAGATGGGAACCATGCGGTCCAGATTCTCATCCACAAAAAGGCGTACAAACATCTGCAGAAATAACAGGGAACATAGAGAACTGCCTCACACCTGAACGGATCGTTAGCCCGCCTGGTTCACAATTGTCTGCTCCAGTCCAGCGAGAGCACCAGGCTGTGGGAGGGTGGTCTACTCTGACTGGCAGCAGCAGCAGCAACTCTCAGGCAGAGTCTACATCACCAGTTACCACAGATGGGCTCAAGCAGGGGACAAATCTGTGTGCAAAGCATGGGATTGGCTGTTGAGCTGCAGTCCCTCCCCTCTCACAGGGGAAAGGAAAGGTGCAGCCATGCTACTGAACCCTGTCTCCCCCCATAAGGCTGATCATACATAGAGCTGCCCATACATTGAAGGCCTTTAGCCGCTCTGGGTCCATTCCTTCCGAATCGTTCATCTTGTCGTTGTCCTCATGGTCATCGTGCTCGTCGTCGTCGTCATCAGCGGCTGGAGCTCTGCCCACAGTCAGGTCTTCAGGGCAGCCGCTGACCTCGGTCTTGACGGAATCGTAACTGCCAGAGCTGTACGGAGGCGACTGAGGGAGGAGACAAAGAATCAGCACTTTGAACCGCCCCCCCTGGCTACACCTTCTTGCTTAGCCTTCTGGCGGCTCACAGATCTCTAACTTTGAGAGGGCTCAGCCTTGGTTTCTACACTGTCTAAATTTGTGAGGGTGGAGTGGAGAGAGGAGGCAGAGGGCTAAAATGAGACAGAAGGGGGCACAGCCACACCACTCCTACAGTGAACGCCTGGGAAGACCCAAGTCCATATCCCGTGTTAGGAAAACATTCTTCAAGAAACAGATAAAAGTTCCTTTAAACTTTAAAGAGGGTTCCAGAATTTTCTTTAGTGTGTAGGAGTGGCACTCTTGGCTTGATTGGTGGCAGGTGCAGGTGCAAATAAAGGGAGGAAGTTGCAGGCTGCAAAGTCCGCACAAGGAAAGCACACACACACACACACACACACACACACACACACACACACACAAAGTTTATACCGTGCTGGATATAGAAAGAATGTACTGGGTTCCTTGGTTCTCAAACGTCTTGGTTCTCAAACAACTTGGAACCCAAACACTGCAAACCCGGAAGTGTTCCAGTTTGCGAACTTTTTTCGGAAGTCACACATGCTCCATTTGACATGTTACGCTTCTGTTTGGAGTGTTACGCTGAGGTCTGTCTGTTTTTGCTATTTATTTTGCGTGTCTGTGGCTCTTTTTTTTGGTGTGTGACTGTGTGGAACCCAGTTCAGCTACTGATGGATTGTGTGACTGCAGTACATTGTTTATTCCTTTCATTTTATGGATCAATGGTCTCGTTAGATAGGAAAATTCATGTTAAATTGCTGTTTTGGAGGTTGTTTTTAAAAGTCTGGAACAGATTAATCCATTTTGCATTACTTTCTATGGGAAAGTGTGTCTTGGTTTTGGAACGGACTTCCGGAACCGATTAAGTTTGAGAACCAAGGTACCACTGTAAATAGTTTGTATATATTAGGAACTGAAACACTTGTGCAACCAGTCAAGAAATAAAGAAGCTCTTGACTGAGGAATTTGACTATGACTACTGTTCTTGTCCTCTGCCTCTGGGGGGGGAAACTCTGCTATAAAGTAGTAAGATGAGGCTTTACTGAGGTGCCACCACACAAGCAGGAAAGTGCCGCAGAAGTCTGTGGGCGGTAACCTCTAATACCCCAAAATATGGGTCAGTCTGAAGTGTCCTCTTCTTCCACCTTGGGGATTTGAGGACAGCAGTGCTGGATTAAACTTAGGCCTAGCATTCTGTTATCAGTGCCAGGAAGCACACAAGGCAAAGTAGGAAATTGAAACACCCCCCCCAGCTGTTTGTTCCAAGCAGTCACAGAAAGGTTCAACCACCATGAGGACCGGTCAGCAACCGCGAATCCCCCAGAACCTTGGCGAGAGCTCTTGCCCATGGAAATCCCCTTTCTGTGAGGTCCATGAAGCAGATGGTGAATTCATCTCACCATGCCCTGGTCATCTGGTCATTCTCTACAGACGCCATAGGGCTCCCCTGCTGTTTTGGCTCCCAATGGGCATTTATTTCTGCGAGAAGCTCCAACCACACGAAAGAAGGGGCCACTGGGCCAGGACCCCCAAAGGCCGGTGACTCTGCTTCCTTTCTGCCCTAAAAGGAAATGTTTCTGGCCGAGATAAGACTAGGAGCAATGCCCCTGGCTTAGGAAAATTGGCTGGCACTGGTCTGAGTGTAGGTGCTCGGTGGACTACGGTGGCGAAGGAACACAAAACGTGGAGTGCTCTAAATTTAACGCAAGGCTAGGCCACAGGGCCTCCTTATCAGGGTGACTGATCTTCTCCTATTACCTAGATGGGTCATCGGCTCTCGCTTCAGCCTCCACATGGTCTTCTTTAGACTCTGCCACCGTGCCTGTAGCCAGCGGGAAACTCCACTACTGCCATTGGATGTTAGGGGGAGGGACACTTCCCCTGCCCCCATGTCAGGGGCTTTCCCCATGTCATTGGCTGCTACCGTCACTTTCCACACACACACACACACACACCTCGGCTGTGCTTTTGGCTCCATATTTCGCACGGCTCCGCAGGCCATCGGCACTGCAACTGTCCGACTGGTAGGAGGGGGTGACGTGGGCAGGTGCCAGCTTGTCGCACAGGTTGATGGGCTGGTCCTCAGAGGAGGCACTGAAATCCATGGGAACGGCAGCTCCATTCCCGTTCATCTCTGGGTAGGCGGCATCCCCCTGAGTGCTGCTGGAGGTGGACGGGTTCAGGGTTGAGGAGCCATTCCCGCTGCAGCTCTCCGAGGAGGAATCGTCTGCAAAGAGAAGGGAAGGGGCCCCGTTACCAGAAAGACCAGAGACCCCAAGATGCTGCTACTTTTGTGGCCCCAAACCTGCAGCCCGCGGCAGGGAAGGGGCAGTGACAGCTCCTGCGGTATTGTCACCCAAGGCACAATCTCACTCTTCCCTCATCGACATCAGCCCCCCCCCTCCCAAAAAAACCCCAACAACGCCACCTGGAGGCCCAGGGCAGGGCTTTCTCAGTGGTAGCTCCCAAACTGTAGAAGGGGAAAGCAAACCTCTTTCGCCCACCTTCTTCTGAGGGTGAGGGTGTGCATGATTTGTTGCTGTTTTAGCCATTGCTATTTTATGTTACTTCCATTTATGTTGCATTTACTTTGTACTGATGTTTTCACCGGAGATGTATATGTATATGTATTTGCATGTATTTGCATGTTTTAAGATGTTGCAAACTGCCCTATGACTGTATGGTGAAGGGTGGTGCAGAAATATCAAAATGAACAAATGTGGAGATAATACTGGCATTTCTTACCAGGCAAATATTAGTGAGATAGCATGTCCATAGTCCTTTAGAATTACATGCCAGTTAGTTCCCCACCACTGAGACTCAGTCCCACCCCCCCACCCCCAGGTCTTGTACACCTGCCTTCAGGCTCCTAAGACTCCCTTTTTATACGAAATATCATGAAGTAGCGCAGAGGCAGCCAGTGTGGGGCTCCCTAAATATTTTAGATTACAACTCCCATCAGCCCCAGGCAGCACGGCCAGTGGCCAGGGATGATGGGAGTTGCAGCCCACAGCATCTAGAGGGCGTCATCACACCGGCAGCTCACAAAGGAGTCTGGGCAATTCTTTTTCAGGAACTTCCATTTCCCAAAGGACTACTGAGGATGACATGGAAGCTGGCAACATTAACCCCTTGCAAATGACCAGAGTGCCTGGGGACGGTCAGGCTGCAAATCCACAGCAGTGACCAGAGGAAGAATGACCACTGGGAGGAGCGCAGAGAGAAGAAACACATAGTGCACCTGTGGCAGCAAAAGCAGGCACCTCCACCTGCAACAAAACATGTCTCTCCTGTATCAGTCTTTACAGCCACAGCAGGCGCTGTAACTCCAACAGTTCGGCTTCACCCTCAGAAGCACACTCTTCTGTTGTCTCCTGAGAAAGACAGATGCCAACCAACTGAGGGTGAAAGCTCAGGAGGGGGAAAAGGTGAGAGCCAAACGTCAGAGCTCTCCCTGTGGGCAGCTTTGAAAGGATGCCTTTCGTACACACTGGTGAGAAGATCCTTAAGCTGAGAGAGAGGAAGAAGGATGGCTGCTTGCGGTGTGTACACTCAGCCCTCTTTGGCCTTCAGTAAACCAGTTTGGCAGGTTTATGCTATTGTTTCAAGAACTTGGAAAACCTGCTTGACCAGAGGTGCTGGAGTGAATGTGTGTGTCTCCCCCCTTTGCAGTGGGACAGGAAGCCTCACTCCAGTCGCTTTCAGCACTCTTAAAAAGGATTGTCCCCAGCGCTAGCTATGGGGGCAGAGATTCAGAGCATGGCCCTTCATTTCTCTGCAAGCCCACCCCGTCCCTTGCCTTCCTCAACACATCTCTGGACTGAAAATAAACCGGAATCCAGGCGCCTTGTGTTGAGGGTGCAGAGGCAACGACAATGCACTGGCCTCTTGCCACTTAGCAAGGACCACAGGATGCCTGAGCATGTGTGTCTGCACCTGATGCTGGAGGAGCTCCTCTGGTCCAGCAAGAGGGGAGCCAATGGACTTGGCTGCCATTGCCACTGTGGTCACAAAGCCAGCCTGCCAACGCATGGCCCTAGGCAAAGCACTCCCTCGGCCTCAATCCCCCACCTGCAGAACGAGGGCAAGGCAAACGGCGCCTGCCATCTCCCATCTTTCCCGTCCCGTCCCACCCCACCCAGCCTGCGGATGTACCACCTCCTGCTCCTCCCCCCCTCCCACCGTTGCCAGGCTCTGCTGCTCCCCTGGTTCCCATGGAGATCGCCTACGTGCCTTGCCTTGCCTTCCCCCCTCAGACACATTTGTTCCAGCCCTGGCATCCATCATAGAGAGCAGGTCTCCCTGCCTGCACAAGAGCAGGGGCCAGGCAGCATTTCGCACGCAGCAGCAGGCTCTGCCTCCTTACACACTTAGGCACCCAGCAGCCCCTCAGCAATGGCACTGTGCTGACTCTCCCCAAACCACAGCTATGACTCTGGGCACCAGAGAGCGGCATGGCCTTCACCACCTCCACCTCCCACTGCAGCTCAACTGGGAGATGACATCCCAACCTCTTGCCCTCATGCGCAGCTCTGAAGAAGGAGCAAGCACGCCATGCACTCAGTCATCCTGTCCTTGCTTTCTCCAGGATCCAAATCAGGTGCCAGTGGGCAGCCTCTTTTTACACATGCGCAGCCGCCTGCCGTGTTTCAGGGCACAGCCTCTCGTGGGGCACATTGCAACACACACCCTTCCCCACCAAAGCCTCCTGGCCGGCCTGCCCATGCCGCCTGCCACCGCAGCAAATCCTTGGATTCCCGAGGTGCTGCGAGGCGGGGAGAGGGGAAAGGGCAAAGGCCTCTCAGAAAGCTCCTTCCTGCACAGGCCGAGCACTGGGTGCCGAACAAAGGAGCTGCAGATGGCAGCCCCCAACTTCCTCTTGCTGGCTTCCTCACCCAGGTGGCGGGACAATCAGGGTCAGGCGGCTGCTGGTGGAGAAAGCCCCACATCCTTGTGACAGACGGGAGCTGCGGGGGGGTGGGTGTGCAGGATGCAGGGAGGTGTGGCTGCTCTCCTTCCTTCTGCCTGCCCGCCCTCCCTCCTCTGCAATCTACAAGGAAGCTGCAGAATGGCTTCCCTCGCCAAGGGCCTTCCGTCCTTCGCAACAAACAACACTCCGTGGCACCACCCTGTGATCAAGATCTCGCTGCAAGCGGCAGCCAGGAGCCACTTCTCCCTACTGCCCCCCCCCCCATGAACACACTTCTCACCCCTGGCATCTCTGCCCAGTTCTCCTGTTCTGCCCAGGTGCCACAACCACAAGCCCTTGTATTCTATCCAGAGTCATTTCTGACAGGGGAGAGAATTCCTATGCCATCCGTCGGTCACTGAAAGCCCTTGGACCTCAAGCTAAACTAGGCTAAGCAATTCTGAGTATGCGCTCTGGGTGATGACTCCGCCTCTCATGCCTTCCACCTCTGGCTGCAAGGCGGGCAGAGGGAGGGCAATCTGATTATGCACAGGAACACAGGAAGCTGCCTGGCAGGCATATCTACCATTTCGGCATCCGTTGAGGGTATGGAGGCCTGGTCGGAAGAGACATTGCATGCCTGGAGATTGCAGAAGCAGAAAAAGACTGGACCGGTCTTCCCCAGTCCGGCTCCCTCAACATGTTCTGAGTGGCCGTGCTGAGACTGATGGGAGTCGTAGTCCAAAACATCTGGAAGGCACCAGGTTGTGGAAAGCTGAACTAGAGTCCCACACAGCCTGAACTTCTGTTATCAATTAAGAGCTGCTTCTGACCAAGATCGAAGCCATACTGTCACATTAGACCCTGGTCCTTCACTGCTTTCTTTGGAGAAGGAATTTGGGCTTCTGCAACTTTCTCGGTAGAGAAGGTGGCCGCTTCTGGGTATGCCAGATACTCAAAGTACTGGGTGAGGGCAGAAGCATCCTGGCATTGCCAGAGATATTGCCAGAGATCCAGGGGTGCAGCGTTCAGCACCTTCACTGTCCCAAATAACTGCAATGGCCTGCTTGTACCTCTGAGCCGCTCCTGGAGAGAGGCACCTTCTCCCTAGAGCCTCTTAGAAATCCTGAACACAAGAGGACCATTGGCTGTACATTTTTACATTTTCATGTTTTTATTTGCGCATCGTAAGATACAGCTGGGACGCGGGTGGTGCTGTGGGTTAAACCACAGAGCCTAGGACTTGCCAATCAGAAGGTCAGTGGTTCAAATCCCCACAACGGGGTGAGCTCCCATTGCTCGGTCCCTGCTCCTGCCAACCTAGCAGTTCGAAAGCACGTCAAAGTGCAAGTAGATAAATAGGTACCACTCCGGCAGGAAGGTAAAAGGCGTTTCCGTGCACTGCTCTGGTTCGCCAGAAGCGGCTTAGTCATGCTGGCCACATGACCCAGAAGCTGTACGCCGGCTCCCTCGGCCAATAAAGTGAGATGAGTGCCACAACCCCAGAGCCGGCCATGACTGGACCTAATGGTCAGTGGTCCCTTTACCTTTACCTTTAAGATACAGCTGGTTGGAAAGAGAATCAGTATGAGAAGAGTTCCACCTGCATATGAAAAATCCACGGTCAGATCCCTCCTTAGCCAGGAACATCAGTGCACAATGTGCCTTGCAGGCAGACATACGCGAGTCAGATGGGCGGAATACACCTTGCCAGTGCTCTGGCCTAGTCTCTCCACCTCTCTGCCAGTTCTTGCATGGTGTGAATTGCTACCCGCTTTGTCACACATTTCCATTTTGTGCCTGGTGCCTGCCTAGATCCATTGGGCATGGGGGATCTCCCCACTCCCGCCAGCGTAGTTCCTGTAATGGGGGCAGATCTCTGCCAGCGAATGGAGAGGAGAAGGAGGGCAGGAGGGAGGGGAATAGCCAGCCTAGCAGTTTGAGAGGCTTTCCCTCCCCCTGTTCTCAGCTCCTTCCCGGAGGGAGGCTCCCAGCTTTATCCAATGATGCCTCTCTGAAGGATTAAGGAGAATTATTCCTGGCCATGGAGGCACGAGCTGCGCACCGGGGTGCTGTGCAGTGAGCCCAGGCAGGCATTGCCACAGCAACAGAGCCTCTCCTCCTGCGCCTGGCCAATGGCAGGCCTCCCCAAAGGCCAATGGGAGAAAGTGTGCGCTGCCTCGGGACCATCCTTGCTGCCTGCTCCTTGGCTTCTCCCTGGATTAGCAGCAGCCCCCGAGCTGCCGCTGGAGCGCCAACAGCACATGGCAGTGAAAGGCTGATCTAGTCCCATCCACTCTCTGCAGCGCAGGCCAGCAGGAGAGAGAAGTTTCAATGGGCCCCTTTCCCTGCAGAGCTGGCTTTCTCCGCTGAGAGCAGAGGAAGCAGAGATGGCTTGTTTCTAATGGCAAGGATCACAGAAAAGGATAAAGAAAAAGACCAAGAATTGAACTTGCTGGAATTTTTTCCCCGCCTAAGGAATGAGCAGGATCTCATCCCCAACTGCCCTTGAAGTCGGACTCAGCCGGTTAGAGCGTGCTGCTGATAATGCAAAGGTTGCAGGTTCGATCCCCGTATGGGACAAGCGCACATTCCTGCATTGCAGGGGGCTGGACTAGATGATCCTCAGGGTCGCTTCCAGCTATGATTCCATGAAAAGGATGCCTTAGCTTCCAAGCCTTCCAGGGCATGGCTGGCTGGGGGAGAAGAGCAGAGGAGCTTTTCTAGATTAATGATAATGAACTGAAAGATCCCTGTGCAGAATCCTGCCCCCCCCCCCGCCCCATACACCAACCTCTTTACTCCAGCCATACACTGCTGTTATTTCTCTATCATTAGTAATGTATATGGATGATTCGTTTATATAGGGTTACAGTGGTACCTCGCAAGACGAATGCCTCGGAAGACGAAAAACTCGCAAGACGAAAGAGTTTTTCATTTTTTGAGTTGCTTCGCAAGACGTTTTCGTCTTGCGAGTTTGTTTCCTTTTTCTTAAAACCGCTTGAAGAGGTGCAGTTGCGACTGACCGTGCTTCGCAAGACGAAAAACCGCGCAAGACGAAAAGACTCGCAGAACGAATTAATTTCGTCTTGCGAGGCACCACTGTATATGCAGAGCAATAAGCAAAAGACAAGGCCCTGCCTTGGGGAGCGTACAATATAAGCCTATACTTTGAAGAGGGGGTTGTGGGTGAGAGAGACAGAGGGGGAAGAAAACAGATACTAAGGGGTAAATGAGATCCACAGTCCTCCCACTAGCCCCCAAAGCATTTAATGAAGTTTTCACATTTATTACTGTGGCAGGTGTGAAAAAGGCAAATTGCATGTTGGGGATGATTAGGGAAAGGATTGAAGATGGACCTGTCAGGATTATAGCACTGTTATGCAAATCTGTGGTGAGACCACACTTGGAATATCCCATACAGTTATGGCTGCCTCACCTCAAAAAGGATGTAGCAGAGCTGGAAAAGGGCAAGCGACGGGGTCAAGGGACGGAAGCAACTCTCTTGGGGGAAATGGCTGCGACATTTGAGGCTTTGTAGTTTAGAAAAAAGGCGAGTGAGTCTGATAGAAGTGTGTAAGAATATGAATAGTGTAGATAAAGAGACATTTCTCCCCCCATGCCCAAAAGTACTAGAACCTAAGGGGAGCATCCAACGAAGGTAAATGTTGAAAGATTCAGGACAGACAGAACAAAGTGCTTCACGCGGCGCACAGCTGAACTATGGAACTCACTCCCACAAGATGTGATGGGGGCCACAAACTTGGATGGCTTTAGAAGACGGTTAGTCAAATTCACAGAAGATAAGGCTGCCAATGGCTACTGGCCACAACTGGGGTGTTTTACAGACACCGTCAGAGGCAGCACGTCCCTGAACGCTAGTTGCTGGGAATCACAAGTTGTGGGAATGATGCTGCACTAAGACCTTGCATATGGGCTCTCCATTGGCATCTGGTAAGGACTGGATGGGCTTGTGGTCAAATCCAGTGGGACCCCTCTTATAGAATCATAGAATCATAGAGTTGGAAGAGACCACAAGGGCCATCGAGTCCAACCCCCTGCCAAGCAGGAAACACCATCAGAGCACTCCTGACATATGGTTGTCAAGCCTCTGCTTAAAGACCTCCAAAGAAGGAGACTCCACCACACTCCTTGGCAGCAAATTCCACTGTCGAACAGCTCTTACTGTCAGGAAGTTCTTCCTAATGTTTAGGTGGAATCTTCTTTCTTGTAGTTTGGATCCATTGCTCCGTGTCCGCTTCTCTGGAGCAGCAGAAAACAACCTTTCTCCCTCCTCTATGTGACATCCTTTTATATATTTGAACATGGCTATCATATCACCCCTTAACCTCCTCTTCTCCAGGCTAAACATGCCCAGCTCCCTTAGCCGTTCCTCATAAGGCATCGTTTCCAGGCCTTTGACCATTTTGGTTGCCCTCCTCTGGACACGTTCCAGTTTGTCAGTGTCCTTCTTGAACTGTGGTGCCCAGAACTGGACACAGTACTCCAGGTGAGGTCTGACCAGAGCAGAATACAGTGGCACTATTACTTCCCTTGATCTAAATGCTATACTCCTATTGATGCAGCCCAGAATTGCATTGGCTTTTTTAGCTGCCGCGTCACACTGTTGGCTCATGTCAAGTTTGTGGTCTCCTAGATCCTTTTCACATGTACTGCTCTCAAGCCAGGTGTCACCCATCTTGTATTTGTGCCTCTCATTTTTTTTTGCCCAAGTGCAATACTTTACATTTCTCCCTGTTAAAATTCATCTTGTTTGTTTTGGCCCAGTTCTCTAATCTGTTAAGGTCGTTTTGAAGTGTGATCCTGTCCTCCAAGCCAGAATCTGGGCTTTCTCATCTGAAACTGTGCAGGTTTAAAATGCAACGTTTCAATATGCGCACCCAAGCACACGTCACTCCCTCCCACCGGGTCAAGTGAACCTAAATAACTTACCCCAAATAAGGAATGTTTGCTAATTGGCATAAGTTATTCATCTTCAAGAATTAGGCACTGAGTCCTTCCCCAACCATGGTGAACACAAAGAACTCTAAAGACGGCCTTAATTATTCTGGATTGCTGGGGCCTGAACTGCCCCCCTCTCCCTCACATACCCAGCCTCAGAACTGAAAAAGGTCCCATATCCTGTGCAAATCCCAGTTAACCAATCATACTGGGTTGCTTCCTATGTTCAACTGCAGCAACTACAAAGGGCCGAGATTATAAGGAGGGTCTGTCTGCTGGATCAGGCCAAGGTGTGTCCCACCAAAACCAGCTTCCTGTTCCAAACAGCTGCTAGCCAGATGCCTCTGGAAAGCTCATCAGCAGAGCATGATCAGCCTTCCCATGCTGTATGCCCCCAGTATCCAGCAGTCAAATAGAGGAGTGCCTCGAAATATTGGCTGCCAAGCCCGGGAGCTCTCAATAGAGCGATCCTGAGAGAATCTGACTAATACTTTTTAAGAGCCGCCAATGCTAACAAGTTCTTAAAGAAATGGGAGTGCCTGATCACCTCATCTGTCTCCTGAGAAATCTCTATGTGGGACAAGAAGCTACAGTTAGAACTGGATATGGAACAACTGATTGGTTCAAAATTGGGAAAGGAGTACGACAAGGCTGTATATTGTCTCCCTGGTTATTTAACTTATATGCAGAATTCATCATGCGAAAGGCTGGGCTGGATGAATCCCTAGCCGGAATTAAGATTGCTGGAAGAAATATCAACAACCTCAGATATGCAGATGACACAACCTTGATGGCAGAAAGTGAGGAGGAATTAAAGAACCTTTTATTGAGGGTGAAAGAGGAGAGCGCAAAATATGGTCTGAAGCTCAACATCAAAAAAACGAAGATCATGGCCACTGGTCCCATCACCTCCTGGCAAATAGAAGGGGAAGAAATGGAGGCAGTGAGAGATTTTACTTTCTTGGGCTCCATGATCACTGCAGATGGTGACAGCAGCCACGAAATTAAGAGACGCCTGCTTCTTGGGAGGAAAGCAATGACCAACCTAGACAGCATCTTTAGAAGTAGAGACATCACCTTGCCAACAAAGGTCCGTATAGTTAAAGCTATGGTTTTCCCAGTAGTGATGTATGGAAGTGAGAGCTGGACCATAAAGAAGGCTGATCGCCGAAGAATTGATGCTTTTGAATTATGGTGCTGGAGGAGACTCTTGAGAGTCCCATGGACTGCAAGAAGATCAAACCTCTCCATTCTGAAGGAAATCAGCCCTGAGTGCTCCCTGGAAGGACAGATCGTGAAGCTGAGGCTCCAAGACTTTGGCCACCTCATGAGAAGAGAAGACTCCCTGGAAAAGACCCTGATGTTGGGAAAGATGGAGGGCACAAGGAGAAGGGGACGACAGAGGACGAGATGGTTGGATAGTGTCTTCGAAGCTACAAACATGAGTCTGAACAAACTGCGGGAGGCAGTGGAAGACAGAAGTGCCTGGCGTGCTCTGGTCCATGGGGTCACGAAGAGTCGGACACGACTAAACGACTAAACAACAACAATGCTAACAGCCATTGCTTCACCACGTGGCATTTTACTCCATGAATTAAATTTGTGTCGCGTCAGTCTGCTCTGAACTGCAAGAGGTCCCAAGTACTTGTATTAAAGTGGGAGCACCTAGTGGCCTTTTATAAAGAAGAGACATAGCATGGTGGGGGAGGGGCATTTTATACCAGAGTGGCAGTCCAGGTCCCCACCCCCACCACTGCAAAGCCCCTCCTCGTGCAAGCATTTTGGCCCAGCAAGGGGTGGGAGTGGCAACTGGGAGGAGGGAAGGTCAAGGGCAGAATCCTCTCCCCCACCCGCAAGTGGCTTTTTCTTTCATTCAGAAACAACCACTGGGACTCCCATAACATGCATCCTTTTGGAACATCTGCTTAGGCCAGACTCCTTGTCCTTCCCTTCGGTCTCCTCCAGCATTAATCCCTACCAAGCCCAAATCACAGGGCCCCGAACAACAGCTACGACTCCTCAGAAGCTACAGTGAGGGCAACCCTAACCTTGTGAAGAATACAGCGAATACAAAGATTAGATGGACTATGAAAGAATTTAAGGAAAGGAAGTGACTGAGGAACAGATGTAAAGGTGAATTAGATAACCAAGAGACGTGTGGTGAATGCGGTGGAAGTCTTTTATAATATTTTAACTAGGATTTATATATCGTAATGTTTGAAGTATTAATTTGGAATAATCAATTACAAAAAGTATTTTTTCTCTTCATTCTTTTTCATGTTTCTTTCTTTCATCTTTCGTTTTTCTTCTTTTCTAGTCTGCATTTTGGAAAATTGTGTCGATAAATGTTTTATGTATGGTTATGTATTGCTTTTATTTCTTTATTTCTTTTCATTTTTGTTGGTAACATTTAATAAACTTTAATAAAAATATTAAATTTACAGTGAGGGCAACCCTGATTTTCCACAGACTCAGCGACTGGCATCTCCAGTGGACCTCCCACAGTCTGCATGCAGCCACCTGGCTCAGCTGTTCACCTGCACTGACAAGTGGGGAGGGGAATTAATCCCCCCCTCCCTTAGTATTCCACCTCTTCGGCCTCCTTTTCTGGTGCAGTATGAATTCTCCCCATCACTGCTTGCCAGACAAAGACTGGAAACTGGCTTATCAACTGTCTACATGATGGAGTTACCACTGTTCACCCACACCTGCGCAGAGGAAGGGAGGGAGGGCAGCAGGTGATGTGATCCTGGGCAAAGAACAGCTGGTGACGGCACAGGAATGTGGGGAAGAGGAATCGAAGCCAGACTCAGGGCGGACCGAGGAGCACCACAAGCCTGCAAGGAAGAAACCACATGCCTGTTCCACGTGTGGTCAGGAGCAGAATGGCATCATGCTGGCCATCTGCACTGACAACCATAATAGTAATAATAATAATAATAATAATAATAATAATAATAATAATAATAATAATAATTTATTTGTACCCCGCCCATCTGGCTGGGTCTCCCCAGCCACTCTGGGCGGCTTCCAACAAAGATTAAAATTACATTAGAATGTCACACATTAAAAACTTCCCTGAACAGGGCTGCCTTCAGATGTCTTCTAAATGTTAGGTAGTTGTTTTTCTCTTTGACATCTGGTAGGAGGGCGTTCCACAGGGTGGGCGCCACCACCGAGAAGGCCCTCTGCCTGGTTCCCTGTAACTAGGCTTCTCGCAGCGAGGGAACAGCCAGAAGGCCCTCGGCGCTGGACCTCAGTGTCCGGGCAGAATGATAGGAGTGGAGACGCTCCTTCAGGTATACTGGGCCGAGTGCAACCCACAGTTCTGTGGGCTGTACACCCATGTGCAAAAATCCAACTTTGGGGTGCTGCTAAAGCTACAGAGAGGCCAGGTCTTTCTTTCAGTTTCGCCACAGGCTCCAAGCCCTGACAGGCTGCTGCCACTCGGGGAATGAATGCATCTTCTAAGGGACAGTGATTTGGCAGGTGGGGAAGAGACAGACAGAAAGACAGGAGAAGAGAGACCACCCTTGTGCTGGGAGTGCTGCCTTTAACACCAGAGACACCTGCACAGCCTTAACGCAGGACGAGGGGTCTGGAAACCAAGCCTTATGAGGAACGGTTGAGGGAAATGGGCATTAGCCTGGAAAAGAGGAGACCGAGCGGCGATATGACACTCATCTTCAAATATCTCAAGGGTTGGCACTTGGAGGATGTCACCTAGAGGCTAAGACCTGAACCAATGGCTTCAAGTGTAAAGAAAGGAGATTCAAACTAAGTGTCAGGAAGAGCTGTCCAACAGTGGAACGGACTCCCACTAGAAGTGGTGGACTGTCCTTCCTTGGAGGTTTTTAAGCAGAGGTTGGATAGCCACCTGTCATGTAGTTGAGATTCTTGCATTGCAGGGTGTTCGACTAGATGACCCTTGGGTTCCCTTTGAACTCAACAATTCTATTATTCAAGCCCATGGCACATGTCAGCTATAAAAATCCAACCTGACTAATGCAGGGCGGGGCGGGGGAGGCAGCTAGTGCTGGCCCCCCCACTGCAGTCTTGTTGCCCTGTCTCTGCAAGGCAGAAAATGTCAAGGGGACAGAGCAAAATGGCTCTTGGGGCAGAGGGCAGAAGGACACCAGCCGCTTGTTTTGCAGACTAATTTGGGAGCGGGTTTTGCCTTTGGAGGAGGAGGCAGCTGGCTTATCCTCGTTGCTGCAGTGCAGGATTTGCAGAGATCAGTAGGGACGGATTTGGGGGGGGGGGTGTCGTGATCTCCAGCACCTGCTCCCTGACAGCCAGGGCAATGGGGAAGTGGCCCACTTTAGGGGTCTTGCTTGAATGAAACGGAGTGGGGTGGGCAGATGCGGAGGGAAGCACACGGCCATCTAAAGCGGAAAGTGGAATTATCTATGTGGGTGTGGGGCAAGTCGTTCCTCCTCCTACCCCATCACCAGCAGGGAGACAAAAACCTCTTTTGACTCTGAAGAACAATGAGCTTATACAAGCGCCAGCAGCCCACAGAAAAATCCTATAGCAGGACAATGGGCCCTCCCTCGGAGGCAGCCCCACCAATCACCACCCAAGGATCTCAAGGGCTCCCAGAATAATCCACCAACCAGCACTCAGGCTTCTGAAGTGGGGGGGTTCTTCCTGAATATATCTCCTCCCCCACCCCAGGCACCCCTGGAGGACCCTGGGCTTGGCACTGTCTGGGAAGGCAGGCAGGCAGGCAACCCTGGTGGCAGAGGAGTCTCCCTTAGCCGCTCAAGAATCCCTGGGAGCTGCTCTGTCAACCTCCTGGAGAAAACAGAAGCCTCGGTTTCCATGGAGAGAAACGTCCTTCCCTCCGCATGGTTTTGAACTTGGGTCTGGCTAGAAACCAGACCGCCAGGAGCTTCCAAAGCATCCCACAGGCATTTCGCTGTAACAACAGCCAGTGAGACGTAAAGGGCCATCAATTATTCACTGACAGGAGGGAGGAGAGCAGGGAGGAGGGCAGGTGGAAACGAAAGCAGGCTGAGGACAGATTTGGGCAGTGGTATAGCGGCGTTTGCTGACACCCGGGGCGCATGCAGACACACCGATCAGGGGCAGGGCACAGAGGGTGAATGAAGCCCACCTCGCCAGCCCAGCCCTTGCCACCAGAGCCAAACAGGGCTGCACTGCAGTGCCTGCCCACCTGTGCAGGGGGGAGCCCGGCCGGCCAACACAGCCCTTGGTAGGCAACCCCCCCAATGCCTGCTGGGAGGAGAACTGGGCCAGGCCACACTGGGGTTCCCCGTTCTCGCCTTTCTCCCTCTGCGCTCACTCACTGTCTGAGCAAGGAGCAAGTGAGCAGCCATTCCACAAGGAGTCGGAGACACAGCAGCGAGGCCAGGCTCTGTGGCCCAGAGACCCCTGGCAGCAGGCAGGGTGGGGATCCCTGCGTGGGAGCACCTGGCTCACGCCCCCTCAAAACTGTGCGCCCAGGGTCACTGCCCCCCTGCCCCCACCACACTACATCTCTGGATATGGACCCCGAGCAGAGTCATAGCCAAGTGGGGGGTCACTAGCTTTAAATCAGAAGCACAGAGGGGACACCCGCCCCCTACAAATGCCTGCTCTGACTAAAGCGTTAAACAGCTCAGGACCACAGTACCTCAAGGACCAGCTCTCCCCATATGAACCTACCTATACCCTGAGAGCATCAGAAGAGGCCCTTCTTGTGTGCCTCCTCCACAGGAGGTCCAGAGGGTGGCAACATGAATGGGCCTTTTTGTGGTGGCTCCCCATTGGTGGAATGCTCTCCCCAGGGAGATTCGGCTGGCACCTTCATTATACATCTTTGGGCACCAGGTGAAAACATTCCTCTTTAACCAGTCATTTGGCTTATTAACATCACTGTGGGAGTGGGAGGGGGTTATTGGTTTGTTTGTTGTTTTTTCTTCTTGCTTTTATTATTTTGCGTTCTTTATCTTTTATGTGAACCATCCTGAGATCTATGGATGGATGGATGGATGGATGGATGGATGGATGGAAGAAGAAGAAGAAGAAGAAGAAGAAGAAGAAGAAGAAGAAGAAGATCTCAGCTCTTTCTTCCTGTGAATGTCTAAGCCAGTCTCCTGCAACCTGGTGCCCTTGGGATGCTTTGCAGTACCAAAAGCAAAACAGTGAGCTTCTAGCTATTCCCCCAATATGACCGCAGCTGAGTCTGGGTGGGGAGAAAGGACAAAGAAGCACTGTCCTGGGAGCTGCCCTCTGTGTATGAAAAAAGGTGACTCCTTGTACCGGCCGACTCCCAGCCCTTCCCTTCCTGTCTTGTTGCCAGCGCTGGAGCCGCCAAGGCTGAGTGGCAGGCGTGAGCACCAGTGGCAGAAGCACTTTCTCATTTGCCTAAGGCACCCAGCGCCCTGATGCAAGAACACCAGTCCCAGGAGGGACAGTAGCATGGCTCCCCCAAACATATATACAGTCTACCCCGTACTGGAGCTTGAGTATAATAATTCTTTAAGATGGGAGGTACTGAAACCCAACCTAACTTGGAAAGCTCATCCATTTGATCTGGAATCTCATCCCCCTGATTTCAGAGATGCCAGTGCATTTCAGTTGTTTCACTATGCGGTGAAGAAGTAAGCTCTGCACATGCCCAAGCACACTCTCACCCATCTTGTTACTTTCCGCATTCCAAGGCTGACACCTGCCCTGGAAGAAGCTTGAGGGTCGAACCGAAGCTCAAGTACCTCCCATGTAGAAACAGAGCAGAGACTCCTGTGGAACGTGACCAACAAACCCTTTTGGGGGGCAGGTGGGGTCTATATTCTGTATGGGACCCTGCACATTATTGCTGCAACTTAATTAGGCCGAAGACAATTCCCCCCCCCCATCGTTGCCACACACACAGACACGGTGAGGCAGGTCTTGTAGACTTTCAAAAACAGCTTCACTTGGAGATGGGGAAAGTGGGGTAAAATAAATGATCAGGAACATCACAAACCATTATGGCTCTTTCCTATCACTTTCAGCTCTCATAAGAACTATTACCTGTATCCAACCTATGTTAAGTCAAAGGACTTAAATTCTTTTTCATTTGGCAACAGCATGAATCTCTGTGCCATTCATTCCCTCTTCATCCTCATCTGTGCCCCCCAAAATCGCAGTCCATTGTGTAATTTACTTTGCTTTCATCCATCAGGAAACTTTCCGAGTAAATGTGCTCCATTTACATCATTTATGCTGAATTTAGAATCACCTGAGCGCTGAATATGCATGTTGCCTGCTGCTTGTATTAAGAGTAAGTTTCCCACCACAATCATCAGGAGCAGAGGGGAGGTCTTACTCAGCCCAAGAGGAACAGCAACTGCTGCTTCTCCAGAGATAGCAGGATGGGGGGGGGAGGACCCCCCCAGCCCCAGTCCCTTCCAGGCCTTGGGAGGTTCAACTTTGCCTTTTCATTTGTTGGGGGTGGGATTGAACACTCATGCTCTCTGGGGAAAGACAGACCTGCAACTGCAGCATGGAACTGTGCGGATGGTATTTCAGGACCTCAAAGAATTTCAGTCTGGGTCTCGCTGGGATGAATCCATGTTTGGATACCCAACACTGGCATCTACAGTAGCTAAAGAAGCCGGCCATTTATGTGGCGCTTCCTTCCCCTAGATCAGTCATTGTTCCTGCCCCCTACCCACCACCACAGACCACCTTTGGGTGCAATGGATCGTCCCCACTGTTTGTCCCCAAAGAACCTGCCTTAAGAGGTATTACGCTGTTTCTGTTGCTCTTTTGTGCATTTTTACATTCCCTTAATTTTTCTTCCCTGAAAAAGTTTGTCCTTTTTTACTTTTTAAGTAAAAACCCCTCGAGTGTCATTTGCCACTCTGCGCATGCACCAAGTGTTGCATGCAACACTTGACATGAAATGGTCAAAGTTAAGCAGCAGCACGAAATGCCACAGGTTGGGGGGGTGCAGTTTAAGAGGAGGAGGAACGAGACGGTGTGCTGGGCCAGGAAACAGCAAGTCAACTGACAGGAGGCAGGTGGTACTCCAGAGCATCCTTCTTGGAGAGAGATGGCTTTGGCACAATTACCCATGCCCTCGCAACTGTCAGGCTAGATCAACACCAGGGCTTTTTTTCAGCTGGGACTCCCTGGAACTCAGTTCCGGCACTAGAGAGCCAGTGTGGTGTGGTGGTTAAGAGCGGTGGACTCATAATCTGGTGAACCAGGTTCGCTTCCCCGCTCCTCCACATGCAGCTGCTGGGTGACCTTGGGCTAGTCACACTTCTCTGAAGTCTCTCAGCCCCACTCACCTCACAGAGTGTTTGTTGTGGGGGAGGAAGGGAAAGGAGATTGTGAGCCGCTTTGAGACTCCTTCGGGTAGTGATAAAGCGGGATATCAAATCCAAACTTCTATCCTTCTTAGGTGGATGCCATTGCCATTATAAGAGAACCAGGGAGGTGTTCATGGTAGTTCCGGCACCTCTCTTTCAAGAAAAAAAAAAGTGCTGATCAATACTGTATATGGGTGGTGCTCTTCAAAGCATCTGGAAACCACAACTGGTACAAAATACAGCAACTAGGTTGCCAGGCTGGGCTCGACTCTTGCAAATATATCATACCATGCTGAACGATCTCAACTGGACACCAGCTATTTTGCATGCTCAACTGAAGGCACTAGACTTCAGCTTTCAAGCCCCAAGAGCCATGGGACCAGGATATGTGAAGGACCCTCCAAATGCATTTGCTTGTCAGCTAAGATCCTCAAAAGCTCCTCCATCTTCAGAGATTGCCTAAGGGAGAGGAGCCGTTTCCATGGTGACACCTTTTAGGGGTCAGATGAAGTCCATTCTGCTCACCTAGGCTTCCAAAAGTCCAACAGGCTTTTATGCTAAGTGGCCTCTCCTTTTTTAATAAGCTGGCTTCTATTTTATGTATTTTTAATTACTGGCTACAAATAACGAATCTGATAGTTGATTCGTTATTGGCTTGTTGTTTTTTACTGATTTTTAACACTTTGTTGCTTTTATTGTTATTGTACTATTTTTGTCAGCTACCTTGAAACTTCTGTAAACAGCAGGATATAAATTCTTTAAAACTAGGGTGCTATCCAGGGCAAAGGGCATCACCCCAAGAACGCACCTGGCAACTGGGCATAAAAAGATCTTCATAAGAATAACCTGCAGGATCAGGCCAATGACCCATTATGTCCTGCATCCTGTGCTCACAGGGACCTACCAAATGCCTATGGGAAGCCTGCAAGCAGCGCATGAGCGCAACAGCACTCTGCCCACTGGTATTCAGAGGCTTAACACCTCCAAAAGCGGAGTTAGGACACAGACATTGTGGCTGGTAGCCACTGATGGCTGGGTCCTCCATGAATTTGGGAGCCAGTTCCACAGCTTAACTACACGCTGCTCCTTGGTGTTCCCAAAGCTCTGTTCCTTGGCAGAGGACTTGGTGAGTGCATCATTCTCCCTTGGGAAGCAGAGGCCACAAGGACCACTGCGTGAAGTGACATTGCCTTCCAGAGGTCAGGAGTGCTGGATGCTGATCTACACACATTGTCCCCATCCTTGCATCACCTGACACGAACTCTACCTGCTCTGTTGATGACAAAGCCTTTTTCCCAATGCCTTTTAGCTTACCCTTCTGTGCCAAATCCATTAGCACTAATTGGCTCCCTTCTGCCATTCTGGAGGTTTATAAGTATCTTGCAGCAGGATGACACCCAGCCAAAGACATCCAGGCAGAAACAGCAAAAGACGGGTGGGGAGAGGTTTGAGTCACCTTTTGCTTGGTTTGGGTCGTCTATTGTTCTCAAAGGCTGCATAAAAACTGTGTTGTAGCCAACGTTAGCCTTACTCAAGAGTAAGACCCACTGAAATTAAAAGGCATGACTAACGTAGGCCCATCACCGGGTCAACTCTGAGCATAACTTAGTGGGATACAACTCTTATGGCTGTACTGAAGGGCTGCCAATACCTGTAACTCACAGCTTTTTGTTCATTTTCTTCCTCTGGTTTTGCAGGGTACTCTTGCACTTCAGAATGGGACCTCCACCTCCGCAGGAGCATGCACCCTCTGGGTACAAGGGGCCGAGGCATTGTTGTCGTTGTTGTTTAGTCGTTTAGTCGTGTCCGACTCTTCGTGACCCCCTGGACCAGAGCACGCCAGGCCCTCCTGTATTCCACTGCCTCCCACAGTTTGGTCAGACTCATGCTGGCAGCTTCGAGAACACTGTCCCACCATCTCGTCCTCTGTCGTCCCCTTCTCCTTGCGCCCTCCATCTTTCCCAACATCAGGGTCTTTTCCAGGGAGTCTTCTCTTCTCATGAGGTGGCCAAAGTAATGGAGCCTCAGCTTCACAATCTGTCCTTCCAGTGAGCACTCAGGGCTGATTTCCTTCAGAATGGAGAGGTTTGATCTTCTTGCAGTCCATGGGACTCTCAAGAGTCTCCTCCAGCACCACAGTTCAAAAGCATCTATTCTCCAGTGATCAGCCTTCTTTATGGTCCAGCTCTCACTTCCATACATCACTACTGGGAAAACCATAGCTTTAACTATACGGACCTTTGTTGGCAAGGTGATGTCTCTGCTTTTCAATATGCTGTCTAGGTTTGTCATTGCTTTTTGCCCAAGAAGCAGGCGTCTTTTAATTTTGTGGCTGCTGCCACCATCTGCAGTGATCATGGAGCCCAAGAAAGTAAAATCTCTCACTGCCTCCATTTCTTCCCCTTCTATTTGCCAGGAGGTGATGGGACCAGTGGCCATGATCTTCGTTTTTTTGATGTTGAGCTTCAAACCATATTTTGCGCTCTCCTCTTTCACCCTCATTAAAAGGTTCTTTAATTCCTCCTCACTTTCTGCCATCAGTGTTGTGTCATCTGCATATCTGAGGTTGTTGATATTTCTTGAAAGCAATCTTAATTCCGGCCAAGGCATGCCCTGCTAGATGCACCCTAGATCTAATCCAGAGGGACCCTTTCTTACTTTGATCACATACCCACTCTGGCCAACATTTTCCCCTTTTCCTGCTCTCAGTGCCTTATTGGGGAAGAGCACAAAGAAGGAATCCATCTGTGAACCATCTAACCTGCTGAGAAGACTCCACCCCAAATGCTCCAAACTGTGTCAAACTGTACTTAAAGTAGGTGGTTGTGAATGGCACTCAATGGCATTTCCCTTTTCAGTGTCCCCGCTTTGGAGTTCTGTCACAAGAGCAATATCTACTTGGTTTCTGAACATGAGGTGGATTTTTTCTTGAACTTATCCTGGTGAGAGGAGGGGAGAGGAAATGTAAAAGGTGTCCCAGGTGGGAAGAGCAGGCTAAATGGTTTCTGAACAAGACAGGCCACTCCTCATGAAAGTGTATTAAGATTATTTCCGTTAGTGTGGAGTTGGTATAGGGCATGCAAATATCCAGCCCTTTTTGAGTTCGATGGGTGGGGATGAGAGGAATGTGCTTCAGGAATGTATTGGTTTTCATTCTGAATTCTGCTTCTACTAAATTAGACTGACATGGGAGAACTCTCGCCAGGATTTGAGTGTATTGCACATCTGCACTGCACTGTCATATTGTGCTTTTTGTGCTTTATACAGCTCCTTTTGAGAAATCTGTGGAGGCTGTTTTCAGGGGTTTGTGTGTGTGTGTTTTGCCGTATTGGTAATGATAGGTGATTGAATTTAATTATTTTTTAATTGTTTGAAAGCCAGTTTTATTATGCATGGCCTTATTGTTACCAGTTACTTCTTTACATTGAAATGTTTTAATGGAATGAATTGCATTAATGGCAATTATGACATGAATTATTATTAAATTGTTTCATATGCTTCTGAATTTATGAATGTTGCTTTATTATTGTTGTCACTTAATTTGTCATAACGCAACTCGAGAGCAATTTTACTGCGCAAACATTGCGTATAAATAAATATGATTGATTTGATGTACCTGGGAAATGAATGTGGCCTGAGCTAAGCAGACAACAGGCCATGCTGGCTGGAGGTGATGGGAGTTGGAGTCGAACATCATTTGGATGGCCAGAGGTTTGCCAGCCCAGCCATAGTTAACTAGGAGAGGAATTACATATTGCTTTGTAAATCTGCTGAAACAGTACAAGTCACTGAAATATCAGGTTAGATCCCTCATGGCACTCTCCAACCAGAAAGGAGCTGTAATCCAAGACACCTGGAGGGCACCAGGTTCGGGAAGGCCAGGCAAGATGAGCCAATGGCCCAACTCGCCACTCTGCGGTGACTCTCCAAAGTTTTCCCCTGCCAGGTTCCATCCCTGCATGCAAAGTATCTGCTGAATCACTGAACTACAGGGCCCTTAAGAGGACTCAGCATCAGCAACACCGCATACCTAATGACCTCTTTTGCACATCTGTATATTCTGGCACAAATTTCAGGGCACCTACTACATAGATTTTAATTAAAATTTTGTGAACACACAAGCACTTAACTGCATCTATAATATTTTTAAAAGAAAAAAGGGCCGGGGGGGGGGGTGAGACACCAGCTGTGCAACATTACTGTCCTGCCATTCAAGAGCATTTTCTTTCTTTTCTTCAGGAGTGAAACTGACTGGACCAAAAGCTGTTTACCATCCAGACTACTCAGTTTCACTCTCCCTACACTGGCACAGGGATGGGAAAACCCGAGGCTCTCCCAAAGCTGCTGGACTACAACTCCCATGATCCCTGACAACAGGCCATGCTGGCTGGAGGTGATGGGAGTTGGAGTCGAACATCATTTGGACGGCCAGAGGTTTGCCAGCCCAGCCATAGTTAACTAGGAGAGAAATTAAGCAGGCTTCTCTCCCTGCCCTCTGAAGAGGCAGACCACTCCAAGTAACAACACCAAGTGAATCAGTTTCACTGGCAGAGGGCATAGCGCAGCTAGCAACAGACAGCATACCATACCAGGGGAAATGATTAATAAGAATTATGAACCAACTGTGAACTTCCCCCAGAAACTGCATATGCACACGCACACATGGGTGTGAAGGGTGCTTGTGTCACAAGCACTGGTCATCAGGAGCTTACCACGTTCTGGCTTTTTCTTGCTGCAGCCTGAGCTGTACCAAAAGGCTGAAGAACATTTCCCCGCATAACTCTCCCTTAGGAGAAAAACAGGGGTGCTATGTTTTTCAAGGGCAGTGATGGCAACAGCCCTTCAGAACATTCTGAAGTCATTTCCCTGCAATTTGAGTTCCCTGCTATTAACTATTGATGTTTATTTCTCTTAAGACAGCGGTGGAGTGTGTTCTGTTGCGGGCAATCTTGGTCGGGGGTCGCACATATCTGTGGAGCAGGGTCAGAGGCAAAAGTGGGCAGAGCAATGGGAGTGAGTTCGTACACCTATGCAAAAGTCAAATGTTGCTCCCTCTCTCCATCCATCCATGCAGAAAGGGGCCTCAACGCCGTTCAGAGCCACATTCCAACCAGACAAAAGCATTGGAGGATGCAGAGCATCCTGTGGCCTTCAGAGAGTCAAGAGGACAGACACTCGTGGGCCACATTTTGCTCCTGAGACTGAGGTTCTGTGCCACTGTTCTAAGATTTTGATCCTGCTTACTAATTCTCATTGGACTTTCAAAGCAGCTCACATTAATTCCATATTTCATTATAATTGCCATCAATAAAATCCAAAGCTGTTTTAATTCCCAATACGTTTTACTGTACAAACTTTTCTTGCACTCCTTGACACCTAACCATTGACTTACTTCTAGTAGGTTTACCCACACAACCCCCTGAGAATGAGAGAGGTTGCTACTGTGCCCCTCTGGCAGACGGAGAACTGAGGCAGATCCTTGAGCTCATACAATCCCACATGACAGCGGAAGTGAGACTCAAGCTCTACTCCCCCAGTACCAACACCAATTCTCCATCTACCAGCCCAGCCAACAAGCACCAAAGTGCAAGGCCTCGTAGTGATTTCAGGACACCAGCACCTCTCCAAACCTGAACCTGAACCCTGACAGCTGCTGCCCAGGCTCTTCCTCTCAAAACCATACCTTCTCCTTTTTGTTATTGCTTCCTGTATTGTAGGGGGTTGGACTAGATGACCCTCAAGGTCCCTTCCAACTCTTTTGTTGTTGTTGTTTAGTCGTGTCCGACTCTTCATGACCCCATGGACCAGAGCACGCTAGGCACTCCTGTCTTCCACTGCCTCCCACAGTTTGGTCAAACTCATGCTGGTAGCTTTGAGACACTGTCCCACCATCTCGTCCTCTGTCGTCCCCTTCTCCTTGTGCCCTCAATTCTCAGTAGCATGTTGGACGCCTTCCGACCTGAGGGGCTCATCTTCCAGCGTCATAACTTTTATATGCCTGTTGTCTTTGTCCATGGAGTTTTCTTGGCAGGGATACTGGAGTGGCTTGCCGGTTCCTGCTCCAGGTTGATCACGTTTGGTCAAAACTCTCCACTATGACCTGTCCATCTTGGGTGGCCCTGCACTGCATAGCTCATAGCTTCTCTGAGTTATTCAAGCCCCTTCGCCACGGCAAGGTAGTGATCCATGAAGGGGACTTCCAACTCTAGGATTATATTATTCCCCTTTTGACAGAATCTTGACATTCTTTGGTGAAACTTACGCATGTCTCCACCTCCAAACTTTGCATGCAAAAGGTCCCAGTTCAATCTCTGGCTGATAGAGATCCCTGTCTGAAAGCCCAGAGAACTGCTGCCAGTCTGCATAGACAATACTGAGCTAGATGGACCAATCATACGATTCAGTATAAGGCAGCTATCATCCTAGATTTCATGAGCAAATTGAATAACTAGGCTGAGTGCTTAGGAAATACAAAATGCAAGAGGTGCGTATACAGTGTTCCCCTCTCTCTCCAAGAGGTGTGTATACAGTGGTACCTTGGTTTGCATACGTCTTGGTTTGCATACGTTTTGGATTACAAACACATCAAACCCGGAAGTGCACATCCCGGTTTGCAAACTTTTTTTGAATTACAACCCATTTTCCCCCCAATTACGAACAAAAAAATTTTGGGAGGCCCCATTGGCGAAAGCACGCCTTGGGTTACAACCTGTTTTGGCTTACAAACAGACCTCCGGAACAGATTATGGTTGTAAACCAAGGTACCACTGTATTTGTTTCTGCTGGGCCTGCAAAATCGTTTACCCAGTTGCTTTTTTGCCACTGCAAAGTGAGGTTCTCCTGATACATCTCAGTTAAGACAGCAATCCTAACTGCAGCTGGGGAGCGCATGCTAGCAAGGATGGAAAGTATGTGTGGGGTGGTGGAAAGTCTCAACTAGTTACTGCTGTAGCTCTAGGCTGGTGCAGAAAGGCCCAGATCCAGCAGAAAGACCCTCTGAGAAAGCTTCCAAAGAGCTGAGTGGGAAGGGTGGCACTAAGCAGCAGGGACACTCTGAGTGTGATTCAACCAAAGAGCACCAAAAAAGGAAAGCACTAGCCTTCCTCTCCAGCTCCCATCAGCTGTACTGTGCAGTCTGAAGCTCAGCCCAGCTGTGGAGGATGGTCCCTGCATCCTCCTCACCTCCAGGCTGGAGAGGAGAGACACCTTCACCAAAGGGCAGTGGGATGCTTGCCATGGTGGCAGGCAGATTTCTGACTCACTGGATCAATTATCTTTGTTCTGAGCCAGGACCCATTGAGCCCAGTAAGCCTCCAGATTTTGTTGCTACTTGTGGCTGCACAAACGGGAGAGGCTGTCAAGCATCTTGCAGGCCATCACGATGGGCTGCACTGTTCGGTAGGTTTGCTCACAAACTGTGCAGGCTTATCCTGACAGCTCCCAACGGCTTGTTAGTTAGTTAGTTTGATCAGTTTCCAAACAACAGCAATTCTCTGGATGACGCCCCCAAAAGAAGCAAATTCTGCTCGAAAGTTTCCCAAGGTGTTAAGAGACCTTAAGGACACCTACCAGCCTTTCGTCAAAGGTGGAGACTTTGCAACAAGCTCTCCGTGTGCACAGAGGCAGAAAGGAACAAGGCCCCAATGCCCTGCTCCCATGGGCCCTGCTAGGGAGTGTGCTAGGACAATGGCCCTTTCTTGCTTTAAACATAGGGAGGTTTTTCTTCCTACCCCACAAGGCAGCTCTGGGTGCTCTCTGGGACCAGGCAATTCCTCTCGGGCTCCTCCAGCTGCCTCTGTGCAGAGGCCTCTGGGGACAATGAAGGATTCAAGCTCTCCAAGAAACCAGAACAAGAGTCAATCCAAATGCCATGGAGATGAACTTTGACCCAAACTCCTCGACTTCCACCCCCTTATTTACTCTCGAAAGCTAACAAGTTCTGCAGAGTTAACACAACACCTCCCCTTCCCAGCTAGCCTCCTCCCATGCATCCCACACAGCTCAACTTTGACCCCTCTTAATTACCTGCGCTCCCCTCCCCAGGGAGATTAACCTCCACTTCCACTCACACGCTTTCCTCCCATTCAAGCCGCAACCAGCTGCAAGCCCTGCATGCCACGAGATCTCTCTACATGGCCCTCAACTTCGGCACCTATTCAAGTTAGAGGAACGTTCCGCAGCAGAGCTAGTCATGTTCAAGATCCTGCAAGTACAGTCATACCTCGGGTTACAGACGCTCCAGGTGTTTTTTTGGGTTGCAGACCGCCGAAACCCAGAAGTACCGGAACGGGTTACTTCTGGGTTTCAGCGGTCGCGCATGCGCAGAAGTGCTAAATCGCTTGCAGAAGCACCCACAAGATTCCACCTGCGGGAAAAATGCCAGTCATGCCTCCCACCTGTGCTTATAACAAGTTGAAGATGGAGAGGACCTCGCGGGATGGTTTCTTCTAAGACATTTTCTTATTTAGCCAAGCAACTGAACTGACAACAGGGCAGGGGAGCAGTAGTTTTTGTTTTAAGACCTTGCAGCAATGAAAGAAACATCATTGTAGAATATGTTCTCTATGCTCTGAACAGAAATTTTTAAAATTCTCATATATATATTTTAGATCTTAAGGCTTGTTACTTATTAACCCAATCCCTACAATATGTTGAACACCATCAGATTTTTCTAGTCCTCTGCCAGGACCTTATTCTATCTAGAAGAGTTTTGCAATTTGGAACCAGATGATATTTTTTTCCATGCTGTTAGAAACAGCAGTCATGGGGAACTAAGGATTGGGAGCTCACTGGGATGGATGAGCCCCTTTGCCTGTGTAATTCTCCGGTGTGGGTGTGTGCCTATTTGACCCGGAAAGTGTCGTTGCAGTAAGTGGCACCTTTGGGAGTAGGACATTTTTGCTGGTGAAACGGTGTAGCAGAAGGATTGAAGCCCCTTTCCTGCAAGCCACTCTCCCAATCTAGCTTCTACGTCTCCCTCCCTCTCTCTCTCAATTTGGCAAATATACTGCCCGTCACAACGCATTTCCTGTCATCCACACACTATGCACTGCACCACGGCACACAACGGACTGTTGCCTAACACCACCCTTAAAGGGAGAACTCCTTGCAGGGAGAACTCCTTCTTAGTAGATCCTTAAGGGGCTTTCCAAAGGCTCGATTGCAGCATCATTCTCCCACAGGCTCATTAACCAAAAGGAACTGCCTTATATTGAGTCAGGCCATTAGTCCACCAAGCCTTTTTCTGCCAAACCTGATGGGAAGCAGCTCTCCAGGATCCGAGAGAGGTCTTTCCTAGCTGTGCTATGTGAGGTTCTGTAACTAGAGATGACAGGGACTTTGGCAGGGAGCTTTTGCATGCAAGTCATGTGCTCCACCCTTGAGCTATGGGTACCACTTAAATGTGGAGTCACTGCATTCCACTTTCTCTCAAGAAGTGCCGGTTCCAGTCACCAGGCATAACAATCCCAGAACTGTCCACAACCACAACAGGGATGGCCATTGTGTGGGCTGATTCTATTCTCCAGGCAAATTTGGGGGTATGAACAATCGGGAGGGAGACACCTCTCCCACCCCCCGCTCCCCACCCCACAGTCAGCTGGATCCTGTAAGATGGCATCACTCTGGAGTAAAGGAATATGCACTTGGACAGCATGAAGTCCCCAAACAGAGGAGGAGCCAAGGGTCAAATGTGCTTTCTGAATGATTCCCTGACCAGTCAAAGTCAGCAGTAGTCTTTTGCTGGAGACAGTACAATGCAACAAATCCACATGTTGGTTCGTAATTTTGCTTTCTTAACAAATGAAAGGAGTTATGAACACTTTCAGGGCCTCACCTAGCTGCTATTCCAGGTTTACGCAATGACTTTAGACTATGTACATGAGGAGAAAAACAAAGTAGCCCTGAGGTGGCGGGTTAGGGTACCATTTCAGGCTGCAGGTGGGAGAAATCTTGTTTCTAATGCTCTCCTGCATATAATGCTCTTTCTGCTGCACGTTGGTTTTCTACTTGCAGAGGGATTTTTAAATGTGGGGGAAGCATTAAGAAATGGTGCACGCAAACACACCCACCCCATGTTTGAATCCTGAGCTCGCACAGTCCACTCTCATTGCCACCTCATTCTATTGCACATGTGGGCCAAGTTTTAATTCAGAAAGAAACAGTGGGGAGGGCACATATCACTGGGATGCCTGCCTCTCTCTCAAGGCACCGCAAGACAAGAGTTGCTGAGCTGCCACCAGAGAGAGATTGGAAGCATGGCCTCCATCACTGGCCTGGAGTTCTTTACAACCTGCACATGGCAAAGAGCACTAATTACATCAAGAGATGCATAATTAGAACTTTTGACAAAAGGATCCAAAGGGCCAAAGAGCATAATAAATTATATGCACTGTGTGGGGGGTACATTATAAAAGAAGTTTTGAAAAATACCCGTCACCCCAGATGGCATTAATGGGCACTCACCATCCTCCTGGCTGTGGATGTTCTGCGGGCTGCGCATGCCTTCCTCCTGGCTAGGACTCAAACTGGAGTTAAGATGCTGGTCAGCTGACATCCATGTGGAGTCACTCATATCAAAGTCCTCACTGCTCACCGATGTCTCATCCTAGAGAGGAGCAAGAAAGGGTTAAAAGATAAACCAAAGGGAGGGGTGAGGGTGATTCCGCCTTTCTACCAGCCCTCACCCACCCACCCTTCTCTCCCCACCCCTAAATCCTGCCCCCCCCACTTCCCCAGCACAGCCCATTCCCCACTGAGGCTTCCTGTTTGAAGATGTGAAGATGACGAATGACAGAGAGCTTAATTAAGGGCAATTAGGCAAGGCCTGCTTCCAGGGACAGATTGCTTTTGCCCTGCCTAACATACACCCTCCCCATGGCAGAGAGCTGCCTGCACCAGCCTGGCTATACGAGCCATGCAGATGGGGCAAAGCTTGCGCATACTGGCAGGTTAGCTGCTAGAAGCAGGTAGCAGACAATGGAACGCTTGTAGGAACTTGGCATGGGAAAACAAGCTGCTGTGGTTGGAGCCTATTATACATACCAGAACCAGGAGATCCTGTATCCTGGATATTATTCATAGTCCCCCTCGGCAGCATCTTCCTGCCATCGCCCCCGCCAGGGGACACAACATTCATGTGTAAGTCTTATCTTGTTTATCCTTCCAACAATCCCAGGAGGTAGATTAAGAAAGTGTGACCCACACAAGGTCATCTGGGGAGCTTCTTGGCTATGTGAGGATTTGACCCTGGGATCTGAATGCAACTAAGCGACCAATATGATGCTGCTCTTTTACATTTTTCTAGTGCCATCCGGGTGCCAGGTGCTGCACAGACTATGGATGTGATGCGGTCTCTGCCTAGATATTTTTGAAAATATACAAGGACAAGAACAGCAGCAAAAACAAAGAAACTGAAGAATAAAATAATAAATGAAGCAAGGATGGGCAAGAGGATCAAGGACCGATAGGTGAAGGAGATGCTTATTAAGGGGGAAATTCAAGAAAGTCATAGCCAAAGAATCAGCAGTAGTGCCATTTCATATTTGTGCCGGGGGGAGGGGGCTTAAGGAAGACCCTCAGTAAGCAAGAAAAAACTACTTGAAGGTATATGACTCACAAAATCCAGTACATATTAAGAGCTTTTGCAGTATTTATTGGTAAAACACACCTCAGTAATTGTAGCAAAAGCTATCAAAAGAATCATGTGACACTTTAAAGATGGACAAATTTATTTTGGCAAAAGCTTTCACAGACACAAGCCCACTTAGTCAGACACAAGGCTGTGAATCCACAAAAGCTTATGTCATAATATATTTACTAGTCCTTAAGCGGCCACAAAAATCTGAATGCTTGCTACAAGAGACTAACATGAATTGCCCTCTGGAACTAACTATACCAGTTCTTAAAAACACAGTACAAATACCTGATCCACCATAGCCAAATTCTAGAAGAACTTTAAATTTTCTATTTTGGATTACTGGTAGCGAAGGGTTTGGGGGGTGCCTTTATTTTAAAACCTCACCTGCAAAACGAGAATACATAAGCAGCTCAAGAAAGTGAGATCCATTTGTGGGATAAAGTACTCCTGTGCTGACTATGTAAATGCATAAGGTGGCAATAGCTTGGTTCTAATCCAATACAAATCTGTTCGGCTCTTTTAGGCCTGATAAGGGTTTGCACTGACTCCCTCTGCCTCTCCGATCTCTGATCCTGCTGTAACCAAGTACTATGAATATGCTTTGGTTGTGCTGAGGACATTAAGCTCTCTGGGGAAGGGAGGGTCAGTGGATGCTGGGGGGGGGGTAGGAACTGATATTTTTTAGTTCTGAATACGGTATGTTTTTATTCTGCATGTTTTTTGTGTTCAAGTTTTTTGTATCAAAATATAAAAGCAATACAACCTACTTGCATTCTCCCACTCCCCACTCCTGGTCCACTTTTTCTTAATTAGCAAAGAGATGTGTGCCTTTTGGCATGCCTGCCTGATAGGGTTGCCATATTTCAAAGAGCAAGAAAGAGGACACGTTTGCCAACTTCCGCTTTTAACTACGGATCACTATGACAGCTCTACCCATGAAAAGAGGGCATGTCCTGGAAAAAGAGGACATATGGCAACCCCTGTTTTTATTGCTTGTGACAATAGTTACTCAAGAGTGTAGAGCCAACAAGTTGGCTAGCAATGAAGATCTTCCCGTGGGGAGAAGATCACATATGGCCTGAAACCGGGTGGAGAGTAATTTCCATCTGCTCACCTTAAACAGTGGTCTACATAAGTGAGTCTCTCAGGCAAACGGTCACAGAGAGAAAAGTAGCCTGACCACAGGCCCAGAGACAGGTATGGTAGAAGATGGGACCATAAAGAAATAATAGGTAATTGTGCCACAAGCCCCACCTGAAAGCTGCATGCTCACATAGCCAATTATTGTGGAAGTTGAAGCCCGATAACATTTAGAGGGCCAGAGGTTCGCCAGCCTTGGCTGAGAGGAACCCAACACAGAAATGATATTAACAGGAAATGTGGAGAGAAGAGCAGCAAAGTAAAATTAGAAAATGCATATAAAATGCCCCCATTAAAATGCTATTAAAGTCCTATTTAACAAATTATTTTTACTGATGATTATACTAATATTTAATGCTATTTCCAACTGCTCCAAGCACTTCACATACATTATCACAATGATCTTACAACAACTCCATGAGACAGGCTGGCATTATTACCCCAATGCTGGTGGGAAGCGGGGGGGGGGGGGAGGAGAGAAGACAGTTCGCCTAAGGAGCCTCCCTAATTCATTCTCCCACTTCAGGCACTTGATCATGTGGGCTCTAGTCCATGAGTGTTTCTGCTGCAATAAATAAATATTTATATTCATTTGTTATATTTATCAGTTCGTTGTGCAATGAGCCTCTAGGCAAGTGCCATTCTAAGGCGCCACAGGAACTTGCTATTTGTACAAACACAGTTTATTTCTATCCAGAAGCTTGCTTCTTCAGAAGCAGCAAACTTCCAAGAATCAGACGTTGGTGCTGAATAACGGAAAGCGATCCTCACCGTAACGGCCCAGTAGCAAAAGTGGTCCACACTTTGCATAGTTAAGTTGGTTGCCACAGCATGAAAAGCACCAAATAAACTTAACAAAAATGCACCTCTCTCTATGCGTAATGCTCACTGGAAGGACAGATCCTGAAGCTGAGGCTCCAATACTTTGGCCACCTCATGAGAAGAGAAGACTCCCTGGAAAAGACCCTGATGTTGGGAAAGATGGAGGGCACAAGGAGAAGGGGACGACAGAGGACGAGATGGTGGGACAGTGTTCTCGAAGCTACAAACATGAGTCTGACCAAACTGTGGGAGGCAGTGGAAGACAGGAGTGCCTGGCGTGCTCTGGTCCATGGGGTCACGAAGAGTCGGACACGACTAAACGACTAAAAAACAACAACTATGCGTAATGGTGAGCATCTGTGAGGCTCCCAGGTGCCTATACATGAGTATTTAAGGATGCACACTTGTCATTCACACTGCACTGCTCCCACAAATCCAGAGACTTGTTCACCTCTGGAGCTGAACAAAAGCAAAGGGAGCAGTTCATCCCACCAAAGAGTTGAGAGATGGTTTGTCTTGCCAAGTACAAACTGATATGGTGGGGAATCCCACTGCAGAGACTCCTCTGAAGTGAACAGGAGGTACATCCTTTCTTGCCTCCTGCATGGGCCAACGGACTTTGTGCAGGGGATGTTTCTGGCAAATCGTGCTTTTTATCCTCTTATCTCCTGGTGCCACAGGTGGCAGGTGGCCGTTTGAGGGTGCTCCTGCTGGTCTGCCAGCTGAATAATAACACTCTGTCTAAGGGTTCTTATTTGCTGGAAGGGGAACAAACACACCCTCTCAAAGGTCGCAGAAAACTTTGCCTGGCATCTCCACGGCACTTCCTAAGGAATTGATTGCATTCCTGTCTCCCACTCCCGCGGTCAAGAGGACATTCTCATGTGTGCACCCTCTTTCTCTCCTCTCCTCTCCCTCCCTCCTTCCTAACCTTCACTCTGCTTTAAGGCACAGGCCTTGGATGGCTTCCAGAGCCGGAAAGGTCAGCCACAAGATTTCAAAATCATCAGCGTCACCATAAAGGCAGTTAAGAGCCTGCATGAACGGAAAAGCAGAGGGACCCCTCCCTAAAAGACCCCTGCGGCAAGGGCTGACAGAGCAGGACTCGGTGAGAGCCCCAGTTCCAAGGCATTTGCTTTAATGGGTTTTCTGTCTGCCTTTTTCCTCCTGAAATGATAGTCAGACCACATCCCTAGTAATGGGCTAGAGCCACTGGGCATACGAACACAGAGTTGTTGTTTTTTGCTCTGTTTAGCCTTGTTCTTTGAACAGCTTTTCAAAGGCAGCTCAGACCATCGCTGGCCCGCCTACCTCTGCAAATGAGCCTCAGACCAGATAACCCAGTAAGGATTCTGGGGAGGGCGTGGGAGCAGAACCCCCTTATCTCTTTTCAGCTTTTAGCATCTGGCAGCCAGGGGTATACAGCCTCTGCAGAGAAAGGCTGCACTTCTGACAAACAAATCTATACTTCACTCATATAGCTAACCTGTTTTTAAAAGCAGTTATTGGCTCTCTCAACATCCTGTGGCAATGAGTTCCATAGGCAAGGCAGAAAAAGATGTTGTCTGGACACCTTTTTTTAAAAAAGGTTGGTGTTAGAACTTCTCAAACATTTTTTTCAGACTCCTGGAAAGCTAATGCCTAAGTATCTGCTGCTGCCTCCCTTAGAAAGCTGACTCCTCTCTTGTTGACATAAGTCATTCAGATATGGGGGAAAGAGATGCTCTCTCCTGCTTGGCATCCACCTGCTGCTTATCCATTTCTGAAGAGAACCAAAAGGAACTGCAACTCGTAGGGAAGCATTTTCTCCCTACTCATGACTTTCTAAACGTGGGTAACATAACCCATTCATTGTTTCATTCATCATTTATCCTGCAAAGGCTGAATGGTTTCAAGCTGTTCTTCATACGGAAAAGTGCAACCCACCCATTCCGACCTGGACATTTTAGTTACCCTTTTATGAGTCTTCTTGTCTGCTTGGGAGCAACAACAAAACTGCACATACCATTTTAAAATGGAGAAGCACCCTAGCAGGCTTATTCAACTGCTCCATCCATTCCCCAGCAATCCCTTCATTTTCACTGTACCGGCCTGAAGCCAAAAAGTTATGAGGGTCTGGACCCTGGCCTCCCTTCCCCAAACAGGCCCTTGGAAAGTTGCTCTACCCCTCCCTCCCTTCTCTCCCTCCTTATTTTTCTTGAGGACAAACATCTTCAGAACAGGCCTGAGTGCTCCCTCTTCCTCTTCCTGTCCCGCTGGCTGCAGACAGATCTGCTCACACAAGGCAGGAAGTGTGGCTTCATCCTGCCTCCTCCCCCAACCCCAAATCCCCACTGAGATGCGCCTTGCAGGGAGTTTCCTGGAATTTATGGCTTCTGCACAGCCTCAAGCCTGCCTGGCTTATAAAACGGGTTGCAGGACAAAACGGCCTAGAGAACCCCCTTGAAATTCAGATTTGCACAAGCCACAGGATGATCCGCACGCTGAGATGTACCACATGGGGGCTGTCACAAAGAACATGAAGCACCCAACAGACCCTGCTCATCTTAAGTGTGCACCCCATTTTCCTTTGGCAAATGTACCAAGGGGACATACAACAATACGGAGACATGCAAGGGGAGATGTCAGGAGCCTGCCTTAGTACGGTGTGGCCAGGAGGTCCCGGTTCAAATCCCTGCTCAGCCATGCGCAAAAGAAAAAGTGTCACAGCCCCAGCTGCTTGCCTGTAAAAAACTGGGGAAGGTACGGGCTATGTGTACGCAGCAGTTCAATGCGAGCACAGAATTCAGCTTCCAGAGAATCTCAGTTTAAAATTCAAGTTTCTAGCCCTTCTGGCTGTGAAAATAGGTTTGGAACTGTGTGGCTAGTGCATGATGGAAGCTCAAGGGGTCAGGTTTGGGAGCTGGACAAGATTTCCTGTGGTCAGGGATGGAGTTTCCATGCTTTGCAGGGCTCCTTCCCCCATGAGTTGCAGAAGCAGAATAAATTAGGCAGAACAGGAGAATTTATACCAACAGGTCCAATTTACGTAAGTTTATACAGGCTGCGGAATTCCACCTTTCTTTTTTAAGTGGAATACATACCGTTCTGATAATAGTGATGAGTGTATTGCGGGCATGAGAAGATTTGAGGATGGCAGAGGATTCTCCATGTTGAACATGCAACAGAAATCCAAAATAAGGAAGAAAAAAAGACTTCTGCACCCTACTTGCTACCTATTCTAGTCTCTATAAAATAATCACATTTAAAATGCACACAGGGGGCAGACCAGCATATTTTCTCCACCTCTTTCACTACCAACACCACAAACCTAAGCAGCTTGAATTACTGTAACCATTCACACAGTGCCCATCACTGCAAGTATCTGGGAGACTTGCCCAGGTAGCTCTGTTTACAGAACTGCCAAACTAGACGTGAGGGTGGCTGGCCCATGTGTCAGAAACCAGTTACCACTGAATTCCTAGTGGGAAACGAGTCAGCTAGAAAAGCAAGAGGGTGGGAGAGATGTGCAGAATATTTCTCCCACATCTCGTCACTCCACACCCACCATGTTTCTCCTGGTAGGTCTCTGATGCATCAGGTAATTCTCACCAAGGCAAAAAATATCAGGGGGAATGTGACTTTGGTAGTTAAGTGTGGGGGGTGGGGAGGCATTCGACACACACAGCGTCCCCACCTGTGCCACACTTCAGAGTGCCTCACTGATTCACTACGTTTTCTAAGAATTCAGCACAATCCACATTCTGACATATAGTACATGCAGCTGTTAATGTGTAGCGTGGTCCTAAGGGAGCAGCCCTTACAGCAATCCCAAAATCAACACTCTCAAAATCCTCAGAGTGACATCCTGGGCCAATGATAATCTTTCTGCCTAACCTACCTCACAGGATTGTCACAAGCACAACAATTTTAATTTTGGATTGCCTTTTGGCCAAAGATGGCCCCCCAAAGCAGCTCACAGTAGGTCAATTCATGGACGCAAGTGGGAAGCATATAAGCTACCCATAGCTCCCAAGAGGAAGGTTGGAATAAACATGCAGCACACAGCCACAAATAAAAAGAATGTCCGTCAGCATAGATCCCTACAGCACCTTCCACCATGGGGCACAAACAGTTGACTTTCTGCACTCACTCTTATGTGTCCAGGTCGGGAGAGAAGAGGGAACTCATTTTCCATGGGATTCTTCTTACACGTAGATTAGAAATGTCTAAAGTAACACAGAGCTCTCACTTCTAGTTCCCTTTTCAAAGCTGAATTTGTGTGGTGTGGGCAGAACCATGAGACAGATGGAGACACCCTCTATATCCTTGGAACGAGGAACCTGTGGCCCTCCAGGAGTTGTTGGACAACATCACCAACATGCCACACATCAAGCATTGGGGACCACACACTTGAGGTGGGAGAGTTTTGACCATCTTTGGTTCCACCATGACCAGCAACCTCTCCATCAATGCTGAGCTGCACAAGTGTATTGGCAAGGCAGCAATGGCTCACCTCTCCAAAAGGGTATTGGGAGAATGGGATGCTAATGACCAATACAAAGATTAAGGTCTACCAGGTATGCGTGTTAAGTGTGCTGCTTTATGGAAGTGAGTTGTGGGCAACCTACAGCCACAAGGAGCAATGCCTCAGTGCCTTCTACTTGTGCTCCCTCAGGAAGATTTTGGGCTTGCATGGCAGGACAGAGTCTCAAACAAAGACATGCTCTCCCATGGCCACAATCCAAGTATGTTCGCACTCCTGTTTCAGCGATGCCTACACTGGCTTGGTCACGTCCACAGAATGGAAGATGGCAGGATACCCAAGGACATGCTCTATGGGGAACTGGCTTCAGGTACTAGACCTGTTGGCAGATCAATTCTGTGTTACAAAGATGTCTGCAAATGAGATGTGGAGGCTGACAACACCAGCCTCGCTGTGTGAGAATTCCTTGCAGACAACTGCAGTGCCTGGAGACAGATACAGAGGTCATGTATCCACAGCAGTGACCAGAGGAAGAGTGACCACTGGGAGGGACGCAGAGAAGCAGCACCATGGTGCATCTACAGCAACACAACCAGACTCCTTCATCTACCCCAGCTGCAACCAAACATGTCTATCTCCTATTGGTCTCCACCACAGAAGGCCCTGCAACCTTCCAACAGTTTGACTTCATCCTTAAAGGTGCACTTCTCCATTGTCTCCCGAGACAGACGGATGCCAGCCAGAATAATCATTCTCTGGCTACAGTGGCTGTGGGAGGCCACAGGTTCCCCACTGCTGATGTACCTCAGGTGGGAAGCTAAAGGCCATTAGCAAAAGGTCACGCACCCCTAGGTCATGGGGTGCCCTTAGCTGTTCTTATCTACCAAGTCACTCCAGATTGTCCAAGTTAGGGAGTGTGTGGAGAGCAGATTCGTCCAAAAGTTTCTCCTATGGCTCTGACTGCACAGGAGTTCCTACTGATCACAGTCAATCATAAACAATTTGGATAGCACTTCTGTGTTTCAAGCAATTTGCGCGCGCGCGCGCACACACACACACACACACACACACACACACACTTACATTTTCCTGCAGGAAAATGTTACAGTGTGTCTTGGGGGGGGGGTGTTACCTGGGCCTTAGCATCAAAGAAAGGCATCTCTACTCTGACAGATCTAGCTTCACAAACAATTTTTAGGTATTTATTTTTTCAAATTTTAACATTTAAGAAGTGCAGACTGCATGCAAGTAAATGGCATCTCCAAGCAATTAAATGTTTGCTCTGGCCTGGGAGGAAGCAGTTCAAGTAGTCCTCCTTTAACAATATTGCTCCTGTAAGCTACTCTCCCTCCCTGCCTCTCTGCACAGCCTTCCAACCTGCAATAGGGGTATAACAATGAACTTTACGGCACTAATTGCTCTTCCATTCAAGGTGTTTTGTCTGGGTTTCTTTCCTTTCACATTTTTAAGGACTCTTCCCACCTCCCTGGAAAGTATATATATTAGGGTTGTTATACACGACTCTCTCTCAGCCCGCAATATGGGGATAAAAACAACAAACTGCACAGCAGGTTTTTTGTACGCTACTCTCTGCTTCAGTCCAACCTCAACCTGCAACAGGGGTGCCATACCTCTAGACAACACTGCAGCCTTGCCTGTTTGGAGGGAGGTTCAGAAGGTAGTGATGAGGGAACGGGCCTTTTCAGTTGTGGCTCTCCGCTTGTGGAATGCTCCCCCAGCAAGGTCCACCTTGCTGGAGCAGTTATTATTAACAACTTTTCAACACCAAGTAAAAATCTCTCTTCCCCAGGCATTTGTCAGATTATGATAAATGTTCTCTGCTAACTGTTTTCTATAATTCATTCTTGTTGTTTTGACACAACGCCTGCTGATACCTCTCTCTCTTGTGCATGGGGCTGCAGCTCCACAAGCACGGGAACGCTCAAATCACCAAATGACATTTATATAGCACTTTTGAGTGCTCTGCACACTTCAAATATACTGTCTTGTTTTAATCCTTATAGTGATTCTAAATGGGACGTCAGTTCTTATCCCCCTACTGAGTATGAGGAGGACTCAGGCTGAGAAAAAGCATCTTCCAAGTATGTTTGAACAGGAGACTTCACAATTCCCCAACTTGGTCCCTGTATCAGTCTCCCCAAAAAGGAAGAACAGTATCTTACAAGACATCCCCAGGCAATTACTCCACCAGGATGAGTGTACAGTCCGCACTTGTGGTCAAGCAGATGGGCAGAGACTAGCCTGGGCTCAAGGTGTGTAGTTTGTCCAGAGTGTGGACCACAGGCTCATAAGATGTGCCTCATAAGCACAAATAAAGATTGGGTGCAGGTGTGTCCTGGGAATTCCAGGTCTTCATAACTATGCAAAGATATGCTAAAATTCCAGGTGGAGGGTTAAACTTCACCAACTGGAAGAATCCCAGGGGGCTATGCAGTGCCTCTCAGTCTGTCGAGGAACATATGTCACAGCTTGCCACCCTGTCTCCTCAATAACATCACAGAAACAGAGCCCTGTCCCAGGGACTTGAACTTATGCAACCTGCTCTTAGAGGCCTCCAAGTGAGAGAGACACACCACTGCGCCTCCAGGCAACCACCAATCTGGCAGATAGAGAGTTTTCCTAACATACAGATTAAATATTTTCCCTTGCAGCTTATGCCAAAGAGTTCTCATCTTATCCACAGGAGAAAAGGAGAACAATCACATGTTTATCCTCAGTGACATCCCCTCCGCACACTGGACCCTATTCTCACAACCCTTTCTGCACATGGCAACTGCATCCTTTGGCTACGCTGAGCCCCTTCAGCCTTGCTACTGCACACACAAATCATGTCACGTAAGATTCTGAGGCCACGAACTCAACCCAGGTGGCAATGGGATCCTAACCACTTTTGCCCACTTCAAGTTGTACTTTTGGCATCCATAGGAAAAGCTCAGTATGTGGCGGCGCAGCTACAGGCCTGCATAGCCCATGCAGAAAGTATTATGGGAACAGGCTGCAGTCATTTCCAAGCCAAGTGAACCCATTACCACCTGCTGCATGTGTGTTCGCCCCACCCCCAATCTATTCTCAGTGCTTCCAATGGCTTCTCTTGCCCTGCTTTGGATTATTGCCTGCCCCTCCCTTGCCTTTCTTGATAAGTGGAGTGATCCAGGTTCAGCACAGTAAGGCTGCACACATGCTGACTAGGCTAGAGAACACGCACTTCCTCCCGTGCCTGCTTCCTTTCTTATTTCTTAAAGTAACTCAGTTCAGAGGCGGCTTCCTTTGCAGCAGCATCACTGTGCTGACGCACTAACTTTTCATCAAGCGTTTCTGTGGCCCTTCCTGACATACAGGCAACCTAGTTTGCACAAATCAGGTAGCCTAGTCTGCAGCCAAGTTTACTTTCCCTCTCGCTTAAGTTTATGAGACACCAGAGTTGTCCTCTGTTCCTTCCTCTGTTCAGCCCGCATTTGCAATTTGCTGAGACTCGCCTTCTCTCTAGATTTGGTGCCCTCTGTTGCAAATACTTAATGCTGGAACCTGGGAGTCAAAACATTTCAGAAGGGGCCATAGCTCAACGGCAGGGCTCACTTTAGATGGAGGTCGAATCCCCGCACAACTCTAGCTAGAAGGCTCAGGTGGCAGGTGATGGGAAGGGGCCCTACTGGTGACTCTGGTGAGCAGCTACCAATCAGAGTAAGCAGCACAGGGCTAGATGCAGCAGTAGCCTGCTTCAATATAAGACATTTCAAATATTCATTTTCCCCCATTCAACTTTGGTATATGTGCAAACACTTATTCTTTATTCATTCATGCCACATTTTTAGTCTACCCAAACCGAGGGCTTGTAGTGGGTAAAGGCATAACTCAAGCGGGAAAAGTATAATGGAACACAAGTCTAATATGCATCCTTGGCTAGACCCACCCCACAATTCATTTTAGCCAAACTACTGACAGCCAACCCAAGCAGCGAAGGCATCCAAAGCTCCCAGGAAATGTTGCACAGCTGAGAAACAAGCCACCAGAACCAACTCTCTGTAAGCTTCTTCGTGGTTTTCGCAAGCAGCCTGTCATTACCAGCTAAGCTCTGCATTTGCCAAGAATCTCACCAGGGTGCCTTGTCATAACCAGTAAGAGCCCACACTGGGAGGATTCCTTGCGAAGCCCTTTCTGTGCCAGCCACAATTGCCATCTCTGTCCTCTTTATGCCACATGGATTCTTGTGATAAGAGGCCCTGCCAGACAGGTCCCAATGTCAGCAGCATCTCCTGGCAGCTTTTGTTAATAATGGCACAGCCAAACAGCAACTCCCTGCATTGCTGACTTGCTACTAAACCAAGCGCAAGGTGAGCAATGCATGTCCCCCCTTTTCAAGGCTTGTAATTCTGCTCCCACCATGCATATAATGTGGCCTGCGCTGGACTCAAAATCACAGCAGCCTGTGTGGTATGAACAGGGAGACCCATGTGAGATAAAGCCAGGAGCGCATGCAGATTTGGGGGTTGAAAGAACATCAGCTATATACATCCGCGGCCCTTTGAATCTCCCACATAGAGAAGTATAGCTTTACCTTGCCTGTACAGAGAAACATACAAACAGCATCCTCTGTACCGAAGCATTAAGCTGAAAAAATCAGAAAATATATAAGTGTAGAAAGCAGTATACTTAGAAGGAACTCGGCAAATTATCCAGAACAGTCCTCTCACCCCCCAAATCCCAAGAAAGGACATCCTTCATTTAACCTTCCTTGGCAAATCCAGGGACCAACATTCTCTTGATATTTCCCAGCCTCTCAGATGCACATTCCAATGGAACGGCTCTTGCAGTTTAGAAGGTGCTTCCTAATAGGTTGCCAGATTCAACCTCCCTGCAGGTTTTTATTTAAAGACTTGGAATTAAGCCCACAAAAGTTTCCAGCTCACATTATTTTTATTTACTAGCCACTTGCCCAAACATGCCTGCATTAGACATTTGTACCATGTCATCGTCTTCAAATAAATAAAAAAGACCAGATCTCTTGCCACAAACAGAATTTTCCCTTCCTGATTGTCTAGAGCCACTCTTGCTCATCCCAGGTAGCCAGACATACGGCTTTTTTACTAACTTGTTTAAAACCTTTGCTCCTTCTCTCACCCTCAGCAGATAAGTGAACATGAGCCACATTCTCTTCCCCACCCCAGTCAGAAATCTTATAGCTTTCTGAATAACTGAAAATTGCCCACCACCACCCCAAATACAAAGGAGCAGCGGGATTTCCCTTTCGGTTCTGAGAATTCCACCTTCATCAGTTCACAAGACCAACCTTCCCAGTGCACCATGTTCCACTCTTGAAACTACGGGGTGACCCAAGAATCCAATGTTTTGGGCTCCTTCACAAGAACACATTCCATCTGGTTTTCCACAACATGAGGCCAGGAGAGGCGTTTTGGGGGTGTTTTGGAGGGGGGTTGCTTTCTGTCATGTGCATCAGCCCATTCTACCTAGCTGCCCCAGTCACAAATTCCACTCAATCCAACCGGCACCCCCTCCACTTCCTTTCAGCCTGAGAGCTCTTTTCCTTTCCTCCCTGAGTTCTCGGGAGCTTTCTCTCTGCTAATCTCTTCTTTCTTGTAAACAAACTACAAATGAAACTTTCATTGCAAAAAAGAGCACAAATCCATTACCACGGTCCCTCTCCGGGCTGGGAACCTCAGCAGCCAACCATGCCATGCCAGGGCTGACACCGATGAAAGCGACAGCAGCTGCCCTAATCAGCCTGCACAATCTCTTGCCTGGCCTCTCCTGGCCTAACCTTCCTCACCCTCCCCTCTCCTCTCCTCCCTCCCCATCCCATTCCCCCGCCCAACACATCCAGCTCACAGGAGCACCCTGCAGTAAAGTTCCACCGATTAGGGTCACGGAATATTGACTCAGCTCCTTTACCGAAAGAGCAACCAAACCCCTGCCAGGTACGCTCATAAGGCAACACCCAGAGAAAGGAGTGGAGTCCAAAGACAGGCGCACGCACACCTTCCACCTGCTCCACTATTCACACTAGACTGATATCCCCATCATGTCCCACCTGGATAAAAGAAAAAAGGCATCCGTCTCACGACGCACTGCATTTCTGTGACACCCGGCCACCAACCCGGCCCCTCAGCATGGAAAAGAGCTTTGTAAACATCTGTTAAGTCTTCCAGCTTCCCTGATGACACAAAAAAACAGGGAGGGGAAGGGATACTGGCAGTGAGAAGGACCACAGAGGAAAGTCTTCCATTCTACTTTTTCTTTCTTTCTAGCCTTCAACTGGAACCTCTTCCATTTTTCTCTGGAATACAGACACCCCACAGAAACCACCTTCAGTGACACAATTTTGTTCCAGAGCTCACCATGTAACCCTGCCTGGTAAATGTAAGAAGCAAGTGCTATCAATAACCTGGTTCTTTTACAGCCAGGGTCAATTTCCCTGGGCTGGGCTTATGTTATGTGTGATCCCAAACTCAGGAACACCTCCTGCCCACCTCCTCCTTCACACCCCAATATTCCTCACAACACTCTACTCTCTTTTTGGATGCAAACAACCCATTTATTGCCCAGTTTGCCATCAACAAAATAGTCCTCCCAAACTATAAAGACTGCCAGGAGAAGGAGGCGTGCCACACTAAGAGCTTCCCATTAGTGGAGGCCTGCCAGAGTCTTCTACACCCATACAGGTCAGCAGGACTGGCAAGGGTGGCGGCACCAGTGAAGTTGCTCTCAGACTTTCTCCGCACTGCTGCACCTCCACTCGAAAAGTATTCGCACAAAGATCCAAAGAGCTGCTTTCGGTACAGCCAAGAGCTTTGACACGCTCTGTGGGATTTCGAGTTTTTTTGCTCTGAACAAGATCAGAGATGCAAAATACTTCCTTTGAGTGGGAGAGGTGGGAGGGGTCTGCGGGGAGAGATGCTTTTCAAGAGAAGCGTGGTCCTGTTTTTAAATACATATCCCTTTGCTTTGCAGGATATATATTGCCCTTTATGCACAGAGAGCCTGAGTGTCATCCCCCCCCCACTGGAACAGTTTGCTGTGGTTGTAGCCAGCAAAAGGCCCACCAAGTGTGTCAGGCTGTGTCCATGCATTCGAGATGGAAAGGACACTGGCATGGGCCGAGGGAACTTGTTCTTCAAGACCTGCTCCTGCTGCCCCCACTCTCCTTCAAACATGGCCTCCGAGCCCAGAGGAGCAGGAGAGGAATTCTCACAGCCCAGGGACGGTGCTCCCTCTCCCACTTCTTGCTGCTGACCCCTGGGGCTTGGTGGGTGAACCAAGCAGAAAACTTCCCCTTCCTCACAACATGCCTTCAGAAAAGAAAAAAAGAGGAGAGATGTCTGCTCCCTCTCCAAGGCTCCCTGTTGTCAAAAGCAGGTGTGGGGAGAATCTGGCCCCGCTACAGCAGAGAGGCTGTGCTTTTATTTCCCCCCACAGCAGCCATTCCTCTATCCAGAGTGTAACTAGCAAAACGAATGCATCAGTGTTACCTGTGACCTATGTGGTTTTTTTAAAAATAAATAAATTATGAATTTGCATTGTTGTGTGTTCCACCTTGATATCATCCATGGTGAAGGGCAGGAATGATATAAAATTTATAAATAACTTGAGAAGGGGACTAAGCCTGCACCCCAGCCTTTGGGAAGCAATCCTGCCCTTTCGCTGGACAGCCTCACCTCTTCAACCAGGGGTGGAGAATGGCCCCCATACCCCATGAGCCAACACTGACAGGTGGGTGGGGCTACCCACCTGTCAATCATCTGACATTATGACATCAGGTGACCGGCAGGTAAGCAGTCCCAACCACCTGTCAAGGTTGACCCCCACAGGGTGGGTGAAGCAGCTTCCAGCAGGATTGAAATCTCCACTCACCAGCTGATGAGAGGAAGGTTCGATCCTGCTGGATCTACTTCACTAGCATGTTTCCCACAGGAAAAGAGCTGGTGAAGTAAGACCCAGCAGGACTACACCTTACTCCCGGCCCATCAGCTGATGCCACCCAGTGTTGGTCAGGTGGATGTGGTTTGGGGGAAATGGCCTCATGGCCAAACAGGACCTCTGAGTATCCCTGAGTTCTGTTTCTTGGTCACCCCAGAATGTTGGGAAGTGGATTTTATTTATATGATCACAATGATACAGAGCATTTATATGGTGTTTTCCAGTTTCCAAAGCCACTCACGTGCATTATCCAGCAATGTTTAGTTCATCTCTGAGGTGAGCAGGTATCATTTGTGTATTACAGATAGTGGGTTGACACTGTGAGGTCCAAACTGGATGCGAAACTAAGGCTGTAATCCTGTACCCACCTCCCCTTCGGAGGGAGCCCCACTGGACCTAATGGGAATTAATTCTGAGTGTACGTGCATAAGTTTGTGCTGTAACTGTGTCACTTACTGGTTTTTAAAATTAATAATAATAATAGCAGATGTGATGAGATTTCCATGCGGAATGAAGATTTAACCCTCCCCTCCATTGCACTGGTGAGGAAAGGGGTGCTCAGACTTAGGAACTTTGTGTCCGAGGCAATATTTGAACCAGGAATGCCCTGGTCCACAGCTGAGTCTCTTAACCATTACGCTACTCAGCTCTCTTGTGTATCCATTTCATTTATAAAACGTATTAGTCACTTTCCCTAAAAATAGGCCAAGGCAACACATAGTGTTGAAAACTTCAAAACTAAGTTACTCGTGCCCCGGACAGCGGTCCAATTTTTTAAGAAAAAGGGATGGGGAAACTATGAAAATTGGTGAATCAGCAGCCATGCGTAAGATCTGATTATTTAGAAAACTATTCTAAAACCACATGAGAGATGAGGGGTGGGATGTGAGTCAATAATGTTGTGATAATATAGTCCAACCTCTTCTGTAAGGTACTCATTTTATTGTTGTTACTTTAAAAAACAAATTAACAAGGACAGAACAGCACAAGGTAGCACTAAACAGAGGGACACTGAGCAGCCACAAGGAATATTTCATCAAAGCAGTAACAACCACCACTTCTCCAAGTTATCAAGCATTAAACACAGTCTTGTGAGCATGTCTAGAAGATACTGAGCCACATTTAACCATGGCATAACTACTTCAGTCCACAGAAAAGTGCATTCAATAGAAAGGGAAATTCTTTTGACTCCAAGCGCTGGGGGCTGTTACACCAGCCAGCCGATATTGCACCTGGAAGCCTAGAAGCCCGATGGTATCACCAATGAAGCCCAGTTGCCATACCCAAAGACCACACAAAAGGACAAAGAATGCTACCTGCTTTTACACTATACAAATCACATGCAGCAAAAGCCTTTCTGACAGGTTGGCTAATGTGTGCTGCTCTTCACAGCAAGCCCTACTCTCATCATTATCCATTGCATGAAACTGTACTCCTCTTGGGTGTAACAGAAGAGAATCTGCTCAGGAACACTGTACCAGCTAAGACATTAAAATATAAGAAATGGAGCTGGAAGCATTACTTGATTAATCAATTATAATACATTAGCTGCAGATGTATTTTAATCAGAGCTGTCAGCCCTGAAAGAATGTTCAGTGCTGATAGTCTCTTTTGGGGGGAACATCCAAGCCATGCATTAAAAGGATTTTGAAAACAATACATGATATGCCTTTTATTTATTGTAAAGAAATAATCACTTTCATTGAATAATATGCTCAAAATACCACCTACATTGAGACAGAGGTAATTGTTGTAATCAGCTTAACATTAACGGTTGGTTGGTTGGTTGATTAATTACTTAAAAACATTATAAAGAAATTTGACTAACACCTCTTGATCCTGAACACTTTTACTTGAGAAAAAGACATATTCATTGTGAATCAACTTATTTCTAAATTGTACTTACAGGGCAATTCTATACATGTCTACTCAGAAGTAACTCCTATTAAGTTCAATAAGACTTACTCCTGGGTAAGTATATACAGGAATCCAAATATATAGATTTTATATGGGCATACTTGATATTTGCTAGATTCCCTATCATCCTCAATTCCTGTCCTTTTCCAGATTAGAAAGAGACAGATATTTAAACATGAAAAATATTCCATATGTCACTGCTCGAAGCAAAAAAGGAGCAAACTCTACAGAAAAAAGGTTTCCAAATTTCTGCCTCCAGGCATATTTAAAGCGAACACTGTTGGGCGGGGGGGGGGGGGGGGAGAGACAGGGCTGCAAGCCATGCCAGGGGAAACTGCTGTCAGACAGGCTTTCAAAACTGCCCTTCCTGAAGCTCGAAGGCTTTGCTTAGCCTTCAGCAGGAGAGAACTGGCACCCAGTTCCAAAGTCCATTAGAGCCAAGAAATATAGATTCATTTTATTTGAATTGCTAACCTGTTCACACCCCTCAAGCTCAGGACAGATCAAAACATTTAAAAATGGTTGAAAAGCAGGCAAATTATCCACACTTTTCAGTATTAAACGAAAAGATGGCACAATACAACCCAAAGTGGCTCATGTTTTGACATGCCACATGGGGAAGGAAACCCCACAGATAGTAGGAAGCGACTGAAAATACCTCTTTATATGTCTTCCTGTACAAACTTGGTTCTCGAGAGGGAATAATCAAGTGAGTATTTGGGGAGGTCTAAAAAATTGTGAGGCTATCAATAAAATCCTCGGAGTTACACACCCAGGTGCCATGAAAATCCACCTAGGTCTAGGACTAGCCAAGGCTCAAGTTCCTGCTCTGCCATGGGCTCAACAGTATCAGTCTCAACAGAAAAATGGGAGCACAATGAGACTTGTAGCCTTGGGGGGGGGGCTCACTGGTTTTTTTGCCCCAGGTGAACCCCATAAGGGGCGCAATTGAGGCAGTGTGTGTACACAAATGTGTGTGGGGGGGTGCCAAACTGCATCTTTGACCCAGGTGAAATGACACTTCGTTTCGGCCCTGGCAAAGAATATGAAATCTCAATGTGGGCACTAAAAAAAAAGTCTTCTAACTTGAAATGGCATGTTCTGGAGTAAACAAGTGAATTAGAAAACTTTGCACACTTTGCTAGGGAAAACTTTGCACACTTTGCTGGTGACTATCTGAGTGATAAAACATGAACAGTATTTGAACTGTAGATGTGGGACTTGTTGAACTCAAATAGGCACTGGATTCAATATTACAGAGGAAAGGATCCAATGAAACCTACCAAGATTCATTTAAAGCAGAAGAGGAAAATAGGCATTTGACAGTTACCACCTACCCTACCTTAACGGCAATGTTCCCTACCATCCCAAGTCCAAACTCTCCCCTTTGCCCAACCTATACTCTGCCAACAGTTCACTGTCTGTTCCACCAAATATTAAGGGAAGTGACATTACTGCCAAGAAACTATTAGCATGTGACGCCTGTTCCATTGTTCCTCCACCCAGCTGGGGAGAAAAAACACAGGAAGTAAATAGCAGACCTGAGAAAGGGTTTGCAAAAACAGAGCCAGAAATATTTCCCATTAAGAAAAGTACTCTTCGCAACACAGCATCAAGGCTTGCTTTTGAAGAGCCTTCACCTTACCCACATACACTCATTCCTGGGGACTTTTCGCCTTCCTTTTCTGCACCAACCCTTCTCTCCCACCCACCACCCACCCCACCCCCCCACCCCCAAGCTCAGGCAGGCAAATCTTGACGGAGTGTTTGCAACGAGCTGGTGCCCGGAGGTTGCTGCCTGAAGCAGGGATTGACCCATAAAGCCCAGCTTTACCTCCGGGGAGAAATCTATTTCCAGTCCAATCCACCCACCCCCACCCAAAAGGGGAGGAAGAGCTGGAGGAGGAGCAGCGCCATGGCAGAGAGAGAGAGAGAGAGAGAGAGAGAGAGAGAGAGAGAGACCGAGACCCCCGCCCCTCCTACTCTCCAGGTGGAAAGAAGATGATGGAGGGAAGGCGAGGGAAGGGAAGGGGGGTGTCTCTCCCTGCGCCTAGGGTGGGAAAGGGAAAATCGATGCTGAAGAGAAGGAAAAGCAGCTCCCTGGGCGAATTGATGGGTCTGGAGCTCCCCATTGATCTGCCTTCGCCGCCGCCTCTCCCCACTTTCTTCTTTCTGCGCTTTTGTGCTCTTCCGGGGAGGGGAAGATGCTGGCGAGGGAAGGGAAAGGAGGAGAAGGGAAGGACGCGCTAACCTTAACCTTTCTCCAGGCATCGGGCTCATTAGAGACGCTAATGAGAGGCCGCTCAGAGGGGGGGGGGGGTTGTCTCTAGGTGCTGAAGAGGGGAAGACGAGGCCGAGGCGGTTCGGTTCGGGTAGCTGTCTGGGAAGGAGGGTCGGTAGGTAGAGGAGTCGTGGGGGCCAGTCTGGAATCAGAACGCACGAGGGAGTTTTCAAAAACGGCGAGATTCCGCCCCTCCTCCTTCGAGCCAACGGGACCCCGGCCCGCCGGCCCCGATCCACGCGTTACCAGCCTCACAACTCCGAGCGCCGCGTCTGGCTCCCCTGCTGGCTGCGCGCAGATTCCGCGCGAGGGCACCCACCCACCCGCTCCCCTCGCCCCGGCCAAAACGCCAGCAAACTGTCAGGCGAGCCCTGCCCGACACGCAGCACTTTGTAGCTACTTTTCACACGCGCGCGCACAAATCCAGCGCCCTGATCTTGCGCGCACAAGAAGGAGAAATGCGGTGTTACTACTACAAACTCATTCACTTCGCAGCTGCCCACGTTCCAGTGGGACAGGTCACAGGAGCGCGTCTGCAAAAGGAACTCTCCAGCAACTGCTGTGACACTCGTCGGATAAGTTCCCGGGTGTGCATCCACACATGCACACACCCCTCACTCCCACCCAGTAAAGTCCTCGCAACTTCCTTCCTGGAGACGGGCCCCAGGCCGTCCTCCATTGTATCTACCCGTAGTACACGGAGCAGCCGCCCACCACCAGGTCCTCCTCCCCTGCCCTCCTCCGTGTACACTCAGAGCCCGAGCAACCTGTCAACAATCGCCGGGCGCGCGGCTGCTCCTCCACGAGTTCAGTCCGTCATTCACACGCCCCCTGTCCCCCTCCGCCTCCACGCGCCTCCCATCCCTCCCCCCCGCCCTGCCAGGCGTCGCTGAACACTCTTCTTCCACCTCTTGCCGTTGACCCCCCCCACGGATTCTCCCCCCCCCCCGTGCATTCCAAGCGCAGAGTGTATGCGGCCCGTTGGCTAACTCCAAACGGACACCCCCCCCTCCCCGTTCCTTGAGCGCGCTCCTCTCTCCGCGTCCCCACCCCGCAGCCGCGGCTCTTCTTCCTCCACTCCCCCATCCGAGGATCCCGAGGAATTCCTATAGTGGCAAGCAAACAAAAGCGCACCCCCTCCGATCAAGGACGCGCCCCTCCAGTCGCAGGCTGCTCGGCGCTCCCCTCCAATAAACTTGCCTCCGCCCCTTCCGTGCCCACACGCCCCCTCCCCACCCCCACGCGTGGCCGCCCCCTGAAAAAGGCGCCCGGGAGTGTAAAGCGCTTTGGCTGCCGGAAAGTGAAACAAGAGAGCCAGCGCGGCGAGGGCAGCCCCGCCGCCGCCGCCCCCCATCCCTCCCCGGGCGGCCACCTCTCGGGGGTCTTCCACCCGCACGCCCAATTCGCCGGCGCACACCCCCGGGTCGCCAGGGCTTTCCGGACGCTCCTCCTTGGGTACGCACACCTTCCTCTCACTGCGCGCCCCCAGTGCCAGGCTAGCCTGGGTTCAACTCGACCACCACCCCCTCCCGGGGTGGGGGAATGGCTGGCTGGCCCCAAGACCCACAAGTTGCCCCCCCGCCCCGCCAAGACCCTCTGCTTTTTCTCGTAGCAGGGCGCACGGAGCGCGGCGGGTCCGGAGACGCACGGCCCTCTCTCTCTCTCTCCTCCCGTTCCCTGTGGTCGGGGCGGCCCGTCTCCTGCCCGGCCCCAGCCATCGCCTACCTGCTGCGGGGCCGCTGCGGCGCCTGGGGCCCGCCGCCGGCCTGCGCCAGCCCTGGCCGAGAGAGAAGGGGGCGCTCCGGGGAAGGCTGACAGCCAGCTGCTGCCCGAGGAGGAGCGCCCCGCCGGGAGGGGAGCGGAGAGGAGAGAGGAGGGCTGGCACTGCGGAGCGCGTCACTCCCGGATCGGGGGGAGGGGGGAGCGAGAGAGAGAGAGAGACGGGGAAGAGAGGGCTGGGGGAGGGGGGACACAGGCAGCCTGAGCCTCCTACACGCATCCCGGGAGGGGGGGGGGGAGACCAGGAGGCGGAGGAGGCGGCGCACGCCCTGTCGGAGACACATAGGCGCACACACCGTGCGCGCAAGGAGGCGAAAGCCAGAGGGAGACGCTGTGTTGTGCCGCCGGAGGGTGGAGAGAAAGAAACGGGGGGAAACGCACGAGGAGAGGAGGAGGCAGAGAGGGAGGGAGGGAGAGGAGCCCGTCCATTTTCTAAAGAGCGGCCTGGACTCCTTGCCGGGAAGGATGATGGAAGGCAGGTACCAGGCATCCTGCGGGAAGGGCAGGGCTGGATGTGCCCTGCAAAGAAGAGGGGCGCTCCCGGCAGGTTATTCACAAGGGGCGCTCGCTCAGACACACACCAGTCTTTTCGGGGGACTACCCACCTTCAAGTTCTTGCTTACAGTGGTACCTCGGGTTAAGAACTTAATTCGTTCTGGAGGTCCGTTCTTAACCTGAAACTGTTCTTAACCTGAGGTACCGCTTTCGCTAATGGGGCCTCCCGCTGCCGCCGGAGCATGATTTCCGTTCTCATCCTGAAGCAAAGTTCTTAACCCGGGGTACTATTTCTGAGTTAGCGGAGTCTGCAACCTGAAGCGTCTGTAACCCGAGGTACCACTGTGCTTGGGAGCAAGTTCATAGGCCAACCCAAGACAGTTTGGTGCCGGCAGCAGGAAATCCAAAGGGCTTTGCTCAACAAGGGGACACAATCCACCACGCAAAGCGGAGAATGACAGCTCTCATTATTTCTCATTATTTCAGCGAGAGCTTCCAGATGAATTGTGTTCCATGGGACCAGACCTTTTGCCACGTGTGTTGAAGGTGTTTCTCTGATATGACATGTCAGGATGTGTGGTAGTTGTTTGCTTAAGGCTGCTGATTACTGCATAGGTATTTGAATGCCTAAGCTGAGGGCATGACCCCTGGCCAACCCTGGCCTAAACTCAACACTATTTGTTTCTTTAATATTATTCAATAGGACTTGCAGCTTGCCTCCAGTCAGAGGGATGAAGCACCTTCTTTGTAAATAAAGTTGAAACTGGAGCAGTTTGAAGTGAAATTCAAAATCTACATTAAACTGTAAAGTTGTCGTTTGGTTTCCATGCCCCCCAACAACTTTTTGTTTGGGGGATCTTTTTGTTTTGCTTGTCCTGCCAATTTCCCCTGGGAAAATCCATTTTTTACTGCTGAATCAAAGCAAATGTCAATTGGGTAGAAAGCAACAAGGCAAACTGAGAACCTCTTGGACCCCTGCTTTCAAGGCAGGGGACAAGCAAAGCATGGACAAGCCCTTTGAACCAGCAGGAAAACCAGTTTGGTTGCTGAATGTATCCAGATGCCACAGACATGAGGAGAGATGCAAACCTGTTTCGGATTGTACTGGAAGCAAATGTTAATGGAGGTGAACTCTTAACATGCAGTTCCATGTTAAGTTCATGCTTGGTGCTCCTCTGGAACTGACCAGAGGGGCACCAAGCATGAACTTAAGTGGCATCCAGGACCTAGGGTGGGATACAACTGTTGTTGAACAGATTTGGAACAGTGAGCACGGTGCTATCCAATTCAACATATATTCAAACCAACATATAACTGGACAATTGCCAAGAAAGTCCAAAGAGGAAATTTCCCCAAAATGAAGGAGCTGGTTGAAAGGATGTTGAAGGGGAAAGTGTATAGGGTTAAATCTCCCCAGAATGCCTTGGAATGCTTAAAACCACAGATAGTAAGATTACAACAGGACTATATAACATAAACAAGGAAAGGTACCACTTAGAGCCAAGAGCTTTTTCTCTAATGGTACTGGTGTTTTGGACAAACTTTTTCACTGGTGGCGCAGAAATTCAAAAGGCCCCATCCATATTGGCATTCTATCAGCTGTTGAAGATACACCAGTTGAGGCAAGCATTCCCCTGAACCTGAACTTCCTGAACAAATTGTTTTAATTGTTGCTCAGCTACATTCTTTTTAACTGGCTTATTTAATGTGTATCTTAATTATGGGTGTTTTCAATGCTTTGAGGGAATTGTTTTATTGTGTGTCTTAATGATGTATGGGTTTATAATTGATTTTATACTTGTAAACTACTTAGAAGCCATTTTTGTATGTAAGCAGCATACAAGCAGAAAAAACAACAGGATGCTGATCAGAGTCAAGGAAGCAATTGGAGGATATTAATAGGGCTACTAGACACGATGGCTATGTTTTGCCTCTACTGTCAGTGACACTATGCCTCTAAATACCAGTTGTTGGGAATCACAAATGAGAAGAGTGCTATTGTGCTTAGGTCTTGCTTTTGGGCTTCCCATTGAAATCTGGTTGGTCACTGTGAGAACAGGATGCTAGACTAGGTGGGCCATTGGCCTGATCCAACAGGCTCTTCTTACGTTCTTCCATTCTTATGAACGTTCACTTCAGAAAACAGAAGTCTTGTTCCAATGAGAACAAGCAGGAACACAAGCTTTGATTAAATAAATTCAAGAGATGAAAATAAAAGTAGTCAAGGAGCACATTGCTAAAAACATGAAGACCAACTACCAAAAAACTTTAAATATATTCAAACAGGACATTAGCTAGAGAGGCCTTTGGAGCTTTAGATGGCAAAGGTGTGCTAAAGGAGGAAAAGGAGATTGCAGCTGAATAATTATTTGCATCTCTTCTCAAAACAGTAGATATAAGAACTAAGGCAAACAGCAGTAACAAGAGACAAAGTTTTAGACCTTATCAACAACTTAAAAGTGAGCAATTGACTTGGGGGAATGAGTTTTCTGCAAGGCCATACATGCATGGAAAAAGGGGAGACAGACAATTACAAGCTGCAAGTTTAGCTGAAGTAGAAGGAACCAGGCTGCAGTTGTCCACAATGTTGCTTTGGGAATACGAAGCAGAGGCAGCACTTTTGCCACCTGCTGTAGTGGTCACTAAACCCATACTGTGTTCTGCAAATACATTTGTAAATAAAATACATTACAGCGATTCATACATATGTGGCGTTCTCTCATCCCAAGAAAGTTAAACATTGCCTGCCACACTGCCCCTAAACCTCTCAAGGTGTGTGTGACCTTGTTTCCACATTTAGGACCCAAAAGGATCATAGCGAGTTGTGCTGGACTGAAAGAGAAAGGGTTCGGGGGGGGTGAGGGTTGAGAGCGTGGGTCTTAGAGGACATGTGTCGAGAAAAGACTGGAGAAGCTGCCTCTGGGTGGTGGCGCTGGGATTAGGGAGAGTCTAGTTGCAGTGGATAAGTGGGTCAAATGAGGCTAAGGTGGTTCAAGAAAATAATAGCCCTGGGTGGGAGGAGGACCATGAGAACTAGCAACCACATACATTCGGAGGAAGGAGGACAAACAGCCAAGGGAGACAAAGCATTATTTATCAAGTAATCCTTCACAAAATACTGGCAGAGCAGGGGTACTGGCACGTCTCCCAAAAGTGGGGGAACATATTTCAGCTGCCACTGCAGAAGCGGTAAGTCATTCCATCAACTGTCCTATTGACACTTCTTTTTTAAAAAATTAACCAACCTTTCTCTGTGGCCACTTGTCTTTGTGGTTCCTGTGCTGACCCCCCAGCAAAGTGACCCCCTACACTGTCACTCGGAGACATAAAAACTACTGCCGAGGCAAGAATTCAAAGTCCAATCCACCAAATTACTCATCTGCAAAACAACAGAGCCCTGCTTGGCGTGACCTAAGAGGAAATTCCTCCCCAAAAAACCTGGGTCTTAAAGGAGAAAGTGAGTAAAGGTAAAGCAGCCTGATGAACAGAGAGCAAGAGCACCAATGTTGGGGAAAGACACAGAGATAGGAAAAGGCATTGGAGGCAAAGCGGCTGATGAGAAGTGAGGTCTTGAGAAAGGACAAGGGAAGGAGGTGGCATGAGCAAAGCAGTGGGGAGGGGGAGATGGGTTTATTTGAGGAATTCAATACACATCTCCCTGCCATGCATTCACTGACCTGTCATTTCCTGACAAATCTCAGCACAGGTTTTTACAAGCACCCTGCTGCCGTCCTGCATAGATGCTTACCCCCATCTACGTACGGAAGGCCAGGCAGTTGCCAATACCCACAATTATACCCCTTATTTGATCAGTGCAGTTTATGGGACCAAAAGTCTTTCTCTTTTGAGAATCATTGCCCTGTGCTAATGGGATCCTGGAGGACTTCTTTGTTTGTTGCTCAGTTGCATGAACTGATGCCAGGCATAAAAAGCCCAAGACAGTTACATTTAAATTTGGAAGAGGAGATTTCTTAAAAAATGAGAGGATTAGTTAAAAGTAACTTGAAAAGAAAAGTCAGACCTGTTCTGTCCTTTCAGGAAGCTTGGAGGTTAAATGAACCTAGTTGAATAAATAAAATATATAACACAGATCAGAAAGGCTACAAACAAGCCGACAAGGATGCCAGTGTGGTTATATAGCACAGACAAGGAAGCTGTAAAATCCAAGGAGGCTTCCCTCAAAAAGCGGAAGTCTTGCCCAAATGAGGAAAACAAAATGAATAATGCCTGCACTTCCTTCGCCTAACAGTAAGCCAAGCACAAAAAGAAGTAGAAGGCCAAATTTCTGAAATATATGTATTACATAGATCTATAGAAAACAGTATAACAATTTGAATATATCTGTAGAAGGAAACCATTCAATGACAAAGGTGTGGAAGTGGGTGGGGAGATTTTAAAGATCATCAAATGAATTCTTCAATCAGCCTATTTATGCCATTTTTTTAAATAATTCTCTGTTGTACGTCCTATTTTTTTTCTGGTGCTTTCACATTGATTTTGGTTGTTAATAATAATAATAATAATAATAATAATAATAATAATAATAATAATTTATTTATACCCCGCCCATCTGGCTGGGTTTCCCCAGCCACCCTGGGCGGCTTCCAACTGAATATTAAAAACAGTACAGCATCAGACATTAAAAACTTCCCTAAAGAGGGCTGCCTTCAGTTGTCTTTTAAAAGTAAAATAGTTGTTTATTGCTTTGACATCTGCTGGGAGGGCGTTCCACAGGGCAGGTGCCACTACCGAGAAGGCCCTCTGCCTGGTTCCCTGTAACCTTACTTCTCGCAATGAGGGAACCGCCAGAAGGCCCTCGGCGCTGGATCTCAGTGTCCGGGCTGAACGATGGGGGTGGAGACGCTCCTTCAGGTATACTGGACCGAGGCCGTTTAGGGTTTTAAAGGTCAGCACCAACACTTTGAATTGTGCTCGGAAACGTACTGGGAGCCAATGCAGATCTCTCAGAACCGGTGTTATGTGGTCCCGGCGGCCACTCCCAGTCACCAGTCTAGCTGCCGCATTCTGGATTAATTGCAGTTTCCGGGTCACCTTCAAAGGTAGCCCCACGTAGAGCGCGTTGCAGTAGTCCAAGCGGGAGATAACCAGAGCATGCACCACTCTGGCAAGACAGTCTGCGGGCAGATAGGGTCTTAGCCTGCGTACCAGGTGGAGCTGGTAGACTGCTGTCCTGGATACAGAATTAACCTCTGCCTCCATGGACAGCTGTGAGTCCAAAATGACTCCCAGGCTGCGCACCTGGTCCTTCAGGGGCACAGTTACCCCATTCAGGACCAGGGAATCCCCCACACCCGCCCGCCCCCTGTCCCCCAAAAACTGTACTTCTGTCTTGTCAGGATTCAACCTCAATCTGTTAGCCACCATCCATCCTCCAACAGCCTCCAGGCACTCACACAGGACCTTCACCGCCTTCACTGGTTCTGATTTAAAGGAGAGGTAGAGCTGGGTGTCATCTGCATACTGATGAACACCCAGCCCAAACCCCCTGATGATCTCTCCCAGCGGCTTCATATAGATATCAAAAAGCATGGGGGAGAGGACCATTATGGTATTGGGGGAGGGGCTGTTTTATGCAGCTGTTTTAATTCTATACTGTTTTGGTAGAACACTGTTAAAAAGTGGTACATAAATTCCATGTCAGTCTTCCCTGTAGAAGCTGTTGCAGAACTCACACCTGAACTACTGTTTTAAGGGAGGACATAACTATGACCGTGATTGAGCTGATCTGCTAAGTAGACCGGATGTACTTCTTGCCCCCCACCCCACCCCGAGAGGCTCTCCCCCTGCAACTTTTCCATTGTCAGTACAAGCAAGCAGAAGGTCTCCAGTGATCAACTTAGAACAAGAATCTTGCAGTTACACATAATACTTCTACTCAATGCAAAGAGTCACAACACGCCATCACAGGTGCTGACACCGTATCTTGCACCTTCAGGCGAACTGCTACAAAGCTCCTACTCTCAGTTCCACTAATTGTGTACAGTATGTGTATATATCTGTGCCTATCCAGATGCAGATCTAGATATAATATGTTTGGTAATAACATTTGTTCAGCCCGATTTTTCCAATTTCTGCAGTGCAAAGGTTCTGCAAAAGTTAATCAAGAGCAAAGGGCAGTGGAGAAAAAAACAAAAATGCAAACAATTATATAGTGGCTTCCTTTTGCAAACATGATTAAGGGAGGCCCTGGTGGTCATTACAAGAGATCTTGGGTTCCCAAGAGAGTGATTGACTCACAAAATGAGTCTGTGCTAGTCACTTGATGTCCTTGTGCTTCTGGAAAAAAGTTAATAGATACATAGTGGAATATGTTAGGCTTCACATTGGCAACCAGCTGTCCTAAGTAACGAACTTTAGAAATTTAAGCCTTGTATAAGACCAGTTAGGAGGGGAAAACATATCCCATATTTTAGGGAATGCCTTTTCACATGCAAACTTCTTCCTATATTTCTGTCTTCAAAAGTGGGCCTGCTTAAAGAAAAAGGCTCTGCTTCAGATACCTTGGACTACTAACTGAGGTTTAAAAAGTGGCTAAGAGAAGCAAGGCCTTCTCAATGCCTCCCCCCCCCCTTGTGGAATTTGCTACCTAGGGAAGCCCACCCAGACTCCTACAAAAGACTGATACAAACTGTAACGCCTAGTCAACTAGTTAGCTATACTGATTAAAATATTCTGACTGACTAAAAAGTGTCCCCCATTAACTGCGCGACAAATGTTAACTTTTTAATAACCATTTTAATGCAGTGATCTGGATGACAGTTTCTATTGCAGAAGAGTTACGTTCTCCTATGCGAGAAAAGAGGGAGTCCCTCTTCTAAAATGATACTGCTGAGTACTAGAGTACCATCTACACTCTTGAAGATGGTTCAGAGATTGCAGCTAGTGCATAACACAGCAGTCACAGTGTCTTGTGGACACGATGGACCTGAAATTACATAACATCTATTCTCAGACACTTGCATTGGCTGCCTACTTGCTACTGAGCACAATTTAAGGTTTTGGTTCTGACATACAAAGCCCTGGATGGTTTGGAGCCATCACTGCAAGGAGTGCCACTCCCAATGTTGTCCATTCACACAACTTGAGGTCTCATTTGCACATTAATGGAGATTTAGGCTGCAATCCTATGCTCATTTACTTGGGGCTTACTTCTGAGTAGACATGTATAGGGCTGCACTACCAAACAGTCAACTAAGACATAACATGCTTATTTTGCTCAAGCCTCTGGGTGGAAAACTGATGCTGATTCATTGTTCTGGAATTTAGCTGTCGCTACATGGCCTTATTGTTGTTTACTTTTGTTATTTAAATTCATAGTTTAATTTTTAATGTGTCTTCAGGTGTCTTGAGGGGGGCTTCCATATGTGAAAGGCAGGATGTGAATCAAATAAACAGTACTTTTTAAAAAAACCCTTATTGTAGGAAGATCATGATATTATGTAGGGGGAATGGGAGTTCATGGTTTGTGTCCCAGCAATGACGACTGTTTTCATCTGTGTTCTCTACAGCCCCAACACACAGATGGGACCAGGAAATGTTTAGCATGAATAGCAGATTCAAGACCCGCAGGCCACCCAACTACCTTTAGCCTTTCAGGAATGGGAAGAGGAGAGATGATCACAGGGCACGAATCCTCCCCAGCACAAAGCAATGTTCAGCTCCCACTCACTTCACTAGCTTTCTATAATATCCAGTCTTGCTACTCCCACCACCCTGCCCTCATGCCTTTGGTTTGAAGAAAAATGCCTCTTGAAGATATTCTCTAAATTTGGCGCCTGCACCAGGTGTGACCGCCTGCTCCATTCCTAACACACCTCAAATTCCAACGGAAGTCAGGGGAGAGTTTGGGATATGCAAGAGAGGAAGGGCTGGGTCCTGCCATGGCAACTCTGTCTCTTAAAATAGCTCTAATGGGTCTTGCAAATCCATAGCAACCAGCACGAAGCCTAACAGGGACATGTGGTATCTGAGTTCCAACGGCAGCTACTGCTGTGTTCTACGCTGACAAAATGACCTCCTCTTGGGCTGCTGCCCAGGAAGGTTTCAAAAATGTTCCAGTACTCCCTTTAACTTTGGTTGCTGGACCCCACACCAAAACAAGGCTGGGGGCTTTATATCACAAACAGGTAGTTCAGATCTGATTTTGCTGTGTCCACAACTGTCCACGCATTCCCTTTTTTTGGACTTGGATATGTTGTTTAATAATCTTGTTGTTATATAGGATTAAAATATGGGTTTTGTATATTATTGTATTTTTGTTTCGCTATGTTATGATGAAATAGTTTTTGTAGTGTTTGCTTGAAATGCATCCCTGTCTCTTTGTTGAGAGTTACTTTGGGCATGCACAAAGCTATTTTGATACCTGAGCACGTGAATTTCCCCCCAAGGTAGTATGCAAAAGCATAATGAAAACATGCGCCCTTTGCAAGACAGGTAGGTATCAATTTCAACCTGATTTTGTTTTGCTTTGTTCTTAGCACGGATGTCCTGCACAAGAGTAATATTCAGCTATAGCAAACTACTCTTTGCAGGATCAGGGGTGGTGGCAATATCCCAAACATTTAGGAATGCTCCACAGGCCGCCATAAGTGTTAAAACTTCAACCATGCATTCCCCAACACCACCCAAAAAAATGCAGCAGCAAGGTCTTGCACAAGACATCCGTACTAAAAAATTAAAAGAGAAAAGTCCAACATATGCACCACAATTACGGTCTCCAGCATAATCGCCCCCAACTGAGTGTATGGGGATCTTCAGAGAACTGTTCCAAACTAAGCATGCATTCAGCATGCAGTGATAAATGAAAATGGGTATTGGGGGCTACCGCAAAGAAAGCAGCTAGGTGGTGCTCAGGTATGGAGCAAACAGAAACAGAGGTGTTGCAATAGAGACCACCCACTGAAACATCACCACACCATGTGACAAACTTCCCACCACACCCCATCAGTGACTGAAGATGTATAACGGGGTATTTTTATGTGTTGGATTTTCTGTGGTAAAGGGAAATTAAGATTAAATGTCTCAGGCAAAGAAACCAAGGTGCATATCACAAGAGACTGGTTTGGCAGGACAATACCTTCAACACCACAGATGCAATATTTCAGTCAGACACTGAATATGAGCCTAATAAATATTATCCTTTGTTTATGCTTGTGCAGTTGTAGGAATATATGACTCTTCAGGTCCCTCTAGTACTGTATTCTTTTTTTCAACAGTGGCAGTCAGCTATCTCTGGGAAGCCCACAATCAGAGTAGGAAGTCATGGTATCCTCCCCACTTTTTTGTCCCACTCTGTCTTTTGTCCCACAACAATCATTAGGAGAGGGGAAGGTTTGCCCCACTTCGCTCCTGGGAGGAAGGAAAAAGATGCCGCAAAGAGGATCTGATGCATCAGGACACAGCTGCAGAATGGGAATCTTTAGAAAATGTCTCAGGCACAGCAGCCCCTCAGGCAGAAGCCACAGGTTTCAGAGCCTCAAACACAAACACCACTTGGACAGGTTACCAAGTGCAGATTACGAGAAACGACAACACTACAAACATTTGGTTGAATCTCAGGTCAAAGCGATTGCGAGGGATTAGTCCATTTTAACAGATTACCCCCCTGACACTTCCTGCTCTCTTCATCCTAAACAAAATGATCCTTTCTTTGCCTGGCTTGGCTTGCTCTGTGTTTCAAAAATAAGGTGAATGTCCTCTCTCTTCCTACAAGTAAATATGAAGCCCCATGGAAAGTGAAGAACCAGATTCCTTCAAAAACCTACACTTAACATCCTTGCCAGGCAAAAAACCAAAAACTTGCCCATGTCCTGTTTGCTTTCAGTCATTGCGGTCAGATCCATCAAATTAAAAAAACTGGGACATGCAAGTCCTCTCCCGCTCTACAGCATGTTTTCAGATACAACAAATTCTAGTTAAAGAAAACAACCCCTTTCTCATCCCCTTCAAACACACACACATACATACAATCCAACACACCCAAATCATAAATTTGTTAGTCTTTAAGGCACTGCAAGATTCTGCAGTTCCCTTGCAATGAACACAACTATTTTCTCACTATGGGGAGAAGAACAGCTGGGTAGACAAAGTAAAAGAAAGGGTTTGGAGCTCTTCCCCTCCATTGGTCCTCTGCTCCAAATCAGAGAACCATTCATAACTTGGCAGTTTTGGCCCTGGCCTGCTTCAAATTTGACTAAATTACACTTCAGTTTAAAACCTTTCCTTCCCTTTCTTCTTCTCAGGTAGCACAGCTAAAATTTGTTCTATTCCTCAGCCAAAGCTGCACCCCTCACTTTAGCACTTTATCTTTAGCACTTTCATACTTAGCTTTAGACTAGGTTTAAACACAGGTTAGCAGCTACAGCAGAGCTGAGAAAATAGACAAAATAGTCAAGACACTATGTTATCCAGACTTTCTACTCCACAGAGAGACGGGACTAATAGTACGATCCTATAAATGACAACTCAGAGGCTATTGTGCTCAACAGGGCTTTCTTCCAGGCAAGTGGGTTGCAGTATTGGAAGAACAACATTCAGCCCTCCAACTGCCAACTAATTCAGCTTCAGTCTGCTAACCTAATGCATTTTCTAAAATTATTTTCCAGCTTTGTTGGACCACCGTACGTCTTTCCTTATTTCTGTGCTCAGCCTTACATGCATGAATTCCACTAGAGAGAGATTCAGATTCCTGCTCACTTTCATGTTGCCAAAGGAATAAACAACAACCTTCGTTTGCTTCTCTTCTTGGTGGAGCCCAAGATCTTTTGCACAAAGCACAGTTCTAACCTGTTTAGCTGGCAAGAGTGTCCTCCATTTACCAATTTAAGGCTAGGCTTTAAACAAAATGCCTTCACCCAGAGACCCCTCACTAGCCTCCTCCCTGGTTTTATTTGTTCACTATATCCAGCCTGAAAGAGAGTTTTGTGTCATTCTAAAAGCTGATGCGCTGCTTTGTGAAACAGAGTTTGGTCCTGACAAAGGCAGCGTTTAAAAACCACTGTACGCTTTGCACTGTACACCTGCTAGATTAAGACTGATTTGATAAATTATGAAGAAAGAAGCTCACCTGCTCCTGGGAATTCATGACACGCAACTTCATCTGCTTCAGGTAGGTGGAGGTGAGAGGCATGTTGTAGTCAATGATGCCAGAGACCAGAGAGGAAGGAGGTTCATTTTCTGTAAATAAATAGAAAGGAAGAGGGGAGTCATTTGGAAGTTAGGAGGCCAAACAACATCTGTCCACCTTTTCCCCAAACTAAGGCCCAAACAAGACCCAGTGAGTGCACGCATTTCCTGCTCCTATATAAAAAGAATGGGAGTGGGGTGATTAGGTCTATTTGTTGCAATGAAAGGTGCACAAGGGGAGAAGAATGCGTCCAAGCCTAATGAGTAACTGTAGAGAGTATATGCTCAGGAATCAAGAGTGGACTTTAGGAGCAGAAGTGGGCTCAGCTGTGCAATACCAGCATCTCTGACTGGTAGGGAGTATGAAGTTTCTGGATTGGTCAGGCTCATTATAGACAACAGGAGTCTGATCCTCCTCCCTTGTACTTTATGCCTGATGCTCTTCAGGCCATGCCTGCTGGATCTGATGGGAGTTGTAGTTCAGCAACACCTGGAGGGCCAAAAGTTACCTATTCCCAACACAGAGGGTTAAGTTTTGCGTCTACCTGCAATTCCATGGGGGTTTTTTCCCAATAGATTCATGTAACTAGAGTTGGCCCATGTCCTTTGTGAAAGTTGATCAAGTATAATCTAATCCATCTCTCCTTCATAGGTGACGAGGCTGCTTCCATCACCACCCTCTCCCTGCATAGAGAGCATGAAGCTTTGGAACAAAAGGGCCATTTGTTTTCCCTGCCCCTCCTGGCAAAGTGGCAAAAAGGCTTGCATATGAAGGATTAAAGAAAAAAGAAAAAAGTTTGGCTTGTGTAGATTATTTTTAAGGGCACCTATTGTGAAGGAACAACAAAAGAGTCTTCTGGCACCTAGGCGCTTCGTTGTTTTTGCTGCAACAGGCTAACATGGTTACCCTTCTGGATATTGTGGAACAGGCGCTATTGACAAGGACCTTCGTTCATACTGTGCAGGATACAATCCATGTAGCCCCCATCTGGCCGTAACCTCTGCAGCCAAATTCTCAGCGCAAAGTGGGGAGGAAGCAGAGCAAGGACACAATGCTTGCTCAGAGCCAAGGAGCACACTGGAAAAAAATTTATCACAAGGCAGAAGGCCATTTGTTATTTAGCAGATTAACAAGGGACACGTTTCAAAATCAACTGCAAATTGTTTTCATGAACCTGGCAAATGCCAGATTGCTGTTGGCAGGTGAGCATTCCGCACAAATATTCTTCTTCAGAATTTGCAGCCTTCAAAATCTTAACATCTGAGTCAGCCCTTCAAATAGGAGTTAATACGTGGGCCAACTTGGGAATGAAAAAAGATGCAGAGGAAAAACTAAGAGAACTTGTTGTCAAGGCCACTTTTGCTTTCACAGTGGCTCTTAAGGAAAATTGGCTACTGACCAGGGCCTCAGAAAATCCTGATATCTAAGACTTCAATATTATTAGCCACGAACACTTTCTATAGCACTTTCAGTTTCCAAAAGCCTTTACAAGCTTTATTTGCTTTTGTTTTGCAGCACCCCTGTGCCATGTAGTTTTTATGGCTCTCCTAGTGGCTTTAGAGATCAATGTCCACAGGATCCTTCTGGATCAGCTCTGTAGGCTAGGAGTCAGAGGCATGGTATTATGAGGATTCCATCCACTCCTAGTGTCAGGTCTGCTAGCAGTAGGCAACTTTTGCTAAGCCCCTTGGGTTTTAAGGCACAAAGTGCCACAGGATTCCCTCCTGAAGATGCTGCTGGAAGCATTTCACCTAAGGACCTGAGGCATGGTATCATTAGTATGCTGGCTATTTAATTGCCACTAGACCCAATTAAATAAATTGACTCTGGCATTCATAAACACCCTAGGTCCCAAATACCTGGAGTAGTATCTCCTCCATATCTGACAGCTTGAGCCTTATGATCTGCGCAGAAGGCCCTTTCCATTGTTCCAGCAATTACTATGCTTCATTACATGGTGATCCACGGAGGACCCCAATATGGCAAAACGGCTGTCCCCTTTATCGATTACATTTGCCAACAGCTCAAGACACACAATTTTAGGCAGGCACTTTGGGGAACATATGCATAGTTAAGGAGCAGCGGTGAATTTTCTGCATTTGGTTTTATCCTTTTACTTACTGGTTTACATGTACTTATGACACATTTTAAGGGACATGGGTGGCGCTGTGGGTTAAACCACAGAGCCTAGGACTTGCCGATCAGAAGGCCGGCGGTTTGAATCCCCGTGACAGGGTGAGCTCCCGTTGCTCGGTCCCTGCTCCTGCCAACCTAGCAGTTCGAAAGCACGTCAAAGTCCAAGTAGATAAATAGGTACCACTCTGGCGGGAAGGTAAACAGCGTTTCCGTGCGCTACTCTGGTTTGCCAGAAGCGGCTTAGTCATGCTGGCCACATGACCTGGAAGCTGTACACCGGCTCCCTCAGCCAATAAAGCGAGATGAGCGCCGCAACCCCAGAGTCGGCCACGACTGGACCTAATGGTCAAGGGTCCCTTTACCTGTACCTATGACACATTTTATGTGATGCTGAAAACCATCCTGTGATCCTATGGAACCAAGGATGAGTTTAAAATATAACAAACAAACAAAAGTAACTACTCCCATTTCACAGGTAGGAAACTGAGGTTGAGAAGTTGTAACATGCCCAAGATGACTGTGTGAACCCATGCTAACGTTGAACCTGAGCTTTCTAACTCTTGAAAATGGAAATGAAAATAAATAATGCAGTTAGGTGTGTTTTCAACTGACCTCCTGATTATTATGTGTTTTATGGGAGGGAGAATCAAATGTTCAAACTTGCCTCTAGATTATAATTTTAATTGTGCCTGGCTAGGAAGCAGAGATTACCAATATTTCCGATAGCAGCCTCCACAAAAGTAGCTCTGATCGACCCTCATGCTACACATTTTTATAGTATGAGTAGGCCTTTGCATACCCTGTGCTTAAAAAGTTTTAAGTTCTGTGCCTAGGACACTCAAACAGGATATTGCAACTTGTGTACAAATTATGCAAACTGAGTTTCTGCACACTTTTATTCTGCAGCTTTTACTATTTTCATATTTTCCATTCTGGTTTAGCTAGCCTCGGGGAGAGGCCACTGGGAGTTCTGCAAGGTACCTGTGCCCCTCCCCCCCACCTCTCCCACCCCATGGCCCTGGCTTCTGAGGTTTCAGCCCACACAATAATTCCAAGCATCTGTTCACAGGCACCACGGCTCAGAGCCTGCTCCTTTCCCCCTACCCTGAGAGCCGAAGTTCTCTCCTAGCTGAATTCTGTGCCTAATACCATACAGGACGTTTTCCCTGCCCTCCTGCAGAATTGCAGCAGACACGTGCCACCACCCTGGATACAGGACTGCAAGTTCATTGCTAAGCTAAGAGGAGAATGAGGCTCACAGTGCAATCTAAACCCATGACCAACCGGGGATGAGTGAGTTTGGATCTGGTGGATCTTGGGCTTTCCGATCTGAGCCAAAGCTCAGTCCCTCACCCTGGTTCAAGCAGGGCCTCAGCCAGAGAAACTTACACCTGCGTAAGTCCCTGAGATGGGGGTATTGTGGGGGGAAGGCAAGGAGAGTCACCTGCTCCAGTCATGTGACCAAGTGCCTGATCCTCAAAACTCAAGCCCCACCCCTTCCAGATTAGATGACAGTAGCCCCTCCCAGTGGCTCCTCAACAGAGTGTAGAATAGGGGTCACTTACGCTGGTGTAAGCTATACCAGCTTCCCATGTTTAGGACTGCTCTGTAAAAAATATTCAGCCACCTTCATGAAGCCAATGGGCAGTGAACAGAAGGCCACTTAGTCTTCCTTGGCCAGTGTTGCCCATTTAAGCTGCTATGGGTGATTACAAACACAGAAGCATGCAGAAAAGGTCTTAGGAGATGTATTCCGCACTAAAGGATTGGAAAGTGACACCCCAATGCATAGGGAGGGATTCCCAAACTGTGGCCCATGTACTACCAGTGGTCTGCAAGCTTCATTTAGGTGGCCCGTGGCATCTCTCCATTAAATACTCATACTGATTTTTTAATTGTATTTTTATTGCTTCTTTTCTTTCTTATATTGTATTTTATTGTAAGACAATTTGAATTCTATGGAACGCAAATCGTAATACAATAAAACACAACGTAAGAAAGAAGAGAAGCAATAAGAATACAATTAAATATAACACATAATCTAGAACAGTGCATTACTACTGCTTCAAGAGGCAAACAAATCATGAAGTGATCCACCAAGACCATCAGCGATTTTCAAGTGGTCCATCGACTAAGAAGTTTGGAAATCACTGGTAATAATAATAATAATAATAATAATAATAATAATAATAATGGTATGCAGCCTGTAGCTGCTTTGTATCAAGTCAGACCATTGATACAGACCAGTGGTTCATCTAACCCAGTACTGTCAATAATAATAATGATAATTTTTTTCTGGGTTGCCCCAGCCACTCTGGATGGCTTCCAGCAATACTGACTGGCAGCAGCTCTACAGGGTTTCAAGGAGGGAACCTTACCAGTCCTACCTTTGGGCTCCACCCCATTGGAATTGAAATGCATCCTTTTCTGGCACTCAGTGCAGCTCATCAGGAACCTGGTCACAGCTTCTCTTGGAAGGAAGGCGTAAGTTTCAGCAATCTGGAGGAGAAACAAGAAGATGACATTGGTTCATATCCTGGATGAGGAAGTCAGCCCCACATGAGCATATTTTGCTTTGCTGTTTTAGTGCAGGTTGTACAGAAAATGTCAGTTTATTTGTTATTTACCATATTTTTCGCTCTATAGGACGCACTTTTTCCCCTCCAAAAATTAAGGGGAAATATGTGTGCGTCCTAGGGAGCGAATACAGGATCCTTGGCTTCAGCGATAGCAACGCGAAGCTTCCAAAGCGCAGAAGGAGCGCTCCCTCCGCGCTCCGGAGGCTACGCATTGCTTTCGCTGAAGCCTGGAGGTGCGCACCTGAAGCCTTTGGAGCGTAGCGGGACCTCGCGCTGCACTCCAAAGGGTTCGGATTCCTTTTGCTGAAGCCAGGAGAGCAAGACTCTCCCGGCTTCAGCAGAGAGGGGGAGCTGCGCGGCGCCCCTTCAGCGAAACGGGAGGAGAAATGGAAGGGGCTCCGTTTCTCCTGCCGCTTCGCTGAAGGGGCGCTGAGAAGAGAGGGGGAGATTTTTTTTTCTTGTTCTCCCCCCTCTAAAACAAGGTGCGTCCTATGGTCGGGCGCGTCCTATAAAGAGAAAAATATGGTATTTAAGAAATGCGTATTCTGCTTTTCCCTATATGTCTCAGAGCGACTTACAGGAAGGAGTAAAACATGTAGAAACTAGCCAACTGTACAAAGGTAAAAATTACACTCCCCCCCTTTTTTTTTTGCATCTGGCCTCCAGAAGGTTACCTGGAAGGGAAAGTGGCCCTTGAGCTGGAAAGGGTTCCCCATCCCTGGTTAGACAGTTCCCCTTTAATTTTACCAAATTCCACTTCCCTGGGATTGCTTTCTCTTGGTTCTACTCCTGCCCCCCTAGAGCAACAGAGAACAAGTCTGCTCCTTCTTCTGCATGACAGCCCTTCAAATATTTGAAGACAGCTATCATGTCACCCCCTCAATCCTCTCTTCTCCAGGCTAAAGAGAAGAAGCACTCACTGATCTATTTCCTAAGGCAGTTCACAAGAAGCTCTGTCACTGGGGAGGAAAATGAACATTCCCAGCTTTACCTAACAAAGACATTTTAGGTAGGTGCCTTGCTGCTGGCAGGAGATAGGCTTGATGATGCTGACTGTCCTCTTCCAGAACTAATATTATTTAATTCCTTGTCCCTCCCAGGCCCATGAGATGAGGTGAGACAGTTGCCTTAGGCAGTAGATCTGGACCTGAAGAGGACACCACTTGTCCCTGCCATGTCCCTGCCTCCGTGAGCAAGCCATGGCACTGTCACAGGCACGCACTCACCGCTGCCTCCTTTGCCAAGGGCAGCCCCACTGCTGCTACAGGTGTCCTCCACCACCACTGTGGGTTTCACTGGTCCCTCCAGCAAACCCAGCCATATTCCAGAACCTGGCCTTCACTGACGGAGAAAACAGAATGCTCCTTCGCTTCAGTGCCCAGCTGTACAGCACCATGCACACTGCTGGTGTGATATAAATGCAAGATGCTGGCTTCAGCCTTTAAAGCACCGAATGGCCTTAGATCAAGGTATCTGCAGAACCGCTTCCCCCAGTATGATCCTGCCTGAGAACCCCATTCCACTCCAAAGGCCCTCTTCCATGGCTACTTCCCCTCTGGGGTGTGGTGAGAGGACCTTCTCAGCTGCAGACCCCAGACTTTGGAACAGCCTCTGGCAGGACAGGGCGGTGTCACTCCCCACAGATTTCCAGCATGCTTTTAGACAAACTTTTTTACTTTATCATTGCTACTGTTTGAATAATATACTGTTTTATTTGTAATTCTGTCATTAGCTGCCTTGAGGACAGTTTCTGTAGAAATGCACGATATAAATCATAATAATCTGTACTTATATTTTGGAAAGTTGTTTGTTCGCTGTACATTTGACTACCTCTTAAGATATCATGATCAAATTTCGCATGATGATTCCTGAGATCAAGGACCAGGTTTTCATCTATGTTTGGTTAGAGTTGGTTATCATTTTGAATCAAGATGCAAAACGGCGCTTACTTTAACCAATTGGTTTCAAATCTGTCCTTATTTTGGGGGGTTTCTTCGAATTCTCAAGCAACACCAGGTACAACACTGCCTGTAAATGCTAAGTGTGGAAGTCATAGCAGCTGTGACAGCAAGACATTGTACCGAGACCCAATGGCTCTCTGTTCTTTAGCCACTTTTGCAAATCTTACTTTTGTAAGATCCCGTTCAGGGTACAGGTATCCAATTGCCACTTCCCAAATACCCAGCACTTGTTCAGGCCCAATATCTGCAACTGCTTAGAAAGTCTCAGAACAGGGGAACCAGTTCAAATTTATTTATTTCTCTCATCATTTCAACCTACTCACCCTTCCAAGAACAATCCATTATTCTCCCTACCAAGGTTATGGCTAACAATGACAGCATGCTTTCTGCAGGGAACTGATAACACTTTAACAAATATTAACAACAGGCAGGGTTGTTTGCACTCTACCCAAAAAAAACAAAGCCACCACAAACAAACCTCAATAAGGAAATCCTAATTTTGTGAGAAAGAAGCAAAAAAGTCCATGCTCAAAATAAAATTGACATATTTTCAACTGCCCCTCTGCCAACGTGATAGTTAGAATATGAAATTCTGAAAAATCTGGCTGGCTTCCATTATTTCTGTGATGGCATCTGAAGAACGTTAATGCTTTATTTTGTATTTTTGTAAACCATTTAGAGGGCTTTTTAAAAAATCAAGATGTAAATAAGCATAGATAGATGATAGATGATAGATATAGATAGATAGATGATAGATGATAGATAGATGATAGACGATAGATGATAGATAGATAGATGATAGACAGATGATAGATGATAGATAGATGATAGATAGATAGATAGATAGATAGATAGATGATAGATAGATAGATAGATAGATAGATAGATAGATGATAGATAGATAGATAAGATAGATAGATGATAGAGAGCGAGAGATAAGGCTGACATTTCCAGGGCCCAAATGTATGCTAGGTTTTGTGCAGTTAAATGTCTGAAGAACTACAGAAGAACAAGCATCACATCAGCAACAGTTTGAACATGCTGATTTTAAAAATGGCAGCACCATAGTCATTCCCAGGACCTACACCCAAGCACTTTGTGATACTCTTACCAGAGCAGGTTTTGAGCATGAGGATGCTCAAAGTCTTGACTGCACAGAGTAGCCTCCCGGAAGCTGCTTGATTGGCCAGAGGCTGTTCTGTGTCATTCCTGTTCTTTCTGCATTTGGCCCCTTGTAATATTTCCAAAACTGATTGACTATGGTTGTGGCAAGAGTGCCAGGCTTAGTCTAACCTCCAGTGCCAGCACAAAGCCCTGAAAACAGACATCTTCTGCTTCTGTTGCTATTGTTATAGAAAATATTTATCATCAGTAAGTAATTCACAACTCTTCCAGTGCTCACAGGCATCATATAAGATTCCTGATGCTTCCATCGATCCTCATTTTACAGGTAGAGAAGTGCGACCAAAGGGGCAGCAACTTGCACCCAAGGCCATTAAGCAAAGTCATGACTGAACTGAACCGGGACCATGTAGGAAGCTGCCTTATAACACCTCTGTTGAGCCTAGTATTGTCTCCTCTAACTCACTGGCAGCAGTTCTCCAGTGCTTCAAACAAGGTGGCAATTCCCAACCCCACTACGTGAGCTCTTTTCAACCTACGGAGTCTGAACTTGGAACCCTGGATGCTCAAGGCATGTGCTCTACAAGACTGAGCTCTGGCCCTTCCCAGGCACACTCATTGTGGGGTTAGAAAAGCCTTTTCAGTTTCCCCCTCCTGATTCCCTGCCAAAGTGGCCTCATTGTGCTGCTGCGAAAGCCAGCGAGTCCCATGACAGAAGCGTGGGGCATTTCATGTCTCAGCAGCAAACCAAGGTTTTAGCATATTTGAAAACACAGAACCGCATGAACTGTCTGAGATCATGTTCTGGAAAAGAGATCAGCAATGTCAAGAACAAAGCCTTGGAAGAAGGGTCTCTTTGTCTGATTTCACAAACAAAAGCATAAGAGATCAGGCCAAGGATCCGTTGAGTCCAGGACTAGCTCCAGGAATGGAATAGCCCACCAGATGCCCCGTGAAACATAAGGGCAGAGCAAAACAGAAATAGTCACCTCTTCTTGCCTGCCCTCAGCATCTGATAGTCAGGTATACACTGCCCCTGAACATGGAGGCTTCATTTAGCCCTCACAACTAATGGCCGTTTACCACCCTTGCCACTCCACCAATTTGTCTTAAAAGCCACCTCAGACAGAAGCCACCTCCACCTCTGAGGATAATCAATTCCACATCTGTGGTGTGCCAGTCCTGAACTTACTGCCAATCAATTTCCATCAATTTTTTGTTGCTTAAAAGAGGCTTAAGTCCAGGAGTGGAATTCAACATCACACTCTTCCAGTCGTTTCATCTGCGCAAGCACTGCAGCCTGCCAGGCGGAATGGCACCTCCTCTCTTCCCCCTGTAAACTGTTCTGTGGGTTCTCATGACTGCCGCCCCCCAAGCCAATTTCAAGGGGCACATGGGGGGAGGAGCCCTGTTGCGCAAGTCGCTGAGCTTCCATTTCCACTGACAGGGCTAGTTAAGTGAATCCTGCCCTATGCCAATGTTCCCTGTTTCTGCACAACAACATCATGCATTAGGCATGTTGACATAATTTATTTATTGCACTTATATACCTTTCTGACAAGGCACCCAAGGTGGTTTGCAATTTTAAAATATCAACACAAATAATGATGTAAAATGTAAAGTTGGCCCGAACATTGTCGTACTCTCACACCCTGGTTCTAAATATATTTACTCGGCTAGCTGATTGTTGTTAGGTTTGTTTGTTTTTTACTTTTACTGTTTGCCGCCCAGGAGACATTGCTAATTGTACAGCATACAAGCAATGTAAATAAACAAGTATGCTTCACATGTTAAGGCAGCTTCAAAAATCATATTCAAGTATGCTTCATATTTTCAAGCCAGGTAATAGGGAAGAAAGACAGATTTTACTTTAGGAAGGGGCTACACGTTCTGGCACCTTCAGCTAAAAGGTTCTCAGGTATAAAGGAAAACCTGAAGAGCGGCTGTCAGGCAAAGGAGAGAACGCTGGCCTAAACACACCAGTGGCCTCACTCTTTGTCTCACTGTAAAACAGATTTATATGATCTGAACTGCAGCCTTACAAAACCACACACAACAGGCCTAATTTTTCATAGTAGGAGAACCATGCCTCCGGCAGGAGAGCTCAGATAATGGCCTGTTTCTCTGTGGCAAAATTGGGCAAGAGCACATGATAATGTGTATCATTAAGTTTGTGTCTCTTCTCAGGATCCAAAAAAAATATGAAGATCCTCTGCCAGATCTTTCAAATTAAATAGCTACATTATAGGATGGGATGTTATTCAAATAAATAAATAGCTGTGGCATTAACCATATTGCTAAGTTAAAAAGAAAAGGTGGGATGGAGAGGAGGAGTAGGGAGAAACTCGTATTAGAGACTAAACATTCTTAGCAACACTGGAGAAAACACCCTCTGTTTCCTGTTCCAATTAACCCTTTTCAGTTTGTGCGCTGAGAAAAACATATATGTGTACAGTGGTACCTCGGGTTAAGTACTTAATTCATTCCGGAGGTCCGTTCTTAACCTGAAACTGTTCTTAACCTGAAGCACCACTTTAGCTAATGGGGCCTCCTACTGCTGCCGCGCTGCCGGAGCACAATTTCTGTTCTCATCCTGAAGCAAAGTTCTTAACGCAAGGTACTATTTCTGGGTTAGCTGAAGCGTATGTAACCTGAAACGTATGTAACCTGAAGCGTATGTAACCCGGGGTACCACTGTATTTTTTTTTTAAATGAAAAGAACTTTAGGACACATATCACATGAGATCACTCTTAAAAATCAAAACAGAGAAGGAAAAGAGACCTGAACCTTTCTAGAAGAGAGAGAAGAACTAAAAAAAAACAAAACCTCAGTGATTTTAAAAGAGTGATTTTTTTCAAAGAAACAAGGCACCCTGGTTTTTTCTTTAAAAAATAATAATAAAGATACCTATCTCCACTAAGTGGCAGCACAACCCAATTTTTGCTGGCAGGCTAGGAAGCAGCAGGGCAAAGAGCAAGGGGGGGGGGCGACCTGGTCCCACACTGCTTTGGAGATGCTAAGAGGGTTGTTCCCTAAGCCCTTGCCAAGGCCTCCTAGAGCCCCTTTTGGCTGAGTGGCCACCCTGCCTCACCTCCTTCTCTCAAGGACCCCAGGAGTCATTTGTCAGCAATTCCCCTTTCAGGAGCTGCCCAAAGAAGGGATGCAATTCAGAGGAGGCTGCTTGGCTGATCGGAAAACGAGCTGAAAACTGCATCCCAGCTGTGCCTCATCTTGCTCCTTCCATTTTTTAGTTGGAAGTGTGGCAAAAGCAGCAGTGAGTTTCATGAGCCGCTGGGGAAGCCACCCTGATCTGGAGGAGGAGGAAAAAAACAACCCTGAACTCTTCTGATCCCAAATGTGGAGATCTGAGCAAATTCACACGCTGCTTTCTGCCACTTGCATCTTCTCTTTTCCCCCTTGCAGGAGCAACCTGTTCTTGAGAGCAATGTGGTAGCAGCTGGGATTTGGCTTACTTGGGCGGTAGCCTGTAGCAGCTTCCATTATCAGAAAAAATAATAACGACAACAGACCACAATAGTTGCTTTGGCTGAAGCTCTCCAGTTTCCAGCTCATTAGCACACTTTTCTTGCTGGGTGTCAGCCACTCACGTGCTAGGAAAAGAGAGCAAGTAGAGTTGGTGTATGAATCGACCCTTACACCCTTGGCATGAAGCTCAACCTACCGAATCTGCTATTAATTACTTCAACATGTTTATATACCCCCTTCTTCCAAGCAGCCTGGGTTAGTAGATAAGGATACACCCTATTCTTAGCCTCCTGACAACCCTGCGATGTAGGTTTGGCTGACAGATAGTGCAGTCCAAATTCATTCACACTGAGCCTCATGCCTGGGGGCAGGGGGGCGATCTGAAACCAGAACCCTCAGGTTCAAGTCCACCACTTTACGCACCTCATGCCCCTAGCCTGATGAAATCCCACAGGGTTTCCACAGGAATCTCAACCACCTGAAGCAGGGAATGACAGCAATGGTCTTTCTTTAATGTGTCCCAACTCAGTCTTGGTAAACTCAGTGAACTGGTAAACAAGCAACTGATAACTGCTAGCTCCTCTAGCTGCCATATTAATAACTCTTCCTCCCTGCTACCTGTCTACAACATGGCCATATCTGGAAAGCAGGTGGGAAGTTACCCCTGGTGGTTCTGAAGCAGTACTACAAACGTTGCCACTTTCATGTTGTGATCTCATTTAGGAAGTTAGTTCCTTAGTGTGGACTAAGAGCTGTTTGTGGCGAGAATGCCACTGTCCTGAAATACCTGCTCAGGTATGGGGACAGACAGATCTAAAAATGGCTTAGGCCCAAAACGATTTTCAGCTCCAGGGCTGAGTCCTAGAACAGGTGCAGAACTACTTGCTGCCTTTGAGCATGTGCAGAATGCTTGCTGGAATTAAGGGAAGGGGCTTCCAGACTGGAGAGCATGGCTCTAGCTGGTCTTCTGAGTCCTAGGATGGCCATGTATACTACCTTACAGTGGGCAGTCTGTTTCAATGAGCCTTTCAATGTTTCTGCTTGAAAGGCTGTCTAGTCCAAGGCAGTTTAAAGATAAACAACCATAAGAATGGGGGGCTTGAAATTGCTGGTCATCAGTTAATACCTGGACAGCCGACTAAGCAGGATTGCAGGTCATGTTTTCCCCACTGCAGTGAGATGCACTGTATTTCTAGTCATCAGCTATTATTCCACAAGTTGGTATCCAACTAAAGTGTTCTGTCAGTGCAAGGATTTCCATTTGTACAACCACCCCCCCCAATGTGTCCAAATCTGCACTGATGTGAGATTTCTGCCAGGCCTTAAGATTCTTTGCACGGATTAGAAGGCAGAGAGTCCCCTGCACTGTGAATGTTTTGAAAACTCAGGAACAGATTGAACCCCTAGAACAAATTTGAGGGTGGGGAGGAGAGGAGAGCAGGGAAGTCCCAACATTGCACAAGCAGAAATCATTGTGCCGATGGGATGCATTACTCAGCACTACTTTGGATAGAACCCAAACAGTACATAATGCACCTTTACATATAAATTAGCAAATACATTTGTAAACTGCTATATATGCTAATTTATGCAAATCTGTGATGGGTCTTAAGTGGCCACTCTGTTGAGTCCCAGGACCCTTTCAGAAACTAAGCACAGAGTTAAGTGTCATCCTATGCAGGAGGCAGCTGGATTGTGTGATGAAGGGTTACGTTCACTGTGTTTATGTAGTTTATCACAAAGCCCACTCCTGAGGCAGGTAGCCATGCAGTACAATGATTTCTCTGCCACCTCTTTAATTTCTTTTGAAGAAGTACCTTTCTTGCACTTCCCCATATTAGAGACACCAGACTGCAGCACTCTGCCAGTCCCCATGGGGCCCTTTCTTGCAAACAGTCAGCTAATTTATTTCTGATAGCCTACCTAAGCAAGCAGAGAATTACCTCCAGCTCCAAATTATCAACCTGATTGGCTGCCCTCTGGAAGTGGAAGACAAAGACGAACTCTCTGCTGAATCTGGCCTACTTCTCACAGAGGTAGTAAACCTGCGTCTTGGGGTGTGCCACTTCAGACTGCAGGTAGGAACTCACACCAAACGCTCCCTCTGCCAAGAAAATCCCTACATGCACAAATGTAGCCTACTGCATAGAAGGCTAGGCCTTTTTTAGAATCTTCCCTAGCTTTTTTATGTTCAGGGTACTTTTGAATTTAATTTTACCGTTTTGGTATGGGGTCTCATTTTATCACGCGGACCCTCACCTGCATTCTGAAGTGGTTCAACCCAGAGACACAGTGCTGGGGCGGGCAAGCACCGACAGAGGTGGCACCAGAGTCCCTCCCACCGAGACAAGGTTCACCCCTTAATCTGGCATCTCAATATTAATTCTGGTCCAGTGCGGCATCCCCGATGGGGGCACCAGAAAGGGAAGATGGCTCAGAGCCCTCCCAGGTCAGGAGGGGATACAGGCCTGCTAATGTGATGAGATCAGCTCAAGCAGAGGGGTGGAGCGCAGCAGAGCTGAAGCTTTGCTGGCCTGAGAAAAGCAGGCAGATCCAGGCTGCTCCCCTGAGGCTGTGAAAGGCATAGATTAGCACTCCCCGGAGCCAAATTGAAGGAATTGGGGGAGGGCCAGAGCTGTCTACTGTCAAAACAAGCAGAAAGTTTCCTGAATTGTAGTTGTACTGGTGGCCTTGCCCTCTTCCATTATGGAGAGGTCATCCGCCGATAGGCAGAGAAAATCGGCACAGACAATAGCTTTGCTAGCTGTGTGCAGAGGCAACGGCAGGGGCAGCCTCCAGGTTGCCCAACCTGCAGCCGCTGTTAGGGGACAGGGAATATGAACAGGAGCTCTTTGCTCCCTGGGAAATATGCCAGAGGCAAACACAGCCCAGCTGGGGAAGGGAGGGACAGGTCTGCATTGCAGGAAGTCAGGCAGCCATGTGCCCTGTGGAGGATGGGCTCTGGTGAAGAGGTGAGAGAGAGAGAGAGAGAGAGAGAGAGAGAGAGAGAGAGAGAGAGAAGCTGAGTCTTCAGCTGCACATTTAGCCCCCTGGATCTCCAGCAGCAACCAAATTGCTGGCAGAGGTAGGAGGGCCATGGCCGCCTTGCAATTTTTCAAGCAGAAATCCAAATGCCACAGGAAACCACAGTGCAAAAGCTGCAAGCTGTGCAGCCCTCGGAACGCCTCGCTTGCTGCATTCAGCTGCTCGGTGCCCCAGGAATAAACAGAGCAGCAAAGAATTAGGCAGGAGATTGTAGGCCCCAAGTGAAGAAAGAGAATGGAGAGGCAGAAGCTGCCCCAATGTTCTCCTACTAGCAAGACCCTGGGGGCCAATTCATCTCCAGTCTAGCTAATGTGACTGAAATAGGGATATATGGAAAGAGATTGAGCATGTTACATGGGAAGGGACAGGCAAGCATGTGTTATTACTAATGATAACAACTGAATAAATAACATTCACTGAATTGAATAACAGTCACTCAATTTGATAAATACTTCAGTGAATAACATAAATGTATAGCCCACCACACAGGAGCCTTTAGCAATGAAAGCCGAGAAGCAAGCATAAAATGTTACATCAAAATTTAAATGAAACATTCATTTCAGGAGTACGGGCATGACAACTGCTGGATTCTCCCAATCTGTTGTCCAAATTTGCTTGGCGTATAATTTTAATGTGCACAACGGGGCCACCTGTCCCTCTAGCCAGCATCCTGCTGGAACCTCTGGGAGATTCTGCAAGGAGTAGGAGATGGCAATACAGAGGACTGTATGTCCCAGGAAAACTAACCGTCTGGGCCAAGGAAAACTGAATTCTGCATCTTGAATAAATAATGTCAATTAAGCCAATCTATTCCCATGTTACTGGTGTTTTTAGTTCTATAGACTTGTTATTATTTCCATTATACCAAAAGTTTGGAATATATTACTGATGTCTCTGGCCCCCTTTTTGTCTCTGTTTCAATATTTCTAACCTGTGGTGATTCTGTTTATGCTTAATTTTGCATTTAATAAAAATAACTTTTAAAACCTCAGTCTATATGCATTTGCTTATTCTGGGGATGCCATCATCTTCTTCTGCTTATGAAGGGGAAAGGCAAAAAGCTGGCTAAGAGTTTTTGACGTCCTGCCTTCTGATTTCTGGCTTAAGAAGACTGGAACCTTCTGCGTTCCAGATGTGTGCTCAACTTCTGAGCTTCTGAGAAGATACCATGATCACACATTCAGATCTAAGCTAGGTCTGCAGCACTGAGGAGTAGACACCTGCTTTTTAAAAAACAAACAAACCAGCAACCGGCATGCTGAGTTCTACAGCCAACACCAAATGTGAGGCAGAAAAAACATACTTGGCCTGTCTCAAAATACCCTCCCTGTCTCAGAATATGAAGTTTGCATGTACGGTTATCACAGTAGCCCAAGAGCTACTAGGCCTCTTTAGCATTTGTCCTAATTCTTTTTAAAGCCGTTTATGCTAATAACCTATCACAAAATCCATTACAGCAGAGCCAGAGCAGTGTATGAGCTGCAAAAGACCACCATAAATGCATGAGGCGGTTTTAGGCAATCTACCATCTTTCCAGCTTTGGCCTCCTACCCAATTCCATTCGCCGTATTGCTTTAATACTACTGATGATGATGATCTACATCATAGGGCTGTTGTAAGGACCCGAGACAATGCCCGTGAAACACCTTTGAGTGCTCAAGAAACATTATATATCTCTTAAGTATTGCTAAGCTGTGGCAAGACGTTCCATAGGCTGAGCATGAGCTGAGTGGCGAAGTCCTTCCTTTGTTTAAGAAGCATTTCCTTTCCATTCTGCATGGCTGGTCACTGCCTTCCCCGTGCCTTGCCTCTCATGCCTGGCCTCTCCCTTCTCTAAGCACATCTGCCATGGCCATCTCCTCTCCCCCCACCCTTCTTCCACTGATGCCCACTCTGATCCCTCTTAGCCAGTCCTTCTCACATGCAGGAGCCTGTTCCCTAGTCAGCCCCCCTCTGGGTGTGTGAAAAGGGGGGCATAGTGGGATGTGGCCACTGGCCCATTGGGGGCCTCTGTCAGTAGTACAAAGACAGGAATCTCACCGCCCGGTAGGTCTTCTTCTGCCCGGCATGTTTGGGTGCTTTGCCTGGCTCCGCCGAGCTCTCCACATGCATCGAGTAGATGATGTCAAAGAAATCTTCCACCACAGCGACGCGCTTGAGAGCGATGCCCTCGGGCTCCGACAGACCATCTGCCCCCTACAACAGCGCAGGCAAGTCAAGTTAGTCTCAGGAATGGGTGACAGAGGTGAAGAAAAGGGCTGCAGGATAATATGAGCGGAGGGAGGGAAAGGGAGAAACACAGAATCCCACTCCTGCCAAGGTCTGAACGTGTAAGGAGAAGGGGTGTCTGAGGAGGTTCCTATCAGGGCAAGGAGTGTGATATTTGCTGCTGCTGCTGCTGCTGCCGCCACCAGAGACCAAAGCCAAAATGGGAGAGGTGAAAGCAGGAGAACTCATGAAGAAATCCCCCTCTTCTTATTTATAGCAATCTCATCAACAGACTGGGGTTGTTGTTTTTTGTCTGGGCCACCTCCATCGCCCCCCTGCTGGCTACACAATGCTGGCTATCAATCAGCAAAAGAACTGCTAGTTGTTAAACACCTGCCTTTTAATCGAGCAATTTCAACAAAGTTGCACATTATCAAGAGACGCGACTTCCTGATATATTGAAAGAAACGTAAAATTATGTAGAATTTATTAAGTAAGCATCTACCACTCGAGCTTAGAAGATAGGTGACATATTTATTAAGGTTTTCTTCTTTCTTTAATATGGTAGCATACCAGAGCCTCTCCACCAGCACACACACACACCCCATACTCACAAAACTTGACAGATGCCCTTAAAACAGGAGCTCCTGGAGGGATCCTATTACTGACGGAAACAGCAGGATTTGTACTTGGTGCTGATTTTACATAGTGCCAAATGCAAGGACAATTGCAAGGGACCACTGGCTTAAAGACTGCACTCCCAATTGTTCCCTTGCAAAGGGAGCTTGCATCCAACACTGCTTAAATGCAGTGCCAAATGCAAGTCCCGCTGCTTCCTAGCAGGGACAGATCCACCTGATCTCCAATGATGTTATGTGATTGTCCACAGTGGTTCCCCAACCCTGTCTTTAAAAAAATAGTTGCACAATTAACATTTTGCCCTTACAAATTCATATTGGATTCAGTTCACGAAATCAATGAAAACTTTTGGTGATTAACCCATCAACTCTAAATCTATTTGCTAAGTGTTTTGAACTCTCAATCCCCTCCTTTAACAATGTGCCACCAGCATGAACCCTGCTCAGCTAGAAATTCTGTAGTGTCTGGGAAGGAGCCATCGTAAATCAACACAACGAAAGTATACATGTAAGCCAATTGCCCACAACTTTGTTCTGAAGTCTTAGCACTCATTGGACAAATCTTGAAAGCTGGTTGATGGGGCAGAACATTCTCCATGTGTTGTTCCTTGTAAACATAAGGGCTAGAAACTTGTTTTATGGCAAAAAAGAAAAGAAAGCTGCAATTTCGAGAAAGGTGCCTGGGTGTCCTTCTCGTTACTACACTACTGAACTGACTCGTTGCCTGGCCTGCCATTTAGAGCGCTAAATGTCACACCTTCCCCATGTGTATTGCAAATGTCCAATGTGCTGAATGAGCATGCCAAGCATTGCTCTAGTATAGAAGGATGTTTCAGCTTGCAGAAGGAGAGCTAGGGCAGGGAGCAGGCTAGACAGGTGCGTCCATCAACACACATGTGCACACACACATGCCGTCTAGACCAATAAGCAGAGCACCTTGAGGCCAGGATCCCTGGAGGAACAGGACTGAGTCACCCTCCTCCCCGCCTCTGACCTTTCCCAGATTTCACATTCATTTTCTTTCTCTCTCTGACATACAGCCAAACAGTAGCAGTGCAGCTAAGCTTGGAGTGCAAGTATGGGATGCTCTAAACCAGCCACGTGGCAGCAGGACAGAAGAGGCAAATGCCACTGAGCATCTTATCTCTCTGACATAAAGGGCGCTGGCTCATCCTGGCAAGACTTGCCAAGGGAAAGGAGGCATACCTTGTTCCCTAGCTAGTTATGTGTGCCACACCCACAGCTCGTGTGCCACGAAAGCTGGTGGAAAACGAGATCTTGAAGGAATGAGGCAAGCATACTTTGTCTAAAGATTGGAAATCATGCTGTTACAGTGCGGATTTTTCAACACATCAGATAAGGGTGCTGAGGAGCTCATAGAAAATATGCAATTAAGGTGTCACTGGCTGTCAACTACAGCTGGCTCAGAGTTTGTGCACACATGTGAGTGTGCTGTTGTCTGCATTCACAGAAACCACTCATTCACAAAAATTACACAGAATTCACTGTTCAGATGTGGTGATGGCCACTGGCTTACAATGGCTTTAAAAACAAAAGTTGGAGGGTGTCAACCAATAACTATTAGCCATGATATCTAAATAGAACCTCCATATTCAGCGTCAGTATACCTCCGAATACCAGACACTGGAGACAACAGCAAGGGTACGCTGCTGCATTTATACTGTTTTTGCACTTCTCAAAGTCTTGTATTTAGCCTAATCCACAAGGGCTCTCATGCAGTCATGCAACTGCGTACACAACTACATATTTAATTACTCTTCTAACAAGTCTTTGTACTTTCACAGGGAAAGAGCCCGATCTGAAACTCTAAAGAACCACTGTCAATCAACTTAGACAATACTGCATGAAGGATGTCATCGGCCCGACATATTATAAAGGAGCTTCTACGTTCCTCCTTATGTACTTAACAAACCCCTGCTGTAACCAGACCCTTGAGAGATTTCTTTTTCAGATCAGTGCTTAATGCAAGAAATCTTTCATTTCAGTATAAAGTGAAGCAAATTGTGTCATAGATGAGGGCAAAACTAATCCCACCTCATGTTTTCAAATGGGAGCTTCGGGACATTCTCTTTCTCAGCACTCTAAGGAAGATTTGCAGGCTAGTCTTATGCAGAGTGACCTCAAGTCCAGTGACCTCAACAGACTTCAGCACACCTAACCCTTAACAGCATTGACTACTTAGCTGTATTTACATTCTCTGTGCAACTGAGAAACTTGCACAAAAGATATATGAATACTTCTACTTCTAAAAGCACTGCCAATTTTAAATTTATTATACTGTTTTAAATATTAATTTATTAATTTGTTGTTGAATAGAGGTAGAGAGAATCCTAAGCTCCCTGCCATTTCACTAGGTAATCTCTCAGGCAAGCTCATACCTTGCACTAAGAGGATAGGGGGTATGATGATGATGATGATGATGATGATGATGATAGCGTCTTGCTAGTAATATTATCATGCCCTTTGTGCAGGTGTGGGCAGAGAAGAGGTCTGAACAGGGAACTTTCTGGGTTCTTAGATACCATACAGTACTACCTCTGGGTGGTGAGGCAGGGTCAGGGGGACAGACAAATATGCTGACAGTTTTCCAGGCCGCTGCTTGAACCTGTTACCTTTTCTGAATCCTTGGAGCTGGCAATAGAGCTTCCAGCATCTGCACCTCCTCTATCTGCCTGCCTCTTCAACGTCTGCTTCTTCATTCTCGGGCTTATTTTCTGCCCCTCATTAGCAATTTCAGTCTAAGAGGAATGACAAAGTGTCACAAAATGAAAACAGACGGACACACGCTCTCTTAGTGTTTCCTCCCTGACAACGTACTGACTTTAAGACCTTGAGGGCACAAACCCAACTTTTTTGGCCCGAGTCCCTCTGTAAATTATCAGATCAGATGCTGTTCACTTGTCAGAATCCCTCCCCTCCCACAACAAGTGACCATTCCTGCTTAGAAAATTGGTGGGTAAGAATAGCGGTCACTCAGGCTTCAGTCTTGCCTCGGACCTTTAGAGACACTTCTCTAGCCCAACCTTCTCAAGACTTCTGGACACCCTACACATAAATCGTACCTTGCAAGAGATATATATTGTCTCTCCTTAAAGGACTCCAGAAGATTCCACAACTAGCTAAGCCTGTTCCACAGAAGCCCAGCTATGTGTCCCTATTTCCAGCTTAGGCTGCAATCCTATCCCCTCAGCTGGGAGTAAGACCCATTGAACTCAATGCAACTTACTTCTGAGTGTAGGAGGCTGTTAATTTGCTACAGTCAGGGTTAAATGCAGTCTCCCTGGCCCTGCTTCTCTGCCTTTAACAGAGCCTGACATCCAGAAATTTAACAAGCTCAATTTTCCCCTGGCTTGTTCAATTTCTATGTCAGGCTACCGTCAAAGGCTAAGGGGCAGTTTTGGGGTGTTTTGGTTTTTTTGTAAGGTATCTCCCCTGGCTACTATTGGAACCCATTAAACTTTCCTTCAACAGACCCTTGCAATCTGCTGTTCTCTCTCTTCTTCACCGCTGCCTTTCACATTATAAAAAAAAAAACCCTAACATGTCTCTCTTTTGGCTCTAAGCTGAACACACGCTCTACTTTGGTTTTCTAGTGAAAATCAACAGATATCTCCGCTGAGGCCTCTCACATACCAAACAGTGGAGAACTGCCAACTCTTGCCCAGACACTTTCTAAAACGCAACCTATAAAGGAACTGCCCAGCACCCAAATTAGTCCAGCCTCCTCTTGCCCCACCCTCTCCAGCTCCCATCTGCAGCTCAGTGTGCAAGTGTGAGACCTTTTGCATTATACAAAAATACGTAAGAATTCAGACATCCCCGTGACTGGCATTAATCCTGGTAGTTTTGGGCAGCACATCACCATAGCTGATCCTGGGGTGGCCAGCAAGCCTCAAGCAAAAGCCTGTGTGCTGGGTGGCTGTAGGAAGGGTGGTCTCAGGAATAGCACTAACATTTCCTTGATGGAGGGGTGGCGGAGTGGATTTGAGTCCCCCTCTGCATGTAGCAGCAGTATCAATAGGCTCCATACCAATAGCAACTATCCATTTTGTTTATTTATGGAGAAAACGTATGAAAATCTTTTTAACTTGCATTCCCCAAAGGGGAATACATTGAAGGGGGAGACTGGGGGGGGGCCTTCCTTCCCTCTCAGCTCATGTGGGCAAACTGAGGGCTGCTTGGCTCTTGCATAACTATATGGGGAGTGAAAACACTAAGAGAGTGGAAATGGGGAAACTCTGCCATTGATGTAAATCAGATTATTAGGACTGAGCTGCCCAAAACCAAACAGTCTTAAGGACTGCTACTCCGAAAGGGGGTGCAAGAGCACGCGGTGCTTGGAACCCATTTCCCCATCACTTCCCTTACAGCAAAAAATCCGATAAGCACAAGAGCTCCCAACCAACTATAATTGTGCAACCTCAATTTGCCGAAACAAATTTTTTTTTTCTTTCCAGTAGCACCTTAAAGACCAACTAAGTTAGTTCTTGGTATGAGCTTTCGTGTGCATGCACACTTCTTCAGATACACTGAAACAGAAGTTGCCAGATCCTTCTATATAGTGAGAAGGTGGGGAGGGGTATTACTCAGAAGGGTGGTGGGAATGGGTGATTGGCAGATAGCTGTGATGAGCCTGTTGACGACTCTTAACGACTGCAATAGGTCTTACAGGAAAGGGGTAAGACCTATTGCAGTCGTTAAGAGTCGTCAACAGGCTCATCACAGCTATCTGCCAATCACCCATTCCCACCACCCTTCTGAGTAATACCCCTCCCCACCTTCTCACTATATAGAAGGATCTGGCAACTTCTGTTTCAGTGTATCTGAAGAAGTGTGCATGCACACGAAAGCTCATACCAAGAACTAACTTAGTTGGTCTTTAAGGTGCTACTGGAAAGAAAAAAAATATTTTTTTTGTTTTGACTATGGCAGACCAACACGGCTACCTATCTGTAACTCAATTTGCCGGTTTATGATGGAATCCCACCCGAAAACAGCAGCTTCCTAGAAGCGCCTGCCTCCAGCTCTCGTATTCTTTCCCTTTCATCTACACTGCCTTTCGCATCTTTCCATCTGGCTGTTTCTTTCTGTTGCAGCCCCTGCACTGCCAACACAGAACACGCTTCTTCTTTCCACCACCCACAGGCTCCACACACACGCAAATGTACATATTATATATAATCACCAAACCTAAACTAGCATTCAACTACTTTCACATTCGTGGCTTCCCTCTGGGCAGGCATGTCCAAGAGGGAGATCTACTGGTAGATCACGGGGTGTTCCTGGTAGATCTCTGGTCCGTCAGTTATCTCCTTCTCCCTCCCCAAAAAAGGGGGAGTGGAACCAACTGCCAGTTTTTTTTAATACTATGAGTAGATAGCAGTTTATCTGGAGTTGGATATCCCTGCCTCTGGGGAACAATGGGCACTCGCTATATATATGTTGTTGTTGCTGTTTAGTCATATCCGACTCTTCGTGACCCCCTGGACCAGAGCACGCCAGGAACTCCTGTCTTTCACTGACTCCCGCAGTTTGGTCAAACTCATGCTGGTAGCTTCGAGAACACTGTCCCACCATCTCGTCCTCTGTCGTCCCCTTCTCCTTGTGCCCTCCATCTTTCCCTTTTCCAGGGAGTCTTCCCTTCACATGAGAGGGCCAAAGTCTTGGAGCCTCAGCTTCAGGATCTGTCCTTCCAGTGAGCACTCAGGGCTGATTTCCTTCAGAATGGAGAGGTTTGATCTTCTTGCAGTTCATGGGACTCTCAAGAGTCTCCTCCAGCACCAGAATTCAAAAGCATCAATTCTTCGGCAATCAGCCTTCTTTATGGTCCAGCTCTCACTTCCATACATCACTACTGGGAAAACCATAGCTTTAACTATACGGACCTTTGTTGGCAAGGTGATGTCTCTGCTTTTTAAGATGCTGTCTAGGTTTGTCATTGCTTTCCTCCCAAGAAGCAGGCGTCTTTTAATTTCGTGACTGCTGTCACCATCTGCAGTGCCGCCATATATACATATACATATACATATACATATACATATATATATTTGGTGAGGGAATGGCGTTTCAATTATAAATGTGACCCCGCCACCCACCCAAGCGTGTCTACTCATAAGTAAATCCCCATGTTCAAGGGAATAGGAAATGCGCTTAGGACATACACACTCCCCTGAGAGTCTGTCCCACCGGGCTCACTTCTGAATAAACATGCCTAGCCTCCCTCACTTGCTATTATAAGTCTTTGGGCCCCAGGACATGGCTGGCAGCTGAAATGGCTCCAGTTTCCTGCAGCTCTACATGCCCTGGATGGATTCCCCAGTCGCCTCCGTCCCTCTCTTTCCTTCAACGCCCTACGTCTCCCCACATTTCCCCTCCAATCAGAGAATCTTAAGAGTGGGAAAGGGACCGCAGGGGTCATCTAGTCCAACCCCCGGCAATGCAGGAATCTCAGCTAAATCTAGGCTGACAGCTATTTGTACCCAGACTCCATTTCATTGTGAAGGAACCAGCATGGCTTGGGCCGCAGACGGTGCACATTGAATTGAGGAATCTGGCAGGCCCACATCCCAGTCCCTGCCTAGGCAGGAAACCCAAGAGATGGACTTGGTGTGAGGAAGAAAATAGGCTGAATTGCATGCAGGCTCCCAAGGCGATAAATTAAAATATGGCAGAAAGCGAGGGGCATCTTCAACGGCGACAGTGGATTCATTGCTAGTCAGACCATGGCAGCCACTGTGGGTGTTTTTTCGGGAGGGGAGGCGAACCGTTCGATTTTCGACTTATTATTATATATTTATTTATACCCTGCCTTTTTCCCTGACAGGGAATCACTCAGACAGCATGCGAGAACAAGTTGCTGGGCTAGGTTTATTTTATAATCTTGTAAGATTTGTACGTTCCTTGAGTGTTAAAAACAAACTAACGAGAGAAAAAAGCCCAAGCATCTCAAAACAGTTTGCAAAGACTTGGGCCTTTTCCCAGGTTGCTGGCCGAGATTTATTTCATGGTTTCATAGAATTTATACACTGCTTGATTGTTTAAAACAACAACAACTCAAAGTGGTTTACAAAGATGGGCTCCCTTTGGGCTGATCCAGCAGCCTGGCATAGTAATATGAATAATAATAATAATAATAATACAATAACAACAACAACAACAAGTGAGGCGCAAAACTGGAAACTGGTATCAGGCCTGTTACCACTTCAGTGACCGAATGCTGCACCACACGAAAAAATCCAGAACCTGTAGGAAACCTTCTAAGTACTTATCAGTTTAAAAGTACTTCACTGTTGTTGTTGTTGTTGTTGTTGTTGTTGTTGTTGTTGTTGTTGTTGTTGTTATTTTTGCTTTTTAAATACTGTATTTTAGGCAGATGAAGGTGACGGATTATATGGAATTGGCGGAAATGACTGGCAGAATCCGAGACCTGGGAGAAGAGTTGGTGGAAGAAGACTGGAAGAAATTTAAAGACTATCTGCAGAAATACTGTAAAATTAATAGATGTTAAAATGATGTTGGATTGAAAATAAGTGGCATTAGCAACAAAGTTAACAAGAATATGCAAAATTGAATTGATAATGGATGAAAATATAGAGTTATAATATGTTAAGATACAGAGTTAAGATAAACGAAAGAGGGTAAGGATTTGCTGATTTGATTATTTAAATGGGAATACAAAAAGGGGAGGTGTGAGGAGGCCAAGGAAATAAGCTAATGAGTTCAAAGTTACAAAAAGCGGATTTGTTTTTAATTCTTTTTTAGCTATTTGTCTTTTGTATTTTGTATTTTTATTCTTCTTTTTTCTTTTTCATGTATTTTTCTATGTTCTCTTTTCTGTATCTTTTTCTTTTTATATGACCTTTTTTATTTTGTAAACTTATGTTTTTGTAAAACTTCAATAAATATCTTTTTTTTTAAAAATTAAATACTGTATTTTATCATTTTGATTTTTGTGCGCTCCATAAGTAACGTACGCTATTACGCTGCAGTCGTAAATTAACTAAAATAAACTTGACGCTTCGGTAGAATGCAACAGAAAATGCCAGTGTCTCTTGGCGTTTCTGGAAATGTCTGCCTCTTCTGCAAAACTCGGGCCGCTTTCTATTGCAGGCCCAGGAGAGGGGAGGCAAATGGCTGCACATCGGAGACAAGGACCCAGCAGCCATGTTCTTCAAAAGAGGCTCTTCTTTTTTAAAATAAAAAATAAAAAATGACCATGCTTCCCAGAAAGTCATCTGGGACAATGAGAAGCTGCCTTTACCTCACGCCCCGCCATTCTTGAGGAAGAATGAGCTGTGCGCACTCTGAGGAAGCGGCCAAAAATACTAACCATGGTAGGCCTCCTTCAAGGCCTAGCCAAACTGTGGCGCAACAGCGGCCATTTTCCTGACACACGCAACCAGCCCCCTTGCCAGACAATGGGCAATCCCCCATTTTGTTCCCCCTTCCGAATCTGAAAATTGGAGGGGGCAATATTCACCTCAGTTTATAACATGCCATTGTGGGGGGGGGGCGGTGCATTCCCAAAACAATTCACTTTCGCTACCCCAAATATCAATTTTTGAAAGGTAACAAGCTTAATAAATAATTTAAAAATTATTATTATTATTATTGTTATTATTATTATTATTATTAAACTGCTCCATTGCACGAACTGCTACGGTAATTGAAAAAGCAATTAATTGATTGATATTTTTCCTTAAATTTATGGGCCAAGGAGGGGCTCGCTCAGCCTTTGCCGAGCACAAAAACGTGAGGGAACGACAGTTGCTCCGCAGGACCAACGTAAAACAAAATATTATTCATGACCCGTTTGTTACATTTTAATGATTTTTTTACTTATTTAGTGTTTCATGTTGTCCACAGCCACTTTTCTTTTTTCCCCTCGTTTTAAGCACTTGCTTGTTTAAAGCAGAATGCAATGCAACAAGCAGATACCATCTTGCGAGTGCAGCGCGGCACCGCAGCCTTTTCCGTCCTCCCCCCGCAACCTCCAGCCATCTCCCCTGCTCAGGCCCCAAAGCCTCTTCTTCCCCTTATCCCTTCCTCCCAGGCAGCCTTCTCTCTCCCTCTTATCTTGTATCATGCCATTTCACCATTTCATGTTTCCCCAAGAGTCTCGCTTTCCCCCTCCCATTCCCTTCCTCCTAATGCCCCTCTCATGCATTGGGGAGGCAGGATGTAATGGAGTATTGTCCCGGAGGAAGGCACGGCTGGCAGGAGTGCTTCACGCTGCAACATTTTGTTGCAGCTCCTGTTTGCCATGGTCTTTAACAGACCCCCGACTGATGCTCAGCTCTGCATCCCCCAAAACAAATGCCCCTCTGAATTGGACTCCTTGGCGGGTTTTGAATAAACATACACAAACTTTTTATTGGTAACATATATATAGATAAATTAAGGATCTTTACAATTTTATAACATGCAGAGAATAACATGCGTTGAAAAACCAGAGAGAGGAGCTGAGGAAAGTCTGGGGGTGGTGGGAGGGAGGGCTTTTCTCTTTTGGGGGAGGGCGAGGGGAAAATGGGGGGGGAATGAGAATGATGTATTTTTGATGGATTGTTATTTTGAAATTCCTAATAAAAAAAATTACAAAACAAAACAAATGCTCCTCTTTCAACCTCACAGGGGGAGCCTTGCCTAAACTGGCTGCTTTTCTCCGACTGACTGCCCCGCCATGCCACCTTTCTGCAACTTAACACCATCTCACAAGTTAGCCACTGTTCTCTCCCTTGTAGGGAGCTGCCACCTGGCCCCAATGTTACAGATGCAACCGCACATTTGCGTTCTTGTCTCTTCACCATAAGTGTGGGAGGATTAAACCCCAAAAAGTGTTCACCCCACTTGTTGTCCTAGTGTATGTGTGAGTTATCACGGTGCACAAGGCACACATGTACACAGCACAGCACACATGTGGGGTGCAGGGGTGCTTTGTGAAGGCTGTGGGTTGAGACTGCAAACAGAGACCCACACCAGCACTATTTTGCTGGATGGGACTGATAAAGGCACACATTCCTTGATCTACCCAGCTTCCGCACATGAGGTCCTGCCAAAGCAGAACGTAGGCACTCTGCAAATGCTCAATGGCACCTGACAAATTCACACACACCGCCTTCCCTACTTCCCCTAAAGTTGTTGTTGTTGTTGTTTAGTCGTTTAGTCATATCCGACTCTTCGTGACCCCATGGACCAGAGCACACAAGGCACTCCTGTCTTCCACTACCTCCCATAGTTTGGTCAAACTCACGTTCGTAGCTTTGAGAACACTGTCCAACCATCTTGTCCTCTGTCGTCCCCTTCTCCTTGTGCCCTCCATCTTTCCCAACATCAGGGTCTTTTCCAGAGAGTCTTCACTTCTCATGAGGTGACGAAAGTCTTGGAGCCTCAGCTTCAGGATCTGTCCTTCCAGTGAGCACTCAGGGCTGATTTCCTTCAGAATGGAGAAGTTTGATCTTCTTGCAGTCCATGGGACTCTCCAGAGTCTCCTCCAGCACCAGAATTCAAAAGCATCCATTCTTCGGCCATCAGCCTTCTTTATGGTCCAGCTCTCACTTCCATACATCACTACTGGGAAAACCAGAGCTTTAACTATACTTTCACTTTCCCATGTTTATGCTCAGAGCCACCTTGTGAGATAGGTTAAACTGGTAAAAAATGTCCCCCAGTAAATTTCATGGGTGAATGGGGAACTGAATCCAGGTTTCCCCCGCCCAAGGGCTCGTCCACACTCGTCTCACCACTTTCCCCCAGGGAAACCCAATTTTTACTGATGAATCGGAGCAAACATCAATCAGGTTTCCCACAAACTGGTGTTTGTTTCAATTCAGTGGTAAAGCTGGGGTTTCCCCAGGAAAATCAGCGAGGCAAACAGAAAACCTCTCGGACCCATGTTCTTTAGGCATGGGGCGTTAGTGTGGACAAGCCGAGTCTGAAACATTCCACTGTTTCTTTGCCCTGATGGGTTTTCCCCCCCACCGTTCTCCTTGGTATGTGAGGGGAGAGAACTCTGCACACGCTCAGACGACAACAGCCTTCCCCGACTTGGTTCTCTCTGGATATTTTGGGCTACAAATCCCATCAGCCCCAAATCAGTACAACCTAGAGGGCGCAACACTGAGAAGCCCGGCCTAGGATCAGATAATGTCTGCAGACAAATGTGACAATCTTACACACATGTGGTGCCAGTTCCCCATTCTCCTGCATTACCAGTTATTCCAGTGCCTTGTTTTTCCCTTCCTCTTGAGTCACCAGGGCCTCCAACCAAAAAGCACTCTCCTCCCCTCAGTGATACCAGTGTCCTATTTCCTGTTCCCAAGTGGGTGATACTCACAAATCCTCCTCCTTTTCCCTACCCCAGCACACACATTGCTAATTCCCCACCCATCATCCAGGGTATATGTTCCCCCTGCCGCCACCCCCAGGGCAACCACAGTGCCCTCCATTGTTGGTCCCCCCCCCCCCCTTATAGCAAGAAAATCCCATTTCTTCCCTTCCAGGTGTTAAACTAGCATACTGCAGCTAGAAAGGCAGTATTATCACCAATGGCTGCTGCTGTGAACAGACCGCTCTGTTCCTGTCTGTGTACATTTCGGCTCTGCATTAAAAAAAGAAGACTTGCAGATCATGGCTTTGGGCCCCGGTGTCTAGCAGGCGGAACATGTTCTCTGTACCCATCTGCCAACTGAGAATAACGCTTTGGGCATCTGACGAAGCAGGCTCTGGTCCATGAAGGCTTGTGCCAAAATACTTTAAGGTGCAACGAGAGCAACAGATTAAGAAGCCTGCTGTCCCTCTGGAGAGAAGAGGGTGTGCGGTGCAGGATGGGGGGTGAGATGGGGGTCAAGCAAACTTCCTCTTTCCCATTGGACCACATGCTTCACTTGGAGCTAACCCCACAGGTCTAAAGAGGGATACTCCTACCTGGGCTTAACCTGAACAAGGATTCAGTCACAGAACACTCACTGTAGTAACAGAGAAGACCAGGAGCCTCCAGCCCCAAATATGGCTGGTGCAGAACTTAAACCGCTCTCCATCTCTTTGGGTTTCCTGCCCCAAAGCTCCACCACCCCTGCTTCAAAAATTTCCACTGTGTGTCAGAGGCTTTGGGGAAAACCTATGGGCAGGAAAGTCATGGCTGCTCCTCTGGAGTCCTAGATCTGCCAAGGCAGCCTTCGCCACCCTGGTGCTCTCCAGATGTTCTGGACTACAACTCCCATCAGTCCCTGCCAGTGTGGCTGCACTAGCTGGGGCTGATGGGAGCTGCAGTCCAAAACCTCTGGAGAGCACCAGGTTGGCGAAAACTGAATGAAGGTTGCAGTTATCTGCAGCCCTTGGGCCTAAGATATATCAGAGTTAGTAGTGATACTTTTATATGCCTGTTGCCTTTGTCCATGGAGTTGAATTCTGGTGCTGGAGGAGACTCTTGAGAGTCCCATGGACTGCAAGAAGATCAAACCGATCCATTCTGAAGGAAATCAGCCCTGAGTGCTCACTGGAAGGACAGATCCTGAAGCTGAGGCTCCAAGACTTTGGCCACCTCATGAGAAGAGAAGACTCCCTGGAAAAGACCCTGATGTTGGGAAAGATGGAGGGCCCAAGGAGAAGGGGACGACAGAGGACGAGATGGTGGGACAGTGTTCTCAAAGCTACCAGCATGAGTTTGACCAAACTGCGGGAGGCAGTGGAAGACAGGAGGGCCTGGCGTGCTCTGGTTCATGGGGTCACGAAGAGTTGGACATGACTAAACGCGACTAAACGACTAAACAACAACAACAAGTGATACTTTCGTTCTCCTAAAAATCAGGATCAAGCTACAAATAGAACAGAGAACAGGGGCAGATAGGAATACTGCTGCTGACACACATAACTCAACATCTTCCCTTCCTTTAATGCAAGGGCTCCCAAACATTTTCCCCAATGGTCCAATTGCAAAGGGTCCTTCCTGGCATACCACTTAATGATTTTTTTCTGCTTCTTGTGGCAATTGGAAAATGTAGTGCTAGACACTGTGCAATTTTAAATTGTATTTTTATTGCTTTCCCCCTTTCTTATATTGCAACAGAATTCGCATTCCACAGAATTCAACTTGCAATACAATACTTAAAGTACAATATAATAAAGGACAAAAGCAGTAAAACTACAATTAAAGAGCAAAATGAATATCTAATGTGGACGTGCTGTGGGCAAGCTGAATGAAACTCGTGCACCCCCAATGGTCTGTGAACCACCATTTGGGAAGCACTGCTCTAATGTTCCTAGTCTAGGCATTTGCAGAATGGCAGAGATTCCTGTACTGGGGGTGGGGTGGACTAGATGACTCTTGGGGACCCTTCCAACCCTACGATTCTATGGGGCTTGCCACTGAGTAAACACAACCAGCCCCTAAGTCTCGGGGTTCAGGGTCAGTGTTCCTGCGCAGCCCGCCACGCTCGCCATGCACATCTGGCCAGATGCACATTCGCCATCTCGAGAGATGCCCTGGTTCTTCGCGCCCCCCTGCAACGCTCCCCGCCCCAGCTCCGCGGGGTGGGGGCGCAGGCCCTCTGCCTGGAGGGCTGCTCAGGGCATCCTTCCTTCTAGCCAGCTCCCGAAGCGCAAGGCCGGGGCGTCCCAAACGGGGCGAAGAGGCTCAGATGCAAGCGCAGCGCCCTGCAGCTGGGCAGGGCAGGCGCGACGCCCGGAGAGGAGCAGCCCGAGCCTCGCCGGGGAGGGAAAGCGAGCCGCTCCGGAGGCCCCATTGGCTGCAAGGCGAGGCGAGATCCCCGCTGCCAATCCCCCGCGCAAAAGCCCCGCGGGACCGCTTGGGCAGGGCCACCCCAAGGCCTTTGCCAAGCAGGTATTGAAGGTAACCATGGGAACCGGGGGGGGGGGAAGAGTGGGAAGGAGAGAGGAGAAGGGATCTGGCACAGCGATCCCTCCCCGGGCTGTCCTCGCCTGGGGCAGGCAGGCAGGCAAGCCGGCGGCCGTCCTGGGCTGCCCCTCCTTTGCGCGCAGGAAGGAGGCACTCGCCAGCTGGCAGCGCCAGCCAGGGCAGGGCAGGGCAAAGCGAGGCAGGCCAGGGCGCGGGGAGGGGAGGGCAGGCAGCTGCGGAGAGGCCTCTCGCGGCGGGATAGAGACCCTCCGCTCCTCCCCCGCCCCGCGTGACTCGGAGCGAGGTGGGCCCCCTCCGTGGCGTCTCCAATTACGCACCCGCCTGCCCAGGCGCACCTGCCGCGCCAGCCACCTGCCCTTTGTTGTGCTCTACTCTCGAACGCACGCAGCCTCGGCTCGGGTGGCGCTTCCCCCTCCTCCTTAATGGGGCTCCTGTGGGTGCGTTTCATCAGACCCAACAAGTCCCCTCCACCTGCACCAACGCGCCCCCCCCTTCCCAATTATCCTCCAAGCGGCCCAAGTGGGATTGGGAATATTGTTGTGCAGGAACAAAAGAAAGGGGCGCTTCACACGTTACCAGGCAACAAACTCGGGTTTGCCTGGCAGGGGAGTTCAAGGAGTCGCCGCTGCTGATCCTCGCTCTCTAGAGGATGCAGGTTTTCAAATGCCTGGTTTGCCACACTCACATGCAAACGGGTGCAGCTTGGGCCAAACCAGAAGCCAGAGACCTGCATGCTACCCTCACCACCAAATGAGCACCCAGGGATTGGGTGGACTACTGCAATCCGCTCTATGTGGGGCTACCTTTGAAGGTGACCCGGAAACTACAACTAATCCAGAATGCGGCAGCTAGACCGGTGACTGGGAGCGGCTGCAGAGACCACGTAACACCGGTCTTGAAAGACCTACATTGGCTCCCAGTACGTTTCCGAGCACAATTCAAAGTGTTGGTGCTGACCTTGAAAGCCCTAAATGGCCTCGGTCCAGTATACCTGAAGGAGCGTCTCCACCCCCATCGTTCTACCTGAGGTCTACTACCCCATCGTTCTACTGAGGTCCAGCGCCAAGGGCCTTCTGGCAGTTCCCTCCCTGCAAGAAGCGAGGTTACAGGGAACCAGGCAGAGGGCCTTTTCGGTGGTGGCACCCGCTGTGTGGAACGCTCTCCCATCATATGTCAAGGAAATAAACAACTATCTGATGTTTAGAAGACATCTGAAGGCAGCCCTGTTTAGGGAAGTTTTTAATGTTTGATGTATTACTGCATTTTTTTGGAAGCCGCCCAGAGTGGCTGGAGAAGCCCAGCCAGGTGGGCGGGGTATAAATAATAAATTATTATTATTATTATTATTATTATTATTATTATTATTATTATACAGGGGTGGCTTGTGGGTCGGTCAAATGACCTCCGCGGGCCACTTCAAGCCCATGGGCCTTAGTTTGCTGACCCCTGGGCGGGGTATAAATAATAAATAAATTATTATTATTATTATTATTATTATTATTATTATTATTATTATTTGGTGGGGGCAGCAGCAAACAGGCACAACCTCAGCACCTGAACCATAAAAACATAGCCCCATCTAGTCCAGCATTCTGTTCTCACAGGGACCAGCCAGAGGCCTGTGAGAAGCCAACAGCAGGATCCACGCACAAGAGCCCTCTCCCTTCCTGCTGTTTCCAGCAACTGGCATTCAGAAGCACTGCTGCCTCTGTCCTGGGAATGCCAGCACCCAGTGGGACAGATGTAGCCCCCTTTCTCTCTCCTTAATCAAATCAAAACAAAAACATGTTCTAGTTCAGCCACATGCCCCCTGGCATGTATATGGTTGCAAATGCCCATTCTATTATTTTTATCTTAAAATTTTATTGTATTTTTTAACACACACACACCCCCCAAATGATGCCTAAGAATAGATCCTTCCATGATGGTTTATTGATGTCTTTTTTAAAAACTTTTAATAGTTTTATCGTTTGGTTTTATGTTTCCATTTTCTGTAAACATACAGAGAGAGCGGTATACAAATATTTTTATAAGTAAATAAATAATTCCAGAGCAAATGCGATTTAGGTTCAGGCAGCAGAAACAAACCACATTTCAGTCCTGTCGTCATGATGGCACTATGATTTAAGTGAGCTTTTGAAAGGCAAAACTGCACATGCTCAGAGTATTTCTTTTTTATTGTTATTTTTCCTGCCAAACTATTTTTTTGTTCTTTGTTTCTGTGACAAAGCACAAAAATAGACACAGATGGAAAGCATGTAATGCAAGGCAGTAGGAAAGTAATGTCGGTTGTGTGGTTCACAACTTAAAAGAATGCACAGAGATGCAACCATACTTCCTTGTTGGCCCTTGTGCAAAACACATTCTGTAGGAGGCCTCTCCCCATTTAATTTGATAGTATCCAATTATACACCTTTTGACCGGAGAGGAAACATTATAGAGAATAACTTTAGGTAAATACGAAGTGCATAAACTCAGAATGCGCACCAATTACAGAAACATATTTATGTGTCATATTAATTGGCTGACAAAGCTACATTAGAATATTACAACAACTTAATTTATGACAAGTTAATAAGATTTCTGGGTTTGGAGGGGGCCTTAGAGCCTGTAGGCTCTCGTGCACAGCCCACCTTAAATTGCGGCCATTAAATGCACATGTCTGGGGAGTGCAGGTGTTGCTCTGCAAGACTATTAAGTCCAGAGTCTAAAATTACCTAGCTGCACTGCTGTTGACAAAAACTCCCCTCACGTGTTGGGAGAGCGCATAGCACCCATGTGCGCCGCCACCACCCCTGTCAGGTACACTGGCCTCCTTCCCCACCAGCTGTGTGTTTGGTCTGCCTGGAAAAAGTCCCCGTGCAGATTTCCTCCCTGCAGTATATTCACTGCGCTCTTTATGTGCGTGCACCAAGTCCAATAAAGGGCGAGATTAAGCTTTTAAAGTGTGAGGAGATTTCTCTGAAGGTCCCTATATATTTTGTGGCCTTTAGGTAAAGGTAAAGGGACCCCTGACCATTAGGTCCAGTCGTGGCCGACTCTGGGGTTGCGGCGCTCATCTCGCTTTATGGCCGAGGGAGCCAGCGTACAGCTTCCGGGTCATGTGGCCAGCATGACTGAGCCGCTTTTGGTGAATCAGAGCAGCACACGGAAACGCTGTTTACCTTCCCACCGGAGCGGTACCTCTTTATCTACTTGCACTTTGATGTGCTTTTGAACTGCTAGGTTGGCAGGAGCAGGGACCGAGCAACGGGAGCTCACCCCATTGCGGGGATTTGAACCGCCAACCTTCTGATCGGCAAGCCCTAGGCTCTGTGGTTTAACCCACAGTACCACCCACGTCCCTTTAGGTATACACCTACAAATATAATGTATGAAATGGCCCAAGGCCTCGTAACGAATCTGTGGGATATGTATGCGCAGCTCTGTAACCCACCCTTGCGCATCAGCTTCAGATCCATGACGGAACAAAAGCATGATACGAATGTACTAAATGAATGAACATGTGGTGGTTATCTGAGGGTGTGTAGGCTGTCTTTCCCCTCACCAGTGATTTCTAAGGCTGCCACTGTTTCTTCTGACAAGGCTCCTGTGCCTTTTTCATGAGGGGCAGAAATTTTAAAAGAGATCTGCACCGGCTGTCAATTTGCTACCAGGCCAAGTTCAAGGTGTTAATCCGAATCACTGCTCCACTTTTAAAACTATCTCGGCAAGAGCAATATACACTTGCCCTTTTAATGTTCCTTTAGCCACTCCCACTTTGCAAACATGAGTGCGTTGATGAAAATACGCATTTTGCAGACTTCCACTGGGAACCACAATGTGATGTGCCTTTGGAAATGGGCACCAGCTACCCAGAGCCCAACAGAGTCGGGAGGAGAAGACTCTCCCAACTCAGGTTCCCATTGGTGACTGTCATCTGCACAGAATCCTGACCTCTTCCTTTAACTGCATTGGGGAGAGGTTGTTTTTCAGCATCCTCCCCTCACAGAAGCTGCAAAATAAGAAAGGGCTCTGGATATCCCCTGAGAGGGGCGTAACAAAATTACAGGCTCCTCTTTCAAAGAGCAAAGCAGCCTGGGCTCCTGAACTGCTTGTATATAGGACCATCTCCTCTTCCTGGGATCTCCCTGGCTACCACAGAGAGAAGAACCAGCTACTGTCTGGAAAGCAAAAGCCCCGGAAGAACAACTGCCTGTGTTTTGTCGAACATGCTCCTCCTTGTGGGAATTTTATGTAATAAGAGCACAACACAGCAGCCAGGCACACACCTCCTCCTGAACCAGCTCTTGCTGGGGCAACTGGGGCTTTTGTTTATGTGAACATGGCCTTAGATGCTGGAAAATGAGAGCACGCTTTCCTCCAAAATGTGCCGGCAACTGCCATCTGATCTGCACAGTGCTGGTCCGCCAGTAACCTCTACCCTGACCCTGCACAGATTACAGCCCCGCACCTCATTTTCTGGCGTAACAAGACACCCCCCCCCTTTCAACTCCCCAAGCCCAGAGCATCTCCCGAAAGTGAGAAATGTGGTGTGTGGAGGCAACCTTTGCTTCAACAAGTAACCTATGGGCCAAAGACCCCACCTTTCCCTGCCAGATGCCGATCAATCAAATCTGGAAAATAGGCTAAGTTATTTGCATTCTTTTTGGGGGGACAACAAGCAGTAGAACTGGAGCCACAAGCACACACCATGTCTTGGAGGGGCTCCTGCCCCACTGCCCAGGGCGGACGGGCACATTGCAAATGGTGTTTCTTGGGGCACAGATGGCAGCTCTCCCTAGGGACTCAGGAGGGGAGCCCTCAGCCAGCTCCAGCCCACTTAGAGAGGGCTGGGAAGAGAAGAGGTCTGCCCTAAGAGGCTTAGCAGGGCCAGGGCACGGGTTAAGGCACAGGGGGGGGGAAGGGGCTTGCAGCTCTCCCAATCCTGGCCTCCGCTCTGCAGGACTCCAGATAGAGCGCTTTCTGGCCCTCAGGCGAGGAGGGGCTGATGCCAGCTGGATTCCACTTCCTGCCGGTGCAAAAAGGCTTCCTGGCAGTGAACGGGCGCCCTTGTTTTCTGACCACATTTCAAACGCCCATCACTCTGCCGGGGAGGGAGCAGCTCGGCAGACCCAGCCGGCTGCCCTAGAAGCACGCCTGGCTGTTCCATGTAACTGGCCTCTCCCCCTCTACAAAGGCTCCCATCACAGGAGCAGGGGGCAAAGGCGCTCGCTCCTCCTCAGTCTCACACCTGTGGGTCTTTGCAACGAAAGGTGAAGACGCTCAAACATGCCTGGAAGAAGCTGCAGAGGCTGCGTGCACCCATGAGGAGCTTAAAATGCAGAAAGGTTGCTTTGCTTCTCAACGCAGACCAAAGCTGGTTTGCAGGGAAATGCATCAAAACGCAGCATTTCTTCAGAAACCAGAAGACTGGTAGGGGTTGCGACTAACATCACATGTGCTCCAGAGGTTACAGCCTCTACTTTGCCTGCAGAGTCTCAGGCTGAGACTGTCTTGCCAGAGTGGTGCATGCTCTAGTTATCTCTCACTTGGACTACTGCAACGCACTCTACGTGGGGCTACCTTTGAAGGTGACTCGGAAACTACAAGTAATCCAGAATGCGGCAGCTAGACTGGTGACTGGGAGCGGCCGCCAAGACCATATAACACCAGTCTTGAAAGACCTACACTGGCTCCCAGTACGTTTCCGAGCACAATTCAAAGTGCTGGGGCTGACCTTTAAAGCCCTAAATGGCCGTGGTCCAGCATACCTGAAGGAGCGTTTCCACCCCCATCGTTCTGTCCGGACACTCAGGTCCAGCTCCGAGGGCCTTCTGGCGGTTCCCTCACTGCGAGAGGCCAAGTTACAGGGAACCAGGCAGAGGGCCTTCTCGGTGGTGGCGCCCGCCCTGTGGAACGCCCTCCCACCAGATGTCAAAGAGAAGAACAACTACCAGACTTTTAGAAGACATCGAAGGCAGCCCTGTTTAGGGAAGCTTTTAATGTTTAATAGACTATTGTATTTTAATATTCTGTTGGAAGCTGCCCAGAGCGGCTGGGGAAACCCAGCCAGATGGGCGGGGTATAAATAATACATTATTATTATTATTATTATTATTATTATTATTATTATTAAATCACTGGCATCTCCAGGTAATGCTGGGGCAGAGCTGCTGCCAGTCAGTGTAGACAACACTGAACTAGATGGAGCAATGGTCTGACTGTACAAGGCAGCTCCTGACGTTCCTATGTTCCACCATGTGCAGAGTAAGCAAGGGACACTGCACAGCCAATCTGAGACCCACAAAACCTCAATTTCCAATCTACCTTTCTGGTGCATGGATTTCTCTGGGGCAAGGGGAAGCCACTCTCTGCGCATCCTCAGAGGCACTCTGCTCCTTATGATCTCTACGCAGCTTCCGATGTTTGGCAGGGGGTCCTGAACATGGCCTGCATGCTCTGTGTTCGAAATGCAGTAAGTGATCAAGCAGATCTGCCTGTTTCTGAGCCATTCTGAAATGCTGACAAAATCCACGCTACCCAACAGCGCAGAGAACACATTTTCACATTTATGGGCTATCAGTGCCTACAAGGAAAGTGGCCAGATGCCCTTCCGAAATCGGATAGCACCGTCCCACAACAGAATCAAGGGGTGGCAGTGTCCAGGGCAAGGAACAAATGCAGCAGACACCAGCAGCCTAGCACAGAGCAAGAAACAGTGGCCTATACAGCTGGATACTTTGGTCATCACCAGAATACAAAAAAAATTCTGAATCTCAGAAACCCGTGGTGGTATTATCACTGTGGACCGAAATCCTATGTGTTTGTATCTACCTGAGGTTCCTGCTGTGGCCATAAGGTAGGACATAAATTTTAACTGTTACTGGTATTTATCGTTAGGCTCATAGAACCTGTAGCACTGGAAGTAATCCAAAGACTGCCTTATTTTCTCTTCTGCTTTCAGCCTGCCTAGAAAACTGTGTGTTTCATTTAAGGCCTGGGGAAGATGTGGGTTGCAAGCCAGACTTCGCTTTGTCAGAAATGGGGGGCTCAGCCACTGGTGTACCCTCCAAGAATCCCAGGTGTGAATTTAATGCCTGTAGCAATGAATTTTAAATCACTGTAACCTGCCCTGGGCCATAAAGAAGGCTGATCGCCGAAGAACTGATGCTTTTGAATTCTGGTGCTGGAGGAGACTCTGGAGAGTCCCATGGACTGCAAGAAGATCAAACGCATCCATTCTTAAGGAAATCAGCCCTGAGTGCTCACTGGAAGGACAGATCCTGAAGCTGAGGCTCCAATCATTTGCCCACCTCTTGAGAAGAGAAGAGTCCCTGGAAAAGACCCTGATGTTGGGAAAGATGGAGGGCACAAGGAGAAGGGGACGACAGAGGGCGAGATGGTGGGACAGTGTTCTCGAAGCTACCAGCATGAGTTTGACCAAACTGCGGGAGGCAGTGGAAGACAGGAGGGCCTGGTGTGCTCTGGTCCAGGGGGTCACGAAGAGGCGGGCACCACTAAACGACTAAACAACAACAACAGCCTGCCCTGTGACCTGCTGGTGAAGAGCAGGTAAACAACAACAACAACAACTTATTTGCCCTGCAGTCTCCATCTTGGAGCCAAATTTCCATTCTGACCTTATGACTACAACATCCGGCCTCATTTTTTATCAACTAGCACTATGAGAAAGCTACCCCTGCTCTTTCTTATTATCATTTTTAATATAATGGCTACAGCCATTTGGAATGCCCAGTTTTTGAAGCGCCGAGAGCTCTTGCCTATGTGCTCTTGTGAACACACCAAATTCACACCTCATTACCCTGCCACTTGACTGCCACCCAGGAGTATAGGGTTTTGCAAGAGATGATCAGTGTCTATCAGCACCATTCAGGCATTTGAGGGCTGCCAAATTTGTAGTAAGCACTAATACCTGTTTATCAAGATGTTTGAGGACCAGAGCTTTCCCCCACTGAGCAGTTGTCATCCCGAACATTTTACTACAAAAAGAAAAAGTCTGATTTATCATATATATCTCACGTGTGGCTGTCGCTTTTAAAAGCAATCAGTGCATTGACCTAGCAAATTTCAGACCCCTTTTATAAATAAACGAAAGAATGGTAACACAGCAAAAACGATGCCAAGTGACCCCTCAAGAAGTATGTGCATGTGGGTGTAAACACCTTCAATTGCTTCACAAAATCCACATTTTGAGTTTTCCGCCATAATATTTAATCTGGTTGCTGGTGCATTTTAGGGTTGGCGGGGAAGATGTGTGAAAATTCCCTTCAGCAACTGGAATGGAGAAGGGGTAACAAAGAGTCATTCATAGGCCCGGCTCTGAGGCCAGAGGAACAGATGGCTCAATCAAATGGCACAGAATCACGTCCCGAAAAACCTGCCCTTAAAGGAACGGCCTGGTTTGTGCTTGCCATCCCATCCCATGACCCCAAACTTGCCCTAGAAGAAAATAAATATTGAACTCTCTGCTTGAATAGCTGAACTTTCCCCATACCTGATGTAGGTACAGTTAACTCTGCAGCAGAGCCAGATAGGCAGGGTATAAATATTATTATTATTATTATTATTATTATTATTATTATTATTATTATTATAATTATATTACTGTCCTCTCAGCACTTACTTGAGTGTAAGTCCCATGGAAAGTCAGTGGGTCTTACTTCTGAGTAAACACGTGCACATATCTACTCCACCAACCCAGTACTGCAAGGCAGAAATATTTGTGTCAATTGCCGTACGAATTTAGGGCCAAAAAATTAATTGTGCTCATTTCCTTTAAGGGTGTTTCATTTATTGCTATTTTAGGACGTCTTCAGTTTAATCTTATTGCTTTAGGCAATGGAGAAAATACACACACACACATATATAAGCATCAAGAAAATAATTTAAATGCTGTTAGATATTGGGGGGTGCTGTCAGTTGCACTTGATTGCTAGAATCCACTTGTGATTTATCAAAGGCACCAGTGAAAATGAAGCCAGCTCTATTTGTAACACCACAGCCAGCATTAAAAAGTTTAAGGTCAGTTTTCCGAAGGACAGAGCAGTTATCACAATTCCTCCCGATGCCCGCAAGGTCTTCCTCCTTTCTACCCACATTAGAGCCACGCCAGTCTATCCTATAATGAAAACATTTTCTCCTAGCAGAATTCAGGACTGCATCCTGTGTCAAGGGGGAAAGAGGGCCACTTCTGGCGAGATGTTTTGAGCTAAATTAGTTCTCACTTCTTCCATATTCTCAGGATATGGTCCTTGACTGCCTTTTGCATGGAGATTCACTGCTGCTCGTGTTGAGCTATAGGGTGAAAGCAGCTTTTGCAACAGAATCTGCTAAACCCAGGAGTCAGCAAACTAAGGCCCATGGGCTTGAAGTGGCCCGCGGAGGTCGTTTGACCGACCCACGAGCCACCCCTGAATAATAATAATAATAATAATAATAATAATAATAATAATAATAATAATTTATTATTTATACCCCGCCCACCTGGCTGGGCTTCCCCAGCCACTCTGGGCGGCTTCCAAAAAAAATATTAAAATACCATAATACATCAAACATTAAAAGCTTCCCTAAACAGGGCTGCCTTCAGATGTCTTCTAAAAGTCTGGTAGTTGTTGTTCTCTTTGACATCTGCTGGGAGGGCGTTCCACAGGGCGGGTGCCACTACCGAGAAGGCCCCCTGCCTGGTTCCCTGTAACTTGGCTTCTCGCAGTGAGGGAACCACCAGAAGGCCTTTGGCGCTGGACCTCAGTGTCCGGGCAGAACGATGGGGGTGGAGACGCTCCTTCAGATATACTGGACTGAGACCATCCAGTATACTGAGCTGCCCGCTCACGCGCTGCACTAAACCATGCGCAGATGCTGAAAACCGTGGAGGGGTCTCCACGGGACCGATCCGGCCCAGACAAGATAAACCTTGCTGACCCTTGTGCTAAACCTCACAAAGCCACGTCTTTCTAACGGGACAAGGAAAGGAATAAACCCCAGGAGGGAAGAGGGGTCTTGTGTTCGAATCCTGCTTGCTGGTTTCCCACAGGCAACTGTTCAGGATGCTGGACTAGTTGGGCCATTGGCCGCATCCTGCAGGCTCTTATGTGCTTTTCTCCAGCTGAAATTAAAACTGCCAAACGCTTCTTGCCTCCTCCTTCCATCCCTTTTGACCCTTGCAGAGTCTCCCCACGTCTGTCGTCTCTTCCATCTGCCCCCCCCCCCGCCCAAAAAAACCACCCTATATAGTGCACTCCTTGGGACTGTTTGAGCAATAAACACGACAGCCCATCACAGTTAAATGAAGACAGTGGCAGGTCAGAAACAATTCGGCAGACAATGAGCTTTAATGCAAATGAGCAGCGGATGCTCCTTCTGCAAAAGGTGTGATCCCAACCTCAGGAAACAGGTGTGTGTGTGTGTGTGTGTGTGTAATTAGTTCAAAGGCAGAGGAGAAGTTGCAGAACTAATTCCATTTAAGGTGTGCTTTAGGACCTGTAAGACAGAGTTCTTCCGCCTGGCTTTTGGCTTGGAATCAACTTGATCCCCTTCCCCTCTTTCCTTTTTCCTTTCTCCTTCTGCGATGGAACTCCTATTTGGGGACTTCCCTGGCTTTTTTCTGGCCGACGTAGGACCAGTCTGGATAGTTGGCCTTGGTGAAGATTTGACGTTTTCATCCCCAAAAACTTTTTGCGTTTCTACTGAAACGAGGCTGCATTTTAATGTTGTATTATAATCTTGTTTTTAAGTTGTATTTTAATCAGTTGTTTTTATACCTGGTGTTAGCCACCCTGAGCCCGGTCTTGGCTGGGGAGGGTGGGGTATAAATAATTTATTATTATTATTATTATTATTATTATTATTATTATTATTATTATTATTAAAAAATCTGGAAGCCAGCTGACGAGAAATAATAACCAGATTAAGTGCAGTTTTTAATTCAGTGAAGGCGTATGCATCATGTTGCATTTTGCAAATGGTTCTGGCCCTTTCAGAGCTCACTTTCACACATTTAAGCCCTGCTGTCTTTAAAACTAACTAAGTGCAAAGCATTTTCAAAGTACTGCGAGAAAGATGCAGTCCGCTAAAAACTGACCTGAGTGAGCAGGGCCGAGCTCAAGGTATTATCTGATTAATCAACACTGCACCCACCAGGAGGCAGCTATTATTAAACCTCAGGGATATGGAAGATCTGCCATCCCAAAAGCACTTACCCTTGATTAGTCCCATGGAGATAAATGAGGCTTTTGTCTGGGGTTGCCATGTTTTTTTCTTTTCTTCCTGCCTTGACATGTGCAAGGCAGGCAGAAAGTCAACAGGTATAGATTCTCCTCCCAGAAGGGCCCTAACGGAGAAAGCCGAGCCTGTTGTGTTTCTTGCCATGCAGCTGCGAAAATCACACACCAAGGAAAAAGGCCACGCCGACTCCCCGAGAATCAACATTTGTCAGCAAAACAACAGGAACCAACCTGCTGCGAATCTTAAAAGAGCAAAAATCCTTCCTCAACCTTCACCACTATTTTCCAGTGCGTACATTCTAAATTCATCGATTAATCATTTGAAGGCCAGCGACTTAGTTGATGAAAAATCTTTAATTGGCTCACAGCTCTATTAGCAGAAGCCAATGAAAGCCACTTTCTAGGATGAGCCGAGCCAGCCCATAAATTCTGCTACCTAAACCTACCAGGTCTATTCCTCAGTAGTTCTCTTTCAACTTCGACCTCACCTGCGCTATACTTAAAAGCAGTATTATACCTCTTTTAAACAGCCATGGCTTTCCCGCTCCAAAGAATCCTGGGAGTTTGTCAAGGGTGCTGAGAGCTTTGGGAGACCCGTTGCGCCCTCACAGAGCTACAGTTCCCAGAGATCCCTGGAAGAGCAATTGAAACACTCTGGAAATATAAGCTCCGAGAGAGGTATAGGTAAAGGTAAAGGGACCCCTGACAATTAGGTCCAGTCGTGACCGACTCTGGGGTTGCAGCGCTCATCTCGCTTTATTGTCCGAGGGAGCCGGCGCAGAGCTTCCGGGTCATGTGGCCAACATGACTAAGCCGCTTCTGGCGAACCAGAGCAGCGCACAGAAATGCCGTTTACCTTCCCGCCGGAGTGGTACCTATTTATCTACTTGCACTTTGACTTGCTTTCAAACTGCTAGGTTGGCAGGAGCAGGGACCGAGCAACGGGAGCTCACCCCGTCGCGGGGATTCGAACCGCCGACCTTCTGACTGGCAAGTCCTAGGCTCTGTGGTTTAACCCACAGCGCCACCCGCATCCCCCGAGAGAGGTATAGGGGTCTCCTAACAGCACTCAGCACCCTGAACCGGTATTCCTGGGTGCGACTAATTATCCAGATCCACACCAACCTGGGTTCAGACTCAGTTTCAGAACCCACTCAGTCTTAAGTCGCCCTGACGAGAAAAGAGAAGGAAAAGTGCCCGTTACTTCTGCTTGATCTCTCAGATTTTTGTGCTGTTGAGTCCTCTGGAACCAACTCAGTTGGACTGGCATCAGAACCACCATATTGTGTTTGTTCTGTTCTTTCCATCAGGTCCGTGTTCAGACAGAAGCGCTGGGTAAATGCTCCTTGAGCCCCTGGCAATTGCACTGCAGGGTACAGCAGGATACTAACCCCTCCCCAGTGCCATTTAACATCTTTATGAAGCGGTCATGGTTATAACGCCTGCACTGACTGCCCACTTCCGGCCAAGCCAGGTTCAAGGTCCTTGTATTCATCTACAAACCTCTGAACCAATTTGGTCCAGCTCCAGCCTGGACCTTTATATCCCAGCTCGATCTCTGAGCTCATCTGCAGAAGCACCATTAGTCATCCCCTGAGTTGGTGAGGCTCATCTGACATCAACAAGAAACCCAGCCCTGTGGAATATGCTCCGCCAGTAGAGATTCAGCAGGCGCCTTCTGCTTTGACCTTTCGATGTCTGCTGAGAACTTACTTTCAAGCAGCGTTAGAAATTAGCAAGGTGCCAGGTGCGTTTTGCAACCGGCGCTGGTCCAATGGCGACCACTGGAGATCTCTGGGTGCCAAGTTGGTGATTGACATCTCCATCTGGCTGGCCTCTCCAACCTTTTTAAGCAGGTAAGCAGAATAACTTATTTATTGCATTTATATCCCACCTTTTTAAGGACTCGGGTGGCGCTGTGGGTTAAACCAGAGAGCCTAGGACTTGCCGATCAGAAGGTCAGCGGTTCGAATCCCCTGACGGGGTGAGCTCCCGTTGCTCAGTCCCAGCTCCTGCCAACCTAGCAGTTCGAAAGGACGTTGTTATGTACTGAGTTGAATAGGATCCAAACTGCAGCAGTCTGATTGGTCCTAGAACAATAGGATCCAAATTGCAGCAGTCTGATTGGTCCTAGAACAATAGGATTCAGAATGCAGCAGTCTGATTGGTCCTAGAACAATGCAGCAGTATGATTGGTTAGCAGGAACCACCCAATCATGCTCCAGATATAAGTGAATCCACAACCTGATTGGCTTACAGTAGAATTCCAGAATTAGCCAATCATGTGCAGCCCATTGTGTATAATGTATATAAAGCAGATACTCTGAGGGGACTTTCATTCATTCCTCCTCACTACTATGAGCTGAATAAAGAGCATGAAATCACTTTGCGACTCTGAGTATATTTCAGACGTCAAAGTGCAAGTAGATAAATAGGTACCACTCCGGCGGGAAGGTAACTGGACCTAATGGTTAGGGGTCCCTTTACCTTTATCCCCCCTTTTTGCTCCAAGGAGTACATGGTTTGTCCCCCTCCTCAGTTAATCCCCACGACGTCCCTGTGAGGTCGGTTAAGAGGCTGCAGCTGACTCAAAGGTCACCCAGTGAGCTTCCTGACTTGAGTGGGGATTTGAACCCTGATCTTGCAGGTCCTAGTCCGACACTTGAACCACTTCACCACCCTGGCTCCCTAGAGTACTTGTGCTGTGCGACAGACAAGTTAAGAAGGTAAATAAATATGGGGAAAGCAAAATGTCACTTAAAGAAGGATCTGAAATATTTCCCATGAAGCCTAAATTTATTTTATTCTGGATTGTTTTATTTGACGTTTTAATGTGTCATACGCCAATCTGAGATTTTGGTGGAACGCTCTGCCACAAGAGTCTAGGGCCCTGTGGGACTTGACATCTTTCCGCAGGGCCTGCAAGACAGAGCTGTTCCGCCTGGCTTTTGGTTTGGACTCGGTCTGACCCTTATGTTTCCCTCCCCTTATGGTCTTGATTTATGGGCTACTTTAAAATGAGGCTGCATTTTAAATTGCATTTTAACCTGTATTTTAAATTTGGTTTTTTTCTCTCTTTTCTTTCCACCCCCCTCTCTTTTCCCCCTATTGTTTTTACTGTGATTTTATTGGTGTTAGCTACCCTGAGCCCTGCTCTGGCTGGATATAAATAATAATTATTATTATTATTATTATTATTATTATTATTATTACTATTATGTTCTTCTCTACATTAAATGTTTTCACACAGAGACAGAATGAGCATGGTAACCTGACAAAGTCTGCAGTTCAAGCTGCCATTAAAAAGCTCTTCTGTGGGGAGAGACGTGTGTCAACTACCAGGTCCTGGCACTCAGGACGTTGCCAGAGTCCATGTTGTTCAGTATTGTCTTCAACACAAACCGGCAGCAGCAGCTATCCAGTGTTACAGATCAGAGTCCCTTGCAACCGCCCCCCCCCCCCGGAAAGGTTGCCAAACACTGACCCTGGGAACTTGCAAAGGAGACGCTCTTCCAGTGAACCAAGACCTGCCTCTTCTTGTGGTCTTGCAGCAGGTAGATAATTTAACCGAACCAATGTTTCCGAGCAGCAAAACTTTGCTGGAAGAAAGTGAAATGCACCGTTTGGAGGAAGAGGCCGGTGTGAAAAGGCAGAGGAGACGTTCAGCCATCTGCCCTGCTCCCTCCCACCCACAATTCGGGGGCGAGGAGGGGGAAGTCAGCAACCAACAGGTTGCACTTTGACGCAAACAGAAGCCGAGGCTCCTGTGGGACCAATTGCAGAGTTATTAATTAGAGGAACAAAGAGAGGGATTGGGCAGGGGGAAAAAAAAGGGGGAGAGGAATTGGAGGCGTCCAAGGTTTCAGAATGAAGACCTTGTTTTCTGGAGTCAAACCCTTGCTCCCCAAGCAGAGGAGACAGCTTTCGGGCGTGCAAAGAGGCAGAAAGGGGCAGCTGCATGTGTGTGCATGCAAAGGAGTGGGAGAGGAGAACCCCAAAAGAGGAGCTTTCCGGGAAGATGCAGGCAGCACCCCTTGCCTGCTAGGACCAGAGGAGAATCAATAATGCAGCGCTGCTCCTCTCCAGGTATCTGGAACGAGGCCTCCTGCTGCCGCCAGCCAATGGCCTATCTGTTTACCTTGGAAGAGGCAGCCCAGGCAGGAGAGAGAAGCAATTAAAGGGCAGCTTTGATTAGGACGGCTCTGAGCTTTCTTAAGTGCCTGAAAAGCAGGAGGGGGAGAGATCCTGGCCTGATCCTTCCACCCGCCTCCTCTGCACATCACTGTGGTTTTTTTCCCTGGTGCAGCAGAAGCAGTGTTTAAAGGATGCGCTTCCTCAGTGTCCAGCTCGGAGGAAGGACCCGGTTGCTAAGAGACAGGGCTGTGCATCCCAGCCCACACTGACCTTTAATACCCGCCGCAAGCTCCAGGGCTTCTGCCGGAGCAGAGAAATACTCGCGCAGGTAAAGAGCCAGGAGACCAAAGGATGGTTCATCTAGGCGGCTGGCAAAAATCCCCGATGCAAAGCTGTGCACTTCCGGCGAGGGAAGCTGTCCCATGGGTCTTGGGAGAAGAGGAGGTGGAAAGAATAAAAGGGCCTTAAAAGCATTTCTGCACAAAGAGAGAGCTGGGGGGGGGGGAGGCAGCCTCGCCGCAGAGCATCGGGGTGGGGGGTGCAGAATGGCACTGCTGCCCATCCCTGGCATCTAAGCAACAAAGGGAGCGATGCTCACAGCATCAGAGGAGGAGGTGGAGGAGAGAGGGAGGCCGCAGGGAAGATAGACAAAGGATGCAGTGATCATGCAGGCTTGGTTTTAGGGCAGAATCCAAACCCCGTGGCTTCTTTGCTGCGGTTTGCATAGCAGTGGTCCAATCTGGGGCAGGTGGGCTGGATGGAGGAGAAGGAGCGAGCTCGTTTGCTGCTGCTCCGGAGGGCAGGACCCAAACAGCTGGGTTCAGGAAGGGCGATTCTGACTGAACGTCAGGAAGAACTTTCACTGAAACGGAAGGCAAGGGACCCCCCTTTGTTGGAGGTTTCTGAACAGAGGTTGTATGGCCATTCTGTTCGGGGTTCTCTAGCTGCGACTCCTCCATCGCGGGGATCGATTGATTTAATTCAATTTATTAGACTGGTTTGAAAACCACAGGGTGGTTCGCAGCAAGATTCCTCCGCCGCCTTAGAACAAGGAAGCTGGTGCCAACCCGAAAACACAAGGGCCTGCTGAATCAGGCTAGTGGCCCATTGAGTCCAGAATCCTGTTCTCACAGTAAGGTAAAGGTACCCCTGCCCGTACGGGCCAGTCGTGTCCGACTCTAGGGTTGTGCGCTCATCTCGCTTAAGAGGCCGGGGGCCAGCGCTGTCCGGAGACACTTCCGGGTCACGTGGCCAGCGTGACGAAGCTGCTCTGGCGAGCCAGCACCAGCGCAGCACACGGAAACACCGTTTACCTTCCCGCTATAAAGCGGTACCTATTTATCTACTTGCACTTAGGGGTGCTTTCGAACTGCTAGGTGGGCAGGAGCTGGGACCGAACGACGGGAGCTCACCCCGCCGCGGGGATTCGAACCACCGACCATACGATCGGCAAGTCCTAGGCACTGAGGTTTTACCCACAGCGCCAGCCGTGTCCCGCGTCTCACGGTGGCCGACCATAAACTCCAGTGGGGAGCCCACATGCAGGAGCTGAGTGTAGCAGCTGCAGCAACTCTCCTGCCTTCTGATTCCCAGCCACTGGCATTGAGAGAAGCACTGCCTGCCACCATGAAAGCAGAAGACAGTAGCCACCGCTAGCCTTATCCCCTCCCCAAGTCCTCTTTTAGAGCCACCCCAGACATTTTGCTGCCTGAAGCAACCAGCCGAGCCAGTTCTTTTTCAAGCAGAAGGAAAAAGGAGAGGGGAAGGACGAGACGCTGGGGTGGGGTCTCTTCCTATGATCTCTCCGCTCCCGGATTCACACAGAGACCTGAGCTGTGCTCCGGCTGAAATCATCATTACGATGTCAAGACAGAAGTCTATTGTGCATCAGCCTCCAGAATCTGGTATGCGCTGCTTTCCTAGTCAACACACATCAAAAAGAGTCACAACAGACAGCAAGCGCAAGGGTAATGTGGGGAGCGGAGCCTTTTCCTGCAAAGGATGGCTTTGCAATTGGCACTCTTGGCTCTTTTATTGGAGTGGGGAGAAAGATGACGAGGGGTTTTAATAAACCGTGATGGGTGAGAGGAAACAAACAGAAAAGAGATTTCACTTTACAGATGCAAAGACCTGGGCGCATCGGCTCAAAGCGACAGGCAGGTTCTTAGTTTACGGCAACAGCCAGGAAGCACATCTTCATACGTGGTCTGGGTCTTCCTTCTCCCCAACCAGGTACCCCTCCAGACTACAAATGCTGGCTGCTGCTGATGGGAGTTGTCCAAAACATCTGGAAGGGCAACTGGTTGGGGAGAAGGCTAGTGCAAATAATTTGGAGTTTTTATTATGCATTTTGTGTTTTTATCTTGTACTTCTGTGTTGCAAACCGCCCTGGGGTCTATGGATGAAGGGCGGTATACAAATTTAATGGAATAATTTATTTTTGCTTTGTTTTTTACTATGTTTTTATGTTTATCAATCTCAAATGGCTTGGTGACTCTTAGGTTTAGACAACTAATCCAGAATGCAGCAGCTTGACTGGTGACTGGGAGCAGCCGCTGGAACCATATAACACCAGTCCTGAAGGATCTTCACTGGCTCCCAGTACATTTCTGAGCACAATTCAAAGATTTTGTAATGACCTTTAAAGCCCTAAATGGCCTTGGCCCAGTATACCTGAAAGACCGTCTCCACCCCCATTCTTCAGCCTGGACACTGAGGTCCAGCTTCTGGCAGTTCCCTCACTGTGAGAAGTGAGATTACAGGGAACCAGGCAGAGGGTCTTCTCGGTAGTGGCACCCTCCCAGTGGAATGCCCTCCCATCAGATGTCAAGGAGATCAACAACTACACAACTTTTAGAAGACATCTGAAGGCAGCCCTATATTGGGAAGTTTTTAATGTTTGACATTTTACTGTGTTTTTATATGTGCTGTAGCCACCCATAGTGGCTGGGGAAACCCAGCCAGATGGGTGGCGTATAAATAGTAAAATTAGTAGTAGTAATTGGGCCTGCTGCTGTGGTGTAACGATTGGAGTGTTGGATTGTGTGACCTGGGAGACCAGAGTTCAAATCCCCGCTCAGCCAAGAAGCTCAATGGGTGACCTTCGACCAGTGACCGCCTTTCAGTCTAACCTACATTACAGGATTTGGAAACACGCACTCAGAGTGAATACCTATTAAGGAAATATTCAGTAAGGAGGCAGGGAAAACCCAAGAGCTAGAAACTCATCACCTAATAATGTTCATTCGCTCAGACCAGGAACAACGGATGCATCTTAGTTTCCACCTTCGTGTGAACCTTGCGTGTGAACCTCGCCCCCGGTGCAGATTTGGACTGGCGGTTAAGTCTGACCATGCGTGAGGAATCCTTATGTTCCGATAATCAGGGAAAGGGCATTTCATATCCTTAACACCAGCCATCTCCCTGCAACAACACTTTCTCTGAAGGCAGACTTTGGTAATCTGTCGCAATACGGAGAGCCCAAAATTTGGCGTCCCCAAATGGATCTTATCAATGCGCTGCGCGGAAAAAGTATTTCACCTGTCCTGAATAATAATAATAATAATAATAATAATAATAATAATAATAATAATTTATTTGTACCCCGCCCATCTGGCTGGGTTTCCCCAGCCACTCTGGGCGGCTTCCACAGAGACCAAAAATACACTAAAATGTCACACATTAAAAACTTCCCTGAACAGGGCTGCCTTCAGATGTCTTCTGAATGTCAGCTAGTTGTTTATCACTTTGACATCTGCTGGAAGGGCGTTCCACAGGGTGGGCGCCACTACCGAGAAGGCCCTCTGCCTGGTTCCCTGTAGCTTTGCTTCTTGCAAGGAGGGAACCGCCAGAAGGCCCTCGGAGCTGGACCTCAGCATCCGGGCAGAAGGATGGGGGTGGAGACGCTCCTTCAGGTATACTGGGCCGAGGCCATTTAGGGTTTTAAAGTTCAACACCAACACTTTGAATTGTGCTCGGAAACGTACTGGGAGCCAATTTAGGTCTTTCAAGACCGGTGTTATGTGGTCTCGGTGGCCGCTCCCAGTCACCAGTCTAGCTGCCGCATTCTAGATCAGTTGTAGTTTCCGGGTCACCTTCAAAGGTAGCCCCACGTAGAGCGCATTGCAGTAGTCCAAGCGGGAGATAACTAGAGCATGCACCACTGTGGCGAGACAGTCCGCGGGCAGGTAGGGTCTCATCCTGCGTACCAGGTGAAGCTGGTAAACAGCTGCCCTGGACACAGAATTGACCTGCGCCTCCTGTCCCCCAAAAACAGCACTTCTCTTTTGTCAGGATTCAACCTCAATCTGTTATCCACCATCCATCCTCCAACCGCCTCCAGACACTTTTCCAACATTCAGCTTTCCTGGACGTCCACAAGTTCTCATGCTATCCCCACGTCATGCATAATTTCACAGGCTTCTGTCATGTCAGCTCTTACGTGCAAATAATCGAGGAAAGGCCATTTTATCTCCTTCATTCACCCACCCTGCCAGTGTGGCTTCTACCGAGCTAACTGCAAAAATAGCACAGTGAAGATCTCTCTCTCTCTCCCGGACATGTGGGAGTTCGCCTTCCACGCGGGGCCCTTGTCGCAAGAGAAGGATGGGGCAGACACAGGAACCACGAGAGAAGGCTGAAGAAACACCCAACAGACTTCTGAAATGCTGAAACCGCTTTGTGCACATTATCTAGGCCAGGGGTTGGCGAGGTTTACCTCGCCTGGGCTGGTTCACTCCAGCGGAGATTGCTCCGTGGAACGGATCGTGTCTGTGCAGACGCGATTTCCGGCGCAGCGGAAGCGAGTCCCCGCTCTGCGCTGCACCTGTTTAGCGCAGCGCATGGGGACTCGCCGAGTGGGCGGCTCAGGGGCCACTTAAACGGCCCCCATGAGCCGCTTGTGGTCTATGGGCCGCAAGTTTCCAACCCCTGATCTATATAATAACAATAACAGCAACAACAATAATAATAATAATTTATTATTTATAGCCCGCCCATCTGGCTGAGTTTCCCCAGCCACTCTAGGCAAATGCTTGCAGGAACCTTTAAAAAATAAAAAAATATTCATTTTTCATTTTCATTCATTGCATACATCTCAAATTCTTAACGTTTCCTATATATTCCTCCCTCCCTCCTCTCCAAGACTTCCCCCAACTTGTGTTTCTGGTTTGTTTCTATTTTCACCCACTTTGCTATCTCTCAACAGAAAAGGTTATTAATAACATAACATCAAACCTAAAAATAAAATTAAATACTGATTTTACTTCTTCATCTTTGGTCTCCCATTCCAAAAGGAACCTTGTAAGGTAAGCCAAAGTTTATCATCCCCGCTTTGCAGGCGGGAGCCAAATGACGCCCAGAGTTATTCTGACTGGGATGGCTCAGCCAATACAGCACAAGACTCTTGATCCCATGAGTTCAAGCCCTAAAATGGGCAAAAGATCTCTGCATTGCAGGGGGCCGGACTAGATGACCCTTGGAGTCCCCCTTCCAACTCTACGAAAGGCGAGATCCATTTCTCGCCCCTTACACCACAGAAGACTTCACCAACCCTGTGCCTTCCAGACGCTTTGAGCCATTCGCTATTTATTTTATTTCCTGTATTGTGTTTAAATCTCCCCGACAAAGGAGCTCGGAATGGCAAGCAAGGGATAATTTAAATTAAAATTGGAATTAAAAACTTCTCAAAAATGATTCCAATGCAGATGCAGTCCTGGAAATACCTCAACTTTAAAGGCTTGTTGAAAGAGGAAAGTCTTCTAAAGTAAAAAACTTCTGGGAAATGATATATAATGAGTTGAAAAAGATGTTGAAATATACATTTCTTAAAAAAACAGAAGCATTTTTACTTGGCATTATAGGTCAGGACATTAATAGACAGGATGTAAAATTGTTTTTATATGCAACAACAGCGGCAAGAGTATTGTCAGCCCAAAAATGGAAGCAAGAAGAAATACCAACAAAAGAAGTATGGCAGACAAAATTAATGAACGACACAGAATTTGATAAAATGACAGGAAGGATTCGAAACCTGCGGGACCAGAGACTTACAAAAGATTGGAAGAAATATACGAATTATTTGAAGAGCAACTGTAATCAACTATGCTAGTAGGACTACAAATACCATCTTTGTCAGGAGATCCCGTCTACAGGTACGGGGTCTTAAGAGTGATGGCCCCTACTTTTGGGAATCCCCTCCTTCTGAATATTAGAAAGGCGCCGTCTCTGCGGCGGAAGACTTTCCTCTTTCTTTCTTTCTTTTTTTATAAATTTTTATTAGTTTTTCAACAATAATTAAACATACTTTTACATCCTATACAAAATTTTTTTACTCCCATCCATCACATCTGCAAATTTTCCCATCTATTTACTTAATTTACATTTCTTATTTTCACTATTACATTTAACTCTCATAACTAATATCTCTCTTCTTTGCAATATTTCATATATTTCTCCTTACAAGACTTCTTGCAGAACGCCCTCTCCTGCGGACTGCAATGATCAGCTGGGTATATAAAGTGTGAGGTGATATTGCAGATGAGACTACAACTCCCATCAGCCGCAGCCAGCATAAATACATACAAACGTAAGAAAACCCTGCTGGATCTAATGCTCTTTTAAAGCCATCTAGGTTGGTGGCCATTATTGTGGCAGGGAGTTCCACAGTTTAACAAAGCACTGCGTGGAAACTTTTTTTAATCTGTCCCCAATCTTCCAACATTCAAAGGCGTCTCTCCATTCAGCCTTCCTGCAACCTGGTACCCTCCTGAGTTCCCAATTCTTATCAGTCCTAGCCAGTGTGGCCATTGAGCAACCTGGAGAGCACATGGTTGGGAAAGGCTGCCCCATGAGGACCAAGAACTTGATATCTCTCAAAACCGAGCAAAGTTCTTAGGATGCCAAACCCTACAGGACAACTACAAGAGCGCAGAAGACAGAGAGTCAGTCTAGGGAGGTCACAAGATGAAAAGAAATCTTAGTCAATTAATATTATCTTAACAAATTGAATTGATTGGATCTACATATATTTGCATATGAATAAAACATTGGCTCTGGAAGAAACAAGCATTCCTTCTTTTGTTCCTTAGCAGATGCACGCACATGTCAGGGGAGGAACTATTGCTCAATGGGAGCAATAGAAGAACTCAGAATGCAGAAGAACTCAGGTTCAACTCTGGCATTCTCCATCTGTGCTGGCTGGAGCTGCTGGCAATTGTGCAAAATTTGGAGGGCACCAGGTTGGCAAAAGCTGGGCAAGATGGACAACGCTCAGTCTGGCATCTCTCAGGCAACTTCCAAGGCTTCGTAGCAGAAAAGGTATTCTCCTGGGTGAGAGAACCAGGGTGGTTTCCGCCCATGGATTTCAAGTACTCGCACTGTAAGCAATTATAATTGCTTCTAAGAAGCCTGTTGCCTGATCCATTGATTTTTGGAGCAATTAATCCACAAAATCCGCCTTTGCCAACCTGGTGTTGCCCCCAGGTGTTCTGAAGTGCCCCTCCCATCCGCTCCTGACAGCACAGCCGTTTGTGACCTGGTTGCAGAAATTGCAGGGGGTTGGACTACAGGACCTCTGGGGGGCCCTTACGACTCTATGATTCCATGAAAAGGGTAATACAGTTGTGGTGCTTTTTGATGGGGGCGGCGAGGGCAGCGCAAGTAGAGGCATGGCTTCGGAAAACAGCAGCACAGCCACAAGACTCAATGGAAATGTAAAAAAGAAGGAACCTTTTACCACATGTGGTGGGCGTGCCCCAAGGTAAAAGACTTCTGGGAAAGGATTTATAATGAATTGAAAAAAGTGTTGAAAAACACATTTATTAAAAAACCAGAGGCCTTTTTACTTGGTATAGTGGGGGGTGAAATCCCCAAAAAGGATATTACTTTTTTTCTGTATGCCACAACAGCTACGAGAATATAGCTAGCGAAGAATTGGAAGAAACAAGATTTACCAACTATCGAAGAATGGCAGATGAAGATGATGGACTAGATGGAACTTGCCGAACTGACCGGGAGACTCCGAGACCAGAGAGAAGAGACGGTGGAAGAAGATTGGAAGAAGTTAGGGAATATTTGAAAAAATATGTTAATACTTAAATCTTAGAATAGCTTTGGAAGTGGATATAGGCGGTAGGGTTGGAAGTAGAAGATAGTGTATTTTGTAAGTGATAAAATGTGAAGTTTTTTATGGTTAAAGTAAGTGTGAAGAAAAAAAAGATGGTTAGAAATTATGATATATGTAAACTGCTAAAGATGAAGTAAAATGAAAATCAGATAGGTGGAACTTGGGGAAGCCCACTTAACAATGTTTAGAAAAATAAGGTTATGACAAGAATTTATTTGTATTGTTTGTCTTTTCTGTTTGTGTTTTTTATTTGTGTCATAAAATACAATAAAAATGGGGGGGGGGGGAGACTCAAAATAACATCCTCTTCCACCCCCCTGAACCTCAATCTGCGCTTTGCCTTAATGTGGACTGGAATATCATATTCCACCCCAGTAGATCCTTGTCAATGGGCTGGATTTGTCCTTGGGCCTTCAGTTGCTACTCCTGTTGCTGAAAAGAGGCATGCAGCTTTTTTTTTTTTAAGTCCAATTTGTAGGGCAGGTGGGAGAGGATTCTAGCTCCCAGAGCACCCCACCTTTCCTCAGCGAACACCCCACTGCAAAGTAACCACTGATAGGGTTCAGGATGGAAATAGGAGCCTGAGAACCTACAAGGCATGGTAGACTGCCTCTGACGCTGGAGGCTCTCTAAGGATGTATTTTTTATTTTTATTTTTTTTAAAGATTTTTATTGATACAAGAAGAAAAAAAACACAAATACCAAATTACACACAAGAATAACCATAGACACATAATTTTCTTAGCAAACAATAAAACATATATTGGTCTCAACACTAAAGACCCAACCTCCCGTCTATTCCATATTTCAATTTCATATTACTTATTGCCAATACACACTTTTATCATAATTAAACTTCTCCTTAATAAATCTAATTTCTTATATCTACCTTGCAACTATTACTGAAGTTCCTCGAATGCTGCAACAGAATTTAAACTACTATATTTTTCAGATATTCTTTGAAAACCTCCCATTTTGAAACAAATTCCTGTTTTGATTTATTATTTATTTTTTCTGATAGACCATCTAATTCGGCATATTCTGTCAGCTTTTGGACCCAATCTTTTTATATGCGACGGCGGCAGCAAGAGTTTTGATCGCAGCAAAATGGAAGAGTAATGAAATCCCCTCTATACAAGATTGGATCTATACAAGAGGCTCTCTAAGGATGTAACCTGAGCCTAAGAACCTGCAAAGGGAGGTAGACTGCCTCTGGCACTGGAAGTTCCACCAGGACACCATATGACCCTGCTGGACCAGGCCACTACCCTGTCCTCCCGGCACCCACCATGGGAAAGCAGCAAGCAGCGCTTAAGCCCCCAGAAGAACAGAAGGAGGGCCTCCTAGATTTTGCCAGATAGACTGCCTCTGCGCCTGGAGGCACAGACTGTGCGTAATTTAGGGATCCTTGCAGCTCCCCACTGACTTATAGTCTCCCCTTCTCCAGCCCCCAAAATGGATCTTTAGAATCATTGAGCTGGAAGGGACCCCAAGGGTCATCTAGTCCAATCCCCTGGAATGCAGGAATCTCAACTAGAGCATCCATGGCAGGTGACCATCCGTCAGCTGTCACTGAAAGCAAGAAGAGCCCGCCGGATCAGGCCAGCGGCCCATCCAGCTCAGCATCCCTGTTCATTTCTTTCTCTCTCTCTCTCTCTCTCTCTCTCTATATATATATAATTGATTTTTATTGAGTTTCCCATAATTATCAAGATCACATTTGTTACATACAACAATAACCTTAAATATTGCACCGACTTCCTTCCCTCCCCCTTTCTGACTTCCAAACATCTTTACTAAATTCTTAGCGTCTCCGGAATCGATGTGACAAACTGTTTTGAAAGGACTGGAGCAAATTTATATTTTATATGAAAGAAAAGTGTAAACATTTGAAAACGTTTGTAGGTTTGAGCTGAAATGTTTTGCCTAGGACCCTCGTACTTATGGGACCGCCTCTCCCGGTATGCCCCGCGGAGGGCCTTAAGGTCCATAAATAGCAACACCCTAGAGGTCCCGGGCCCTAAGGGAGTCAGATTAGCCTCAACCAGAGTCAGGGCCTTTTCAACACTGGCCCCAACTTGGTGGAACGCTCTGTCTCATGAGACCAGGGCCCTGCAGGATCTGATTTCTTTCCACAGGGTCTGTAAGACAGAGTTGTTCCACCTGGCCTTTGGCTTGGAATCAATTTGATTCCCTCTCCTTCTTTCTTTTTTCCTTTCTCCTCCTGTGATGAGGCTGCATTTTAATGTTTTAATGTTTTAATGTTGTGTTTTAATCTTGTTTTTTAAGTTGTATTTCAATCAACTTGTTTTTATTATTAGTTGTTAGCCGCCCTGAGCCCGGTCTTGGCTGGGGAGGGCGGGGTATAAATAAATTTTTTTATTATTATTATTAAAGTGAATATAAGGACTTGATTTACATGTAAAGAGGCGAAATGTTAATAGGAAGTCAGAAACCAGCATCCCTGTTCTCGCAGTGTCCAACCTGATGCCTATTGTGGGAAACTCCCAAGCAGGATTCGAACACAAGACCCCTCCCTCTTCTTTCCAGCAACGGGCATGCAGAAGCATTGCTGACTCCATCTGTGACGAGAGGGCATAGCCACCCTGGCGAGTATCCATCAATAGCCCTGAGCCTCCGTGGCGTCCACAGAGAGCTCTGGAGGCAGGAAAACCAGAGCCAGCAACGAACAACAGGAACTCTCAAGCCCTGAAGTCCACGAAGCCCATCGTAAATCAAGGCCCATCTCGCAGCGCAGCTTTGACTCACCTCGAGAGTCTGTGCCGCAGCCGGCCAGAGATGCGAATCTCTCCCGCTGGGCTGGCCTGGGTTCTGTAACCATGACAAGACGAAGACGAGACCCGACCGGCTGAAATACAGCATTGATCCGGCCAAACAGCACAGAGAACCCCGTTAACAAAAAACAACTAGGTGTGGTGCAGTGTCAGACTACGATCCAGGAGACCAGGGTTCAAGCTCATCAGGTGACCTCAGCTGCTGGTCACCACCTCCGAACCCAGCCTACCTCTCAGGGCTGTGGGCGCTAAATGAGAACCACCTCCATTGCCAGGGAGAAAAAGGCGCTAGATAGATGCAATAATAATAATAATAATAATAATAATAATAATAATAATAATAATAATTTTATTTATATCCCGCCCTCCCCAGCCGAATCCGGGCTCAGAGCGGCTAACAACACTAAATCAGGCATAGGCAAACTCCAGCCCTCCAGATGTTTGGGACTACAATTCCCATCATCCCTAGCTAATAGGACCAGCGGTCACGGATGATAGGTATTGTAGTCCCCAAACATCTGGAGGGCCGGAGTTTGCCTATGCCTGCAATAAAACACAGACTCAAAGAACTCTAAAGCAGATGGGCACCTCAAGGATCATGTAGTCCAACCCCCCTCCAACGGAAGATTAAATGGAAGGACAGGGGGCCGAAAGGGAAGGCGGCCTTTTGCCCCACAGCCAAAGCCAAGCCCTGGCTGGGAGGGGCTGGTGCGTTTGCAGGATGGCCCAGAGGCTTCCCGTGGACCTCTCTGCGCCAGTTACCAAGCCCACACCCCCTCCCTGGGGGGCTGGGGGGAGAGGGGAGAGCGAAGCCTCCAGCAGGCCAGGCCAGGCCTTTGTCTGGTGCTCTCACACGAGAAAGACCTTCGCCTGGAAAACTGACATGCAGGGAGTTTTCCAGTGCCAGACGCAGGCCTGGCCGCCTGTGCCACCCCGGCTCTCCAAAAGCACAGCACCATCTGGTGCCTCCATCCCTCTGCCAGGAGAGAGGGGTGGGGGGGAAACAGCAGACAGCCAGTAGCAGCAGCGTCCCAATCCACCTGAAGTCGATTAGGGCCGGGCTCGGAGAGGAGGGCAAGGGGAAAGTTAGGCCCAGCGAGCAAGAGCCCAGGACAATCTCCTCTGCCCTGCGGAGAGCAGGGCTTGGCAGGAACCGAGGACGCACAGACGCTCTCCCTGCCCGCAAGCAAGGCCAGAGCTGTCATGAGGAGGCGAGATCTTATCCCTGCCGCCGGGATCCCTTGCACATTCTTCCGCTCCTCTGCTATCTCTTTGGACTTCAGATTTTTCCCCCTGGCAACCTGCAGACACTGAGCAGGACCTCGCAGAGGGTCCTCTCCCTGCTCAGCAGACCCGCCTGGATTCCCAAACCCTTTGTCTGCAAAAGCCAAGGACGTTTTGGAGAGTAGAGTGCCTCTTCTCCAAACACACCCATGCACACACACAACCTGCAGTGGCAACAGTGGGAATGTGCCCCCCCCCACTTCCAAAAAGCCCCTGGGGTGGAGCAGGGGGTGGGAAGGAGAGGAACTGGCTGGGAAGCAGTTGCCCTACTAATTGGCAGAGCTAATTGCCCCAGTTAGAAGCATCTCGGCAGCAGCGGGTTTTTTGCCCTGGCTAGCTGGCGGGGCCTCCTCTCCTCTCCCCTCCGCCCCTCACTCCCTGCCCCCCCCCAGTGAGCAAAAGGCAAATGCAACGGCTGGAGCAACAGGTCAGCGAGCGGGGCGCCCCACGGCAACCACCCAGCAAGGTCACTGCACATTTTTGGCAGAGGAGGATGGGACAGGATGTAAGGAGACGCTGCTGACCGAGGAATGCTGCCTCCACTGCCGCCGCCGCCCCCCTCCCCAGCCAGGGAGAAAGAGGCAGACGTCTTAGTCAGAAACCCAAGCCTATATTGAATATACTGCAAAGGAAAGGCGTTTGCCTGCCTGCAATCCCCCCCCAGTTCCAGGCCCAGGTGGAAAAGCGGAGGCGAGAGGCATTGCAAAAACAGCAGCACCCACAAGACATGGGGAGGGTGGCCCTTTTAAGGGGAGAAAAAAGGAAGGAAGGAATAGTAATGGAATTACATAAGAAGAGCATGCAATATCAGGGCAAAGGGGTCCTGTCTAGCCCAGTCTCTGGCTCCCACTGTAGCCAACCAGACACCCCAAAGGAAAATAATCCACAAGAAGGTTTGGGGACAAAAGCAACTCTGCCCTCTTGCAGTTTCCACCAGCTGGTATTCAGAGGGCAGGGCACAGCCATCGATGGCCCTCTGCTCCACGCATTTCTCTCATGTTGGCTTTGTCGATCTACAGTACCTCCTCTCAAAATACGCACACGCAAAGGGTGTTATCATAAAGGATAAACGCACTTCCTCCCAGGACTGTCTCATGCAGGTCCTATGAAGTCCACGCAGGGAAATGGCCAAGGGGTTGGGAGGGCAGAAGACAGCCTCTGGGACGCTTCGTGCTGTGGGGGACGGGACCCAGAGGTGGGGGGCAGTTTAGGGGGCATTAAAGGTGCTGGAGTTGGAGGGGGCAGATCCAGCCCTTAGGCCACAACCCACTGGGACATCCTCCTATGCAAGCCTCCTCTGGAATAAACAGTGACTATGCCAAGAACCCTACTTTTCATCTCTTTGGGGGTTGTGCAGGAGAATGCAGGAACTATGCGCCCCCCCCCCAGTGTTTAAGAGGGTGGAACGGTGTTAGAAACTCAGACATATAAGCTAATCACCAAATGGCACCTTTAAACCTAGGCTACAGTGGCCACAACGGAATAACTAGGCACCATTTCCCCCCTTGCAACGAACATTATTATTATTATTATTATTATTATTATTATTATTATGCATTTCAGTTCTACACCACTTTACAGCTTAAGGAATAAAAATCTCAAAGCGGTTCCCAACACATTGGCACATAAAATAAAACAATCCAGAATAAAATAAATTCAAGCTTCAAGGAGAATATTTCCGTTCCGTCTCTAAATGACAGTTTGCTTTCCCCATATTTATTTACCTACTTAATTCACAGAGCTGCCCTATAGTAGAAGTCAGTGGGGTGTAGTATGAGACCTGTGGGCACAGGGTGGTATATAAATTTAATAAAATAAAATAGTGGTTCAAGTGTTGGACTAGGACCTGGGAGATCAGAGTTCAAATCCCCATTTAAGCTATGAAGCTCACTGGGTGACCTTGCGTCGTAGCCTCTTAACCTACCTCGCAAGGTTGTTGTAGGGGTTAACTGAGGGGGGTGAACCCTGTACTTCTTTGAGAAAAAGGTGGACTATAATTGCAATACATAAGCCATTCTGCTTTACTTGCTTCAGGAAGCTATAGGTCCCAGTCAAATGGGGAGTTCATCTGCCAACCATCCAGAGACTTTCCCATGGTAGCAATTGGACCCGTGTCAGTTGCCAAGAGTGCCTGGCTAATTTCTAACACTGGGGAGGAAGATGGTGGGGGCGCTCCTTGACTTTCCCTACTCATGCCCTGGTCTGTCCCAGGACAGTCCCATCAGGCAAGAGATGGCACTTCCTCTGCGCATGCAAACTATTTTATAATTGCATGCAAAAAAATAGCTACAGGTCCACTGACTAAAGGCTAAACCAAAAGCAAACAAAAAGAGACACACACACAAATATTGGGAGAGGGGGAGTTGGGAGCCATGTGGCCAGCAGAAAAACTGGTCAGGTGGGTTTGAGGCAGATGGCAGAGGGGCTGGAGCCATTTTGGGCTCCCTTCTTCCCCAGTAGACATCAGTTCCGCTGCCGGCAGGTGCTGCAATCTCTGGGGACTGAACTGGAGCTTGTTGGGTCCCTCCTCTGAACCTCACGAGGCCAAGGTGTGGCTTGTTGATTTGGAGAAGCCACGGGGTGTGCAGTGGGTCCCGCAGGAAAGGGAAGCAAGTGTTGGGCCCAGAGGCTCACCACACACACACACACACACACACACAAGCACAGAGGATTTCCCTGGCTTCTGCTAGTCACTGTGCAAGGCAGACTCTGGGGGGCCCAGGGTGTCCCAAACCACACAGCGACTGGTTAAGGGTGTGTGTGCGAGAGAGAATTCACATGCGTGCGCAACACAAAAGCTCTGGGGAAGGAGGCAGCCCAGGCCCCGTGGGGCGCCCCCAAACAAGCACATCATTTGAGAAAAGCAGGATGCACAAAGCGGAAAAGAGAAGCAGGGTTTCTGGTACTTTCAGTGGGTGTTTGCAACATTCGAGTCAGAATACCTCTCCCATTTTAGCTCCAGCACTAAAATCCACTAAAAATTGCTCTCTGCGTAAAGGGGGGCAAGGGGAAAGAGAATGGCCGTCCTCCTCCCCCCATAACCAGGGAGGCCAGATGGGAGGCAAGCCGTGCCCCATTTCACACAGATGGGCTGCCCTCATGGCATCCTCCCCCCCAGCCTGGAAAAGAAAAACCCCTCCTGTGCCCTCCTGATGGCAGCAGCAAGCCTGCGAGGAGCAGCGCTGGAGAAGGAAGGAGGGGGAAATATTAAATAAATAAGTAATCCCTCCTCCTCTTCCTCTGCTAGACACTTTTCTTCCCCGTGGAGAATATTCTCCCTGCCAACCCTTGAGCTCAGCAGCAGCAGCAGAGCTAAGCTGGTGCCTCCTTGCTTGGGGAGGGGAGGGGGGCAGGCGCGCACACAGAAGTGCACTTTTCCAGCAAGGCCACCTCCGAGCAATTGTCTGCCAGGCGCCCAATCTCCTGGGCAGATGGTGCAAGGGACGGGCTGGCTCGCCGGGGCGGGGTGGGGGGGGGAGAGAGACACGAGCTGGAGAGAGAGAGAGAGCTGGGGGGGGAGCGAGAAAGAGAGAGAGCCCCCCCTCTATTTCCCAGCGTGCCCAAGCCCACCCTGGCACAGCTAGCTGAGCAGAGGGAGGGAGGATGGAGGGATGGATGGATGCGGACCGGCCGGGGGCGGCCCGGGGAGGGGACGGGCGCCAATGTCCAAATGCACGAGGGGGCTCCTGGCTGCCCCGCCCCGTCCGCGCACCCCGGCGGAAAGTTTAAATTGGGGGGTGCGCTTTGGAGGGGGGGTGGAGAAAGCGCCCCGGCCTTCGCTAAGGGAACAATGCGGGCTCTGGGCGGGAGCGGCAGGGGGCCGGCTCGGCTGGCTGGCTGGCTGCGCCTTCCCGGGCCAGCAGCCTGCTGGGACGGAGGCGAGGCCGAGGGGGTGTGCGGAGGCCGGGCGGACGGGCGGGCGGCGTCCTGGGCCCGCCGGACAGGCGCGGAACAATGAGGGCGCCTCGGCGGGACAGGCGGCAAGCGGCGGAGACCCCCGAGCGCAGCCGGCGCCGCGCAAGGCAACCTGCCCGGCGCAGCCCCGGCCGCCCCCTCCCCTCGGGGGCAAAGGGGGAGGGGAAGGTTGGCTCCCCCCCTCTCCCCCTCCCCGGGACAAGGCAGTCGAGGGGGAGCAGGTGGAGGGGCGCCCGGCCGGGAGGGGGCCAGCGGGGAAGGCGCTGGCTGGGGGTCCCTTCTCCATCGCGCTTCTCCATCGCGCTCGCGCGCGCGCCTGCCCGGGGGAGGGGGCGATTTGGCCCCCAATCCGTTGGCACGAGGAAGGCGGTGGAGGTGGGAGGGGGGGGGGTTGAAGCTGCAGCTGGCTGGGCCGGGAGGGGCGCGGGGAGAGAGGCTGCCCCGCGCAAAGGCGACCCCGCTCCCCGCCCCGCTCCGGCGCCTGCTGAGCTCGAGGAAGTGGGACATTTGGAGGAGGCGGGAGGGGGTGGAAGGAGGAGGCGGGGCACCTCCCCCTCCCCAGCGTCTCCGCTCCCCCCCCCTAAAAAAAATGACCTCCCGGGGCGGGGAGGGAGGGAGAGAGAGAGAGAGGGGGAGGTCTTGGCAGCAGGGACTGTCCCGACCCCGTGGAGGAGAGCGCTGGAGACGCGAGAGCGCAGCCATGCCGCCGCCGCCGCCGCCCCCACTTTGCTCCCACCCCCAAATGACCTCCTGCTGTGCCAAGGGAGAGGGGAGGGCAGCGGGAGGGGGCGCGGCTGGAGGCGCGGGCATCTGTCTGGCTCCGGCGCGCCCTCCTGGCCATGCGGCACGGGACAGGGTGCGACGGGACGGGACGGGACAGGGCGGGGGGGGGTGGCGGGATAGGCTGGGCCGGGGCACCCACACACCCTCTTTCCCACACACCCTCCGGGGCATTGCGGTGGCGACCCCCCCCCCATGGCACCCACCCACCCACCCGGGGAAACACAGACACGGCACATGGACGGACGCACAGACAAGCTTGGGGCGCACTAACCGTTCCCGTCTTCACCGGCACATAGACCACCACTTGACCCATCTTCGCCGCCGCAGCCGGCGGCTCCCGAGCGCCGTTGCCCAGGCGGAAGCCCTTGGAGCGCACCCAGAACTGGAACTTGCCTTTCTCTCCTCCGCCGCCGCCGCCTCCGCCGCCCGCGCCGGCTCCCCCCTGCAGCACCTCGGCGATGCGCTGGTACTTGCTCCGGGTTACCGTCTTGGTCTTGGCCGAGTCGCCGTAGGTGCGCAGGCACCAGTCCCGGAACTGCCGGCCCAGCTCGCTGTCCCCGGGGCGGCTGCCTCCGCCGCCGCTGGCCGAGCGCAGCAGGAGCGGCGGCGGCGGCGGCGGCGGCTGGGTCGGCTTCGGCATCGCGGCGGAGCAGCCCCTGTCCCGGGCGGAGAGCGCGAGCGAGCGCCGAGCGCGGCGCCCTGCCTGGCGTGGCGTGGCCAAGGCGAGCGCGGAAGGAGGAGCCCCGAGGGCGGGCGGGCGGGCGAGGCCGGCGCCGCGGCGGGCGGGCGGGCAGGCGGGACGGACGGGGGCGGCCGGGACAGCGGCGGCGCGGGGAAGGCACCGGCGAGCCGGGGCGGCAGCAGGCGCTGGTGTGGCGCGGGCACCAGTTCGCCTAGCAGGCGGCGTCGGTGTCGGCGGCTGGGGCTGGGTCTGGCCGCTCCTTCCTCCTTTGCCCCCGCCCGCTGGCTCCTCCGCCCCCTCGCCGCGGGATCCCACCTGTTAGAGCCGCCGCCTCGGCTCGTCCTCGCCCGGGGCGCCGCGCGCAACGACGGGCTGCTGCTGCTGCTGCTGCTGCTTCTGGCCGGCGAGGGACGGGGCGGGGCGCGCCGGCGGGCCAAGGACGCGATGCGGAGCCGGGGCAAGGACGGCGCGGCTGCCCGGCGACGAGGCGGCCGGGGAAGGAGGGGCGCCCCGGGGGCAGCCAGGCGGCCACAGGGGGCGCTCCGGGCCTGGCGAGCCGGGAGGAGGGCGCCCGGGAGACAGCCGGACACGCTGCCAAGCGGGCCCGCCCGGGCGCGCAGCTGGGCGGCGGGGAGGCGGACCCGGACGAGGCCGGCAGACGCCGCCCCGAGGGCGCTGCTGGGTCGCGGGCAGGTGCGCCGCTTCCCCCGCGGAGGTTAGAGACCTACAGCAGCTTCGCGCTGACCTCATTTGCGACCGGCGAAACGCAGCCGGTGCCGACGAGCATGTGCAGAATGCCCTCGCCGCGGACTAGCGGGCCGGGGGCGTGGCCTCGCCCCAGCACGTGGGAAAGGAGAAAAGAGGGGTGTCTGAGCATGTGCAGAGTGGGGAGAGGGTGAAAGGGTTAGGGGCCCACTTTGAAACGCGTGACGGATTAAAAGACACAGTGCCCTTGAATTTGTGCAGAACGCCGCTCAGCATTGATTTTGGGATTGTGAATACGGTACTTTGGTTGCGGTGCGATCCTGTGCATAGTTACCAGGGAGCAAGCCCCGTTGAAAAACGTGGTTTTTTTCATCATCACCTTGTCAGTGGCTCTCCGATTTGATTTTTTGAATTTCCACGCCACTTTTCATTCAAATGAGTCTCAGAGCGGCTTACAAACAATAAATAGCAATAACAGAACATACATGATTTTTTGATTCTAAATACAGCATAAATAATACAAAGTAACTAACAAATCAATAAAACTATTACAATATATAAAAAACCATTAACAAAACAGCAATAAAAAATAAGCGAAACATCACAATTACAGCAAAACTCATATGATTAACAAATCAATACAGCATTTATAATCTATAAAACAACATTAATAACGTTAACAAAATAATTACTTTAAAGTATAAAGCTAAGTGTTGTTAAGTTCATACACACACTCTGTGCATGTGCAGAGTACATTTTCCTCACTAGTGAGTTTGGAATTGGAGGGTTGGGGAAACAGAGCGAGGACATAAAGGGTTGTGAGGTGCTTTACTGCTCACTTCTATTATTATTATTAATTAATAAAATATGGATAACCCCAACAGCCAGTATGGTGTAGTGGTTAAGAGCTGTGGACTCATAATCTGGTGAGCTGGGTTCGATTCCCCGCTCCTCCACCTGCAGCTGCTGGCTGACCTTGGGCCAGTCACACTTCTCTGAAGTCTCTCAGCCCCACTCACCTCACAGAGTGTTTGTTGTGGGGGAGGAAGGGAAAGGAGAATGTTAGCAGCTTTGAGACTCCTTTGGGTAGTGATAAAGCGGGATATCAAATCCAAACTCTTCTTCTTCTTCCTATACCTGCAGATCTCAAGGCTGTTCTCAACACTTCTGGAATTGGACAGCTGTGACCCACTGGAGGAGCTAAGGCTTCGGTCTGCAACCCCTCCCTTCCTCCCAGATAATAATGGCCACTGCTAAATGGTTTAGTAAACTGGCCAAAGGCCTTTCCTCCACCCACCTCTTCTCCATTTAACTTCCCTTTCCAAGCAGACAGACAGATACATCACCGTCCTGTGGCCAGCCCTGCAGTAGGAAATTGCCTGGAGGCTAGGCCAGGCTCCGAGAGAGTATTCTGGGTCCCAAGGCAAACCAGGCCCCCCATACCCAGCCCCACAATGCAAATGATGGAGATATGGACTGCCCTTCAAAAAGCACCACTCTCTATGCTCTACGATTCCCATCCAGCGGGTTTCCCCACTTCTCCTACACCTCCCTTTCAACTTTCCCTGGCTGTAGCAGGCTCATTTCAAAGTTTGCAATCCTATACACACGCCTTTGAAAAACAATAGGGAAGACATGTACAGGATTGCACTGCTCAAGTGCAAATCCTCTCCCCCCAGGTCTGAAGCTGCTCTAGAAATTTAAAGAGGACCCCCACCCCCTCTTAAAATCAGTCCTCTTAAAATTAGTTTCATTTCCCCTTAAAAATCCAACAGATGTGTAAGCGATGGAAGTCAATCAATGAAATTTTATTATTATTTTCATATTGAGATATTTGTAGAATAAATTTGGAAGAAATTCTTCCAACTTTTCTTCTTCTTTTCTCTTTTCTTCTTTTCTCTTTTGTTCCTTTTTCATGTATATGTGCTTATTTGAAGTGTATATGTGTGTATGCATTTGCAGTGTTTTGCTTATGTTTTATACCAATTATGTTAAATAATAAACAAAAAATCCAACAGATGTGTTATTATCATGGGCAAACTGTCGGGAGCAGCAGTGAATGCGGAGCATTGCAAATGGCAAGACTTGAGTTGGACCTTCCCAGTTTATTATGTATTTATGTATTGCATTTATATATAAATTAATAAACAAGAATAACAATAATACCATCTTAAGTTCCAGGGAGGTCAAGGCAGCAGGCATGGTTCTTCCCCCTCCTCATTTAATCCCCACAGCACTTAAGCAGGAAGAACCAGCTGCACAAATATAAGATGGGCGACACGTGGCCTGCCAGTAGTACATGTGAAAAGGATCTAGAGGGCTTAGTAGACCACAAGCTTAACATGAGTCAGCAGTGTGATGCAGCAGCAAAAAACGCTAATGCTATTCTATGTTGTGTCAGCAGAAGTATAGTGTCCCGACCAAGGGAAGTCCTATAGTCCCACTTTATTCTGCCTCGGTCATACCACACAATGAATATTGTGTCCAGTTCTGGGCACCATAATTTAAGAAGGATGTTGACAACCTGGAGCCCTTCAATGCAGGAATCCCAGCTAAAGCATCCATGACAGATGACTATCCAACCTCTGCTTAAAAACCTCCAAGGAAGGAGTATGTTCACTTAGGGAGAGCCAGTGTGGTGTCGTGGTTAAGAGCAGTAGTCTCATAATCTGGTGAACTGGGTTCTCTTCCCTGCTCCTCCACCTGCAGCTGCTGGGTGAACTTGGGCCAGTCACACTTCTGTGAAGTCTCTCAGCCCCACTCATCTCACAGAGTGTTTGTTGTGGGGGAGGAAGGGAAAAGGAGATTGTTAGCCACTTTGAGACTCTTTCGGGTAGTGATAAAGCGGGATATCAAATCCAAACTCTTCTTCTTAGTATGTTTCCCTATGTTGGGTGCTTTACAATTATTATCCCACTTCGTTCTCATAATATGCTTCTCTCTGCCTTACATACCTAATGTACTACAGTGGTACCTTCTCGTTGTGAACAGGATCCATTCCGGAAGCCCGTTCGCAACATGAAAAGCCCACAACCTGAAGCGCCGTATCTGCGCAGCGCGATTTGGCACTTGTGTACATGCGCAAAGCGCAGTTTAGCACTTCTGCGCATGTGCGAGCGGCGAAACCCGGAAGTAACCCTTTCCGGTACTTCCGGGTCACCGTGAGACGCAACCTGAAAAACCGTAACATGAAGCAAACGTAACATGAGGTATGACTGTACAGCCACAGCATAGCAGACGCTGTAACTCTCCAGAGGTTTGCCTTCAGCCCCAAAGGCTCCCTCCTCCATGGTCTCCTACCAACAACCCAGTGAAAGATTAGACCTGCTGTATCACTCATGCAGTCTCTGTGTGTTTACTGAGACATTTAAACAATGAGTAATTTTAATTCCATTCTTTGGTCAAAACCACTTAGAATTATATAACCCTTGAAGTTTATCACACCTCGTTTTTGCTTTCCTTATGGGGAATTTCATCCAGAATTCTGCAAAGTGGCCTTAACTGCCGTCCGTGGAGGCATTCCTGCATTGTAGGACTAGTTCTACGATTCTACCATTCTGTGACTTATAAACAAATGTGGGCATTTAATATGAGCTTTGTAGGAGCCGAGATGCCGCTTGGAAGCTTCAGTGGGGACCAAGAAGGGGTTGTGCATTTCTGCTGTGAAGCTGAACTCTTAATGGGGCGAGGCTCTCATTTCGGGATCTAATCGCCACCTGGGTTTTTAAAAATGCTACAGATTTTGTCACAGGAAGGAGCTTTGCTTTGCTTCCCCTGGTAAAGCTAAGGCCGCTTATTTCCACAGTGATGTCAGCAGGAGGCGTCATACAGCTCCTTTTAGTGACAAATATCTTAATTGTGACAGATTGCTTTCTTTTGAGTCTGGCAGCCTTGATGTTCACCAATAACCCTTGTCCCTTGTTTCCTTTCCCTTCTTAACTATTTGCATGTGTAAATGTCTCTTGGAAGAATCTTCCCAGGCTAAGCCGTCGCCCTCTGAGTAGCTCATACAGTCAGATCTCTGGCTCAGTATGAACCTGTCTTGCCTTTCTTTAATGCACACGCCACCCAACATTTGTCCGATGAAAATAGGGACGTCCCATTTGATAATGATAATTTTATTATTTATACCCCACACATCTCGCTGGGTTGCCCCAGCCCCTCTGGGCAACTTCCAACATATATAAAAACATAATAAAACATTAAACATTTTTAAAAACCTCTACCCTATACAGCAGATGCTCGGATTGGGAACATGATTCATGCGGGAGGCACATTCGCAAACTGCAGCATTCGCAACCTGCAGTGTTCGCAACCCACAGCGCTGCGCATGCGCGGTTTGCGATTCAGCGCTTCTGTGCATGTGCAAAGCGCAATATAGTGCTTCTGCACATGCGCAAGCGCCGAAACCCGGAAGTAACCCATTCCAGTACTTCCGGGTTGGGCATGGTGTGCAACCTGAAAGAATTGCGTCGTGCTTGGCCTAAAATTTCACTCAGTAGCAATCGCTGAATACAGATCACATGGCAAAACACCCTCTTGGCTTTCAAAACTGTAGGCCAGGCATCTGCAAAGCCAATGAGTAGAGATCTGTTTGACAGTAGAATCATCTCCCTCAGGAAATGGCGGGCCCTCCTTCATTTGAAAATTTTAAGCAGAAGTTGGGTGGCCATGTGTCATGGATGCTTAAGCTGAGATTCCTGCATTGCAGAGGGTTGGACTAGATGACCCTCGGGATCCCTTCCGACTCTGCACTTTTATGATTCTATCTTCTCCAATGTTCAGTCGGGTGCGAAGACTGGGGCTCAGACATGCATCCTTGGAAGATTAGGTGTGTTATAAGTTAGGTATGTTGTAAGTTAGTCCCCATTTTCCTGTGTGAATTGCAAACAAATTGCCCAAGCAAACAGAGAAATGCAAATCCTCATGATGAAACCATCGAGTTCTGTCTCAGGCAGGCGAAAGGGTCATGCTGTGTTCCTGTTAATTGATAGGAAAGGTCCAAGTTTGGTTTGCTGGCTCTTAAGTGCTGCTATTCAGGGTTTTGACCTCAGATGAGAAAGATTCTGGAAAGCAGTTGTGTTGGTTTGTTGAAGCAAAAAATAAACAGCCGAATTTGTGAGGTGCCTTGAAGACAAACACAGCGTAGTTCAGAAATTGTGTACTCTTTCATCAGAATGTCCACCTGCATGAGATTATCATGTAGGCCAGCCTTCACCAATTTAGTGCTCGCCAGATGTTGAGGACTACAATTCCCAGAAGCCCCTGTTAGCACGTCCTCTGAAGGGCATGAGTTTTTGCCCCAACAAATCAATTGTACAAATCAGATATCTTGAGGCAAAAAGGAGCGAGGCCCAGTGTATTGGCCCTTGGATCAGAGAGATGGAAACTGATGTTGGGTTCAGTCCACCAGTTAGAAATCGTGGACCACCGGGAGCAAATGGATATGAAGATGGTCACGTTTGCAGCAGCAAACTTTTTAAAATGATGTCACGTGGAATGATGAAACATGGACCGAACAAAGCTTTACTCAATACTGTAAAAGTCTTAAAATACCTAGTCACAAAATGGTCGCTGGGCACCCTTCTCTTCTGATGCTTCACAGAACGACTTCGCTCCCTGCACACATTTGCAAGGCACTTTGGTTTCTACTGTCATTAGTGGAAAGCGAAGCAAGGAAAACGTAGTTACCCAAAACTAAGGTTGCCAACTTTTTTTTTTTACTCGTTACGTTTCCTGCTGAAAGCAGCTTGGTCAGCAGACATTAGCAGGTGAAATAAATGTTGCCATGTCATGAAAAGCTTTGCCTGCTGATTTCCGTTGCTCAGGTTGCTACTTAAGATCCAGCAGTTGTTGTTGCTGCTGCTGCTGTTAAATTTTGTATACTGCCCGCAGGTCTCAAGGCATGTGCTTTGTTGAAATTTCAGCCTTCACGACATAGGAAAACGGCCAAGTAAACAGCTATTTTCGTGGAGGAGGGTCAAGATATTAACTGATAGGCATGGAATTTCAAATATAGCTATATAATCCCTAGTGTATTAAGATAAGACCTTTGGAGCTGGCATTTTTTTAAAAAGTTTTTTATGAACCACCCTAGCAGGGCAATAATTGTTCCTTGATAATTTGTCACCCCCCTCCATGATGGAACCTGGGACGACCCACCGCCCCCCCACATCCCTGGTTGCTGCTGCTTTCTTTGGGTGCCAGGATGGGCAAGCAACGGCTTGGCGGTTCCTCCCGGGCCTTTGAATCCACCCTTGAACTGGGAGGAGAGGAGGCCTCTATAACATCATCTACCTACTCCTTTGTTGCTGACCCTTTTCTTCTACTACCTGATGCTTCAGCCAGCAAGGCTCCAGGTGTGTGTGGAGTTTGCCTGCGGGAAGGCAGCCAAAGGAATGGGGAAGGAACAGGAGGAAGAAAGAGCGCCCGGTTCACCTCCCGCTTCAAAAGGGGATTTAAGGGAACCATCCAAGGCCAAGTATTTCTCTCAAGAAACAGAAGTTGCCCTGCCCGTCTCGCCACGCCGATTTGCCCAGGTGGGACTGTCATATCTGAGAAGCGCTGGAAGTTAAGACAGATGCCAGATTTTGGGTTGAGATAAATTGCCCTGGCTTTTGCCCTAAGCCAACGCAGAACCATGATGATTATGGAAGCTGAGAACGCAGCTGGATGCGACCATTGGCCCATCTAGGCCAGCATCCTGGTCTCACAGTGGCCAACCAAATGCCAGTGGGAAACCCGCAAGCAAGAAAATAAAGAATTTATTTATGTATGCTACAACGGCGGCAAAGTCATAATAGCACAAGGATGGAAGAATGAGGAAATGCCGACAAAAGAACAGCGGCAAGGGAAATTGGTGGATTATGCAGAAATGGCAAAATTGACATACAAATTGACATACAAATTGCGAGACAAGGACAACTGTGGCTTTAAAGAAGAAGGGGAACTTTTTACAAAACAAAAACAAAATGAACTGGACTCCTTGGCAGGGTTTGAATAAACATACACAAATTTATTGATTGTTAATATAACAGACAGATAATTTGAGGATCTTTACAATATGCAGAGAATAACATGTATTGAAAAATCAGAGAGAGGAGCTGAGAGAAGTCTCGGGGGGAGGGTTTTTCTTGGGGAGGGGAAAAAGTGGGGGAAATAATGAAGATGATATGTTTTGATAATTTGTTATGCTGAAATTCCTAATAAAAATTATTTTTTAAAAAATTGTCCTCTCCTTCATGAATTTGTCCAATCCTCTTTTAAAGTCATCTAGGTTTGTGGCCATCACTGCCTCCTGTGGCAGTGAGTTCCGCTGTTTAACTCTGTACTGTGGGAAGAAAGTCTTCCTTTTTTCTGTCCTGAATCTTCCAAGAGATGGGCCTCTCTCTCTATGAGATGAGCGGATCTCCCTGCTTCCATATCCCAACACAATGCTCCGCTACAGATGCCCTGCTGGATGTGCCTGCAACCAGTAGCAGGGCCTTTTTTGTGGTGGCCCCTCCGATGGAATCTAAGAAACTCAGCACTGGTTAAAAACATACTTGTGCCTCCCCCCTCACACAAACCAACCAACCAACCACACTGCAACCAACTGAACACAACCAAGCAAGCTTGTACCTTCCAATCTCTTGCCAATAAAAGTAAATAAATGTTTAATAAAGGACGTAGCCACATGATGCTGACACAAAAACACAGCACAAACACTATGCAATAGGTCAAAAGATCATTATCCTCCCCATCTCCTTCCCTCCCTCCCTCTCTTTTCCCCCAATGTCTATGACAAATATGTCTCATACAGAATATAAACGAACTCTGAAAAAGAATCTATGAATTGAAAATGGAGATGCTATATGTACTTTTCTTTGTTCATTTGTTTGTCTGATAACGTAAATAAATCCTTAATAAAAACTAATTTTAAAAACCCCGTACTTGTGCACAGAAACCTTTTCTGGCATTCAGGAGTTAATAAATGGTGCCTTTGGGCTGATCTGTTATGCTTTACATTAGTGCATTGCGATTTTCCTGCTTTTTCGAAACCTTTTAAACTTGCACAGCAGCTTGTGACGGTTTATAACGGCCTTTATAAATAAAATAAAAGGACTTCCGGAGGCGGCGCCAACGGCAATGGCGGTCTCCTTCTAGCTCGGAGGGAGAAGCTCCGCGGAAATCGGGTCTGTCCGCTACGGCGAAGCGGAGACCCTTGTGAAAATCACAGGCAGGAGAAGCCTGTGACCGTGGGACTCGGCGGGCACCTGCAGCGCCCCCCGGATTAGCGAAGGGACCCCGTAAGGGGCTCCGGAGCGCAACGGGAGTTTGTCGCAGTGCTGAGAGTCGATCGCTTTTTCCGTGGGGTGAAGCCGCACAGCTGTTGCCGGAGAGCGCTGACCTTTTTCCTGTGACAATTCGGCTGCTAAACAACTACCCGTGAGTAGGTGAAGTTTAAGAATTGGGACTTAAAGGAGAAAAAAAGGATTAATTTGGCACTGAAGCGGGAAGGTGTAAACAGGAAGTCCGCCTTTCCGTTTTCTGTACACAGTTCAAAGCAAAGACTCTTTAAGCTAAAGACCTAGAGAGCGGTGTTTTAAAAGCTCCAAATCCGAACATCAAAGTAAAAGAACTCCCCCCCCCCAAGCTACTGGAGGGGGGGGGAGAGGGAAAAGTGACTTTTTCACTTATGGAAAAAAATAGAGACAATTATCTAACTCCTGGGAACGGACTGTCAGGTCCACTAGAATTGTTGCACTGAGAGTCGCACTATTTATAGACAATGTAACTTTTTAATGGTTAACTCTGCAAAGGAGATACTTGTTGAAGGTCTTCTCTGGATTTGAAACTGTTGCTTGCTTTTTTGAGGGGGACTTAGGAAAGCTGGAAAAGATTCTTTATTGTAACTTCAATGACTGCTACAGTGTCCCCCTAGAGGAACATTGAAATTGCACACCCAGCTGTGGGATTTTTCCATTCTTGACTCTGGGGATTTTCCACGGTAAGACTTGACCGTGGGATTGACCTTGATTCATAGACAAAAGTGTGATGACTGATAGGACAACAAGATCGGGCAAGGCTAGAGTGCAGCAGCCCAGCACAGTTTCCCACCAACGTAGATCATCTGTTACCGGCCCTCCTGTGACACAGGGGGAAGATTTTGCACAAGCTGGGTCAAAAGGAATGGCTTCAGAAGGGGATTTTACTTCTGTGTTAAATAAAATTTATGAAAAATTGGAGGGCCTAAGCAAACAAGTTACTGAACAATCAACTAAAATAGACCGGAATACTGCCAGCATTAATAATTTGGGACAGAAGGTGAATTCCAATACAGAATCTATTGAAAAATTGCTGGAAGAATCTGCGTCTAATCGAAAAATAGCTGAGGAAGCAAAAGAAAAAGCAGTGGCTGTAGAGGAAGAAATAAAACCGATGCGCAAGCAGATTGGGGACCATCAGTCACTTCTGTCTATGATTGAACTGAGGGAGAAACAGACCAATCTGAGGATCCGGGCAGTACCGGAACTTGAAAAAGAGAACCTAAGTGACTACCTTACACAGGAATTTGGAAAATTTTGGAATTTGGAGGTGGAGCAAGACTTTAGGATAGTAAGTGCGTTCAGACTTGGAAGAGGAGGGAGAAAAAACAGGGTGAGAGACTGTTTGGTTACCCTCCGAACGAAAGAAGAGAGAGACAAAATACTGAGTGCGCACTTCCAGAAGACTTTGGAGATCAACGATTCGAGAGTGGAGATTTTTAAGGATATTCCGAAACATCTATTGGATCATAGAACCAACTACGGAGATCTGGTGGCCCTACTGAGAAGAAACAGAATTGTTTTTAGGTGGGAATTCCCCCAGGGACTATCTTTTACCTTTAAAGGGAAAGAGTTCAAAATAAGATCAGTGGAAGACAAGGGAAAATTTTTGAGAGACCACGAAGAAGACCTGCAAAAAGAAGTTCTAGAAGAGCTAAGAGCTTTAAGATCAGGAGTACTAGACATAGTACCACCACCTTTGGGACTGGACAAACTAAAAAAAGTGATACCACCGTCAGAACAAGAAGAACTTTTGGGAGCAGTTGGAGGAGAATAGAATAACCACACCATGTCTCTGCAATTATTAAGTTGGAACATTCATGGATTTAACTCCCCGGAGAAGAGGAAGAAAGTCTTTCATTTATTAAAAAAGGAACAATTGGACTTAATTTGTTTACAAGAAACACATGTGATAAGGCTACATAGGAAAGTACTGATTAATAAAAGATTGGGCCAAGAGTTTATCTCATCGGACAAGGTTAAAAAGAGAGGAGTCGTTATTTATGCCAAAGAGAGCCTATTACCGAAATTTGTTTTTAAAGATGAACAAGGAAGATTTGTGGCAATTGAGATTCAATCACAAGGAGAAAAATTTCTGATTGTAGGAGTTTATGCACCAAATGAGGGGAAATCTGAATTTTTCAAGAAATTGCATGAGACATTGCTAGACTATATGGACTACAACATTATTATGATGGGAGATATGAATGGAGTGGTATCTACAAATATGGACAAGTCGCAGAGACAGGTTGTAACTAAAGATGGCAGACTACCAAAAACTTTTTTTGAATTGACTGACAATATGGACTTGATTGACATCTGGAGAACTAAGAACCCCCTTGGAAGAGAGGGAACATTCTTCTCTGAAGCCAAAATGACATGGACAAGAATTGACCAAATATGGATAACTAGAGGACTGGCACCTAAGACTCGAAAAGTGGAAATTTGCCCAAAAACTTGCTCCGACCATAATGCGGTGAAGATGGAGATGAAACTAACACCAATCGGTTCCTTCAGATGGAGGATGAATGACACCTTATTTAGACATCAAGAGGTTACCAAGAAGGCCCAAAAAATCTTGAGAGACTATTTTGAGATAAATTTGAATACCACGGTTGAAAAAAGAGTAATCTGGGACGCAAGCAAAGCGGTCATGAGAGGGTTTCTGATTCAACAGAACGCAATAAAGAAGAGAATTCAAAATGAGAAAAAAGATAAAGTCTTGGAAAAAATAAAAGAAGGAGAGAAGAAATTAAGAGCGAAACCAAAGTCGCAAGAGATTCTGAGAGAAATAAAGCTATATCAAGTACAATATATGAAAATGATAAATCAGGAAGTAGAACGGAAAATTAAGCAGATGAGACAAAAGACATTTGAATCGGCTAATAAATGCGGGAAACTGCTAGCCTGGCAGATGAAAAAAAGACAAAAATTAAACACTATCACAAATCTGGATGTGGAAGGAAAGAACATACAGAATCCATTGGAGATTAGAAAGTGCTTCCAGAGATACTTTAAACAACTATATACACAAGGGCCACAGAAAGAGACTGATTTAGACCAATTTTTAAGAACAAATGGATTACAAAAAATCTCTCAAGAAAATAAGATAATGTTGAACCACAAAATTACAGAACAGGAGGTAGAAGGTGCCATTCAGAACATGCAGTTGGGTAAATCTCCAGGGCCGGATGGTCTAACCTCCAAATACTATAGATCTTTGAAAGACTGGTTAATTCAGCCACTAATGGAGGTCTGTAATGAAATTTTGGAGGGGGAAAAGGCGCCAGAGTCGTGGAAGGAAGCTTACATTACATTTATACCGAAAACTGAGTCTGAAAAGACACAACTCAAGAACTACCGCCCCATATCCCTGCTTAATGTGGATTACAAAATTTTTGCTGATATCTTGGCTAACAGATTAAAAAAGGTATTAGTCGAAGAGATACATAAAGACCAAGCTGGCTTTCTCCCAGGTAGACATCTGTCTGACAATACGAGGAATATAATTAACATTTTGGAGAAGCTGCAAGTGAACATCAATACCAAAGCAGTTTTAATTTTTATAGATGCGGAAAAAGCCTTTGATAATATTTCTTGGAATTTTATGAAGAAAAATCTTCAGGGAATGGGGGTGGGCCAAGGGTTTGAAAATGGTATAAGTGCAATTTACTCAGAACAAAAGGCTAAGTTAATAGTCAATAATGTGATGACAGAGGAATTTAAGATAGAGAAAGGGACACGACAAGGCTGCCCAATTTCCCCATTGCTTTTTATTTCGGTTCTGGAGGTTTTGCTGAATATGATCAGAAGGGACCGTCTGATTAAAGGTATTCAGGTCGGAGCCAAACAATACAAATTGAAAGCTTTTGCAGATGACCTAGTTTTGACGTTACAGGAGCCAGAATCTAGTACGAAAAGAGTATTAGAATTGATTCAAGAATTTGGTCATGTGGCAGGATTTAAGTTGAACAAGTCAAAAACTAAAGTGCTTGAGAAAAATTTTATGCCAATTGAGAAAGAGAGGTTTCAGAAGGAGACAGGTTTAACATTAGTTAAGAAAGTAAAATATTTGGGGGTTAATATGACTGCTAAGAATTTAAATTTATTTAAAGATAACAATGAGAAATGTTGGATAGAAGTGAAAAAAGATTTGGAAATATGGTCAAATCTGAAGCTTTCCTTGTTGGGTCGAATTGCAGCTATAAAGATGAATGTATTGCCAAAAATGTTATTTTTGTTTCAGTCATTGCAAATTTTGGACAAGATGGACTGTTTCAAGAAGTGGCAGAAAGATATTTCTAGATTTGTCTGGCAGGGCAAGAAGCCCAGAATAAAATTTAAAATACTAACTGACGCAAAGGAAAGAGGTGGATTTGCCCTGCCGGACCTTAAACTTTACTATGAATCAGCAGCATTCTGCTGGTTGAAAGATTGGCTGCTTCTTGAGAACACAGACATTTTGGATTTAGAAGGTTTCAATAATGTTTTTGGGTGGCATGCATATTTGTGGTACGACAAGGTTAAAGCACATAAAGCATTTAAAAACCATATTGTCAGGAAAGCATTGTTTAATGTCTGGATAAGATACAAAGACTTACTGGAAATTAAAACCCCAAGGTGGTTGTCACCAATGGAAGCGAAGGCTCAGAAAAAGCTCAATATGGAGGCCAATTGGCCGAAATATTGGGAAATATTGGAACAAGATGGAGACAAATTGAAATTGCAGAGTTTTGAGAAATTAAAAGATAAGGTGCCAGACTGGCTACATTATTATCAAATAAGAGAGGCCAATAATTTGGATAAAAAAATTGGCTTCCAGGTGGAAAAATCAAAATTGGAAACAGAACTGTTAGATCCCAAAACTAAGATACTTTCAAGAATGTATAACTTGCTGTTAAAATGGAATACGCAGGATGAAACGGTTAAATCTGCTATGATTAAATGGGCACAAGATGTTGGACATAACATTATGTTTGCTGACTGGGAACAGTTGTGGACCACCGGTATGAAATTTACGGCATGTAATGCCTTAAGAGAGAATATTATGAAAATGATATATAGGTGGTACATGACACCAGTCAAGCTTGCAAAAATATATCATCTGCCCGATAATAAATGTTGGAAATATAAAGAAAATGAAGGTACATTCTTTCACCTTTGGTGGACGTGCCCAAAGATTAAGGCTTTCTGGGAGATGATCTATAATGAAATGAAAAAGGTATTTAAATATACCTTTCTGAAGAAACCTGAGGCCTTTCTCCTGGGCATAGTCGGCCAATTGGTGCCAAAGAAGGATAGAACTTTGTTCATGTATGCAACAACAGCAGCAAGAATACTTATTGCAAAGTATTGGAAGACACAAGATTTACCCACTCTGGAAGAGTGGCAGATGAAGGTGATGGACTATATGGAATTGGCGGAAATGACTGGCAGAATCCGAGACCTGGGAGAAGAGTTGGTGGAAGAAGACTGGAAGAAATTTAAAGACTATCTGCAGAAATACTGTAAAATCAATGAATGTTAAAATGATGTTGGATTGAAAATAAGTGGCATTAGCAACAAAGTTAATAAGAATATGCAAAAATGAATTGATAATGGTTGAAAATATAGAGTTAAAAAATGTTAAGATATAGAGTTAAGATAAATGAAAGAGGGTAAGGATTTGCTGACTTGATTATGTAAATGGGAATACAAAAAGGGGAGGTGTGAGGAGGTCAAAGAAACAAGCAAAGGAGTTTAAAGTTATGAAAAACGGATTTGTTTTTAATTTTTTTTTTGTCTTTTGTATGTTGTATTTTTTATTTTTATTTTTTCTTTCATGTATTTTTGTATTCATGCTTTTGTAAAACTATAATAAATATTTCTTTTAAAAATATATAAATAAAATAAAAGAACGCAGTTACCTGCCATGTATGCTTTGCCTACAATTCTATGATTCTATGAGTCCATGGTACTTACTGTAACTTCTGATCTGCTGGGATGCTTGAGGGCAAGCGAGAAGTTCAGGTCAGTCTAAGATAGATTTGTATATACATCTCACAGGTTGCTTGAGAGGTGGCAAGTGCCACCAGAGGCACTGAAGTCTTTCAATTTTCTGCACTTGGGGGGTTGGGTGAAATCCCCAAAAAGGATGTTACTTTTTCTGTATGCCACAACAGCTGTGAGAATATTGTTAGTGAAGAATTGGAAGAAACAAGATTTACCAACTATCGAAGAATGGCAGATGAAGATGATGGACTACATGGAACTTGCCAAACTGACCGGGAGACTCCGAGACCAGAGAGAAGAGACGGTGGAAGAAGATTGGAAGAAGTTTAAGGAATAGTTTTAAAAAATATGTTAATATTTAAACCTTAGAATAACTTTTGAAAGTGGATATAGGCTGTAGGGTTAGAAGTAGAAGATAGGGGATTTTAAAATAGTATTTTTTGTAAGTGATAAAATGTGAAGTTATTTTAAGTGTGATTAAAAAAAAAGATGGTAAGAAATTATGATATATGTAAACTGCTAAAGATGAAGTAAAATGAAAATCAGATAGGTGGGACTTGGGGAAGCCCACTTAACAATATTTAGAAAAATAAGGCTATGACAAGAATTTGTTTGTATTGTTTGTCTTTTCTGTTTGTGTTTTTTATTTGTGTTATAAAATGAATAAGAAAATTTGGAAATAAATAAATAAAATTTCTGCGCTGGAAAAAGCTATGACTCGGGGGGGCGGGGGGGCTTTGGGCACAGGACTCTATCCCCCACCCCCAAATATCTGGAGGTAGGATTGTCAGCCTACTAGAAGACGAATAGTCTGGCTTGCTCTTGCACCTCTGATTCACAGAAAGGAGCTGGTGAAACTTTCCGCAGCACAGAAGAAATTCGCATTGTCACCTGCTAATGTCTTCTGGTCAGATTGCCATACTAGGGAAGAGCTCTTCCTGCCTCACCTTCCTCAGCTGGCAACTTCACCTGCCTCGTGGAGACACTGCCAAACCCTCGCAGAGCCTGCAACGTCGGCCAAAATCCTCTCTCCTAAAAAAAGACTCTGGAAAGTACCAAGGTCACAAGGTGGTTAGATTGGTCTCAACTAGGGCCAGGGCCTTTTCAGTACTGGCCCCAACTTGGTGGAATGCTCTGTCACAAGAGACCAGGGCCCTGCAGGACTTGACATCTTTCCGCAAAGCCTGCAAGACAGAGCTGTTCCACCAGGCCTTCGGTTTGGACTCAGTCTGACCCTTAGGTTTCCCTCCCCTTATGGTCTGGATCTATGGGCTACTTTTAATATGAGGCTGCATTTTAAATTGCATTTTAACCTGCATTTTAAATTGGTTTTTTTTGTCCCTACAGTGGTACCTCGGGTTAAGAACTTAATTTGTTCTAGAGGTCTGTTCTTAACCTGAAACTATTCTTAACCTGAAGCACCACTTTGCTAATGGGGCCTCCCGCTGCCGCCGTGCCGCTGGAGCACGATTTCTGTTCTTATCCTGAAGCAAAGTTCTTAACCCGAGGTACTATTTCTGGGTTAGCGGCATCTGTAACCTGAAGCGTATGTAACCCGAGGTACCACTGTATTATGTTTTTACTGTATTTTTACTGGTGTTAACCGCCCTGAGCCCGGCTCTGGCCAGGGGGGGCGGGCTATAAATAAAATCTATTTATTTATTTTATTTCAGAGTCAAGCCATCCTCTGCGTCAGCTTAGGAACAACATATGGAGCTGTCTTGTGCTGAGGCTCCATACTGTAGACACGGGCTGGCAGCATCTCTCTGGGATCGCAGGCAGGTCTCATTCTAAGTCCAGTCTGGAGATGCCCTTGTCGAATGAGCCAGAGTCTTTCTGCCACAGAGCTATGGCCCTTCCCATCTCCCTGGGTTGAGGATTGGTGTAGCCAAGCGACAATTCATGCTTGCGATGCGAGATTCAGATATCCACCTTTTCGCATCCACAGTGCGTTGCAATTCGGGCTTAGAATAATAAACAAGAAATAGACAGACAGCAGGATGTTGGTTCACCCTCAGCCATAAGATTGCTGTTGTCTGTGTTGTCTGTGTCTGTGCCAGCATGAGAACCAGTGTAATGGTGGTGTTAAGTTGTGGGCGAACATATCAGACGACACAGCGATTCTTCAAACGCTCTTGTTTATTCAAAGGCCAGAACAGACTGAACTGAGGAGCTCAGCCAGCCTGCTTATATAGAGCTCCAGTACAACGTAACTGTTGCAACTTTCTAAAACTATCCAATCACTGAACGTCACTTTCGATCCTTCATTTGCATACAAACTATCCAATCACTGAACGTCACATTCGATCCTTCATTTGCATACAAACTATCCAATCACTGAACGTCACTTTCGATCCTTCATTTGCATACAAACTATCCAATCACTGAACGTCACTTTCGATCCTTCATTTGCATAACTATCTACATTATCCCCCTACTGGCCCAGGGTGAGAACTTCAGTACATAACAGGTGGTGTAATGGTTAGAGCATGGGTAGGCAAACTAAGGCCTGGGGGCTGGATCCGGCCCAATCACCTTCTCCGTCCAGCCCACGGATGGTCCAGGAATTAGCATGTTTTTACATGAGTAGAATTTGTCCTTTTATTTAAAATGCATCTCTGGTTTATTTGTGGGGCCTGCCTGGTGTTTTTACATGAGTCAGCGGTTCTCAACCTATGGGTCCCCAGATGTCTGGCCTTGCTAGCTAGGGGTGATGGGAGTTGTAGTTCAACAACATCTGGGGACCCACAGGTTGAGAAAGACTGAATGTGTGCTCTTTTTTAAAATGCATCTCTGGGTTATTTGTGGTTCAATCCCCCCCGCCCAAATATAGTCCGGCCCCCAACAAGGTCTGAGGGACAGTGGACCAGCCCCCTGCTGAAAAAGTTTGCTGACCCCTGGGTTAGAGTGTTGGACCCTGACCTGGGAGAGTAGGGTTCGAATCCCTACTCAGCCATGAAGCTCACAGGGTGACCTTGGGCCAGTCCCTTGCTCCTTTTTTTTAAAAAAATTATATTTTATTAGTTTTCCATACATTTATACCACATTAACAATTTGCATTAAACTTTTCGGTTTTTTGACTTCCTTCGGCTTCTCTGCCAATCATTCAAATTCTAATTTTTTTAAATACACATTTCCAAATTTTAGTATTGCCTTTATACCTACCCCCTCTTATATTTTGCTTTTTTACAATATTTCTTATTCTGTTACAGAGCTTCTTTAAATGCCACTAACGTTATTCCATTATCACTTATACATTCCCAGTATTCTGCTAATTTTCTCCAGTCCTCGATGAATTTTTGATCTCGTTGATATCTAATCTTCCCAGTCAGTTTATCAAGTTCTGCATAGTCCATCAGCTTCATTCTCCATTCCTCCAACGTTGGTATTTGTTCTTGTTTCCATTTCTGGGCCAGTAGTATTCTTGCCGCTGTCACTGCATATTGGAAAATTTTGTAGTCCTTTCTATTTATTTCATTACCAACAATTCCTAAGAGAAAAGCCTCTGGCTTCTTAACAAATGTGTATTTCAACATTTTTTTCAGCTCATTATATATCAACTCCCAGAAGCTTTTCACTTTCTTGCATTCCCACCACATATGAAAAAATGTACCATCTTTTTCTTTACATTTCCAACACTTCTTACATGTTTTGTACATTTTTGCAAGTTTTACTGGTGTAATATACCATCTATATATCATTTTCATAATATTTTCCTTTAATGCAGTACATGCAGTAAATTTAATACTTTCATTCCATAGTTTTATCCAATCGTTAAATTGTATATTATGTCCAATATCTCTGGCCCATTTTATCATAACTGATTTAACTTCTTCATCCTTTGTATGCCATTCCAACAATATCTTACACATTTTGGATAGGATTTTATATTCATTATTTATTATTTCTATTTGAAATTTAGAATCCTTCTCTGCATATCCATATTCTTTAAGATCTTTCTTAAACATTTCATTTATTTGGAGATAATGTAGCCAATCATACACAAACTCTTTCACTTCTTCATAGGGTTTCATTTTCCATTTCCCCCCTTCTTTAGTAATCAAATTTCCATATGTAATCCAATTCTTTCTCATATTAATTTTTTTAACAGTCATAACCTCTAACGGAGACAACCAGTGTGGAATTTTTGCTTCCAGTAGGTTTTTATACCTCTCCCATATTTCTGTTAACGGTCCTCGGAAAATGTGGTCTCCAAAACCTCTATGGATTTTCTTCTTTCCAGCCCATAAATACGTGTGCCATCCAAATCTATTATCAAATCCTTCCAAATCCAGCAACTCTGTATTTTCTAATTTTATCCATTCCTTTAACCAACAGAGACATGAGGCTTCATAATACAATTTCAAGTCTGGCAAGGTGAAGCCTCCTCTTTCTTTTGAATCAGTTAATAACTTAAATTGAATTCTTGGCTTCTTTCCCTGCCAGATATACCTCAAAATCACTCTTTGCCATTCTTTAAAAACCCCAGTCCCCTTGATTATTGGAATCGTTTGATACAAAAACAATAGTTTTGGTAACACGCTCATCTTTATCGTTGAAATCCTTCCCCAAAATGACAATTTCATTCGTCCCCACACATCCAGATCTTTCTTTATCCCATTCCACACTGGTATGTAATTATTCTGATATAAATCTATATTCTTGGGGGTTATCCAAATACCTAAATATTTCACCTTTTTCACCACTTCTATACCAGCTTGTTGCTGTATATTTTCTATCTTATCTAGAGCCATATTCTTAACAATTATTTTAGTCTTTTTCTTATTCAGTATAAATCCTGCCACTTGGCCAAATCTCTCTACCTCCATAAGTATATTTTTCATACTTTCTAAAGGATCTTCCACCGTTATGACCAGATCATCGGCAAAGGCTTTCACCTTATATTCGTTCCGGCCTACTGCAACCCCTTTTATTGCCTCATTTTCTCTTAGTGATTTTAGAAAGACCTCCAGTACCATGATGAATAACAATGGTGAAAGTGGACATCCTTGTCGCGTACCTTTAGATATCCCTATTTCCTCCGTGATCACATTGTTTACAATTAATTTAGCTTTCTGCTCAGTATAAATTGCTTTTATTCCATTGAGAAATTCCTTCCCTACCTCCATATGTTCTAAACTTTTTAACATAAAGTCCCAAGATATGTTATCGAAGGCCTTTTCTGCATCAACAAATATTAACATAGCTTGTTTCTCATTTCTGGCAGTCAGATATTCCAAAATATTAATTATATTCCTTACATTATCTCTCATCTGTCTGCCAGGTAGGAAACCCGCTTGATCCTTATGTATAATATCTTGCAGTATTTTTTTTATCCTTTTCGCCAAAATACTTGCGAAGATTTTATAATCTGTATTAAGTAGTGAAATCGGCCTATAGTTTTTTACTTGTGTTAAGTCAGAATCTTGTTTCAGAATAAATGTGATAAATGCTTTCTTCCATGTTTCCGGAATTTCTCTTTCTTTAAGAATATTGTCCATAACTTCTTTCAGAGGCAACGACAGGATGTGTTTCATCTCTTTATAATATCTTGCTGTAAATCCATCAGGTCCTGGAGCTTTCCCTTTTTAAAGTTCTTTTATAGCCTCTTTTATTTCATCTATTTCAATTGGGGTGTTCAGCCTATCTCTTTTTTCTGTCGGGATCTTCTGCACCATTTTTTCTTTTAAGTGTCTTTCTATTTTCCTCATATTCTTCTTCTCTGTTCTTTTATATAAATGTCTGTAAAAGTCCAAGAATCCTTTTCTGATACCTTTTGGGCTATCTATTTCTTCTCCCTCCACGATGATTTTGTTAATTGTATTCTGTTCTTTTCTTTTTTTGATTTGCCATGCCAGCCATTTTCCTGATTTGTTCGCCGATTCAAAATTCCTTTGTCTCATTCTTTTTATATTCCATTCAACCTCTTTATTGATTATCATCGCAAATTGTGTTTGCAGCGCCTTTATATTCTGTTTTACTTTCTCATTGTTCGGTTTTTTAACCAGTTTTTGTTCGTTGTCCATTATTTGTCTTAAAATTTCCTTCTTTCCTTTTTCTCTATTTTTATTTTTGATTGAATTCTGCTGAATAAAGAATCCTCTCATAACCGCCTTGCTGGCATCCCAAACAGTGTTGATTTTCGTGCCTTTGTTATAATTATTTGTAAAATAGTCCATCAGAGATTTTTGGGCTTTCTCCACAATTTTTTGATCATCTAGGAGGTAATCGTTCATTCTCCATCTGAATGTTCTCTCTTCATATCCTTGTAATTCAAATTTTATTGGACTGTGATCTGAAATTACTCTTGGTTGAATTTCTATTTGTTTGATTCTTGGAGTTAGCTTATTTGAGACCCAAATTTGATCAATTCTCGACATTGACTGGTTCAGATCAGAATAAAATGTGAATTGTTTTTCCAGTGGATGTCTCAATCTCCAGATATCTATTAAGTTGCAGCTTTTTATCATTGAAAAGAATGTTTTTGGAAGTTTCCCTTCTTTACTAGTTCCTGCTGCTCTTAATCTGTCCATTTCCAATGACACCACACCATTCATGTCCCCCAGTATTATTATCTTTTGGTCTACATATTCGAACAGCTTTTCTTCCAGATTTCTAAAGAAGTCAGCCTTATTTCCGTTTGGTGCATAGATCCCGACAATTATTATTTTTTCGCCTTGCCATTTGATCTGGACCGCGATGATTCTTCCTTCTTCATCTTTGAAAATTTGTTGGGCATCAATTTTGTTCCTCACATATATTACCACTCCTCTCTTCTTGCTTTTATCAGAGGATATGAACTCGTTCCCTAATCTTCTGTTAATCAAAACTTTTCTATGTTTCTTTGCCACATGAGTTTCTTGTAGGCAGATTATGTCCAAATTTTTCTTTTTTAAACATTGTTCAATTTTATTCCTTTTTTCCCTATCATTCATTCCATTAATATTCCAATTCCAAATTTTTAATGCATTATTGCCTCTTAAATTAAATATGAACTTTTTATAATTTATTGTCCCTTTGCTTTTCCTTCCTCCTCCTCCTCCTCCTCTTCTTCTTCTTCTTCTTCTTCCTCTTCCTCTTCTTCTTCTGATACCTTTCCTCTCTCATCTTTTTCTTCACCTACCTTTGGGCCCAGTCCTCCTGCTCCTACTCCTCCTACAGCTCCTTTTTCTTCATCTTCTTCTGCTCTTAATCTTTATATTTTCTCTGGAACTTGCTTGTCTCTTCTGGGCTAGTCAATCTGTGTTTCTTACTTTTATAAAAGAATGAGATTCCTTCAGGGAATTCCCATCTGAATTCTATATTGTTTCTCTTGAGAATTTGTACAAATGCTTTATATGGTTCTCTTCGTTTCAATAATCTTATTGGAATATCTTTAAAGATGATGATGTAATTTCCATCGATGTTTAATCTTTTTTCTCTGTTCTTTTGTAGTATCTGGTTCCTCATGTCTCTATCTTTAAATGTAATTAAACAGTCTCCTGGTGCTTTCTCCTAGCCTCACCTACCTCACAGGGTTGACGTGAGGATAATATGGGAAGGAGGAGAACCATCTGTGCCCCTTGACCTCTTTGAAGGAAACAGGTGATATATAAACAAAAAAGGAATGTGTTTGGTTGTAAGTCTCTTTGGGCAAGATAAAGAGGCAAACGATTTAAACGAATGAATGAAAATGTGCCTTTTGGCCTTTGCAGCAGTTCCCATGCAGCATGCATGACTGGAAAAGATGCTAACTAGATGATCGCTCTGGGACGAAGTAAATATCATAATAATTGGGGGGGGGGTGCATTTTACTGCCTGCAGTTTCCTTTGCTAAACATCAGTTTGAAAATTGGCTGCCTTTGCAAGATTCTGTTTGCTTTGTGATTTTATTCGCTTAAATTTTGAACCTAAGCTGACTCCTCCTCACCCCAGCTTTCCTAATAATAATAATTAATAATAATAATATATTATTTATACCCCGCCCATCTGGCTGGGTTTCCCCAGCCACTCTGGGCGGCTTACAACAGAATATTAAACTACAATAGTCTATTAAACATTAAAAGCTTCCCTAAACAGGGCTGCCTTCAGATGTCTTCTAAAAGTCTGGCAGTTGTTTATCTCCTTGACATCTGGTGGGAGGGCGTTCCACAGGGCGGGTGCCACCACCGAGAAGGCCCTCTGCCTGCTTCCCTGTAACTTGGCTTCTTGCAGGGAGGGAACCGCCAGAAGGCCCTCAGCGCTGGACCTCAGTGTCCGGGCAAAACGATGGGAGTGGAGACAGGACCGAGGCCGTTTAGGGCTTTAAAGGTCAGCACCAACACTTTGAATTGTGCCCGGAAACGTACTGGGAGCCAATGTAGGTCTTTCAGGATTGCTGTTATGTGGTCTCGGCGGCTGCTCCCAGTCACCAGTCTAGCTGCCGCATTCTGGATTAGTTGTAGTTTCCAGGTCACCTTCAAAGGCAGCCCCACTACCTTTGTAGTCCTACTTCCATCTGGCTCCGTTCTGTTAATTGTTCCAGCTGGCTGGCCATGCCGGCTGCCCCTTTGCAAAAGACAGGATCCCAGTTCTGTTGCTCGGCCCATGAGAGAGCTCAGGGCTTTACTCTCCCAGAGAGCCAGAGGCTGGGATGCCGCAGAGAAGGTAAGAAAGATGTAGCATGATAGAAATTTATTAAACTATACATGGCATGGAGAAAGTGCATAAAGCTTCTCTCTCTCTCTCTCTCTCTCTCTCTCTCTCTCTCTCTCTCTTCACAACACCAGAACTCAAGGATATCCAATGAAGCTGAATGTTGGAAGATTTAGGACACATCAAAAGATGTGCTTCTTTATGCAGCACAAACTGTGGAACTCCCTGCCACAGTGATGGCCACCAACTTGGATGACTTTTCAAGAGGATTAGGCAAATTCAGGGAGGAGGCAAGGGCTATCAAGAGCTACTATCCATGACATCTATTCTCTGCCTCCCCAGTTGGAGGCAGCTGTGCTTCTGAATGCCAGTTGCTAGAAGGCACAGGCGGGGAGAGTGATCCTGTGCAGGCTGAGGCATACCTAGGGGTGGTGGGAGGAGCTTGTTGATGCAAATACAACTGGAAGCTCCCGCATGACATCACCGGGGGTCATGCCATGGCCCTAGCCACCAGCAGGGCATCGGACAGGATCCACGACCGCCGGATTCCTTTAACGGAATACCCAAAAGAGGAGGGGTAGATGATGGCGCATACCCAATCCTCCAACACAGCACACATATTCCAATGCCTAACCACCAATACCAGAAAGTTGTGACGAGGTTTGATCTTCTTGCATTCCATGGGACTCTCAAGTGTTTTCTCCAGCACCATAATTCAAAAGCATCAATTCTTCGGCGATCAGCCTTCTTTATGGTCCAGCTCTCACTTCCATACATCACTACTGGGAAAACCATAGCTTTGACTATACGGACCTTTGTTGGCAAGGTGATGTCTCTGCTTTTTAAGATGGTGTCTAGGTTTGTCATTGCTTTTCTCCCAAGGAGCAGGCGTCTTTTAATTTTGTGACTGCTGTCACCATCTGCAGTGATCATGGAGCCCAAGAAAGTAAAATCTCTCACTGCCTCCATTTCCTAGCGTGGGGCACAAAATATACTTGGGTCGTGTAAAATGCAGGGGGTTGGACTAGATGACCCTCGGGGTCCCTTCTGACTCTACATTTCTGTGATTCTGTGAGTCTATGATAAACCCTTACAATGCCGGAATCTCAGATGAATAATCCTCAATAAACACACGAGACGTAACCGGCTGCGTTCTTAGATAAACAAGGTATACTATTCATTGTATCAAATTGTAAATTTCAACAGAAGTAACGCGTAAAGTTCAACAAATGAACAAAGCAGAAGACCCAGTGGATCAGATCATTCTCTAGTCAGTTCATGAATAAGGTCCATATGTGACCAGAGCTTTGTTTGTTGTTGTTTTGTCAGTGGAATCTCAGCTAAAGCATCCAAGACAGGTGGGTATTCAACCTCTGCTTTAAAACCTCCAAGGAAGGAAAGTCCACGACCTCCTGAGAGAGACTCTCTCACTGTCAAACAGCTCTTACTGTCAGAAAATTATTCCTGATGTTGAGTCGGAATCTCCTCTCTTGCAACTTGAAGCCATTGGTTCTCCAGAGCAGGAGAAAACAAGCTTGTTCCCTCTAACGTGTGACAGGCCTTCAGATATTTGAAGGTGGCTATCCTATCTCTTTGATGCTTTTGAATTCTGGTGCTGGAGGAGACTCTGGAGAGTCCCATGGACTGCAAGAAGATCAAACCTCTCCATTCTGAAGGAAATCAGCCCTGAGTGCTTACTGGAAGGACAGATCCTGAAGCCGAGGCTCCAGTACTTTGGCAACCTCGTGAGAAGAGAAGGCTCCCTGGAAAAGACCCTGATGTTGGGAAAGATGGAGGGCACAAGGAGAAGGGGATGACAGAGGATGAGATGGTGGGACAGTGTTCTCGAAGCTACAAACATGAGTCTGACCAAACTGTGGGAGGCAGTGGAAGACAGGAGTGCCTGGCGTGCTCTGGTCCAGGGGGTCACAAAGAGGCGGACACGACTGAACGACTAAACAACAACAACATCCTATCTCTTCTCAGTGTCCTCTTTTCCAGGCTAACCATACCCAGCTCCTTCAACCGTTCCTCATCAGGCTTGGCTTCCAGACCCTTGACCATCTTGGTCGCCCTCCTCCACACCTTCCAGCTTGTCAGCATCCTTCCTAAATTGGGGCACCCAGAATTGGACACAGTATTCCAGGTACCGTCTGAAGTTCCTCATCTGTGACTAAACTGGGGCATACACCCAATGTGGTGGGGCCCTCCCACCAGATGTCAAAGAGAAGAACAACTATAAGACTTTAAGAAGACATCTGAAGGCAGCCCTGTTTAGGGAAGCTTTTAATGTTCAGTAGGCTATTGTGTTTTAATATTTTGTTGGAAGCCGCCCAGAGTGGCTGGGGAAACCCAGCCAAATGGGCGGGGTATAAATTATTATTATTATTATTATTATTATTATTATTATTATTACTACTACTACTACTATTCTGGGATGCAATGCTCAGGCCTGCCCCTCAACAATGGATAGGAATATTAATTTGTTGTTGTTGTTGTTTAGTCATTTAGTCATGTCTGACTCTTCGTGACCCCATGGACCAGAGCACGCCAGGCACTTCTGTCTTCCCTTGCCTCCTGCAGTTTGGTCAAACTCATGTTCATAGCTTCGAGAACACTGTCCCACCATCTCGTCCTCTGTCGTCCCCTTCTCCTTGTGCCCTCCATCTTTCCCAACATCAGGGTCTTTTCCAGGGAGTCTTCTCTTCTCATGAGGTGGCCAAAGTATTGGGGCCTCAGCTTCAGGCTCTGTCCTTCCAGTGAGCACTCAGGGCTGATTTCCTTCAGAATGGAGAGGTTGGATCTTCTTGCAGTCCATGGGACTCTCAAGAGTCTCCTCCAGCACCAGAATTCAATAGCATCCATTCTTCAGCGATCAGCCTTCTTTATGGTCCAGCTCTCACTTCCATACATTACTACTGGGAAAACCAGAGCTTTAGCTATACAGACCTTTATTGGAAAGGTGATGTCTCTGCTTTTTAAGATGCTGTCTAGGTTTATCATTGCTTTCCTCCCAAGAAGCAGGCGTCTTTTAATTTCGTGACTGCTGTCACCATCTGCAGTGATCAATATTAATTTATTTCATTATAATTGTATCCCACCTTTCCTCCAAAGAGCTCAAGGTGGAATATATGATTTTTATTTATTTATTTTTCTGCTCCCCCCATTTTCCCCTTCACAGGTTAGGTTAGGCTAAGAGGTCACCCCAGCGAGCTTCATGGCCAAGTGAGGAACAAAACCCAGGTCTCCCTGGTCCAACACTCTAACCACTGCACCACACTGCCTCTCAGTCTTGAAGGAGAGAAAGAGATGGGTTTCCAGGCAGAGCACAACCACCCACCCATGAGTGACGTGGGCCACCAATCCTGGTTCTCGGTTAGCCACACATAACCTGATACCTTATAGCAGGCTGGCTGGACCCCTGAGATGCACCCGCCGGCAAAGTTTCACTTCCCAAACTATAGAACTATTTTTGACACGCTCAGCTTCCTTCCTTCTTTTTTTTAATTCATGGGAGGGGGGAAAACAGCAAATAAACCCGACTTCAAGATGGGCATCTCTGAAGCATTGTAACGGCAGGCCTTTACCTCCCCAGGAAACCTGCCCCCCCCCATTAACCCACAAAACATGCCCCAAATGTTCCAGGACTTCCTCAGGCTCTTAGGTTCCTCCTTTTTCTGAAAACTGCATCTTTGAAAAACGGAGGGCAGGCCTGGCAGCTGCAGACTGTATAGGCCAGGTGTGAGGCAGGAGGGCGCCCATCAAGTCGTCGTCATCCCCCCCCCCGAGCCCTGGCAATGAGGCACACGGCTCTACATCTTGGCTGTCACTGAACTCAGCGCCCACACAGCTCTGGGCACAAGGAAGCAGAAATCCACATGCAGAAATTTCAGAGCTGCTAGGCTGGAGGTGCTTCTGAGCAGCCAGACTGAAGATGTTTGCTGCGTTCTGCTCAGAGGCTTGTTTTTAAAGCACATCTGTGGAACCAGGGTGCTCTAATCTGTGTATGTGCACATTAATTAACACACACATAGGAGCAGAAGTGAGGGTGCTCTGACCACACTCGCCCTGAAAACCTCAGAAAGAACACACACAAATAATAATAATAATAATAATAATAATAATAATAATAATAATAATTTATTATTTATACCCCGCCTATCTGGCTAGGCTTCCCCAGCCACTCTGGGTGGCTTCCAACAAAATATTAAAATACCATAATGCATCAAACATTAAAAGCTTCCCTGAACAGGGCTGCCTTCAGATGTCTTCTAAAAGTCTGGTAGTTGTTGTTCTCTTTGACATCTGGTGGGAGGGCGTTCCACAGGGCAGGCGCCACTACCGAGAAGGCCCTCTGGCTGGTTCCCTGTAACTTGGCTTCTGGTAGGGAGGGAACCGCCAGAAGGCCCTCGGCGCTGGATCTCAGTGTCCGGGCAGAACAATTGAGGTGGAGACGCTCCTTCAGATATACAGGACGGAGGCCGTTTAGGGCTTTAAAAGTCAACACCAACACTTTGAATTGTGCTCAGAAATGTACTGGGAGCCAATGTAGGTCTTGTCTAGTCTATGTCAGCCTTTGCCTTGCTGTTTTGGACTACAGGAACATTTGGAGTGAGGCAATGAGTTGGCCAAAGGCTAATCTATGCATATCTTGTTCAAATGTGATGTAAGGACAGAAGAAGAACTTTGCTGGATCCGGCCAATGGCCCGTCTAGTCCAGCAGCCTGTTCTCACAGTCGCCAACCAGATGTCCCCATGGGAATTGGAGCACAAGAGCAACTCTCCACTGCTGTGGTTTCTAGCAGTTGGCATTCAGAAGCATTGCTGCCTCCTGGCACAGAGCCCAGCGACCCTGGCAAGTGGCCATTGATAGCCCTCCTCGCCATGAATCCGTCCCCCTGCAGGAGGGAGTTCCACAGTTTATCCATGCGCCGCATGAAGAAGGACTTCCATTCTTTGGCTCTGAATCTTTGGACATTGCAGTGGCTTTGCAGGCTGCAATATATCGTCCAACATTTCTCCAAATCATAATAAATAGTAATAATAATTATAATTATAAATTTTATTTATACCCTGCCCTCCACAGCCAAGACTGGGCTCAGGGCAGCTAACACCAGGTATAAAAACAATTGATTAAAATACAACTTAAAAACAAGATTAAGTACAACATTAAAATGCAGCCTCATTCCAGCAGAAACTCAAATCAAAAACTTTTTGGAGGGATGAAAACATTCAAATCTTCACCAAGGCCAGCTATCCAGACTGGTCCTGCGTGGGCCAGAAAAAAGCCAGGGAAGTCCCCAAATAGGAGTTCCATCACAGGAGGAGAAAGGAAAAAGGAAAGAGGGGATCAAGTTGATTCCACGCCAAAGGCCAGGCGGAACAACTCTGTCTTACAGGCCCTGCGGAAAGAAATCAGATCCTGCAGGGCCCTGGTCTCATGAGACAGAGCGTTCCACCAGGCCGGGGCCAGTTTTGAAAAGGCCCTGCTCTGGTTGAGGCTAATCTGACTTTCTTAGGGCCCGGGACCACTAGGGTGTTGCTATTTATGGACCTTAAAGTCCTCTGTGGGGCATACCAGGAGAGGCAGTCCTGTATTAAATTAAAATAGGGGCATCCTATTATTATATTGGTATTGGTATTATTTCACTATTTATACCCCACCCAAAAAAGTTTTTGAGTTTCTGCTGAAATGAGGCTGCATTTTAATGTTGTACAGTCATACCTCGGGATAAATATGCTTCAGGATAAGTATTTTCGGGTTGCGCTCCACGGCGACCCGGTTACTTCTGGGTTTCGCCGCTCGCACATGTGCAGATGGTCAAAATGGCGTCACGCGCATGCGCGGAAGTGGCGAAACGCAACCTACGCATGCGCAGACGCGCAGTCACATCTTACGTTCTATTCAGAATGCGAACGGGGCTCTGGAATGGATCCCGTTCGCATCCCGAGGTACTACTGTATTTTGATCTTGTTTTTAAGTTGTATTTCAATCAATTGCTTTATATTTGGTGTTAGCTGCCCTGAGCTCGGTCTTGGCTGGGGAGGGCGGGGTATAAATAATAATAATAATAATAATAATAATAATAATAATAATCTGACTGGGTTGCCCCAGCCGCTCTGGGCAGCTCGCAACATATATAAAAACATTTTTTAAAAGAACCTTCCCTGTACAGGGCAGCCTTCAGATAGCTCAGGAGTCGGATAACTCCCTACCCTCTACAATTTCTCCGATGAAAACAAGGACGTCCTAAGCAAAAGCGAGACGTTCTGGGATCAAATCAGAAACCGAGATGGCTTCTGCAAATCCGGGACTGTCCCTGAGACACTCGGAGGGCCTGGACACTTTGCCTTTCAGCTTGCACCAGGTCTGGGGGCGGGGGGCACAGAAGCCCTTCTCCCTGGCGGGGTCCAGAAAAAAGGGTGCTTTGGCTCTCTGTTGCCTGGAAGAGGTTAATTTTTGTGCGCCTCTCCCTGGCTGGGACGGAACATGTGTCTGTTGCTATGGTTGCGCTATACTTGAAGGGGCTGCTTGGATAATTATTGCAAACATCCATTCTGCTACTTCCTGCCCCCCCTTCCCTCTCTCTTTCTCTCTCTCTCTCCCAAACAAGAAGTGAGGGACAGAAGGGCCTGGAGGGAGAGAAACCCCTTCACAGGGCGGAGAAGGTGCCCAGGACCGCTGGGTCCTGCTCTGCACCTTTTGCCCTGCAGGATTACAGAGCCCCTGGGCAGCCCTTATCCGGGGAAACCAAGCAAGCAGCACTGAATGCTAAGATGGCAAGGAGAGCCACAGTATCTCCTCTGTGCAGCAAAATAATGGAGGACGAAGGGGAAAACCTGTGCCAACTCCATCCAGCCCAACACAATTTCTAGTGCTCTGGTGCCAGGGCAGCGTTGCAGAGGCAGAACCGGGATGCTTTCAGACAGAACCATAGAATTGTAGAGCTGGAGCATCATCCAGTCCAGGGGTCAGCAACCTTTTTCAGCCTTGGGCCGGTCCACCGCCCACAGACCATATGGGGGGGGCGGACTATATTTTGAAGGAAAAAAATGAATAATAATAATAATAAGACAGTGGAAGACAGTGGAAGACAGGAGTGCCTGGCGTGCTCTGGTCCATGGGGTCACGAAGAGTCAGACACGACTAAACGACTAAACAACAATAATAATAATAATAATTTATTTATACCCCGCCCATCTGGCTGGGCTTCCCCAGCCACTCTGGGCAGCTTCCAACAAAATATTAAACAGCAGTCACAAAATTAAAAGACGCCTGCTTCTTGGGAGGAAAGCAATGACAAACCTAGACAGCATCCTAAAAAGCAGAGACATCACCTTGCCAACAAAGGTCCGTATAGTTAAAGCTCTGGTTTTCCCAGTAGTGATGTATGGAAGTGAGAGCTGGACCATAAAGAAGGCTGATCGCCGAAGAATTGATGCTTTTGAATTCTGGTGCTGGAGGAGACTCTTGAGAGTCCCATGGACTGCAAGAAGATCAAACGTATCCATTCTGAAGGAAATCAGCCCTGAGTGCTCACTGGAAGGACAGATCCTGAAGCTGAGGCTCCAAGACTTTGGCCACCTCAGGAGAAGAGAAGACTCCCTGGAAAAGACCCTGATGTTGGGAAAGATGGAGGGCACAAGGAGAAGGGGATGACAGAGGACGAGATGGTTGGATAGTGTTCTTGTAGCTACCAGCATGAGTTTGACCAAACTGGGAGGCAGTGGAAGACAGGAGTGCCTGGTGTGCTCTGGTCCAGGGGGCACGAAGAGTCAGACACGACTAAACAACTAAACAACAACAACAACAACAACAACAACAACAATTTATTTATACCCCACCCATCTGGCTGGGCTTCTCCAGCCACTCTGGGCAGCTTCTAATAAAATATTAAAATACCGTAATATATCGAACATTAAAAGCTTCCTGTTAAGTTGTGGGTGAACATATCAGACGACACAGCGATTCTTCAAACAGCTCTTCTTTATTCAGAGGCCAGAACTGAACTGAACTGAAGGGCTCAGTCAGCCTGCTTATATACAGCTCCAGTACAACGTTACTGTAGCAACTTTCTAAAACTGTCCAATCACTGAACGCCACTTTCGATCCTTCATTTGCATAACTATCTACAGTATCCCCCTGCTGGCCCAGGGTGAGAACTTCAGTACATAACACTTCCCTAAGCACTTGCGCATGAGCACAAGATATTTCCGGTGCTCCTCCGACCCGGAAGTGGGCAGCTGCGCAATGCAGCGTCGGTAAGAGAGGGTGGCAGCAGCAGGCGACGGAGGTTGCTGCGGGCTGCATAAACGAGTCCCTTGGGCCTTATCTGGCCCGCTGGCCTTAGTTTGGTGAGCCTGTCCTAGGACCTGAGGCAGGAGGAGCCAACCTGTGTGGTCGCAGGAGGGAGGGACAAGCGCTGTTACTGAAGAACTTCAATGCTGTCCCAGGAAAAGAGGAAACGGGACCAAAACCGTGGTGATCCCTCATGTTTAATGAATAGCTGTATGTGCCATATTATCGCCATAGAGTTGGAAGGGACCCCTAAGGGCAGGGTTAGAAACTGAGATATGAAAGGTAGGAGCCAAATGGCACCTTAAACAGAGGTTATGGGCACAGCAACGGAATGTCTAGGCATGCCTTTTTCATAACAAGAATACAAAGCTGGAAATGAATGAACTGCAGCTAAAATATTATCTTTCTTCTTCACATGCTCTAGTCCTTCCCCTGCCCACCCCCCTAATATTCTTAAGAGGATCTCTTCTCCAGTCTTCAGAGAGTAGCTGGAAGTGGGCAGGCAGAAAAAGGTCCTGCTTTGCTTCCACACGGCAGTTTTAATCTGAAATCTTACTGCGAGAATGGTGATAGCAGAAGATTGGAAGACTGGAGAAATACCAACTAAAGAACAATGGCAAGAGAAGATGATGAACTATGCAGAACTGGCAAAAATGACCGACAGATTAAGAGAAAAAGACAACAGTGACTTTGAAAAAGAATGGGAACCATATTATATTTGCAGAAACAAAGAAAGTCTATAGGCTTGATGGCAGGATTTAAATAAACATTCACATCATTAGTATTAGAAAATGTGCAGAAGATAGAGAAATAATATGGTGTACTTATTTTCATCTTTATGTTTTTAGGTTAGATGTTATTGTATAAGTATACCATTAGTATTTTTTCTTTTAGGAGGTAGCAAGGTGGGTGAGAGGAGAAACAAACCAGAAGCGGAAGTTGGGGGAAGAGCAGGAGGGGAGGGAGGAAAGAATGCATAGTACCGTATTTTTTGCTCTATAAGACTCACTTTTTCCCTCCTAAAAAGTAAGGGGAAATGTGTGTGCGTCTTAGGGAGCGAATGCAGGCTGTGCAGCTATCCCAGAAGCCAGAACAGCAAGAGGGATCGCTGCTTTCGCAGCGATCCCTCTTGCTGTTCTGGCTTCTGAGATTCAGAATATTTTTTTTCTTGTTTTCCTCCTCCAAAAACTAGGTGCATCTTATGGTCTGGTGCGTCTTATAGAGCGAAAAATACTGTGAATGTTATGGATATGAGATGTATGTAATGAATGAAAAAGAAAACTGAATAAAAATAAAAAATAAGAAATCTGAAATCTTAGGCGCAGTACTGCGCCCAGAGCTCAGAAATTGCTTGCTCTAATGAAACTGCCTGTGACAAAATGCTCCTAAAACAAAGGGAGTTTCGAACGCTGCTCCTAAAAGTCATTGAGTCCATCCCCCAATGATGCAGGAATCACTGCTAAAGGATCCCTGAGAGATAATCCAACCTCTGTTTAAAAACCGCCAGTGAATTATTTGTGGTGTAAGTGGGTATTATTGTCTTGGAAGATGTTTAGTAAGGTCAATTCTGGGATGACTTCTAATACTTAATTGGTTATTTTGCTTATTTCTTATATAACTGGTGTCCAGGAGAGTTGGGTTTTGGGGCACTCCCACCACATGTGGAGGTATGTACCTGTGGAGGTGCATCCTCTCCAGCATTTTGGTGAGGTTCCTGGGCGTATTAGCGCTAGTTTTCTTGGTGTTAGGTACCACCTATAGGTGAGTTTTAGAGTGAGTTATTTTCTTTTCGTTGATAAATGAAACTGATTTGTAAAAATGTTACATGGGGAAAAAAATACAAGAGAGAGACATTGCAAACACTTTTGTAAATCAAGAAAATCTTTAATAAAATAAAAGAGAGAGGGGGGAAACCGCCAGTGAAGGACATTTCACCGCCTTCTGCCATCTCCGACTAGATACCAGAAAGACAGGTCAGGCAACCATAAAACAGAAGGCGCTTGAAGAACAAGGAACTAAAATATGCAAAATGACACCAGCTAATCCTCCAATTTTTCCAGACAAAAAAGGCATGGGAAAGAGAGGGCTTGTGGAGAGCCCAGAGAAAGCATTGTTTGGACATTGTTCAGCTCAAGGTTAGGGAGAAAGGCTGGAGAAGGGCAAGGACTCCCTCCAGTTTCCGTCCATCTGCCTCAAGGCTGTCTGAAATTATCTGTAAGGAGGTCTTCCCAAGCCCTTCCTATCAGGTCCTTTGAACTCAAACCCTGGCGCTCTCCTGGAAGAAAAGCTACTGCTCCAATACTGAGTGCTGGCTCTTCAAAGGGGCTTAAATAATGTGTCTGATGTATGGAAGTGAGAGCTGGACCATCAAGAAGGCTGATCGCTGAAGAATGGATGCTTTTGAATTCTGGTGCTGGAGGAGACTCTGGAGAGTCCCATGGACTGCAAGAAGATCAAACCTCTCCATTCTTAAGGAAACCAGCCCTGAGTGCTCACTGGAAGGACAGATCATGAAGCTGAGGCTCCAAGACTTTGGCCACCTCATGAGAAGAGAAGACTCCCTGGAAAAGACCCTAATGTTGGGAAAGATGGAGGGCACAAGGAGAAGGGGACGACAGAGGACGAGATGGTTGGACAGTGTTCTCGAAGCTACCAGCATGCGTTTGACCAAACTGCGGGAGGCAGTGGAAGACAGGAGTGCCTGGTGTGCTCTGGTTCATGGGGTCACGAAGAGTCAGACACGACTAAACGACTAAACAACAACAAAGTATGCTTTGAATGTGCTTGAATACGGCTAGCATCACTGCAGACCTTTGGGTGGCAAAAGGTTGTAGTTTGAGCAAAGAGAAGAGGAGTTAATACATATCCCACTTTCTCCTCTGCTAAACAGGTTCTGGTAGTTTCAGAGGCCTGGAAAAACCTGTTTGACTAATGATAACAGCAGGGCAAAGAGAAAGAAAGGCTCAAAAAAGTCACTTTCAGTCCATATATATATATATATAGACTCTGGAGAAAGGAGCAGTTCCTGCATAGGTGGTTTCTGACGTTAGGGTGGTTTTTGCCTTGGTCTGGAAGAGCAGCTATAAGCCACCAAAGTTTCAGGAATCCACGGGTACCAGAATGCTGTCAAAGGAGGTGTGGGCTGTTCTTAACTCCTTGAAAAGAGAAGGGCCTCCGGTGGGGGAAATTGGGCCCTGCACAGTTGCTCCTTGTGTAAGGAAAGGCACTCTTTACATAAGCAGAGGTACTTTCCTCTCTCATGCAAGGCTATTTGGTTTTCCCATGGAGGGGAGGGAGCAGGACTTTGAGAAAAGAAGGAGCAATACTTGCAAGAGAATTCTCCTTCTCTTATCATAGGATCATAGAATTGCAGAGTTGGAAGGGAATTCTAAAGCCCCTGCAATCCAGGAATCTCAGCGAAAGCACCCATGACAGCTGGCCATCCAACCTCTGCTTAAAAACCTCCAAGGAAGGAGAGTTCACAACCTCCCCAGGGAGACTTCCACTGTCAAACAGCTCCTTCCTGATGTTTATTCAGAATTTTCTTCCTTGAAGCCATGGGTTCGAGTCCTACCCACCAGAGCAGGAGAAAACAAGCATGCTCCCTCTTCCATGTGACAGCCCTTAAGATATTTGATGATGGCTCTCATATCTCTTCTCAGTCTCCTCTTTTCCAGGCTAAATATGCCCAGCTCCTTCAACCGTTCTTCATAAGGCTTGGTTTCCAAACCTCTGATCATCTTGGTCATCCTTCCAGCTTGTCTACACCCTTCCTAAATTGTGGTGCTCAGAACTGGACAGAGTATTCCAGATGTGGTCTGACTAAGGCAGAATAAAGCAGGAATATGACTTTTCTGATCTGGACACTATACTTCTGTTTATGCAGCCTAGAATAGCATTAGCTTTTTTTGCTGCTGCTTCATCACACTGTTGACTCATATTAAGCTTCTGGTCCACCAAGATCTCTATATCCTTTTCACATGTACTGCTAGTAAGCCAGGTGTCCACCATCCTACATTTGTGCATCTGGTTCCTCCTTTTTAAGTACAGAACCTGACACTTGTCCCTACTGAAATTCATTTTGTTACCCTGGGCCCAGTTCTCCAATCTGTTAAGGTCATCTTGAATTCTGATTCTGTCTTATGCAACATTAGCTACCCCTCCCAGTTTGGTGCCACCTGCAAATTTGATGAGCATCCCCTCACTCAATTCCTTCATCCAGGTCGTTTATAAAGACGTTGAACAACAACGGGCCCAGGACAGAACCCTGTGGCACCCCACTTGTTATTTCCCCCCCAGGATGATGAGGAACTGTTAGTGGTACCTCGGATTAAGAACTTAATTCATTCTGGAGGTCCGTTCTTAACCTGACACTATTCTTAACCTGAGGTACCACTTTAGCTAATGGGGCCTCCCGCTGCCACCGCACAATTTCTGTTCTCATCCTGAAGCAAAGTTCTTAACCCAAGGTACTATTTCTGGGTTAGCGGAGTCTGTAACCTGAAGCATCTGTAACCCGAGGTACCACTGTATTGATGTCAAGCTCACTGGTTGGTAGTTACCTGGGTGTTCCTCCCCCCCCCCTTTGGAGATGGGGACATTTTCTCTCCAGTCTATAGGGACTTCACCTCCAAGAATTCCCAAATATCATAGAGAAAGGCTCTGCGCTTACATCCGCAAGCTCCTTTAGCACCCTTGGGTGCCGCTCATCAGGCCCTGATGAGCTCTGAATTCATTCAAAGCACTTCAGTGGTCCCTTACTACCCCTTTTCCTATCTTGGGCTGCAGCTCCCTCCTTGCATCATTTATTCTTTTATCACCAGGCTAGACATCACTTTCCTTTTGGCTGAAGACAAAGGCAAAGTAGGTGTTGAGGAGTTCTGTCACCCAATAGCATTTCTCTGTCTTCTTCACGCAGTTGACCTGCCACTTGCTTGTTCTTCCTCTTGCTTCGGACATGGCTGAAGAAACCTTTAAAAATTATTGTCCCTCTCTCTAGCAATCTGAGCTCATTCAGAGCTTTGGCCTGCTTGGCCTTCACCCTGCAGCTGTTGGCTACTCGTGTCTACTGCTCCTTTGTGATTTCCCCTTTCTTCCATTTCTTATGCATGCGCTTCTTAGCTCATCTGCAAGCTCCTTATGCAGCCACACCGGTTTCCTTAAATGTCTCCCACTTTTCTTTCTTGTTGGAATTGTCCGCATTTGGGCCTTCAATATTTCACCTTTAAGAAACTCCCATCCATCTTGGACTCCCTTCAATCTCCCTTGTGCACACTCACCCACTGTTAGTAAACAGGTTTAGCAGTGTGTTGTTGCTTTTTTGCACTGCCTGAAAAACCAACTTCTTCCATTTGACCAAAGGCACCAGAGGGACGCATCACGTTTGCTTGAATACGATGGAGAAGCAAAACCTCTGCATTACGTTTTCAGACTGACAACAGCCTTTTAAGGTAGTCCAGTGCAAAGGATGGAAGATGGAGTGACTTGCCAAAGGTTTGCCAAGTAAATGCATGAGAGAAGCAAAATTCGAACCCTGGGCTTTGCGGCTCACTCTCTTAGCTCTCCACGCTCTTAAAGCTGCTGAGGGTTTGTTCTTCCAATTCCCAACCTGTCTCTCCCCTCGTGTATAATTTAGTCGCATGGAAGTCAGCGAGAGGAAGCCGAGAAAACTTGCAAAGTCAGCCCTGGCTAGGATCAAATGTGTGTCAGGAAGCATTTACAAAAAGTGTGTGTGTGTGTGTGTGTGTGTTGCGAGAGAAGGGGGGGGTTGAAGCTTGGCGCTGCAGGGATTGCCAGTTGCTCTTTGTCTGTGCCAGTGCCAGCAGCGCCACCCCCCTTGCCCAGCGCGGTGAGCGATGCAAGGCTGCCTTTTCCCTCTTGTCTGTCCCACACTCCTTTTACTGCGCTGCAGACTCTGGCTGGGACAACCCATCGCGGTTGCTATGACTGCAATCTGCTGGAAGGGTTTGGCTGGAGAATAATTGCAAGCATCTCCCTCCCCTCTCCCTTCCTCCCTCCTTCCCTCCTCCTGCCTTGTGCTCTCCAGTGTTCTCCCTGCAAAAATAAAATAAAATGCCACCCCACTCCTCGCATTTCCCCCCTCTGTGGCAAAACAACACATGCATATTTCTTCTGTATATTTATATATATATTTATATGCATGTATATCTATGTACATGTCAAGATTAGAGAGGAGAAGCTTGCAGATGTGTGGCAGCTGGAGTCTCCGTCGCCAGCCAAGCAAGCCTTTGTAGCAGCAGAGGAGGAGAGCTGGGCAGGGCTGGGGGGTGAAGTTGGAGAGCAGGAGGCAGCTGGATCCAGGCAGGGCACAGATCACAGCCGCCCGCTGCACCCAGTTAAGGCTGTTTTTTTCCTCTCTCTCTCTCCATCCCTGGTTCTGAATCGATTGGAGGATGGAGCCTCTTTCCCCCCAGCTCAGCTCCCGAACTGGGAGAAATACCACCGTTCCCTTTTTCTCTCTTAACCTTCCCTTCCACTTCCCCCTGAACCCAGCAACTTTGCTGGACCGGTTGCCAGCGTGACTGTTCAGCCCCAAGTGCCACCTTAGTCCCTTAATAGCACAAGGGCCTCCTGAGATCTGAAATCCCGAATATCGCACTGTCTGGGAGCCAGGTTGGCATGACACAGAGCAATTTGCAGCTTGCCGGAAGCTAAACAGAAAAGGAAAAAAGAGGTTTTTTATTTTTATTTTTTTCAAAAATGGTTGCTGCCGTCCCCTCCCTAAGTAGGTGGCAAAGAGAGGTGCCCGTTATGATTCTTTTAGCATGAAATTTGTGGGGGCTGTGTACCAGCCACCGGAGGAAGGCTTACTCACGTTGTTTATTTGCTCCTGCGTCTCCCCAAATCTGAGGAGCTGGCGTCATGCGAGACAGGCATGCCCGCTCTCGGCTGCCAAATGTGACCCCGCACTGTGTCGCTTCGATACACATCATCCTGGGCATGACTCACAGTTGCATGGGCACTGCCAGCTCTGCCGGGTTTAAGATGGGAGGTCAGGGCCACCCAGACTTTTCCCACTGGGACTGGGGCACAGGAGGGACTCGCTCAAAGCCCAGAGTCCAGCTGATTCCGGGCTCCGCAGAGCAGCTGATCTTACGGCTGGCTGGCAGGCAAGCAGGCAGGCAGGCCGGCCCTCATTCCTGCCAGCCAGCTGCAGCAGTGCCCACAGTTGGGGGCTGACTCAGAGAGAGAGAAGGGGCTCTGTTGCCATCCCCTATGGCTTCTCAGCGGGGCTCGCAGAGCTGTACGCCCTTCCTTCCACCTCCCTCGGGTCCGTAAGATGTCAGTGTCATCAGGATTCTGCACACTATTCGAGCAAACAAAGCCACACACCCAGTTCTGTGCCAGTTCAGAGCACTGGTTCTGAAACAAAAAATAAATTGTGGACATAATATGCAAACCACTACAGTGGTACCTCGGGTTACATACGCTTCAGGTTACAGACGCTTCAGGTTACAGACTCCGCTAACCCAGAAATAGTACCTCAGGTTAAGAACTTTGCTTCAGGATGAGAGCAAAAATCGTACTCTGGTGGCGCGGCGGCAGCGGGAGGCCCCAGTGGTGCTTCAGGTTAAGAACAGTTTCAGGTTAAGAACGGACCTCCAGAACGAATTAAGTACGTAACCAGAGGTACCACTGTACTTATTTTGCATGCTATATACAATTCTGGACCATAAAGAAGGCTGATCGCCAAAGAATGGATGCTTTTGAATTCTGGTGCTGGAGGAGACTCTTGAGAGTCCCATGGACTGCAAGAAGATCAAACCTATCCATTCTGAAGGAAATCAGCCCTGAGTGCTCACTGGAAGGACAGATCCTGAAGCTGAGGCTCCAAGACTTTGGCCACCTCATGAGAAGAGAAGACTCCCTGGAAAAGACCCTGATGTTGGGAAAGATGGAGGGCACAAGGAGAAGGGGACGACAGAGGACGAGATGGTTGGACAGTGTTCTCAAAGCTACCAGCATGAGTTTGACCAAACTGCAGGAGGCAGTGGAAGACAGGAGTGCCTGGCGTGCTCTGGTCCATGGGGTCACGAAGAGGCAGATACGACTAAACGACTAAACAACAACAATATATAATTCTGCTCCTCGAAGTTAGAATTTTTTGGGGGGGGCAAGGCCTTAAGGCATGGACCTTGGGGGTCAGTGGGCTATAGGAGCAATCTCATACCCTCCAAGATTCATTAGATGAAAATAGGGACATTTCTCCCTCCCCCACAATTAACCCTCCTTGAACCCCCATTTCTGTGTCCCCCGCCCAGAGCATTTCCTATCAGAAGAATGGTGAGTGCCACGACCACTTCACCAAGACGAGACACAGATGCACAAAGAATTTTTTAAAAAATTAATAAATCAAGACACCTTGTGCTCTGTTCCGCTCCCCCTTTCTTCCCACTCAGGGCGGTTGTGCCCTCTGCCTTGCCCCTCAAGGCTGGTGCCCCACATGGAACTGGGCCTTGGGGATGGCAGCCTCTCCACCTCCTTTCCACTCTCCAGCAGCTGCTATGGGCTGCCCAAGGCTGGCAGTGGTGGGCATGGAGAGGTGATGGAGAGTTCACAGGGTGTTTTCTTGCAGCTGCAGCCACTGCTTTGGAAAAGCAGCCCTGCAGAGGACCTTAAGGTCCATGAATAACCATAGTTTAGAGGTCCCGGGCCCTGAGGAAGTCAGATTATCCTCCACCAGGGCCAGGGCCTTCTCAGTGATGGCTCCAACCTGGTGGAATGCTCTGTCCCATGAGACCAGGGCCCTGCAGGATTTAACTTCCTTCCGCAGGGCCTGTAAGACAGAGCTATTCCGCGTGGCCTTTAATTTGAATTCAGCCTGATCTTTTATTCCCCTTCCTTCCCTCCCCCTCCCCTTTTGGTGAAGATTACCCACTCTGGGATGCCACAACTGGTTCTCCCCTGGTCTCCTCGCTGGCCCAAATAGGACTAATTTAGCCAGCTAGCCCTGGTGATCATCCAATGTTTATTGGATGGATTTCCCCCCTAAATTAATTTTTGAATTCTGAATTTATTGTTATTCATGTTTTATACTGTATTTTATGCTGTTTTTTGTTGCATCAATTAAGTGTTTTAAATTTGTTGTTAGCCGCCCTGAGCCCGGTTTTCTGAACTGAGAAGGGTGGGGTATAAATTAAAAAATATATATATTATTATCCTCCTCCCTGGGCTCGGCAGCAGCAGCAGCAGCACTGGCAAGAGGAAAATAGCGACATTCCAGGAAGAATCAGAATCCAGGAAGGCTTTTGTAAATCCAGGACTGTCCCTGCAAAATGGGGGCACTTGGAGGCATGTAATCTCGAGGAAAGCCAGCAGTCCTGCAAATGGCAAGGCCCTCCGGCCTCAATTTCTGGGTGCTGCCCGGCGAGTCTGCCCAGTCCTCCAGAGGTTTCGCAAAGGAGTTGTGAGAATGAAGGAGGAAAGGGGCAGAAGGAGGACTTAAGGATGCTAAAAGCATTAGAGACACCAAGCTCAGAACCGGGCTGCGCAACCGATGGGAGTCATAGCATCCTAGGATGACAGCACCTTCCTGCTTTGCTCTCTCCTGAGATGAGAGGATAGATGTTGGGGGACAAGGGACCCCCCATCACTGATTTCTCACAGCTGGCCTTGCCACCAGGCTTCTGGGTGGAATGGGGAGGTTAAAAGGTAAAGTGACCCCTGACCATTAGGTCCAGTTGTGGCCGACTCTGGGGTTGCGGCGCTCATCTTGCCTTACTGGCCGAGGGAGCCGGCGTACAGCTTCCGGGTCATGTGGCCAGCATGACTAAGCCGCTTCTGGCGAACCAGAACAGGGCATGGAAACGCCGTTTACCTTCCCGCCGGAGCGGTACCTATTTATCTACTTGCACTTTGATGTGCTTTTGGACTGCTAGGTTGGCAGGAGCAGGGACCGAGCAACAGGAGCTCACCCCGTTGCGGGGATTCAAACCACCGACCTTCTGATCGGCAAGTCCTAGGCTCTGTGGTTTAACCCACAGCGCCACCCACGTCCCAATTGGGAGGTTAAATGGGGGAAATTGTTGCTTCAATTTGAACAATTTTGGGGCTAGCGGGAGGCTGAGGTTTTGTTTATTTGCTAATTAGCGGGTTAGAGGATTGCTTTGTTTATTATTTGAGTATTGTTAATGTTGTTCGCTACTATCTATACAGCTGGTATGTTCCCCCACACACACGAATGTTACGTTATAGGAAATATTAATGTATTATATGATTCTCCCCCCCCCCATGGTATTATGTATTGTATATTTTTCTTTGCTTTAAGTCGCTTGGAGACCTTCGAGTGACAAGTGACGGAGAACTTTAATAAATAAATAAATTCGGAAGAGCTTTCTGACGGTAAGAGCTGTTTGACGGCGGAACAGATTCCCTTGGGCGGTGGCGGACTCTCATGGGGCGATTTTAAAGCAGAGGTTGGATGGGCACCTGTCAGGGGTCCTTTAGCTGAGATTCCTGTGTTGCCGGGGGGGCGGGGTGGGTTGGACTAGATGACCCGATGACCCCTTGCCACGCTGCAATTCTAAGATTTTATGATTTGTATAGTTGAAAGGGACACACAAGGCCATCGACTCCAACTGCCTGCAGTGCAGTCACTGCATCCAGATGGGACCATCAGACGAGCATCTGCATCTGGATCAGACCAAAGGGGACTCATCTATGTCAGGATCCAACCTGCTGTCATCGCCTGGGCCACTTCAATGCCTATGGGCACATCACATGCCACAACCCTCTCCCTGCTTCCTTTGGTGGTGAGGCTCTCTATGGCTTTAGCCACCGCACACTGCAGGCAGAAACTCAGCAGGTAAAACTTCCTCCCTGCCGGAAAAGCTTCCCCTGTTGTGTTTTCAGCCTGTTCTTTATTTACTTCCTTTATTAAATTTGTATGTCGCCCTTCATCCAAAGATCACTGGGCGGTTCACAACATGAAAATAGACTTTTGTTGTTTGTTGTTGTTGCTTTTGCAGCTGCAGAGCTGTCTCTGGGAGAGGGGAGGGGAGAGGGAGGGGTAAGCCTGACTGGGAAGTCCCCCCCCCCCTTCTGTGGGCAGCATGCACTGGTAGATAACCTCGGCGTAAAAACAAAATTGCATGTTGCTATTTCTGTTTCGGTGCCGCTTAGCTTTTAATCCCGTCCTCTGGGTATTTTCTTTCCCTTTCTTTAGCACCCAGTTTTTTGTTTATTGTAAATTATTATGCCTCGCTCGTCCTTCCCCAAGTGCATTTGTAACAAGGGATTCTGCTTCCCCGGAACCCGAGACACCATCCTCTCGAAATCTGCTTCTACTGTATTAACTAAGCAGACTTGGGCTTTGGCTGTTTGTTTTCCTCGCCAGTAAGTCGCTCCAGGGGTCCTTCTGTGCACCTCCAGGACTAGCCAAATTCTTGGAGGATTCAGCTGGCTAATTGAACCTGCATGGCCAAGAGCAGTGTACCTGTGAATGCCAGTTGCGGGCTGGGAAGAGCTGTTGTTGTAATGCTTTGCCTCTGGGCTCCTCACAAGGCATTATTATTATTATTATTATTATTATTATTATTATTATTATTATTTTATTTATACCCCGCCCATCTGGCTGGGTTTCCCCAGCCACTCTGGGCAGCTTCCAACAAAGTATTAAAATACAGTGGTCTCTTAAACATTAAAAGCTTCCCTAAACAGGGCTGCCTTCGGATGTCTTCTAAAAGTCTGGTACAGTGGTACCTCGGGTTACATACGCTTCAGGTTACAGACTCCACTAACCCAGAAATATTACCTCGGGTTAAGAACTTTGCTTCAGGATGAGAACAGAAATCGTGCAGTGGCGGCGCAGCAGCAGGAGGCCCCATTAGCTAAAGTGGTGCTTCAGGTTAAGAACAGTTTCAGGTTAAGAACGGACCTCCAGAATGAATTAAGTTCTTAACCTGAGGTGCCACTATAGTTGATGTTCTCTTTGACATCTGGTGGGAGGGTGGTCCACAGGGCGGGTGCCACCACCGAGAAGGCCCCCTGCCTGGTTCCCTGTAACTTGGCTTCTCGCAGCGAGGGAACCACCAGAAGGCCCTCGGAGCTGGACCTCAGCGTCCGGGCAGAACGATGGGGGTGGAGACGCGCCTTCAGGTATACTGGACCGAGGCCGTTCAGGGCTTTAAAGGTCAGCAACAAAACTTTGAATTGTGCTCAGAAACGTACTGGGAGCCAATGTAGGTCTTTCAAGACTGGTGTTATATTATCTCGGCAGCTGCTCCCAGTCACCAGTCTAGCTGCTGCATTCCGGATTAGTTGTAGTTTCTGGGTCACCTTCAAAGGTAGCCCCACATAGAGCGCATTGCAGTAGTCCAAGCGGGAGATAACCAGAGCATGCACCACTCTGGCGAGACAGTCTGCGGGCAGGGAGGGTCTCATCCTGTGTACCAGATGGAGCTGGTAAACAGCTGCCCTGGACACAGAATTGACCTTCACCTCCATGGACAGCTGTGAGTCAAGAATGACTCCCAGGCTGCACACCTGCTCCTTCAGGGGCACAGTTACCCCATTCAGGACCAGGGAGTCCTCCACACCTGCCCGTCCCTTGTCCCCCCAAAACAGTACTTCTGTCTTGTCAGGATTCAACCTCAATCTGTTAGCCGCCATCCAACCACCTCCAGGCACTGACACAGGACCTTCACCGCCTTCACTGGTTCTGATTTGAAAGAGAGGTAGAGCTGAGATTTTATTTATCCTTACATTTTATTCCACTTTTTTCACTCTCCAAACTGCTTAAGCTGATCAAGGATCATAAGGGGGAGTGAGGGGGGATTGGGAGCAAGAGTTGGGGGGCAGGTGGGCGGGCTTTGCAGCTGCCCATCAATATCTAGGAGACCAGTGACCTGGTCGCAGTTTCCCCCACAATGAAGTGATGTGTGGCATTCCTACTTAAATTACAGCAATTATTTCTTTATGTGTTTCCCAAAGCAAGGTGGGTCGCCCCATAAGGGGCTAGAGCTGTTTAAGGAAGGGGAGTTTGCAGGGAAATGAAGGGAAGAGGATACAAAGGAACGAGCATGTCATCACCTTCTGAATGTTTCTCCAAGGTGGCGTCGTGCTCAGAGCGTCGGACTAGGACCCGAGAGACCAGGGTTCGAATCTCCGCTCAGCCGCAAAGCTCTCTGGGTGTCACCTTGGGCCAGTTACTGCCTCTCAGCCTAACCTACGTCACAGGGTTGTTGCGGAGATGAAATAAGAACGGGGAGAACCTTGAGGTCTTTAGAGGAAAAGGTGTCATATAAATACAATGAATAAACGAAAAATAAATTAAAAGTGGTCAAAGCTCTGGCTGCTGTGCTCCCTGCAAAATGTGGTTTCATAAATGTCACTATTGTTTTAAAAATATGCGATTTGTGAGTCCACATGGACATCTATTTCTGTATCTGAAAGACCGTATTTTTTGCTCTATAAGACTCACTTTTTCCCTCCTAAAAATTAAGGGGAAATGTGTGTGCGTCTTATGGAGCGAATGCAGGCTGCGCAGCTATCCTTGAAGCCAGAACAGCAAGAGGGATTGCTGCTTTCACTGCGCAGCGATCCCTCTTGCTGTTCTGGCTTCTGAGATTCAGATTTTTTTTCTTCTTGTTTTCCTCCTCCAAAAACTAGGTGCGTCTTGTGGTCTGGTGCGTCTTATAGAGCGAAAAATACGGTATATGGAACGTTTTCATTTCTAAAAAAAATAAACAAATTCCACGTTAACTGGCACGGAACGAGCTCTTGAAGCGGTTTATGTTATAGTCAAACCATCTAACATAAGAATGAGCTAGCAAGAGTATTCACTGAAAACTAGGATCAAATCTGTCCGGCCGGGAAACTCTTTGGGTGACCTTGGGCCAGTTGCTATCTCTCAGTCTAACTTTGCAGGTTGTTGTGACTATAGAATTGGGGACGAAAACAACACAACAAGACGGAAGAAGTTAAAAAAAAACACCTGAGGTCACATATGGGTGAAGGGGAACGGGGGTATAGGGGAATTTATAATATTATTTATAATGTAAAATTTCTAATTGCGTTGTATTTATATACAGCAAAGAGAAGCCTAGAGCAATTAGGTATATTTTAATTTAGTTAACTATATAATAGGCTTATGTTAGAGAACGAATATGGATTTTGTATTTGATGTTTGTAATTTTTCTTTTTTCAGTTTTGGAAATAAAAATAAAAAAGAATTGGGGAGGAAGGCTCCTTGAGCCTCTCTGGAGAAAGGAGGGGAGAAATAAAACCAGGAAACATCCATGCCATGACTTAAAACTCAGAAGAACTGGGTCTCGGTTTTGCAACCCGAATCTGCTCCTAGTAAGAAGGCCTTTGCTAGACTTCTCCCCCCACCCCAAAAAATTATTCATTTTATAACACAAATAAACAATACAAACAGAAATACAAACAATACAAACAAATTCTTATCTTATCCTTATTTTTTCTAAACATTGTTAAGTGGGCTTTCCCAAGTCCCCCCTATCTGATTTTTATTTTACCTCATCTTTAGCAGTTTCATATATTATAATTTCTAACCATTTTTTTAATCACGCTTACTTTTACCATAAAAATCTTCACATTTTATCACTTACAAATAATATTATTTTAAAATACGCTATCTTCTACTTCTAACCCTACAGCCTATATCCATTTCCAAAGCTATTCTAAGATTTAAATATTAACATATTTTTTTCAGATATTCTTTAAACTTCTTCCGGTCTTCTTCCACCGTCTCTTCTCTCTGGTCTCAGAGTTTCCCGGTCAGTTTGGCAAGTTCTATTTGCCAGACTTCTGATGGCGAGGAAGAAATGAGCTCAGCTGGTGTTCCAGGAAAGAAAAAGAAGGAACATTTTATCATATGTGGTGGGATTGTAAAAAAGTAAAGAACTTCTGGGAAATGATATATAACGAGATGAAAAAGATGTTGAAATATACATTTTTTAAAAAAACCAGAAGCATTTTTACTTGGTATTATAGGTCAGGACATTAATAGGCAAGATGTTAAATTGTTTTTGTATGCAACAACTGTGGCAAGAGTATTGTTAGCCCAGAAATGGAAACAAGAAGAAATTCCGACGAAAGAAGAATGGCAGACGAAATTAATGGACTATGCAGAACTGGACAAAATGACAGGAAGGATTCGAAACCTGCGGGACCAGAGATTTACAGAAGATATACAGAAGTATATGAATTATTTGAAGAGCAACTGTAATCAACAAATTACGCTAGTAGGACTACAAGAAGTTTTGTAAGGAGAAATATACGAAGTGTTACAAAGTAGAAAAAGATAGAGATATTGGTTATGAGTTTGAAATGTAATAGGGAAGATAAGAAATGCATACTGAGAGATTAGATTGGAAAATTTTCAGACAGGATTGATGGAAGTAAAAAATTTGAACAAGATGTAAAAGTATGTTTAATTACTGTTGAAAATGATATGTTAAAAAAATTAATAAAATTTTTTATATATATAAAAAATAAAAAATGGGGTGTTCCAGGAAGAGGGTGCCACTTCGGAAAGGCCCTGCTCCCAGCCCATTAAATCCCCATTTCCGCTATGAGAGGGAGGGACCAGAACATTCCTGGACAATCTCAAGGGGGGGGGACTTATATGGGGAGACACGGTCTCTAAGATATGCAGAGCCCAGGCCGTCTTTGCTATGTCCTGTACAGACTGGAAACAGAGGGGAATGGCTGCTGGGGGCAGTGTCTCAATAGGCAGAGCTGAGGAGGTTGCAGCGGGTTGGTTTGGATGACCCCTGGGTCCCTTCCAACTCTATAGTTCTTTGATTCTGTAAAGAACAGCGAGAAGGGAGCCCTGCAGGGACTTTGGGCAATCAACAGACAGCCCTCACCTAACTAAACGATGAGTGAAATGTATTGTACTTCTGTTTAGAAACTGATTCTAAATTTGCTTCTATACATATGGATTAGCACAAGCAAATTTTATGCAAATCTGCCTCCCCTTTCATCCTTTTGCCTGGTTCTTGGCTCTGCAATATACTTCCAGCCAAGCTGTCCTGATGCTCACTTTCAAAATGACATGGGAGACTCTCCTGGGTCTTTTGGAGACGGGGGTTGCTCTGGCTGGTTTTGTGTTTGTGTGCGTTTCACGCACTGGGCGATTTCTCTTTTTCTGGTAGCTGTTTTTGACTTTTTAACTATGTGGTTTTTTTATGCCTATAAGCCGCCAAGGAAAAGCGACTCCAGAGTTTTGCAAATAAAAGCCAGGTTCCTGGATGATAAAGTCGACCTTTCATAGAGTTACAGAATTATAGAACGGTTAGAGTTGGGACCCCGTGGGGTCATCTAGTCCAACCCTCTGCAATGCGTGAATCGCAGCTAAGGAATCCCATCCGGCCTCTGCTTAAAAACCTTCCATGAAGGACAGCCCATCTTCCGACAGAGCCTGCCAAACAGCTCTTACTTTGTCCTTACTGAGACTTATCATGCGCCTAGTCCTCATAGGGGTGGGCAGCCTGTATCTGGGCTGTACCACAGACTGCAGGGGGAAGTCTGACATGCCTGAACACTTGTCTAGACAAAAAATTCCCTGCACACAGAAAACTAGCATATCAGGAAGAAGGCTAGAGTAGAATAACCCTCTCCCTGCTTCTCCCTGGCACACTCATTTTTTTGGGGGGGCGGGGGGGTTTGTTGCTGTTGCTAGTGAGCGTTTAATCCTCCCTGCCTCCCGCCGCCTTTCTGCCTGCAGTTCTGAAATGGCATCACCTACATACAGGTCTACCACCTCACTGAGAACTAGGCCAGAGAATGGAGCTATGTATAGCTCTCTGGGATCATCTGATACCAAGAACCGTGTGTGTTTGTGTGTCAGTGTGCATACTGTTGTAATTCAACTTGCATAAGGTGCCGACACTTTCCCAAGCACTCTGCACCTATTAAAATATAAGCCCATCCCTTGCCTGCAGGCTCGCCACCTGATAGACATGACACAAAAGAGGAAAAAGAACGAGGAGGGAAGAGGAAAGCAAGGCCGGTGCAGCTACTGCTTCGCTGATCAGCGGATGGGGCCCTCTCCTTATTTTACTCATTTATTTTATTGCATCTATGTTCCTCCTTTGCCTCCAAGGGGTTCAAGGCCGCATACATAGAATTTGAGAGTTGGAAGGGATCATGAGGCTAGTCCAGCCTTTCTCCACCTGTGGGTCCCCAGATGTTGTTGAACTACAACTCCCATCACCCCTAGCTAGCAAGGCCAGAGCTCAGGGATGATGGGAGTTGTAGTCCAACAACATCTGGGGACCCACAGGTTGAGAACTGCTGGCTAGTCCATGGGTAGGCAAACTAAGCTCCGGGGGCCGGATCCGGCCCAATCGCCTTCTCAATCCAGCTCGCAGACAGTCCTGGAATCAGCATCTTTTTACATGAGTAGAATATGTCCTTTTATTTTAAATGCATCTCTGGGTTATTTGTGGGGCATAGGAATTCGTTCATATATATATTTTTCAAAATATAGTCCAGCCCCCCACAAGGTCTGAGGGACAGTGGACCAGCCCTCTGCTGAAAATGTTTGCTGACCCCTTGGACTCTAGTCCAACCCCCTGAAGTATATGGTTCTTGCTTCCGCCTCATTTAATCCCCACAACAACCTTATAAGGTCATAGCTGTCAACTTTCCCCTTTTCTTGTGAGGAATCCTATTCAGAATACGTGAATTTCCCTTAAAAAAGGGGGAAAGTTGACAGCTAGGCTGTGAGGTAGGTTAGGTTGAGAGTGATTTACTGGACGAGGGTCACTCAGCGAGCTTCATGACCAAGCGGGTCCCAGTCTGGTACTCTAACCACTGTGCAGCACTGCCTCTCCTCGCTTCCCCTAAGCTCCTCCCAGCAGTGTGTGTATTGGGCTCTCTAACTTCTCCCCACCTTGGACACACCTGATCCTGACGGCTATAAGCGGTGGCCTCCCTTGATCCGACTCAGTCTGGCAGCTGCAGGATATCACCCAGAGCCCCACGCAGAGGGAAGTCTCTGTGCCAAATGGAATGCAGTTGCTATGGAGCAAGGCCATGCTGAGATCAGAAGGCGCTTCGTGCGCAGAAGGGGGCCAAAGCAGAAGGGAGCAGCGGGCCTTGATATAAAACGTTCCAGCCTTGCGAGGCATCGTGTGCCCCCCGAACCAACCTGGTTGATATCTCTGCACCCCAGTAATCTGCCCCAAGCTGCCCCATTAGGTGTTCGGCTGCTCTTCCTTTGAACAGGGACCAGGCAGAAACCAAAATAACTGCCACCAAAGCTCAAGAAAGATGCCACACCTAACAGATCCAACTTTAAAGCCTCCTCAGTTATAGACACATAGAACTGTAGGGTTAGAGGGGGCACCCAGGTTCATCTAGTCCAACCCCCTGCAATTCACGAATCAGCTAAAGCATCTCTGACAGATGCCCATTTGGCCTCTGCTTAAAAACCTCCAAGGAAGGGGAGTCCACCCAGTGGTGGACTTTGGGGTCTCCAATTTCAGCGGATACGACAAGGCTATATATTGTCTCCCTGTTTATTTAACTTATATGCAGAATTCATCATGCGAAAGGCTGGGCTGGATGAATCCCAAACCGGAATTGAGACTGCCAGAAGAAATATCAACAACCTCAGATATGCAGATGACACAACCTTGATGTCAGAAAGTGAGGAGGAATTAAAGAACCTTTTAATGAGGGTGAAAGAGGAGAGCGCAAAATATGGTCTGAAGCTCAACATCAAAAAAGCTAAGATCATGGCCACTGGTCCCGTCACTTCCTGGCAAACAGAAGGGGAAGAAATGGAGGCAGTGAGAGATTTTACTTTCTTGGGCTCCATGATCACTGCAGATGGTGACAGCAGTCACGAAATTAAAAGACGCCTGCTTCTTGGGAGAAAAGCAATGACAAACCCAGACAGCATCTTAAAAAGCAGAGACATCACCTTGCCAACAAAGGTCCGTATAGTTAAAGCTATGGTTTTCCCAGTAGTGATTTATGGAAGTGAGAGCTGGACCATAAAGAAGGCTGACTGCCGAAGAATTGATGCTTTTGAATTATGATGCTGGAGGAGACTCTTGAGAGTCCCATGGACTGCAAGAAGATCCAACCTCTCCATTCTGAAGGAAATCAGCCCTGAGTGCTCACTGGAAGGACAGATCCTGAAGCTGAGGCTCCAATTCTTTGGCTACCTCATGAGAAGAGAAGACTCCCTGGAAAAGACCCTGATGTTGGGAAAGATGGAGGGCACAAGGAGAAGGGGACGGCAGAGGACGAGATGGTGGGACAGTGTTCTCGAAGCTACGAATATGAGTTTGACCAAACTGCGGGAGGCAGTGGAAGACAGGAGGGCCTGGCATGCTCTGGTCCAGGGGGTCACGAAGAGGCGGGCACCACTAAACGACTAAACAACAGCAACCTTGTGTGATGCCAAAATTGGGCATCCCTCTGCTTCTCATGCTCTGCTCTGAATCATAGTTGCAGCGTCCCCTGCAGTGCCCCCAAGGCTCCACATCCAGCATGGCTGAAGCGGTCACGCTCCCCGAAATCCGCCTCTGGTCCACCATCTGGAAAGTGTGCAGAGGGGGATGACCAAGATGATCAGAGGTTTGGAAACCAAGCCTGATGAGGAGTGGTTGAAGGAGCTGGGTATGTTTAGCCTGGGAAAGAGGAGACTGAGAGGAGGCATGATAGCCATCTTCAGGTATCTTAAGGGCTGTCCCATGGAAGAACGAGCAAGCTTGTTTTCTCCTGCTCTGGAGGGTAGGACTAGAACCAATGGATCCAATTTACAAGAAATGAGATTCCAAGTCAACATCAGGAAGAACTTTCTGATGGCAAGAGACTACTTTGGAAGTTCGTGGACGCTCCTTCCTTGGAGGGTTTTAAGCAGAAGTTGGATGGCCATGTGTCAAGGATTCTTTAGCTGTGATTCCTGCGTCCACAGGCAGTGGCGTAGCGTGGGGGGTGCAGGGGGGGCCGGCCGCACCGGGCGCAACATCTGGGGGTTAGGGCAAATCCACGGGTTAGGGGGCGCAAATCCACGGGTTAGGGGGCACAAATCCACGGGTTAGAGGGCACAAATTACTTGCCTTGCCCCGGGTGCTGACAACCCACGCTACGCCACTGTCCACAGGGGGTTGGACTAGATGACCCTGGGTATCCCTTCTAACTCTACAGTTCCCTGCATGGTCAGGGGAAAAACAATGCTGTCCAGGGTTGTAAAGACTGCGGAGAGAATAATTGGGTGCACTCTTCCCACCTTGGATCAAATCTACGCTTCCAGGTGCCATAAGAAAGCTGCAGAGATAGCGCAGGATAGTGCGCACCCTGGAAATGATCTCTTTCAGCTTCTGCCTTCTGGAAGAAGTTACAGGGTTATAAAGCCTAGGACTAGCCGCCTGAGAAACAGTTTCTACGCAAATGCAATTCTGGTTCTAAACGCAGCATAAGGAGTCTCTATTCTATATTGTATTTTAAAATGGGGTCTCAGAGTTTTTAGGGGTTTTTGAATGTCTTATGTAGATTTTCAGATATTGTAGATATTGTATTGTGTTGTGTTGTATCGTACCGTATCATTCTATGATTCTAGGTTGAGGGAGACTCGTTCATGTGCTCTTTTGCATTCCTCCCCATCTGCCTTTTACTTCCTCACTGTTAATGACAGCCAGAATCCAGCACCAGGGATGTCTCCATCGCCTAGCAAACACACTGCTGTTTTGCAGATTCAGGTTGCAAAAGTGCTACGCAATCAAGGTGCAATCAAACCTTCCTCAAATATCAGATATTTCTTTTATTTTCTTTCTAGAATCAGACTTCCACTTGGCATCAAGATGGTCTGTTGGGTCGGATTTCATTTCCGATTTCCAAATAAACGCTCTCTCTCTCTCTCTCTCTCTCTCTCTCTCTCTCTCTCTCTCTCTCTCTCTCGCTTAGGAGCTCGTCATCTTGTTGTGCATTGCAAATAATTCCGTCATTCGCTGCTGCCCCAGCTGCTGTCCTGCCCTGCTGTTTCCCCGGAATTGCATCTCAGCCTCCAGTAAACACTGTAATTCTAGGAACCACAGAGGACTCGTGAAAAATGACAGGAAGGGGGCCATAGGAGGGAAGGTGGCCCCGTTACGTTTAAAGAGACTTTACTGGCAACTGGTCCAGTTGGTCGCTCGAGTGCAGCGTGATGAGATCTGCCCAGAATGATTTCACGTGGTCCTGCGTTCGTGGGCCTGCTAATCATTGCTGCCACCCACTTTCCTTGTTAATGAACTGCCTGAACTGCAGCTACATTACTTCTCCTGGTTGGAGATCTGTTGCAAAAAACCGTGGTCCTAGGACGCCTTCTGCAGTCTGTCTGGTCACACTGCATGTCTAAGAAACACTTTGGTGGGAAGTTTCAAAAAGAGAGAGGCCTTGTGGGTGTGCCCCCTCTCTATCTCTCTGTGTTAACGTCGCAGTAGCATAATTAACTGCGAACCCCCAAATTTGGGGGCCTCTCCAAACCTGAGCCAAAGTTTTGCAGATTTCTTTTTGCAGCATTTTGCAGCGAAAACCCTGTATTGCCCCACAAACTGAGCAATTGATAACCTCCAGATGGGTGCCAATTTGTCGCAGTACATAAGGGGGTGCAATCAGGTAGAGAATATCATTGCAGGGGGTTGGGTTGGACTAGATGGCCTTTGGGGTCCCTTCCAACTCTACAATTCTAGGATTCTGTGATCAGCAGATGGTTTAAAGGTAAGGGACCCCTGAGCATTAGGTCCAGTCGTGGCCGACTCTGGGGTTGCGGCGCTCATCTTGCTTTACTGGCCGAGGGAGCCAGCGTACAGCTTCTGGGTTATGCGGCCAGCATGACTAAGCCACTTCTGGCAAACCGGAGCAGCGCATGGAAACGCCGTTTATCTTCCCCGCCGGAGCGGTACCTATTTATCTACTTGTGCTTTGACGTGCTTTCGAACTGCTAGGTTGGCAAGAGCAGGGACTGAGCAACGGGAGCTCATCCCGTCATGGGGATTCGAACCGCCGACCTTCTGATCGGCAAGTCCTAGGCTCTGTGGTTTAACCCACAATGCCACCCGCGTCCCGTAAGCAGAGGTTGGGTGCCATTAATTCATGTATAATCTAGTTGAGATTCTTGCATCTGCGGGGGTTGGACTAAGTGACCCCCAGGATCCCTTCCATCTCTATGATTCTATGATTCTATAAACTTTAAAAAGCTTTGGAGCAGGAGAATCCTGCAGCTCTGCGCAGCCACCCCCACCCTCCCCCAACCTGGTGCCCTCCAAATATTTTCTGAAGGCAGCCCTGTTTAGGGAAGCTTTTAATGTTTGATGCATTACTGCATTTTAATATTTTGTTGGAAGCCGCCCAGAGTGGCTGGGGAAGCCCAGCCAGATGGGTGGGGTATAAATAAATTATTATTATTATTATTATTATTATTATTATTATTATTATTATTATTTTCGACTGCTGGCTGGGGCTGATGGGGCTTGTAGACCAAAGCATTGAGAGAGCAAATGTTTGAAAAAGGCTGGCTCAGTAGCAGAACACAGAAAGGGCATTTCGGGATGGGAGTTTAAATTGCAAACGAGGTAATACGATGTTGCAAACAGGTAAGTGGCAACACTTAAAATGAAATCACCATTTCCCCCCGGAAATATTACATCTCAATTTAATGTGTGAGCAGGGATGCTCTTTGAGGATATAAGCTGCCATTTGTGCCGGTGGCACCGTGTAGATGTTGCAAGGACCATGTGTGCACCAGGAGGACCAATCTAAACACCCATATCTGGCGGCGCTCAAGCCCTGGATTTATCCCCCAGCACTTGCAGTTAAAATTATCACACGATCTTAAGGTTGTGTCCCAGCATTCTATGCCACTTTGCAAAGGATTCTGGGATGCAACTTTTAAACTGCGCAGCTCAGGTGCCTAAAGCATCACCCTGACTCGAGCCAGCCCTGGTTACAAAGGAATGAAGGCTGACCCTCAAGTCTGAATTTAAAATCTACAAGGAGCAAAAAGTATTGCCACCCATTCATTCTGTGGCACAGAGCAAATTCTTTGGTTATGCTAAATCATGGTACTTAACTAGTCAGCCAAAATAATAATAATAATAATAATAATAATAATAATAATAATAATTTATTTATACCCCACCATCTGGCTGAGTTTCCCCAACAACTCTGGGCAGCTTCCAATCAAGTGTTAAAAACGATACAGCATTAAATATTAAAAACTTCCCTAAACAGGGCTGCCTTCAGATGTCTTTTAAAGAGAAGATAGCTGCTTATTTCCTTCACATGTGAAGGTAGGGCATTCCACAGGGTGGGTGCCACTACCAAGAAGGCCCTCTGCCTGGTTCCCTGTAACCTCACTTCTCACAATGAGGGAACCGCCAGAAGGCCCTAGGCGCTGGACCTCAGTGTCCGGGCAGAACGATGAGGGTTGAGATGCTCCTTCAGGTATACAGGACCGAGACCGTTTAGGGCTTTAAAGGTCAGCGCCAACACTTTGAATTGTGCTTGGAAACATACTGGGAGCCAATGCAGATCTCTCAATGTTATGTGGTCCCGGTGGCTGCTCCCAGTCACCAGTCTAGCTACCGCATTCTGGATTAATTGCAGTTTCTGGGTCACCTTCAAAGGTAGCCCCACGTAGAGCGTATTGCAGTAGTCCAAGCGGGAGATAACTAGAGCATGCACCACTCTGGCGAGACAGTCCGTGGGCAGGGAGGGTCTCATCCTGCGTACCAGATGGAGCTGGTAGACAGCTGCCCTGGACACAGAATTAACCTGCGCCTCCATGGACAGTTGTGAGTCCAAAATGACTCCCAGGCTGCGCACCTGGTCCTTCAGGGGCACAGTGACCCCATTCAGGACCAGGGAGTCCTCCACACCTGCCCGCCCCCTGTCTCCCCAAAACAGTACATCTGTCTTGTCAAAACCATTACCTAGGCAAAGGGATTGGCTTGGCAATCTTGCTCTTGTACCTTCTACCCCCACAGATACGGGATCCCAACAACTGGAAGGGACACAGGGCACCATCCAGACTCACCCCCCCGAACCCACAACCCTTTCATTACACTGTTTTAACATCTCAGCTGCAAGGGAGAAAACTGAAATCATCTTTGACAGTGCCACCTTCTTGGCTGGTATAGGTGCATGCAAGCTGTGTGTGTGTGTGTATGCGCACATAATATGTTCTCAGACATGGCTATAAGTTTCCATAGTGACTCGATTGCAACTGGCAGAATCAGAGCTCACAGCGACGGTTGCAGGTGGCAGGGTCTCTGCATCGCTGTGCCTCTGCTGAATCCGTGCACACCTAGAAACCAGGTCAGGCGGGCCCTGAGAGACAGCTGGGCTGTGTGGTTTGGTAATCAGGGCTTTTCATTTTCTCGTTTCCCCATTGCAAGAAGTGGGTGATCTGACGCTCCGTTGGGCGGCGACTGGTGAGATAATATTCTTTTTCTCAGTCCTATGCAGTTTCTGTCACAGAAGGATCTCAGCTTGGAAGGACAGAACTCTGAGGAAGGCCTGTTTCTGTGAGAAATGGAGGTCGCTGATTGTTCAGCTTCCCCACACAATATATGAGTGAATCTGGCACACCTCCAGACTCCTAATCCTTTACTGAAATGATGCCAGAGAACATAAACTGGGCAGTTATTCTTCGACCCTTTACCCAGCTCTCCATCTTCTTCCTCTCCTCACTTTTATCCCCACATCTTTGAATTTTGCATAGTAAGCACCTTGGGGCGGAGACCCTGTATCCTTCAGTTATTCTGGCATATTAATAACCAAGGAATATTCATAGCTGCCAGTTGCTTCTTCTGCCAGATATGGAGGCAAGCATCTTGCCTATCTGGCCAGCTGTGACTGCTCAAACCCTTAGGATTCCTCACAAGAAAAGGGAAAAGTTGACAGCTATGTCTTCGTGACCCCCTGGACCAGAGCACGCCAGGCCCTCCTATCTTCCACTGCTTCCTGCAGTTTGGTCAAACTCATGCTGGTAGCTTCAAGAACACTGTCCAACCATCTCGTCCTCCGTCGTCCCCTTCTCCTTGTGCCCTCCATCTTTCCCAGCATCAGGGTCTTTTCCAGGGAGTCTTCTCTTATCACGAGGTGGCCAAAGTCTTGGAGCCTCAGCTTCAGGATCTGCCCTTCCAGTGAGCACTCAGGGCTGGTTTCCTTAAGAATGGAGAGGTTTGATCTTCTTGCAGTCCATGGGACCCTCAAGAGTCTCCTCCAGCACCAGAATTCAAAAGCATCCATTCTTTGGCGATCAGCCTTCTTTATGATCCAGCTCTCACTTCCATATGTAGACATTTTAAATTGCCCGCCCTGTAGCTCAAGACCACCCCCCAGATACATCATACCTACATCACAGACGAGGCGGTCTACAGCAGAAAACCTGCCAGGTTACCTGAGAATGATAACTGATTACATTATTTGGACAGCCTGGCGATTCCTTTGTAATAGTAAATACTCAGTTCCTGAGTCCAGGTCACAGGCTCACCCTATTCATATCTTAAATGTGCCCTTAAGACAGGATTTGTGAAAGAGACAGTGGGGAGATTTCCCATTTCCTTCAACCTTGCAGAGAAATATTCGAGGTCATTTTGGGAGAGAGAAAATGGTTTCAGGACTTTTCTGTGGGTTTCAGGCATGTGGTTTACATATTTGTATGTGTTTGCTTGGTACCTTTATGAACATCTATTTTATATATAAAAAGGTAAAGGGACCCCTGACCATTAGGTCCAGTCGTAACCGACTCTGGGGTTGTGGCGCTCATCTCGCTTTCTTGGCCAAGGGAGCTGGCATACAGAGAGCCGGTGGCCAGCATGACTAAGCTGTGTCTGGCGAACCAGAGCAGCACACGGAAACGCCGTTTACCTTCCCGCCGGAGCGGTACCTATTTATCTACTTGCACTTTGACGTGCTTTTGAACTGCTAGGTTGGCAGGAGCTGGGACCGAGCAACGGGAGCTCACCCCGTCGCGGGGATTCAAACCGCTGACCTTCTGATCGGCAAGTCCTAGGCTCTGTGGTTTAACCCACAGCGCCACCTGCGTCCCGATTTTATATATAGAAGACCTTAAAATTCTTATAACAAAAGTTGTATCCAATGTTTAATAGCAATATTCTTTATTGGAATTTGAACCCATTGCCTTGGGTTCCTACCTTCCAGAGGAAGAGAAAACAAGCTTGTTCCCTCTTCCACGTGAGAGCCCTTGAGATATTTGAAGATGGTTATCCTCTCAGCCTCCTCATTTTAAGTAGAGGTTGGATGGCCATCTGCCATGTGTGATTTAGTTGAAATACCTGCACGGAAGGTGGTTGGACTAGATGAGCCTTGGGTTCCCCTCCAGCTCTGCAGTTCTATGATTCTGTGAACATTCGAGATTGTAATAAACGAAAATCTGCCCTTATTCCCTTATGGGGGACAAAAGAACCCTTATAGAGTCCTTTGTAGGTTCTCCATCGGTCGGAGAAAGGAACAGAGATCAGCCAGAGAATATTGAGAAGCAAAGCAGCTCGTAAGCCTGATCTTTATTGAACTGTTGCAACAGGGTGCTCCCCTCTCACACAGGAGAAGGAGGAGGACCCAGAACCTAGGTGTGCCCGCCCTTATATAGATATTTTAAATTTCCCGCCTTGGAGTCCAAGACCACCCCCAGATACATCATACCTACATCACAGAAAGGGCGGTCTACAGCAGAAATCTGAGTGTGTTGTTTACTTCCTGTCTGGTAGGTTACCTGTTAATGCTCACTTGATTGGAAACTCTGCAGAGCACCTAATAGGGAGCCTAAACAAACTGAAAACGCCCAGGCGCCTTGTGTCACCATCAAGACTAACCGCTTCCTGATGGCAGAAGGTGTTGCCACTTTAAACAGTAGCAGAAAGCTACAGGAACACAAAATCACACGTGGCGGGGACCCTAAACTCCCATTTGTGTGCCGCAGCGGCGATTTCGGATGGAAATGGCTGTTGAATGGGTTTGAGTTGCAGCTATTTTGAAGCATGGGCAGCAGCTGGACACCTCACATTGAAAATGCACATTTAAAACATGTGGCTTCCGCCGCAAGGAATCTTGGGAACTGTAGTTTGTTAAGGATGCTGTGGTAGGGACACAACTACAGTTCCCAGGCGTCTCGGGGGTGTGGGGGGGGGGAGAGAAAGGAAGCCATATGTTTCAAATGTGCCTTAGATTTATGGTATGGTTGTGACCTATTTGCTTAATCTCATTACCCTGATTTTCCTTTCTAATGGTGAGATTACTTCTGCCCTCTGCTTTCAGCAGCCAGCGCAGAGTAAATGAATGCAATCTGGCACAGCAGGAGGCCCAGAGCCTTCTGCAGTGTGTCCTTGGGGTGTGTGTGTTTCGTGGGTGGGGTGGGGAGGCAGGCAGAAGCGAGCAAAGCAAGGGCCTGGAGGTTTGCCTGTCAAACAGACACCCTGAGCCACAGCTTACCAAGGGAAAAGCCTCGTGCAAAGGAGGCAGCGAGGCTTCATTCGTGAGCAAACATGCACAAGCTTGTCCTGTTCACGGGGAGAAATTGGTGTTGCGAATGCGCAAGGCGCTCTCACATTGTCACACAATGTGCTCCAAATAATGTTTAAGGGCAGGGTGGTAGAATGAAAGCAAGATTTTCAGCAAATTTAACGAGAGAGAGAATAGATTTTACTCAGCCCATTGTGTCTGTAAATGTTGGAGGAAATGGAGTTATGTGACCCCCCCCCCCAGGCCAAAGAGATAACTAACTGTACAAGCTTTAGAAGACATCTGAAAGCAGCCCTAAATAGGGAAGGTTTTTTATATTTAATGTTCTACAGTGGTACCTCGGGTTAAGTACTTAATTTGTTCTGGAGGTCCGTTCTTATCCTGAAACTGTTCTTAACCTCAAGCACCGATTTAGCTAACGGGGCCTCCTGCTTCCACCGCACCGCCGGAGCTCGATATCTGTTCTTATCCTGAAGCAAAGTTCTTAACCTGAAGCACTATTTATGGGTTAGCAAAGTGTGTAACCTGAAGCGTATGTAACCCGAGGTACCATTGTATTATGTTTTTATATATGTTAGAAGCTGCCCAGAGTGGCTACGACAACCCAGTCAGATCAGTGGGGTATAAGAACATTACCAATAAGAGCAATAGAATAGGACTTTCCTATTTTCATCGGCTAAATTTGGGGAGGGGTATGCAATCCCCTTCTAAAACCATATCCAGCCCGGCCCTACCTAGTCCTCTGCTGACTGCTAAAGGTAAAGGTAAAGGGACCCCTGACCATTAGGTCCAGTCGTGGGGTTGCGGCGCTCATCTCGCTTTATTGGCCGAGGGAGCCGGCGTACAGCTTCCGGGTCACGTGGCCAGCATGACTAAGCCACTTCTGGCGAACCAGAGCAGCGCACGGAAACACCGTTTACCTTCCCGCCGGAGCGGTACCTATTTATCTACTTGCACTTTGACGTGCTTTCGAACTGCTAGGTTGGCAGGAGCTGGGACCGAGCAACGGGAGCTCACCCCGTCACGGGGATTTGAACCGCCGACCTTCTGATCGGCAGGTCCTAGGCTCTGTGGTTTAACCCACAGTGCCACTCGCATCCCTACTGACTGCTAAATTCATCTATAAGCTTCTTTGACATGGTATAGAAGCAAATGAACCTTTTAAAACTTGAATTAAGTAACTGTGCTTTGAAAAACACACAACTGCATCCACCTAATTGCTCCTTCTGCATTTCTCGAATCCTGCTCCCTGCTGCTCATAGATGCTGCTGCTTCTCCCACTGAGAGGCAGGCCATTGCCTTGTAGCTTATCCCTTTCCTGCTTATCATCGCTTTCCTTCTCTCTTCCTGGCCTGGGCAGGGAAGAAGATCTTGGAGCCTTTGTTCACATCACTGGCACAAACGGCTTTCAGAGGAGGACTGCATCCCTCCTCAAAAAGGATATTGTAGAGTTGGAAAAAAGGGTTCAGAAAAGAGCCCCCAAAACGATCAAGGGGATGGAAAGACTCCTCTTCTTTGAGAAAAGGCTGCAGCATTCGGGACTTTCCAGTTTAGAGAAAAAGAAAGCAAGTTTACTGAGTTTAGTTAACGGAGAAATCTGAGGGCTCCCTTGGACAAAAAACAAGGACACCAGGCAGGAATACCAGAGCAAAACAGCAGCCAGGAGGCTTGGTCTTTATTGAAGACTGTCGAGACAGGACTCCCACCTGCCACAAGGTAGAACAAGATGGAAGCCCCCAACAAAAGAGCCCCCAAACTTTTATTAGCTGCTAATCCCCATGTTACAACCCCCCCAAACTACATCACTAACACATCATGGTTACATCATGAAAGGGGAGGTCTGGTGGCAGTAATCTGAGCATCCTGGACCCTGCCCCATGGTTCCCCTTGCCCTCCACCAAACACCCATCAAGTGTAACAAAAGAGATATTCACATTTCCCTGTTTCCCAGCCACATTAATGACACCCTTTTATCTTCATCTGGGTTTGTTATTTCTGGAATGGCTACCTGTCTGGCACTCAGGTATCAGGATGGCAGGAATTATCACTCAAGCAGAGGGGCTGCTGAGGAGCTGAGCTCACGTCTATATGAATTTCTGAAGTTTTCCCAGTGAGCCAGTACATAGATGCATTGATCATTGAATTCTTACATTTGGTATCGTGCAGCAGAGGCCCTTTGAATAGATAGGAAGAAACTGTGATGAAGAGTTTTGTGGGGACAAACCACAAAAGTCACAAAAGTGATTGTGCTGGTTTTGGTAGTGGGCTGCGTGTGCATGATATCTGCTGGAGGGGCAACCCCCCCCCCAACCTATACATAAATTCCTGCAACAGTTTACTGACAGAAGTTTATAAAATTACACGTGGCATGGAGAAAGCTCAGACAAAAAAGGTTTCCTCCCTCTCTCATAACACTGGAACTCAGTGGGCATCCCATGAAACTGCGTGTTGGGAGAATCAGGGCAGAGAAAAGTCCAGGCAAGCTGTGGTCGACATCTGCGAGCAAATTTCCCCCACAAAGATGCGATGTACGTAACCCACCTCTGGGCCTTTTGCCTCTCAAGCCTTGAAGGGGCCTTGCCTGCAGAGGCTGCCCTGAGCTTGCAGAAGCAAGCGCTGAACGAGGGAGAAAGGGCAAGGAAGAAGCAAGAAGGTGATTAATTTGGTTGTACAACCTAGGAGCAATATATGCTGAAGCATGCGGCAAGGGGCCGGGACGCAGATGGCAAACGGGATCCTGCTTTGCTGTGTCTTTCCGAGGGAGGGGAGAACTCTCTCCACGTTTATGAGGATTTTTCACAGCACCACCCATGTATTTATTCCATTTGGAGGGGACTATGCTTAATTTGTTGTTGTCGTTTAGTCGTGTCTGCCTCTTCGTACCCCCCTGGACCAGAGCACGCCAGGCACTCCTGTCTTCCACTGCCTCCCGCAGTTTAGTCAAACTCATGCTGGTAGCTTCAAGAAAACTGTCCCACCATCTCGCCCTCTGTCGTCCCCTTCTCCTTGTGCCCTCCATCTTTCCCAACATCAGGGTCTTTTCCAGGGAGTCTTCTCTTCTCATCAGGTGGCCAAAGTCTTGGAGCCTCAGCTTCAGGATCTGTCCTTCCAGTGAGCACTCAGGGCTTATTTCCTCAAGAATGGATGTGTTTGATCTTCTTGCAGTCCATGGGACTCTCAAGAGTCTCCTCCAGCACCAGAATTCAAAAGCATCAATTCTTTGACGATCAGCCTTTTTAATGGTCCAGCTCTCACTTCCATACATCACTACTGGAAAAACCATAGCTTTAACTATACGGACCTTTGTCGGCAAGGTGATGTCTCTGCTTTTTAAGATGCTGTCTAGGTTTGTCATTGCTTTTCTCCCAAAATTGCTTAATTTATATACCACTTAAACCCTCAAAGACTCAGGCCCCCTATACCTGAAAGATGGCTTCTCGGGTGCTGAGGTTGGCAGAGGGGGTCCCCTTGCTAGTTCCTCCAGCTGCAGAGGCTTGTGGTGGGTGCTTTTGCTGATTCTTACATTGCAGGGGGTTTGACTAGATGCCCCTTGGGGTCCCTTCCAACTATGATTCTATGACTGGGAGAGGGCCTTTTCTGTGGTGGCCCCTAAGCTGCGAAACAGCCTTTCTGTAGAGGTGCATCTGGCAGCTCCATTAAACAGCTTCCAGAGGGTGCTCAAGGTGCACTTCTACTTTCAGGGTTGCGGGTTCGAGTTCAACGTTGGCCAAAAGACCCTCGTGGTCCTGTCCAACTCTGCAATTCTACGATTCTCTGAGTGGTTGCCAAACATCCTAAAACATCACAGATAAAAGGCAAAGGCAAAAGTCGCAATGCAAATGCCATGTTTTAGAGCAACGTGAAACAATTCACGAGATCTCCTTTTGAGCATCAATACAAATTACCGGTAAAACTCTGAAATGCGGAAGAGCGGCAGAGGCAACATCCACCCAAAATGCAAGCAGGCATTCTATTTATTTTTACTTTCCTGCGTTTCTTTTCATAGGTACCACCTGTGCTCTCATTTCTGCTGCTCTCCCCCCAGCTTCAGCTCAAGGGGGGGTAAGGGGGGTACACATGAGGCATCTTACAGATTTCAAACCTGGAGAGGACTCTGTCCCCACAGAGCCTACAATCTACCGTGGGGAAATCCAGGGAGGGTACAGAGGCAAGGACAGTGAGAGGCTGAAGATGAGGCAATGCCATTACTATTTATTTATTGCAGAAGTCAGCAACCTTTTTAAGCTGTGGGCCGGTCCACCGTCCCTCAGACCTTGTGGGGGGCCGGGCTATATTTTTTTGGGGGGGCATGAATGAATTTCTATGCCCCACAAATAACCCAGAGATGCATTTTAAATAAAAGGACACATTCTACTCATGTAAAAACATGCTGATTCCCGGACTATCTGTGGGCTGGACTGAGAAGGCGATTGGGCTGCATCTGGCCCCCGGACCTTAGTTTGCCTACCCCATTTATTGCATATATCTCTCTCCTTTTACCTCCACGGAGCCCTCATTTAATTCCATAACAACCCTGTGAGGTAGGTTCGGCCGAGAGCCAACGACTGGCTGCCCCAAAGTCACACCCTGTGAGCTTTATGGCTGAGGGGGGATTCAAACCTTGGCCTCTCCCATGTCCCAGTGGGACACTGGCTTGGCTTAACCGTGGCTCCTGTCAGGAGTGCGGATGTACATTTCTCAGAGGCTGCCAAGGTGCTTTGGGGCAGCTCTTGCCCCGAGGGCTTCTTTAAACAGGAGGAGGGAGGAAGAACCAGAAGATGCCTATGTCTTGGGGTCCCCATGGAAAGAGGGGAGGCAAAAACCACAAAGCAGGTACCCTCTGACCCGAGTGCGAGAGAGAGGCCCTCACTTCCCTGCTGAGATTTCTGCCTTTTGGAGATTAGCCCTCTGCTGAGTGGGATCCTGAACACGGCTAGCCCCACATCCCAATGGTGTTTGTGGGGTGATATGCATGCTGCCTCAGCAAGGTTTTGCGCCCCACACGAGAATTATTATTATTTATTAAATTTGTATATTTAAAAATTGTGTATACCTCCCTTCATCCGCAGATCTCGAGATGGCTTGCAACAGAAAAACACAAAGGTCCCTCTTTTCTTAAAATGTGCACGTCCTGCTCCAATGGCGCTCCATATATCAGGCTGGCGCTGCAATCGTATTATTTTAGGCGCCTGCTGAGAACATTCTTATTTAGACAAGGCTACCCAGGAATTTAAATTGTTTCAGTCTATTCTATTGTGGTGAAGAAACAAACTTTCGGTATGTTTTAAATTATGGCTGCAAATCGTTTAATAAACTGCTTTTGAGTTGTTGTTGTTGTTTTTCTGCAATCAAGAGGCATATAAATCCCATGAAATGAAATAAACATCAATCAAAAGATGCAACTTCCAAGGTTGCCTTTTTCTAAAAAAACAAAACTAAAGAATCATCCCTCTGCAAAGCAAACAAATGATACCGTGCTTAGGAAACCAAACTCAACCTAGTACTTCCTAAGGGCTGGTGCTAATATAGTCCTTTCACAAACCGAAGTTTCTACTATTTGGGAATCTCCCCATTTTGTCTGAAAAAGCCTTCAGCCTTGGTGTGCAGAGAAGCCCCAAAGGAATGAGGAAGTTCTTGTCTGCAGCAGCAAAGGTGCCCTTCAGGAAGTGTGATCAGGAAGCAAAAAGTCCTCTTTTCCGTTCTGGCCAGAAAGATAGATAGCACAGGGGCCCAGTTTGTAAAAAAAGCAGGGACCCTTTGAAGACAAAATTCCTGGTCTGGAAGCTGCAGTTAGTGCAGGATGCTGCAGCACGGTTGCTGACAAGAGGCCTTGTCACATGCAACACCTCTGCTCAACATGTCTGCACTGCCTGCCAAGCCAAATTCAATTAGTATACAAAGCCATTAGCAACTTGGGACCAGTTTACCTGGAAGATTGCCTTACCCAAAATATGCCCCCAGTGTGCCACACAATCCCTCTTCCGCATTTGTATGAACTTTGTATTTTAGTGTGGCAGCACCTACAGTACACTTTGGAACTCACTGCCTCTTGACATCAGCTACTGTGTTCTTTTCAGTGCCCACTAAAAGCACTCATTTAGACAAGCCTGCCCAGATATTTAGAATGCTGATGCAAGTTCTAATCTGTATTTTAAAGGTAAAGGGACCCCTGACCATTAGGTCCAGTCACGGACGACGCTGGGGTTGCGGCGCTCATCTCGCTTTACTGGCCGAGGGAGCCGACATTTGTCCACAGACAGTTTTTCCGGGTCATGTGGCCAGCATAACTAAGCCGCTTCTGGCGAAACCAGGGCAGCGCCCGGAAACGCCATTTACCTTCCAAGCCTCTTGGGCTTGCCGATCAGAAGGTCGGAAGTTCGAATCCCCGCGACGGGGTGAGCTCCCGTTGTTCGGTCCCTGCTCCAGCCAACCTAGCAGTTTGAACGCACAGCAGTGCAAGTAGATAAATAGGTACTGTTCTGGGGGGAAGGTAAACGCCATTTCTGTGCGCTCTGGTTTCCATCACAGTGTTCCGTTGCACCAGAAGTGGTTTAGTCATGCTGGCCACATGACCCGGAAAGCCGTCTGTGGATAAACGCTGGCTCCCTCGGCCTGAGAGTGAGATGAGCGCCACAACCCCAGTCACCTTTGACTGGACTTAACCGTCCATTGTCCTTTACCTTTATATCTGTCTGTCTGTCTATATATCCATCTATCTATCTTCTATATCTATCAATCTACCATCTATCTATATCTATAAAGGTAAAGGGACCCCTGACCATTAGGTCCAGTCGTGGCCAACTCTGGGGTTGTGGTGCTCATCTCGCTTTATTGGTCGAGGGAGCCGGCGTACAACTTCCGGGTCATGTGGCCAGCATGACTAAGCCGCTTCTGGTGAACCAGAGCAGCTCACGGAAACGCCGTTTACCTTCCCGCCAGAGCAGTACCTATTTATCTACTTGCACTTTGAGGTGCTAGGTGGGCAGGAGCTCGGACCAAGCAACAGGAGCTCACCCCGTCGCAGGGATTCGAACCGCCGACCTTCTGATCAGCAAGTCCTAGGCTCTGTGGTTTAACCTTCTGATCAGCAAGTCCTAGGCTCTGTGGTTTAACAGCGCCACCCGCAGCTACCTTTTTGAAAATTTTTCAAGTGATTGTTTATTTTTCTTACTGATTTGCCTTTCCTGCAAACCATTTTTAAAAAAACAATGTAGTGGGGTATAAATTTAATGTAATAGAGTCAATTAAAAAACTGCCCAATTTCAATTGTTGGTTTTACTGAGAGTCTACGAAGAATTATACCAGGGCACAGGGTTGTTCCAGGAAAAGCAACTACTGCAGAACACTCTGGAAAATCCATTTCGGGCGCTATGCATTTCCCTGCGATATAAAAAAATGCAAATTGTTGGCGTGCAGAGTGTGGTTGGAAGAAAGGACACACATGGAAGGCTAGTTTGGTCTTGCGGCCATAGGAGAGGTGTGCAAGTATGCGCATAGGTGTGAGCAGGGCACACCTCAAAAACGGATTGCACCCCCCCCCCAAAGAGATCATCATTCTGGATCACCGGAGAGAAGGAAGCTCACCTGCTGCCACTTTCAACTTGCAGGTTCACAAGATTTTGAGTTTTTGCCAAAGAGCATTTGATTCCCCTATAGCCGAGAAAGGGACACTTGCCTAACTGAATGACCATCAATACACTGGTGGTCTCCAGAAGTTTCAGACGACAATTCCCACAACAGTTGTATACCTGAAGGAGCGTCTCCACCCTCATCGTTCAGCCCGGACACCGGGGTCCATCTCTGGGGGCCTTCTGGCAGTTCCCTCACTGCAAGAAGCGAAGTTACAGGGAACCAGGCAGAGGGCCTTCTAGGTGGTGGCGCCCTCCCTGTGGAACGCCCTCCCGTCCAATGTCAGGGAGACAACTACAGTGGTACCTTCGTAGTTGTAAGGTTTGGCTCCTGAATACTGCAAACCCCAAAGTGTTACAGTTTGCAAACGTTTTTTGGAAGCTGAACGCCCGACGCGGCTTCCGATTGAGTGCAGGAAGCTCCTGCAGCCAATCAGAAGCCGCGCCTTGCTTTTCGAACGGTTTCGGGAGTCAGACAGCCTCCCACAACGGATTAAGTTCAAGAACCAAGGTACCACTGTACATGACTTTCCACCGACATCTGAAGGCAGCCCTGTATAGGGAAGCTTTTAACGTGTGATGTTTTATTGTGTTTTAAATTATTTTGTTGGGAGCCGCGCAGTGGCTGGGGCAACCCTGTCAGATAATAATAAAATTATTATGATTACTGTAGTCCAAAACATCTACAGAGAAACAGGTTGATGACAGCTATTCTGTAGGAAGGATTAAAAATAAAATAAAAGTGGCCCCCATCATCTGGGAATCTTCATCCAAGTATGGCGAGTCAGGGTGTCTGGCCTTTAGCGAATGCCTTCCTCTTTTGAGTGGCTTTTTTGGTCAAACTTGCACAACTTTCTTCCCTTTCCGCCCTCCAGTGAGGGGAAAAAAGGAAGAACCCAGGAATGCATTGGAGCTTCTCTGGAACAGGGCCGGAAAAATCCCACGTAATGGAAAGAGGCAGGTTTCAGAGATTCCTGATCCCACAATAGTATTAGGCAACACTGGAAGTTCCGTTTGCAAATGAAGGGGCTGCTGATACGAAGTGCAAGCATCTGGGCAAAGCTATACAGTGGTACCTCGGGTTAAAAACTTAATTTGTTCTGGATGTCTGTTCTTAACCTGAAGCACCACTTTAGCTAATGGGGCCTCCTGCTGCTGCTGCTGCGCGATTTCTGTTCTCATCCTGAAGCAAAGTTCTTAACCCGAGGTACTACTTCCGGGTTAGCAGAGTCGGTAACCTGAAGCGTCTGTAACCTGAGGTACCACTGCAAAGGTAAAAGGTAAAGGACCCCTGGATGGTTAAGTCCAGGCAAAGGCAACTGTGGGGTTGCGGCGCTCATCTCTCTTTCAGGCCGAGGGAGCCGGCATTTGTCCACATACAGCTTTCCGGGTCATGTGGCCAGCAGGACTAAACCACTTCTGGTGCAATGGGACGCTGTGACGGAAACCAGAGCACATGGAAACACCGTTTACCTTCCTGCTACAGTGGTACCTATTTATCTACTGGCACTTTGATGTGCTTTCGAACTGCTAAGTTGGCAGGAACTGTGACGGATCAACGGGAGCTCACTCCGTCGTGGGGATTCGAACCGCCAACCTTCCGATTGGCAAGCCCAAGAGGCTCAGTGGTTTAGACCACTGCGCCACCTGCATCTCATTGGGCAAGGCTATGGTGAATTTGTACTTCCGATCAGGGAAAGTGGTTCTGAAATAGGCGTTGGCACCTCCTGGGGGGGGGGGGTGTGGATCGCCCAGGGGGGCACAAAGAGGCAAGGAGGAGGCGGGTGTGAGAGTGTGTGTGCTGGAGGTGTAAATGACTATCAGACTTTGAAACCCGGTTCATCAGTTTTGCCAAGTTAATTAAACCAAACTGGGTTTTAGAATCATTAAGAGTTGGAAGGGACCCTGAGAGTCATCTAGTCCACCCCCCTGCAGTGGAGGAATCTCAGCTGAAGTATCCAGGCCACCCAACCTAGGCTTAAAAACCTCCAAGAATGGTTTTTGGATAACTGTGCAATGAACTGCTACTGTTTTGAATTTTATTGTGTTATTGTCTTCCTCGGTGGGTTATGCAAACCGATGTTCTAAATTACACTTTAAAAAAAAGATTTTAAAGGAGATTTTATAGCTGCCACCTTTTCCTCTCAAGGAGAGCAAAACATCATTCCCCCCCATTTTATTTTTGCTTCCTCAAGCCTCTTTCAAGTAGCATTATCTGCTCCCCAAACAAGCCTTTTATGCAGCCAGAGAAGAAAAAAATATCAGACTTTTGCAGGTTTTACAAAACATTTCCCATCCTTGCTGTCCTTGTCTTGGAGCCCCAAGAGAGCCAGACTTTAAAAGTGGGGTGCTTCTTTGACCCCAAACTTCTCAATGGGGAAAATGGTGCTTGGAGGATCTGGTCCAGGGGCCTCGGACGGTGGACGTTCAGCTTTCACTCTCGATGACCCACAGGAAACTCAGCTGAGGCATTCCAGGCTGGTTTTCATCCTCTCCATCTCGTGAAGGAAGCTGTAAAACTGAGGCAGCGTCAGCTCTGGTTCCGCGGGCAGGGAGAGAGAGAAGAAAGGAAAACGGAAATGATTCGGGACTCACAAAACAAGAAAAGCACTTTTGTTTTCTCTGCAGCAAGTTAACCGTTGCTCGGAAAAGGGCAACCAAAATTTTCAAGGGGACAGAAAAAAGATTAGTAATAACAATGGTGATTTTATTATTTATACCCCGCCCATCTGGCTGGGCTGCAGCCTTTGGGACTTTTAGTAAGTTCAGAGAAAAGGAGAGTAAGAGGCAAAATGATATAAGTGTCCGTTCATCCCCAGAGATCTCCACTGGAGCTTGACTAGCTGAGCAGTTTTCTTTTTACAGCTGCAGCTCCCAAAATATAATAATAATAATAATAATAATAATAATAATAATAATAATAATAATAATACTACTATTAAATTGGATACCACTGAATGCACTAAAGTCGAGGGAGAAAACTCTGACCTTAGAGTTAGTTGAAAGAAGCAGCTCCCCCCGCCCCCCCATCCCAAAATACATGCCCTTGCAATGTCTTTTGCAGGAGATGCAATTTCAGCCTTCCTGGGGCTTCAACTGCCTCCCTCTCTTTGCAGAACGCCCCCCTAGGACAAAATAATGGCTCACTCACCCATGTACAGAGGCTCCACTTTGTTTCCTTTCCTAACCACCAATTTCAGCTGGAAATAAAAATCAGGTTTATTTTGTCAGAATAAAGGAAGTTGCATCCAAGTGAGCAGGCGAGAAATGTTAAAACACTGTGCTTTTTTTCTGCAAAGAGAAAACCCTGAGATTCTTCCACGGTAATGTTTTTGCAGGGCGGTAGATGGAGCGGCTGAGGAGTTGGGAATTGGGGTGTGTGCATGGATGCTTCTGGACAGGGGGACAGAGACAAGCCACTCTGGGCTGTGACCCACAGGAAAGGACGGAGATTTGCGAAGGGGAAGAAATCTGCACCTATCACCCTACCCAAAATGAGCCCTGAGTCCCATGTTGGCTGGGGCTGATGGGAACTGTAGTCCAAAATAGCTGGAGGGCTCCAGTTCTGACACCTGTATAAGGAACACCTCCAAGGCAAACCTGTTGCACCAACTCACTATTTTGCTGCTTCTGCTAGCCAGGGGGAGGACCAAAGATGCTGAAGTCCCGTACCCCTGGGATGCCACCCTCTGCCAACCTCCCCAAACCGCACTGCCCAAATACTTTCAAGCCTCTCTCTGCTGCCATACTAGAAACTTGGTTTTTGGAAACCAAAACAAAAGCAGAGTTTCCTGGGACGCTGAATTCTTCAGGCACGAGCGTCTGCGGGATACAGGGTGGCCTTTTCCCAGCGCCTGTGCCAGCACCCTATTTTTTTGCCCCTGGCTCTACCTGAGGGGGTCTTTCAAAAGCAGCATCACCTCTCGCATGGCACGATACCCACCTGCAGGAAGATGCTTCCGGCTTTCTCCAGTTCACTGCTTCCTGCTGTAACTGCCGGAGAGAACAAAGAAAATCAGTGTGGGTGCCCAGGGGAAGCTGGAAGGTGGAGCTTCTGTGGGGTGGAGGCACCTGGGGCCGTAGGGGGTTAGCCTAGATGACTCTTGGGGTCCCTTCCAACTCTGCGATTCTATGCCTCCCCCCACAGGCCTCCCCCAGCCCACAAAGCCCCTCACCTCCAAATTTCCACTCCATGTCTACAAGCTGGTTAACCATCAGAGTCTGCCCCACAGCCAGGCGGGAGAGGGTGGGCGATTTCTCCTTCCACTGGAAAGATTGCAGAAAGCAAAATGAAACAAAACCCGGCATGTGTGTCCGGCGTCCCCATTCCACCCAAGACCACCTTTGCAAAAGCCTGGCTTCCAGATATTCACATGAAAGACGCAGGGCCAGATTTAGGTTTGATGAGGCCCTCAGCTACTTAAGGTAATGGGGCCCTTTATATGTCCAGCTGTCTAACAAATTGTCAGTTTTTTGTGTTGAATATATGATATATGGTAATTTATGGACCTAATAGGCATCTCAAGCCATTTGACCATAACAAAATATGTCTTTTATCAAAGTAAATGTCGAACTGAAATACAATTAAGAAGGATATTAACAGTGAAATTAAATTGCTGTTTTAGGCGTTGCTTTTAAAAGTCTGGAACGGATTTATTCCGTTTTGCAATACTTTCTATGGGAAAGCGCGCCTTGGTTTTGGAACGCTTTGGTTTTGGAACAGACTTCCAGAACGGATTAAGTTTCAGAACCAAGGTACCACTGTGTATAGAAATGAGCAAACCAGTGATATTTTAGGGAGCAGGTGGGGCCCATGACTTACATCCTAGGAGCCTACGCAACACAAAAGACTGTTGCTGTATGTAGGTTTTGTTTTATTTGTTTTTCATCTGAATAAGAAAAATTTGTTTTATTTGTTTTTTATCTAAATAAGAAAAATCAAAAAGCTTAAGGGAAAAAATAGAAAAACCTAAAATTCAAATTTCTAATTTTTTCCTTAAGCTTTTTGATTTTTCTTATTCTTTAGTTTATTTCCATAAGATAATATATCTAGTTGATTACTTCTTGTTTCAGGGATTCTCACGGGATTACATGTGATTTGTGCAATTAGTTCAGAGAACAGGCAGCCCAGAAGAAAAGCACCTTTTCCCCTGTGGAATTAAAATTTCAGTAGTGAAAGGAATGCTCATAGTACCTGCTTTTCGAAATAACTGGCCTTCTCCTCGCTCAGCCCTGCGGGAGAAATTCAACACGGTTAAATGAGAGGCCGGCAGCCACCGTCCACCTTCCAGAATCGCCAGAGGCTTTTCAAAGAAACCTACCCAGGGTGATAAGATCTGCTCTAACCTGCTCTGCCGACAGACCTCTCTTTAGGGCACCTGAGATAAACAAGGCATAAAACAGACGGACGGAGGGGGAAAAGGGGAGAGAGAGAGAAAGAGAAAGAGAGAAGTCTGGTTAGACAACATCGCTACTGTATGGAGTTAAGCGCGGGAATAAGACACCCAAACAGAGTTAGAAACTCAGGTATATGAGCTACGTGCCAACTGGCTCCTTAAAACCAGGGTTACAGTCGCCAGAACGGAACGCTGGAAGATTCCGGCTGGACAAAAGGAGATACTTTTTCACACGGTTTTAACTTTGGAACTCACTGCCACAAGATGTTCACCAGCGTGGATGGCTTTAAAAGGAGTTTCGACAACCGTGGGGACAAGTGGCTACTTGGTCCTGATGCATCTGTCCTAGCTGTGAATCAAAAGCGCTGCTATTGTGCTTAGGTTGGGGTCTTCCTGTGGGTATCTGGCTGGCAACCATGAGAACGGAATGCAGGATTTCGTGGGCCCTTGGCCTGATCCTGCACCCTGGCTCTCCTTATGTTCCTACGTACCTACGGGACCGCCTCTCCCGGTATGCCCCGCGGAGGACCTTAAGGTCCACAAATGACAACATTTTGGAGGTCCCAGTTCGCAAGGTGGTTAGATTGGTCTCAACTAGGGCCAGGGCCTTTTCAGTACTGGCCCCAACTTGGTGGAATGCTCTGTCACAAGAGACCAGGGCCCTGCGGGACTTGACATCTTTCCGCAAAGCCTGCAAGACAGAGCTGTTCCACCTGGCCTTTGGTCTGGGTTCAGTCTGACCCTTATGTTTCCCTCCCCTTATGGTTTTGATCTATGGGCTGCTATTAAAATGAGGCTGCATTTTAAATTATTTTCTAACCTGTATTTTAATTTGGTTTTTTGTTTAATTGTAATTTTACTGGTGTTAGCCACCTTGAGCCCGGCTCTGGCTGGGGAGGGTGGGGTATTATTAATAATAATAATAATAATAATAATAATAATAATAATAATAATAATTTATTTATATCCCGCCCTCCCCAGCCGAAGCCGGGCTCAGAGCAGCTAACAACAGTAAAATGATACAACATTCTGAAATCATTTCATTATAAAATCAGTTCAAATCAGATTAATGGCAACCATTGGGCTAGAGTTCTGTGAGGATTGCCAAAGGAGGGGGGTCAGACTGTGCCTTGGCCAAAGGCCTGGTGGAACAGCTCTGTCTTGCAGGCCCTGCGGAAAGATGTCAAGTCCTGCAGGGCCCTGGTCTCTTGTGACAGAGAGTCCCACCAGATCGGGGCCACAGCCGAAAAGGCCCTGGCTCTGGTTGAGGCCAGCCTAGCCTCCCTGTGGCCTGGGATCTCCAAGATGTTTTTGTTTGAAGACCGTAAGGTCCTCCGGGGGACATACCAGGAGAGGCAGTCCTGTAGGTAAATAAATGAATAATTTTTTTTTTTTATTATTTCACTGAGCAGCTGCCGCCCTAGTGAGGGGTCCCATCACAAAAGAGGGGAGAAGCTCCTCTCTCGATTCCCCTGGTCTATGGCAGGCGCCCACACACCGCCAGGGACCCCCAAGTCGCCACTCACCATTCGGCACCAACAGGAGGCTTTTAACAATGTTCTTCAAAGGGCCCGGGCTGAGTTTATTGCTGGTGGCAAATTCAGAGAGCTGAGCTAGGAACCTTTCGACCTGTAAGAGGAGAAGAGCAGACAGCGCGATCCACACCTCCAAGCTGCACATGAATGCGAGTTTCTGGTGCAACCCTATGCCTGCCTGACTCCAAAGTCAGTTCCACTGAGTTCACGGGGACTTTGAATCATAAAACTGTACTTAAGAGAGAATATTATGAAAATGATCTACAGGTGGTACATGACACCAGTCAAGCTTGCAAAAATATATCATTTGCCTGATAATAAATGCTGGAAATGTAAAGAGACTGAAGGTACATTCTTTCACCTTTGGTGGACGTGCCCAAAGATTAAGGCTTTCTGGGAGATGATCTATAATGAAATGAAAAAGGTATTTAAATATACCTTCCTGAAGAAACCAGAGGCCTTTCTCCTGGGCATAGTCGGCCAATTGGTGTTAAAGAAGGATAGAATTTTTTTTATGTATGCTACAGCAGCAGCAAGAATACTTATTGCAAAGTATTGGAAGACACAAGATCTACCCACCCGGGAAGAATGGCAAATGAAGGTGATGGATTACATGGAACTGGCGGAAATGACTGGCAGAATCCGAGAACAGGGAGAAGAATCGGTAGAAGAAGGTTGGAAGAAATTTAAAGACAATCTACAGAAACATTGTAAAATTAAGGAATGTTAGAAGGATGTTGGAATGAAGTTATGTGGTTTTAGCAGCAATGTTACAAAGGAGTAAGTAAAAATGGATTGTTAACAGGTGAGAATGTAAAGTTACAATATATTAAGATAAATTATTAAGATAAAAACAAAGATGGAAAGGATTTGCTGAATTAACTAATTGAACTAGAACACAAAAAAGGGAGGTGTGAGGAGGTCAAGGAAACAAGCAAATGAAAGATAAGATATGGAAAGATTGACTTGTTTTTAATTTTCTGTATTTTGTATTTTTTGTTTTATTTTCCTTTATTTTTGTAATTTTTTGAAATTTCAATAAATATTATTCTAAAAAAAAAATGAATCATAAAACTGTAGAGTTCGAAGGGACCACGAGGGTCATCTAGTCCAACCCCCTGAAATGCAGGAATCTTTTTGCCCACCATGGGGCCTGAACCCAAAATCCTGAGATTAAGAGTCTCATGCGCTACCGACTGAGCTAGGCCAGGAGGGAACTTTGCCCTGGGTTGTATCCTAAGGCTGAAAAACAGAACCGCATCCACACTGTTAATCAAGGTCCCTTTTGGACTTGATGTCTGAGTTCTGGGACGCTGTGCAGGAGCAGATCCGCACATCATTAAAACCAAGAAAAGGAAAGAACTGCCTCTGTGACCCATTTGAGCCTGTGCTGGCGGGACAAAGAATTCTTGTTTAATTGGGAACAAAATACCTTTTTACTCCTGGCAAATAGAAGGGGAAGAAATGGAGGCAGTGAGAGGTTTTACTTTCTTGGGACGACAGAGGACGAGATGGTGGGACGGTGTTCTCAAAGCTACCAACATGAGTTTGGCCAAACTGCGGGAGGCAGTGGAAGACAGGAGTGCCTGGCGTGCTCTGGTCCAGGGGGTCACGAAGAGGCGGACACGACTAAACGACACCTTTGGCTAGCTTTTGATTTTGAATATTTCCTGTTCAGAGCTTAGAAGCTACCTTAGTCTCTGACGGAACTGAGAATCAGATGTTCAAGGAAAAGTTCCCAACTTGTAAACAGCGGGGGGGGGGGGGGGAGAGTGGCCTTAAGAAATAAACTGGCGAGTCTGAGTTGTGATGAATGACATATTCCTCTGCTGTCTGACTACTGCCATATAATATAATATAATAAATATAATATAATATAATATAATATAATAATATCATATCATATCATATCATATCATATAATAATACCCTTGTTATTTTTTATTTTAGCCAACATCTCTGTTCCTGTTTAGAGACAGGAGCCCCCCTCCTTTTATAGCAATCGGTTTGAGAAAGCAGGGCATAATTTTAGCTAAACATCTGGTGGTTTCCAAGTTGTCTGCCCAAGTTCGGGCAGAATTTATGACTTGTTTCGGTAGGGAAAGCTGAGCAGTCATTAAAGGAAGAGGCACAAAGAAGGGGCGAGATCCTGGCGCAAGTCGTAAATTAAGGAAGGCCTCGTTTTAATAATCTTGACTTTAGAACCTGTTTCTCCCTCACCTGGGAGGAAGCCCCACAGAGATCGGTATGGCTAACTTTGGAGAAGATCTGGTGAGGAGGAAACCGATGGGATTCACAGTATTTCTTTCTTTCTTTTCAAACAGTCCAGTAAAATTGTTCCAAACCCCAGGGCCCCAAAGGCAGGGATGAGAATGGGTTGGCGATAGAAAAGTGTGATCGCTAGAGGTCAGCAAAAGGGGCAAGTCTGCCCTGTGATTCTCAGATGAAGGGCAGTATTATTATTATTAATGTGTCTGACAGCATTTGTTTAGGGATAGGACCTTCTCGGTAGTGGCTCCCGCCCTGTGGAATACTCTCCCATCAGATGTCAAGGAAATAAACAGCTATCTGACTTTTAGAAGACACCTGAAGGCAGCCCTAAAAAATCGGGAAGTTGTTAATGTTTGCTGTTTTATCGTGTTTTTAACATTCTGTTGGGAGCTGCCCAGAGTGGCTGGGGAAACCCAGCCAGATGGGCAGGGTATAAATAATAATAATAATAAAATATTATTTTTTATAATAATAATAAAAAAACATACACATGCGCCTTTGCTGATATGTCATTCTCTGCTATTGCTTGGAATGCGCCCTTATAGAATATGCACCCCATCCTGTCCTTCAGAATGATAATAATCACTTTCATGACACTGCTATTACTGTTATTTAAAAAATGAGAACAATCTATGCTTTGCAAAGAATTGCAAAGAACTTGCAGGCTTGTGGCAGGGCGGCTGGCCTTTCGTTTTATCTCATGCAAAGATGCTACTGTAATTAGCATTAAAAGTTGCTGCTCCTGCTCCTAAGATGCTCACCTTGAGTAAAACTACAGCAAAAATAGCCTCAGCTAACCCCCTCGGATGCTAACTTGCTGACATCGCTGCGGACGGCTTACCTCTTTCGGTTCCTGCAGAAATCGGAAAACCACTTCCGCGAGAGTGGAGAATTGCTGGAGAGAGACAAAACGAAGGTGTCAGCAACACAAGACCTGCCGTGGATTGGGCCCCTTCTCCTGTTATTTCCCGTGTCTAATGCAGATTATTCCTTTTTTTAAAAGAGCAACAATCATCCAAACTTCCCTCTGTGTATAGTTTTTAAAAGGCACTTGGTGGTTCAGCCTGGGTATGCGAAGACAGTGGTTTGGAGCCATCAAGTTAGATGGACCTGGGAACGGGGACACATCCTGCCCCACAACACGAAGGTCCTGATTCCCTTGCCAGAACTCTTCCCTTTAAGACTTGAAACTCAATTACGCAGTAATCCAAAACAAAAAAAAATTTTTTCTTTCCAGTAGCACCTTAAAGACCAACTAAGTTAGTTGGTCTTTAAGGTGCTACTGGAAAGAAAAATTTTTTTTTTGTTTTGACTATGGCAGACCAACACGGCTACCTATCTGTAGCAGTAATCCAATTCAACCTAAGATTGCTCTAATACCAGCTTCCTTGTGAAAGTGAATAGGAGAGGCTGGTGGCCTGATTAAATAAATCTTACCCACCTTGAATAACAGTTTTAATTGCTTAATTAATTCTGCATATATTTGCATATCAACAGAGGCACAGCTTATTTGAGGCCCAGGGTGGCGAGCCCATAGCTGTCAATGTTTCCCTTTTTTAAAGGGAAATTCCCTTATTCCGAATAGGATTCCTCGCAAGAAAAGGGAAAAGTTGACAGCTATGGGCGAGCCCCTTCCAGCTGGCTTAAACCTCCAAGGTCCAGGAAAAGTGAAGCCAGCTGCCTCCCTCCCTCTGCAAGGAACCTGTAAACAGTCGTAACTTGGAAGTCAAACGGAATCCGTTCTGGAAGTCCGTTCGACTTCCAAAATGTTTGAAAACAAAATTACAGCTTCTGATTGGCTGCAGGAACCTCCTGCAGCCAATGGGAAGCCCGTCGGAAAGTTCAGGTTCCAAAAGAACGTTCGCAAACCGGAGCAATCACTTCCGGGGTTGCGGCGTTCGGGAGCCAAAACGTCCAGGGCGTTTGGGATCCAGGGTACGACTGTATGTTTATGTTTGGCCAGGCTTCTCCATGGGCCTGGGGTTAGTGTGTCTCTGTGTGTGTGCATGTGTGTCTATAGCCAGGGTTCTCCAACTTGGTGCCCTCCAGATGTGGCTGATGAGAGTTGTAGACCGAAACATCTGGAGGGAGCCAAGTCGGGGGCACCATCTTAGAAGGGGGTCTCGTTCCTGAATGGCGGGCTTCTTCTGCTCCCACTGCCAGAATCACCTGTGGATTTGCAAGTAATAATAATAATAATTTATTATTTGTATCCTGCCCATCTGGCTGGGTTTCCCCAGCCACTCTGGGCGGCTTCCAACAAAGATTAAAAATACATCAAAATGTCACACATTAAAAACTACCCTGAACAGGGCTGCCTTCAGATGTCTTCTAAATGTCAGGTAGTTGTTGTTCTCTTTGACATCTGATGGGAGGGCGTTCCACAGGGCGGGCGCCACCACCGAGAAGGCCCTCTGCCTGGTTCCCTGTAGCTTTGCTTCTCGCAATGAGGGAACCGCCAGAAGGCCCTCGGAGCCGGACCTCAGCGTCCAGGCAGAACGATGTGGGTGGAGACGCTCCTTCAGGTATACTGGGCCGAGGCCATTTAGGGCTTTAAACATCAACACCAACACATGAAGCACAATTCACCATTTTAAAAACAGCCGCCCAATTTAGACCTTTAAGCTGAAAAGTGTTTAATGCATCAATTCAATTAATTGACTTAAATGTTACAGCCTTAGGAGCAAACTAGCTCTGTGGAAAATGTGACCCTCCAGGAGTCCAATTTATCTTTATTTTGCAAGTTTGCAAATAAGGAGAGCTGGCCCAATTAAAAGGTATCGACCTCCACACAGGCGCTCTCGAATCCTCTGTTTGCATGTGCTGGGCATTCTCCAAATCCCCCAGAGAGAGGCAGCAGCCCTGTTTGCACACCGGGGAGCCTACAGAGCTCTGGCAGGGTGCTAAGGATTAAGAAACAATATATTTTTAAAAATAATAATATGGGTTGCAGCCAATCAACGATTACTCAGAGTAGACCTGCTGCAACGATTACTCAGAGTAGACCTGCTGCAATTAATGGACCACCTGCTGCAATTAATTAATGGACCTGCTGCAATTAATTAGATGGCCACCTGTCATGGATGCTTGAGTTGAGATTCCTGCATCGCAGGGGGTTGGACTAGATGACCCCGGGGTCCCTTCCAATTCTTCAGTTCTATGATTCTACGCTAACAATGTTCATTAATTTTAGTCGGTTTACTCTGGAGAGGACTAGCACTGAATGCAAACAGTTTACCTACACGATCGCCTTTCTGCATGTATGACCACTCGGCTACTTAGAACAGGTGCTGTTACAGCTGCCACATAAAGCCCGTTCCTCATTTGTAGGAACTTGCCCGTTTAGTGTGGCAGGGCCTTTGGAACTCCATGCCACTTGATATCAGGCAGGCACCTTCGCTGTACTCTTTTCAGCGCCTGCTTAAAGCATTTAGACAAGCCAACCCAGATGTTTAGAAAGTTGACGAGAGTCTTAATCTGTTTTTAGTTCCGTGTTATTTCACCTTTCCAAAAGTCCTAAGTTAGCATTTTTTTCCTTATTGATGATGTTAATTGTTTTGCCTTTTTTTGAAAACCGCTCTGAGGGTTTTCTTTTCCTCTTTGCAAGTGGCGCGTACATTTTACGAACTAAATAATCAAAATAAAATCCTACAAGCGTTTCCCCCCCCAAAAAGTAAATAAATCACGAAACAGTGCAGCCATAGGGTCAGAAGGCAGGGCATTGAGGAGAGCAAAGCGGTCACATTCTTGGATGAGGTGATAACCCCAAAAACAGAAGCATGACCTTGAGGGAGATACCTGGAATGCGAAAAAGGCATGACTAACAGCTGCGCTTTTTATTGTGCTACCAGGTTGGAGTGGAGACAGAAAGCTCACGAGTTCTCCAGGAGTCTGGCTCAGCGTTTTAGCAGCCAGCTTAGGATACGGTACCTCTGTGGTAGCCACAGGGATATCACCCTGCTGGGAAAACTAACTAATAAGAGTCCCTAGGCACTAAAGGAAAAAAAAGGATGATTTCATAACTCTTTGGTTTGACTTTATTTCATTTGTAAGGAAGGAGGACCCACGCTTGGTCTACAAACAAATATGGTTAATGCAGTAAAACAGGGTCGTTGCTGAATTAACCTTGTCTTGTCTAATCATTATGTCGCTGCCTTCCACGCATCTGCATAAAACTGCAGAGTTGGAAGGGACCACAAGAATCATCTACCCCTGACAGGTAGGAATCTTTGGCCCAACTTGAGGCTGGAACCCAGGACCCAGAGATGAGGAGTCTCACCAAGTGAGCTATTGCAGCACGCCTGTGGTTTATTTATTCTGGGTTCATTTCATGTCTATATTTGTTCAACAGTATATGGGCAACGTATATTGCCATCAGATCCTGTTTTGATAACACGGTACTTTGCAGAATTTTGTATAACCTTTTTAAAAATAATAACAGTAATAAAGAATTATTTGGGGGGGGGGGGTTATATAAAAAGTGGCGCCAGAAGAGTGGACTTGCAGGAACCAAGGAGAAGCAGGAACTGTTTAAGAGCATCAGCTATTGAGGCGGCACACATAAAATTCGCTGGGTGCCTTTGGTCAGATATGCTCGCTGTGCAATGAGGGAGGGATAACGCGAGCCTGATGTATCGTGAGCAGGAACTAAAGTGATTTAGAAATGGTTGTATGCAGGGAAGGAATTCTGGGTGAGACCAGCAGGGAACGGAAGCTGAATGCAGCAGTGTGCCGTGTATAGTTTTGCAGCAGCAACCTGCTAAATAAAAAATATTCCTTTTAATCCAGTCCCTGTGCATCATTCATAATCTTGGAAATACTAAATATATGGTGTCAGAAGACAAAATTAAAACAAGGCAGTATTGCAGCTCGATCAGAGATATACCTGTAAGAACACAAGAGTTATTGGATCTGTATCTATACTAGCAACCTATTCTTTCAAGGCCAACCAGATGGGAAACCTGCAAACAGGATTCAAGCGCAAGAGCAACTCTCCCCTCTTGAACTGAATCAGTCAAGAATCTCAAGACATATACATAAATCCCTAATTTTATTTGTACGCAGCCTTTCCACAGTTAAAACTATGTTCAAGGCGGCTGACAACAGGGAAAGAAATACGTAGCTACAACGTTCAAGTAGCCATAAACAAAGCATTTTTAAAAATACACAACCATCACTGCAAGATCCAAAATAAAGATCCAAAAAAGCTAACACCAACAGCAGCAAAAAATAAAATAAAAATAAAAGCCACAACAATATCCCGCCAACAACACCCCGGAGAGGGCAAGAGTTGCAGCCGAAGATTTTGGACTCTGAATTATCTGAGACTAAGTAAAGAGACAGGGTGATAAGAAGACCAAAGAGATAGAGATTTTTGTTTTTCAAAAAAACAGGGAGATGAAATATTCATGGGGAATCAAGTGATTGAGACATGGTCGTAGAGGTTGTGGCGAGGCCGACAGAGAAAGGAAGCTACGGGGTATCTTGACTAAGATTCAGTTTTGCAGTACCACATGGATAAATTAAAGTTTATTCCTTCTAATCCAGTTTCCACCGATCATTTATAATCTTGCAAATACTGTACTACATCCGATCTTTACATGGGCAACTAAAATAACACGGATAAAATGCGAGGTGCCGTTTCTGAAGGCAGAATATCAAAACTAACCATAATCATGGGCTTTTCTTTGGAAGACTGGATGCCAATAACTAGTCTGGGTTTTATTTATTTTTTAAAAAGTTGATCGCAACTGTTTGGCTTTTTGCTTCCTTCCCTGAGTGAATCATTAAAACGCGTTTTAAAAGAGCTATGAGCTCGTGGCCTTGGGGGTCCCTTCCAACCCTCTCCAAAACCAGCGAGGCTTTTAAAAGCAAGCCCGCGGCCCCGATCCTGCTCACGCAGCTTCGCGGAGCCTCCGGGCGCGCCGGGACACCGGTCCAGAGGATCTCCTCCGGGGGAGTGGGGGGGTCGCCCTTTAGGATGCCGCGCAGCGAAGCGCAGGAATGGAGCGCGCGCTCGTGCGCCCTGCTTCCTTCCCCGCGGCGACGCGCCAGCCCCATGGCCGGAGGGTTCCTCCTCCCAGCGCCAGTTTTTTTGGGGGGGTCTCTGGCGACCAGCGCCCCAATAGTCAGAAAAGAGGGTCCCCCCCGCTCCCAAGCCCCCCGCTCCGCCGGCAGCTGCACCTGGGCGCTCAGCTGGTTGAGTTGCTGCAAGTCTGCGCTCAGCGTCTCCGGCACCGGCTCGCGCGCAAAGCTCAGCAGCCCCATTGCGCGCCCGGATCCGACGCGCTCGCCTTCCTCGGCTGCCGCCAACGCCGCCGCCCGGCTCCTCCCCGCCGTGCTCCGCCCCTGCCGGCGCAGCCGCTTTCGATTTCGCTTCCGGGGGGGGGCGCTACTACTCGCGAGTAAGCCCGGCCGGGAGATGTTTTGCCGAGGAAAAGCGCGCATGAGTTGGCGGCTTGGGGGAGGGGGTGGGTGGCGGCGGGTGTCAGGCCGCGCGCTCCTGCCCCGCCGTCGGATCGGGTCTACTCGGAAACAAGCCCCGTGGGTTTTCTTCCGGCCGCTTACTTCCGAGGTAAGGGTCACTTGGAGGGACCGTGGGGGGAAAGCCCCACGTCTAGTCCAGAGAAAGAGGTTGCTTGTTATCAGAGCAACAGCAGCACCAAAAAATAAAAACAAACGATTTCCATAGGATCGCAAAATTGTGGAGTTAGAAGGGACCCTGAGGGTCATCTAGTCCAACCTCCTGCATGACTCTGAGCACAGGCGTTTTAAACTCCAGTCACAGCACCAGCATCACCCCTGGAATAACATGGCTTGTTTGTTTTGTTGATGTTGGTGCTGCAATTTAAGTAATCAGAACCAAGTAATTGAGTTAAAACAACAGGGGTCAGCAAACTTTTTCAGCAGGGGGCCGGTCCACTGTCCCTCAGACCTTGTGGGGGGCCGGACTATATTTTTTTTTGGGGGGGGGAATGAATAAATTGCTATGCCCCACAAATAACCCAGAGATGCATTTTAAATAAAAGCACACATTCTACTCATGTAAAAACACCAGGCAGGCCCCACAAATAACCCAGAGATGCATTTTAAATATAAGGACACATTCTACTCATGTAAAAACACGCGGATTGTCCAAGGGCCGGATTGAGAAGGCGATTGGGCCGCATCCGGCCCCCGGGCCTTAGTTTGCCTACCCATGGACAACAGCATCACCCTATAAAAACTGATAGAACAGCAGAAATTATAATACAGCAGAAAATTCAGTTGGCACAACAAAACTCACAGCAGCATCAAAATGTCCTCAAGGGTCCCTGGAAGATTAAAAACCATTACAAAGTTTTAAGATTGAAAAGCCTGGGGATATTTTTTTAGAAGGCCTTAATTAGCAGGGAAGGGACCACAATGCCAGACCTCTGTTGCCAGAGGGTTCCAGCACCGCTGAAAAGCCCCCCTCCGGTAGCTGTTGCCTATACCACAGGGGAGAACCGGAGAGGTGCCCCAGAAAATCACACTTTAAGGCAACCTGGACTCTTAAGAGTCATTCAGGGCTTTAAAAGGGTCAATAGCAGCATTTTTATGCACTGGTAGCCCGTGGAGACGGCCATGCAAAAATTTGACACCATATGACCATACTCCCAGTCCCTGTTAACAATCCTGCTGTTCACCTCCCCCAGCAGCTTCATATGCACATACCTGAACTTCCTTCTTTCCTCTTCCCTCCACTTCCACATTTCCACTTGTGTCATGCCTTTTAGATTGTTAGTTTGAGGGTAAGCACTGTCCTGCTCCTGCCCACCTAGCAGTTCGAAAGCACAAAGTGCAAGTAGATAAATAGGTACCGCTCCAGCGGGAAGGTAAACGGCGTTTCCGTGCGCTGCTCTGGTTCGCCAGAAGCGGCTGAGTCCTGCTGGCGACATGACCTGTACGCCGGCTCCCTCGGCCAATAAAGCGAGATGAGCGCCGCAACCCCAGAGTCAGCCACGACTGGACCTAATGGTCAGGGGTCCCTTTACCTTTACCTTTACTGTCCAACTGCTGTTGTTTTGTAAACTGCTTTTTGGCTAAGGGGCAGAACAGAAATTATTAAATAAGCAATAATCATACTGCTTGGTCATTTCTCAGGCATTAAGCTTGTCATAAAGTGATCCCTGCAAATGTGTCTTCTTATCTGATCCTAGTTTTCTCTTTCTGTAGTTTAGAGATGGGGAAGCTTCAGTCCACTAGTGGCTTTTGGACTTCAGTTCCCAGCAGTCCCGGCAGCCAACAAAGCCAATGGCCGTGAATGATGGGATTTGTAGTCGAAGGCCACATGTTCCCTATCTGAATCTAGCTCCAAAGCCATGTTGCTCCTTGAAGCGATGCAAACCATTTTATTGCCATAAATCCTTGGGAGCACTTTATGTAAAAACAATGTAGTGAAATCACACTGAAAACCCACTGAAAAGTAGCTGTAAAAACGGGAAATCATGCAGGGAAATATGCTGAAGAATTAAAAGTGCGCATTAAAACAAAACAAAAAACAGCCATACACTGAAGCCAAACTTTGGATGATTCAGGAGAGACTAAAGGAAGAACACCTTCAAGTAGTGCAAAGTTAAAACTATGGATTTTGCTCCCATAGGATGTTGTGATTGTGATCAGCTGGGATGGTTTTGAAAGAGGATTCATGCAGGATAAAGCTATCAGTTGCTACCAGCCACAAATGACCATGGTGTACCTCCAGCACCAGAAGCAACCACAATAACACAAACAATGCCAAGACAACTGTGCCGCTAAGTCTTTTGTGGGGAGTTAGCGTTCCATTGACAACGGGAGTCCATAAAGAAGGGGAAGAATATAAGTCAAGGGGAATGAATGGCAGCCTGGCTAAGTCCCGAGTGTTGCAAGGCGGTTTGTGAAAGGGAGTCTGGCCTGCAAAGAAATTAACTGAAGGTGTTGCTTGGTGCTCTGGCATTTAGAGCACAGGATCTGAGGCAAGAGAAGTTGCAGAACAGGTGGGAGTCTGGAAGGAGCAGTCTCAAAGCCTGGAAGTCTGAGAGGGGACACGAGAGCCACCTGCAAATACCTTGTTGTTATTATTTTTATTGAGTTATGCTGCAAATACAAACGATTAGAACAAAACTTACAATCGTCATACAAATCACATAAATAGAAAGAATAAAATTTTTTAAAATAGTAAAAAATAGAGATGCACTTCTAATACATATCCAAATATAGGTAACTGTTCATAAAGAAAGGAACAAGAAAAGGAAAAAAAAGGAGAAGAAAGAAAAAAGAATGAATGATTTACTGTTATCTTTTTGTTGTTGTTTAGTCGTTTAGTCATGTCCGCCTCTTCGTGACCCCCTGGACCAGAGCACGCCAGGCACTCCTGTCTTCTACTGCCTCCCGCAGTTTGGTCAAACTCATGCTGGTAGCTTCGAGAACACTGTCCCACCATCTCGTCCTCTGTCGTCCCCTTCTCCTTGTGCCCTCCATCTTTCCCATCATCAGGGTCTTTTCCAGGGAGTCTTCTCTTTTCATGAGGTGGCCAAAGTACTGGAGCCTCAGCTTCAGGATCTGTCCTTCCAGGGAGCACTCAGGGCTGATTTCCTTCAGAATGGATAGGTTTGATCTTCTTGCAGTCCATGCAAGAGTCTCCTCCAGCACCAGAATTCAAAAGCATCAATTCTTCGGCGATCAGCCTTCTTTATGGTCCAGCTCTCACTTCCATACATCACTACTGTTATCTTAGTTATATATATATATTCTTTCTTTTTTCTTTCTCCTGCAAATATCTGAAGGGCTGCCACGTGGAAGACGGAACAGGCTTGGTTCGGGTCCAGAAGGGAGGAGCCGAACCAAGGATCCAAACGGCAAGAAAGGAGAGCCCAACTGAACATTAGGAAAAACTTTCTGATTGTTGTTCGACAGTGGAACAGAGATGCCCTCGGGTGGCCGCGGACTCTTCTTCCTTGGAGGTTTTTAAGCAGTTTGGGTGACTATATGTCATGGATACTTTAGACTTGACCTCCTGCATTGCAGGGGTTGGGCTAGATGACCCTCAGGGACCCCTGCCAACTCTGATTCTCTAAAAAGCCCATGCACCCATCTACATGGGCTGGAAGGAGGGGGCTGGGATTTGACCAATGGCCTGGAAGTTGCACATTGAAATGCAGAAGGTCCAGTAATCTCTGCATATTCAAATCTCCCTTTGTTGCTGGTTGATCTTGCAAATGACTGCCTGAAAAGGCTTTTTGTCATGAAGATGGCTCTGCCCATTTTGCCATGAAGAGGGGATGGAGGGCTCCCCAAAAGTCTTTTGCAAGAATTGGCCTTATAGAAATCACAGTGCTTTTTGTTTCAGCAAAGGGGAAAACAAAAACAAAAGCGGTAACCTTCCAGGCAGCTCATTTCTCTAGGAACTGTATCCCATTGTGAGCGCAAAGGTGAGGCAAAGGATGTCGTGACAATAAAGGTTTATTATTATTATTTAGAAGTTTGCATGTTGCAGCGCAGGAACCAAAGCCATGCGGCAGAAGACTTCCTATTCCTGGGATGGCAAACAAAATAACATTATCTGGACCACAAGAGTCATCAAAAGTCCAAACCTCTGCAGTGCAGGAATCTCTTACCCAACCCACGACCTCAAAATTGAGAGTTTCATACTCTACCCACTGAGCTATTCCATCTATCCTATGCATGGCCTAGAAATCGCCATTGATTGTGGCGACCTTGATGCTTTTGAAAAGAATGGAGGCAAGGCTCCATGGAAGAAAAACCTGCCAACGACATACTGTCTGAGCCAGAGGTTCTCAAATCCTTTTTTTCCTGGGCTACAACTTTCACCAGATTTTTTATTGATAAGAAATGCACTGGAAAACAAAAAAGGAAGTTCTAGCACTGCCTGACTGGTAACATAGAAGGTAGCTACTTTATTACATGATCATGGGCCACCCAGAAAGTATGAAACAATGCAGCTACGTAAGAACACAAATAATTCCCAAAACATAGTTATGAGTGAGAGATTTTACTATCTTGGGCTCCATGACCACTGCAGATGGTGACAGCAGCCACGAAATTAAAAGACGCCTGCTTCTTGGGAGAAAAGCAATGACAAACCTAGACAGCATCTTAAAAAGCAGAGACATCACCTTGCCAACTAAGGGCCGTCTAGTTAAAGCTATGGTTTTCCCAGTAGTGATGTATGGAAGTGAGAGCTGGACCATAAAGAAGGCTGATCGCCAAAGAATTGATGCTTTTGAATTCTGGTGCTGGAGGAGACTCTTGAGAGTCCCATGGACTGCAAGAAGATCCAACCTATCCATTCTGAAGAAAATCAGCCCTGAGTGCTCACTGGAAGGACAGATCCTGAAGCTGAGGCTCCAAGACTTTGGCCACCTCATGAGAAGAGAAAAGCCCTGCTGTTGGGAAAGATGGAGGGCACAAGGAGAAGGGGACGACAGAGGACGAGATGGTGGGACAGTGTTCTCGAAGCTACCAACATGAGTTTGACCAAATTGTGGGAGGCAGTGGAAGACAGGAGGGCCTGGCATGCTCTGGTCCAGGGGGTCACAAAGAGTCGGACACGACTAAACGACTAAACAACAATATAGTTATGAACGTGGATCCTGTTTCTGGCTGGACCTCCATACTGCATGGAAATGCTTCTTTGCTTGTCCTTGATTGCCCCTGCCACATTTGCCACCCTCTCCTGCCACAATAGGGCAGCATCCCACAGCCTGCGAGAACCACTGGCAGCCATCTTGGGCGACTCTGAAAGAGGATTACACACATTAATGCAGAGGTTTTCTTTTATACATTTATTGATTTTTTAACATATCAGTTCCAACAGTCATACAACATATCTTCTCATCTTATACAATATTTTAGACTTCCGTCAACACCTCTGATGGTTTTCCATTCTTTATCACTTACTCTGCATTTCTTAATTTCTATATTACATTTAATTATCCTTAACTAAAAATTCTTTCTTGCAGTATTTCGAATAATCCACCTTGCAAAACCTACTAGCGTAATCTGTTCATCACAATTACTTTTCAGATAGTTCATATATTTACTCCAGTCTTCTAGGAATCTGATCCCGCAGGTTTCGAATCCTTCCTGTTAATTTATCTAATTCTGCATAGTCCACCAACTTCATCCTCCACTCTTGTTTTTTAATGCAGAGGTTTTCAACCTTTTGGGGTCCTTCTGCGGCACCCGTGTGGGGCTCAGGAGCCCAGTTATGTCATCCTTTGCCTGCAGAGCTGGCAGCCCCTCGCCCCTTTTCAAAACCCTCCCTTGTGGAGTGTTCCCTCAGCCTCCTCTCCCCTCTCCTTGGGAGGCCTCTGGGCAGCTGCTGCCGCCGCCCCTGGTCTCTGAGCTGCTCCCCCTGCCCCAGAGAGAGGTGCGTCCTCACACTGCCCCATAGGGGCCTAGGAAGCATGCCTTGGCCAGCCCCAGAGGCAGATTCGCCTGCAGAGCTTGTAGCCAGGGCTGCTGCGACAAACAGCTGTGCAAGCTTTTGGGAGGCAGAGACATGAGAGGGCATCCGAGGAGGGAAGGAAGGGAAGAAAGAGGGACAGAGGCCAGTGTTGTCCGCAGCACCCTTGACCATCCTTCATGGCACACTGGTTGAAAACCACTGCGTTAATGGATGAGAATAAATCTTGCAGTGGCTCCTAGTTACAATGGCTATGTGCTACCTCCAAGACCAGAGGCAACATGCCTCTGTATACAGTCATACCTCATGTTACGTCCGCTTGTTACGTTCTTTCAGGATACGTCCCGTGGCGACCTGGAAGTACCAGAAAGGGTTACTTCCGGGTTTCACCACTTGCGCATGCGCAGATGTGAAAAAACGACGTCACACGCATGCGCAGAAGCGGCGAATCGCAACTCGCGTGTGCGCAGACGCGGGTTGCGTTCTTTTCATGTTGCGAATGGGCCTCCGGAACGGATCCCGTTCGCAACCAGAGGTACCACTGTACTAGTTTCTGGGATCGCAAGTGGGCCAGGGCAGTGCTCTGGCAATTTGGTCCTGGGCTTCTCGTGGGCATCTGGGGACAATAGGATGCTGGACTCAAGGGGCCTTTGGTCTGATCCAGCACCCAGGCTCTTCTCACGCTCTCAAGGCATACTTTCTGCCAAGCAGGATTTGAGAAGGAACACAGAACATCTGCCACCTTCCACAACGCCGTGCAGTCCAGATGTTTTGGAGAATATTCGCTTCCGGGTTGGGGAAAGGTAGTTGCAAAATGCATCCTGTGCCATGAGAGGTAGCCGCTTGCTATGTTGCAGTAGGAGATGCTGAGGTGCCCTGGATTTTGCCTCTTGGGTTGCTTGCAATGGAGCCCGTCCTCTCCATTACTCCTGCCCTCCTTCCTCCAGGCCATGGGTTCAACAGGGGCCTTTCAAAAGCCTGGAACTTGCCTCCTCTCTGTCAAGAACATAGGATTAGGTCAAAGGGGACCCCATTTAGTCCAGCATCCTGCTCTCACCGTTGCATGCGGGGAAACCAGCAAGCAGGACCCGAGTCCGAGAGCCCCACACACTCCTGGAGTTTCCAGAAAATGGGATTCAGAAGTGCTGCTGTGAAGGCAGAGCAGAACCATACTAACTAGTAGCCATCAATAGGCGTCTTTTCCTCCATGAATTTGCTCCAATCCTGAATTAAAGCCACCGAGGTTGGTGGCCATAACTGCCTCCTGTGGGAGGGTGTTCCACAGGTTAACTATGTGCTGGGTGTTCATATTCCCTCTGGCACCGTTTGGTCTGGCCTCGTTTTTGGGATCCCTGTGTAGCTCCCCTGTCGAATGTCAGATTGTCAGCTCCTAGGGGCAGGGACCTTGGGGCTGGATGCACGCAGAGTGGAACATACTTCCTAGAAACCAATAAAAACAGGGGTAATGTCGCTGTGCATTGAAAATCAAAATGCTCCTGCATTTGGGAAGATGTTCTGGGATCACTGAAACGCGCTGCTAATGAAGCAGCCGGGAGACGTGCCTTCTACTTTGCAAGGCAATGGGGTTACTAGAGAGCCAGCCTGCCCAGGAAAATATTCACCCCAGGAAGCAGCACCCCCGTCCATTTCCTGGTTCTGCTGTGTGCGGACTCTGGGTTGCTTCCTCGACGAGGCCCCCACCTCCTTCCCACCCCCACCCCCCGCTCAGGCCAGGCCACCTCGCTCCCCTCCTTCTTTCGCGTCGCCAGCCTCACCTATTTTCTCCGCCTCCCTCCCCCCCCCATCCCACCCCCTGGAAACTTTTGCTTTTGGCCACTCGGGCCTTGCCGGAGACCGAGGGATCCGGAGAGAAGCATGCGTTGGGGGATGGGGGGGGCTCTGGGAGGAGAATCTGGCCTGGGGGTGGGGAAGGCGCCCGGTGCCTCCTCCTCTCTCCCCTCCCCCCCAGGCCTGGCAAAATCATTCACCTGGAGACCCGCCTCCTGCGCTTTCAACTGGCCCGGAGAGGATTAGGGAGATTTTGGGTTGGGGGTTGGGAGGGGGGAGGGGGCGTGCTCGGCGCCGATCCCCTCCCCCGATAACCCCCCCCCTACTACCAAGAAGGGAGGAGGGGCGCCCGACGGGACAGCAAGGGAGCCAGCGAGCCCAGGAGCGCAGCGGAGCGCAGCGCGGGGAGGGTTAACCCGCCCATGTAAACGTCGTCTGGGGCTTGTCAGTTTCCGATTCGAGACCCGGGAAAAAAAGGGGGAAAGGCACGCCTGGCAGCGGGCGGGCACAGCAGCCTCGGCGGCAGCAGGAACCGCGGAGACCCCGACGGAAAGGAAGAGGAGGCGGGCGCCGAGGTGAGCGCCCTCGGGCGCGGGCGCCGGGCAGGCGGGCGGGCTGGAGGGGAGCCCGAGCGGGGGGGGTCCCCGGGGGTCGCGCACCCCGGGATCGGGGCCCTGGGAGAAGAGCTCCCGGGGGCTTTGTCCTCGTGGGGAGGGAAGAGGAAGCCGGGCACTGGGAGGCGCACCGACCACCGCGATTCAGTTTGGGAGCTCGCCCGGGGGTTGGTGAGGAGGGCGTGTGTGGTTTTGGCGAGGCGCCGGAGCGCGGTGGGTCGCCCCCTCCCCGCTTCCTCGCCCCCTTCCTCGCTCCCCGTGGAGTTTCCCAGCCAACGCTCGGCTGCCTCGACGGCGGCGGAGCCCCCGGGACGAGGAAGAAGCGCGCGCGCCGGTGAAGGTGGGATGCGCAGCCCGGCGGTGCGCCCCGTTCCACGCCGGAGCTCCCTCCAGAGTAAAAGCGCGCAGGGCGGTAGCCTCGTCGGGTGGGGGGAATGCCATCCCCTCGCAGGGGTACAGCCCATTCCCACAACAGCCCAGTGATGTGGGTCCCCGCTTTTCTCCTTTTGCTGAAGGGGGACGGAGGTTTGAGTAGCCCAAAGCCCGGCCGTGACGTCGAGGCTGCGCCCCTTTCCAACTTAGTCCCATGGAACTTGTGCGTTTTTTGTAGGATCGCACTGCAGGACCCTCTTTCTGTCCTTTTGGGGTGGGCCACGCGTTGCCTGCACTGACCCCCTTCTCCACTCAATGGGGGAACCGTGGGACCCCCCCCCCGGCCTGGCGTTTTTGCCCTCTGGGCTGGGCTGCTCAGCCTCCCGCCCCTTTCCTTTGTCCCCCGAAGCGGATTCCCCTGCGGGGCTTCCAGGTGGGAAGTGGCTGGTTCAAAACAACATCAAAGAGCTTTGCAAAAAGCAGCCCCCCCCCGCCCCATATTTTTTCTTCTCCTCTCCATTGAGAAGCACCCCAAACCCAAGTAGGGCTGGGTTGGTGTTCTGCCCCAGTTGAGGACCAAGTGAGCTCTCCAGAAACCATTTATCTGACTTTTTACCCTTTCCAGAAGTTAAACATGTTTGATACCCAGTGGAAGTTTGATGAGGAACTGACTCATTGTGGCAGAAGCCGATAAAAGGGCCCTTCTGTCACATGCAACAAATCAGTACATCAGCCTTCCCCAACCTGGTGCCCTCCAGATGTTTGTAGTCCATAACATCTGGTAGCACCAGGTTGGCAAAGGCGGATGCACATCTTTAAGGAGACATAATAAGCCTCTTTGTTCTAGGTAAAAGGGTTTTTGTGTATGTTCATGTAACATGTGAAATGATGGGCTCGCACATTTTAGAGGGCCCAGCTTTTACATTTTATGCCAGCCTCCCCCAACTTGGCACCCTCCAGATGTTGTTTATCTATTTATGTACATTTTATATTTATTTATATTTGTCAGGTTCCATCACGCAGAAAAAATGGGTCTCAAAATGAGTTAGCAAGATATAACCCTATGAAGTGACCATGTTGTCTATGGGGCCGATGGGATTTGTGGTTCAGCTGGAGGGCGCTAGCTTGGCGAAGGCGGCTTTTAAGCCATGCCACTGGCAATCCTCTGCAAGGGGAAAGTTCACAGAACAGTTAGAAGCCCACGGTTAGAAGCCCACTAACCCACGTGCACAACCCATGTTTGCAATCTGAGATGGCTGCGATGTGGCCCATCTCCCCTTGAAGACACCTAGGTGGAATGCACATGCCTTTGAGAATGGCTGATTCATTGAGAGTTCTTTAAATCATCCATTTACTGATGAATCTTACTATGGAAATTTTCTGTGCAGAAAGTGTCTGAAGATTTCAGAATGAAGGTGTGTGTGTGTGTGTGTGTGTGTGTGTGTGTGCGCGCGCGCAAAACTCAGAAGATCATACTTGCATTGGTTGTTTACTAACTTTACTGCAATGGACACATTGATGAGAGTTAGAATAATCACTCTTTGGCTGATATTCTCAACAATACCGAAATGTGGATTTGTTAACGCTTGAAACCTTTAACCTCATTTTTATTCACAGAAGTGGGGTGGCTATGTCCTACACCCACATATTGGTAAAACTGCTGTACAATGCTAGTCTTACTCAGAGTAGACCTATTGACGTTAATGGTTGTGAGCGACTCAAGCCCATTGATTTCAATGGATGGCATCCAGCTAAACAATTCCACTAGGGAACCTTTTAGTCATCTTCTTTAGCCCCATGACCCTAAATATGGGTTTCCCTGCAACTCTTTGGAGAAATTTTTAAGATGGTTTGTTTGTGCTAGTGGAACTATTTGACTAGATGCCACCCGCTGGGTCTACTCTTAATCTAGCTAAGTGGCTCCCAAGTTTTCTCACGCCACCTCCCCCTTGGTTGCAGAAGCTTATTCTCTGGGACCTCTGCCCCCCAAAAGCATTATTCAAAATAGTGATTTGCACCACCCTCTAAGAAATATAGCAACCCCATAAAATTCAAAACCGTTAATTGCACATTTATTCCAACTCCAATTAGAACTAGACAGTTTAATTTAATTCAACAAAACTGATCACCTTGATCCAGAGATACCAGCTTTTAAAAATCTGATAGTGATTGACACCTCCAGCGCTTACCCCCCCTTCAGTGCCCGCCTCTTGCCTTTTAGCACCCCCCCCAGATAATCCCACAGCCCCCATTTTACGACTGCCTGCCTTGGGAACCACTGACTTAGCTGGATATTCCAACCCACATATTTTGCCTATCTTTTGGGCATTATTTACACAACTCTCCATCCATCTGAGACTTTTCCGTTGCTGCTGTTCTCTGAACAGAGGACAATTGGTTGTGGAATAACGGGGGGGGGGGGGGGGCGGGGAGCCTGACTCAAACATGGCAAGGCTGCAGCGGCTGGTCCAAGCGGCTACCATCTTGCTTAAGAGAGCTTGCCACTTACGTTTGCAGGCCAGGTTCTTAAGGCTGCCGCGAATGCCCCTGGGTGTTTCTCTTCTCTATGCTGGGGGGTTGACAGCCGCGTCTGGGAAATGGTGGCGCCTGACGTGATGTGAGAACGCGTGAAAGCCTTGCCCGCCAGCGGTGCATTCACACATGCCGCTTTCGGTGTTGTGAAGCAGCCTGCTTGTGCCGCAGCGATTCCTCGCTGGGTTGTGGTGTTTTAAACTCCACAACTGCAAAATATGGAAAAGGAGTGTGTTGGCGCTGGGGGTGTCGCTTTGGACAAAGAGATGTGCAATGTATGCACCATGTTGTGACTCCAGGGTTGCAACCCCCCCTGGAAATGTATGTCTGAATTGGGTTTTAAGCCCACCAGGACCTTTCTAACACTCAGAGAAGTCTGGGTGCCATGTGTGCATTTGAGACCTCCCCCTTCCTTATCTTCTCAGCCAGGTTGCACTGTTTGTCCAGGCCGATGTGGCCTTGTCCATGCGGGAGGCCCAAGACAATTGCCCTCTCCTTACAAAGGTCCTGAGGGATTGGTCTTGAGCCTAGATAGCCCTTCAAATGGGCCTGCAAGCTTTCAACACTCATTTTACCTGAAAAGCTGGCTCTGGGTGGTTGTTCTGTGTATGTTTTCTGTGCATCAACAGCCAGAAGTAGCAATGTTTCTGAATACCAGTTGCTGGAAGCCACTGCAGGGGAGAGGGCCGCTCCTGGGTTCGAATCCTGCCTGTGGGCTCCCCCAGGCATGGTTAGCCACTGTGAGAAAAGGTTGCTGGACTGGATGGGCCATTGGCCTGATCCAGCAGGCTGCTCTTAAAGATAAAGGGACCCCTGACCATTAGGTTCAGTCGCGGACAACTGGGGTTGCGACGCTCATCTCGCTTTACTGGCTGAGGGAGCCAGCGTACAGTTTCCGGGTCATGTGGCCAGCATGACTAAGTCACTTCTGGCAAACCAGAGCAGCACACGGAAACGCCATTTACCTTCCCGCCGGAGTGGTACCTATTTATCTACAGTGGTACCTCAGGTTACAGATGCTTCGGGTTATAGACTCCTTGCGGGTGGCGCTGTGGGTTAAACCACAGAGCCTAGGACTTTCCAATCAGAAGGTCGGCGGTTCAAATCCCCATGACGGGGTGAGCTCCCGTTGCTCAGTCCCTGCTCCTGCCCACCTAGCAGTTCGAAAGCACGTTAAAGTGCAAGTAGATAAATAGGTACCGCTCCGGCGGGAAGGTAAACGGCGTTTCCATGCACTGCTCTGGTTCGCCAGAAGCAGCTTAGTCATGCTGGCCACATGACCCAGAAGCTGTACGCCGGCTCCCTTGGCCAATAAAGCAAGATGAGCGCCGCAACCCCAGAGCCGGCCACAACTGGACCTAAAGGTCAGGGGTCCCTTTACGTTTACTTTAACCCAGAAATAGTACCTCTGGTCAAGAACTTTGCTTCAGGATGGGAACAGAAATTGTGCTCCGGCGGCGTGGCGGCGGTGGGAGGCCCCATTAGCTAAAGTGGTACCTCAGGTTAAGAACAGTTTCAGGTTAAGAATGGATCTCCAGAACGAATTAAGTTCTTAACCCGAGGTTCCACTGTACTTACACTTTGAGGTGCTTTCGAACTGCTAGGTTGGCAGGAGCAGGGACCGAGCAACGGGAGCTCACCCCATGGCAGGGATTCGAACTGCCAACCTTCTGATTGTCAAGCCCTAGGCTCTGTGGTTTAGACCACAGCGCCACGCGTGCCTTTGATAAAAGGACTGGTTATGCCAACCTGAGTCTAAGCTGCTTGACTTAGATAGCATCTCCCATTCTTTGGGAGCAGAATGTGTGTCTTGAGCAGATATTAGCTGGTGGTTAGAGGCAGTGAGCCATTCCTGAGTCAGGGGAAGGAAGAGGAGACGATGGGAGTTCTCTAAACGCTCAGTTATAAAACAGAAGTTTCCTGGCGCTCGAGGCCTTCCGGTAATGATGTAATTAAAGAAAGAGGGTGAAGGAGGGAAGGTGGATAGGAATGGAGCCACATCCTCTGTTAGAATGGCGAGAGGTGATGCTCTGGGAAGTTGCGTGTCAGAAAAAGAGAGCGACAGAGATAGGGGGAGAGGTCTAGGAGAGGCAACATTGCTTAGTCTTGGGGGCTAGAGGGCTAGGCAACATTGAAGCAGGGAGTTTAGACGCAAGGGGTAATTTTCACTTTGCATTTGTGCACTGTGGGAATGGTCACGTAATGTAGAGCTTGGGCCCAGACCCTGGTTCAAGCTCCAAGTCTCTGGTGGTGATTCAAACAGCAGTGCTTCTGAGCATGTGGGGAGTTCTTTCATCACTATGGTGGGAGTCTCAGCCAAGCTGGGTGTCAGTGCTGCCAAATTATCATGGCTAAGGGTCTCCGCTTGGATTAGGATGGGTTGTGCATTATATCATGTCCCAGCCACTCCCACTGCAATCTGAAGATGCAAAAAATACTGCAGGGCTGTTGTGAAGATAATTGATTACGGATAATGCATGTGCTACGCTTTGAACACTCCTGATAGCACACATTGTTTGACATTTGAATGCTGTCCCCACAAATCCTGAAGGGAGCCAAGAACCACAGCAATAAAACAAATTAGACAAAATTATACAGTGAAACAAACAAACCTGGAATGCAATTAAAAGTGGCCAACCGCAGGAGAGCTCACATCCAAATTATTTTTGTAATGGTTAAGGATCTGCAACAAGAACGCTTGTTGTCCACCATTTCCTTGTAAAAACAAATTAACACTGCTCCTAAGTTTATTTCCCACCACCATCAAATGCATCTTGCAGGAAAGCACATTGTAATATATGCTCATCCTTTGCTGTTGACTGGGGACCTGAATAATCTATATATAAAAAAGATCGACATGTGAATTAAATGCATAAGAAGAATCAGGTTTCTGGATCTAGTAGAATCCCAAGATCTGTCACCCAGAGACTGATGCAAAAGATCCTAAGCTCAGGAATTTTTGTTTCAGGAATTTTGTAATAGCGCTCAATTTCCTTCCATACATAATTCCACCCCTAGTTATCCCCAGGTCACTTAATATGAACAGTATAACTCTTTCCACTGATGGGGGGAGAAGCCTGGCTTCTCTGGGGGCTGCACCAAGGTGGACACAAATAGGTAGCTGATATCCACCGAATTCACCCAAGATCTTTTATGAATTATTCCAAACCTTTTGCAAAGATATTTTGAGGATGCTGATATTGGAGTTTGACACCATTGCTGCTTCTTCCAGCAGTGAGTTCCACAGGTTGTTTGGCCACTGCGATGACCCAAAATCTTGAATGAACTGTCCTGCATTGCCACAGTTGGAATGTTCCACGTCCCCGGAAGACACCTCAAAGCACAATGCTTTTCAATGGAGATGGCTAAGTTTCAAGCCATCGTTTGATCTAAGAGTGGGATACAATTCTTCTTCTTCTTCTTCACCCTTCATCATACGATCTCTTTTTTAATAGTCATCTGTCATTTTCATTTTACAATAAGGACAATGAATAATGATCCAAATACACATTTATTTTCAACTTTCCCCTGCCCTTTCCATGGTTCACTCCATTTTTTTCTTTTCTACTACATATTCTAATTAATCCCTATCTTTTCATTGTCTCGTTTTCTATATCTCCCTAGTTATTACTGCTGCATTTACTCTCTCACGGTTAACTTTTTAATATGCTTACAGTAATTTTCCAAAAGGGACGCAGGTGGCACTGTGGTCTAAACCACAGAGCCTGGGCTTGCTGATCAGAAGGTCAGTGGTTCAAATCCCCGCGACGGGGTGAGCTCCCGTTGCTCAGTTCCAGCTCCTGCCAACCTAGCAGTTTGAAAGCGCGTCAAAGTGCAAGTAGATAAATAGGTACCGCTCCGGTGGGAAGGTTAATGGCATTTCCGTGCGCTGCTCTGGTTCGCCAGAAGCGGCTTAGTCATGCTGGCCACATGACCCGGAAGCTGTACGCCGGCTCCCTCGGCCAGTAAAGCGAGATGAGTGCCACAACCCCAGAGTCGTCTGTGACTGGACCTAACGGTCAGGGGTCCATTTACCTTTAATTTTCCAAATAATCTACAAAACATTTTCAATCTTCTTTAAATAGCTTCCCATCTTGATTTCTTATTCTAGTTGTCAATCTTGCCATTTCTACATATTCTATCAGTTTCAACTGCCATTCTTCTTTTGTTGATATTATACCCTCTTTCCACCTCTGGGCATATGCCATCCGAGCTGCTGTAGTTGCATACATAAAGAGGGATTTCTGATCTTTCAATACACTTTCATCTGTTATACCTAGAAGAAAGGATTCTGGGCATTTAACAAATGATTTTTAAAACATTTTTTTTCCAGTTCATTATATATCATCTCCCAGTAAGTCTTAACCTTTTTGCATGTCCACCACATATGATGAAATGTACCTTCTTTTTATTTACATTTCCGACAGATATCCGCTTCAGATTTGTACATCTTTGCTAATTTACTTATACCACCTATAAATCATTTCCATGTAATTCTTACCTTAGTGTGTAACATGCTGTAAATTTCAAATTCCTTCCCCATAATTTCTCCCATGCAGACAACTCTTATATTATGACCTATATCTATTGCCCAGTGAATCATCGCTGATTTTACCAGTTCATCTTTCCTTTCCCATTTAGATAATAAGTTGTACATTTTGGACCTTCATCATAAGATCTCAGGGCGATTCATAGAATAAAATACAAGATAAAAACACGAGGAAATAACTAAAACAAAACTGGCAAAACAATAATACCCCCCTTCCCACAGGCACATATTAGAAGGCTGTTGAATATTAATCAGCCAAAGGCCTGGCTAAAGAGGAACATTTTTGCCTGGCACCTAAAAATATATAAGGAATGGTGCCAGGCAAACTTCCCTGGGGAGAGCCTTCCACAAATGAACTTCTGCTCCTCTGTTGCAATGAGCATCATTTCAGCATCTCATTGACCCCTGTGGAAACAGAATGATAACATAAGAACCGTGTGTGGATCAGGCCCAAGGCCCATCTGGTTGGCCACTGTGAGAACAAGATGATGGACAAGATGAGCCATTGCCTGATCTAGCAAGATCCTCTTATCTTCTTAAGGCACCTGTGTTAATCTACAAAGCCCCAACCAACTTGGGACCAGGATGCCTTAAAGATGCCCAGCTCTGAGATACCTGAGTCAGGTATTTCATGTCTGCATCCTCTTCTCACAGTGGCCCACCAGATGCAACCAGCGTCGCTCTCCTGGCAGAGATTCGGCAGAGTCCTCTTCACCTTTGCCTTCCAAAGGTTTCTTGAAAGATCTTTATATGCCACTGGGCTTATACAGCTGTTTAAACCAGTCGTTTTATGTTTTATGGCAGTAGCAATAAACGAGCTGGCTGTAGAGAAATGCTTTTATAAACAAATAAACAGACGTATTCTAGGAGGAGCAGAGTGGATATCCTCTGAAAGGAGGGCAAAGACTTGTGGCCTGCCTTCATAAATGCTCTCAGCATCAAGGACAGGGGTCAGCAATGTGCGGCCCATGGGCCGGATGCAGCCCACGAAGACTGTTATACTGGCCCACGAGCCGCCCCCAAACCAAGCCGCCTGCTCAGTGAGTCCCCCAGCGCAGCGTGGCACAGGGACTCTCCGAGCGGTGCAGGAAATTGTGTCTGCAACATGCACAGATACCGGAAATTGCGTCTGCTCATGTCCAGACGCTGAAAAATGCTTCTGTGTAGGCATGATTTTTGGCGTCTGGGCATGCGCAGAAGCAATTTCCGACACTGCGGACATGTGCAGGCACGATTTCTGGCATCACACTGCGACAGTCTGGCCTACGGACGGTCTCCGTGGGATTGATCCAGCCCATGGCCGGTAAACCTTGCTGACCCCTGACCAAGGAGGACCTCCTTTGCAGTCATGGCCAGCTGAGCAGGACTTGTGTTCCTGATTTTCTCTCCCCTTTTCCCTTCCACAACCTCCATTTCACTCCTTTGTGCACAGTCTCTGGCCTGACTGTTTTCCTCTACCGACTCCCGCTTGCCCTCCTCCCCACCTCCTTGTCAAAAGAGCCTAAATTCTGTTGCAAAGCCTAGTTAATTTGGTTCCAGAACAAAGCATGCAAATTAAGAGGTGCATAATTGTTGCTGATTTGCACAATTTAATGAGACTGTAGCTGCTGAGTTTTTTTTTTTTTTAAATTTAAAGTGCCTGGCCTTGTTTCCAGAGAAGGTCTCTGCCTATGATCCATGGCAAGGGAGGGGAAGTTGGCTTGGGTTCAACTGCTGATGGTGATGGATATTGTGTGTGTGATGTTTGGGGATGAAGTGAAACCCACCAAATTAATTCAGACATTAAGGCCAAAGGTGGGATTGTGCTGATTTCTGCCCCCTTGACAGATCGTTTTCTTCTGCTGGCTGCTTTCGTGGGTGGGTGGGGGGACATATTAGGAATATATTTTTGGGTGGGAGCACTGAACTCCATTCAGATCTGGTGCTCAAAGTAAATTCCTGGGCTCAGGATTCTTTAATTCTAAATGTGTGTCTTTTGCAACAGGCTCTGGTTGGTGGATCCTAGCAAAAATCAAAGTAGATCCCACAAGCCTGAAGTCTTGCCTGTTCCTGCGCAGATTAGCTGCACTTTAACCTGGGGGATCATATGGGAATCTCTCCTAGATCTACCTTGAGAAGCCAGGGATTCGACCTGGGATCTTGTTGCCTGCAAGGGAAGAGTTCTAACCACAGAGCCACATCCTTTGTCTTTCCCATAAGCACTGTTAGGATGCGTGAAACTGGCCACTTTTTACTTGGAATGCCAGTTTCTAATAAATCAAGTTACTTTCATTTTTTGAAAAAACAAACAAACATGTAGATGTATTATCGATTTTTCAAGCAACAGCTCAACCAGATTTTGTTTGTGCACCAAAAATCCCCACCATTTTAACATTTTCAATTATTCTGAAAGTGGCAGCAAACTGAGGGTTTGCAGAAAACGCCATTCAGTAGCAGAAAGTGGTTCATTTTAGGGAACCACTGACATGATTTTATAACCCACATGGAGAATGCTAGTGGATTTTCTAAATACCGTATTTTTCGCTCTGTAAGACGCACCAGACCACAAGACGCACTTAGTTTTTGGAGGAGGAAAACAAGAAAAAAAATATTCTGAATCTCAGAAGCCAGAACAGCAAGAGGCATCGCTACGCAGTGAAAGCAGCAATCCCTCTTGCTGTTCTGGCTTCAGGGATAGCTGCGCAGCCTGCATTCGCTCCCTAAGACGCACACACATTTCCCCTTACTTTTTAGGAGGGAAAAAGTGAGTCTTATAGAGCAAAAATACGGTACGTTACAGGCATTTAAAATACCGAACTAATTTTAGAAGTGATCCGTGCACCCATTTTCCTGCTGGACTGTGGTTCCAGCTGTCGGTACTGTTGAGCCCAACGCACCATGCGCCGCTACATCGCAGGAGCGGGCAGTGCTCTCCAGCTCTACCAAAAGGTAGATATTTGGAGAGGAATGTGAGGCGCTGGCCCCTTCCTTCGGTGAGGCCTTTCTTCCACAGACAGACCTTGAGCCTAGCCCCTGCAAGCTCCACAACCGAACAAATGCAGAATTGCTGCATGGGCAAAAAATGATCAGGGTGGGGTGGGGTGGGTGGGTTCCTCCCCAGCCTCTTGTCTTGAGTAATGGCTTTTTCTGCCCCCCCCCCCACTTTCAACTACTCTCTGAAGACTGGAGCCTCTTAAGAATTTTAGGGGGGTGGGCAGGGAAAGGACCAGACCATGTGAAAAAGGAACATAATATTTTAGCTGCAGTTCATTCATTTCCAGCTTTGTATTCTTGCTATAAAAAAAGTGCACCTAGACATTCCGTTGTTGTGCCTATAACCTCGGTTTAAGGTGCCCTTTGTTGTTGTTTAGTCGTTTAGTTGTGTTCGACACTTCGTCACCCCCTGGACCAGAGCACGCCAGGCACTCCTGTCTTCCACTGCTTCCCGCAGTTTGGTCAGATTCATCTTCGTAGCTTTGAGAACACTGTCCCACCATCTCGTCCTCTGTCGTCCCCTTCTCCTTGTGCCCTCCATCTTTCCCAACATCAGGGTCATTTCCAGGGAGTCTTCTCTTCTCAGGAGGTAGCCAAAGTCTTGGAGCCTCAGCTTCAGGATCTGTCCTTCCAGGGAGCACTCAGGGCTGATTTCCTTCAGAATGGAGAGGTTGGATCTTCTTGCATTCCATGGGACTCTCAAGAGTCTCCTCCAGCACCAGAATTCAAAAGCATCAATTCTAAAGGTGCCCTTTAGCTCCTGGTTTTCATATCTCAGTTTCTTAACACTGGTTGGAAGTTTTTGGGTGTCCCGGGCATTGTGGAAGCCCCCTCTTCCAGGAGCTGGTCCCCCGCACTTATGCCTGCCATGCAGAGAGGCGGGTGGGAGGTGGGTGGGCAAGGCTTGGGCAACCGTCTTCCTCCTCCAACACCTGCACCCTCTCCCTTCGACTTGCACACCTCCCTTGTTCCTCCGTTGGGGCCCCAATTAAACAAATTCAGCCAGAACTTGCTAAATGGCAACCAATTATTTCTGCATCCCTTTGAAAGGAGCGAGAGGGGGCAGCTCTGCCAGGACAAAAGCCTGGGATTAACTCTGGAGAAAGGAGGCAGGTTAAGAAAGAGGCAGCAGCCCCAGGTTTCTGGTGTGGGGCAGCTGCTCCCTCCCCCAAAACGTAAGACCATAAGACCAGACTGCTGAATCAGGCCAGTGGTCCATTTGGCCAGCATCCTGTTCTCACACTAGTTGACTAGATGCTCCCAATGGGAAGCTCACAAGCAAGCTTCGGCTGGGGAGGGCGGGATATAAATAAAATTTTATTATTATTATTATGAGCTCAGCAGAGACTTTCCGCCTCCTGTGGTTTCCAGCAACTGAGATTCACAAGCATTGCTGCCTCCCATTGTGGAACCAGAGCAGAGATATCCTGGCGAGGAGAAATCGATAAACCTCTCTGCCTCTCTTCTGTGAATTTGTCCAATGCTCTAAACCATAGTTTAGAGGTCCCGGGCCCTAAGGAAGTCAGATATCTTCCACCAGGGCCAGGGCCTTTTCAGTGATGGCTCCGACCTGGTGGAATGCTCTGTCTCATGAGACCAGGGCCCTTCAGGATTTAACCTCCTTCCGTTGGGCCTGTAAGACAGAGCTATTCCGCCTGGCCTTTAATTTGAATTCAGCCTGATCTTTTATTCCCCTTCCCTTCCCTCCCCCTCCCCTTTTATGAAGATTACCCGCTTTGGGACCCCACAGCTAATTCTCCCCTTGGCTCCTCACTGGCCCAAGTAGGAGCAATTCAGCCAGCTAGCCCTGGGGATTATCTAACGCTTATTAGATGGATTTCCCCTAAATTGATTTCTGAACTTTGAATTTTATTGTTATTCGTGTTTTTATACTGTATTTTATGCTGCTTTTACAATTAAGTGTTTTAAATTTGTTGTTAGCCGCCCTGAGCCCAGTTTTTGAACCGGGAAGAGCGGGGTATAAATAAAAGTGTATTATTATTTATTATTATTTTAAAGTTGGTGGCCCTCGCTGCCCCCTGTAGAAGCAAGCTCCATAACAGCCAGCTTTCAGGATCCGTCGCTTTTTGACCAAATCACTATCAAGCCAGAATCTCAGCTGTAGTCCTTCCTTGTGTGCCTCCCCACCCCACCCCCGGCCCCTGTCACTTAATTTTTTTAAAAAAAGATAGTTATAAGGGACATGGGTTAAACCACAGAGCCTAGGGCTTGCCGATTAGAAGGTTGGTGGTTCGAATCCCCGCGACGGGGTGAGCTCCTGTTGCTCAGTCCCTGTTCCTGCCGACCTAGCAGTTCAAAAGCACAAGTAGATAAATAGGTACCGCACCGGCGGGAAGGTAAATGGCGTTTCCGTGTGCTGCTCTGGTTCGCCAGAAGTGGCTTAGTCATGCTGGCCACATGACCTGGAAGCGGTACACTGGCTCCCTCGGCCAATAAAGTGAGATGAGCGCCACAACCCCAGAGTTGGCCACGACTGGACCTAATGGTCAGGGGTCCCTTTACCTTTACCTTTAAAGATAGATCCCATCTCGGGAGTTGGATGACCTGATCCCGAAGGCAGCTGGCTGTGTTCTTTGTCCCCAGAGTGCCCCACATCTGTTTGTTCCTCTTCCTCTGTGATTCATTGATGGAGCCAGCCAAGTTTCAGGACTGCTTTCTGAGCCTGCACCTGTTCCAGGGTTTGGGGATGGGGTGGGGTAGGATACAATAGATTTCCACGAAAAGATAAAATGAGGACAATGCTACACACCCCTTCCAGTCAAAAGGTTGGTGCACACAGGTGTTATCGCTCCCTTGAGGCTGCAGCGTCAGGTGGGTGCCTGCGCAAATGGAGTGTCCCAGGCACAGCCGTGTTTTCCAGGGGAGTCAGTCCCCATGTTCGCCTAGCAGCTGCTGAGCGAAGAACTTGAGGGATGTGTGTGCATGTGTGAATTGGGCAATTTGGGTGTTGGGCATGCCAGACCACCCCTCTACCTGCTGCCTTGTGCCTGTCATCTATACCTCAACTACTGGGCTAAGGCAGGGGTCAGCAAACTTTTTCAGCAGGGGGCCAGTCCTCTGTCCCTCAGACCTTGTGGGGGGCCGGACTATATTTTGAAAAAAATATATGAATGAATTCCTATACCCCACAAATACCCCAGAGATGCATTTTATATTCTACTCATGTAAAAACAAGCTGATTCCCGGACCATCCGCGGGCCAGATTTAGAAGGTGATTGGGCCGGATCCGGCCCCCGGGCCTTAGTTTGCCTACCCATGGGCTAAGGCAACTGTTTCATTTTGGAATTTTTTAAGATAATATTTCGGTTTCCTGTTAATTATGTTGCTTTGAACGTATGCTTTATCTTTGACTTCTTAAAAAGATAAAGTGGTATAGAAATGAAATTAATAATCATGGTCTGAACTGAACCACAAAGTCCCTGCCTGCAGCTGCCTCCTTAGGGTATTGATAAAGCGGGATATCAAATCCAAACTCCTCCTCCTCCTCCTCCTCCTCCTCCTCCTCCTCCTCCTCCTCCTCTTCTTCTTCTTCTTCTTCTTCTTCTTCTTCTTCTTCCTCCTCCTCTTCCTCCTCCTCCTCTGAAGCCATGTGCTTCAATGGCACTGCTTGCATCAGGAGCAAAAGGCAGAGATTGCAGCAGAATTATCTGCTCTGCAAGGGAGGCTGACGGGAGGAATAAAACCTGAGCAGCAAATCATGCAGAGATACAGAGGGCAGCTCCTTTTCTAAACATAGTAGCCTTTCTTTAATTCTTTACATTTTTCATGGGACACACAATCCAGGGCTTTGTGTTTTCTCCCTTGAAGAGGAAAAGCACTTTGCACATGGCCAGGGATAGCCTCTTCCTCAACCAGCACTTCACACATGATTTGGCTGAGCCCTGGAATAAACTGTTAAATGATTTGAAAACAGAGTTGGGTCCTGACCCTTGCATTCCACGCGAGGCATCTCTCTTTGGAGGAAAACCCCTTTGAGACGGTTTCTGGTTGCCTGCCTGATTTACAGGCGGGTCTGTGTGTAGCAGGGTGGGGTCCCACATGCCCAGGCAGCTTCCTCCCCCATTGTGTCCTGGGTCTGGGAGCAGATGTGCAGGATCAATGAGATTTCAGTAAGCAGCTGGCTGGCAGGTTTACTCTACCCAGGACACAACTGCCTGCTTTCTGCCATCCCTTTGTTGCAGAGAGTGCAGAGCTCCAGAGATGAAGGTCAGAGCCGAACAGGCATTTGTGGAGAAATTCTGGCATTTGCAAGGATGCACACAACACGCAGAAATGGGAGGCATCCAGTGTTCTTTAGTCGTTTAGTCGTGTCCGACTCTTCGTGACCCCATGGACCAGAGCACGCCAGGCCCTCCTGTCTTCCACTGCCTCTCTCATGCTGGTAGCTTCAAGAACACTATCCAACCATCTCGTCCTCTGTCGTCCCCTTCTCCTTGTGCCCTCCATCTTTCCCAACATCAGGGTCTTTCCCAGGGAGTCTTCTCTTCTCATGAGGGGGCCAAAGTCTTGGAGCCTCAGCTTCAGGATCTGTCCTTCCAGTGAGCACTCAGGGCTGATTTCCTTCAGAATGGAGAGGTTGGATCTTCTTGCAGTCCATGGGACTCTCAAGAGTCTCCTCCAGCACCAGAATTCAAAAGCATCAATTCTTTGGCGATCAGCCTTCTTTATGGTCCAGCTCTCACTTCCATACATCACTACTGGGAAAACCATGGCTTTAACTATACGGACCTTTGTTGGCAAGGTGATGTCTCTGCTTTTTAAGATGCTGTCTAGGTTTGCCATCACCTTTCTCCCAAGGAGCAGGCGTCTTTTAATTTCTTGACTGCTGTCACCATCTGCAGTGATCATGGAGCCCAAGAAAGTAAAATCTCTCACTGCCTCCATTTCTTCCCCTTCTATTTGCCAGGAGGTGATGGGACCAGTGGCCAGGATCTTAGCTTTTTTGATGTTGAGCTTCAGATCATATTTTGTGCTCTCCTCTTTCACCCTCATTAAAAGGTTCTTTAATTCTTCCTCACTTTCTGCCATCAAGGTTGTGTCATCTGCATATCTGAGGTTGTTGATATTTCTTCCGGCAATCTTAATTCCGCCTAGGGATTCATCCAGCCCAGCCTTTAGCACGATGAATTCTGCATATAAGTTAAATAAGCAGGGAGACAATATACGCATCCAATGAGGAAGACCAAAAAGGGGGAACCCGTATCAAGGCGCTGAATAAAGAGTATTGCACTGTTTATTAATTCCTACCACATTTCTGCCAAAAACAGGCTTTCTGCAGGGGCACTTATGTTTCCTTGTGGACAACTGAAAGCATCTTTGAAAACACTGTAGGCAGAACTCCTGAGGACGTGCCCTGAAAAATGCAAGGACGTGGGTGTTTCAAAATGGATGTTTTTGAATTGTCCACAAGGAAACACAAATTCCCCCTAGGAAGGCCTGTCCTGGCTGAAGTGAGTTCGGCATTACAGTCATAACTCATGTTATGTGCACTTCATGTTACGTTCTTTCAGGTTACGTCCTGCGGTGACCCGGAAATACCGGAAAGGGTTACTTCAGGGTTTCGCCGCTCGCGCATGCGCAAAATGACGTCATGCGCAAGCGCAGAAGCGGCAAATCACAACCTGCACGTGCGCAGGCGCGCCGCTGTGGGTTGCATTCATTTCATGTTGCAAACGGGCCTCCGGAACAGATCCCGTTCGCAACCAGAGGTACCACTGTACTAAAAAGGGCGATATTCCCCCCCACCAGTTTCTTGTGGTTGGTTTTTTCACCTTTTTTTGTCATCTGTAAGGACAGAATGAAACACCTCCGACATGCTGGAATTTGGAGTCTCATGGGCCTGAAAGCTGCTGCAATAGGTCCTGGTGGTGTTTTTTTTAAGTGCACAAGTGTTTTGATTTGTCAGATGAGGTGGGAGAGGAAAGGAGCTGAAAGGATTAATACATGCAGCAAATGTAATTAGACTGTGGAACTCGCTGCCCCAACTTAGATGGCTATAAAAGAGGACTGGACAAAACAGTGGAGGAGGAGAGGACTATGATGGTTACCAGCCACAGTGGCTCTGCTCTGTTCCCACAGCTGGAGGCAGCAGTGCTTTGAATCCCAGTTGCTGGAACCCACAGAAAGGGAGAGGGCCCTTGTGTTCAGATTCTGCTTGTGGACTTCTCTGGCCTGACCCAGCCAGCTCGACTTAATGTTCCCATGTGCTTAATGCTACAATCACAAACTGCCACTCCAAAAAGGCCCCTTGTCTCTGCTTGTTGTCATCTGTGCTTCACAGGGCTTTCATTAAATAGAAGAATCACAGTGTTTTTCATAGCCCATCCCAGACTCAGGTTGGAGCCAAGCACCTGTTCCCAAACAGTGCATTGCTGGCTTTCAGAGTCTTCTTCCAACACAAGACCTTTGTCTAGAGATCAGCCCTGGTGATGTTGGCCAATTCCACGCCCCCAGCAAGTCTGCCACAAGTTGTGCTAGATGGAGCCACACCAAACTCATAATAATAATAATAATAATAATAATAATAATAATAATAATAATAAAATAAAAATAAAAATTTTATTTATATCCTGCCCTCCCCAGCCGAAGCCAGGCTCAGAGTGGCTAACAACAATAAAAATAACACAGTCTACATAAAATCACAATCAATTAATTGAAATGCATTCTAAAATCAATTCAAAATCAAATTAATGGCAACCATTGGGCTAGAGTGCTATGAGGATTACAGAAGGAGGGGGTCAGGCTGTGCCTTGGCCAAAGGCAGGTGGAACAGCTCTGTCTTGCAGGCCCTGCGGAAAGATGTCAAGTCCCGAAGGGCCCTAGTGTCTTGTGACAGAGCGTTCCACCAGATCGGGGCCACGACCAAAAAAGCCCTGGCTCTGGTTCAGGCCAGCCTAACCTCCCTGTGCCCCGGGATCTTCAAGATGTTTTTATTTGAAGACCGTAAGTTCCTCTGTGGGACATACCTGGAGAGGCGGTCCCGTAGGTACGAGGGTCCTAGGCCGTATAGGGCTTTAAAGGTTAAAACCAGCACTTTAATCTGATGCAGCCACACCAAACACATGCCGTGCACATGCGCAGTGCCTGGGCTGGTGGGGTGGCGATTTCTTTTTGTGACTAATCAAGAGACTGTATAGCAGGAGTGTGGAAGCTGTGGCCCTTCAGGTGTCCACAGAAGCATCGAATTGTAGGGTTGAAGGGTCCCCAGAGGCATCTAGTCCAACCCCTTGCAATGTAGGAATCTCAGCTTGCAAATTGATTTTTCCCCGGAAGCAAGTAACCTGGAAATAAGTGCTGAAATGGCTCTGTTCCACTCTTGTTTTCGGAAGTGGATTTTATGATGCTCAAAAGCCCATGTATAATGCGGAAATAAACTGTGTGGATGCACCATTGTGCTCAGTGCCTGGAAGTGGTTTTTGCATCATGTGGAAGCTCAGCTATAATGTGGAATTTAACAGTTAGGGGGACGTCGTGAAAATGGAATAAACGGACACATAAATTCAGCCTTTGTCTTTCTCAGCAAGACCGTTGCAGGTTCTGTAGTCGAGGGAGGAGGCCCCTGAGTCGCACTTAACCCTGGCCTTGTAAATGAAAATCTATTTTATCACTCATTCCAAAGTGCCTCTTTACATCGTTCTCCCCACGTAAAACAATTGCTTTGGGAGGCCAAGCCGCCTTGGACTTTGATAAATTAAGCCGTTGGCTTAGCTCAGAAAGGAAGAGGATATCATCTGTCATTATTCCAGCTGCAAACCTTCCTTGGCTTTTCTCGCTTCGCTCTTGTCTGGAGCAAAAAAGGCTTGTGTGGATGTGCACCAGTTCGACTGAGGACCACTTTTTAAATAGTAATAATAATTAAAAAATTAGGTTCAGAAAATATGCCAATATGGTATGTGTGTATGTCACGCTTGGAGAAAGAATGAGGAATTTGTGAAAATGAGTGATGGAAGACCCGGCTGAATTCGTAACCTTTTAAATATATTACTCAAAAACAAGAGTGGCTGACCGGAGGTTGTTGGGTGCGTGCTTCCCTTGGTCGCAGCCAGCATGCCAAGTGGTCAGAGACTTGGGTCTTTGCGAGGCAGCACACTACTTTATTTAGGGAACAGTCTGCAATAAGTATTTTCCTGCTGCTGTTGGTTTCAGTCTGTTTTGCTTTGGTTCTGTTTATTTTGTAGTTTATATATTTTGCGAACGGATCTGGGATGTTATGAGGAGTGGTATAAAAATGAGGTGCTAAAACATAAATAAAACGCAGTTAACCGTGAGGTCCAGAAACATCTGGATGGTGCAACATCTGGCAGAAGGTACTGGGGGTGGGTGGGCAGTAGGTGTATCAGCTGCCAGCTGCTCCTTTGGAGCCCCCCTGCTCTGGCCATTCCATCAGCAGCGCTGAAGGTTCAGTGGCCGGGCCAGTCCAGTTTGTGCACTGCTGGGGGTTGGACTAGATGACTTTACAATTCTGTGATGGGGAAGGGGGCCACCGCACCTTTTGCCTTGGGCAACTACACACTTTAAAGGTAAAGGTTAAAGGGACCCCTGACCATTAGGTCCAGTCATGGCCGACTCTGGGGTTGCGGCGCTCATCTCGTTTTACTGGCCAAGGGAGCCGGCGTACAGCTTCCGGGTCATGTGGCCAGCAGGACTAAGCCGCTTCTGGCGAACCAGAGCAGCGCACGGAAACGCCGTTTACCTTCCCGCCGGAGTAGTACCTATTTATCTACTTGCACTTTGACGTGCTTTCGAACTGCTAGGTTGGCAGGAGCAAGGACTGAGCAACGGGAGCTCACCCCGTCGAGGGGAATCGAACCGCTGACCTTCCAATCGGCAAGCCCAAGAGGCTCAGTGGTTTAGACCACCTAAATATTTGGGTGGTTCTTATTCAGTAATGTTGGGTGGGGGCTGTGGAAGGACAATGTGGGATAGTGGTTAGAGTGTCACACTGGGGAGAAACCCAGATTCAAAACCACTGGGTTTATTTATTTGTTAAATTTGTCATTCACTTTATCCCAAAGCAACCTTCAAACAAACAAACAAACAAACAAACAAACAAACAAACAAACAAACAAACAGACTATAAGCACCATGTAGATACATTAAAACCAAGGGAAGAGGTATAGTCGGGTTGTGTAGCAAAAATAGTTGTTTTTGAACACCAATGACTTTTTTAAAAACATGTGATTTTACATTGAGAATGCGCCTTTGGCAAAAACAAACAAACCTGTTTTGCCTATGATTACAAGTTTACCCTAGAAAAGCCTGAAATTTAATTTTGGGGGTTAGATAATTTTCATTTATTCAGAAGAACGAACTGTGTACGCCAGCCTGTTTTGTACAAACAAGCTATAGGGACGACTAAAATAAACTCTGCACTCGGTTTCATTTCTATAATGACGATGCAATGCAATACAATGTCCCGTGTTGAGCAGATGGGAGGTGAATGCCTGGTAGGTAATGAAAAGCAAACAAAGCAGTTACAAAGGGGTTCGGTGGATACAGAGAAAGATGCACATCAAAGGATTAAGCAGAGAAGCCGCAGTAGAGGAAGTCAGTCTGCGTTTTCTTATTCCTTATTCCTTTGTGTAGAAAGGGAGTCCACTCTCCTCATGCCCAGATGCTGAAATATTTAGAACTGGATGCAAATTTAATTAACGTGATTTTTTAAAAACTGGGGAATCTTTCCACAAGACAATGCTATTCCACGGTTGCTTGTTCTTCTACCTGCGGCATTTAAATGCAACCAAAGGACTATACTTTCCCTGGAAATTGACTGTGCCTGTTCTCTAGGGGGCTACAGTCTTCCCTCACCCCCCATTGCTTGGGTGACTCACATTCGGAAGAGGTGGTGAGCACGGAACTAAATAAAACTAAAAATGAAAACTGAATAATTGTGGTGCGTTTTGTTTTGTGTTTTACCAAATCGCCAAAGAAACAAGACTTTCTTTTTTGCTTTATTGGTTTTTTGAAAACTGCACAAGAGAAATGATCAATAAAGGTTGTTATCAAAATAAAAATAAACATTCATTCAATCCTTGGTTGAGACTTGTTTTTTATATCCTTCTGAAATTCAGTTTAACATGACCTCAAATCTTCCCATTGTGTTCCGAGTCAAATTCCTTAAAGACGCACTTAACTTGTTTTCAACCTATTATTTAACTTACCAGTACTTAAAGATTTTCAAGTTGTTCTATTTACACACAGAAACTCAATCAAGACCTACCAACGGACTGATATTTTGACAATGTTCTTTTACGTAGACTCTGTTATATACTGAAGTTCTCACCCTGGGCCAGCAGGGGGATACTGTAGATAGTTATGCAAATGAAGGATCGAAAGTGACGTTCAGTGATTGGATAGTTTTAGAAAGTTGCTACAGTAACATTGTATTGGAGCTCTATATAAGCAGGCTGACTGAGGCCTTCAGTTCAGTTCTGTTCTGGCCTCTGAATAAAGAAGAGCTGTTTGAAGAATCGCTGTGTCGTCTGATATGTTCACCCACAACTTAACTGACTCTGTATATATTCCACTCTCTGGCAATTTTTTCCTCTGTAACGCCTCATGGCCTTGCTGATAGTCTCGCTAATTCTACATAATCTCGTTAGTTTATTTTGCCAGGGGCAAAGCACCACATTTCGGAAATTCCCCCTGCCTTTGAAATGCTGGTAATGTCCAGGTAAATCCAGGTGTTTGGCAGCCCTGTCTGATGCTTCTGTGGCCACAGAGTTGGATGGGACACGCAGGGGCCATCTACTCCAACCCCTTGCAATGCAGGTATCTCAGCTAAAGCACCTGTGCCTCCCGTCCTGCAGGTTAACATGAAGAAGGAGAAGGTGGTCCAGTGGACGATGGACAGCGAGGAGGAGAACCTGGTCTTGGTCAATGGAAGCTGCGGTGACCCAGCCAAGGAGAAGGCTGAGCCTACCTTGAAAGTCAAAAGGAAGCAGAAGAATGCAGGTATCCTTGGGAGTCCGCCTCCTGCTCACTCACAGAGGCTGCTGGTTTGGCACCTCTTTGGCTGAGGAGGTGCGAAAAAGTTTTGATTCAGTTTCCACTGAAATGAGGCTGCATTTTAATGTTGTATTTTAATCTTGTTTTTTAAACAGTATTTCAATCAATTGTTTTTATATTTGGTGTTAGCCACCCTGAGCCCGGTCTTGGCTGGGGAGGGCGGGGTATAAATCTATTATTATTATTATTATTATTATTATTATTATTATTATTATTATTTATATCCCAAGCAGACTGTGGAGCCAGGCTTGGTGCAGCGGTTGGCTCCTGGCTGAAGCTCCTGCGTTTCAGAAGGGCACTAAAAATAGAGGGCACTGAAACGGCTCTAGGGCTTTAGGTGGCAGCGATGGTGTTGTGATGCCTAAGCCCATCACCAGCACCTGGCGGTGCAAACCTGGGATCCTTGGATCTTGAATGTTTTCACACATTAATGCCACATCCTGTAGAATTCTATCAGTTGTACAGTGGGACAGGATGAGAACAGAAATTGTGCTCCGGCGGTGCAGCAGCGGCAGGAGGCCCCATTAGCTAAAGTGGTGCTTCAGGTTAAGAACAGTTTCAGGTTAAGTACGGACCTCTGGAACAAATTAAGTATTTTACCCGAGGTACCACTGTATTAGGGATGCGGGTGGCGCTGTGGGTAAAACCTCAGTGCCTACGACTTCTTGATCGCATGGTCGGCGGTACGAATCCCCGCGGCGGGGTGCGCTCCCGTCGTTCGGTCCCAGCTCCTGCCCACCTAGCAGTTCGAAAGCACCCCCGGGTGCAAGTAGATAAATAGGGACCGCTTACCAGCGGGAAGGTAAACGGCGTTCCGTGTGTTGCGCTGGCTCGCCAGATGCAGCTTGTCACGCTGGCCACGTGACCCGGAAGTGTCTGCGGACAGCGCTGGCTCCTGGCCTATAGAGTGAGATGAGCGCACAACCCTAGAGTCGGACATGACTGGCCCAAACGGGCAGGGGTACCTTACCACTGTGTTAGGTGAGCAGGTTCTGGGGTGGGTTGGGGGGGGTTCCCCAGTGGCTTGGCCCAAATGGGAGGAAGCTGAGTCGAAGCCCCGTTTCCTGTTGTGCAGATGTCGATGACGCAGAGAAAGTGCCTCGCAAGGCGAAGTGGAAGGAACAGGATGAGGAGGTCCCCAAAGAAGGCCAGGAGGAGGTGAGTTCTTTTTCCAAACCCTGAATGTCACATCACGTTTATCAGTTGCTCATAATACAAACCAGCGGTTCCCAAAATGTTTGTGGGCCACCTGTCTTTTGGTTCCATAAACTCACCCCCTGTTCCCCTCACCATCCCTTATAAAAAGTGTAACTCAGAACAGCGGATTGCACAACCCAGTATAAGGAAAACAGTAGCACAATAAAATTAAGTAATTTGTAAAAAGTTCCCATTCTTCTTTGAAGTCACACTTGTCCTTATCACGCAGTTTGTATGTCAATTTAGCCAACTCTGCGTAGTTCATCAATTTCTCTTGCCACTGTTCTTTTTCTGGGGTTTCCTCATTCTTCCATCCTTGTCCTATCAAGACTCTTGTGCTGTTGTAGCATACATAAATAAATTCTTTGTTTTCCTTGGCAGGTCTTGTCCTACAATCCCTAACAAAAATGCTTCTGGATTTTTTTTACAAATGTCTTTTTAAACATTTTCTTCAATTCATTATATATCATTTCCCTTTTTAAAAAAATTTCTCTACATTCCTACCACATATGATAATAAAATTCAATGCAGTAACAATTAATTTCACATTCATCCGAAAGGCCGTTAAAACTGTTCAGTTTAATTAATTCAACAAAACCGATGAGTTTGGACTTGTAGGGTTGGAAGGGACCACGAGGATCATCTAGTCTGACCCCTTGACTATCAAAGCGTGATAGTCATGGACACCTCCAATGCCCCCCTGCTGCCCCCTTGCCTCTTAGCATCCTCCAGCTTATCCCAACGTCCCCTTTGGGAATCAGTGGTATAAATTGTCAGGGGCAGCCATAACCAGCCAGGTCAACTTTTAGGCCCATAGCTGTCAACTTTCCCCCTTTTTAAGGGAAATTCCCTTATTCCGAATAGGATTCCTCGCAAGAAAAGGGAAAAGTTGATAGCTATGGGCCTGGGTGGGGCAGCAATGCTCTCCCCCCTTTGGATTTCCAGCTGCTTCAAAGACATGCCGATATAGAGGCTCAACATAGACATTGCAGCTAATAGCCCTAGAAAGCTTTGCCTTCCACGAATCTGTCGAATCCTCTTTTCACTCTGCCTCAATTGGTGGCCATCGCTCTACCCCTGAATTTCCATTGCTGTGCCAGCTTTGATGGCAGGATCACGTCACCCCTTCCCCAATGAAACGAGGGCAGGCGGTCACCTTTCTCTGTCCCGCCCGCCCCTGACAAACCTGGGCAGTGAGCGACACCAATCCTTTTCGATTCCCAGGTGCGGAGGCGCGGATCCGCTGGCTGGGAGAACAGTTTGCGGCAGAAGCCCCCTCCCCGCATCGTCTTCCAGGCCGGACCCGTTGCGCAGGAGAAGAATGTGAAAGACGACGTGGAGAGCGTGGAGAGCTTCAAGGAGCGACACAAAATCAGGGTGAGGTTTGGGTTGCAGTGTCTGTCTGTCTGCGGTGGTCTAAGGATATTGTAGCATGTGTTGAGGTAGAAGAGGGAAGCTGGATATCCTAAGATCCTCCCCCTTTCTGTGTAATCTGTAGTACCTGTGGTTCAACCCAATTGCAACCTGTGTACATAAACCTTAAGTTGTTCTCTGTTAACAACCTTAGACAACAGATCTGGCGCAGCGGAAGTGTGCTGGGCCCATAACCTGTTGTTGGGATACTGCCAGGGAGACAGGCATCTCCAGACGATCCATCGGTCTCCCGTAACACAGCACCAGTCAGTTAGCGACTCTGCTGCCTCAACACGAAGGCAGGCAGTCATGTTTTTCCTTTGTCCTGACCAACATTGAATAAAGTTGTAAATATGCTCTTCTGGGTGCATCTTCTGTTGCGGAGTCTTGCTGCAAGGGTGTGCACGAGTCCTGGAATGTGTCTGAGGCTTGTGTCGCTAACTGACTGATGCTGTTCTACGGGAGACTGATGGATCATCTGGAGATGCCTGTCTCCCTGGCAGTATCCCAACAGCCTGTAGGCTGGCCCTTTCCAGGGAGGTAGTGGAGTTGGTCAACTTGTGATCTGGAAAATGACCCCTTTGCCAGTCCTCCTCATCTGTTGTTACACCCCAGATTTCACCCCCTGATTTAGCAGATGGGGGAATCAAAACTGGGCTGACAGTCCTTTGAACCGCCAAATTGGGAGAAGTCTTTTTTTTTTTAATGTTTAAAATTTTTATTTTTTACCAACAACCAAAACACAAACAGTGAACCCACCCCAGGCGACTGATACATTGGGTATACATAATCAATAATAACATATTCAATCAACCATATGTACAATTTAATATATGTTAATATTCCTCCGTCCACAAGGTTTATTTAACTTTTAACATTTTAATTGCCCCAAATTGTTCAAACCTACCCAAATAATTCAATATCTTCTCAAACCAATCCTCCTCTTTCTCACTGACCTTAAACCCTTTCATTCTGTGTATCTTCACAGTTAGATATTCTAAAATTATTGTTCAGTTTTTTCCTCCATTGGTTCACCCTTAGTTCTTCTGCATTTTTCCAATTACTGGCTATAACCTGTCTGGCTGCAGTTACCATCAATTTTACCCATTTACATTCCTCTTTTGTTTTAAACTCAGTGCTACACAGACTAATAAGAACCATTAATTTAGATATTTCCACCTTCCTACCCACAACTCCCGATATTTCTATACCAATCTGTTTCCAAAATTCATTAACTAACGGACAATCCCAAATTGGGAGAAGTCAGACCAGCCCATCCTCCTCCAACCAAGCTGGTATGTGTCCATCACAAACTCATTACGCTAGTTTTCATGAGCAGGGAAGAGGCTTGGACACATCAGGTAGCTTTCAGCCATGCTTTCTGGACCATAATCTGCACGGGTGATGCATTTCGTTGTGATGCTCCCCACCTCGTGAACATTGCGAGGGGAAATTCCCCTTGGGGGTTCTAGGACAGAGGCTCACACAAAATTCCCCGTTGCTCAGGCTTCGTTTCATAACTCATTACTCAAGTCAAGTAATCTTTATTGGCATCACATAAGAACATTCAGAATACATTCAGAATAGATAGGCCAGTGCGATGTTGTCGCCACCCGAACGACACAGTCACCCGCCAAAGGGCAGAAGAGGCGAGCGATCCGCCTCACCTCTGTGGGTTTCCAGCAAGGGCAGGATCCTGTGGCATGCTTCAGCGACAAAAAATCAAATAGAGGAACTTGGCTACTGTCTTGGTGAGCTCCTAGTCTCTCTCCTGTAATAAGAAGCGCATAACTTCCGTCTTTGGTTTCCATGTTGGAGTACATAGATGGTCTAGAAATTGTTGGCGGAGATCATCATGTTGCTGTTGTTTAGTCGTTTAGTCGTGTCCGACTCTTCGTGACCCCCTGGACCAGAGCACGCCAGGCACTTCTGTCCTCCACTGCCTCCCGCAGTTTGATCAAACTCATGCTGGTAGCTTCAAGAACACCATCCAACCATCTCATCCTCTGTCGTCCCCTTCTCCTTGTGCCCTCCATCTTTCCCAACATCAGGGTCTTTTCCAGGGAGTCTTCTCTTCTCATGAGGTGGCCAAAGTATTGGAGCCTCAGCTTCACGATCTGTCCTTCCAGTGAGCACTCAGGGCTGATTTCCTTCAGAATGGAGAGGTTGGATCTTCTTGCTGTCCATGGGACTCTCAAGAGTCTCCTCCAGCACCATAATTCAAAAGCATCAATTCTTTGGCGATCAGCCTTCTTTATGGTCCAGCTCTCACTTCCATACATCACTACTGGGAAAACCATGGCTTTAACTATAAGGACCTTTGTTGGCAAGGTGATGTCTCTGCTTTTTAAGATGCTGTCTAGGTTTGCCATCACCTTTCTCCCAAGGAGCAGGTGTCTTTTAATTTCTTGACTGCTGTCACCATCTGCAGTGATCATGGAGCCCAAGAAAGTAAAATCTCTCACTGCCTCCATTTCTTCCCCTTCTATTTGCCAGGAGGTGATGGGACCAGTGGCCATGATCTTAGCTTTTTTGATGTTGAGCTTCAGATCATATTTTGTGCTCTCCTCTTTCACCCTCATTAAAAGGTTCTTTAATTCTTCCTCACTTTCTGCCATCAAGGTTGTGTCATCTGCATATCTGAGGTTGTTGATATTTCTTCCGGCAATCTTAATTCCGGCTTCGGATTCATCCAGCCCAGCCTTTCGCATGATGAATTCTGCATATAAGTTAAATAAGCAGGGAGACAATATACAGCCTTGTCGTACTCCTTTCCCAATTTTGAACCAATCAGTTGTTCCATATCCAGTTCTAACTGTAGCTTCTTGTCCCACATAGAGATTTCTCAGGAGACAGATGAGGTGATCAGGCACTCCCATTTCTTTAAGAACTTGCCATAGTTTGCTGTGGTCGACACAGTCAAAGGCTTTTGCATAGTCAATGAAGCAGAAGTAGATGTCTTTCTGGAACTCTCTAGCTTTCTCCATAATCCAGCGCATGTTTGCAATTTGGTCTCTGGTTCCTCTGCCTCTTCTAAATCCAGCTTGCACTTCTGGGAGTTCTCGGTCCACATACTGCTTGAGCCTTCCTTGTAGAATTTTAAGCATAACCTTGCTAGCGTGTGAAATGAGTGCAATTGTGCGGTAGTTGGAGCATTCTTTGGCACTGTCGTTCTTTGGGATTGGGATGTAGACTGATCTTCTCCAATCCTCTGGCCACTGCTGAGTTTTCCAAACTTGCTGGCATATTGAGTGTAGCACCTTAACAGCATCATCTTTTAAAATTTTAAATAGTTCAGCTGGAATACCATCACTTCCACTGGCCTTGTTATTTGCAGTGCTTTCTAAGGCCCATTTGACTTCACTCTCCAGGATGTCTGGCTCAAGTTCAGCAATCACACTGCCTGGGGTGTACGAGACATCCATATCTTTCTGCTATAATTCCTCTGTGTATTCTTGCCACCTCTTCTTGATGTCTTCTGCTTCTGTTAGGTCCTTACCACTTTTGTCCTTTATTATGGTAATCTTTGTACGAAATGTTCCTTTCATATTTCCGATTTTCTTGAACAGATCTGTGGTTCTTCCCATTCTGTTGTTTTCCTCTATTTCTTTGCATTGCTCGTTTAAGAAGGCCTTCTTGTCTCTCCTTGCTATTCTTTGGAAATCTGCATTCAATTTCCTGTATCTTTCACTATCTCCCTCGCATTTTGCTTGCCTTCTCTCCCCCGCTATTTGTAAGGCCTCGTTGGACAGCCACTTTGCTTTCTTGCATTTCTTTTTCATTGGGATGGTTTTAGTTGCTGCCTCCTGTATAATGTTGCGAGCCTCCACCCATAGTTCTTCAGGCACTCTGTCCAGCAAATCTAAATCCTTAAACCTGTTCCTCACTTCCACTGCGTATTCATAAGGGATTTGGTTTAGATTGTATCTTACCGGCCCAGTGGTTTTTCCTACTTTCTTCAGTTTAAGCTTGAATTTTGCTATAAGAAGCTGATGATCTGAGCCACAGTCCGCTCCAGGTCTTGTTTTTGCTGACTGTATAGAGCTTCTCCATCTTTGGCTGCAGAGAATATAATCAATCTGATTTCGATGTTGCCCATCTGGTGATGTCCATGTGTAGAGTCGTCTCTTGTGTTGTTGGAAAAGCGTGTTTGTGATGACCCGCTTGTTCTCTTGACAGAACTCTATTAGCCTTTGCCCTGCTTCGTTTTGCTCTCCAAGGCCAAACTTGCCAGTTGTTCCTTTTATCTCTTGATTCCCTACTTTAGCATTCCAATCCCCTATAATGAGAAGAACATCCTTCTTTGGTGTCACTTCTATAAGGTCTTGTAAGTCTTCGTAGAATTGGTCAATTTCAGTTTCTTCAGCACCAGTAGTTGGTGCATAAACTTGGATTACTGTGATGTTAAAAGGTCTGCCTTGGATTCGTATCGAGATCATTCTATCATTTTTGAGATTGCATCCCAGTACAGCTTTCGTCAGTCTTTTGTTGACTATGAGGGCCACTCCATTTCTTTTACGGGTTTCTTGCCCACAGTAGTAGATATGATAGTCATCCGAACCGAATTCGCCCATTCCCGTCCATTTCAGTTCACTGATTCCCAGGATGTCAATATTTATTCTTGCCATCTCATTTTTGACCACATCTAACTTACCCAGATTCATGGTTCTTACATTCCAGGTTCCTATGCAATATTTTTCTTTACAGCATTGGACTTTCCTTTCGCTTCCATGCATATCCGCAACTGAGCGTCCTTTCGGCTTTGGCCCAGCCGCTTCATCAGCTCTGGATCTACTTGTACTTGTCCTCCGCTCTTCCCCAGTAGCATGTTGGACGCCTTCCGACCTGAGGGGCTCATCTTCCAGCGTCATAACTTTTATATGCCTGTTGTCTTTGTCCATGGAGTTTTCTTGGCAGGGATACTGGAGCGGCTTGCTGGTTCCTCCTCCAGGTGGATCACGTTTGGTCAAAACTCTCCACTATGACCTGTTCATCTTGGGTGCCCTGCTCGGCATAGTTCATAGCTTCTCTGAGTTATTCAAGCCCCTTCGCCACGGCAAGGCAGTGATCCATGAAGGGGGGAGATCATCATACAACTCTAGCTCACATGGCCCTTAAATGTAAAATGTATGGAGATCATCATACATTTTACATTTAAGGGCCATGTGAGCTAGAGTTTCCACCAGGTGGGCATCGCATGGGCAGATACAGTGGTACCTCAGGTTAAGTACTTACCGTATTTTTCGCTCTATAACACGCACCCGACCATAACACGCACGTAGTTTTTAGAGGAGGAAAATCCGTAGACATGCCACCCGTAGTCATTCCCTCCATAACACGCACAGACATTTCCCCTTACTTTTTAGGAGGAAAAAAGTGAGTGTTATGGTGCAAAAAATACGGTAATTCGTTCCGGAGGTCCGTACTTAACCTGAAACTGTTCTTAACCTGAAGCACCACTTTAGCTAATGGGGCCTCCTCCTGCTGCTGCGCCGCCGGAGCCCGATTTCTGTTCTCATCCTGAAGCAAAGTTCTTAACCCGAGGTACTATTTCTAGGTTAGCGGAGTCTGTAACCTGAAGCATATGTAACCTGAAGCGTATGTAACCCGCGGTACCACTGTATAACTCATTATTGGACAGTGTCCAAGGTGTTTGGGAGAGCATTTCCATTAGGATAAGGTTACCAGAATTGTTTCAATGAATCCGGGGAAACTTTTCAACTTCAATAGATTTTGTATGGGGACTGATTTGTAAATCTGGGGACTGTCCTCGGGAAATGGGGATGTCTGGTAACCATACATTAGAACCCACACTATATGGCTAGATAGACGTCATCTTGGGGGTTCATCCTGTATCCAACCACCCCAGCACCCCACACTCTCATAAAATCATAGTCCTTACAAACACTTGCTCAATCCATTTTTCCTATACTGCACATATTAGAACCCTCCTTGTACCTCGCCCAGAGAAACAGAAACTAACAAAAACAGCTCTGGTCGTGCAAGAAGCAAATAACAGTAAGCTTAAGTTCTTGTGAAGCTGAACTGAATGCACTGTCTTGTTCACTTGTGGATTGTGAATGGTTGTTACAGTTGTGCAAAGACATGAGAATTCCTGTCAAATGTCCAATCCAGGTTTATCAGGACAACAAAGCATGTTTGGCTTTGCTGACTTCTGAAGGTTGTAAGCAAAGCACGAAGCACTTGCAATTGATGCTTCAACATGCTAGAGAATGTGTTCAGAAAGGACTCGTAACGGTGTCCTACATGCCAGGTAATGAAATTCCTGCTGATTTATTGTCCAAGGTTGTTCCAAGGGATCAGCACTGTACCTATGTACAGAAACTGGGTTTGTACTGAGATTGTAGCGACACGCTGCCCAGTGGTGTTCACAGAAAGGGGGAGGATGTTAGTTTCTGTTTCTCACTGAGCAGCTGCTGGGAGTCACAGGACTCTGTTTACATTGCAGAGACAGTCCAGACTCTTGGAAATCTCACGGGAGGGGAGACGGGATATGATGTTAGTGGTTTCCTGTTTCCTTTGTTCAGTTGCTCTCTGCTTTCATAGAGAGAGGATGTCTTTTCAGTTCTGCGTAGCTAGAAAATAAAACTCTTTACAATGTAGCCAAACCTCTCGTCTCTTCCCTGTGCTGGGAACCTTGCTGGATAGAATGTGCTTGAGGCCTTATCAAAGGCTCAGGTCATTAAACACGTCGGAGGTGATTTCAAAGGCTTAGCTCAGAGGAAGATGAGGCCTTATCAGCTTGGCCGAGCGGAGTTCCGACGGTTTTTCCCTTTAGCATCTAGCCACCTGGTACCTCCATAAATGGTTCTTACCAGTTTTTTGGGGGCCAGGCCTTTTTGCACATGTGTCACCGGTGCCTCACCAAAAACGAACCTGGCAGAAATCCCGTGGCCTCATCCATCTCTTTTCTCAAGGAGCTCAGCTCTTTTCTTCCTCTCTACCAGTTTTCCAGGAGAATCTCTGCATCTGCCCAAGTGGACTACTCAGAGGAGAACTTTGTGCAGTCCGGTCAGAGCGGCGGCAGCAGCAATATTGGGGTACCAAATGGCTGCCTCTTGACAGGGACCCCGAGAGATGCAGAGGAATACCAGGTGGGGCTGCTTTTGCCTGGTGGGGAGGGGGTTGGCGTGGCTACCTGGCTGAAGCTTAGCAAGGGGGTGGGCAGCTCTGAAACCCAGGGTGGTCAGAAGAAGGGGTTGTATTCTGGAGCAGCACACATGGATTATTTTGGGGGAAAGATTACAGTATAATGACCAAAACCTCACCTGCATCCTTATTTTCATTTATGCATTGCATTAATAGAATCATAGAATTGGAGATGTCTCACTTTTTCCTCTATGGAGATGAAAGCGGTTTATGTTGCTCTCTAGCTCAACCCCCCACAACAACCCTGTAGGGGAGGCTAGGCTGAGAGGGAGCGACTGGCCCCCCAAATCACACCGTGAGCTTCATGTTTGCCGAGTGGGGATTCGAACCCTGGTCTCTCCTTGGCATAGCTGTCAACTTACAGATTTGAAAATAAGGGACCAGCAGCCTCGAAAATAAGGGACCAGCAGCCAAAATAAGGGGTTTTCGGAGCACAGGTATGTTCAACTTCTGAGCCCCTCCAAGCCAAAGGCAGAAAGCCCAGCCAGCAGCCAAACGAAGCCTCAAGTGGTGGTTCCCACAGCGCAGCAACCCGGCAAAGGGGATGCAGCAAGGAAAACCACTGTCACCTCTCCGCTGGGAAGCACTGAGCAAAGGCGAGTCCCCAGGCAACGCAGCCCATTTGATTGGCACAAGGCATGCAAGCTCCACCCCCCAGTCGTTCTTAGACTTCTTATTGGGTGAGCAACGCAGCCAAGCAACACAGTTAGAGCCTCCCTCCTCCCTGGCCGGCAGGGAGGGAGGGAGAGGAGCTGCTTCCTTTGAAACCCGGGAAATTTAAGGGACATCATGAATAAGGGACAGCAGCGGGACACAGCGCTGGGATAAGGGAGTTCCCCGCCAAATAAGGGATGGTTGACAGCTATGCTCCTTGGTTCTCGCCTGGAACTCTAACCACTGCACCACCATGACCTCTTTTTTTGGGGTCTCCCGGCCGTGGTTTCTGGGCAAAGCATTGCAGATGGATTTCGCTTATGCGACTAATTTTTTTATTAATTAATTAATTTTATCGATCGATCGATCGATTGAATTTATATACCGCCCTATACTATATATTTTTTAGTTTGTTTTTATTATCAAAAGGATTTTGATTCCAGTCTCTAGCTCTGGGGTCTGCAAACTTTTGGGGGGCCAAGGGTCACACCTGGGATCTTGAGAGAGTGCATTGGGCGCCAGTCATAAAATGGCTGCCGCGGGGGACGTGTCGTCACGCAAAATGGCTGCCCTGTCTGAAAACAGAGATAGATAGAATCATAGAATCATAGAGTTGGAAGAGACCACAAGGGCCATCGAGTCCAACCCCCTGCCAAGCAGGAAACACCATCAGAGCACTCCTGACATATGGTTGTCAAGCCTCTGCTTAAAGACCTCCAAAGAAGGGAGACTCCACCACACTCCTTGGCAGCAAATTCCACTCTTACTGACAGCTCTTACTGTCAGGAAGTTCTTCCTAATGTTTAGGTGGAATCTTCTTTCTTGTAGTTTGGAACCATTGCTCCGTGTCCGCTTCTCTGGAGCAGCAGAAAACAACCTTTCTCCCTCCTCTATGTGACATCCTTTTATATATTTGAACATGGCTATCATATCACCCCTTAACCTCCTCTTCTCCAGGCTAAACATGCCCAGCTCCCTTAGCCGTTCCTCATAAGGCATCGTTTCCAGGCCTTTGACCATTTTGGTTGCCCTCCTCTGGACACGTTCCAGTTTGTCAGTGTCCTTCTTGAACTGTGGTGCCCAGAACTGGACACAGTACTCCAGGTGAGGTCTGACCAGAGCAGAATACAGTGGCACTATTACTTCCCTTGATCTAGATGCTATACTCCTATTGATGCAGCCCAGAATTGCATTAGCTTTTTTAGCTGCTGCGTCACACTGTTGGCTCATGTCAAGATGTTTGGGCCTGTTGAAGCGGGAGACTACTGGGAGCAAGAACTGAGCAGGGAGAGCAAACTGTCCCTGGAGCCTTGTGGATTTATTGAATTCCACTGCTGGAATGCCGGTGGGCACAACAGTGGCTGTGCAAACTGCGCTGGAGACCCCCGCTGTTGCCAACAACAATAAAAAGGCACCCTAGCATTTTTTTCTCTTTTCTTTTTTGCTGGGGGGCCCTTCCAGATCTTGAGTCCAGTCCCAGCCTTTTCCTGAAAGCCGCTTGCCAACCCTAAAAGGACCCTGTTGCTTCAGGCACAAAGGCATGCTTCGTTCAGCATCTTGCCTGTCCCAAAATTGCTGATGGAAAGGCAGCAAAAGACGGCAACTTGGACTACTGCAATGCACTCTACGTGGGGCTACCTTTGAAGGTGACCCAGAAACTACAACTAATCCAGAATGTGGCAGCTAGACTGGTGACTGGGAGTGGTCGCTGGGACCATATAAGACCGGTCCTGAGAGATCTGCATTGGATCCCAGTACGTTTCCGAGCACAATTCAAAGTGTTGGTGCTGACCTTTAAAGCCCTAAACAGCCTTGGTCCAGTATACCTGAAGGAGCATCTCCACCTCCATCATTCTACCCGGACACTGAGGTCCAGCGTCGAGGGCCTTCTGGCAGTTCCCTCCCTGCGAGAAGCCAAGTTACAGGGAACCAGGCAGAGGGCCTTCTCGGTAGTGGCACCCGCCCCGTGGAACTCCCTCCCACCAGAAAAACAACTACCTGACATTTAGAAGACATCTATGAAGGCAGCCCTGTTCAGGGAAGTTTTCAATGTGTGCCATTTTAATGTATTTTTAATCTTTTTTGGAAGCCGCCCAGAGTGGCTGGGGAAACCCAGCTAGATGGGCGGAGTACAAATAATAAATTATTATAATATTATTATTATTACCGTTGGTGACCCTGGGGGCTTCATGGAGCCACTGATTCAAGAGCCACTAATGGGCCACAGGGGCTCCCTGAAAATTCCCCGTTAGCGGGCCGTTTCTTTCCGCTTGCTTATCTTCAATCTCATTTGGTTTTTTCCAGGACAGCAAGGGTTTTCGAATCGGCGAGCTCGTCTGGGGGAAGATCAGGGGCTTTGCTTGGTGGCCCGCCATCGTCGTGTCATGGAAGGCCACATTCAACCGCAAGGCGGCCCCTGGGATACGTTGGGTCCAGTGGTTTGGCGATGGAAAGTTTTCGGAGGTGAGGGGAAAATAGGGGGAGGGCTGCCGATGCTGGATGCTGGTGGGGCACTTGGTATCTCGTCCCCGAGGTAAAATGAAGAATACACAAAGGAAATGCTGTCAGTGGGCACCAGGAAAATCACCTGCACTCATCCAGTATATATACGCGCGTGTATGCTTGTGTTTATCTCCCTCTCTCTGTATATATCTGTCTAAAGATATACAAAAGTTCATACCCAAAACAAAGTACCGTATTTTTCGCTCTATAAGACACACCAGACAAGATGCACCTAGTTTTTGGAGGAGGAAAACAAGAAAAAAATATTCTGAATCTCAGAAGCCAGAACAGCAAGAGGGATGGCTGGACAGTGAAAGCAGCAATCCCTCTTGCTGTTCTGGCTTCTGGGATAACTGCGCAGCCTGCATTCACTCCATAAGATGCACACACATTTCCCCTTACTTTTTAGGAGGGAAAAAGTGAGTCTTATAGAGCAAAAAATGCGGTATATTTTTTTATAATACACTGAAATGAAAGAATGTAAAAAGGAACAGAGGCAGAAATAAGCAAAATGGGAAATAAAGGAAGAAAGAAAAAGTGAAAGAAGAGAGAGGGAGAGAGAGAGAAGATTAAAGAAAGATAAAAAGACTTCCAGTTCTCTGTCCTGCAGCTAAATATAGTGTTCACTCATTAACACCCAACCATTCCATCTTCTGTAAACCAATATTTTCTTCAGTCCTCAAATCCAGATACGAACTGGGGTGTGTGTGTTTGTGTGTCCTTCCCAGAGCCTTTCTTGAAACGTGATTCCTGGAGTTGAGCCATTCAGACATTGGGACAGACACAAGGAGTATTTGTGGACCTCCTTTTGCACTTCTGAAAGTGGCTACTCGCATCTTCCAAGTGTTGGGGTGGGGGGGAAGGATGGCAGATGGTGGTGGCCCTGGCAATGCCGAGCATTTATGCCATGCTATAGGATGGCAAGCTCACCGCGAACCCCCTGTAAATACAACAGTCTGCAGGATGCGGGAGTTGTACTAGCGCAGCAGCCTTCTCCTGTCTGGGTCTCCAGAAATAATAATAATAATAATAATAATAATAATAATAATAATAATAATAATAATAATAATTTATTTATACCCTGCCCTTCCCGGTTCAAAAACCGGGCTCAGGGCAGCTAACAACAAAATTAAAACACTTTAAAACTATTATAAAAGCAGCATAAAATACAGTATAAAAACAGGAATAACAATAAAATTCAAAAATCAGTTAGATAATCATCAGGCCTTGCTGGCTGAATTGCTCCTACTTGGGCCAGAGAGGAGGGCAGGGGAGGGTTAGCTGTGGGGTATCAGAGCAGGTGATCTTCATAAAAGGGGAGAGGGAAGGAAGAAAAGGGAAATAAAAGATCAGGCTGAATTCAAATTAAAGGCCAGGCAGAATAGCTCTGTCTTACAGGCCTGACGGAAGTAGGTTGAATCCTGGTCTCCTGGGACAGAGCATTCCACCAGGTCGGAGCCACCACTGAGAAGGCCCTGTAACTGCCTCCCAGCCCAGCATCCCCTCTCCCTCCTCTTGAGGAGTTTTGCAGGGGGCGGTGGGTGGGTGATTTTCCTCAAAGCAGCCCCATGGACCTGTCCTGATCTCGGGGGAAGCCGTCTTGTTCCTGTGGCTGAGCTTTGCCGTTTCCACCGCAGGTCTCGGTAGACAAGCTGGTGGGGCTGTTGGCGTTCCAGGAGCATTTCAACTCCACCACGTTCCACAAGTTGGTTTCGTACCGGCAAGCCATCCTTCATGTCTTGGAGGTAAGGGGCAGGCAGAGAGACGGGGAGCCTGGCTAGCAGGGCCTGGCGCCATTCCACCCAGAGGAGGGAGCTGCGGGAATAACCTTACAATACACCTTTCTCAAGGAAAAAGCGGGAGGGTCCTGGTCTCCACCTCTCCCGTCCGTCTTCTAAGGATGAGGGTAAAAGCATCCTGAAGCTCTGTGGTGTAGCTATGATTCCTGAATTGCCTAGGGTGGGACTAGAACTGTGGTTCCCAACGTGGGGCACACGCCCCACAGCGGGTCAATTTGATTTTTAAGGGGGGCAATTCGAGAATGAGTTATTAACAGTTAATGGCCTTTTAGGCTTCCTCCACGTGAATAGAAGCTCACTGTTTGAATAATAAGTACCGCTCCGGCGGGAAGGTAAACGGCGTTTCTGTGCACTGCTCTGGTTTGCCAGAAGCGGCTCAGTCATGCTGGCCACATGACCCGGAAGCTGTACGCCGGCTCCCTCGTCCAGTAAAGAGAGATGAGCGCCGCAACCCCAGAGTCGGCCACAACTGGACCTAATGGTCAGGGGTCCCTTTACCTTTACAGCGTATTTACAAGCAGTTTATTCAGCATACAACAGGACAAAGGGGGGAAAAACATGTCTTCTCCCTTTCATGTCCAGGCAAGAAGCATAAAGCAAAAGCTATACACAAACGGAAGTTCCCAGCAAGCTGTGCTGGAATGTAAACAGATACAGTGGTACCTCGGGTTACATACACTTCAGGTTACATACGCTTCAGGTTACAGACTCCGCTAACCCAGATATAGTGCTTCAGGTTAAGAACTTTGCTTCAGGATGAGAACAGAAACCGTGCTCCGGCGGCACGGTGGCAGCAGGAGGCCCCATTAGCTAAAGTGGTGCTTCAGGTTAAGAAAAGTTTCAGGTTAAGAACGGACCTCTGGAACAAATTAAGTACTTAACCTGAGGTACCACTGTATGTGATATAGCACAGCTCCACACATCTGTTTAGGTGGAACGGAACATCAGTATCCTAACAGGAACAGCCCAAGACTTCCACACACACTAGCCAGGCTTGTGCCCTGAAGAGGCCACTTCAGTATTGCTGACACCCCTGGAGGTAGACTCCATTGTCTCCCGAGACAAACAAGATGAATTTTAACAGGGAGAAATGTAAAGTATTGCACTTGGGCAAAAAAAAATGAGAGGCACAAATACAAGATGGGTGACACCTGGCTTGAGAGCACTACATGTGAAAAGGATCTAGGAGTCTTGGTTGACCACAAACTTGACATGAGCCAACAGTGTGACGCGGCAGCTAAAAAAGCCAATGCAATTCTGGGCTGCATCAATAGAAGTATAGCATCTAGATCAAGGGAAGTAATAGTGCCACTGTATTCTGCTCTGGTCAGACCTCACCTGGAGTACTGTGTCCAGTTCTGGGCACCACAGTTCAAGAAGGACACTGACAAACTGGAACGTGTCCAGAGGAGGGCAACCAAAATGGTCAAAGGCCTGGAAATGATGCCTTATGAGGAACGGCTAAGGGAGCTGGGCATGTTTAGCCTGGAGAAGAGGAGGTTAAGGGGTGATATGATAGCCATGTTCAAATATATAAAAGGATGTCACATAGAGGAGGGAGAAAGGTTGTTTTCTGCTGCTCCAGAGAAGCGGACACAGAGCAATGGATCCAAACTACAAGAAAGAAGATTCCACCTAAACATTAGGAAGAACTTCCTGACAGTAAGAGCTGTTCGACAGTGGAATTTGCTGCCAAGGAGTGTGGTGGAGTCTCCTTCTTTGGAGGTCTTTAAGCAGAGGCTTGACAACCATATATCAGGAGTGCTCTGATGGTGTTTCCTGCTTGGCAGGGGGTTGGACTCGATGGCCCTTGTGGTCTCTTCCAACTCTATGATTCCATGAGACAGACGGATGCCGACCAACATTTTTGGGTAGCCTGGGCCCAGGGCATATGGGACTTTATAGGTCCTAACCTATATCAGGTAGGAGCTGCAAGGAGCCTTGCACATCCCGCTCTGCTGTGAAGCAGCCAGGGGCAGGAATTTAGGCAGCACAATCCAGGATGCCCACCTGCTCTGCGACACCTTCGCAAGGCCTCCTCCTCTTCCTCCTGGCAGGTGGCAAGCAGCCGAGCGGGCAAGTCGTTCTCGAGCGCCCCGGGGGACTCTCTCGAAGACAAGCTGAAGCCCATGGTGGAATGGGCCATGAATGGCTTCAAGCCCACTGGAGGGAAAGGACTGAAGCCCCCCAAGACCTCAGGTAAGGAGCTGGCTGGGGGAGGCTTGGGCGAGGAAACCCAGCAAGAGGGCAGTGGGAGCCCGGAGGAACCTGACTCTGAGAGCTGTTATTGTTGTTGTAAACAAAAATCTGCCCCCTTTCCCTTATGGGGTGTCCAAGAGCCCATATAGAGTCCTTACGTAGGTTCCCTATTGGTAGGAGAAAATAACAGAGGCCAACCCGAGAATATTGAGAAGCAAAGCAGCTAGTAAGCCTGATCTTTATTGATCTGTTGCAACAGGGTGCTCCCCTCACACGCAGGAGAGAGGAGGAACCCAGAACAATGGTGCGCAAGGCCTTATATAGACTTTTGAAATTGCCACCCTGTAGATCACGAACACCCCCAGATACATCATACCTACATCACAGAAAAGGCGGTCTACAGCAGAAATCTGAGTGCTTTGTTTACCTCCTGTCTGCCAGGTTACCTGTTTAATGGTCACTTGATTGGATTGCCTGGGGAGCCTGGCCAGTCTTTTGTAATGATAAATACTTAGTTCCTGAGCCAGGTCACAGGCTCACACCCTATTCAAACACAGACATACCCGTAAGACAGGATTTGTGAAGGAAAAGACAATGGGGAGGCTTTTCAATTTCCCTTTGACCTTGCAGAGAAAACATTTGGTCAGTTTGGGAATCAAAAATGGTTTCAGGTCGGTCATCCTGTGCCAATCTATGTACGTGCTTGGTTGGTACATTTATTATATATCTAAGACCTTAAAATTCTTATCACATTGTGGCTGCTGCCTACAGACAAATTCTCCACATTTGTTCACAGTGCAGAATTACGGGGTTTACAGCTTGAATATTTGACAGGGAGCCTGACCGTTTTGTCTTCAGCATAGGCTTGCTTGTGCTGGACATTCCTACTAGCTTTCCCTGTGCAGGATGCAATCTTTGAAGAAGGCCCCTGCGGCTCCTTGTGGGGATGGCAGACCCCCCACTCCAGGACCCCCAACCTGCCTGCAAACCATTCCCCTTTCCCCTTTCCACCTGCGAAAGAAGATGTCTGTCCGACTAAAGCCAGCTGTCCTTTCTCTGCAGACAGCAGTCTCCTCAGGGAGAAAAGCTCTGAAGAATCTGCCGCTCCTGAACTGCCTTCCCCTGAACCTGCCCCCCCAGCCAAGCGGCTCAAGACTAATGTCTGCAATGGGAGCAACAAGGAGCAGGCAGAGGACAACCAGAGCAGAGGTAGGATTGGGACCGGATTGGGGTTGGGGGGTGTGGAGGGAGGGAGGGAGAGGCACCTGCAGAGGTGCAATTTTATTGAAACAACAACAACCCTTACTGCACATAATAAAAGTATATAAGGCTAAAATCCCTGACATGCTAGTGTTCTATGTGCAGGGAGATTTTTTTTTATAAAAAAGAATTATTTCATAAATTTTATATATCACTCGATTGCAAAGAAACAAACAAACTCATAGTGGTTTACAAAAGGAATACAACAAAAGTAAAAATAGCATTCAGATCATAATTACAATAAGCGATAAGCTAGAAGCAGATGTTAGTGTTCTGCATATCTGGGTCGGAGTGTCTAAACAAAGTTTTTAGTAGGTGTCCAAAAAGTACCATGCAGGTTCCTGCCTGATGTCAGTAGGCAGGGACATGGAGTGCGTATGTGCCATTTAATCCTATGGAACATAGAAAGCCGGTTCTTCGTACAACTCTGAAACTCTTTTAAGGAGTCCCAGTTTGCCGCATGTGGGCTTGTGTCCTGGCCTCTCCGAGGGGAGGCACTTCACTCGCTAACTCGTCGTTGCCGCTTTCTTTCCAGAGTCGATGGCTTCTGAAGTCAGGCACAACAAGAAGAGCTTGGAAGGTAAATGGCAAGGGTCAGCAAACTTACCACGCCTCGGGCTGGTGTCTCCAGTGCCGATTGCGCGGCGGGCCGGAGGGCGGGGGAGCGTGTGCGCATATGCGTGCGCACACGGTATTTCCGGTGCATTTCCAGGTCAGAGGAGCACTCAAAATAGCTTGTGCGCATGTGCGCGGGCCTCCTCTGACCCGGATGTGCACGGGAAATAACGCTTGTGCATGCGCAAATAACGCTTGTACATGCGCGCAAGCTATTTCCGGTGCTCCTCCGACCCGGAAGTGGGCAGCTGCGCAGCGCAGCACCAGTAAGAGCGGGCGGCGGGCGTTGTTGGCCGGATAAACAAGTCCCTTGGGCCTTATCTGGCCCGCGGGCCTTAGTTTGGGGACTCCCAGTAAAGAGCACCTTCAGCATCAAAGCTTGGCCTGATTCAGGCCCAGAAGACCACCCCCCTCGCCTGCAGATACTCCCTGTCATGTGTCAGTAGCAGATGGAAAGGAATAATACAGTGGTGCCCCGCAAGACGAATGCCTCGCTAAACGAAAAACCCGCAAGACGAAAGGGTTTTCCGATTTTTTAGCGGCTTCGCAAGACGAATTTCCCTATGGGCTTGCTTCGCAAGATGAAAGCCCACAGGGAAATCTCCGGGGACAGCGGGGAAGCGCAGCGCGCCTTCTCCTCTGTTCCCGGACCTGTCCTGAAGGCTTGCGGTGGGAGGTCCGGGAACAGAGGAGAAGGCGCGCAGCGCTTCTCCTCTGTTCCCGAGGCTTGCGGTGGGAGGAGGGTTTTTCCTCCCCACCGCCAACATTCAGAACAGCATTCTGAATGTTGGTGGTGGGGAGGAAAGCCCTCCTCCTACTGCAAGCCTTCAGGACAGGTCCGGGAACAGAGGAGAAGGCGCGCAGCGCTTCTCCTCTGTTCTCGGACCTGTCCTGAAGACTTGCGGTGGGAGGAAGGTTTTCCTCCCCACCGCCAACATTCAAAACAGCATTCTGAATGTTGGCGGTGGGGAGGAAAGCCCTCCTCCCACCGCAAGCCTTCAGGACAGGTCCGGGAACAGAGGGGAAGGTGCGCAGCGCTTCTCCTCTGTTCCCGACCTGTCTTGAAGACTTGCGGTGGGAGGAAGGTTTTCCTCCCCACCGCCAACATTCAGAAGGCTGTTCTGAAGGCTGGCGGTGGGAAGAAAAGCCCTTCTCCCGCCGCCAGCCTTCAGAAGAGTTCCCCCAGGGCTGCCTAGGCTGCGGATAGCAGCCTGCTGCCCCGCGCGAGGGGCGCTCTGCTTAAGAGCGCCCCTCGCGCGGGGCAGCAGGCTGCTATCCGCAGCCTAGGCAGCCCTGGGGGAACTCTTCTGAAGGCTGGCGGCGGGAGAAGGGCATTTCTTCCCACCGCCAGCCTTCAGAAGGCTGTACTGAAGGCTGGCGGTGGGGAGAAAAGTCCTTCTCCCCCCGCCAGCCTTCAGAAGAGGTCCGGGGACAGACTGTCCCCGGACCTGGTCTGAAGGCGGTCTCCATAGGAACGCATTAATTGATTTTCAATGCATTCCTATGGGAAACCGTGCTTCGCAAGACGAAAAACTCGCAAGAAGAAAAAACTTGCGGAACGAATTAATTTCGTCTTGCGAGGCACCACTGTATTCAGGTTGCTGATGCTGACCACACAGCGCGTAGGTAAACTGTGGCACTCCCTGCCGCAGGGATGGCCACCAACCTGGATGACTTGAAAAGAGGGTTGGAGAAATTAATGCAAGAGGAAGGACCATCCACCTTGACCTGCCCATGAAAATAGGGTTGCCATACAGTCATACCTCAGGTTACAGACCCTTTTGATTGCGTTTTTTCAGGTTATGGACCCGCTGAAACCCGGAAGTACTGGAACGGGTTACTTCTGGGTTACGGTGGTTGCACATGCGCAGAAGCACTAAATCACGCTTTGCGCATGCGCATAAGTGCCAAATCGCAACCTGCGAGTGCGCAGACGCGCCGCTGCGGGTTGCGAACGTGCATCCCACACGGATCCCGTTCGCAACCCGCGCTTCCACTGTATTTCAAAAAGCAAAGATCTGGAAGCAAAGTTTTTGAGCTTTTTGTTTTCGAGCTACTTTTAAGCAAATTCACCCAACATCTAGACTTCCAATATGGGATTTTCCCGGACATTTTTAGTGATTTCAATCTGGACACTGTTACCCACTGCCGTATTCTGGTTATGTCAGGGAATTCCCATACGTATGGCAACCCTACATGAAAAACAAGTCTAGAGTCGGAGCCTAGGAGATGTCCTTGTTCCAGGATCTCTTCCCATTGTGAGACTTTCGTGGGTGAGAGGAGTTTGTTTGGACGCTGGGGGAGAACCTGGAGGCTGAGGGGGAGGGTGAATTGATATTGGAAAATGAATTGATAATCGATTGATATATGTTATTAACTTTGTATCAATGCCATGTTGTTGTATGCAACTGTATTTTGTAATATTTTATTTAGAATCATAGAACTGTGGAGTTGGAAGGGCTGCTGTTGCTACAGTTCTCTGCACTCCACTTAGAGATATTTTTAACACATTAAGCAGTATAGAAATCAATCAATCAATCAATCAATCAATCAATCAATCAATGCCGTGTGAGACCATTGGCCTTTCAAGCTCATTGCTCTCTACCAGTATTGGTAGAATCTCTCCAGACTGAACGCTGGGACCATTTTGCCTTATGTCAGATGCACTCTAAGGAGTGCTCATTAAAACTCTACTCACTTGTCCTTCGCTCGTTGAACAGACAGCTGCTTGTCGTGTGGGAAGAAGAATCCGGTGACCACCCACCCCCTGTTCGAAGGGGGCCTCTGCGAGACTTGCCAGGTGAGTGTCCAGGTGATTTGGGGGGGGGGGTGTTCCTCCAACCCATTTCATGCAGAGCCATTGCCTTACTTAACAACACGGGACCAGATTACCTGCGAGATCGCCTTACCCCATGAAAGCCACTTCAATTTGCGGAACTGGCGCTGTTCCACATCTGTAAGAAGCCATAGAGACATAGGATTGTCCAGCCCCCTGTAATGCAGGAATCTCAACTACAGAATCCATGACAGATGGCCGCTTCGTTCTTAATTTGTGTGTTTGTAAGAGCAGATCTCCACTGATACCCTAACAGCCATGAAATTTGATTGTTCTCTAAATGGACTTTCATTTTTGCTGCTGTAAGAAGTCGTCCTTTCCTATAATAATCTTTTAAATAATATAAATGGAGTCCTTGCAACATTCACATTATATAATCTGTTTTTATTTTGAAATAAGAGGACGATGCTGTATTGGAATTATAGGTGACAGTCCTGGAGCTAAAACTTTTGCCTGTTTTTTTATTCTAAATCATGCTTGTGTACAGTGGTACCTTGGCTGTTAAACGGCTTGGCTCCAGAACAAATTGGTTCCCGAACGCCACAAACCCGGAAGTAAGTGTTCCGGTTTGTGAACATTTTTCAGAAGCCGTACATCCGACGCAGTTTCCGCTTGAGTGCACGCCTTGGTTTTTGAATGGTTTCAGGAGTCAAATGGACTTCAGGAATGGATTAAGTTCGAGAACCACGGTACCACTGTATTGGGATTTGTAAACTTAATAATCAAAGCTTATTTTTCATTAAAGCTAATACCCTTATAGGATCACCATCAATTTCTATATTCTCCAGTGTTGACTACTGCATTCTCTTACTGGATGGCTGACTTGGCTTGCTTCACAATAGCTACTTAAATTTGGAATGTCCCAACCGCCGAATAAATGTTTTTTTAATATGTAATTGGTCCAATTGAAATATTAACTTTTATTTAAAAAATTCTGCCATTGTTTTAATTGTTTTCACTATCCTTTTATTCTTCTTGTTAAACCGCTTTGAGTTTTTTTGTACAACCAAGCAGGATGTAAATTTTGCTAAATAAAAAAATACTGCAAATGTCCCCAGCCTTGCCCCTTCCAGATTGTTCGGACTACAATTCCCATCAGCTTCAGCTGTAGTCCGAAAAATGTGGACGGGGCCAGGCTGGGGGTGGCTGGCCTTCTCTGAAACTTATTTGGGGGCTAGGGACACCCAGGAAATCGGAAACTGTTTAAATCTGCCACAGATCTCTTTTCCTCGCAGGTTCAGTTCCTAGAATTTTTCTACATGTACGATGAAGATGGGTACCAGGCTTACTGCAGCATCTGTTGCGCGGGGAACGAGCTGCTTCTCTGCGACAATGCCAACTGCTTCAGGTGAGAGACCTCACCTGTCTCAAGAATCCAAACTACAGCATCCATGACAGAACCCTTGGAACCAAACCCCTGAGCTAGCTGCAATTGTATTGGGCGGAATAATAATAATCGCGGGTGGTGCTGTAGTCTCAACCACTGAGCCCCTTGGGCTTGCTGATCAGAAGGTTGGCGGTTCGATTCCCTGCGACGGGGTGAGCTCCCGTTGCTCTGTCCCAGCTCCTGCTAACCTAGCAGTTCGAAAGCACGCCAGTGCAAGTAGATAAATAGGTACTGCTCCGGCGGGAAGGTAAACAGCGTTTCCGTGCGGGGTACAAATAATAAATTATTATTATCACTATTACTAATACTACTACTAATGCACACTATATAGAAGAAAATTCCTCCAATACCCCCCCTTTTGCTGTACATGCAGAACCCTCCTTGTGCTTTATCTGGCGTTATTTTTCTTTGTAACATTCGGCAGTCAGGTTCCTTCTAGTTTTGTGGTCGGGCCACACTCTTGCATAGTAATACTGGCCTTACTGATAATGCGTTTTGCAGAATTTCGACCTGGCTGTGGAGGAACAGAGGAGCTGCCCATCCTTACTGTCACGGTCCGGTCTACGGGCAATCGAAGTCCCGGCTGAGGACGTCAGAACCAGGGGCAAGAAGGCGGGGTGGGAGCAGGAACGAGAGTCCAGAAGGGTCCGAGGATCGGGAAGCAGGGAGTCAGGAAGTCAGGGGTCCGAGGATCGGGAAGCAAGGAGTCACGAAGTCAGGGGTCTGAGGGTCGAGAAGCAAGGAGTCACGAAGTCAAGGGTCCGAGGGTCGAGAAGCAAGGAGTCACGAAGTCAGGGGTCTGAGGGTTGAGAAGCAAGGAGTCACGAAGCCAAGTGTCCAAGGGTCAAGAAGCAAGGAGTCACGAAGTCAAGGGTCCGAGGATCATAGAATCATAGAACTGTAGAGTTGGAAGGGACCCTGAGGATCATCTAGTCCAGCCCCCTGCAATGCAGGAATATGCAGCTGGTCCATACAGGGATCGAACCTGCAACCTTGGTGTTATCAGACCATGGTCTAACCAACTGAGCTATCCAGGTTGAGAAGCAAGGAGTCAGGAAATCAAGGGTCCGAGGGTTGAGAAGCAAGGAGTCAGGAAGTCAAGGGTCCGAGGGTCGAGAAGGAAGGAGTCAGGAAGTCAAGGGTCCGAGGGTCGAGAAGCAAGGAGTCAAGAAGTCAAGGGTCCGAGGGTCGAGAAGCAAGGAGTCAGGAAGTCAAGGGTCCGAGGGTCGAGAAGCAAGGAGTCAAGAAGTCAAGGGTCCGAGGGTCGAGAAGCAAGGAGTCAAGAAGTCAAGGGTCCGAGGGTCGAGAAGCAAGGAGTCAAGAAGTCAAGGGTCCGAGGATCAGGAAGCAAGGAGTCAGGAAGTCAAGGGTCCGAGGGTCGAGAAGCAAGGAGTCAGGAAATCAAGGGTCCGAGGGTCGAGAAGCAAGGAGTCAGGAAGTCAAGGGTCCGAGGGTCGAGAAGGAAGGAGTCAGGAAGTCAAGGGTCCAAGGGTCGAGAAGCAAGGAGTCAAGAAGTCAAGGGTCCGAGGGTCGAGAAGCAAGGAGTCAGGAAGTCAAGGGTCCGAGGGTCGAGAAGCAAGGAGTCAAGAAGTTAAGGGTCCGAGGGTCGAGAAGCAAGGAGTCAGGAAGTCAAGGGTCCGAGGGTCGAGAAGCAAGGAGTCAGGAAATCAAGGGTCCGAGGGTCGAGAAGCAAGGAGTCAGGAAGTCAAGGGTCCGAGGGTCGAGAAGCAAGGAGTCAGGAAGTCAAGGGTCCGAGGGTCGAGAAGCAAGGAGTCAGGAAATCAAGGGTCCGAGGGTCGAGAAGCAAGGAGTCGGGAAGTCAAGGGTCCGAGGGTCGAGAAGCAAGGAGTCAGGAAGTCAAGGGTCCGAGGATCAGGAAGCAAGAAGCCAAACGCAGCAAGGCAGGAAATGTGTTGCTGTGGCAAAGAGCCGAAGGGAAAGGCTGACCTTATATCCCTTCCCTGTTCTTGCCACCAGGTGCAGCGAGTTACCAAGCAGCCTCACCTGTGCGGCCGCGCCTTGCCTCTCCAGAACAAACTTAGGAAGGCCCCAATCCTGCGAAGCCCTACTGGTCACAGAGCCTGGCTCCTGCACGCACTCCTGACACTTACGGACCCCCCCCCCCGTTCCTCTTCCCTTGTTTTGTGCAGGTGCTTCTGTGTGGACTGCCTGAACCTGCTAGTGGGTCGCGGGGCGGCCGACGCAGCCAGGAAGGAGGACCCCTGGAGCTGCTACATGTGCCAGCCGCAAGAGCGTCACGGGATGCTTCAGAGAAGGGGCGACTGGAACACCCGCCTGAAGGAGTTCTTCACGGATGAGAAGGGGCTGGAATACGTAAGGAAACAGGGGTGTGGTTAAAGGGGGACAGCGTAGCCCACCTGCCCTAAAGTAGAATTATAGAATTGTAGAGATGCACTGATGTTCGGATCCTGCTTTTTGGCTTCCCATTGAAACACCTGGCTGCTGCCTGTGAGAACAGGATGCACTCCTGTTATACAAAAATCTCCAAATGGGCCCGGATTTCAATGTCTAAAACTCCTGGTAGAGGACAAGGATCCAGAGATCACACTAAGGGTGGCCAAATTCTGTGCGACTGCCATAAAACTTAGGAAACAAGCTGTACTACCAGAACGATTAAGGTTTTAAATGATAATTTTAGGTTATATTTCAGTGATCAAGATTTAATATTTTTTTTAACTGCCGCTATATCTGAATTGTCTCTATTATGCCCATTTCCAATTCAATGTATTCCTGTTGTGTTTTATGATTTTCCTGATATTGTAAGTGACCCGGAACTGGTCTGTGACCGTAATAGTAAAATTCTATTCTGAGAACAGGATGCTGGACTAGATGGGCCGTGGGCCTGATCCTGCAGGCTATTGTTACACCATGTTCTTAGGTCCAGTTGGTGATGTGAAACATATGCATTTGATTTTCTTAATGGCTAGGATTCACACTTCTTGCATGTGGCAACCTTAGAAGAGGCTTCCTATATTTGCAATGAACTTAAGCCAGTGGGAGAGATGGGCACCGGTGGTGGCTGGTGGTGCCATTTCTACTCTCTCTCTCCCCCCGCTCTCTTCTCACAGGAGCCACCAAAAATCTACCCTGCCATCCCAGCGGCAAACAGGAGGCCAATCAGAGTGCTGTCTCTCTTTGATGGAATTGCAACAGGTGAGAGGCCCCCTCAACGAACTCTGATGTCTGAGAATCATAGAAGTATTTCTTGCACCCTGCCCATCTGACTGGGTTGCCCCAGCCACACAACGAAACATCCAAAGGGCCACACACCAATATGCTAGGAGCGGGTTCAAATCACAGGTTTGCTAGGGCAGTGAGTAGCTCATTTAGCTGATGGGCAGGTCCATCATTCACTTTGCCAATCTCACCATTTTGTTTTCCTCCTGCTGGTTTAATAACACATTATGAATGTTAAAAGTAGGACGTCATGTGTCCATGCAGGACTAATCTATACTGGCGCCTTATAACGTTATAAATGCGTTATAAAAGTGTGACACCAGGGCGCTGTACATCAGTCAATGGAAAACTGCACTGAGAGCTTTACAACTCCTTTTAGCGTTTTTTCAGATCAGTGGAGATCCAGCCATAGTTATCAAAACCATTCCTTAAGGTTAAAAACCACGAGTGTATCTCCGCCCCTGGTCCCCCTGCACAGAGAATGCCATGGTGGTCCTGCGCTGGGCACAAGCTGTAGCATAGTAATGGCACTGTGAAAAATTTTCGTTGATAACCCTTGAGAAAAATTGCTGCTCTGCCTTGCTAGGTCATAGTGAGGATGGATGAGAAGAGCCATCATCACCGCTAAAGGACAGCTCATCCCACAGTGGTGGTCGAGCCTGTACCCTCCTTCCTTAAGGCCAGTCTGGTTCATTTGACCCCGTGTCTATCTCTGTCCACCTTCCTTCCCCTGTCCTGCATCTTCCAGGCTGTCCCATGACATTCGTGATTTGTTTTGGTCCCATCACCGATCTTTTGTTGGCAGTGTTGTTCCTCATCAAACGATGTTGCGCATGCATGACTTGTGTGTGTGTGTGTGTGTGTGTGAACAAAATGTGCACTGGGAAAATGTCCTTCTCCATGCCACAGTAGCAGCCAGAGCATGCGCATCAACACTGCAGCTCCTGAGAGTCTCTTGTTTCTGTCGGGATGTGGACACCCTGCGCATCTTGGCTCCCACAGTTGGAGCTGTTTGCCAGGGAATCACGAGAGAATCTCAAGGGCCACCTCTCCCATCTCCTCACCCGTGGTGCTTTGACTCTTTAGGCTACCTCGTCCTGCGGGATCTTGGCATCCAGGTGGAGAAGTACGTCGCCTCTGAGATCTGCGAGGAGTCCATAGCTGTGGGAACTGTGCGGCACGAAGGGAACATCAAATACGTGCATGACGTCAGGAACATAACCAAGAAAAATGTAAGGAGATACCCTGTGGTCTAGTTGAGGCGGCTGGCTGGTTGTATTGGAAGCCGGGTCAAAATGTTTGTTATTATTTATTAAATTTATATACTGCCTTTCATAAAGAGACCATACGGTGGTCTACAACATAAAACATCAAGTACATAATATAATAATAGCACAAGGGGGGGGAAAGACAAATACCTCCCCACTCGCACTTTAAAAGGTCATCTTTTTTTAATTAGCCAAAGGTTTTGGAGAAGACGAATGCTTTTGCCTGGCACCTACAGATGTGTAACCAAGGTGCCAAGCAAACCTAATTGGGGAGAGCATCTCACAAATGGAGAGCCCCTGCAGAAAAGGTCTGTTCCTGTACTGCCACCATCTGGACCTCACGCATAGCTGGCAACGTTTTCCTTTTTTTGAAAGGGAAATTCCCTTATTCCGAATAGGATTCCTCACAAGAAAAGGGAAAAGTTGACAGCTATGACCTCATGTGGACGAGGCACACAAAGAAAGCATCAGATAATACATTTATTTATTGAACAGAACTGATATAGTGCTTGATTGTGGTTTAAAAGATGTTTATTTTATTATAAATAACTATGGTGAGAAGAGGATGCTGGGCTCCTTTGGGCCTGACCCAGCTGTCTGGCTCTTCTGGGGTCTTCTGCGATGTGGTCATTTTGTGCAGGGCCAGGTTTAGGTTTGATGAGGCCCTAAGCTACTGAAGGTAATGGGGCCCTTTATATGTCCAGCTGTCCTTTGTCAACAACAAATTGTTGCTGTTTTTTTGTGTTGAATATATGCTATTTGGTAATTTATGGACCTAGTAGGTATCTAAAGCCATTTGCACATCAAAGTAATTGTTGAACTGAAATACAATTAAGAAGAAGTATATTAAAAGTGAAATAATTATTAAGCTCTAACATAAAATGATTGGGGGCCCATTACTTACATCATAGGAGCCTATACAACACAAAACGCTGTTGCTGTATGTAGGTTTTATTTTATTTGTTTTCTATCTTATATTTTGAAAATGCACATCCAGTTTTCCCCCCTTTAATTTTTTTGGGGGCCCCCAAGAGAGTGGGGCCCCAACCTAGAGCTTGTTTAGCTTATACGTAAATCCGGCACTGATTTTGTGAAGCCCCAGAAGCCTGGGATTTACAAACAAGACAGGCAACATGACTTTGCACTTGACCTTGCAAAACCCATTGCTCTGCTTGCCTGTTGCAGATTGACGAATGGGGCCCTTTTGACCTGGTGATTGGCGGAAGCCCCTGCAACGACCTCTCCATCGTGAACCCTGCCAGGAAGGGCCTGTATGGTAAGCAGCCCTTGAAAGGATGGGGGCTCTCAGCTTGGCTCCTCAACCCCCAGGTTATTTTTTTTTTAATGTCCTACATTCCTTTGACCCACCCGTCTTCCCTTTGCAGAGGGGACCGGGCGACTCTTCTTCGAGTTCTACCACCTTCTCAATTACACACGCCCCAAAGCCGGGGAGGAGCGCCCCTTCTTTTGGCTGTTTGAGAATGTCGTGGCCATGCGCATCAACGACAAGAGGGACATCTCTCGTTTCCTGGAGGTAAAGGCTGGGGGGGGGGTGTCAGTCTTTTCCTCAAGGGCCAGAAGCTTTTGAAAAACAGAAGAGAAAAAAATAGAGGATGACTGAGAACGCCCTTGAGCTCTGCAAAATGTGTTTGCAATTATTTAATTGAAGGCATGGATCCTGCTTTTGCATGGGTGGGTTCTAATAGGGGCAGACTAGAAGGTAGAACCAGGACGCGGGTGGTGCTGTGGGTAAAACCACAGAGCCTAGGACTTGCCGATCAGAAGGTCAGTGGTTCAAATCCCCACAACGGGGTGAGCTCCCATTGCTTGGTCCCTGCTCCTGCCAACCTAGCACTTCGAAAGCACCTCAAAGTGCAAGTAGATAAAGAGGTACCGCTCCAGCGGGAAGGGAAATGGCGTTTCTGTGTGCTGCTCTGGTTCTCCAGAAGTGGCTTAGTCATGCTGGCCACATGACCCAGAAGCTGTACGCCGGCTCCCTCAGCCAATAAAGCGAGATGAGTGCCGCAACCCCAGACTCTGCCACGACTGGATCTAATGGTCAGGGGTCCCTTTACCTTTACCTTAGAAGGTAGAAGAAGGCTTTTGGGGTGTTAAGTGAATGCCCATTAGCGGGATGCCCTGTTGTGTAAGACCTTCCTGTGCCCGTGTTTCATCCAAAACCCTTTAAACGATCTTTGTTGTACTGTCCACCTCTTTTCCATTTCCCTTTTCATAATTTGTGCCCCTGCACTTAAGGACCTTGCTCAGCTCCTTTGCGTGGCCTTGCTCTGATGACCGTGCAGCGGACTGTTCACAATCGGCGTACAACCGATTCTAGGAATCCATTTACTTTATTTTTTCCGTGTATGAAGGTAAAGGTAAAGGGACACCTGACCATTAGGTCCAGTTGTGGCCGACTCTGGGGTTGCGGCGCTCATCTCGCTTTACTGGCCGAGGGAGCCAGCGTACAGCTTCTGGGTCATGTGGTGTGCATGACTAAGCCGCTTCTGGCGAACCAGAGCAGCACACAGAAATGCCGTTTACCTTCCCGCCGAAACGGTACCTATTTATCTACTTGCACTTTGACGTGCTTTCGAACTGCTAGGTTGGCAGGAGCAGGGACCAAGCAATGGGAGCTCACCCCGTCATGGGGATTCGAACCGCCGACCTTCTGACCGGCAAGTCCTAGGCTCTGTGGTTTAATCCACAGTGCCACCCGCGTCCCTTGTTTCCGTGTATAAGGTGATGTTTTTTCCAAAATTTTTCTATTCCAAAATTGGCGGTCTTATACACGGGTGGTTAAAAAAACATGCGCACAAGGGCTGTAGGGCAAATTCCCCCCAAAAATCTCAGCAAGGTTCGGCGATGTGTCCCCCCCCAAAAAAAACACCTTAGGGCGATCTCAGGTACCAGCGGAGGGTGCTACCAATGGGCAATCTCCCCCCCCCCAAGAAGGCTCAACAACTTTGGGTGATCTTGGGGTTGATATATCAAAGTCATTCTGCTTGATGTATAACATACTGATTTCTTAATTTGGAGTAAAAAAAGGGGGGGTGACATCTTATACATGGGGCGTCTTATTCATGGAAAAATACGGTATTTTTTTAGTAATCTATTGCGTTTATTCTTTGCTTATAATACAAAATGCCCTCAAAGCAATTTGACTCCTACCCCACCCAACTGCAAGGTGAAAACCAAACAGAGTACAGTGGTGCCTCGCAAGACGAAAAGAATCCATTCCGCGAGTCTCTTCGTCTTGCGGTTTTTTCGTCTTGCAAAGCAAGCCCATTAGCAGCTTAGCAGATTAGCGCTATTAGCGGCTTAGCTGATAAGCGGCTTAGTGGCTTAGCGGATCAGCTGTCAAGGGGCTTAGCGGATCAGCTGATAAGCGGCTTAGCGATCAGCTGTTAAGCGGCTTAGCGGATCAGCTGATAAGCGGCTTAGCGGCTTGGGAAAAAGGGGCGGGAGGGAAAAAAACCCTGCAGGAACTCGCAAGACATTTTCGTCTTGCGAGGCAAGCCCATAGGTAATTCGTTTTGCGAAGCACCTCCAAAACGGAAAACCCTTTCGTCTAGCAGGTTTTCCGTCTTGCGAGGCATTCGTCTTGCGGGGCACCACTGTAGGAGATTGTCATAGGATGTGATCCAAATTAAAGCAAGGTGCTGGGGTAAACAGAACTGTCTTAAAGTCAATAAGGATGGGGAGAGCATTTCACAGTTGAAAAGGACTGTATTTTTATTTTTATTATATATTATATATTATATATATTTTATTTTATTTTTTATTTGATTTGTATACCGCCCTTCACCCGAAGATCACAGGCCATTCACAGCATAGTACTAGAATTAGTACTATTTTTGTCATTGCTGCTGCTACTACTATCCTAACCATGGCAGCGCATGAGGCAGCCTGTCATTCATCTTTCTGACTTTTGGAGCTGCTTCTTTTCCCCCAAGCTGCATCTCATCCTGCTGTCAAAGGAATTGTGAAATAGTCCTTCTGCCGCTTCGTCCCTAACTGCCGTCCCTTTTTGTCTTCAGTGTAACCCTATTATGATTGATGCCGTCAAAGTCTCGGCTGCACACCGCGCCCGATACTTCTGGGGGAATCTGCCTGGGATGAACAGGTAATTTAGAAGCCCCTCTTGTGGGCGGGAGTTCCAGCTCTTGCACTGTATGAAGAAAGACTTCCTTTTCTCTGTCCGAAATCTTCCATCGCTCAGCTTCATCGGATCTCCACAAGCTCCAGTGTGATGAGGGAGAAAAACATCCCTCTCCCAGGTTCCCCAAACTTGGGTCTTCAGGTGTTTTTGGACTACAACTCCCAGCATCCCTAGCTAGCAGGACCAGTGGTCAGGGATGATGGGAACTGTAGTCCAAAAAACAGCTAGAGACCCAAGTTTGGGAAATCCCGTATGCTATGCGTAATTTTATAAATTCTGTCCCGTTAACCTTTTCTGTAAACTAAGAAGTCCCAAATGCTGCAACCTTTGTAGTTGAGTCACTCCATGCCCTTGATCATTTTGGGAGTCGTCTTTTAAACCTTTCCAAACACTACAACAACCACAACAACATGCGCTCGGCAACATATAGGGGGCCAAAGTTTCCCCACATTGCTGTAAAACGATAAGCTTGGAGGACAATGGGGCAGTGGCTTAAGAGAGTAATTTGCTTTGTCTTTTCTTAGGCCCCTGGTAGCTTCGACGACGGATAAACTTGAACTTCAGGACTGCTTGGAGTACGGCAGAACAGCCAAGGTACTTTTGGTACTCCCCCCCCCATTTCAAGTATTTCCTCCATTCTTATTCCCCCCCCTCCATTCTTATTGAGGGGGGAAGAAAGGTAACGACAACCTTTGCCAACCCAGTGACCTCCAGATGTTGTTGACGACAACAGCTGGAAGGTCCAAGGTTGGCAAAGGGCTGGGCTATGGAATGCCCCCTGGGTCTCTCATCCTGCAAATTATGTCCCAAATTGCCTGTATTATATCTCTAGTGGACCCTGCGGTGCCCCTCTTCTCAGCCCCTCTTTCCTGCTGCCCTCCCCCTGCTGCCCACGAGACACTCTCCCTTCTGTCTCTCCCCTCTTCTACTTGTGAGCAAAGAACTCAGACATTCCACAGATGTGACAAAATGCAGCCCAAAATGGATCTCTCGGTTGGAGGGGGCGGTTGCACCACTAAGGGGACACTGTCCCCTTTGAGGAAGAGATGCAAAGACCCTCTTTCGCATTCCTGACCTCCCAGCGGCTGCTTTTCATCTGGATATTTTTAGCTGCCTTCTGGGCAAAATACCTCGCCCCCCCCCCCCGCCACTTGAAGGCATACCAGTGACATCTGAGCGCATTTCTGGCTGATGGATGAGAAGCCTAAAATCACTGAACAGAGCCAGCCTCCCTCCCTTCCTCTGCTGGATGGCATTAATGCTACCACTTTCTGGAAACCTTCACACTGAGGCGCTTGTAATTTTTTTTTTGGGAGGGTGGTCATTTGTAGGGATGAGGGTGGTGCTGTGGGTTAAACCACAGAGCCTAAACTACAAAGTCCAATTCCGATCAGAAGGTTGGCAGTTCGAATCCCCGCGACGGGGTGAGCTCCCGTTGTTCGGTCCCTGCTTCTGCCAACCTAGCAGTTCGAAAGCACACCAGCACAAGTAGATAAATAAGTACCACTCCGGCGGGAAGGTAAACGGTGTTTCTGTGCGCTGCTCTGGTTCGCCAGAAGCGGCTTAGTCATGCTGGCCACATGACCCGGAAGCTGTACGCCGGCTCCCTTTGCCAGTAAAGCAAGATGAGTGTCGCAACCCCAGAGTTGTCTGCGACTGGACCTAATGGTCAAGGGTCCTTTAGGGTGGTCAGTTGTGTGTGTTTTTTAAAAATATGTTTGCTTTTCTTCTCTTTCAGTTGAAAAAGGTCCAGACTATCACCACAAAGTCCAATTCCATCAGGCAGGGGAAAGCCCAGACTTTCCCAGTGCGGATGAATGGCAAGGATGACAATTTGTGGTGCACTGAATTGGAAAGGTGGGATACAAGGGGGGGGATAATGGTGCATGGCAAGGGGGGGTGGAGAGGGAGAGATGAAAGGAAACAGGCAGGGGCTGCCCAGGAAATGCTTTTCTTCAGAGCAGTTCCAGCCTCTCTTCAAGAGGTGCAAATTTTTGTTTTCCTGCAAAGGGGTGCATGTTAAAAGATTATTTGCCATGGAGTAGTTACTTCTACCACTCTTGAAATTGTTATGATATGTTCCTGTTGTTATTCATTATTAGACTTATCAGTTGCTTGTTACCTAACTAGGTCTCCAAGTGACTTACGTTTGAAAGCACAAATATAAATGCATTACACCACAGGGGGGAAAATGAGGCAAAACAATTTAATTTATTTGAGAATAATATTTATCTATGCCTTGGCATCATAATCTCAGTAGTTTAAAATTATATAAAACCATACAGTAAAATCATAAATGTTAAAAGCAAGTTATAACCAAAAGAATTAAAAAGAAACATCAGTGGACCGGTGTGGGGTATGGGTGTATTCTTAATTGCCTGACTAATAATAATAATAATGATGATGATGATGATGATGATGATACCCCACCCATCTGGCTGGGTTGTCCCAGCCATTCTGCATAGGCCTGGCAGAATAGAAAAAGTTTTCAGCAATTCAAGGCTCTGGTTTCCCCTCTAATGGCTTTAATGGCTTTAATGGCTTGAGACCACAATACATTTCCTCATGTGAACCTGCCCAGACCCTGGAATCATCACCATACGCGGAGACCCTTCTCTGCACGTCACATCCAAAGGGCGTTGAGGGGGAAACGGGCCTTCTCCGCGATTGCTCCCTGTCTCTTTGGGGAGGCCCACTTGCAGGGCCGGCCCATCCAAGAGGCAAGATGTGGCAACCACCTTGGGCGGCAGTATCCATGGGGCAGCAATTCCGGCCTCCAAGGACTGTGTTGCATGCTGCTACCACCACAGCAGCACTTGCGGCAGAATCCTTGGAGGCAGGATCTGACCCGTGGTAGCTGGAAAATGACCTCTCAGGGGATGTTAGGAGGCTCTGCCAGTTTCCTCCCTCCATTCTTCCCAGTGTAAATCTTTAATCCCGTCTTGTTCCAGGTGTACATCTTTGCACGCCTCTTCTTCCCTCAAGGGGCTGGTGGATGCCATTTTGCGGTGCCAAAGTGTCTTGGGCCAGCCCTGCTATCTGGGCACCACCCTCAACGACGTTTCTGCAATAGGCAGAGACGTCTTGTTTCCCCGGCATACGTTAGTCTTGTTGCTAGGTTTCATATTGCTTATGTAATTTTATTACAGGTTTACAGTGTACAGTGTACAGTGGTACCTCAGGTTAAGAACTTAATTTGTTCCGGAGGTCCGTTCTTAACCTGAAACTGTTCTTAACCTGAAACACCACTTTAGCTAATGGGGCCTTCCGCTGCCGCCGCGCCGCCGCTGCATGATTTCTGTTCTTATCCTGTTCTTAACCCAAGGTACTATTTCTGGGTTAGTGGAGTCTGTAACCTGAAGTGTATGTAACCTGAAGCATATGTAACCCGAGGTACCACTGTACGTTGCTTTGGGGCTTCCTTTTGTTAAGGCAAATCAGAGAAACTAAACTAACCACTCTCTTTGCTGCTACCACAGGATCTTTGGCTTCCCCCACCATTACACTGACTTGTCCAACATGGGGCGTGGAACTCGCCAGAAGCTGCTTGGCAGGGCGTGGAGTGTCCCGGTCATCCGCCACCTGTTTGCTCCGCTCAAGGATTATTTTGCCTGCGACTAGGGAGCAGGTGGGGTGCCCAGGTCTCCTTGGAGCAAGCAGCCTTGGGAGAGGAGGGCGGCAAAGAGCTTGGAGCGACACCCTCCTGCAAGTGCGACCCACAGCATAGCATCTCCCCTTCACCACCATCTGCAAGCGCCACCATGGAGACTGGAAGGATGGAAATGTTCCTTTCCATCAATACTGACATTTCTAAAAGGTCAAAAGACCTCTGTTTACTCACCGTGCAAAATACTGTTGTGTCCATGGAGGGACACAACTGCAGCATTAGCCAACCCTTTCCCCCCTAAGATCAATGTCAGTCGCTGCCCGACTGAGAGGCAGTTTTCTGACGGGGCTGTACGAAAACCCCACAAACTTGAAAAATAATTTTTGAAAGGATGAGCGACAGAATCTCTCCAGGGACAATCATGAAGAAACCAAAATTGCAGCAACAATCCTGCCTTGCTGCTTTTTGTACACTGGAACAATCAGGATAAGACGAGGAGACTCTTCTCCTTTTTATCCTTTTTAAACTCCTAAAATATATATAAATATATAGAACAAAACTTTTTAAAAAAGCGAGACACTTGGCTGCTGCTTTTTTCAGCGTTATGTGTGAATGGTGGAAATTCCTCAAGAGGAATTTAGCTGAAACACAAGTGTGGGATAATTATAGTGGCTAGAGCAAAAGAAAACCAACCAACCAACTCTGCCAAATGCATCCAGGTATACTTTTAAACTACTAATCTATCTTAAAAAAAAACATGCTGTTGAAGTTAACATACAGTCCACCTGGATTTTTCTTGCACAGACCCATTGAAGTGACCCAGAGCCCCTTGCAACAGCCCCTCTGAGCTTCCCCACAAATTCTTGTTTCACCTGAGGGGCAGAGAAGATCTCTTGGCCTTTGGGGTTGAGCAAAGGGGAATAAGAGCTTCACATCTGGCCCCCACCCTACAAAAAATTCTGCAAATGCTTATGCTGCTGTGGACTCAAAACCTGTAGGACACGTTGACCTTTGTTTGCAATGTCCCCAACAGGACTTCATGCAGAGGGACATCAGGTCTGAAACTTATTGATGCTGCTATTTTCCTCATGAATGTTAGCTTCGTTCCCCCAACCCTCAGTTGGCATTACCTTGTACCACTGGCTGTGTTACGGAAAGGAAATGACATCCGTCTGCTGGGGCAACTTGTTTTTGTAGGTCGTCTCTCTTTCCACCCATCAGGGCACTGCCATGTGCTAAGAAGCAGCGTTTGATACAGTGGATATGATGCAACTCAGTGGGTTCTTTCCCATGGAGCTGGAGAGATCTTTTCACATGCCTCCTGGTTCTGTGCCACTTGCCAAAGAAAGGAGACCTTTTTCGGATCAGGCAGCTGTGCGGATGTGCTTTTCTAGCCCACAACTTCTTGAGCAGCCTTCCCCAATCTGGTGGCTTCTAGGTTGGGGAAGACTGCTATGGAGGTTGCCATAGCGCTTGACTTGATGTAAAAGCGGAATGGGTAGAAGGCTGGCCAAGAAATAGGAATCATTCAGAGGGGGAAAAGGAAGCTCCGCTGATAGCAATGAGAGCAAGCAGAAGGGCACGACTGTGGCCACACACTCCTCGCATTCATTCCATTGGATTGTGAGCAGGAGACCTTCCTAGCGAACACGTCGCAGATGGTTCAAGATTGTTCCCCGCGCGCCATCAGTATTTCAAGGTACAGATCCAAGCTGTGCTCCAAGCTCCCCCACTGAACAACAGCCAAAAATATGTTGCTCGGGGAACATACTAAGTATGGCAGAGATGCCCTCCTCTGCTCCCCAGCCTAGCTGCGGCAATGTCAGCTTTGCCCAGATTTATCTCCAGCAGGCATTGCATCAAACTGGGCTGTTGGCTGGAAGTTCTCTTTCACCGCCTGGGTCCTTCAGGAAGAAACAGCTCAGGGAAGCCGATTCAAATAAGAGAAGGAAGTTTTCCTTCTCTACCTTTTGCTTGACCCAGGTATCATCTCTCTCATCTGTGCCACCGCTGAAGAAACTGCAAACACTGGAGTAGTGAATTGGTCCTACACTAAGCTGGAGCCTCTACTTTCTACTTGCAAATGAACACCAGTAATCTTGAGCAGAGATGCCTCGGAAGACACATTACAGGAGGGGGTACCAGGTCTGGCTTATTTGGAATACCTGGACTTGAAACCATGACCCTCCCATGTGCTGGAATTCCACTGATTTTCCTGCCGCATGAATGGATCTTAAGATAAACAGGTAGCAAGTGAGCCACTGAGCAGAAATCACATGGGCTCCTCTGAGCCCAAGCTTTGTCCATGGAAATCAAACGGCTGAAATGGAAATGTATGTAACTCCAGAAAGGGAGTTAACCATATGTGCCTTCTTGTCCTTTATTTTCTTTTATTATTTTGTTTTCCAGACCAGATCTGCCATTTCAACAAGTTTAGGCTTCTTTGCTAAAAACAGTAAGACTTGAAAGACCCTCCATCAGAGGAGGACAAGTTGTAGGAAGCAAGGTAGAAAAAGAAACTGAGGCGACTGTCTACTTGTGAAACTTGCACAAAAAGTAGCAATAACTATAATGTCTGTTGCTTGGCAAAATCCACTATTTTACTGCATTTTTGCCTCTTTTTAAAGATGCATTTCAGGCATGTTGTTGTGACAATGTTTTATAAGGTTTTCCTGTCTCTCGTTGGTGCTATATTTTTAGAATTTTTGATGCCAAAACTGTTTTTTTATACTATCGTTTTTATAAAAACATATGACAAACTTGTTTTTCTCTTTTTGTTTGTTTCTATTGTTTTGATTTTTATGAGCTTCGTGAAGTGGAAGCTCAGTACCAAAGTGAAAATCTGAGCCTTTGCAAGGGGGAAATTGGGTGCTGTTGTGTTTTTCTGTGTTTGTGTGTTTTGTTTTTGTTTTTTTACTGGAAATGAAAACAATTGGTTACTAAAGAGTTTACCTCAAACATTTTCCATTGTTTAATTAAAGTCAGTGTTCTATAACTGAGCACCCACTTCTTCGTTCGCTCTTTATTTAATGATGTGTCTTAATTGGGAGTGGTTTACTTCTCACCCTGGAGGAGTGGGTGGCTGGGGGATATTGGGAATGCACACAAGTTTGCATCTTTGTTGGCAATAGGATTAAAGTTGGTCCAGCCACAGGAGTTTGGCATTCCATGAGAATGTTGAAAAGAAGGGAAATGAACTGCAGATCCAGTCTTGGTTATTTCATGCTAAGGACCATATTGCCTGGAGAAATCTGTAGGAAGAAGGAGGGATGTTGCTGGGAATCAGAAGTGAGGAGAGTTCTGTCATGCTGGTGAGCTACCCATAACTGAACCCCAGGCAGTTTCTTAAATTGCTCTTAAATCCAGCTATGACTGTATCCCAGGAGGTGCGGGTGCCCCATCTGTAAAATGAAACCAAGAGCAAGCTGTCAAAAGTAAGATTGCAAAGCACCCTGCTTGTTTTCAAAAATACGACTGAATGATTAGTAACAAAGATTGGCACAATATAATAACAATACAGTCATACCTCGAGTTGAATGTGCTTTGGGATGAGCGCATTCAATTTGCGCTCCGCGGCAACCCGGAAGTAACGGAGTACGTTACTTCTGGGTTTCGCCTCTCGCGCATGCGCAGACGCTCAAAATGACGTCACGCGCATGTGCAGAAGTGGCGAAACATGGCACGCGCAGACGCATCGTCGCGTCTTGCATTCCGTTCGGGATGTGAACGGGGCTCTGGAATGGATCCCGTTTGCATCCCGAGGTACCACTGTACCACATTTTCAGGTGATCAAATGGCTTAGTGTTCCCTATTTAGTTGCAATCTCCACAACACTCCTAAAAAGCAGTTTGCAGCACTTTAAAAGACTCAAGCACACATTTTTTCTGGCATAAGCTTCTGTGAATTCAAAATTCACTTAATAGCTGGTGGGTAAGGAGAAGCCTTACGATTTCCTTATTCTTTCTCCTGTAACATATAAGAGCTAGATATATAACTCAGTAGAAAAGAGTCTGAACAAGCACTCTGGATGTGTGGGTGGGAAGTCAGTGCATGAAACGATGTAACTATTTAACAAAACTTATACAAAGTTGGCAGGTAAGAAGAAGCATTAAAATTTCCTTAAGTTTGTATGCAAGTGGCATCAACCCACGGTAGTGTGTGCCATCCTTAGCCAATCGGGTGAATGGTTTTGCTCCATAACTATCCAAAGCAAACATCATCATTAGTTAGCAGAGTAGACACAATGCAGGGTTCCAAAAAAATAACTCCGAAACAATCAGCTTCATCCTGTAATTATTTACTAAAGGCAGAATGAGCATAGCAGCTCACGAATCCAACTCTTCCAGGATTGGCATAGAATGTTAAGAAAAACCCAGTTGCAATAAAAACTGAATTTAAACTTGCAATAAGACTAAAACATAGTCCTTAAACATACTACGTACAGATCACCGCACAGGAACAAAATAGAGAACTAAGAAAAGATGGACAGAGTGAGCATGACCTTAAGAGAAAGAGATTAACAGGAGCAGTTTCAGCCAGCTGTTCAGCGTCTCTCAAGAAATAACCCAAACATCAGGAACCTTCTCCTTGTTTACAGGAAGAATGGAAACTTGCTTTTCAGCTAGAAACTTCCAGCTTGTAACTTGTGTCTCACAGAGAGAAAGTCCCAGAACCTCCTTGAATCAAATAGAATAGAAAAGATCTCTACACCTTAAAGCAGCCTTTCTCAACCTGTGGGTCCCCAGATGTTGTTGAACTACAACTCCCATCACCCCTAGCTAGCAAGGCCAGAGCTCAAGGTTGATGGGAGTTGTAGTCCAACAACATCTGGGGACCCACCAATACTTTCTGCACTCAAAAATGCAAATCATGACATCTGGTAACCTCCAGATGTTGGCACTACAAGTCCCAGCAGCACCAGCAAACAGCATGTGGCGAAGTCTGGCTTGTACCAATAGAAATTGAAGGTGCCACAAACCTCTCCTTCCTCCTGTAAGGCAACTAACTATTGCACCTTCAGTGGGTGGGAGCTGGAGGGAAGAGGGAAGGGCTCGCTCTCATTTTTATTTCATTTTTAAATAAAAAAACCCACAGCATTATCCACTGCTGGGGCAGCAGACCCTCAAAGTGTCCCTATTTCCCAGGGATAGTCCTGGATTTGCAGAGGCCAGCCTGGCTTCTGACTAGATCCCATAATGTCCCACTTTTCCTTTGTTGTTGTTTAGTCGTTTAGTCGTGTCCGAGTCTTCATGACCCCCTGGATCAGAGCACGCCAGGCACTCCTGTCTTCCACTGCCTCCCGCAGTTTGGTCAAACTCATGTTGGTAGCTTCGACAACACTGTCCAGCCATCTTGTCCTCTGTCGTCCCCTTCTCCTTGTGCCCTTCATCTTTCCCAACATCAGGGTCTTTTCCAAGGAGTCTTCTCTTCTCATGAGGTGGCCAAAGTCTTGGAGCCTCAGCTTCATGATCTGTCCTTCCAGTGAGCACTCAGGGCTGATTTCCTTCAGAATGGATACGTTTGATCTTCTTGCAGTTCATGGGACTCTCAAGAGTCTCCTCCAGCACCAGAATTCAATAGTATCCATTCTTCGGCGATCAGCCTTCTTTATGGTCCAGCTCTCACTTCCATACATCACTACTGGGAAAACCATAGCTTTAGCTATACAGACCTTTATTGGAAAGGTGATGTCTCTGCTTTTTAAGATGCTGTCTAGGTTTATCATTGCTTTTCTCCCAAGAAGCAGGCGTCTTTTAATTTCGTGGCTGCTGTCACCATCTGCAGTGACCATGAAGCCCAAGAAAGTAAAATCTCTCACTGCCTCCATTTCTTCCCCTTCTATTTGCCAGGAGGTGATAGGCCCAGTGGCCATGATCTTCGTTTTTTTGATGTTGAGCTTCAGACCATATTTTGCGCTCTCCTCTTTCACCCTCAATAAAAGGTTCTTTAATTCCTCCTCACTTTCTGCCATCAAGGTTGTGTCATCTGCATATCTGAGGTTGTTGATATTTCTTCCGGCAATCTTAATTCCGGCTTCGGATTCATCCAGCCCAGCCTTTCGCACGATGAATTCTGCATATAAGTTAAATAAGCAGGGAGACAATATACAGCCTTGTCGTACTCCTTTACCAATTTTGAACAAATCAGTTGTTCCATATCCAGTTCTAACTGTAGCTTCTTGTCCCACATAGAGATTTCTCAGGAGACAGATGAGGTGATCAGGCACTCCCATTTCTTTAAGAACTTGCCATAGTTTGCTGTGGTCGACACAGTCAAAGGCTTTTGCATAGTCAATGAAGCAGAAGTAGATGTCTTTCTGGAACTGGAACTATCCAGTGCATGATTGCAATTTGGTCTCTGGTTCCTTTGCCTCTTCTAAATCCAGCTTGCACTTCTGGGAGTTCTCGGTCCACATACTGCTTGAGCCTGCCTTGTAGAATTTTAAGCATAACCTTGCTAGCGTGTGAAATGAGTGCAATTGTGCGGTAGTTGGAGCATTCTTTAGCACTGCCCTTCTTTGGGATTGGGATGTAGACTGATCTTCTCCAGTCCTCTGGCCACTGCTGGAATCCCCTATTTCCACTGGAGAAAAGTTGGAGGGAATGGAGTTATCTGACCCCTGAGCCAAGGTGACAAGTAACCATGCAACTTTGAGACCAACAGCTATCCTGCCTTCCATCTGATTTTTAATGTTTAATGGGTTGCATATAAATAGTAATTTTTTTATTATGATGATGATGGAATAGGACGTCCCGATTTCCATTGGAGAAATGGTGGCAGCGGATGCTCAAAGGCCCGAAGCGGGGTGGTGCTAGGTATGGTTTCCATAGAGATGAATGGCGCGATCGGACTACACTACCCAGCATCCCTCGGGAACTACTTCCGGCCGCCGGCGTGTCGTCACCACACGAACTTTCCCCAGATGGACTACATTACCCAGCATGCGCGGCCGGAAAGACGGATTCACGGAACCGAGAAATGAGTGCGCACCGCGGGGCACGCTGGGAAATGTAGTCCCTGCCGCGTGAGGGGGACGCGGTTAAGAGTCGACGGCTGAGGAAGCCGCGGGCGCTTTCTTGAAGCGCCTCTCCGTACGCGCAGACAGGGAGCGTTCACACGTGCAGGCCTGACGACTCCCTGACACGCGTTACAAAAACCAAAAATTTTCTGAACAGAATTGGGTACAAAGGGGGCGTGGTCCTCTGAGGGAAACAGCAAATCTTAGATTTATAGAATCTAAGGGAACCCGAGGGTCACCTAGTCCACCCCCTGTAATGCAGGAATTTTGAGCTGAACGCGGGACTCGAACCCAGGACCCTGAAGCTCGTCGCTTTGTGAAAGGAGGCGGGGCCAGCTTCCCAGAGGGGGCGGAGCCGTCACGCGCTTTTCCTCCCCCCTGCGCCAATTGGCCAGCCGCTCTGTCTTTCAAGCCGGGAGGCGGGCAAGACTCGCCGTCTCTCAGCAACGGAGGGCGGGCGTGGAAGCCGACCCCGCCTCTTCCCCTCGGGAAGCCCCTCCCCGCGGCCGTACGCGGCTCTCCTTCCTCTTTCCTCCGCTCTCCCCCGAAGTGACGTCAGCCCGCCGGCGTAGCCGCGTGACGCTATATCCCGGGCGAGGCGGGCGGGGCCGGTTTGAACGGCGAGCGACTGAGGTAACGGGCTCTGAGGGCGCGGCGGCGGGGGAGACCCGTCCGTCCGTCCCTCCGTCCGTCCTTCCGTTGGGGGCGGCTGAGGAGAAAGGGAGGGCGGCGGCCGGCGGCCGGCTGGGCCTGGCGAGGCGGCGAGGCGAGTCTGAGGCGGGCCGGGCCCCGCCCTCCTCGGCTCCGGCCGCGAGCGAAAGGCCGCGCGGGGTGGGGGTGGGGAACAGAACCTTCCGCGTGCTATTTGCATATGCAGATGAGTGCGGTTTTTATGCAAATGGGGCAGCGCTGCTTTTCGGCCTCTGTGCGGGGAAGAGGCGCCGTGCTCCGCCCGCCTGCCGGTGCGTGGCTGGGGAGGGAACCCCGGAATGGGACCCGCCCCGGGGACCGGGCCAGGCGGGAGGCTGACTTGGCGGCGGATCTTGGGCTCGCCGCCTCCCATCGCCATGATGATGATGAGCGGGCAGGTGTAGGTCCTGCCCCGTCTAGAGGACCTCTGGGTCCCCCGCACTTGAGAGGATAGGTCAGTTGTGGCGATGTGGGGCACCTCCCTGGCAAGGAACGGGGGGGGGCACTTGCCCAGCAAAGCCCTCCTTGCAAGGGTCCCACCCCCTCTCGCTCAGCCTTGGCCTACTTTGCTCCTCCAAGCTTCGCTCTCTGCTCCTGAGAAGAGCGCATAGCCAGTGGCGTAGCGTGGGGGGTGCAGGGGGGGCCGGCCACACTGGGCGCAACATCTGGGGGTTAGGGTTAGGGTGCGCAAATCCACGGGTTAGGGGGCGCAAATCCATGGGTTAGGGGGCGCAAATCCATGGGTTAGGGGGCGCAAATCCACGGGTTAGGGGGCGCAAATCCACGGGTTAGGGGGCGCAAATCCATGGGTTAGGGGGCGCAAATTACTTGCCTTGCCCCGGGTGCTGACAACCCACGCTACGCCACTGCACATAGCTACAGATTTTTGCCCCCCCCCCCCCCCCGTTCAAGGCTTGTTCCCTCCCACTCATGGGGAACTCGAGTTTCACGGGCAATTCGCATGCCTGGTAGGGGGCTGGGGGTGTCTGGCCACTTCCCCTCTGAGAAGGTAAAAGGGAACCGTAGCACAGGCGCGCCTGCAGAGACTCCCAGAGGTGTTTCTGGAAAACTCCCCCCTCCAGGATGCCTCCTGAAGCAGCAATGCCACATTTTTTATCTGGAAAGCAGAGCTCGCCCAAGCCTGTGTGGAACACGATCCTTAGGTTGGGGGTGCTCTCCTGTGCATAAAATAGATACACATCTGTGGTAAGATAGCAAGACTGATGCTTCCACGTGCAGGCATACCTCATGTTACGTTTGCTTCCTGTTACGTTCTTTCAGGTTACATCCCGTGGCGACCTGGAAGTACCGGAAAGGGTTACTTCCGGGTTTCACCACTCGCGCATGCGCAGACGCACAAAGTGATGTCACAGGCATGCGCAGAAGCGGCGAATTGCAACCCGCGCGTGCGCAGATGCGCCGCTGCGGGTTGCGCTCTTTTCATGTTGCAAATGGGTCTCCGGAACGGATCCCGTTCGCAACCAGAGGTACCATTGTAATCCCTGCCATTGTAGTGAATGCAGCCTCCTTATATGGCCTGCTAAACCAAAGTGACTGGCTAGGCCCTTAGAGTTCATTGCCAGTACAGCGGTACCTCAGGTTACATACGCTTCAGGTTACAGACGCTTCAGGTTACAGACTCTGCTAACCCAGAAATAGTACCTCGGGTTAAGAACTTTGCTTCAGGATGAGAACAGAACTCATTCTCTGGTGGCAGCGGGAGGCCCCATTAGCTAAAGTGGTGCTTCAGGTTAAGAACAGTTTCAGGTTAAGAACGGACCTCTGGAACGAATTAAGTACTTAACCTGAGGTACCACTGAATTAGGAGGATGTCTGCTTTGCTATGTGTTTCTGAACCAGACTTTGTTTGTTTTATTTTGACCACACAAGTTAAATTTCATTAGTGTAAAAACACCTTGCCATTTAATTTTGGGTGAAATGTGAACAAACAGTTCATGCCCTCTCTTGAAACAGCTGCTTTAGACTTCATATTGGGCATAAAAATGCACCAGTGCGCTGCATTTTGCCATCTCCTCCTCTTCCTCCAGTGTTCAGAATCTACCACTAAACTTTCCTGTTACATGTATTTGCCTAAAATGAAGCACCTCATCTTCCTTGAAGACCCAGTGCATCCATTCAGCCTTTCCTAATTTCTTTCTGCGTCTTCATTTACTTATTTATTCATCTCTGAGTTCTTCTTAAATCTCATCGCTACTCTTTTATCTATTTTGTGGAAAGAGAATGAGCATTATTGGTAAAAGAGAATGTTTCTGAGCCAGTTGTTAAATTGAATGGGTTACAGTACTCTTCCCTGCAGTGGATCGTTATGCCTATTGCAGTATATTTCCTGGTACTATCAAGTAAGTTTACTTGCTTTGCCTGCGTGTGAGTACAGCATTTGCATCCAGCTATGTATAAATATAGTCTCATCACATTACTCAGACAGTAGATTTCTGATAAATAACCAGACTGTCTCCAGTAAACGTTTTACTAAGGAGGTGGCCTATATCCAACAGATGTGACTGTGCTCTTGATGTCTGGAAAAGGCTTCCTTGGAGCATGAGATGTGCAGGTGCTGGTTCACTAGCCTGTGTATAAACGAAATCCCTTCTTGGCTATTTCCCCTTGCAGAAAATGGCCGTTAATGTGTATTCCACTTCGGTGACAAGCGATAACTTGAGTCGACATGACATGCTCGCCTGGATCAATGAGTCCTTACAATTGAACTTGACAAAGATAGAGCAGCTTTGCTCAGGTAAGAAAAGTGCTGAGAGCAGAGGAACTTGCTGCTTGAGGTTTCCAAAGCATTACTATTTTCCTTTGAAAAATCAGTGGTGGGTGCTAGAAGGCTGTTTTGATGGGTTTCAGCTTTGCTTGCCTTGTCTTAACTGCTTCTCATATTGAGTTCAGAATAAATTTCCACAGCCAAGTGAGTACAAATGTTTTTGTGCCTTTCTGTGTAGGGTGTGGCATGCTTGTTTGAACCATCTGTTATTAATATGTATGCTTTTCTACAGGTACATTCAGCTTCTTATCCCTTGCTTGTGGCATAGAAGGGTTTTTGTGGTAGATGCTTTAGAGCCCTCCAGGTGTTGCTGAACTACAACTCTCTTCAAGCCTAGCAAGCATGGTTAGTGGCTGGGAATGATGGGAGATGTAGTTTCAGCAGTATCTTGGAAGCCCAAAGGTTCCTCATACCTGTCAGTCGTGCCTTGACTTTCAGCATTGTCTGCACCTTAGTTTCCAAATGCATAAAGTCTTTACTGCAAAAGTGATGCATCATTTCCTGAACAGAAGCAGGAGCCCAAGATCCACGGGCCTTAAAGGCACATACCAGGCAGAGTAGAGACCCTGATATCCTGCTTAGCCTGATTTCTGTGCTAACCTGATTTGGTGCTGAGTCTACTCTTTAAGTGTGTGCCTTAAAGACATGAGGTGTGTGCCTTGAACCTGCATAACTAAAGAGCAAAGCCATGGCCTTGCAGAAAGCCCTTTACTCTGCAATGCCAGCTGAGAGGAGGCAAGGGCTTATGCCTTGATATTGCAGGCAGGCAGGAAATGGCCATTTACTTTGCAGTAAAGTGCCACTTCCTGCCTGCCGGGTCAGCAGGGCAGTGCATTCTCTATATATTACAGGGTGAAAAATTTCTAAACCTTTATCATGTTCTGGAGTTCATACCAGTAAGAGACAAAATATTGATGTATCATCCATCTCTAGCAGAGATGTAGCCAGTGGAAAAATCTGAATCCATCTGGGCTCCACACCTGAATTCCAACGTGGGCCACCTCTGTTTAAGGGAATTTCTAAGCTTTGCAGAAGATAAAACTAGGTTCTGTTTTTGCAAATCCTATATTAATCCCTATGGAAGGTTGCCCAGTGTTAGCAATGCTTGCACAAGACTTCGGCACTGTGGATAAACCTCAAAGGAGATGAATCCATAGTGATGGTAGCAGAGCTTCTGTTTTGCAAAGCTGTAATGCTGCTTGTTTGTTTTGTTTTTGTTTTTAATGTTAAACTGAGTTTGTGGACTTGTAATGTACAGTCCAAGTAGGAAAAGCAAAGGGAGAGTGAAGCATATCTTAATGCAGACACAGTAATTGTTGAAGATCTAGGAGGGCTTTCAAGTCACATCTGAATGAGGAACTACACAGTACAGGCAGTGATGGTCATTGTGAAAAATTGATGGATGGAAAAGGAGGGTGTAAAGACTAGGATAAGTGAATACATGGCCGGGCAAATGTACTGAGAGGGTTAATACACAACATTTATTACCTGCATTGGGGAACAGTGCTGCCCTCATCCATGGCTACATGTGTGCTGTTGAGGTGGAACTGATGATGAGCTCAGAGTGAAGAAGAATTGGTGCTAAGATAAAAATTCTGCTTTGACAAAGTGGGAAAATAAAGTGTTGTGTTAATTTTGGAGTAGTCAACTTGATGGCTGCCACAGAACAGAAGTGATTGAGGAGGCAATAGAATCATGATGTAAGGAAATGGGAACTGAGGAATTCTCATTCTTGAAGGTTAACAGTCATTGAGTAATCACAGTAAAATCTCCTAGATTCATCAGGGTGATCGGAAACACCTTTGTTATGCTTGAGGAGAACTAGACTTTGAGAGATGTTGCCCTTAATGGTTATTTGCAGTTTGTTTTAACTACCATTCTCCTGTACTGTCTGAAGCAAACTGGTCAGTCACAGTAATTTCCTCATTGTACCACCTGTGGAGCTTTGTTAGCACAACAAAAAAAATGCAGCAAGTGAAGTGATTTTTCAGATGCCCTGAGTAAGCGTAACATAACAGTCATGCATAACAATCACCTCATGTTGTGATTCCATTGAATTTTTTTTCAACTCCTGAAGTATTTTGCTTTTGGGGAAGGCTGACATCCTAATGAGAATGTGGAAGGGCAGCTATGCTTTGTCTGTCATTTTATCTGTGCACAACTTGGAGAATTCTTTTTCATTCAAGCTGCTTATAAATAAATTTCCTTGTGTAGGTAATATTCCATGTGGAATGTGCCCACTCTGTTTAGGTACAGGGAATGTTACAGTCCGGGATGCTGAAGTTCCATGCCACCTTCCTGCAGAAGATGTCTGCTTTTTCTTTTGTGGTATCTTTTCTCTTAGAATCTGTGACTGACTTTGATCATGGGCTTGATTTAAGTGTTAAGGTGTTGGGAGAAGTGGAAATGTTGGCGCCTGCATATTCCACAGTAACAGGTTCTCAGCAATGAGGTAGCTGTTCAGTAGCAATATTGCAGGCTTATAGCACCGCCTTTACTTAGCATGTGTTGAATAAAGGCTGTTGCTTGGACATGTCCCAGTTTGTGGGGAGCAGCTGAATGCCAATGATAATAGGGCAGGAGCCAGCAAACTTTTTCAGCAGGGGCCGGTCCACTGTCCTTCAGACCTTGTGGTGGGCTGGAATATATTTTGGGGAAAAAATGAACAAATTCCTATGCCCCACAAATAACCCAGAGATGCATTTTAAATAAAAGCACACATTCTACTCATGTAAAAACACGCTGATTCCCAGACTGTCTGCAGGCCGGATTTAGAAGGCGACTGAGCTGGATCCGGCCCCTGGGCCTTAGTTTGCCTACCCATGTAATAGGGTATATCTATCCCTGAACGAAGGGTGGTTGTCATTGTGGCAGTAGCATGGGTTGAAGAAAGGCGCCTCTTGCTAAAGCAAGCAAAGAGACAAAATTATTGTCACAGCTTGGAAGTGTTTGTCCATAATGCCATGCAGTGTGTTGACTAGTGACTTTTCAGTGGTCTGGTTTTGCTAACCAGGAACTGTAAAGGTGGTAGAACTCATGATCTCCCCTGTCTTATTTGTTGAATTGGGTGGGAGATGGGGGAATGGATTCTTGCAAAACTTAAAACTTTGTTAACAAAAGTGACTGCTCTAAGGGTTTGCAATCCCTGAGACAGCTGTAGTGCATGTCTGGTTCAATTTTTCACAAGTGTGCCTGTTTTTATTTATCTATTCAGGTGCTGCTTATTGTCAGTTTATGGATATGCTGTTCCCTGGTTCTGTAACACTGAAGAAAGTAAAATTCCAGGCAAAGTTGGAACATGAATACATCCAAAACTACAAGGTCCTACAAGCAGGTTTTAAACGAATGGGTGTTGACAAAGTAAGCTCTTTTGTCTTGGAATGCACTTGCTTTGAATCACCTTTATGGAAAAATGCAGTTTTCAGGATGCTGGCTTAAAATAGTCCTTTTATTTAACAGTTTTGGTGTTGCTTTTGTCCTAAATTGCTGATCTTTTCTACTTATTCTTGGCAGCTGCCACTCATCAGGCAGTGTTCACTTGCTCAGTTTCTTAATAAAAGTTGATAAATCAGGGGTTCTGTCACCTAACAGTATTGGTCAGCCTAAACAAGGTGCATTTCTTCAGATAATGCTGAATGCCATCTGCATTCAACTAACCATATCTTGTTCTCAGTTGCAGTTCTTGTCTTTTAAAGCTGTTTCCCTGATTTGTACAGAAAAGATCTATAAATACAATAGTCACTGTTGAATTAAAACTATAAGAGCACTGAATTAATGGAAAATTCCAAAAAGCAGCAGAATTACATTTCCCTGGACTACTGTGCATGGACTAATAATTCATAGTCTTCTACAGAAGGGCAGAACATCCAAACTCTCCCTTTTTGCAACTTGTCAGACAAGTGCAAAAAAACTTGGCAGCCTACAACAGCAAAACTGCCTCCGCTTGTCTTGAAGGTATCCTTGTCATAGTGTAGATTTAAGCGAAAGATCCCCGTGTGACTTGCCTGGAAGCAATTGCTTTCCCCCAGTGGGAACCAGCCTTTGAGGCTATTTGCATGAAGCAAACATGCATGCAAGAGAGGGGGAAGGCGGTGGAGGGAAAGGAGGCTCTTTGGCTTCTGCCTGTTTTTTGGTTGTAAAATATGCTTCCCTCCACCAACCCAGCACACACATGGCTTCCAAAACTCTGTGTAAGAACAGATGCGTTTTGATGCCCCACAGGAGGAAATAGGTGGGAGAAAAGAGCACTTTGTAGCAGAGAAATGTCTGTGGGGGGAAAGCACCTTCCTCTAAGCTGCTTTTCCTTAGGAAAAAAAATCAGCTGTTGAGCTTTCGTTAGGGCATGTGTGATATGCCAAGTAGGCCCCTTTTGTACTGATGAAAATAGCAATGGAAGACTGCTGGCTTCCCCATGAGGGCTGTGGATAGTTTGCACCATCTCAGCCCACCCTGACTCAGCCCACTACCAAAGGCTAAATGGTTCCATTTTCCAAAGGTTTCTGGCACTTTTCCTTTTGTATCAGTTATGCAGAACATGAAAGGCTGTGCGCCAACCAACTCTGAAATGATTTGTGGCCTCAGGAGAAAATTCCAAATCCCCTTTCCTACCTCACTCTGTAAAAAATCTGTTTTAACATTGTACTGTGTTTTTCCAGACATACACATAAACTGTACCAGTATACATGCAGAAAAGTGGCTATGGGGAACCTCTGGCCCACAGGCCTAATTAGACCCACCAGGCCATTTGGGGCCAGCCTTGCCCACCTGTCCGCTATGTGATGTCGTATGGTGATTGAATTTGGTGCTTTACCCTGATGTGCTGCTTTCAGCCGCAGGTGGATTCGCTTGGGGCTTAACAGGGAAGGGGTGCAGAGACCTCTGTGGTGGGGAAAGAATAAGAGGTGGAGGAGAGTGCAGAGAGACTGTGGCCGATGGTGGTGGAGAGCAAGGCAGATTGAGTTTAATCATAATTTAAAATTGCATTACAGTGGAACCTCAGGTTGCGAACGTGATCCGTTCGGGAGGCATGTTCGCAACCCACAGCGCTACGTCTGCGCATGCACAGGTTGCAATTTGGCACTTCTGCACATGCGCAAAGCATGATTGCCAAAACCCGGAAGTAACCCGTTCCGGTACTTCCAGGTTTGGTGCGGTGCGCAACCCGAAAACACATAACCTGAAGCGTCTGTAACCCGAGGTACCACTGTATTTTAAATTATCACTTTAAAATGACCAGTTGCACCTGACTTAGCAGAAAAATTGCAGAATAGCATATTCAAACATGTACAGTGTGTATTGAAGACTGCAGGTAAGAGGCTGACAGGGCCAGAAGAACATCAGACACAATTGTTGCATCACAATTTTTAAACTCTGAATGGGAAAGAATATTACAAAAACAGGCCTTCCTTGTTGTAACATTATTTTGATATCATTCTCGTGCTTGCTTCCTCATTGGTGTTCTGCATGCACTCCAGAGTTTGTTGGAATATGACCTCTGTGCAGAAAACCTTGGGCCTACCTATTCTCCCCTGGCTCAAGTTTCTGGAGGAATCTCTTGAACTGGAGCCGGCAAGTTCTGTCCACTCATCTCAGAAACATCTTGAGTGTTTTGTTTTTCTCATTGGACTAAATATACTCCTCTCTTCCCTCAGATAATTCCTGTGGACAAATTAGTGAAAGGAAAATTCCAGGATAATTTTGAATTTGTTCAGTGGTTCAAAAAATTCTTTGATGCAAACTACGATGGGAAAGACTATGACCCTGTGGCAGCTCGGCAGGGCCAGGAGACGGCACCAGCCCCTGCTCTTGTCGTACCCCTTCTCAACAAACCCAAAAAGAATCTTAGCTCTACTGGCACAGGTAAGGCAAGCTGTTGACAAATCTGTCTGACCAGGCTAGCTTTGTGGTTCAGGGCTCTCATAATCGGATGCCTTCGTGTTGTGTGTTGGGTGAGGGACTTACGGGATCTCTGGCTGCTTTTGCCCAGAGGCTGCTAGCAAGGAACCTGAGAATTGGGAGGCAGCCTGGAGAGGAAGTCTCTGTTGGAGGCAGAGACTCGCTGTTGCGTGCTCTGTCTCTTCATGCCTCTTGTGCCAGTATGAATACATCGCATGAGCATCCATGTGCCATCCAGGTTCACATCTGGAGATGTGCTTAGCACTGAGAGGTGGTGCAGGGTTGTGCTTGTGTGAAGATGTATTCACACTCTGGCACTTGCACAGCCCTTTTAATGTATGCCTGCGAGTCATTGCTGAAATCCAGGCTGTTGTTGAAACTTGTCGCTTCCTATATTTCACAAGGGTGTGCCTGTCTCCAGACAGGAAACAAACACCCTCTGCTTGAGACTGCCCTTTAATCCTGCTCCTCCCCAGCAGGAAGGGGATTGCCTTGTGTCTTACCTGTGACCAGGTGCTCCTAATCTGGTGGTATACTGTGTAATTCAGTTCCGCGTATAACAGCTAGAAATGCTTTCCTTTTGTAGATCACAGTTTTGTGGGAACTCAAGAACTGAAGGCAGCAAGAGTAGAGCGCCCTGCTTCCTTACAGAAAGCGGTTGTAAAGCCTGTGTTCGGTACCTAGCACTTCACAGGGAGGTGGCATTCTTTGAGGCTGTAGGGTTAAGGTGCTTTCCTGCACATGGGATGGTACACTTTGGGTGCTGTTTCACTTTAGTTGGCTAATATGTAGAGCACAGGTGTGTGGAATGGGCATTTTGGAACTGCAGCTAATACCCTTCTGTGTTGCAGCTCCAGCAAGGCCCATGGTTGCACAGAGAACAACAGTGGCTAATAAAACTGGACCTGCAATGGTTAAAAAGGCTCCTGGAGGAATTGGGGAAGAAGAGTCGGCTGAACTGATCCAGCAGGTGGGCTTCCAGCAAGTAGGCTGCACCGATCAGCAGAGGCTCACGGCATGGGTGGTCTTGACTCTCAAATGCACTGCAATGTATTATCACAAAGTAACATGACTGTGGGAGAGATACCTTGGAGTTTTCTGTGCTGATCACATCTTTGTAATGGAGATGTGAACATCAGGCCAGATTCAGCTAAGTGGTTGCGCTCTTAGAAGCCAGCACAAGTACTGCTAGTGCAACAGGACTCCCCTCCCCTTTGCCTCCACCCCCATGCGCTCTCCAAATCTTCTTGGAAGGATCAGGACCCCCCCCCCCCGAATAGCACATGGGGGGAGAAGTAAGATTGTTCTACCTGACAAGCAAAAATGCCTTAGCGTGACATTGAATTCCACCCATAATCTACATTCATGAGCTATAGACTCCAAATGTGTAGCGGAAGAGAGTTGTTGGCAGTGGTTATGTTGCCCAAATTGGTCTTGGTAAGTAGAACCACATGATTTGGGGACTGCCCTGGCCGCTTTACAGATGTTGCTTTGGGACTGGACCTTGGTGAAGTCGTTTCCACGCCATTCTTAGCGCAAGAGTTGTGCTGAAAACTGCTGCTTAAACTGCCCACCCATTACATTGCACACCATTAGTTCATCTAGCTTAAGAGGAGTACAGTGTTTCTTAAAACCTCAAAACATACAAAGTTGTCTCATACAGTTATTCCCCCACAAAGATCGCTTGCATTTCATTGGTAGAGCAACATTGCAATGCAATCCTATGCACATCTACTTGGTAGCAAGCCCTATTGAGTTTAATGAGACTTAAGATTGCAGCCTTAAATGTGCAAGCCTCCCCTTTGTTCCTTCTTGGGCACAAGCATTTTCTCCGTAAGAAGCACTTTGAATTGTTTTTTGGCAGATCAATGTATTAAAGATGACTGTGGAAGATTTGGAGAAGGAAAGAGACTTCTACTTTGGAAAACTGAGGAACATTGAGCTGATCTGTCAGGAGAATGAAGGAGAGAGTGACCCTGTTCTTCAAAGGATTGTGGAGATTCTTTATGCCACGGATGTAAGTATCTGGTAAATGCTTCCCCCAATTTCTGGCTTAGACATTCCAGATTATGCCTATGCTTGCTCCTGCAGCTGCGTTTGGGACACAGTTTAGTTAGGAAGATCCCTTCTGTGCAAACCCCACTGAGAGAAGTTCAGCTCCTCAACCACTCAGAAGTATTCTTGTACAGTTTTCACTGGTTTCAGTGGGGGTTATTTAACTATTATTTTAAAATAATAATATACCACTTTCCATTTAAAAACCACAAAGTGGTATACAGCACAGTACAAAAATTACAACACCAACACCTAAACAATAACCATGTAGATACTAAAACCCAAACAGACAGACTGGTGTTAATTGTTAGCAATGACTTGGAAATAAATGAGCTTTCAGCAGGTGCTAAAATACTATTCATATGAGCGCACAGCATAATTCAGAAAGGTGATGGTTTCATGGAGTGGGCGCCACAACAGAAAAGGTGTCCTTCTCACCCACTTTACAAAAAAGGCAAAGTGGCAAATGCAAAATGCGCAGACTTTGCAGGGAAGCTTATGTAAGTCTCTTGTGTGTAGAACCAAAAGCCGGCCACTCATTAAGGATTCACTGTGTTGTCAGTTTGCAGTACAATGGTATACACGTCTGCCCAGGCTAGGCTCTGTTTTAGGGTTGGCACTGGGGAAAAATAGGACTCTTGTCCCATTAGCAACTGCGTGGCAGGCAGAAATTCAGTAGGTTAAACCTCTTTGAGTATGCAGTTTTGAGGAAAGACCTACCAGCACAGTACTCTCTCTAATTTTATGTTGCACCATGGCAGCCATTTTGTGACTGGTGCCCACAGTGCACTTAAAAAATCTCAGTGTGCCCACTGGTTTAGAAAGGTTGGCAATCCCTGTTCTAAGGGAAGGCGGCATCTTGCCTTTGCCCCTTGTTCCTTGCTGATTAATGCAATGGTCTCTGCATCTCTGTTTTCCCTTTCAGGAAGGTTTTGTCATACCAGATGAAGGAGCGCCACCAGAGGAGCAAGAGGAGTATTAGTGGTCCACCGACTGTACCAGCAGAGCAGCAATAGCAGAATTCAGAAATCAGCTTTCCCCAATCATGTGCTTAAAATACTCCATTTTATTCTTTTCATAAGTAAAAAGTACCTCTTGAAGTGCACTTTGCGTAAGTTTTAATACTTCCCCCCCTCCAATGGGTTTAATTTGAGAGCTCTTTTCTCACTTTTGTAGCAGAGCAGTATTAACATCTAGTTGGTGTAATTTGGAAGCAAGGGGTTGAATATTTGGAGTTTGCAGAGTTGCTTGGTTGCTGGTAAGGCACTGATTTGTGGAGAGTTTGCTGTACTGTTTTTCTTTTCTTTTTGTGGGCTGTGGGGAGTATGTAGTGGAGCAATTTCAGGATTGACTTTTTCGCAGGAAGGTTGAGCAAATATGAAATATGTTCTGCAATTAAAGAGATGCCTTAAGGGGGCTTAAAATGTGCTTCCAGATGCCAAATTGAAGTAATGTGATGAGAGATTTTGTGTGTTCTATATTGGGGTTTGAGCATCTGGCTTTCTTGTTTTGGAAGGACTTGCTTGGCGCCTCAAGTCAGTAAGGGCTCCGTAAGGGGTAATTAGAACAGCCCAATATCTATTCAGAGCTGCCCTCCTGATCACTGACTGTCGTAAGGGGGAAAGACTTTACTGTATGTAGCCTGTTGCAAGACTAGAATGCGTAAGATACGGATGTGCTTGAAGGCCTCTCGGTTTTGCTGTACTGTGGCCAATGGCATGTGGTGTCTTCCAAACCAAAAAGGCTATCCCTTTTGAAACTCTTCACCTAATTCACAGCCTGCATCCAGTCCCCTCCCTCACCCACCACCTGCTTTTGTGTCTCTGGTCCATTGAGTTTTGTGGGTCCTATTCCTCTCTGCGCCCCCTTCCTCCTCCTCTTCCAAGCCTGCTGACTAAACTGTATTGATTTGGGTAGTTTTGTTTTGCAGTGCTGCACTGAGGCCAGTCTTGATCTCCAGACTGTCTCTCTGTTTGTGTGTCCCCTCCTTGAGTTAGCCTCCCAACCTTTAAGCCTTTGCCAGTGCTCCTGACGGCTGGCAAAGAACACTGATTGGTGTGCATTAAATAGGAAATCCAATATTGCAGAAAATACAGCGCTCAGATGAGTCTTGATTACAGTATTTCATGCTTGACCCCGTCCCTCTTATGTGGAGCAAATCCCGCCCACCTACCCCCCTGTCGATTGCTGCTCTTTGGGGAGGGCCCTCTTGAGATCTTGCCCACAGCCACAGCTAAGACTGAGCCTCTGGGCTTGGTGTGCTCTTGTTCATTTGCTTCCCGTGGTTATGTGTTCTAAATGTGTGTAGAAAGCAAAGCATTTTATGGTAACTGTTGTGTAGTGCATGAATCCCTATGGAAATTCAGAGGAAGACCCAAATTCATCAAATGCCAAAAAAGCAAGCCATTATTTAAAACATCAGAGGTGCTATTTCTCTTGTGGCCTTCTAGATACTTTGTGCCCTAAACCATATTCCACCCAGACTCCTCTTGACAGGGTTTTTTCTACTTTTAAACAGTTTCTAAATAAAGTTCTGTTATTTCAAGAATGCAAGTGTCTGCTGGAGTGTCATGTTCTTGTGGGTCTGGTTCTGTTCTGGGCCCCCAAAGATCCCAGTTTCTTTGCTTGGAAGTTGCCCAGCATCAGATTGCTACTAAGGGCACCACACTGCAACCCTGTGGACACAATTTGTACCAATTTTGTGAAAGAACGTCTTGAGGATGAGCTTCAGCTTGTTCCTCCCGATATCCCTTGCTAGCAATAGGGTTGTTCAACAAAAGTTGCTGTGACTCTGTGTGCTTGCTCTGTGGCGGCTTGCTGCCCACGAAACACCGGGTTACCTTATTACTCATGTAGATAGTTCTGTCTGTGTGTTGCCAGTGTCTTTGACAAGCAGCCTCATGTAGAGGCAGTTGCTTGCTGTGATGTCTTATCACATGTTAAACTTTTTGAGTGCCTGCACAGATGGGCAATGGAGGCTGCTTGTTCCACGAGACAACTCTTCATTTATAACTGCCCAAGATACCTTCTCTGGTTCTGAAGACTACTATAAGAGTAACAGCTCTTTGCAAATGATACGTAGCAATCCACTGAAGTTAGTTGGGGGTTTTTAAAATGACACACCAAATCTTTTTGCTGTTTGGTTTCCTGCACACGTGAAGGAAAATGTATTGGCTGCAAGGTATTGATGCTCTGATAGTAGGAGGCTCCACCTAGTTCATACCTATCTCACAAGGACAACATTATTCTTTTGGCTGTGTTTGTGCCACAGGGTTGTCTTTGCTGAAGGGAGGTGGAGGAAGACAGGCAGGTGGGTCAGTTTACCTGGTGAACTGTGACAATCTTAGCTGCTGTTCTAGAGATGCTGCCTTTATGGCATCGTACAGTTGATGTTTGCTGTGTCTTCACCAGAATAAGATACCTAATCTGGCATGTAGCAGCTTCACGTGTAGAACTCCCACTTTCTGGCCAGAGAAGTGCTGATATTTTAATGAGTTGCGTATAATATGTAAGAAGTCTTCATTGTGTCATCTGGACCAAGAACTGCCACAACCTCTCCTCCCAAAATGATAATAAATCTGCTCTCCTGGTACAGTACCTGATGCAAAGTCCTCTCCTGCTGAAAGGATCCTTTCATTTGGGGGAAAATAAAAATGCAAGCAAGCCTGCCTTAATCTTGGCCTTTTTTGAAGACATGTGGAAGGCAGACTAAATAGAACAACCAAAAACTAAGACATGGACCTGTCTGTACCCCACAGCGTACGTCTGGTCTTGCAAGTGGGCTTGCAGGATATCTTTTCTTAACTCTTGTTGTTCAGTCTTGTCAACCTTCTTACTTGCAATGACAATTCTTACTGTAACTGTTCCAAGACTAAAATAAAACTACAAGCATTTCAATTAAAATATTGTCTTCACAGAATCGTGATTTCTCTGGCTGGGTAAAGATTTGTTTGAAACTTGCAGTGTTCAAAGCAGTTTACAGATCGTCACCCATACAACTCTGAAGTAGGTTGTAAATGTTTCCACTCCAAGAATGGAGAGAATTTGGCCATGAGATGCCCATCCTGTTCCCAGTGGCAGAAAGCTAACAGCCAGGTCATGGCCCTTCCTAATGCCAGAGACTTGAGAATTAGCTCAAAGGTGCTCACTTGCTACCATGATACCCAGTGATCAAATGGGATCTCCCTAAACTAACAGGGCATTAGCCAGTTCCCTTTCCCCAGCTTTCAAATGGACACAGTACTATTGAATTGGAACACACTTTCTTGAGAGTAAGCCTCCTAGACCACAGTGGAACATGCATAGCCTTTTTTTTCTTGCAGCTTGCTATTCTCCTCCTACTTGTTTTGGCTATCTAGGATTGACACACCTCCATTTAAGAGAGTGAAATGAAGGCATTGCATAAAAATGCAGTGCTTTTAGAATTGAAGCCTAGTGCTGGAGAAAAGCCCATGCAATAATAGCCTCTGGGAATGTGACATGACTCCCATTTTTGGGCTGCAGCCCACCCTCCTCTGTTGTGGCTGTGATAGTATTCAAACTGAGGCAGCCTTCAGAGGTAAACACAATGTGGTACAGGGATGCCGTCATTTAGAGCGCAGGACACCATGAAGTTGCCCCATGAGCATCTCAATCTGTCCCGTACATCCTGGGGGGAACAGAATGCACTTATAGAATCCTACCTATTTCGAAAGGTCAGGACTCTTGCTGCTCAGATGTACACTCAATAGTTGGGCTCCGTGGTCAACATATGGACAAGCAACGTTCAAGTTTAGCTAATATGTGGTTTGCAGTCATCCAGGGCAAAGTTCTTCCAGTTGTGATTTCCTAAATAAAGGCTCTGCAAAAGAAAAAGGGACCTGCAGTTTGGGAAGTAGGTTTTGGTTGTCCCCGTCCACATTGCCTTGCCTAGTGTGGCAAAGCTGTTTAAAGACTGGAAGAATTCATGGGGACACAGAGTCAGTGTGGTGCAGCACTTGAGTGTTTGACTAGAACCTGTGAGAACGGGTGGTTGGTAGTCAACTAAGTTTTACTCAGGGTAGACCCAAAGAAATTAACGAACCCCACAAAGTTGGGTCTATTAATTTCAATAGGTCTATACTGAGCAGAAATTGAATATCACTAGCAACTGGTATTTGATAGTGGAGGTTAGAGCAAAGCCATTCTGCCTAGTAGCCGCTGATAGCTACTGGAATATTTTCTGCTGTTTTCAGGTTAAGCCCTGCTAAGGCATCTAACACACACTAACATCCCCCAAACCCACTACAACATGGAACCACAATCTGTAACTAAAACATCTCAGCAATACTCTGACTGTGGTTCCTCTTTTTTCTGTGTCCCTTTTATAATTTGCAAATAACACTTACATTTTTGTGCCCCAGCTCTGATTTCACCTGCTTTCCTTTGTCATCTTGTTTTCCTGAGTGCTCCAGAAGATCATTTCCAACTGGGTTGCTGCATCTCTGCCCCTCTCCCTATGCATGCCCATATGCCCCAAATATCGCCTCCCATTTCTGTTTACCAGGAGCTACTCCTCTGAAGAAGAGACCTACACCACCTCAAATCCTCTGTTGTAAGCATAGTCTTTGGGGGGAAATTCCAGCCTGTCTTTGCCTGTTACCCCCGCACATTCCCTGTCTAACATTCTGTTCATTTACTAGTCCTTGAACTCCCACCTCCCACCCTCATCTGAAACCAATATTTTAAGTGCAAGCTTAGCAGAGAGAATTCTAGGCCCCAGCTGTCTCTTCCTGAAGTTCAGTGAAATGAGGTAATCATTCTGAAGCGTGACATCACAGTTGAGTTTATTGGCACTCAAGCGGCTGAATCCTTGCAAGTTGATTGCAGAGTCCTGCAGAGGTTGGATACTAAGCAAGAGGACTGCTGAACTCTTTGCTGAAGATGGAGGGCAATAAGTATGAAGACAGCAGCACGGAGAGGCCCACAAGTTCCCTGCTGAGCACACCCCGGAAACTCAGCGTCCACCCCTCCGTGAGCTGGTGAGTGTTGGGGCAGGGCCACCGGATCATTCCCTTAATGTGTCTGTCTGCTCCCAACTTCCTACCTGTGCACCAAGCAGAAATGCAAATTCACATTAAATCAGAATATGCTTATGTGTTTGTTGAAAGGCTCTCCCTTCCCCTTCCAACGCCTGCCTATGTGTGCATGGAGAATGTGCTCTGTGCTTAGGAAGCCTCCCCACCCACTAGACCTGGCTGGCTGGTGGCAGTCCTAAATGTGGATTGTAGGCTCTTTGCAGGCAGGGTCCTCTCTGCTGCTTGTTTGTTATCCTCTCTGAAGCTCACTGGTAGATAATAAGGTGTCCCTGTGTATTATAGTCACTCCCTGTTTACCTGCCCTCTCTCCCTGATCGAGCTGGGATAGAATGGCTCGGGCAATCCCTGAGGTACTCTGCATCTAAATTATTCAGGGCTTTATAAATTAAGACGGGTATTGACAAGCTGGAAGGTGTGCAGAAGAGGGCAGCCAAGATGACCAAGGGTCTGGAAACCAAGCCTTGTGAGGAGCCGTTGAAGGAGCTGGGTATGTTTAGCCTGGGAAAGTGGAGATATGATTAAAGGTACCCTTGACCACTAGGTCCAGTTGCGGACGACTCTGGGGTTGCACGCTCATCTCATTCTATAGGCCGAGGAAGCCGGCGTACAGCTTCTGGGTCATGTGGCCAGCATGACTAAGCCGCTTCTGGCGAACCAGAGCAGCGCACGGAAACACCGTTTATCTTCCCGCCGGAGCGGTACCTATTTATCTACTTGCACTTTGACGTGCTTTCAAACTGCTAGGTTGGCAGGAGCAGGGACCGAGCAACGGGAGCTCACCCCGTCGCGGGCATTCGAACCACCGACCTTCCGATCGGCAAGCCCTAGGCTCAGTGGTTTACACCACAGCACCACCCGCCTGGAAAAGAGGAGATATGATAGCCATCTTCAAATATCTCAAGGATTGTCACATGGAAGAGGGAGCATGCTTGCTTTCTCCTGCTCTGGAAGGTAGGACTCGAACCCATGGCTTCAAATTGCAGGAAAGGAGATTCCAGCTAGAAATACAGAAAAAAACTTTCTGGCAATCAGAGCTGTTTGACAGTGGAGTGGTCTCCCTCGGGAGGCTGTGAAATCTCCTTCCTTGGAGACTTTTAAGCAGAGGTTGGATGGCTATCTGCCATTGATGCTTTAGCTGAGATTCCTGCCTTGCAAGGACTTGGACTAAATGACTCTTGCGGTTCCTTCCAGTTCTACAATTCTATGATACTATCATTCTGTGAACCTGGCTTGGTAGTCGATGGGCAGTCAGGGCAGCTGCTTTAACAATGGTGCCACATGTTTCTGACCAGAAGTTCTCACTTCTGCGCCAGCTGGAGCTTCCAAACCAGGCCCAAGGGCAGCCCCACGGTGAGCACATTACAGTAGTCTAGCCTTGAGGTTACCAATGCATGGACTTCAGTGATCAAGCTATGCCTGTCTGGGAACGGCCATAGTTGGCGAACCAAACAAAGCTGATAAAAGGCAGTCCTAGTCAGAGAGGAAACTTGGGCCTCTAGCAACAAAGCTGTTTCCAGGAGTACCTCTAAGCTATGCATTTGCTCCTTCAGGTAACTTAGCAATTTCCTAAACGTGGGAACGACCCACCCAAAGAGTCTCTGGTCTTCCTGGGATTCCCTTGCAGAGGGTGCTGCTGCCAGTCAGACCAGGTGATACAGTGGGCTTGATGGGCCACGCATGCTGGGCACAGACATGATATGCGAAAGCACATGTGTGTCATGACAGCTGATGCCTCAACTCTCTCAGCAGCAATGGCTCCTCAATGCACCCTTTGAGTCTGACCACAGGTGACAGGAAGGCAGCATCCTGCAAAACAGAGCCTGCAAAATTCTGGCTGTAGCATGGCATCTCTTAAAACAGCTTTCATAAGTAGTTCATCTTTTGTAAAAGCCGTGGTTTTCCCAGTAGTGATGTATGGAAGCGAGAGCTGGACCATAAAGAAGGCTGATCGCCGAAGAATTGATGCTTTTGAATTATGGTGCTGGAGGAGACTCTTGAGAGTCCCATGGACTGCAAGAAGATCAAACCTCTCCATTCTGAAGGAAATCAGCTCTGAGTGCTCACTGGAAGGACAGATCCTGAAGCTGAGGCTCCAAGACTTTGGCCACCTCCTGAGAAGAGAAGACTCCCTGGAAAAGACCCTGATGTTGGGAAAGATGGAGGGCACAAGGAGAAGGGGACGACAGAGGACGAGATGGTTGGACAGTGTTCTAGAAGCTACAAACATGAGTGACCAAACTGCGGGAGTCAGTGAAAGACAGGAGTGCCTGGCGTGCTCTGGTCCAGGGGGTCACAAAGAGGCGGACACGACTGAACGACTAAACAACAACAACATTGTTGAACTCCAGCTCCCATCAGCCCCAGCTAGCCCAGCCAATAGTTGGGGGTTCTGGGAGTTGTAGTTCCAACAGCATTTGGAGAGCGCCATCTTGGCTACCTTACATGATTGATTGAAGGCAGCATCTTGAGTGTGTGTGTCAGGCAGAACTGAGACTCTGACCTGCTTTACCTTTGCAAGGTTGTCGCATCCTGTGCGTTCAGCCAACCGTCTGCCAACCTGGTGCCCTCCAGATGTTGCCTGAGTGCAACTCTCATCAGTCCCAAGCTGACACAGCTGTACTTATGAGAGTTGTGTTGTAAACAAAAATCTGCCCCCTTTCCCTTATGGGGTATCCAAGAGCCCATATAGAGTCCTTACATAGGTTCCCTATTGGTAGGAGAGAATAACAGAGGCCAACCAGAGAATATTGAGAAGCAAAGCAGCTAGTAAGCCTGATCTTTATTGATCTGTTGCAACAGGGTGCTCCCCTCACACGCAGGAGAGAGGAGGAACCCAGAAAAATGGCACGCATGGCCTTATAAAGACTTTTGAAATTCCCACCCTGTACATCAAGACCACCCTCAGAAACATCATACATACATCACAGAAGGGGTGTAACCTAAGACCACCCCTCAGATACATCACACCTATATCACAGAAAAGGCGGTCTTAAAACAGAAATTTGAATGTTGTTTTTCTCCTGTCATTGTTTATCTCCTGTCTGGCAGGTTACTTGATTGGATTGCCTGGAGAGCCTGGCCAGTCTTCACCCTATTCATATCTTAAATGTGCCCTTAAGACAGGATTTGTGAGGAAAGAGACAATGGGGAGGTTTCCCACTTTGACCTTGCAGAGAAAACATTGGCTCAGTTTAGGAATCAAAATGGTTCCAGGTCGGTCTTCCTGTGCTGATCTATGTACGTGCTTGGTTGGTACACTTATGAACATTACCATATATCTAAGACCATAAAATTCCTATCACAGTTGCAGTCCCACAAGAGCCAGGTGAACATTGGACCCTGAGCAGCAAGCACATCCTAGATGACATAGATTCCCTGGAAAGCAACTATTTATTTATAATTTGTTTTACAAATTTATAAACCGCTTCACAGCCTGCGGCCATCAAAGCAGTATATAGCAGGATAAAAACAAGGTTATGAATCCTTAAAGATTTAGATTTAAATTTAAATTTAGATAAGAAATAAAGATTTAACAAGTTAGCCCCCACCCACCACAGGGAGGAGAGGGCTGTCAATGGCAAGCCAAAGAAACCAACAGGTGCAGCTTCTCCCATCTGCTGCACTTCCAAGCTGTGCAATGCTTCACCTGTTGAACGTCTGCCCATCAAAGACTTTGCTGAGTGCACTCGGAGGTCCATGTAGCCTGACATTTTGTCAGGCCCCTTTGGAAAACAGCCCTGCCCACGGAACAGGATGCAGCCTATGGCTTAAAGAGAGAGTGGTTTATTTTCATTGCTGTGCTAAGTAAGCGTCCTATCACCGCTTATGCAATGAGACTCCCTCCTCCTCCTCCTTCTGTGCCCCCCAAGTCTGTTCTGGAGTTACCCCCAGATTTATGGAGGGCCTGGGTTGCTCACACATGGGGAGGAGCAGGATTGTGTGTGTGTATGTTTTGTTGAGTGAGTGGACAGGACACATAAAATAAAGTACAGTGGACACTCGAGTTGCAAACGTGATCCGTGCAGGAGGCACGTTCACAACCTGCAGCATCCGCAACCCGCAGCACTGCGTCTGCACACAGGCGGGTTGCGATTTGGTGCTTCTGCACATGTGCAAAGCACCAAAACCCATTCCGGTACTTCCGTCTTTTGGCGCATCCGTAACCGGAAAACACGCAACCTGAAGCGTCTGTAACCCAAGGTATGACTGTACAGTGGTACCTCGCTTTTCTGACATCTCCGTTGCCGAACATTTTGGTTTTCGAACGCCGGAAACCTGGGAGTACATGCTTCCGTTTTCGAACGCGCCTTGGAAGTTGAACGGCTTCCACTGCGTGTATCTGTTGTTTTTCACAATTTTCATGACTGAATTAGCAGACTGCCCTTTGCACCTCGGTTTTTGAATGTTTCTGAAGTCGAACGGTCTTCCGGAATGGGATTACATTCAAAAACTGAGGTACCACTGTATTTATTTATGCAGCAGATAGTTAAATTGTGGAACTCCCACAGGAGGTAGTGAGGGCCACTAGCCTTGATCAGGATTAGACCAATTCACAGAGGAAAGGGCTATCAATGGCTACTTGCCGTGAAAGCTGTTTTCTTCCCTCCTCGGCTGGAGGCAGCAATGCTTCTGGATCCCCATTGCTGGAAACCACAGGAGAGGAGAGTTTCTCTTGTGTTCAGATCCTGCTGGGGGAGGTTTCCCTTTGGGTCCTCTTGGTTGGTCTCTGTGAGAATAGGACGCTGGAGTAGACGGGCCGCTGGCCTGATCCAGCAGATGCTCAGAGATTGGGAGGGGCCTTTGATCAACAGATGGGAGCAGACCATTGGCATGATCCAGCGAATGCTCTTTGTATGTTGAATTATGGTGCTGGAGGAGACTCTTGAGAGTCCCATGGACTGCAAGAAGATCAAACCTCTCCATTCTGAAGGAAATCAGCCCTGAGTGCTCACTGGAAGGACAGATCCTGAAGCTGAGGCTCCCAGACTTTGGCCACCCAATGAGAAGAGAAGACTCCCTGGGAAAGACCCTGATTTTGGGAAAGATGGAGGACACAAGGAGAAGGGGACGACAGAGGACGAGATGGTGGGACAGTGTTCTCAAAGCTACCAGCAAGAGTTTGACCAAACTGTGGGAGGCAGTGGAAGACAGGAGTGCCTGGTGTGCTCTGGTCCAGGGGTCACGAAGAGTCGGACACGACTAAACAACAACATGTAGACTGGGATAGCTCATTCGCTGGAGACACTTGCTCTGAAGGTCATGAGTTCGCGCCCCATGCTGGGCAAAAGATGCCTGCATTTGGGGTGGGGTGGGACTAGATGACCCTCGGGGTCCCTTCCAACTCTACAGTTCTATGTTTAAAAGGAGCAGGGCGAGGGATTGCAGGCAAGAAACTGGGGATGCAGTGAGCTGGCATAGGAAGCGGTGCTTGTATATGGAGTCTACAGAGCCTGGCTTTGCCCGCTCCTCTTTCCAGCAAGAACCCAATAGTTTCAGGCTCCCTGATCCGCGGTTCCAGGGACGGAGCCCCCTCTTTTCCCATGCAGAGCTGCTGTTTGCCTGCTGAGCTTTGGCCCCATCCAAGCTGCTTGCCCTTGGGGATTGCAGCCTGCCTGGAATGCCCAAAGGAGGGGCAGGTGGATCTCAGGGGCGGGGCCTGGGAGGGGGGGACGGAACCTGGAGTTTACCGGCTTTTCAGATCCCTGGCAGAAAACAGTTTTACTGGCCAGAGCGGCAAGTGGTGCCTCGTGCTGGCGATCCTACGTCTCTGTGGGCAGTAGTGAACGCCGTTAGAAAAAAAATCAGTTTCAGATTAATTGCTGGCCACCCATAAGCATATCCCAGAATTTTGCAGATCTGCACAGATTGCGGCTGTAGCATCTTGAACGTCCGGAGCTGAACGGAAAGGTACCACTTCTTGCTCCAGTTGATGCAAGCTTGTGCACACAAATGCTTTTAAAGGTTCTTCGTTTTCAAGCATCTGCTTCTGCCTTCTTTTTGCTGCTGGCGCTGTGGGTTAAACCACTGAGCCTAGGACTTGCTGATCAGGAGGTTGGCGGTTCGAATCTCCGCGACGGGGTGAGCTCCCATTGCTCAGTCCCTGCTCTTGCCAACCTAGCAGTTCGAGAGCACATCAAAGTGCAAGTAGATAAATAGGTACCACTCCGGCGGGAAGGTAAATGTGCACTGCTCTGGTTTACCAGAAGCGGCTTAGTCATGCTGGCCACATGACCTGGAAGCTGTACGCCGGCTCCCTTGCCTAATAAAGAGAGATGAGCGCCGCAACCCCAGCGTCGGCCACGACTGGACCTAACGGTCAGGGGTATCTTTACCTGTACCTTTACCTCTCGCCCATCTTCTGTGGAGCAGCAACGAGCTACTCCAGGCCTTGCTTTCGCTGCTTGGCATACCTGCCTCTGCTTGGCATGTTGTTTAGTCATGTAATCGTGTCCGACTCTTCGTGACCCCCTGGACCAGAACATGCCAGGCACTCCTGTCTTCCAGTGCCTCCCGCAGTTTGGTCAAACTCATGCTGGTAGCTTCGAGGACACTGTCCCACCATCTCGTCCTCTGCCGTCCCCTTCTCCTTGCGCCCTCCATCTTTCCCAACATCAGGGTCTTTTCCAGGGAGTCTTCTCTTCTCATGAGGTGGCCAAAGTCTTAGAGCCTCAGCTTCAGGATCTGTCCTTCCAGTGAGCACTCAGGGCTGATTTCCTTCAGAATGGAGAGGTTTGATCTTCTTGCAGTCCATGGGACTCTCAAGAGTCTACTCCAGCACCAGAATTCAAAAGCATCCATTCTTCGGCGATCAGCCTTCTTGATGGTCCAGCTCTCACTTCCATACATCACTACTGGGAAAACCATCCCTGTCCCCATTGCCATCTGCCTGCTCTCCAGCCTCCCGGCAGTCTCCCCTTTGAGACTCCCCTTGCAGCTCAGGTTGCCAACTTTCTTTCCCAGCTTCTGCTCCTGTGCCTTTCACAACAGTTTTGATCAGCTGTTGTTAACAGGCAACTGTGCCAATCTCTCATGTTAATTTTAAGGAGGGTTATTTGCCATGGGATCATAATGAAACATGGATTGGTGCTTCTCTTGCAAGCTGGGAAAAGCCCCACTCGCTGATTTCTGTTGATTAAGCTGTTCTTCAAGGCACAGGAGGAGGCCTTTCTCAGGTCATTTGGCAACTCTTCCCCTCAAAATTCCCATTGTCCTAGGCATGTTTTGCAATAATGAATTTCATTCGCGCGAGCAGTTTTTGAGCTCTGGGCGCAGTACTATGCCTAAGAGTTCAGATTAAAACTGCTGCATGGAAGGAAAGGGGGACCTTTTTCTGCCTCCCCACTACCAGCTACTTTCTGAAGACTGGAGAAGAGATCCTCTTAAGAATATTAGGGGGGTGGGCAGGGGAAGGACTAGACCATGTAAAAAAAATGAACATAATATTTTAGCTGCAGTTAATTCATTTTCAGCTTTGTATTCTTGTTATTAAAAAGTGCACCTAGACATTCCATCGTTGTGCCCATAACCTCGGTTTACGTGCCATAAAGCTCCTAGCTAAGTGTGAGCTTCCTGGTTGAGTGACCATTACCCATTTTACAGAAGGAAGCACTGAGGCAGAGCACGAGGAACACACTCAAGACCACTCCTTAAATCTCAGAGAGGCTGAAAGCCCACAGCCTTGAATCCATCCAAAGGAGTGGGGACCTCGTCTTTCAAATACTTAAAAGTCCTCATTGGTTTTGCTTTCTTTCCAATATTTTTAGGGGAGGCCTCGAATTTGAGAAAGACCCTGCCACTCAGCAGCTTCCTCCGGCACCAGCTCCCGCCCCAGTAAGTATGAGTTGGGAAGATGTACTGTTGTTTATTTATGCATCTGTCGAAAGTCGTATGTACGTATGCCATGAAAATCTATCAAAGCGGTTTACAGCAAGCTGTAATCTGGGATATCTGAGGCCCCTCTGCCAGGCCTTCTCTGGCCATGCTTCATAGAACTGTAGAGTTGGAAGGGACCACCAGGGTCCTCTAGTCCAACCCCCTGCAATTCAGGAATCTTGCCGACAGCTGTCCCTGGTTGGGCTCGAACCATCAACCTTCTGGTTTACAGCCAGTGCTTTCCCCTGGCTGCAAAGGGGCCTTGAACTGTGATGATGCCTCTTAACTTACCTAGATGGAGATTTGTGTGCAGAAAGCTCTGGAACCGAACTGGCTTGAACTTGGCCTGTTGTGCAAATGCAAGAGCCCCATCCACATTTTCGCCCACCACCAATGCACGGACCCTGGAAGATTTGACTGTGAGTGAATGTGGCTCTTGGCTCTGATACAGATATGTACCTTGCCCATGCCTGTAGTGATTGAACCACTCTCCATCGTATGTGTCTCCATTTACCTTTTAGTAAAAGCCATTTCCATGCCTTTGGTCCTCCACCCACCCTCCATCATATCGGTATCCATCTGGATAATAAAAGATGCCTTGGCCATGTTTTTCATTCTCAAAATATTCTCCTATGTAGCGTGCACCATTCTTGAATCTGTACAATCCCTGAAAGATATACATTATAGAGACTTCTTGTTCATGCTCTGGTTGTTTTACTAAAGCATATATATTATGGTGAGAGCTGGACCATAAAGAAGGCTGATCGCCGTAGAATTGATGCTTTTGAATTGTGGTGCTGGAGGAGACTCTTGAGAGTCCCATGGACTGCAAGAAGATCAAACATCTCCATTCTGAAGGAAATCAGCCCTGGAAGGACAGGTTGTGAAGCTGAGGCTACAAGACTTTAGCCATCTCATGAGAAGAGAAGACTCCTTGGAAAAGACCCTGATGTTGGGAAAGACGGAGGGCACAAGGAGAAGGGGACGACAGAGGAAGAGATGGTTGGACAGTGTTCTCGAGGCTACTAACATGAGTTTGACCAAACTGTGGGAGGCAGTGGAAGACAGGAGGGCCTGGCGTGCTCTGGTCCAGGGGGTCACGAAGAGGCGGACACGACTAACCGACTAAACAACAACAATTATGCTGACTGATGGGGGAATGACGGCAGTTGCAGTTTCTGCTTGTTTAGTGTATATTGGCCATTTTCATAATATATAGGTAAAGGTAAAGGGACCCCTGACCATTGGGTCCAGTCGTGGCCGACTCTGGGGTTGCGGCGCTCATCTCGCTTTATTGGCCGAGGGAGCCGGCGTACAGCTTCCAGGTCATGTGGCCAGCAGGACTAAGCCGCTTCTGGCGAACCAGAGCAGCGCACGGAAACGCCATTTACCTTCCCGCTGGAGCGGTACCTATTTATCTACTTGCACTGGTGTGCTTTCGAACTGCTAAGTTGGCAGGAGCAGGGACCGAGCAACGGGAGCTCACCCCGTTGTGGGGATTCGAACCGCCGACCTTCTGATTGGCAAGTCCTAGGCTCTGTGGTTTAACCCACAGCGCTACCTGCGTCCCTTATTATATATATAAAACCTTAATTTTTTTATTTCACTTCCAAAAAATTTTAAGGAAAGGGCATTCCCACCAAACGTGAAGAAATGGACCAATGACTTAGGGAAATGGCGGGCAGCTCAGGCCCTTTCTTCCAAGGGTGTGTTTTGGTGTTTTCAGTGACGGACTGACCCCCTGTCTTCCTTCCTTCCTCCCAGCCCAGGCTTCCTGGTCTCCTGAGCAAGTTGGGCCCGGTGTGCTCATCCCACAGGCAGCTGATGAAGGCTGCTGGCTTATACGATGAGTCTCGCACCAAGCAGGTGGAGGACCAGATCAACTATGACCACTTGCGGAAGCTGGAGCGCATGTTCCGCGAGGCGGACATCGATGGCGGAGGAGGTGAGGCTACTTTCCGTGGGCTCCTTTCAAACCCACACAGCATTTTTTTTTTAAAAAAAATATATATATTCATTTTTCTTTTTCATTCATTACATACATCTCAAAAGAGGGAAAGGGGGGGGAATGTTTGCTTTGGTCTGTTATTTTTTTTTATATTTCTGTATTTTTATTTCTTTTTTTACTTCTTGTTTCTTCTGTATTTTTTGTATTTCTTTGGCTTTTGGAAAATAATAAATAAATAAATAAATAAAATAAAAAAATAAATACAGTGGTACTTTGGGTTACATACGCTTTAGGTTACATACGCTTCAGGTTACAGACTCCGCTAACCCAGAAATAGTACCTCGGGTTAAGAACTTTGCTTCAGGATGAGAACAGAAATTGTGCTCCGGCAGCGCAGCAGGAGGCCCCATTAGCTAAAGTGCTGCTTCAGGTTAAGAACAGTTTCAGGTTAAGAACGGACCTCCGGAACAAATTAAGTACTTAACCCGAAGTACCACTGTAATAACATGTATACTACTACTAGTACTACTACTAATAATAATAATACACCAACACCTCAAAGCGATTTACAAAAAGGCAACACAGAAAAACCCTGAGAATGATTTACAGCAGTGCTTTAAAACTTACAAGAAGTTGAAACACTAAGATGGATTAAATTCCGCCGCCCTCCAATCTTCCAGGCTGAGTCCTTTCCCCCGGGGATGCTGAGGATCCGGTCCTTCTGTAGGCAAGTTGTCCTACCAGCACTGGGGGCTTTTCCCTCAGGATCCTCCGTTTCTTGGTCTCCCTTCTGGTTGCAGAGTAACGTTCTGTGCCTGGGGAAGGGAGCTCTTATTATTATTATTTAAATGATTTTTTAATTAGATTTTTTAAAAATGTAAACATGTTACAAACATCAGTTCAAAATCCAAATATCGAGAGGGCTTTGAATCTCCTGATTCCCCCTGCACCAATCACTTTCATGGGTCCTAATGTTAATATTTACAACTGCATATCAATATTTATGCAAACTTTTATCCTTCTAAATTACCCGTACTTTCCGTTACTTTACAAGTGTGGTTAGAATCCTGCTCATGCTTTAACCTGCTTGCAGTGGTCTCGTAAATAATAATAATAATAATAATAATAATAATAATAATAATAATAATAATATTTTATTTATACCCCAGCCTCCCCGGCCAGAGCCAGGCTCAGGGCTGCTAAGAACCAATAAAATCACAGTAAAAAACATGATAGGGGAAAAAAAACCAGTTTCAAGTCAAGACAAGTAACCTTTATTGGCATCACATAAGAACATTCAGAATACATTCAGAATAGATAGGCCAGTGCAATCTCGTCGCCACCCCAACGGCACAATTTAAAATACAGGTTAAAATTCAATTTAAAATGCAGCCTCATTTTAAAAGTAGCCAATAAATCAAGACCATAAGGGGAGGGATAAATTTTCCCCAATCTTTTTTTTTTTAAAAAAGTTCCTGTCTTCTTGATTTCTGAGCTTCCCAGTTAATTGTGCCATTTCGGCATAGTCCATCATCTTGGTTTGCCATTCTTACCATGTTTTATTGAAGTTTTTATTAGACAAACAGATTCTTAAAATACATACAATACCAACAAAATAGCATTCACTATGTTATAAAGATTATAGAGAATATAAATATACAGTGGACGCTTGGGTTGCGAACGTGATCCGTGTGGGATGCATTTTCGCAACCTGCAGTGTTTACAACCCGCAGTGGTGCGTCTGCGCACACACGGGTTACGATTCACGCTTATGTGCAAAGCGCGTTTTAGCACTTCTGCGCATGCGTGACACCCGAAACCCGGAAGTAACCCGTTCCGGTACTTCCGGGTTTTGGCGCGTCCATAACCCGAAAAAACGCAACCTGGAGCGTCTGTAACCTGAGGTATGACTGTAAAATGAAAAGAACGGAAAAGAACAGAAGAAAGAAAAAACAAAGAGAAAGAAGAATGAAAGTGTGAATAAAGGCATAATGACATCCACTATTTGAATCAGCAAAGAAAAGAAACTTCCGACTTATACCCGCTGTACTAATTTACAATGTTGTACTATTTTATTGTTGTTAGCCGCCCTGAGCCCGGCTTCGGCTGGGGAGGGCGGGATATAAATAAATTTATTATTATTATTATTATTATTATTATTATTATTATTATTATTATTATTACTACTACTACTACTACTACTACAATTAAATTAATTACACAGTTGCTTTCCTGCCTTTCAGGTCTGGACATGGAAGAATTCCGATGCGCCATGAAGAAGATCATGGGGGACGTTTCTGATGAAGACATTGACGTGATTTTCATGAAGGTGGACACCAACTGTGACGGCGCCGTGGACTGGGCAAGTGCCTGCTTTCATTTGTTCTGCAACGTTTTGAGAAGCCGTGCTGCATAACTCCTGTGGTTTTGGCTGGCACAGGTGGGGCGAGGAGTCATTGCAGGGCACAGATGCTCAGCGCTCCCTGAGAAATCTGACTTGGCCACCCTCTGGCTTCTGGTCTCCGCTCTGTAAAGAATATCATTGCCGCCCTCAGGGCTAGAAACTCGCTCTGCTGTTTTTAAATGGTAGCTCAGATTCCCGGGATGCGTTGCAAGCCCTGGGCTTTTCCTCTGCTCCTCAGCATCCTATAAATGGGTTGCTTGCTCTGTACTGGATCCAAAGCTGAGGCTAATGGAGAAGCAAGATCTGTTGGAGAGGGCTCAGTGTTGTGAGCCCCTCCATCACAGAATCATAGCATTGTAATTGTTGGAAGGGACCCCAAGGGTCATCTAGAACAACCCCTGCAATGCAGGAATCTCAGCTAAAGCATCCATGACAGGTGGCCATCCCAGCTCTGCTTGGAAACCTCCAAGGAAGGAGAGTCCACAACCTTCCGTTCCACAGTCAAATAGTTCTTGATGTGGGAAAGTTGTTCCTGATGTTCTGTCGGAATCTCCTTTCTTGCAAATTGAAGCCGTTGGTTCAAGTCCTACCATCCAGAGCAGGAGAAAACTGTTGACATGTAGAGTTTCGGGAGGCCAGCTGGCAAGCCCCAGCTGTGCCATCATCTTCCATTGACCCCCAGCTCCGACGTAAATCAGCGACCCGGGCTTCAAGGCCAGGGCACGCTATCAGCAGAGAGAACTGCGCACAGAGAATAGGCGTGAGGCTTGTGGAAGCATACTACAACTACAGATTTATTAATCCTAAATCAGGACAAAGAAACATCTTGTCTCTCTCTCATGTCGTCTCATGGAGAACGGGAAAAGCAAAAGCTATACACAACAGAAGTTCCCAGCATACTGTGCTGGAATGTAAACAGACATGTGACATGCAACAATTCCACACGTCTATTCCTTAAGGTGGAATGGAAATCTCAGCAAAAACAAGCCTGTTCCCATCCTATGCTCAGGTTCCATATATGTGCAAATAAAATAACAATCATAAAGACACCACATGCTCCAAAAGCAGGATTTCCCAAACTTGGGTCTCCAGCTGTTTTTGGACTACGGTTCCCATCATCCCTGACATGCTGGCTAGGGATGATGGGAATTGTAGTTCAGAAACAGCTGGAGACTCAAGTTTGGGGAACTCTGTCCTATAGATACCACAGTCTCCGCTGACCTTCACCCCAAGGAAACCAAACTTGGGTGAGGGCCTGGAACTCCTGCAGTCTCTCTCCACTCAGAGATTGGGGTGGCATGTAAGACTGGGATCGGCTGGGTTACATATTAGCCGGGCCCGAGAGAATCTTTGGAAAAGCACCGTGCTGGCGGAGAGAGTGAGAATGACAACGGCAATTTCTCTCCCTGCAGGAGGAGTATCTGAATTACATGCTGCGTGAATACAGAGGGAAGGACGACATGCTGAAAAATAAGATGCTTCCCGAGTTCCAGACGACCATGAAACCGGTTTCCGTGTAAGGGTCCCTTTGTCCTCTGGGCAGGAGGGAAGGGGTTAAGGCCAAGTGGAGCTGCCAATTCCTAGAGTGGCTGAACAGCCAGTCCCTTTTCCCAGGGGAATTCCCTGGGAATTGCAGCTCTGGAGGGGAATGGGGTGTGTGTGTGTCTAATAATAATAATAATAATAATAATAATAATAATAATAATAATAAAATTTATTATTTATACCCCGCCCATCTGGCTGAGTTTCCCCAGCCACACTGGGCAGCTTCCAACAAAATATTAAAAATACCTTAAAACATCAGCCATTAAAAACTTCCCTAAGCAGGGCTGCCTTCAGATGTCTTCTAAAAGTCAGATAGTTGTTTATTTCCTTGACATCTGGTGGGAGGGCATTCCACAGGGTGGGTGCCACAACCCAGAAGGCCCTCTGCCTGGTTCCCTGTAACTTGGCTTCTCGCAGCGAGGGAACCGCCAGAAGGCCCTCGGTGCTGGACCTCACTGTCCGGGCAGAAAGATGGGGGTGGAGACGCTCCTTCAGGTATACTGGGCCAAGGCAATCTTAACCAGCTGCAGATCCCATTCTTTGGAGGACGCCATGATGGTTAAAGTGATATGATATTGCTATAAATGAATAGTCAGGATGGGGCAGAGGACTCTTCATCCGTCAAGACGTTACGCAAAGCAAGGAGTGGGTGGGTGGGGGGAAGGAGGAACAAGGATTTTTCTTTTAAGTACAGAGCTCAGTCGGGTAAGTCATGGCGCTGATAATGCCAAGGTTGCAGGTTTGATCCCCGTAAGGGGCAGCTGCATATTGCTGCATTTCAGGGAGTTGGACTTCTAGATGATGCTGAGATTCCCTTCCAGCTCCTTGATTCTTTGAAATGAGGATTCTGGAAGCTGTGGCCCTGAGGTCAATTTGGAGACCAAATTCCGAGGCGGAGGCTGCAGACTGAGAGGAGAAGCAAATGGTGCTCTTCAACTCAGTGGTTCCTAAACTTTATTGAGGCAAAGCCCTTCCTGTTCCATAAACTCACCCTCAGCGCCTCCTACTTTACCCTATTAAAATGCATAATTCAGAATGCTGGCTTGCACGACCCACTAAGGAAGATCATGTTGTTGTTAGTCGTTTAGTCGTGTCCGCCTCTTCGTGACCCCCTGGACCAGAGCAAACCAGGCACTCCTGTCTTCCACTGCCTCCCACAGTTTGGTCAAACTCATGCTGGTAGCATCGAGAACACTGTCCAACCATCTGGTCCTCTGTTGTCCCCTTCTCCTTGTGCCCTCCATCTTTCCCAACATCAGGGTCTTTTCCAGGGAGTCTTCTCTTCTCATGAGGTGGCCAAAGTCTTGGAGCCTCGGCTTCAGGATCTGTCCTTCCAGTGAGCACTCAGGGCTGATTTCCCTAAGAATGGAGAGGTTTGATCTTCTTACAGTCCATGGGACTCTCCAGAGTCTCATCCAGCACAATAATTCAAAAGCATCCATTCTTCAGTGATCAGCCTTCTTTATGGTCCAGCTCTCACTTCCATACATCACTACTGGGAAAACTATAGCTTTAACTATACGGCCCTTTGTCGGCATGGTGTTGTCTCTGCTTTTTAAGATGCTGTCTAGGTTTGCCATCGCCTTTCTCCCAAGAAGCAGGCGTCTTTTAATTTCGTGGCTGCTGTCACCATCTGCAGTGATCATGGAGCCCAAGAAAGTAAAATCTCTCACTGCCTCCATTTCTTCCCCTTCTATTTGCCAGGAGGCGATGGGACCAGTGGCCATGATCTTAGTTCTTTTGATGTTGAAGGAAGATCATAGCACAATCAATTCAAGACACGAACGATTAATAGCACTTTTTTCATACTAATCATTACGTACATATGACGATACGGTTTTCTTTGTAGATGTGTGTTCTCCCCCCCCCTTGTTTGTACTGCTTTGTTTTGGACTTTATGTTTGTAATTTTTGTTGTAATGTTGCGTTGAAAATTAAAAAAATTAATTGCACGTTTTTTCAAAACCCAATCGAAACTACTCAGTTTAATTGATTTAACAAAACTGAAGAAATTGATCCTGCAAGACCAGCTTTTCAAAACCTGAAAGCCACCCCCTTGCTGCCCTTGTCCCCCCCCAGCCCCCAGCCCCCGGGAATCCCACTGCCCCCTTGTGGGGTGCTACCTCCCATTTTGGGAACCCCTGGTTTAAATTCTTGACGGAGGTGGTTTTCCCATTCACCTTTCAGACAGAATTTGCCACTCCTGGTCCCCAGGAGCAAAGGATTCCTGTCCCGCCTGTTGCTGATGCAGATGGAATCTTGCTCTTTGCCCTCTAGGGATGAATGCAAAATCCAGCCCTGCTCTCGATGATTTTGCAAAAGGCCACCCTGAGTTTCTTGTGCAACTGTGCTATTACCACCTACACCCCGCCTTAAATCTGCCAACAAATACAGACTTTGTGGCGTCAATGGCAAACCTTCCCCCCCCCCGTTGGTATCCCCAGTTGTGACGTGAGTGGCGCTGTGAGTTAAATCACAGAGCCTAGGACTTGCTGATCAGAAGGTCGGTGGTTCGAATCCCCGCAACAGGGTGAGCTCCCATTGCTCGGTCCCTGCTCTTGCCCACCTAGCAGTTCGAAAGCACATCAAAGTGCAAGTAGATCAATAGGTACCGCTCTGGCGGGAAGGTAAACAGCGTTTCTGTGCGCTGCTCTGGTTCGCCAGAAGCGGCTTAGTCATGCTGGCCACATGACCCGGAAGCTGTACGCCGACTCCCTCGGCCAGTAAAGCAAGATGAGCGCCGCAACCCCAGAGTCGGCCACGACTGGACCTAATGGTCAGGGGTCCCTTTACCTTTACCTTTATCCCCAGTCGCTTCTTTGGTTGACATGCAGTCTGCTGAAGACATTACAGTCATACCTCGGGTTACAGACGCTTCAGGTTGTTTTTTTGGGATACAGATCCGCTGAAACCCAGAAGTACTGGAACGGGCTACTTCCAGGCTTTGGCAGTTGCACATGCGCAGAAGTGCCAAATCGCAATCCGCGCGTGTGCAGGCATGCTGCTGCGGGTTGCGAACGTGCATCCTGCACAGATCACATTCGCAACCCGAGCGTCCACTGTATTATATTATTATTATTTAATTGGTATACCGCCTTTCATCCGAAGACCACAGGGCAGTTAACAAAATAGAAACACGGAAAGGTAGCTGCCGTACATCTGTGGCAGGTGAAGGTTTGTGCATGTTTTTAATGTTTAATTATGTTTCTATGTATATGCTGGAAAAAGCAGAGACATCACCTTGTCGACAAAGGTCCATATAGTTAAGCTATGTTTTTCCCAGTAGTGATGTATGGAAATGAGAGCTGGACCATAAAGAAGGCTGATCGCCAAAGAATGGATGCTTTTGAATTCTGGTGCTGGAGGAGACTCTTGAGAGTCCCATGGACTGCAGGAAGATCAAACCTCTCCATTCTGAAGGAAATCAGCCCTGAGTGCTCACTGGAAGGACAGATCCTGAAGCTGAGGCTCCAAGACTTTGGCCACCTCATGAGAAGAGAAGACTCCCTGGAAAAGACCCTGATGTTGGGAAAGATGGAGGGCACAAGGAGAAGGGGACGACAGAGGACGAGATGGTTGGACAGTGTTCTCGAAGCTACCAACATGAGTTTGACCAAACTGCGGGAGGCAGTGGAAGACAGGAGTGCCTGGCGTGCTCTGGTCCAGGGGGTCACGAAGAGTCGGACACGACTAAACGACTATACAACAACAAATATATGCTGGAAGTCTCCCAGAGTGGCTGGGGCAACACCCAGCCAGATGGGTGGGGTACAAACGACAAAATCATCATCAACGTCACCATCATTCCACTATTTATACTCTGCCCATCTGGCTGGGCCTCCCCACCAGTTTGGGCAGCCCCCAGCAGAATATCAAAACATAATAAAATTTCAAGCACCTGAAATCTCACTTGCTGTTTATTTAATTTGTCTACTGTCCTTCGTCTGTAGACCTCAGGGCGGTTCGCAACATAAAAATGCAAGGTAGAAAACACAAAGCACACAACAAAAACCAAAGCATACCAGTAACCCCTCCCACATCACATTTAAAAGTGCATCAGGTGTCAATCAGACAAAGGCCTTGTTGAAGAGGAACGCTTTCGCCTGGCGCCTGAAGGTGCCAGGCGAGCTTCCCTGGGGAGAGAGTTCCACAAAGAGGGAGCCACTGCAGAAAAGTCCCTGTTCTTGTGGTGCCAGCCTTCCAGGTCTCTCATGGAGGAGGCACACAGAGAAAGGCCACAGAAGTTGATCGCAGGGTCTGGGCCAGTTCATCTGGAGAGAGGCGGTCCTGGAGCTATTGTGGTCCTTGCAGTACTCACTATTTTGTGACTTTTTGGTTGACCCTCATAAAAGGGAGAGGACGAGATTCTGCGTCTGTGATGTGGAAGGGCAAAGGGGCAGGCTGATGGCACCAGAAACTGAGGAGGCTGACCACAGTCATGCGGAGGAAGGTTCACATAATAATAATAATAATAATAATAATAATAATAATAATAATATATTGTTTATACCCTGGCCATCTGGCTGGGTTTCCCCAGCCACTCTGGGCGGCTTCCAACAGAATATTAAAATACAATAACCAATTTACATTAAGAGGTGATTCTGTCCTGGAACTGGACACACTGATGGGAACTTAGCCTGGGGTGAGTTAAGACAAGCCCAGAGCTCTCCTGGATGGTGGAATTGCTTTCTGCTTGGACCGAAATGAATCCTGTGCTCTCCAAGGTCTCAAAACGCTCACCTATGAATTCTGATTGCAAATGCACTTTTGCCCTTGCATGGTTTTCTGATCTCACAGGAGTACAGATCTCTTGTTTTTTATTTATAAAAGCATTGATATGCCACAATCACAAAACACACCAAAACGGTTCACCGTGCTAAAAAAACAGAAGCCCTACAATAAAAGCATGAAAACAAACTTAAAAAGAGTTTAAAAGCAGAAAAAAGGTTAAGCATCAATAAACTGTTGCCAGGAGATGTATTCTTAACTGCCTGCAGAGGCCTGACGGAATACAGTGGTGCCCCGCAAGACGAATGCCTCGCAAAACGAAAAACGCGCAAGACGAAAGGGTTTTTCGGTTTTTGCATCGCTTCGCTAGACGATTTTCCCTATGAGCTTGCTTCGCAAGACGTTTCGTCTTGCGAGTTCTTGTGAGTTTGTTTCCTTTGTTCCTTTGTTTCCTTGTTTCCTTAAAGCCGCTAAGCCGCTAATAGCCGTGCTTCGCAAGACGAAAAAACCTCAAGACAAAGAGACTCGCGGAACGGATTAATTTCGTCTTCCGAGGCACCACTGTAAAAGAATTATATGATTTTAAGTTTGCTTGCAATGTTCCTAAGCACAGTATATGTGTCTGTAGCCATTTTCTTTCTTTCCCCTCTTCCTTTTCCTCCAGGGCTCACTCTGAGGAAATTGTCAAGATCCAGTTTTTCCCAAACCAGAACAGGGGGCTTTTGGAGAGGGCGAGGAAAAGCCGATCGCCGTCCGGGCGATTCCTGACCGTGAGCAGGGACGGGATCCTGCAATACTGGAGTGACACCTTTAAAAGGCTTCGTACTGTTGTGGTAGGTAGCCTGGTCAGCCCAGGATGGTGGTTTGGTATGAAGGACTCCCTTTTTCTCTCTAGTCTCTGAGAAAAGCCAAGAAAAAAAATATGTAAAGTTGAAATACTAAAGCGGGTGAAAATTCACATCATCTTTCTAAGCCCCTGGGCAGGCTTGTCTAAACAATAATGTTCTTAGCAGGCGCCGAAAGGAATACAGCGAAGGCACCTGGTTGAGATCAATAGGCAGGGAGTTCCAAAGTCTCGGTGCTGCCAGACTAAACAACTGAGTTCTTACAAAAAGGGTTTCAAGTGGGGCCTGTCGGTCGTGCCGTTTCTGCCGAGTGAAGCCTTTGAGGGGTTGTATATGGGGCAAGGTGATTTTGTAGCTCAGTTGGTCCCAAGTGGGCATGTTGTTCTGCCATGGCTGGTGGCATTTAGAGAGATCTTTTAAAAGTCAGGATGTGTTCCAAGGTGGGGTTGCGTGAGTGGAGAACAGATGAAATCGCACGGTGGCTTAAAAGGCTTCTCAGGGCCCCTCTAAAAGACCTCCCGGTGCTTACAAAACCCAGGTGAAAGTTAGCTTGCATCTGGTTTTTATTGAACATTTGTTCTGATCTGAATGTGTGAAGGTTGCATGACAGTGATCACCCATCCTGATCTGCATGAGGGGCGTTTAAGGCTTCTTCGCGTTAGTCATCGTGCACTCGCCAAAACATTTCTCCTTTATTTTCCAAACACCAGTCTTGAAAGATCCACATTGGCTCCCAGTACGTTTCCGAGCACAATTCAAAGTGTTGGTGCTGACCTTGAAAGCCCTAAACGGCCTCGGTCCCGTATACCTGAAGGAGCGTCTCCACCCCCATCGTTCTGCCTGGACACTGAGGTCCAGCGCCAAGGGCCTTCTGGCGGTTCCCTCATTGAGAGAAGCCAAGTTACAGGGAACCAGGCAGAGGGCCTTCTCGGTGGTGGCACCCGCCCTGTGGAACGCCCTCCCACCAGATGTCAGAGAGAAAAACAACTACCAGACTTTTAGAAGACATCTGAAGGCAGCCCTGTTTAGGGAAGCTTTTAATGTTTAACAGACCACTGTATTTTAATACTTTGTTGAAAGCCGCCCAGAGTAGCTGGGGAAGCCCAGCCAGATGGGTGGGGTATAAATAATAAACTATTATTATTATTTAAAAACAATCAAACAAAAAAGCAACCATCAAAAGGCAGATTTGCTGTGATAGGGCAATAGAAGTGCTTTAATATACTTTAAATATGCAAACCTAGCCTCTCCCTAAATGCAAGTGGGAAACCAGCACAGCAGGATCCGAGCACAAGAGCAACTCTCTCCTCCTCCTGTGGTTTCCAGTAAACTGGTATTCAGAAGCATCTGTGGAGGCAGAGCAGAACCATCCCAGTTAGTAGCCATCAATAGTCCTCTTCTCCATGAATTAGTCAAATCCTCTTTTAAAGCTGTCCAAGTTGGAGACCATTGTTGCCTTCTGTGGGAAGGAGTTCTCTAGATTAACGCTGCACTGCTTGAAGAAGGACTTTCATGACAGCAATGCCCACTTACACCACAAAGAACTCATAACCCACCTACGTTCAGCAGCCAGAAGCATCATAGCCAGACACTGGAGAGACCTGTCAGGAGTAAGCCTGGACCAATGGTACCAAATAGTATGGGAAACAGCCCTACTAGAAAAATTAACCAATAAACTGAAACTGACACGGGGATAAATAGAAGAAGACGCCTTCACCCCGGTTTGGTTCCTCTTTATCACATACACAGCCCAAGAAGACAAGGACAAAAATCCACCAACAGCATACAAATCAGTATGGCTAACCTGACCCAAAACATCCACCCACCCCACTCACACACGATCACCACAGCCAACCACAAATGGACAACCACACCCCAGGCCAACCCCAACATCTCTCACCATCAAAGGAACACAAGCGAACAGCAAAGAACCTGCACAAGCGACGCTGACACAAAACCCCACATATATTAAGTAAAATAAAAACATCGCCACCAGACCCCATCCCCACTCATCTCTCCTCCCTCCACCTCTTTCTCCCTTTTCTTCCTAATGTCTCAACAAATGAAACTGATCTGTAAAAAATGTTACTGGGGTGGGGGGGGGAGAGACATTGCACACACTTTTGTAAATCAATAAAATCTTTGAAAAAGAAAAAGAAGGACTTTCATTTCTATGTCCTGAATCTTTCAACGAAAGCCGAGAAGCTGAGGTTCTCTGCTCCACAGGAAGGTTGGAGAAAGCATCCCTGCTTCCTTGTTTCCTTGCCCTCCGAGCTAGGTCCCACCCCCCCGTCATACGCTCCCCCCGGTTGTTCTTCATCTTCCTCCTCCTGTCTCGGAGCCTGCCAGCAGTATGAGGCTCCAGACATGAAAAACGTGATGTGCAAACAGCAAACCTTCCTTCCTTCTGTCTCCCCCATCACTTTCTTTTCTCTGTGAACCCCCCTCTCTCTATGCAGCTGGACCAGAGCAAAAGACGTCACAGTTTGAAACTCTGGGTGATTGACATGGTGTGCCTTACCAATATCAACTTACTGGCGGTTGCAACGACAGACCAGGATATTGGTAAGTGCAGAACGCAAAGGGGAAGGTCCCCCTGCCACCCGATTGCCTTGCAATCCCTGCTTCCCCAAATAACGTGTGTGCCTCAGTATGTTGAGCTTGCAACCCTTTCGCTCAAAATACACACCATGCAGCCATGAGTTCCACAGGTTGGTTCCGAACTGTGTCCAGGGGAACTTTGTTTTCGCATGTTCTGGACTTCTGAGTCAACTTCCCATCGATTCCACAGGGGAAGCAGTGTTACGGGGAGAGGGAAAAGATGTTTGACTGGCGCAGCCAGTGGTGCTTAGTGTTTGCGAATAGAGACTCTGGAGGTCAAACTCTGATGCAGCTTCCATTACGTCTTCACAGCGCAATGCCTTTCAGTGGAGTCAGTTCAGATCTGCAGGCTGGGAAAGGGAGCGATGCACGTACAGCCCTCGAATAAAGTGTTCCATTTCCTCTTTCCACCCAGAGTTCTTTGACATTGGTGGCAATAAATGTGACCGGATTTTCACTCTCGTCGACTTGGAAGGATGTGCCACGGCTATGGACTACTGGTATGTCAAGAGAAGACCCTGGGGGCATTTCTCCTCTCACCCCCCTCTCACCCTCCTCTCACCATCTCCCCAGACACAGGCTGGACCAGCCCCAGCCATAACCAACACTCTGTTTCCAGACCCGGCCTACGCTAACCATCGACACAACCGCACCTGGCAATTTAGAGTCACGGGGGCTGCCCAGTTGCTGGATCCCCTATTCATTTACGGCGGGAATGGGGAAAAGCACAAACCTTTGGTTCTGCGGGGTTTTTTTAAAAAAGAAATCAATACAATTTTCAAATTGTTGTTTTATCTCTTCTCCCCAACTCACACTGTTATCTATTTTTGAGGAAGCTGATCTTAATATACATAATGAAGAGCTAATTGTTCCATCTTCTTATTTTTTTTTTGGGGGGGGTGGCCACTAGAGTTGCAATGGCCCACTTCAGGAGAGATCTAAATGGAGCCAATATTTCATTTTGGCATTTCACAGTTTGGCAACTTGCTTTACAGTACTAGAAAGGTTTAGCGGCAAACTACGCGTCTCCAGGGGACAATGCAAAAAAGGATAGATTTGCAGAAGTCTGGTTTGAGTTTATTGCGCATGTCAATACAGAAGAACAAGGCTTGTCCCTTCCCTCTGCTTATCAGTGGATTTGGTTGATTCAATAACATGCTGATATTCCTCTTTAAGATTCTTTAAGATGTATATACCACCCTTTACCCGAGGATCATAGGTCAGTTTACAGTATAGAAATGCAAAAATGCGTAACATGATTCTAGATTCAGGTAGGTGGCCGTGTTGGTCTGACACAGTCGAAATAATAATAATAAAAAAGTCCAGGAGCACCTTAGAGACCAACTAAGTTTGTTTTGTGTATAAGCTTTCGTGTGCATGCACACTTCTTCAGATACTGAAACAGAAGTCACCAGACCAGTATATATAGTGGGAGGGTGGGGTTATCTGCATACTATCCCTTCCTTTTTTCTGTAGGACTAATTGCAGTCGTTAACAGTCGCCCACAGGTTTACCATACCCATTGAGTCAATTGCCCATCTCCTACTACCCTCCTGAGAAAAACCCCACTCTCCCACTATATATAAGGTACCCTCCCACTATATATAAGGTACCCTCCCACTGTATATAAGATGTCTGGTGACGTCTGTTTCAGTGTATCTGAAGAAGTGTGCATGCACACGAAAGCTCATACCAATAACAAACTTAGTTGGTCTCTAAGGTGCTACTGGACAATTTTTCAATAATAACAAACAAAGTACTTTATGCTCCTGCGTTGTGGCCAGAGGAAATCTGGAGCGATGCCCATTTTGGATCCCAATTCCAGCGCTCTGCTCTGCTACCTGGAGAAGCAGGCAGAGCTTCTGTCAGAGGCTGACTGCTTCCCAGGTAGGCCAAGCTCTCACCTGTTCCGCACCTGTGCTACACCTGCAGGTTTTGGCCTTCATCCCTTTTCTTTTCCTGCCTGAACTAGGACCGATGGCCGCAAAGCGATCTTCTCTGTTGGGGACGTGAAAGGGAACGTCCTGATCTTCACCTCGTCGGATGTCGTGATGAACGGGCTTTTCAATGTCCGCAGCTACATAGGTGAGCCAAGTTGGTCCAGGCTGGTGCGGGGGACAGTTCACAACACTGGCCAGGCAGAGGGGGAGCTGCTGGTCCCTGAGCCTCCACAAAAGGGGTGCAAGTCGACCCTTATTGCGATGTTTGATCTTTGGTGCTCCCCCTTTTGCTGAGCACTGACAGAGCTTTCCTTTCAAATGAGAGAGAGAGTGGTAGGGGTGCCTTTGCAATATTTGCTTTACTCATAAGCTGAGCATCAGTGGTAGCAAATGAACGCAAAGTAAGGACTCTGTTAGGGTTGTAGATCCATTACTCCAGATCAGACCTTCAGAGAGAGATTGGTTTTGTTTACATGTACAGTGGTACCTCAGGTTAAGTACTTAATTCGTTCTGGAGGTCCGTACTTAATCTGAAACTGTTCTTAACCTGAAGCATCACTTTAGCTAATGGGGCCTCCTGCTGCCGCCGTGCCGCCGGAGCACGATTTCTGTTCTCATCCTGAAGCATTCTGTTCTTAACCTGAAACACTATTTCTGGGTTAGCGGAGTCTGTAACCTGAGGCGTATGTAACCCGAGGTACCACTGTAATGTTATGCCATGGTTTACTAAGCTACAGGTCTATGGCCCAACGTCATATGGGAACCCTGCCCGTGCCTCCCGCATGGATCACGTTCGCAACCCGAGCGTCCACTGTACTTATTTTTTTCTAGTTTGTCACCCCCCTCTGGGTGATACCCAGGGTGAACCGCCCCTACCGCACCCCCCCTTGCTATGCCACTGTTTGGATACCCCACCCCAGACATTCACTAAACTAAACTACAAAGGTAGTTTAGCAGCTGGAAAACAAAGCAAACTCTGGAGAAACAAGCCAATGTTTCCTCAGTCGCCTATGGGGCAGCTCATAGTTTGTGAAACAGACCATGGCTTAGTGGCTTAGTGGAATGTGCGAACTATGAATTCCAACTTGTGCTTTTAGCCAATTCTCAACCCTCCAGTCGGATGTCAAAGAGGTAACCCATTATACAACCTTTTGTGGGCATCCGAAGGCGACCCTGTATTGGGAAACGTTTAATTTCTGATGTATATTCCCTTGGAGGGTACTCAGAGTGGCTGGGGCAACCCAGTCAGGTGGGTGGGGTAAAAGTAATACATTATTATTATTATTATTATTATTACTACTACTACTCCTACTACTACTAATCTGTTGTGGATTAACGGTCACAAACGAGGGAGTAGAGCCAATGCATTATATTTTGGCTCTACTGGGCTCTGCTGGTGCACAATGTTTTTCCCTGGCTCTTGTCCTCACAGGTGGCATGTCTAGAGTCCCCGTCCACATCCTCCTGAAAAACAAGGCTGAACAATACAGGAATTTCCATGTCCCTGTGAGTTTTCCCCATGAACCTGCCTGCTCCAGAGTTAGCGTGATTTCCGCCAGGCGCTCCCTGCTTTTAATATTGATTTATTAAACGTGTTTCTATCCTAACCTTTATTTTATTTTTTTAAGGACCGCAGTGAAAACTATCAAAATAAATAATAAATATGTGTGTGATAAAGCCCCCAAAGCAATTAAAATATCACAATAAAATATATTAAGGCGGCAGACTTACAAGTTTGCAGTTCTCTTTGCTAATTCAAGTTCCCTATGAAATCTTGGAAGAACAGGTACGATGTTGGCATCTGCTGTACCTCAGAGGGGGCTTAAATTCCACTAAGTTTTCCACTGATGGGCAAGTGGTGGTTGGAACCAGTATTCATCCAACCTGCGGGCCTCTGGCTGTTCCAGGTACCTGCTCCTAGCCTTGCCACTATAATCTGAATTGCCAAATCATGGAAAGGTCCTGAGAAAGTGAGCTTTGCTTAGTTCTCCTCTCTGTCTCTTGTTCAGGCTCCCACTCCCAGTTTTCAAAGATCTTGATTATTATGTCTGTGCGGTTCAAGCCAAAATGAATACACCTTTTACAAATTCGCTGAGACAACAGACGATTAAGGCTGGAGACATACAATAGCCGTCTTCCAGGGAGTTTGAAATGCGGATCTTTGCTCATGCTCAGCACAGACTCTTGCCTCTGGCATACAGGTTTTGCATCTTCTGGAATTGCTTCAAAATCCTGCAAAACCTATATGACCAGGCATGAAAATTGGAGAAAAGCGGGGGGGGGGGGAATGGGGGACGAAGACGCATTAATTTCCATTACCACGAAAACAGCAACCTTTCTCCTTCCTGTTAATTTAGAAAGCGAGAGGTTTCTGGTCAAGGGAGGAATCTGAAGGGCTGTGTACACACTTCAATTAATCTGCATCTTTGGGAAGAGGCTCACGCACGATGTTAGCCACAATGCGTGTCTTTTCTTATGGAATACTGCATTTTGTTGCATTTGCCTCCAAACCAGCTTTGAACTGAATTGAGACAAAAGAAGGACCCAGCGTGCATTTTAAGCAGGTTAATGAGTACACCTCTCCTTTGGGATTTCCAAAAGATGGCATGCAGGCAGATAGAGCGCTCCTTTCAGTTAACAGCTCTCTGGCCTTTCTTTTTTGCAAAGTTTAGTCTTCTTCTTCCTCCTCCTCCTCTCCCTCCCCTCCAGGCTTTGCACGGAGACTGGTGCCAACAGATCAAGTACATCCCGCAGCTCAACTTGGTCGCCTCCTGCACGCCAGCCGAGAAGACTGCCATGGCCCTCACCTCTCTCCCGCTGCATAACATTGGTAAAACCCAGTAAGAGAGGCCTTTTTCTCTCTGCTCTGGAAATGAACCCAAGGTGGGATTGAAACACCGTTACTGTTTCCACTGGAAGGTGGGTAGGGAATGGGTCCGAAACTTCAGAGAGCCATAAAATATGGGCAGTATCCATCTGGAATTTGTGGCCAAGGCTGTAAATGCACAAGTTTCCAAGGGACCTTTCAAATGGGAAACCTGGGTCCCAGAAAGGCCCCTGGGAAATAATAATAATAATAATAATAATAATAATAATAATAATAATAATAATATTTTATTTATATCCCGCCCTCCCCAGCTAACAACAATAAAAGTAACACAGCATCCTAAAATCAATTCATTCTAAAATCAATTCAGAATCAAATTAATGGCAACCACAGGGCTAGAGTTTTGTGAGGATTACCGAAGGAGGGGGTCAGACTGTGCCTTGGCCAAAGGTCTGGTGGAACAGCTCTGTCTTGCAGGCCCTGTGGAAAGATGTCAAGTCCCGCAGGACCCTGGTCTCTTGGGACAGAGTGTTCCACCAGATCGGGGCCACGGCCGAAAAAGCCCTGGCTCTGGTTGAGGCCAGCCTAACCTCCCTGTGGCCCGGGACCTCCAAGATGTTTTTGTTTGAACACCATAAGGTCCTCTGTGGGACATACCAGAAGAGATAGTCCCGTAGGTATGAGGGTCCTAGGCCGTATAGGGCTTTAAAGGTTAAATCTTTAAATCTGGAGGTCTTTATTTTTAACGTTACTTTGGGGAGGACAGAACCTCCCAGGATTTGCAGGTATACCCAGTTTCTCCTCCACTCTGATTTCAGCCGGGGAAGTGAAATCGACAAGGCGCTGGAATCCTGTCTCCGAGAAATGCTTAAATCTCCCACGGGGAGAAGGCATGAGCTGGCCTCCCGCCGCCAAAGGACCTGTGGGAAGAGCTGCCCTCTCCTCTTCTCTGCAAAATCAGAACAAGGGTGCCTGTTCCGCAGGAAGGCATTGCCTTTCTTGTCAGGGCACAAAATGGGGAGAAGTGATTGAAGATCTACCTTGGGAACAAGCAGGGAATAGAGATCAGCCTTGAGATCTGCTGTTTCTCCGGAGCCTGCCGCCTGAGGCATCCTCCTCACCCTGCCTCCTGGGCGGCCCTGGTTTACAAGGGCAAAGCAGGGCAAATGATTCACGTGGGACGAACTTGGTTAGGGAGTTTGGTGGTGGTGGCGGCGCTGTGGGTTAAACCACAGAGCCTAGGACTTGCCGATCAGAAGGTCGGCAGTTCGAATCCCCACGACGGGGTGAGCTCCCGTTGCTCAGTCCCTGCTCCTGCCCACCTAGCAGTTTGAAAGCACGTCAAAGTGCAAGTAGATAAATAGGTACCGCTCCGGCAGGAAGGTAAACGGTGTTTCCATGCGCTGCTCTGGTTCGCCAGAAGCGGCTTAGTCATGCTGGCAACATGACCTGGAAGCTGTATGCCGGCTCCCTCAGCCAGTAAAACGAGATGAGCGCTGCAACCCCAGAGTTGGCCACGACTGGACCTAATGGTCAGGGGTCCATTTACCTTTAACTTTAATCCAGCTCTGAATCCTAAATTCCCTGGTTTGAATCTCATCTTTCCCACACACTCAGCGGTCTTAGGCGAGCGCCGTCTCAGCCGCCTCCCTGGCTTGAAATAATGGGGGGGGGGGGATAATGTCAGTGGCCTTCTGCTTTACAGGGTTGTTCCAAGGATTGCAACAAGATTGTGCATATGCTATACTTCACAGCCTGCAAGTGCCAGGAATTACGATCACCGAAAGTTCAAGGTTGCAGTTCCAAGAACTGGACAGCAGATGGTGGTGTTGCACTTCATTGTTCTCTTTAGGAGCAATAATTAGGTTTTTTTTGTTTTTTTAAAATGTTTTTATTAAAGGATTTTCATAGTTAACAAGGGTGCATCCAACACCTCTGTTTTCAGTTTGTAGTAGAATGGTGTGAAATGAAAGCATTTAAAGCAGCGGTTCTCCACCTTTGGGTCCCCGGATGTTGTCATGCTGGTTAGGAATGATGGGAGTTGTAGTCCAAAAACATCTGGGGACCCACAGGTTGAGAAACACTGATTTAAAACAAAAAAATTTTTTTTCTTTCCAGTAGCACCTTAAAGACCAACTAAGTTAGTTCTTGGTATGAGCTTTCGTGTGCATGCACACTTCTTCAGATAAAAATGCACATGAAAGCTCATACCAAGAACTAACTTAGTTGGTCTTTAAGGTGCTACTGGAAGGAAAAATTTTTGTTTTGTTTTGACTATGGCAGACCAACACGGCTACCTATCTGTAACTGATTTAAAAGATAGCAAGTTTAGAGCTCATCCAGACTCCCACTTGTCCTGCATCTTCCCCCTTGGAAAACCTCATCTTTACCATTGAATCAGAGAAAACTGCAGTCAGATTTTCCACAGATTGACGTTTGCTCCAATTCAGCAGTAAGGAGTGGGTTGCGTGTCGAGACCCCACAGCCACCCCCTCATTGGAAATAACTCACAAAAGGACACGGGTATTAGGTTTATGTTATTGGGCAGATTTTGGCCACAACTTTATTGAAATTACAGAATGTGAGCGGTATTGGCTTAGGCATTGATTGGACCTGAATATATCTGACTCCTGCCCATTGCGCAGGAAGTCCAGTAAGGGCAAGCCACCGGTAGGGGGAGCCCTGTTGATGCGAACCAGCTCAAGCTCCCCCTGGTGTTCCCGTCGGGGTCGTGTCAAGGCCTTAGCCCCCCAGCTGGGCTTCAGACTAGATCAACACCCCCGGATTCCTTTAGCAGAATACCCTTAAGCATGGAGGGGCAGGTGATGGCCACACCTCCCCTCCCCCACACAAGGTCAAACAATGCCTAACCACCACAAGAGCCCCAAAGGCTTGGCGCCAAATACCCTCACATCTGTAACCGATGCCTCAGACCCTCTGCAATGTCACCCAGCCATATATCATTCCCCCATTCGGAAAGGTGCATGCCGTCGTTGCAAAATAAGGCCATTTTACTGAAAACCATGGAAGGGTGCGTGATCACCCGGCCATTCAATGCAACCACTTTCTGTGAAATGGAACGATTCGATCGCATCCGGGCACGGTCTGTAGCAGCTGGGGAATTGCTGCCACGCCAAACGCGTCTCTCCAACAGCAGCGACCAAACGAGAGTCATTCTCGGGAAATTGAGCGCCAGAGTGTCCACGTCCTTTTTGATAGTGAAAAGCAAGTCCATGCCCTTCCGGCAAGGCAAGTCGTTCTCTCCCAGCTGTATGACCAAAGCATTGGGGGGGGGGCCATGTGCCTCCGCCCTGGCCATCACAATTGGCAGCATCTCTGCCCAGCGCATCCCATGTCTCGCTATCCAAGAAATGCGAATTTGGGGAAGAGAAAGACCTCTGGCTCGCTCCTCCGTTTAAACGGCCCCGGCCACGCCCCCCCCGGCCAGCGGGTTGGCTGGCCGGGCTTTGATGTAGCTGGGATCCCCCAGGCAACAGGGGACAGAGTCCGCCGCCCCTGGTGGGGAGTGTGTGGCCTCGTGGTCCACCGCAACTCCTCCCCACTGGGAAGTGGAGCGGATTTTTCAGACAGGAAACCGTTTGGCCCCTTGGTTTCTAGACACAGGACAGGCCTCACATTGCCTTGAGGTTTCTTAGGCAAGAACCTACTTTGTCAGATGCGCGGCGGTGCACTTTGCAATCTGCAGACTTGCTGCAGAAATCCAGGTTGATCTCATCTCTGCGCCTCTGCTCCTTCCCGGATCATGGTTGGGTGTCTCTAGCAAAACGTCCTGCAGCCCACCATGCTTTGGGCAAATGTCTTTCTGGCCCGTTTCTTCAGAAAGCCAGCCATTCAATTATTTTTGAAAGAAAAAGAAGAGAGACCGGCGTACTTAATCGACACCTCCCCTCTTCCATTTCTCCCAGATCAGCGGTGATCGTTCTGAAGAAAGGCATCCTTTGCTTTGACTATTCCTCGGAAATGAACATCCTTGGTACGTTCTCTAGAAACGGCTCCTTAAAACCGCCTCCTTCTGGAGCCAGTATCCTCTTTGGGGACCAGGTGCCTGAGAGAACGGCACCTTCAGGTATTCTTAGTTGGCAATGATTTACCTGGATCCGTTCGAGTCTTGTTTCTAACCCAGTCGAGGCACCGAAATGGCCTTGCTGCCCTGGTGGTTAACCGGGAAGAAGGGTGTGACCCAGTTAGTTTATTATTTTATTTTATTTATTGAATTTATATACACCACCCTATGAGCTCTCAGGGTGGTTCACAGAACAAAATCAAAATATAAAACCACAAGTTCATTCTCTCAGCATCCCTCTGGAGGTCTGAGATGATGGAGACAAGAGGCAACATTGCCCTTCAAACAGCTGAACTGGCTCCTGGCTCCTTTCTGTTCCTAATGCAAGGTGTTTGTTTTAAATTTGAAGGCCCTAAATAAGGGATGAGGGACCTGCTTTGTTCTGATCTGTCTGCTGCAATCCTTCTGCACTATTGTCATCAGCTTATGCTTTGCGATGGCTGCCCCCAAAAAGCGATGCAGACGGTTCCGCAGATCGATCAGTCAGTGCACCCCGCAAATTAATAATAATAATAATTATTATTTATTTATACCCCGCCTATCTGGCTGGGCTTTCTTAAAAGTGGCTCCAGTCCCGCTAACTGTGCCACTGATGGGATGTATTTTCTAATGCAATGGCATGATTAGCTGCTAACATCATTGCATTAGAAAATAGAACATAAAATAATAATAATAATAATAATAATAATAATAATAATAATAATAAGTGTTTTTATTCTGGGGGTACACATACCCCTAAACATTTCGTGAATCTAAGTTTGGCCTCATTGAGGGGCAGTATTTCAATATGAGTAGGAAAATGAGAGTACCCCTAAACATTTTTTTTAGAAAAAAAAGTACTGTTAATAATAATTTATAACTTATACCCCGCCCATCTGGCTGGGCCTTCCCAACCACTCTGGGCGGCTTCCAACAAAGATTAAAAATACATCAAAATGTCACACATTAAAAACTTCCCTGAACAGGGCTGCCTTCAGATGTCTCCTAAAAGTCTGGTAGTTGTTCTTCTCTTTGACATCTGGTGGGAGGGCGTTCCACAGGGCGGGTGCCACCACCGAGAAGGCCCTCTGCCTGGTTCCCTGTAACCTCACTTCTTGCAGGGAGAGAACTGCCAGAAGGCCCTCGGCGCTGGACCTCAGTGTCCGGGCAGAATGATGGGGGTGGAGACGCTCCTTCAGGTATGCAGGAAATGGCAAAAGCGGAGCGATTCCGCCGGAGCTCCTGAGATGCGTTTTCTCTTTTGCCAGTGACAGGAGGGTACGAGCCTCTGATCCGCATCTGGAACCCCTATGTAACCAGCAGCCCCATCACGCAGATGAAAGGCCACTCCACGGCTGTCACCCACATCATGATCAATGGGCAGAGGAACACCATCGTCAGCGTCTCCAAAGACAAAGTAGGGGTTTGGGTGCGAGAGGCGGGGAAAGGGCTGCTGTGGGAGTGTGGGGGATCCCTGTCCGTCCATCCCCAGGAAGTGGAAGGGTGGGGCTGGAGGCCTAGAGCTTTCAACTGGAGATTAATTTAACCCGCTCTGGAGCAGAGTTCGACTGTTCCAGCAGCCGCTGTGAGAACAGGATGCTGGACAAGATGGGCCCTTGGCCTGATCCAGCAACCAGGATCTTTTTTGATGCTCACAGTGGCCAAGCAGGGGCCCATTATGGGATGCCTCCGAGCAGCACTCAAGCAACTCTGCCCACCAGGGATTGCCAAACAATTTAAGCCCTGTGTTGTGAACGAGTGTCAGTAATATCCAAAGGCAACGCGATGACCGAGTACAACAATGCAATGTCAATATAAACTCTTTATATACCATATTTTTCGCTCTATAAGACGCACCTAGTTTTTAGTGGAGGAAAAGAAGAAACAAGAAAGCAACGCAAAGCCTCTTGAGCGAAGAGGCAGGAGCCACGCGCTCTGTCCCTTCCCCCACCTCCCGCAAAGGCAGCAAGAGCCACACACTCTTTAAAGGGAGCGCGGCTCTTGGGGGCTTTTGCGGGAGGTGGGGGAAGGGACAGAGCGTGGCTAAGCCAGAAGCTAGAACAGCGAGAGGGAGCGCTGCACAGTTCTGGGTTCTGGGATAGCTGCGCAGCCTGCATTCGCTCCATAAGATGCACAGACATTTCCCCTTACTTTTTAGGAGGGGAAAAGTGTGTCTTACAGAGCGAAAAATACGGTAATCTATACAGAACATTGAACAATATGAAATATATGAAATATGAACGCTCTGCAAAACCAAATAAACAGAAATCTTCTAAATCCCCGAAAGTCACAAAATATGCACTCTGGATGGATTCTCTTGAAAACATTCTATGCATTACAGTGCATATTTTGTGACTTTCAGAGATTTAGAAGGTTTCTGTTTATTTGGTTCTGCAGAGAGTGCATATTTCATATGGTTCAGTGTTCTGTATAGATTATATAAAGACTTGATATCGACACTGCATTGTTGTACTTGGTCATCGTGTCACCAGTGATTGCCAGCAACTGCTGATTGGAGACCCCCTGGCTTGACAGTGGAGTCCGTCCACCCCTTTCCTTATTGCGCCAGGCTCCCAGTTGGAGTCGTGGCAGGCAATGGTTTGGGTGGGCAGAGGGCTAAGGAAGCTCTTGAGCCCGGCTGCTGCTATCCACCTTATGGGTCCAATCCATACTCCAGCCCTTTCAGGCCCTCTGCCTTCCCCTCTCCTCTCTCTCTCTCTCAGAACATCCGCGTCTGGGATCTGCTGGATCACTTCTGCCTGCAGTCGATCCACGGCAGGAACGTCCCCCTGGGCAACTACCCCATCTCGGCCACCTACTACCACCGGCCCTGCAATTACATCATTTGTGCCACTTACACGGTGAGGAGGGGGCCGGCGAAGGACCGTGGGATCAGAAGGCGAGAAATGGCTCCTCTCTCGACTTGGGCTGCTGCTGGTGCCGCCTCATAGTTTGCGAACTGTGTTTATTAGCATAATTTTGAATTTTGGGGTTTCTTTTCTTTTTTTTCTTTTCAATGCAAAATTACAACAAAAATTACAAACATTGAATCCAAAACAGAGCAGTACAAACAAGAAAACCAAAACCAAACACAAGAAAAACAAAACAAGAAACACACATCGACAAATAAAACAATATCATCATTCTAATCATTACGTACATATACACATATTGACTTCCTTCTTTTGTTCTAAGACCTCGAAATTTTTACTCTTTCTAAATTGTGTCTAATGTAGATTACCTGTATCTTTATACTTTTTGCACCATTTTTTTTCTTTCTTTAACCCTGCAAAGCATCATTCATTACATATCGTATACTTACTCCAGAACAATGTTTTTTCATATACTCTTTAGCACATCCCCATTCTTTTAATAATTTCTGGTCCGATTGTCCCCTTATGAATGCTGTGAGTCTTGCCAGATGTATATATATTCACAAAATTTAATCTGTCATTCTATCATTGAAAGAAGAAAGAATTTTGGGGTTTCTGCAGCCTGCCTGTTGCTTGCAGCGCACATTGTTCAGGTGGCAGGTGGGGCTTGTTGGCATCAAATGGCGAACAGTCATCTCTCGGCAATTTCTCCTCTGAGAAAGTCTCCTGTGTCGTTTTGCTACAGCTTGGCTTTTTCTACGGCGTGGAATATGTCGACTTGGATGCCAAGACCCAGGACCAGCCGGTGTGCTGTGCACTCTACAACAAGAACTTTAAGCAGGTGAACACCTGGCTGGGAAGAGGGAAGCACCCTGGGAGAAAAAAGTGTGGACTATCTAGGTGGGCCAGTGATGTGAGCTGCTATAAGGTAGCTTGGTACGTTCTCAGCAGGAATGGTGGCAGAGAGGAGAGGGACAATAAAGGGGCATGTCCAAAGTTTTCATATATTATCTCTCGCTTCTACTACTGCAATAGGCTCTACGTGGGGCTACCTTTGAAGGTGACCTGGAAACTACAACTAATCCAGAATGCAGCAGCTAGACTGGTGACTGGGAGCGGCCGGCGAGACCATATAACATTGGTCTTGAAAGACCTACACTGGCTTCCTCTTGCCCTGCTCATTTCCAAGGGAAAACCTGCTCTCTAGCGATAGATCGGAACAAATGGCAATCCGGGGGAAACCCGATTTGCTGTTTGCTCCGACTGAGCGCTAAAGAGCAGTTTCCTCCGGGGGAAAGCAGTGAGACAAGAGGAAGGTGTGGAGTTTCTCTTTCAGTTTCTCTCTGTATGAACCTACCTGCAGTTTAAGAGCTGCGTAGGGATAAAGAGAGCATCTTCTCAGTGGCGGTTCCCCGCTTGTGGAATACACTTCCCTGAGAAGTCAGGCAACCTCTCTACCATTCATTTAGAAGACATCTGAAGGCAGCCCTGTTTAGGGAAATTTTTAATGACTGATGTTTTAATGTATTTTTAATCTTTTGTTAGAAGCCGCCCAGACTGGCTGGGGAAACCCAGTCAGATGGGTGGGGTAGAAATAATAAATTATTATTATTATTATTATTATTATTATTATTATTATTATTATTATTCAGGAGAACAATGCTTGCTCCCCTAGGCTTGAAACAGCTTTGTGACTTTTCGAATTGCAATGGTTTCTTTTAAATTGTCCCCTGCTGCTCTTTTAAGTTTTTCCGGATGATTGCATCTATCTCGTATCCTGCTGGGTTTCTCGTTTTAGAGTTGGGAAGAGCAACAAAAGATTGCCGTGCTGTGCATTTTTGAAGGCTGGCCCGCCGGTGTGTTTGTGCCTGAAGGTGGATGGCCTTGCTTGCTTTAAATTCTTTTTCTGGTTGCGAGAACTCTCAACGAACGGAGAGTGCATGTGCAAATGCACATTGTGAATCTGACCGACCTTCTCGAGTTAACCGTCCATTCTGGTTTTCTCCCACAGGTGGTCAGCGGCTGCTACAGTGGGGTCATCACCGTTTGGGATATCATGACCGGGCAGAAAGTGATGGAGTTTTCCACCTCGTCAGGGCAGCCGGTGGAAATCACGGCAATGACCTTTGATACCCCTGAGAGGCGGCTGATCACAGCCCTGAAAAACGGGACCATCAAATTGTGGAACTTCAACAACGGCGCCTGCCTGATAGAGCTGCCTTTTGACGACAAGGCTGAGGTCAGCGCAGGGGGCGAAATGAGAATCTGGTTGGATAACCCTTCTCTCTTTTTTTTTAAAAAAACATTTTTATTAAGTTTTCCATTTTAACAATCCAATCCAATCGCATTAAATATTCCACATTATACCTATACATATTGAATAATCCAAATATTCTGCCGAATTATAATTTTTTTTATTGGGACTTCTCATGCTTCAAGTTCGGGGGGGGCTCTGATCATCTCACATTTCTACTGCTTTTGATAGTCATTTCTAATAGTTACTTTAAATCTTCCTGTTGTTAACCTTCCTTCTTTCACGGCCTCTTGAGTTGTTTCCACAACCGAGTTGAAGTAAAATGATGCGTTTCTGTGTGGATTTTAGGTGTATGCTTCCCCTCTGTCAGTTGCAACATCTCCTCACACGCTGGTGTTTCTGCCGAATCAATCCAAAAGTATTTTCGCTCCTGGCAGCCGCCATCTTCTCATCAGTTCTGGTTGGATAAACCTTCTCAGCCAGAGAAACCTTTGCCGCTCCCGCTCCAAAGGGGATGCAGGAGACCAGCGACTGGCCACCTCGGAATAATAATAATAATAATAATTTATACCCCGCCCTACCCTGTTCAAAAACCGGGCTCAGGGCGGCTAACAACAAATTTAAAACACATAATTGTAAAAGCAGCATAAAGTACAGTATAAAAACCATGAATAACAATAAAATTCAAATTTCAGAAATCAATTTAGGGGAAATAATCCCCAGGGCTAGCTGGCTGCATTGGTCCTACTTGGGTCTCCAGATGTAATAATAATAATAATAATAATAATAATAATAATAATAATAATAATAATAATAATTTTTTATTTATACCCCGCCCTTCCCGGTTCAAAAACCGGGCTCAGGGCGGCTAACAACAAATTAAAAACACTTTAAAACACTTAATTATAAAAGCAGCATAAAATACAGTATAAAAACATGAATAACAATAAAATTCAGAATTCAAAAATCAATTCGGTAATCCCCAGGGCTAGCTGGCTGAATTGGTCCTGCTTGGGCCAGCGAGAAGACCAGGGGAGAATTGGCTGTGGGGTCTCAGAGCGGGTGGTCTTCATAAACGGGGAGGGGCAGGGAAGAGAAGGGAAATAAAAGATCGGGATGAATTCAGATTAAAGGCCAGGTGGAATAGCTCTGTCTTACAGGCCCGACGGAAGGAGGTTAAATCCTGAAGGGCCCTGGTCTCATGGGACAAAGCATTCTATCAGGTCGGAGCCATCACTGAGAAGGCCCTGGCCCTGGTGGAGGATAGGGCCCGGGACCTCTAAACTATGGTTATTCATGGACCTTAAGGTCCTCTGCGGGGCAGACCAGGAGAGGCAGTCCCGTAGATACGAGGGCCCTAAGCCTTGGCCACAACTCCCTCCCAAGTGTTCTGAGGATACTGGGAAACCTTTTCACGAATCCCTTCAAACTACACTTTTGTGATTCTATGAATCTGCTGCGTTTACAAGTCACTGCCCATTCCATGCCCCACAGTATTCTGGGCAATGGCTGAGCTGATCTGTGCGGCAGGAGCTGCCCTGCCCTCTTGGCCGGGGCATTGGCACCCTCGGTTCTGCTCCTGGGTCTGACCTGGCAGGGAGGAAGGGGTTGGGCAAGGCGCTTTATCCAAAGCGAGACACCCAGAACTGCCACTGACATTGGTGAGGAATCCCTGCTCTTAACTGCACTGCAATACTCTCGCGTGCCACCCCAGTCTCTGGGCATTGCAAGATTCCAGGGGTTTCTGGCGCTTTCCCCAGAATGAGGGACAGGGGAGACTGTGGTGTCTTTATTTTTATTTTTTTAAAAAAGATATTTATTGAAGTTTTACAAAAACATAAGTTTACAAAATAAAAAAGGTCATATAAAAAGAAACAGATACAAAAAAGAGAACATAGAAAAATACATGAAAAAGAAAAAAGAAGAATAAAAATACAAAAGACAAATAGCTAAAAAAGAATTAAAAACAAATCCGTTTTTTGTAACTTTGAACTCATTAGCTTATTTCCTTGGCCTCCTCACACCTCCCCTTTTTGTATTCCCATTTAAATAATCAAATCAGCAAATTCTTACCCTCTTTCGTTTATCTTAACTCTGTATCTTAACATATTATAACTCTATATTTTCATCCATTATCAATTCATTTTTGCATATTCTTATTAACTTTGTTGCTAATGCCACTTATTTTCAATCCAACATCATTTTAACATTCATTAATTTTACAGTGTTTCTGAAGATAGTCTTTAAATTTCTTCCAGTCTTCTTCCACCAACTCTTCTCCTTGGTCTCGGATTCTACCAGTCATTTCCGCCAATTCCATATAATCCGTCACCTTCATCTGCCACGAGACTGTGGTGTCTTTAGGATATATGGTTTATTTGCACATGAAGGCAGCCATGTTTAGGGAAGCTTTTAATGTTTAATAGACCATTGTATTTTAATATTCTGTTGGAAGCCGCCCAGAGTGACTGGGGAAACCCAGCCAGATGGGCAGGGTATAAATAATAAATAATTAAAATAATTATTATTATAGTATACAACCCGCACTGACGATGCAATAACACCCCAAAAGGGACTGGCTTCTCCCATAGCCAAAGCCTTGGAAATCTCGGCAGAAATCAGGCGTAGCTCTGTCTCTCATCTGCCCAGCCTAATTCTTACTCTCCAACGCCTCAACTCGGGCTTTTGTGTGCACCTTGTTTGTCTGAATAACCACCTTTCTGCACTTTTGCGTCTCCCCAATAGATCGGCTGCGTCTTGTACATGAACCAGAAGATTTTTGTGGCTGGGTGGAGCAAGAGAGTGACCTGGTACCTGTAAGTAGAGACCAAGCGCTGGTGGGCATCTGGGGTGGGGACTTCCAATGTTCTCCACTTCAAGGCCAGGCCATTGCTAGACACTTAAAGACTTGGGCAACACCGTATTTTTCGCTCCATAAGACGCACTTGACCATAAGACACACCTAGTTATAAGAGGAGGAAAACAAGGAAAAAAAATACTCTGAACGAAACAGTGGATGTATGATTTTTGTTCATCCTGTGGCCACAGACATGATCTGTGATTTGATGGTGAGTTTGGGGTAGCCCAATGCAAAAATCCCGAGGATCCATGTGGATCTGTGCTTTGTAACCATGTTTTTGCACCATTGCACCCTGGACAGCTACGATGGGGCTACTTAATTTCTCCTAACCAGAGACAACAAGGAAGACGAGAAAGTGATCGAGTGCAAGCACTGGAAGTCGTACCACTCTGACGATATCTCGTGCATGGACAGATACGGCAAGAATCTTTTGGCGACCGCATCCTGCAACGGAGACATCGTCCTGTGGAGCGTCCACTCTGGGCAGGCGTTCTGCCGATTTAACGCATCCGAGAGCCCCTTGATCCTTGCTCCCCAAAGGGTAACGTTCAAAGCCCCATATGCCACAAAGGCTCTCTTTTGTAAATTCCCAAGGCGGTTGGCATTTCCCTGGGGCTGCGGAGGAGTGAAACCTCCCACTCCAGAAAGCAGTAGCCTTTTCCGCATGCCACTGCCAGCTGCTGTGCAGTTTTGCTCAGGGAAAATGCCCCACGAGACAGATTTGAGGGGTGGGCAGAAGAAGGTAGATCTCTGGGTGGCAGGTTTGCCAGAGATCAGCAAGAGCGTCCGACTCCCAGTTGTTTAGCAATAACAAAATGGTTTATTCCACCTGAGCTCATTTACCGTATTTTCCGCTCTATAGGACGCACCAGACCACAAGACGCACCTAGTTTTTGGAGGAGGAAAACAAGGAAAAAAATATTCTGAATCTCAGAAGCCAGAACAGCAAGAGGGATCGCTGCGCAGTGAAAGCAGCAGTCCCTCTTGCTGTTCTGGCTTCTGGGATAGCTGCACAGCCTGCATTCGCTCCATAAGACGCACACACATTTCCCCTTACTTTTTAGGAGGGAAACAGTGAGTCTTATAGAGCAAAAAATACAGTAATTTCTGGTGCTGAAGACCAATCCCTGGGCTCAGAATATCTCCTGAAGTGCCCTGGTCTCTCATTCCCATGGGACCAGAGATGCTACCTGATTAATGGAAACTTTATGAAGATGGTATACGGGTGGTATTTGATTCCATCAAAATTGGCAAAGATTAACAAAAAATAAAAAAATAAATAAAACAGCAGCAAGTATTGGAGGTGTCAGCAGGAAAATGGAAACTTTTCCCACATGTGGTGGACGTGTCCCAAACTTAAATCATTTTGGGACATGATATATGATGAATTGAAGAAAATGTTAAAATACACATTTACAAAAGCACCAGAATTATTTTTATTGGGTATTTTTACAACAAACATCCCAAAGGTTAATAAAAGAGTTTTTCTTTATGCCATTATGGCCACCAGGATTCTTGTAGCAAAATATTGGAAGAGAAGAATGGCGTCTAAAGCTATGTGAATATTTTGAACTAGCGAAACTAACAGAATCAATAAGAACTTCGAGAAATAAAATTTTTAAAGAATGGGATGTTTTTGAAAATTACATGATGTCGTATGTTTCCAATGATTGCTCTTGGTTGAGCATAGACTAAATTCCACTGAGATAAGAGAAAAGGTTCCCGCAGAACAGGAAAGGACACAGAAAGTCTAAGAAATGAGAACATAGGAACCGCATAGTGGTAGAAGGAAGTCATTAAACAAATCAGGGAATAAAACTAGAGAATAGGCACAGAAAACAGAGTAAGAGTAGTGAGGAGAAATCGATAAGGTGAAGATAAAACGAACTCTTATTAGATTTATATGTTTAAAAGAATGTTGATGATGTTTTGTAATTCCTAAAAACCTGCATGTCGTTGATAAGATTTTTAGTTAAACTTTCTATTTTCCCACATCTTTTTTCTTGTTTTTCTTTTCTATTTTCTTCTTGTGTACATTCTTTTTCTTCCATAACAGAACAATGTGTGTGATTATGTGTAGTTTTTAATGTGTAAATAGAGATTATTTAATAGTGACAAAAAAGTAACAAAATCTGTACAATTGCTTCTACTATTTCATTTGGATTTCTAATCTTTCTGCCATTGGAAATCTTGAAGGCCCCTTTCCAAAACGAAATTTCTTTTCCCATGTCGTGGGATGCATCTAGCAAGATGCTCTCTCACACCAACCGTTTAAAAGTCCACCTGTTGACCCAAAGTGGGCTTTCCTGATGGTGGAAAGAAACACCACATCCCTTTGCTGGGATGAGGCCAAGGGGAGCTCAAGCCCGCCTCTTCCAAGGGAGAACAGCTGGCCTGGTCTGCTCCCGCCCTTCAATATTTGGGGGTGAGGGCGGTGGGGCGAGCGTTGCGCCTGCTTGCTCTGAAGTGGAAATGGCGTCCCCTTTCACCAGGAGTTCTCTTCGGACCCAGACATCCCCTTGCTGAACAAGAGCCCCAAGAAGACAGGTTGCAACCATCGGCAGGCGATGAAGAAGTGCTTCGCCTGCTCAAGAAAGGCCACCGCCTTCAAAACTGCCATCCCTCAGCGGCCGGCCAGCGCAAAGACTCATCAGGTGACATCTTTATATATATACATATATATATTTATTAGGGGACGCGGGTGGCACTGTGGGTTAAACCACAGAGCCTAGGACTTGCTGATCAGAAGGTCGGCGGTTCGAAACCCCGCGACGGGGTGAGCTCCCATTGCTCGGTCCCTGCTCCTGCCAACCTAGCAGTTCGAAAGGACATCAAAGTGCAAGTAGATAAATAGGTACCGCTCCGGTGGGAAGGTAAATGGTGTTTCCGTGCGCTGCTCTGGTTTGCCAGAAGTGGCTTAGTCATGCTGGCCACACGACCTGGAAGCTGTACACCGGCTTCCTGGCCAGTAAAGCGAGATGAGCGCTGCAACCCCAGAGTCGGCCACGACTGGACCTAATGGTCAGGGGTCCCTTACCTTTACCTTATATATTTATTGTTTTTTAAACATCATTTTCAGCAATTATTAAACATACTTTTATATCTTATACAATTTTTTTCCCCACTTCTTTCCCACTTAATTTACATTTCTTACTTTCACTATTACATTTAAATCTCATAACTAATATCTCTCTTCTTTCTCCTCCTTGCAATATTTCATATATTCCTCCTTCTTGTAGTCCTACTAGCGTAATTTGTTGATTACAGCTGCTCTTCAAATAATTCGTAAATTTCTTTCAATCTTCTGTGAATCTCTGGTCCCGCAGGTTTCGAATCCTTCCTGTCATTTTATCCAATTCTGCGCAGTCCATTAATTTTGTCTGCCTTTCTTCTTTCGTCGCATCAGGTGACATCACCCATCCCCCAGAGGCGCCCAGCTTCAGCCATGCCCGGAAACCGCATCATGCGCCCAGCTACGTCCGTTCCTGGAAGCCACATTATGAAGCCCCAGGTAGGTTTTTTTTTTTTGGGGGGGGAACTTTGCTCGGCTAATGTGCAAAGTGTTGGTGAGCACATGGCATGGTGCATTATGCTGCCAGCTTGTGCCTGAAGACAGGGAACCCAGGCAGGTCTTTCTCTCTTAGACACCCTTCCCTTCTCAGTGCGCTTCCTATCTTGGCCTGGAGCCAGACCTACGTGCATTGTACAACCCCCAATTGTCTTCTCCACCTCAGGCTTCTTATATACAGTCATAACACGGGTTGTGTTATGGTTGCATGTTTTCGGGTTGGGGCTTCAGGTTGCATGTTTTCGGGTTGGGGCTGCCGAAACCTGAACGGGTTACTTCCAGGTTTCGGCAGTCGTGCATGTGCAGAAGCGCTAAATCGTGCTTTGCACATGCGCAGAAGCGCCGAATCGCAACCCGCGCATGCGCAGATGAGCAGATCCCGCATGGATCACGTTCGCAACCCAAGCATCCACTGTATTTACTATTGGTCCTTAAAGATCTTAAGCATGAGTGTGTGTGAGTCTGCAGCTGTTTTTTTGTTTTGCTGTCAGTGGGTTTTTTTAACCTCAAGATTCCTTCCTCTCGTCTGCCTTCTTTATTTCCAGCTGATTAATTGCTCTTCCCATGGCTAGATTTCCATTGAAGAATTCTAATTTCATGGAATCATAGAATTGTAGCATTCGAAGGGACCCCTAGATGAGATTCATTGAGGAATCGCAGCTAAAGCGTCTCTGACAGATGGCCATTCGACCTCTGCTTAAAAAACATCAAAGGAAGGAGAGAAACGCAATGGAATACAAATAAATTAATAAAATTAATAACAGCCCAATATCACTTTTATGATCTCAGCAGGGTGCAACAGGGTTAACCCTGTATATGGTGGAATCTATAAAATCTGCACCGCTGGTCCCCAGTGAGGCACATTCTGCTGATTCAAGAGGTCTTCACAAGAAGCCAGGCCAGAGGACTGGAAAAAACAGGTGGACCTTCTTAGAAAAGATCTGATGATGTTTCTCTCGACTTTGCAGGCAGCCTGGGAACCCGAAGGAAGCGACAAGACTGCCGCTGGTCCTCATGCTCACGCAGCCCCTGAGACCGGCTCACCGAAGGCCGAGATCCCTACGTGGCAGGAAGAAGTCATCGCCAGCCGGGTTGGTGTAGAGAAGGTTAGTGCCGCCGGTTCCTCCGTTACGGGTCCAGTAGCGTGGGGTTTGGGTTCGGCCAAGAGCAGCCCTGCGGAAATCCAACTCCGATTTTTAATAGCGCTCATTTCTGCACTCGTTTCTTTACTTTTTTTTAAATTAAATTTTTATTAAGGTTTTACAAGAGAAAAAAGTAGAGATTTACAGAATAAAAAAGAAAATCCACAGATAAAAATAAACAATACAAAAAAAGAAAGCGTACAAAACACACAAAAAACAGCTAATTAAAAAAGAAGAGAAATTAAAAAAATAAAACAAATCCATTTTTCTCAACATCCTCAGAGTCATTTGCTTGTATCCTTGACCTCCTCACACCTCCCCCTTTTTGTATTCCCATTTACGTACTTAATTCAGCAAATTCTTACCCTTTTTCAGATATCTTAACTTTGTATCATAACATATTATACCCGAATATTTTCAACCGTTTATCAGTACATTTTTTACATAATCTTATTAACTTTGGTCGCTAGTTACCACTTATTGCCAATCCAAGCATAGTTTTAACATTCATTAATTTTACAGTATTTCCAAAGATAGTCTTTAAATTTCTTCCAGTCTTCTTCCACCAACTCTTCTCCCAGGTCTCGGATTCTGCCAGTCATTTCCGCCAATTCCATATAGTCCATCAACTTCATCTGCCACTCTTCCAGGGTGGGTAGCTCTTGTGTCTTCCAATACTTTGCGATGAGAATTCTTGCTGCTGTTGTTGCATGCACTCGTTTCTTTACTCAAGGAAATAATTTTTTCTATCAACGCGGGATTGCCATTTCCCCAGAGTGTGTCACAGTCTTCCACCTTGCCCCTTCGTCCGCTAAATGCTTCTTTTCACTCTGAATGGAGTGTTCGTAACCTGAAGGAGCATCTCCACCCCCATCGTTCTGCCAAGACACTGAGGTCCAGCATCAAGGGCCTTCTGGCGGTTCCCTCCCTGTGAGAAGTCAAATTACAGGGAACCAGGCAGGCGGCCTTCTCGGTGGTGGCACCTGCCCTGTGGAACACCCTCCCACCAGATGTTGAAGAGAAAAACAACTACCAGACTTTTAGAAGACATCTGAAGGCAGCCCTGCTTAGGGAAGCTTTTAATGTTTAATAGATTATTGCATTTTAATATTCTGTTGGAAGTCGCCCAGAGTGGCTGGGGAAACATAGCCAGATGGGCAGGGTATAAATAATAAATTATTATTATTATTATTATTATTATTATTATTATTATTATTATTATGGTTTTTGCTGAAAAGCCACATAAATTTGAGATTGAGATGTACAGTGAGATCAAGGAAGGGAAGGTTTACAACGAGGGCAGCAATAGAGCTGTTAAACTGGAAGCAGATGGAAGCGCTGGGCAATGTTGATAAGATGCAATTGCTCTCGTTGTTCAGGTGTCATCCATACTGACGCCTGCCGTGTCCAATAACTGTGTAAATATTCCGCATGGTACAGGAATGCGCTTCACAATTACGGTTCTCATTGGCTGCCGCCGTTGTACGGCACTGTCACACAGAATCGCAGAGTTGCAATGGGTTCCAAGGTCCAACCCTGTGCCCTCACAGCTGGAGAATCCCTTCTCCACCACCCAGAAGTTTTCCTAGCAGCTTCCTAGAGGGTGTTAGCCGAAGAACTGGGCCCCTCCCTGAGACCAATTACCAACCAGCTGGCACCCTCCAGATCCTGTGCACTATCACTCCCATCGGCCACAACCAGTGTGGTCAAGGATGTGGGCAGTTTTGGACCACGTCCTCTGCAAGGCATCACGCTGGGAAAACCCCCTGTGGCCACTGCGATTCTGAAAGGTCTCTCGCTTTACCCGTCTTTGCCTTTCTAGATCCTCTTTCTGAATGCTCGCGAGCGAGACTCTCACACAGCCATTTTGCTGACCAGCTGCTCTGACGGGAACATCTACGCGTGGACGTTCGGCGGCAAAGGAGGGATGCTGGGCAAATTCCGAGGAGGCCACGGACAGGCCCAGGACACCGTGGTCTGTTCCATGAACACGGATGACAAGAACCTAGTCCTCTTCACTGGGGATTCCTTGGGCTACTTGAAGGTCAGTGCTCCCACTTCCCTGTGGATTAGGGACTAGGCGGTTGATGGCTCCATATTCTGGGTATGGTACCTCCAACTCCTGGCTGCCTGTTTGCTTTGGTGCCCTCCAGATGTTCTGGACTGTACCAGCAACAACAACAACAATTTATTATTTATACCCCACCCATCTGGCTGGGTTTCCCCAGCCACTCTAGGCAGCTCCCAATCAAGTGTTAAAAACAATACAGCATTAAACAGGTGGACTTCTGGAACAGATTCTGTTCGACTTTTGAGGTACGGCTGTATTTCGTATCCTGCCCTTCCTCCTGATGCAGTTTCAAAACAATTATTTATTTGCATTATATTTGCTCTTTTTTATTTTTTACCATTCCTCTGGATTTTCTTGCAGGGCGTTCACACACCTCTCTGTTAACCTCTTGTACTTTGCTAATTTTCCGATTCATTTCTCTGTGGCTTTCCAGACTGCAAACAGTCCTATTCTTTTTTTTAAAAAGCGGATTTGTTGCACTAGGGCAACAGAGGCCTTTTTATCCACTATTAGCTGCGCAAGCCTAAAGTTCTGGCATTTTCTTGAATCTCTTCTGCAACGTACCGAGAAGGCTGGAGGCACGCCTAGCGCGGAAAAATTCCAAGTCAGGCTCCTCTGATCACCATTCCTTCCCCCTTTCCTAGATCTGGGATATCATGAATTACTGCACACCGAGAGGGGAGATAGACCCTGAGTCAGAGATTAGCGATGAGAATCTTCCGCAGCCGAGCCAGAACTCTTTTCGCGGCTTAATCCCCGATTACTGCAGAATTCCTTCGGACTTCAGTTCCTCTGGTATAACCGAAGAGGTTAGAAGCCTGACATCCTTTTTCCAGAGAGGTACCAAGCTGTACCAATGGGACTGCGTGAGAGGAAGTGTTTGGGCAACTTGGCACATGTTGGATTGTTTGATTATTTAATAATGACAGCTTTCTCCATTTTATTGTTGATTCTACTTCGCCGTCTGAACCCAGAACACTCCTTTATCTCATGCATCCCAGACATAAAGTCTGTGAGTCTTGGTAGCTTTTATCCCATCTCCCACAAGACTCAGAAGGGTCCTCTCTCACCCCACAAGATTTTCCCCCAAACCAGGAACTATTCCCAGCAATAATAATAATTTATTATTTATACCCCACCCATCTGGCCGAGTTTCCCCAGCCACTCTGGGCGGCTTCCAATTGAGTGTTAAAAGCAATACAGCACTAAATAATAATAATAATAATAATAATAATAATAATAATAATAATAATAATAATTTATTTATACCCCACCCATCTGGGCGGCTTCCAACAAAATATTAAAATACCGTAATACATCAAACACTAAAAGCTTCCTTAAACAGGGCTGCCTTCAGATCTTAAAGATAAGATAGCTGCTTTTCCCCTTCACATCTGCAGGGAGGGCGTTCCACAGGGCGGGCACCACCACTGAGAAGGCCCTCTGTCTGGTTCCCTGTAACCTCACTTCTCGCAAAGAGGGAACCACCAGAAGGCCCTCGGAGCTGGACCTCAGTGTCCGGGCTGAATGATGGGGGTGGAGACGCTCCTTCAGGGATACAGTACCGAGGCCATTTAGGTCTGCCGCCTTCCTGATGACGGGCTTCAGCATCCGGTGTAACAGGGGCCTCTTTAAATTTCTGCGGCAGGAACACGAGGGCTGGTTCACCTCTCTGATTCCCCCCGTCTGCCTGAGCTCCTGGAGGGGACACTTGAAGAACGTGGGCAGCATCAAATACGTGGAGAGATTCAGGGCGATTCTCACTTCCAGCCACGACAGCACAATCAAGCTCTGGATGCTCTCGGGGAGACACGTGGGTGAGGCATTTTCTCTCGGATGGTGTCGTGGGAGACCAGGAGGCTGGTCCGGGGCAGGGGAGCAGAGCGACGGAATCATTGGGTCATCCCCCGAGGGTCATCCAGCCCAACCCGCTGCAATGCCGGAAGTCCATTCGCCCTGAGCTGCTGCAGTCGGGCAGCAGAAAGAAAAGGAACTGCCCACATCTCCAAACCTGCACCACGTCGATGTGCCTGTAGCTCTGGGGTGGGAGGAAGGTGTGTGGCCTGGGGAAGTTTTCAGGGGCCAGATAGAAGGCTTGGGAAGGCCACATTTAGGGCCCAGGCCTGAGGACCCCATTGACAGTGAGTGATTCCTGGAGGCCCAGGAAGTTTTCTTCTCTGCACTTTGAATCAGGGCCGGATTTAGGTTTGATGAGGCTCTCAGCTCCTGAAGGTAATGGGGCCCTTTCTATGTCCAGCTGTCCTTTGTCAACAACAAATTGTTGCTGTTTTTTGTGTTGAATATATGCTATATGGTAATGTGTGGACCTAATAGGTATCTAAAGTCATTTGCACATAACAAAATATGTATTTTATCAAAGTAATTTACGATATGATAATCTTTATTGTCATTGTCCCATACAGAACAACGAAATTGAAAAAATCTACACCAGACATTTAAAAACCAACAAGCCTGCTATCCCAGCTATCCCAGCCTGGTTGACCCCCTAAAAACTCTGATATCCCATAACTGAATACAATATACTCCCACAGAGACTACCTTACACTGCGTTTAAAACCAAAATCGCACTTGGATAGAAGCTCTTTCTCAGGTGGCTAGTCCTAATCTTTATAAGGTGGGGGGTGCTCATCTGCCGCATATGATCTGGTTGATATTCCTGCATCGCAGGGGGTAATAATAATAATAATAATAATAATAATAATAATAATTTATTATTTATATCCCGCCCCTCTGGCTGGGCTTTCCCAGCCACTCTAGGCGGCTTCCAACAAAATATTAAAATAGTCTATCAAACATTAAAAGCTTCCCTAAACGGGGCTGCCTTCAGATGTCTTCTAAAAGACTGGTAGTTGTTCTTCTCTTTGACATCTGGTGGGAGGGCGTTCCACAGGGCGGGGGCCACTACCAAGAAGGCCCTCTGCCTGGTTACCTGTAACTTGGCTTCTCGCAGCGAGGGAACCACCAGAAGGCCCTCGGAGCTGGACCTGCGGGTCTCTTCCAACTCCATGATTCTATGATAGGACCCTTGACACACACCCCTTTGACACTTTCCACAGCAAGGCAATCCTGCTTCTGCCCTGAGAACGGCTGGATTCTCTGACTAATGCATGCAATGCAAAGAAAGAAAGTTTGCATACGTTTTCTTAGATTGCAAACTGTCTTCAGCTAGCTAGGCAAATGGCCAACCAACTATGTAGGGCAGACTCCCTTTCACCACTGGAAGTTGTGCTCAGACTCTAATTTGCCCTCAGGGATATATCACTAGGGGCAAGTTCTAAGCTTCTCTCGAAACCTTGGTCTATTTTCCGTGGCCATTAGGGACTGGAAACTGGCTAAAAATAACACCAGGCTGAGATTTCCCGAGGCGATGACTTTTGCAGCCAGTACCAAAATCCAGTGTCTAGTGTGTGCGTGTTCTGCTTTGGGTTGTGATTTGGCAAAAGTGAGGGTGCTCAGATTAGGTGCTTCTCTCGCAGGGACATTTGGGCAGGCGGTGTGGAGGCTGGAATTGCAGACCATGATGACGGCAGAAGTGCCTGAGGACATCCGCCGAACAGGCTCCCTGCAGACCCTGAAGGTCCTGAACGAAGGCCGGCAGCCCCACTGGGAGTGAGTAAACAGGCGGACGCCTTTTCTTGGCCCTGCAGTGGAGGGGCCCGTTTGCTGCAATCTTGCACCTGCAGCACGGAAAATAGTTCCCCCCCCCCGAGCGCTATGGAGAACACAGCCGCTAGTTGCTGCTAGAAACAGCATCCCCTCCAACATTTCTCCAATGAAAAAAGGGACGTCCTAAGGAAAAGCGAGACATTCCGGGATCAAATTGTGGGAAGCTTGGGACTTCCGGTCCGCTGCCAAGGGAAATGGCGGCGAGCTCCGTGTCGTCCTATTAAGGAAGGACACGGTCCAGGCTGTCAGGGCTTTGGGGGTGAGTGCCAGGGCTAGGCGCCCCCCGAAAAATCCCCACGGAATATTGGGGACTCCGGAGGTCCAGCGGAGCATTGGTAACTCGCCGTAATCTGACCTCCTGGCTGCCGGTGCTGCGTCGGGAACGAAGAGGCTTGAGTCCGCTCACGGCTCTAACGCACCCTGCAGCCAAAGCCACACACCGCGACCGTAAGCGGCAGATTTTCCAATTAAGAGGTAAAGGGGACCCCTGAACATTAGGTCCAGTCGTGGCCGACTCTGGGGTTGGGGCGCTCATCTTGCCTTACTGGCCGAGGGAGCCGGCGTACAGCTTCCGGGTCATGTGGCCAGCCTGACTAAGCCGCTTCTGGCAAACCAGAGCAGCGCACGGAAACGCCGTTTACCTTCCTGCCGGAGCGGTACCTATTTATCTACTTGCACTTTGGCGTGCTTTCGAACTGCTAGGTTGGCAGGAGCAGGGACTGAGCAACGGGAGCTCACCCCGTCGTGGGGATTCGAACCGCCGACCTTCTGATCGGCAAGTCCTAGGCTCTGTGGTTTAACCCACAATGCCACCCTCGCCCCATTTTTAAGAGGTACAAACCGAAAGTTACATTACCTAAACGTAACCCGAGGGTCCACCGTAACAAGAAGTTTACTCACATTTCAGTCCACGATTTGATTCCTGAAAGGCAGGCTTTACTTGGTAGTTACATCAAGAAGCAGTGTGATTTCATCTCATATAGTAGGGATACTGAACTCATGTGCTGCTGGCTGAGAGCCAGCAGACAGCAAAATTACATCAAGAGAATACAAAATGGCTGCAGGAGAGCATCATGGCAGCAAGAGAGAGAACAAGATAACTTCAAGACGACAAGAAGACAAAACTGCAAGACTAAACTAGACTGAACTGAGAAAGCGGCTTCGTGACCTGGCTTTTTTATGGAGTCAGCCCGGCCTATGCCCATCTCCCAGGTCACATGAAGGGAATGTTGCATTTGACTGTACCAATGGATCACATCCCACACAAATCAGAAAGCAGGATGGGTTCTGGAAAATAGGGACACTTGGAGGGTCTGGGATTAACAGTTAAAGGCCTGGTTGAAGAGGAATGTTTTCCCCTGGTGCCTAAAGACAGGTAACAAAGGTGTCAGAGCATCCCACAAGTGAGGAGCCACCACAGAAAAGGCCCTGTTCTGGTGCTGCCACCGAGGGACCTCTCACAGAGGCACATGGAGAAGGTGCTTGTTTGCATGCACCAGGGTCATTATTTCTCTCCCCCCCGCCCCGTTCCTGCTTGCAGGAGCACCCGCAACATCGTGCAGACGCTGAGCCAGCAGAGGAGGCAGCAGTCCATGCTGATGGATTTCCTGCACGTCAAGTCGTCCCACGACGCTGCCAGCAAGATGCAGGAAATGATGCATAAAGAGACGCCAATCATCCAGATCACAGACGAGCAAATTGAGGCCTCTTATCAGCAGTGGGAAGAGTTTGGGAAGCTGGTGAGGAAGATCTCTTGCTTCTTGGCGGGGTGGGGCGGGTCATCTGCTGTCTAAAAAGTGACCAGAGCACATGGGAGAGGGCAGGGTACCTGTTTGTCCTGTTCCAGAACCGAGCTGCCTGCGACGTGATGGGTCAGTTGGCGGAATCCACGCCTATCTCTCAGTCGGGTTGTCAGTGGCATCGCTAGAAGGCTCCACAATAGCATCCGAGTGGCCTGAGCATTTTAATTTCAAATATTCTGATTACTTCCACTTTTAGTTAAGTTTTTATATTTATTTACTTGATGGGGGCGGCAGCTGCCCCCCCGGCTACGCCCAGCCAATGAGCGCTAAAACATCACTCAGTGCCATCCACCCATTGAAACTTACAACTTACGGAGCTGGACAGGGCTTCCAGATGAAGGCCTTGATGTGGCATGGAATTGAAGAGTTGGAAGGGTCCCCTGGGGGTCATCTAGACCAACCCCCTGCAATGCAGGATTCATGACTACAGCATCTGTGGCAGGTTTGTTTAAACCTTTGTTTAAAACCTCCGAATGAAGCCCACCACCCTCTGAGGGAATCTGTTGCACTGTCAAACGGTTCTTGTGGTCAGAAAGTTATCATATTCATATATATATATATATATATATATATATATATATATATATAACAAATAAAAATATATATTGATTCTATCCTATACTGAAATGTTTAAATCTTTCTTTGATTGTCCTTGAATCCTCCTGCCACACTTGCCATCCTCTCCTGCCATGCCAGGGTGGCATGTCACACCCTTTGAGAACTGCTGCTCTATGGTGTTAACCCCTTCATGCAGTAATTGGACTTAAGCACGTTGGTTATCGGACGCTGGCTATCTCACAGAAAGGAGATTCCAGCCCAAGCATTAGGAAGAGCTTTCTGACGCTACAAGCCATTCGACAGTGGAATGGACTCGCTTGGAATAATAATAATAATAATAATAATAATAATAAAAAAAAAAATAAAAATAATAAAATAATAAAATAAAAATTAAAAAATAAAATTTTATTTATATCCTGCCCTCCCCAGCCGAAGCCTGGCTCAGAGCGGCTAACAACAGTAAAAGTAACACAGTTTACATAAAATTACAGTCAATTAATTGAAATGCATTGTAAAATCAATTCATTCTAAAATCAATTCAAAAGGTGGAAGGAGGTGGGCTCTCCTTCGTTGGTGTTTTTAAAGCAGAGGTTGGATGGTCACCTGTCAAGGATGCTTTAGTTGTCGCTCCTGCATTGCCAGGGTTGGGATGGATGGCCTTTGGGGGTCCCTTCCAACTCTGCGGTTCTATGGCTCCAAGGCATGCAGGGCAGGGCAGGGGCAGGAAAGGCAGGTGGGACCATTGGGTAGCTCAGGGGAGGGGAGCCAGAGGCAGGGGAAGGGAGGAGGGCCCAGCTAAGCGACTTCTCTGGCTTAAATCCCTCGGTGAGCGCAGAAGAGCGATATCCTGGGCAGCGCCTACAAGCAGAAGTTTCCGCGCCCCGTCTTGAAGCAGCTCCCGGAAATGAAGGCCTACGTAGCCCACAAGGACCAGGTAAGTGAGCTCCAGGAGAAGATGAGAGTCGGCGGGGTGAAGGGGTGGTGGGAGCTCACATAACCCCATGCCCTTTAACGTCTCCGATGAAAATAGCGACGTCCTAAAGAAAAAGTCATATGGTTCAAGCTATGGTTTTCCCAGTAGTAATAATAATAATTTAATAATAATTTATTATTTGTACCCCGCCCATCTGGCTGGGTTTCCCCAGCCACTCTGGGCGGCTTCCATAGAAACCAAAAATACACTAAAATATTACACATTAAAAACTTCCCTGAACAGGGCTGCCTTAAGATGTCTTCTGAATGTCAGGTAGTTGTTTATCGCTTTGACATCTGTTGGGAGGGCGTTCCACAGGGCGGGCGCCACTACCGAGAAGGCCCTCTGCCTGGTTCCCTGTAGCTTTGCTTCTCGCAATGAGGGAACCACCAGAAGGCCCTCGGCGCTGGATCTCAGTGTCCGGGCAGAACGATGGGGGTGGAGACGCTCCTTCAGGTATACTGCACCGAGGCCGTTTAGGGCTTTAAAGGTCAACACCAGCACTTTGAATGGTGCTCGGAAACGTACTGGGAGCCAATGTAGGTCGTTCAAGACCGGTGTTATGTGGTCTCGGCGGCCACCCCCAGTCACCAGTCTGGTTGCCGTATTCTGGATTAGTTGTAGTTTCCGAGTCACCTTCAAAGGTAGCCCCACGTAGAGTGCATTGCAGTAGTCCAAGCGAGAGATAACCAGACCATGCACCACTCTGGCAAGACAGTCTGGGGCAGGTAGGGTCTCAGCCTGCATACCAGGTGGAGTTGGTAGATAGCTGCCCTGGATACAGAATTGACCTGCGCCTCCATGGACAGCTGTGAGTCCAAAATGACGTGATGTACGGAAGTGAGAGCTGGACCATAAAGAAGGCTGATCGCCGAAGAATGGATGCTTTTGAATTCTGGTGCTGGAGGAGACTCTTGAGAGTCCCATGGACTGCAAGAAGACCAAACCTCTCCATTCTGAAGGAAATCAGCCCTGAGTGCTCACTGTAAGGACAGATCCTGAAGCTGAGGCTCCAAGACTTTGGCCACCTCATGAGAAGAGAAGACTCCCTGGAAAAGACCCTGATGTTGGGAAAGATGGAGGGCACAAGGAGAAGGGGATGACAGAGGACGAGATGGTGGGACAGTGTTCTCAAAGCTACCAGCATGAGTTTGACCAAACTGCGGGAGGCTGTGGAAGACAGGGGGGCCTGGCGTGCTCTGGTCCGTGGGGTCACAAAGAGTCGGACACGACTAAACAACAACAACAATGGCTTCTCATTCTTCGCTGGGGGTATCTGCATTCCACCTGAAAGTCAGTGAGCTGTGATTGCAAATTGATATGCCGGTTTGTTGCTCTGGTCTCCTTCCACAATTCCGCATTACTGTTTCCTTTGTTGCTTAACCTGCTGTTTCCCATACTTGCACTGTTTGCATGCAATAAAGAATGAGAGAGAGATTTATTTCCCAAGCACGGAAATGGGTAAACTCTGCAGAAAAGGTTCAGTTTGCTTTGAGTGACCCTAATAGCTTTGTGGCACATAAAGTGGCTGTTTATGCACTGGCAGCCAGAAAGAAAGAAAGAAAGAAAGAAAGAAAGAAAGAAAGAAAGAAAGAAAGAAAGGGATGAGGAATGGGACAGTTGGATAATACAGGGTGATTTATAATGAAGTATACAGTTTCAACGCACTATAAAAAAAGACTGTAATATATCTTATGTTACCTGTAACAGAATTGTAGAGAAATGTTTAAAGTTGTTTTTTTTAGAAACAGTCACAGATGTTCTATGTGTGCAGCCTTTGTCACACGACACACATCGAATCGGTAATCCATTTCTGCCCAAACACGACTCACCCTATGCATTGATTTTCCTGGACTTCATTGAATTGCAGTGCAAACACTATTGATGACTTCTTCCAATATACATGGTCGTCCAGGACTTCTAAGTTTGCAGCCCGTAGTTTCAAACTTCTTATGCCAATCCTAGATACATTTTCTGCTTGGAGGTTTCCCCCCTGAATCGCGATCTAAAATGCCGTCACACAACAGTTACAGATTCCGTTTTGCTAAATTCAAGAACACAAAATTCCCTCTCCACTGCAGACGCAGCCATTTTGCCTGACTAGTCACGTGACACATGCGCTATCGCCTACGTCACTTCCCTCAGTAGCGGAACACAAATTTATGAGTACATCTCCCTCATGGTTTACAGTTGTGGTCCATGTCGTCGCCTGTTACTGTCTTACAGCATCTGGAAACTGTATACTTCATTATGAATCACCCTGTATTGCCATAAGTTGCTTCGGAGATTCTGAGGTTTAACCAGAAGCTGAGCTAGGTTTGAGCTTGTTGATGACAACCCTGCTTCCACCCCCTCATATTACTGATGAATATATATATATATATGATTATATCAGTAATTATATTATTTAATAATAATGATGATAATTTTTATTTATTTATATCCTGCCCTCCCCAGCCAAAGCTGGGCTCAGAGCAGCTAACAACAATAAAAATAGCACAGTTTACATAAAATCACAGTCAATTAATTGAAATACATTCTAATCAATTCAGAGGCCTGGCGGAACAGCTCTGTCTTGCAGTCCCTGCAGCAAGATGTCAAGTCCTGCAGGGCCCTAGTCTCTTGTGACAGAGCGTTTCACCAGATCGGGGCCACAGCCGAAAAAGCCCTGGTTCTGGTTGAGGCCAGCCTAACCTCCCTGTGGCCTGGGATCTCCAAAATGTTTTTGTTTGAAGACCGTAAGGTCCTCCGTGGTACATACCAGGAGAGGCGGTCCCGTAGGTACGAGGGTCCTAATTGTAAGTTTTTAGGTTGCTGTACTGCAAAATTGCAATGAAATTGTTATAGCCTTTGGCTCGTGCAAAAATAAACTGATTGGATTTTTAAAAACAAAGAATGAAATAAAAAGAAGGGGAGAAAACACTTGTTGTTGTTTAGTCATTTAGTCGTGTCCGACTCTTCGTGACCCCCTGGACCAGAGCACACCAGGCACTCCTGTCTTCCACTGCCTCCTGCAGTTTGGTCAAACTCATGCTGGTAGCTTCGAGAACACTGTCCCACCATCTCATCCTCTGTCGTCCCCTTCTCCTTGTGCCCTCCATCTTTCCCAACATCAGGGTCTTTTCCAGGGAGTCTTCTCTTCTCATGAGGTGGCCAAAGTCTTGGAGCCTCAGCTTCAGGATCTGTCCTTCCAGTGAGCACTCAGGGCTGATTTCCTTCAGAATGGAGAGGTTTGTTCTTCTTGCAGTCCATGGGACTCTCCAGAGTCTCCTCCAGCACCAGAATTCAAAAGCATCCATTCTTTGGTGATCAGCCTTCTTGATGGTCCAGCTCTCACTTCCATACATCACTACTGGGAAGACCATAGCTTTTACTGTATGGACCTTTGTTGGCAAGGTGATGTCTCTACTTTGGGCTAAAACGGGGTTGGAGATCCACAGGGCTCTCTTGGGCTCCCTGACTGAGTCCTCCTCTCTTGGCTCCCTACAGCCTCGTATCTACCGCTGCATCCAGTACACAGACCTCCAGCCCATGTTCCAGGCATACACCCCGGACCTGGTGACCGAGTCCCTGCAGACCCAGGCTGCGATAGAGCACCGGGCAACCCGGAGAGCCAAGCGCTGGGCAACCCTCAAAGGCGTCGTCAAGCCCACCCTCAAGAGCTTCCTGTTGCGCAAGCGAGTTATGGAGCCCAAGGAATGAGCTGCAAGTTGCGGCGAGCGCTCCGAGGCGCGAGGCAGCGGCTTTCTCGTCACAAGGGCCGCTGTTGGCTTGGGGGGGCCGGGAGTGATTTGAGGCCCTCTCCCTTCTTCGGCTCCCCCCGATTTCCAGATCCTCCTAGAAGCTGGCATTGGATGTGTCCGACCCTTTGAAATAAACAAATTGTTGGAAATTTGTGGCTTGTTCTTTTCCCTGTTAAGTATGGGGTGGGGAGCTTTCTGCAATGGAGAGTTCTGGTGACAAACAGATGATGTGTGTGGCGATCACACACAGGGCCCCCAGACGTTTGACGGTCTATTGACGGTCTACGATAGCTTTTTCCACTGCCACCACCCCGTATCTCACGGGGACACATGGAGTCCAGTCAGTTGTTAACATAAACAAATACCGTATTTTTCGCCCTATAGGACACACTTTTTCCCCTCCAAAAATGAAGGGGAAATCTGGGTGCGTCCTATGGGGCGAATGCAGGCTTTCGCTGAAGCTTGGAGAGCGAGAGGGGTCGGTGCGCACCGACCCCTCTCACTCTCCAGGCTTCGGGAACACATCCGCAGCCTAGGCAGCCCTGTGGGAGGTCCCGCAGGGATGTTTAGGCTGCGGATAGCAGCCTGCTTCCCGGAGCGTCGGGCGCTCTGCTTTCAGGGCGCCCGGCGCTTCCGGAACACATCCGCAGCATGGGGAGCCCTGCAGGAGTTCCCCGCAGGGCTCCCCACGCTGCGGATAGCAGCCTGCCGCCCGGTGGGTGGGGCGCCCTGAATCAGAGCGCCCCTCGCGCTGGGCAGACATCGGCCAGCCCCACAAGCTCGGGGGACAGCAGGGAGGCGCAGCGCCGCCATCCCGCTGTTCCTCGACCTGGTTCGGTTTCTCCGACCTGCTTTTTTTGGGGGAAATAAAGGAATAAATTTTTTCCTTTACTTCCCCCCCAAAAAACTAGGTGCGTCCTATGGGACGGAGCGTCCTATGGGACGAAAAATACGGTAATCAAGTTTATTTTTAAATGCAGGAACAAGCTTATGGTTACAGCTAACTTTACTTGGCAGTTTCTTATTCTTAGTTCCTAACAACTCCAAACTGATTATTCCAACTATCTGACTCCACCTAACAATTCCTCTCACTCTCTCAAAATACAACTCTACCAACCCACACCTAAACCTCCCTCTTCCTTCTTCAACTCCCAAGCCTCAACTCCCAACTCCCAAACCTCAACCGACTTTCAAAACCTCCCACTCTAACTTTTATTCCCCCCTTGCATTCTCACTGGCCAATCACATCACACCCATTTTAACCCTTTCCTTATGACCCATCCTTGGAGGCAAATGCCACAATGTGCTTCACTACAGAAGGCTGTGGAGCATGTTCCAGGCAGGGGCAGAGGAAGGGGGGTGCGGTGGGGGCAGATTGCCCCGGGTATCTTTGCTGAGGGGGGTGACATTGGTGCACCGCCTGCCCGTGATTTCCAAGCTTACCCTAAGCTGTCAAAACGACCCCAAGCTGTCAAAATGTCCGCCATAATTATAATAATAATAATAATAATAATAATAATAATAATAATAATAATAATTATTTATACCCCACCCATCTGGCTGGGTTTCCCCAGCCACTCTGGGCGGCTTCCAACAGAATATTAAACTACAACAGTCTATTAAACATTAAAAGCTTCCCTAAACAGGGCTGCCTTCAGATGTCTTCTAAAAGTCTGGTAGTTGTTTTTCTCTTTGACATCTGGTGCGAGGGTGTTCCACAGGGTGGGTGCCACTACCGAGAAGGCCCTCTGCCTGGTTCCCTGTAACTTGGCTTCTCGCAGCGAGGGAACCGCCAGAAGGCCCTCGGCGCTGGACCTCAGTGTCCGGGCTGAACGATGGGGGTGGAGACGTTCCTTCAGGTATACTGGGCCGAGGCCGTTTAGGGCTTTAACTGTCAGCACCGACACTTTGAATTGTGCTCGGAAACGTACTGGGAGCCAGTGTAGGTCTTTCAAGACTGGTGTTATGTGGTCTTGGCGGCCGCTCCCAGTCACCAGTCTAGCTGCCGCATTCTGGATTAGTTGTAGTTTCCGGGTCACCTTCAAAGGCAGCCCCACGTAGAGCGCATGGCAGTAGTCCAAGCGAGCTCACTCCGCCCCCAGCTGCAGGGCACGCACGCCGCTCTGTGCACCCGAGCGCCTGGGAGGGCACCCTCCATGCCCCAACCCCCTCGGAAGCGCGCCCACCCTGGGCACCATCTCCTAGCGGCAGAGTCCTTTTGCCCTCCCCCCATTACTTTGGGGGAGGGGGCTGCCCCCCAATGTTCAGAAGGGGTGGAGGAGGCCAAGCTGAACAAAGCATGGTGCCAGCAGCCATCTGGCTCCTCCTCTTCCTCTTCCTGCCATGGCAGGGAAGGAAAAGGGAAGCAGCCTGGGTGGTGGTGGTGGCAGAGGAGGAGCCCTGGCGGACCATTGAAGCTACGCTGCTGCTGCATTCAGCTCCTCCAACATCCGATGCCATGCCCATGGCGTCATGAGCTGGGTGACGTTGGCCCCATACATTCTACCTGGGAAGCTGGTGCCTCAGCTCCTCCACAAGGGCCAGCAGCCACTTCTGTGAGCTGACAGGTTTATGAGATTGTGCACGGCACGAAGAGAGTGGATGGAGCATTTTTTCTCTCCTTCTCTCATAACGGCAAAAGCTGAATGAATGAATTTTATTATTACACTCACAGACCAGTTCCGGCTCACTTACAATACCAGGAAAATCATAAAACACAACAGGAATACATTGAATTGCAATTGGGTATAACAGAGACAATACAGATACACTGCTACCTTTGGTTGCGAACGGATCCGTTCCGGAGCCCCGTTCGCAACTTGAAAGGAACGCAACGTATCTGCGCACGCGTGGGTTGCGATTCGTCACTTCTGCACATGCGCGTGACGGCATTTTGCATGTCTGCGCATGTGTGAGCGGCGAAACCCGGAAGCAACCCTTTCCAGTACTTCCGGGTTGCCTGAAAACGTGCAACCTGAAGCAAATGTAACATGAGGTATGACTGTATAGCAGTTAAATATATATATATAATCTTGATCATTAAAATATAACCTAAAATTGTCATTTAAAACCTTAATCATTTTGGTAGTACAGCTTGTTGCCTAAGTTTTATGTTAGTCGCACAGAATTTGGCCACCCTTAGCGTAATCTCTGGATCCCTGTCCTCTAAAAGCTGAATGTTGGAAGATTCAGGGAAGACAAAAGGAAGCAGTTTTGCACGTAGCGCATAGTCAAACTAGGGAACTTGCCTCAACCAGGAGCCAGAGGTGGCCACCAATCTAGGGTTCCTCTGTCAGGAGTTCAGCCTACACTCGAGTAGGACCCTGGTAGAGACACATGCCCGACTGGCATGTTCCCTCCCTCCTGGTCGATCGTTCGGGAGCTTCAAATGCTTTCTTCTGCTCGAACATCACAGAGACCGATGCCAACTGACACCCGCACACTTAGGAATCCGCAGAGTTTGTGCATCATGCGTAACAGACCTCAGCAACTCAGCATTTTGGCTAATCTACTTTATTTACATATAAACACACACGGAGCACTGCAACATGGCTCCCTCTCTCTCTGACATCAGACAGCAAAGAGAAAGAACAATGGACAATGGAGCGGAAGGTCAGCTGCTATCCATCCCTGATTTGGAAGGCGAGGCTTAAACGAGGGCTGGGGGGCGAAGGGCTTGGCAGGTGCTGATGCGCCCCTATGGCCGCCGCCACCACCCCAGACGAGGAACGGCTCAGTGGCCAAGGGGGCACAGAATTGTGCAGATCTGTAATGGAGAAGATCCATTTGGGGTAGCCAAATTTGGGGCTTGCACAGGGTGCCATATTTCCCCACTGGGATGCTGTCTGGCAGAAATTCCTGCTGGAAGGTCCTCCCTCTCCCAGTGGCGTAGCAAGGTAGGGTGGTACCCGGTGCGTGGCGCTATATTGGAGGAATCAAATGAATCAAATGGGATTTAGCTGCCCCATTGTCCCTGGCCCCTAATGGGGCAGTCAGCGTTTGTTTAAAACATCCCTTCACCCACCCCACTCCCGTGATGGGTGAATCATTGCAAAAGACAGCAGTTTACGAGAAAGGAATAAGGAAGTGATCTTGAGAGGGAGACTAATCTTGAAATTTGCTTATAAATCATGTCCCCCAGCGGAGGAACCAGTGGGGTGGAATTCTTGTGATCTTCTTCCTTGCTTGCAAAAATTTTACAATCTTGCCTTGGAAATGCTCATATATCATGCAACAATATTACAAAAGATTACCTCCCCCGCCCTTAAAATTTAAGTGTTTAATTTGAGTCAAGAGTGCAGAACTATCCAACTCTGTTAAACACACAAGCCAATATTTGCAGCCTATTAATGTGCTCAAGGAAATGGAATCTGTAAAATATAGCCACTAATTTTAGCCTTCGGAACAGTGGAAGAACCATAACTAGTACTATTCTAGAAAGAATAGAACAATTCGGACAAGTAGCAGGTTTCAAATTAAATAAGAAAAAAACAAAAATGTAAATGAAAAATATGAACCGAGAGTTGGTTGATACATTGCAGCATCAGAGTGGAATAGAGGTTGTTAAAAAAGTTAAATACCTAGGAATCTGGTTAACATCGAAAAATATAAATTTATTTAAAGACTATTACACACCGGTATGGAATGGTACTAAAAGTGACTTAGAAGTGTGGGGAAGAATGAAACTGTCCTTAATGGGTAGGATTTCAGTTATTAAAATGAGTGTGCTACTGAAAATGTTGTTTTTATTTCAATCAATCCCAATAATTAACAGAGTTGGTATCTTTAGAGAGTGGCAAAAAGCAATTTCAAGATTTATCTGGCATGGGAAGAAGCCAAGAATTAAATTTAAACTGTTAACAGATATAAAAGAAAGAGGAGGATTCTCCCTACCACATTTGAAATTGTATTATGAAGCATCATGCCTTTATTGGTTAAGGGACTGGATATTGTTGGAGAATACAGATCTTTTAGATCTGGAAGGAGTTGACAACAGATTAGGATGGCATGCATATCTATGGTATGGCAAAGTAAAAGTTCATAAAGGGGTAATATAGAAATTATTGTGAAAAGAATTAAGAATAGGTGTTAAGATTTGAATTTATAGCAATAACTATAGTAACAAAATGCATAATTAGAAAGGATTTTAGAAAACCATCAGCTGAGGTTGAAGGAAGTCTTAGGCTGTGATAGCCAAAAATTTTGTAATGATGTTTAAAAGGATGATATGCTGGAAAATATGAGGAAAAACCAATAAAAAATTATTAATATTTTTTAAAAACGAGAAACACTGGACAGAAACTGTAAAATGAGGGCAGGGTCATAACTATGGTGTGGTCTGCTCAAACAATCTATAAAACATACACAAAAATTTCCCCTTCCGTTTAATTTGCATGCAAAAGCCAGGAAAATGTCATTAGAAACTCATCTAGACCCTGCTCCTCCTGGAGACTCATTAGATGACCTTGTTGAGGACAGGAATAACTGGCTCTTGGCGGCCATCAATGAGATTGTGCCTAAGCACCCTCTGCGACCCCGTCGAAACTGGGCCCCTTGGTTTACCGAGGAGCTCCGGAAAATGAAGCGGGATCTCAGACGGCTAGAGTGAGTATGGCGATGGACTTGTGACGGAGCTTCAAGAACACCTTATAGGACGCTTATGAAAGCCTATGAGATGGCTATGAAAGCTGCTAAGAAATCTTACTTCGCAGCTTCCATTGCATCCGCTAGCTCTCGCACGGCACAACTTTTTAGAATAATTAGGTCAATAACGTCCTTAGGAGGACAACCAAATTTAAGCACAAATTCGACCCACAGCTGTGAGGCATTTGCGAGCTTTTTTTGCGGAGATAGTCCTGTTGCTCCGCCGTGAACTCCATGTCAATTTAGATACAGTGACTGAACTGGAGGCCCCTCGACTGTCTTCGGGTCCAGTGTTGGACCATTTTGATTGGATACTCCCTGCTGATGTGGATAGCTTCCTCCAAGCTGGTAGGCCCACCACCTGCCTCCTTGATCCGTGCCCATCTTGGCTGATTAGGGCGTGCCCAAACGTTGCACGGACCCCCCTGGTTGAAATTATCAATTTGTCCCTTGGCACGGGGACATTCCAAGGGGAGTTGAAGGAAGCAGTGGTGTGTCCGCTCTTAAAGATATCATTGCATATCATATCTCTGCATATTCTACAAAAACTATACCATTCAGTATTCCATTCTTGCGTCCATCTAAACTTATTTACACTGTTGAATTTATCTTAATGCTGCCAACATTTTCGTGTGTATGCAATTCCCCCCATATATTCAACAAACTTTTTCCAATCTTCTCTTTTTTTATATAATATTTTTTATTAATTTTCACAATTAAACAGTAAATATAAACCATGGGGAAAAAGAAATAATAAAAAAAATTAGAAAAAAAAATTCTCACGGTATTAGATCCACATTTTGGGATTGCCTCCCCTGGTTCTTTTGAAGCATCTTATATTATACATGTCTATAATTTTCTTATCCTTAATTATTTCCAAATTTAAACATTCTCCTTAATATTACAAGTGTTGTTTTTTTTTTAAAAAAAACCCTGCTATTGTGTTAATATAGTCAATAAACGTTTTCCAATCTTCTCTAAACGTGTGTTCTTCTTGTTCTCTTATTCTTTATGTTAAGTCTGCATATTCTGGCCTGCAAGTTTTTATGGAGTGTGCATTTGAGCTGGTGGCATGCACTGCTCCCGGCTGGAGATGCTATCGGTCGTGTGGCCTTTTCTGGCACATTGCTAAACTCCAAGGATCAAAGTCCAATCTGTCTGGAGAGGGACACTTGTGGCTAATGAAAAGCTAGCATGCGCCACCTTGAGCAGGGAACAACGTCAGCTCTGGAAGCTGCTAATAGAATCCAGTCCTACCCCATTCATTCCCCCATAATGAAGCATGCCTGGCCGGTCACGCGATAGGGCGAAAGATCAACATCAAAGCAGGTGTGATGCAGAAGGTCTGCAATCAGATTCCAAACATTTCTTCCTTTTTCCCAAAATATTCTCTTTTTCTTTTGGAGCTGACATGCTTATAACTTCATTGAACAATGATTGTGCAAACTTCAACTGCACTCCACAGGAAAGGTTAAGTGGCTGAAGGTATTGATCATAGCTGGATTCTGAAAATATTTATTGAGGGTGTTCAAGAGATAGTTTGGGGGATGGCAAGAAAAATTGATGACGTATGCAGAACTGGCTAAATTGACATAGAAACTGCGGGACAAGTTCAACTGTGACTTTAAGGAAGAACGGGAGCTTTTTACAAATTATCTAAAAAGACAACAAAATGAATTGGACTCCTTGGTAGGGTTTGAATAAATATACACCAATTTATTGGTTGATAACATGATAGATAGATAACGTAAGGTACCTCGGGTTAAGTACTTAATTTGTTCCAGAGGTCCGTACTTAACCTGAAACTGTTCTTAACCTGAAGCACCACTTTAGCTAATGGGGCCTCCTGCTGCCGCCAGAGCACGATTTCTGTTCTCATCCTGAAGCAAAGTTCTTAACCTGAAGCACTATTTCTGGGTTAGCGGAGTCTGTAACCTAAAGCATCTGTAACCCGAGGTACCACTGTATGTACAAGTTTATAACATGCAGAAAATAATATATGCTGAGAAATCAAAGAGGGGACCTGAGGGAAGTCTTGGGGGGGGTTGATGGGGGGTAGCAAAAAGGGGAAAAATAATGAATATGATATGTTTTGAAATTTTGTTATGCTGAAATTGTTAATAAAAAATATTTTAAAAAAGAAGAGATCGTTTGGGGGGTACCACCCGAGGTACCACTGTATGTAATTAGGGATGGGTGAATCTTTCTGACTTTTCAGTCCTGAGTTCAGCTGTGCACATTTCCATGTGATCTTTTTTTTAAAGTCCTCATGAAAATACATCAACCTTTTAGTGCCAGTTTCCCCTATTGTGCACATTTCCCACTCCTCTCTGTTTACGCATTGTCTTGGAAAGCGCAGAGTCTATAGGTTTGCCTTTAACTCAGGAATTAATGGAAGCTCTTCCCTGCCTCTGAAGTATCCCTGTGTATCTGAAGAAGTGTGCATGCACACGAAAGCTCATACCAAGAACTAACTTAGTTGGTCTTTAAGGTGCTACTGGAAGGAAAAATGTTTTTTTGTTTTCCCTGCCTCTGTTCGTCATGTTTGCAGCGCTTGGTGATGCCACCTCAAAGTTAAACTGCTGCTGATTCTTATCTAGAACAAATGGCGTCAAACTGGAAGCTGAAAAATATCGTATTTTCAGGCTTAAGGGATAGAAATGTATTTTGCAGATAGCAGCCAAACAACCTGTAGAACTTGGGGGAGGAAACTTGTTAAAGCAAACCCTGACTTTCTTTCCTTCCTTCCTTCCTTCCTTCCTTCCTTCCTTCCTTCCTTCCTTCCTTCCTCTCTCTCTCTCTCTCTCTCTCTCTCTCTCTCTCTCTCTCTCTCTCTCTGTCTCTGTCTGTCTCTCTCTCCCCTAAGCTCACCAAAGACAGCACACTCAACAAGCATTGAGTTCAGAGCCCATGTTGTGCACCAGCCAGGCTGCTCTTGGTCTGAATGGCCTGTTCAGAGCTAAGGAGCACATTCAACCTTTTCTCACAGTCTGAAGTGGATTGGCTCTTTGCAGCGCGACCCCTCTCTCCGAGCTATTATTTTGGCCACGCCTTCCCAATTTTAGGCTCCACTGGCCCTGCCTTGCTGGTCTATATAATGCACACCTTTTGCCACCTGGGGGACGGCTGTCCAAGGCAGCCACCAACCACCCAGCCCAGATCAACCAGCAACAGAAGGTAAGGAGACTGGGAGGAGGGGTGATTCGAGATGAAGTGGTGGGGTAGGCTTGGAAGGGGTTCTTTTTTTAAAAAAAAAATTTAATTATTTTTTCAACATATCATTTTCAACAGTAATTAAACATACTTTCATTTCTTACACCATTTTTTTTACTTCCATCAATCACATCTGAAAATTTTCCAGTCTTTATTCACTTGATATACATTTCTTACTTCCACTATTACATTTAAATCTCAAAGCTAATATCTCTCTTCTTTCCCTACTTTGCAACATTTCATATATTTCTCCTTACAAAACTTCTTGTAGTCCTGCTAGCGTAATTTGTTGATTGCAGTTGCTCTTCAAATAGCTCTGGTCCTGCAGGTTTTGAATCCTTCCTGTCATTTTAGCTAATTCTGCGTAGTCCATTAATTTTGTCTGCCATTCCTTTGTCGGAATTTCTTCTTGCTTCCATTTCTGGGCTAACAATACTCTTGCTGCTGTTGTTGCATATAAAAACAATTTCACAGCTTGCCTATTGATATCTTCACCTATAATACCAAGTAAAAATGCTTCTGGTATATTTCAACATCTTTTTCATCTCATTATATATCATTTCCCAGAAGTTTTTTTACTTTCTTACATTCCCACCACATATGAGAAAATGTTCCTTCTTCTTTTTCTTTACATTTCCAACACTTCTTACTTGTCTTATACATTTTAGCTAATTTCACAGGTGTAATATACCCAGAAGGGGGTCTTGTGTTTGATCGCACAATCATAGAACTGTAGCATTGGAAAGGACCCCCCCAGGAGCCATTGCATGTCCCACTCCCTGCAATGCAGGAATCACAGCTAAGGAATCCCTCACAGGTGCTCATCCAGCCTCCAGTAAAGGGAACCCTTTCCAAGCAAGTCCATTCCGCTGCTGAGCAGCTCTTACCACCAGAAAGTCCTTCCTGATGTTGAGTCTTATCATTCGAATCTATCGGTCCTGGTCCTCCTCTCTGGAGCAGGAGAAAACAATTTCTGCTCCGTTTTCTGTGTGGCAGCCATTCTCTTATCCTCTCTTAAGTCTCCTCTTCTCCAGCCAGAACCTACCCAAGATCTAGTCAGCCATTGTGGTGTAGTGGTTAAGAGCGGTAGTCTCGTAATCTGGTGAACCGGGTTGGCTTCCCTGCTCCTCCACATGCAGCTGCTGGATGACCTTGGGCCAGTCACACTTCTTTGAAGTCTCTCAGCCCCACTCACCTCACAGAGTGTTTGTTGTGGGGGAGGAAGGGGAAGGAGAATGTGAGCCGCTTTGAGACTCCTTTGGGTAGTGATAAAGCAGGATATCACATCCAAACTCCTCCTCCTGCTCAGTGGAGGAGATCTAGAGCTGGAATATCCCCAACAGACAGGCGAAACCAAGCTGCAGACCCTGTTGAGATCAACCTCATCTTGGAGACTGTCAAGACCCAGGGCTCACCCACACTTGCCTCTAGCCATAGCTGTCAACTTTTCCCTTTTCTTGCGAGGAATCCTATTTGGAATAAGGGAATTTCCCTTAAAAAAAGGGAAAGGTTGACAGCGATGGCCTCTAGCTCTGCTCTTTCCAGGCACAAGTCTGAGCTTAAAGCCCGTGTCCGAGGCTGGTGGTTGTTCCCCCACGAAAACAAAACCTCTCCTTCTTTTGTCCCTCTTATTTTCTTCCTTTATCTTTCTGTATTTACACCCCACCTTTTCCTCTAAAGAACTCAAGGTTTCATACCTGGTCTCTCCCAGGTCTCAGTCTGACACTCTAATCACCACACCCATTCCCTCCTACAGTCCTCAGGTGAAAATAGGGACATTGTATTCAACATCACCGCCGCCCTGCTTTTTTGCATGTGAAATTGTTTAAATTAAAGTTTTCCATGATACAGAAACCTCCCAAAGCCCAGCTAGCTCCAGCACCCACGCTGGACTGCAATTCCCTCCTTGCTAAGGACATCGCATGTTTCCTTTGAAATGCCCCATTTAATGCCTGCTTCTTGCAAATTGCCATTATGCCTACACGAGGTAAGTTTCGGGCGAAGAGGGCGAACCTTACATTTTGGGGAAAGCAAGCCGTATCCTGATGCGCAAGGAATAAAACAGGCTTTATTGTTTGTGTGAAGCCAGACCTTCTCCTTGAGGGTGGTGGTGGAGGAAAGACTGATAAAGGGTTTTTTCCTGCTAGACAAATAGTCATCAATTTGATCCAGAAAGTCCATGGCCTTCCTGCGTGAGAAACAGCATAAAGGTTACAAATATAGTAAGAATTCCAGAAGCGCCACAGGGGCTTTTCTAAATATCAAAATGCAAGTGGAACTGACACTTTGAAGCAGGGTCAGCAAACTTTTTCAGCAGGGGGCCGGTCCACTGTCCCTCAGACCTTGTGGGGGGCCGGACTATATTTTGAAAAATAATAATAAATGCACCAATTCCTATGCCCCACAAATAACCCAGAGATGCATATTAAATAAAAGCACACATTCCACTCATGTAAAAACATGCTGATAGCCGGACCATCCGAGGGCCGGATTGAGAAGGCGATTGGGCTGGCTCCGGCCCCCGGGCCTTAGTCTGCCTTCCCATGCTTTGAAGCATCAGTATGGACCACCTCAAAGGCAGACCTCATAAAAACTTGCATGCCCACCACCACCTGTCTTCTCTGCACCCGGTCTTTAAGTTTCTGCTTGGAAAAATTGTGAGCTAGAGACGGGCTGCTTTAATGAAGGGGGCCAAACAAAGCCCTTTGATGCATTTTGGCTGTCTCTCTTTCTCCAGGTTGCTGCAGAAGCCGCCATGGCCCAGACTGTTCTTCTGAGTGTCGCCCTTCTGAGTGTCGTCCTCTCCTTCCATGGCGCCTTGGGCATCAGTGGCTGCAGAGTCACTCAAACCGGGCTGGAAAACTGTAAGGGAATCTGCCCCTGCGAATGTGACACTTAGAATCCCCAAGCCAACCATTTATTTATTTTGCAGGAAACCCCCAGGTAGCTCAATGCTTGGTGTGTTTCTCGGATGCAACAACAACCCATACGAACAGGTTCCAGACATGGTTCCTTGCCATGCCTCCCCTCCCTCAGAGAACCAGGGGAACTGTAGTCTTGCAAGGGCGCAGAGAGTTCTTGGGCCTGCACCTTTCCTGGGATTCCTTCCTTGTGCACCACCAGCTACGACCTTTAAGGCATTCTGAAGCTGTGTGGCATCTATAGGGTTGTGGTTGGCACCTGTCTGTCTTCAGAGACATTGGAGTGTGCCTCCGGGGGTGAAGTCCAACTGCTGCACTAGCAGCACCAAAGCGACCTCTCTGGGGCACAAGCCTGGGCAGTGTGTTTGGAGGTCCTGGGATGCCCAGAGGCCCCACTGATGTGGTCCAGAGGAAAGCAGAGCCTTTTCTTCTCCCAAAGATGCCCTGCAAGGCAGTGGAGGTTTCGGATGAGTGCTTTCCTTCTCCTTCCCAGGCGGGCAAGGCTCAGCCAGACGTTCCAACCTCCAGATACCTGCTGAAAACTTTTGCAATTATTCCATCAGGCTTGAGCAGGCAATTAAGAACGGCATCTTTCTGTAAGAGCTAGCTGACCTCTGATTATAATTTTTTAATGCAGCTTTATATGCAGGTGAAACTCGGAAAATTAGAATATCGCAGAAAAGTTCATTAATTTCAGTAATTCAACAGAAAAGGTGAAACTAATATATGAAATAGACTTATGACATGCAAAGCGAGATATGTCAAGCCTTTATTTGTTATAATTGTGATGATCATGGTGATGAAAACCGCAAATTAAAAATCTCAGAAAATTAGAATATTAAATGAAATCAGCAAAACAAGGATTGCAAATAGCTGTATGCCATGATCATCACAATTATAACAAATAAAGGCTTGACATATCTCGCTTTGCATGTCATGAGTCTATTTCATATATTAGTTTCACCTTTTCAGTTGAATTACTGAAATAAATGAACTTTTCTCACGGCCATGACTTTCCCAATGCTCAGTGGCGTAGCGTCGGTTGTCAGCACCCGGGGCAAGGCAAGTAATTTGCGCCCCCTAACCCGTGGATTTGCGCCCCCTAACCCATGGAATTGCCCTAACCCCAGATGTTGCGCCCGGTGCGGCCCGCCCCCCCTGCACCCCCCACGCTACGCCACTGCCAATGCTGAAGGTGGAAGACTGCTGGCTTGCACCAACCCTGGCTTGTTCCAGGGCATTGAAGAACCTGGTCCTTGCCTCTCTCTTCTCCAATAATCTCCTGTTTGTGTTGTCTTTACAGATTGCCTTTCCACAAAAGATTACTGGGCGCAATCCCTGCAAGGTCCTATCCAACAGCTCCCTGGCCCCACCTTTCCTGGCCTGGTTGGGTGAGTAACGATTTTCCTGCTGGGAAGTCATTAGTTTAGATGCTTTTATGGGAGACAAGTTCCCTTCTCCAAGTTGCTCCGGGTTCTTTTTTCTCTTGGAATTCTGGAAGCCAAGACCCAAGTTATGGCAAGTGCTCTTTGGTGAGAAAACGCTCCAGCAGAGCTTTAGCATGGCAAAACACGCAGCAAAGAGAAGTGTAGAAATATAGGCTGTGAAACCTTTCAAATGCATCCTTCTGGTGAGTCACACAATGTCTCCTTTTAAAAGCTTCCCCCAAGCTATCCCACTTCCCTAGCACAGAGAGGGGCCACATGTCTGGTTAATCATAAAGTGCTTTTCCATACAGCAATCAGAAAAGATGCACACGCAGTTTAAAATGTTGCTTAGTTATAAAAAATAAAAGTAGAGGAGAGAAATGCTAGTTTCAGGCTCCATTTTTTCTGAAACAAAAGAGGCTGGTTAATGCTATGCGACTGGAGCAAACAGCTCAGACCTCCTCTCATGCTGTAATCCACACGCTTCGTCTAAATCGGTGGTCCCCATACTTTGGGGGGCTACTGCCCCTTTGGTTCCATAAACCCATCCCCAATGCCCCTTACCTTACCCTCTAGAAAGCCTTATTCAGAATGGTGGTTTGCATGACCTACTAAGAAGAACAACACAGTGAAATTCAAAACTGTCATGGTGACTTGTACATTTATTCAAAATCCAAATGAAGCTGTTCAATCAAATGGATGAATGTTATCCAGTGATGCCAGATTTTCAGAGTCTGATAAGTTTTTTGCAACTCCAGCACCTCCTTGCCTCTTAGCGCCCCACCCTGGGTAATCCCACTGCCCCCTGGTGGCAGTCCCTCTCCTAGCATCTATACATATCCGTACAAAGACTATGGGCCCAGAATTGATTATTGATGGATGCCAGTAGAGTCTCTTAAGAAGAGAGACCCAGGAGAATCCAGCCTGCCTTAAAGGATCCTGGATTACTTAAACTGCAAGGCTAAAGCTAGCCTATCAAAGCTTCCCTTTTAAGCTGCAAAGGGATGGCACTCTGCTGAACTCACAAATGTGAGCAAGGAAGGATAATATCCAATAAATAGATCCTCTCCTAGCATCTATAAACATTCCTACAAGTACTGCCCACTTTGGGAATCATTGGTCTCTAAAACAATGGCTGTCACCCACCTGAATAGAACTTTGCTAATAATTCAGATGCTTAATAATAATAATAATAATAATAATAATAATAATAATAATAATTTATTATTTATATCCTGCCCATCTGCCTGGGTTTCCCCAGCCACTCTGGGTGGCTTCCAACAAAATATTAAAAGACAGTGGTCTGTTAAACATTAAAAGCTTCCCTAAACAGGGCTGCCTTCAGATGTCTTCTAAAAGTCTGGTAGTTGTTTTCCTCTTTGACATCTGGTGGGAGGGTGTTCCACAGGGCGGGTGCCACTACCGAGAAGGCCCTCTGCCTGGTTTCCTGTAACTTGGCTTCTCGCAGTGAGGGAACCGCCAGAAGGCCCTTGGAGCTGGACCTCAGTGTCCGGGCAGAATGATGGAGGTGAAGACGCTCCTTCAGGTATACTGGACCGAGGCCGTTTAGGGCTTTAAAGGTCAGGACCAACACTTTGAATTGTGCTCGGAAATGTACTGGGAGCCAATGTTGGTCTTTCAGGACTGGTGTTATGTGGTCCTGGCGGCCACTCCCAGTCACCAGTCTAGCTGCCGCATTCTGGATTAGTCATAGTTTCCAGATCACCTTCAAAGGTAGTCCCATATAGAGCGCATTGCAGTAATCCAAGCGAGAGATGACTAGAGCATGCACCACTCTGGCGAGACAGCCTGTGGACAGGGAGGGTCTCAGCCTGCTTACCAGATGGAGCTGGTAGACAGCTGCCCTGGACACAGAATTGACCTGCACCTCCATGGACAGGTGTGAGTCCAAAATGACTTCCAGGCTGCGCACCTGGTCCTTCAGGGTCACAGGTACCCCATTCGGGACCAGGGAGTCTCCCACCCCTGCCCGCCTCCTGTTCCCCCCAAACAGTACTTCTGTCTTGTCAGGATTCAACCTCAATCTGTTAGCCGCCATCCATCCTCCAACCGCCTCCAGACACTCACACCGGACCTTCACCGCCTTCACTGGTTCTGATTTGAAAGAGAGGTGGAGCTGGGTGCCATCTGCATACTGATGAACACCCAGCCAAAACCCCCTGATGATCTCTCCAAGCGACTGCATGTAGATGTTGAAAAGCATGGGGGAGAGGACAGAACCCTGAGCCCCCCACAAGTGAGAGCCCAGGGGTCTGAACACTCATCCCCACCACCACTTTCTGAACACAGCCCAGGAGGAAGGAGCGGAACCACTGTATGACAGTGCCCCCAGCTCTCAGCCCCTCAAGACGGTCCAGAAGGATGCTTTGGTCGATGGTATCAAAAGCCGCTGAGAGATCCATCGGAACTAGGAAACAGCTCTCACCTTTGTCCCTAGCCCGCCGGAGATCATCAACCAGTGCGACCAAGGCAGTTTCAATCCCATGAAGAGGCCTGAATCCCGACTGGAATGGAGCCAAATGGTCTGCTTCTTCCAGGCATGCCTGGAGTTGTCCAGCAACCACCAGCTCAGTCACCAAGAATGGAAGATTTGAGACTGGGCGATAGTTGGCCATATTGGCCGCATCTAAAGATGGTTTTTTAAGAAGTGGTTTGATTACCACCTCTTTCAGCGGGTCTGGGAAGGCTCTCTCACAGAGGGAAGCATTCACCACCCTACGAAGCCCATCGCCCAGTCCTTCCCGGCTAGCTTTTCTAAGCCAGGATGGGCAAGGATCAAGGAGACAGGTGGTTGGTTTCACTTGTCCAAGCAGCCTGTCCACATCCTCGGAGGTAACAGATTGGAATTGATCCCACACAACTTGACTAGACAGGACTCTAGCACTCTCCTGCTCCCACAATGGAGTCTACCTCTTGCCAAATCTGAGCGACTTTATCTGCAAAAAACTTTGTAAAATCATTGCAGGAGATTATGTGGCCCATATCTCTTAATGGATTGCTTCAAAAGTGCTTATATCTGCATGGGGGTAAAAAACCCAAGACCCCAATACTTGGGCAGTCTCCTTCCTTTTTTGCTATTGATGGTCACACGCAGTCGCAGAGTAGTAAATGTTGACACGCCAGAGCTTGCGATGACCATAGCCGGAAGGTGCCTTGTCCACAATGGAAATGGCTGGCAAAGGGTTGTGTCGCAAGGAGCGTGTTTGCCTTGGGTCGTGGAAACTTCGGCTGGCGCTACTCAGCCCCCTCCTAACACCTCCTTTTCCTTTTCTGCAGCTGCCGATTCGATGTCCTGACGTGTGAGCGTGTGAGCGTGGCTTTCAGGCCGCCCTATGGAGTGGACGTGGTTGTGTGCCTCGTGGTCCAGATCAAGTGCTCTTTGCTGTGAGTAAGATGCATCCCGGGTCGCTGGGCAGATTTGGGAGACCCTTCGTTGCCGAAAGTTGTGAAGACAAAACCGCAAAAGCCTTTGCGCCCGCTCTGCCCGCTGCTCCCGCACGGCAGGACTCTCCCCTTGGCCGTGACCTCTGTGGTTTGAGGACAGGGGGCTGCTGATCTCTTGGCACCCCCTTCCCTTCCAAAAAAGCTCTTGCTGTTCCCGTGGCGCCTGCTGGGCGTAAGGGGCCAGGCTGTTCTGGCTGGGTGGGAAAGGCAACCCCAGAGGTGAAAAGGGGCAGATCAACAAAGGCAAACCTGGCCTTTGCTCACTAGGCAAGGGAAGGAACATCTCCACGTGCCCAGAAGAAATATGCACAACAATGAATGAAACGAATACATGGCCTGACTCATGACACCCTCTGTCTTGCATTTAAGAGCGCTAAAGAAAAATCAGATGGGAGGGTGGCTCTCCAGATGATTTGTCATTTCACATCATCCCCTGACAGCATGGCTAAAGGCACATAGAAAGATCGGGAGCTGCTTTTTGCCTGGTCATCTAACTGCATGCTGTCTGCGCTCTGGGTGGACCTTCATAATATGGCCATTGTTCTCTTCTTTCTCTTTCTCTTAAGGTCTTTCTTTTCTTTTCGTTCTTTCTTTCTGTCTTTGTTCTTTCCCCCCGATTAAGTAGCTGTTTTAATTCCGTATATTATAAAAATATACTTTGCTGTGGGTTTGTATTTTTGTATATCTTTGAATAAGTATCTCTAGCGCGCTCTCTCTCTCTCTCTCTCTCTCTCTCTCTCATCTATCTATCATCTATCTATCTATCTATCTATCTCTATCTATCTATCTATCTAAGAAATATTGAGCAGAAGAGAAGGGAATCAAAAAATGTTTGAAGTTTCTCGCCTTTGTCTAGAGGAGCATTTCTAATGACATTTTCCTGGCTTATGCATGCAAATTAAACCGAAGAGTAAAATTAGTGACTATATTTTACAGATTCCATTTCCTTGAGCACTTAAATAGGTTGCAAATATTGGCTTGTGTGTTTAACGGACTTGGATAGTTCTGCACTCTTGACTCAAATTAAACCCTTTATTTTTTTGGGGGGGGGGTATTCTTTTGTAATATGGCGCCCTGTGAAAGCCCCAAATTTGGCTGCCCCAAATGGATCTTCTCCATCACAGATCTTCACAATTCTGTGCCCCCTTGGCTGGGCACCCTGTGCGGAGGAACCACCGGCAACGCCCTAAATCTGATTCTGCTCCATTACTGGCAGAAGTTCTCCAGTCTTATCTGAAGATGCCAATATTTGAACCCGGGACCATTTGTGTTCAGAGTGCACACCTGGCCACTGAGCCGTTCCTCATCTGGGGTGGTGGCGGCGGCCATAGTGCCCTCGTTTCGGCCTCGCCTCTTGAATCAGGGATGGATAGCAGCTGACCTTCCTCTCCTCTCTGCTTAGGGTCACAGTGCGCGTCGCATTTTGTGCTACCATCCGGCTGACGGTGGTACCTTTGGGGCTGAGCTTCGGCAGCTGCTCTTCGGAGTACGTGGAAATCAGAGTAGACCCACTGATCGAGTAGGTGATGCTCAACTTCCTTTCCTTGGCGGGGGGACGGGACAGGCGGGGGTGGGTTGAGCGCCTCTCTTTCCCACAACAAGGTGAAATGCCCTGAGCCGTCAAAGGTATGTGAGATTCCAGCAAAGTCTGTCACCAGATCTAGGATAGCAGCATGTTCCACTGTGAAAGGAGGTGTGGGTCCAGAACTGGCCTCCACAGTCACTTACGGGCTCACTGGTCAAACCGTGTTTATGGAAGACAGTCTTCCTCGGCTACGAGGGATCGCCCAAGAAGAAAAACCCGGAAAGCCAAAGGGCTACAGCTTCCATGCAGGGGTGGAGTGCATGAAAATGCTGCCCAGGTGGGGTCTGCAAGGCGCCCCTCCCCCAGGGGTGTGGTGCAGAGGGAGCCCACTGCTGCAGTGGGGCAGGGGCTCACTCCTGCACCCCATTCCTGGAGAGGGTGCAGCAGTATTGCAACCCAACCCTAACCCACTTTCTGCCAGAGCTGCTGGGCTGGCCGTGAGGAAGCAGGATCTGATCTTCACCCTCCATGCTCTCCAGCACCCCCTGCTGGCAGGGCACAAGGGGGATCTCTGCCGGGGGGCTGGTTCAATTGCAGTTATGGGAAGCGATGCATAAATGAAATGAGTAATAACAACAGAATATAAAGAAGGGCAAGAGTAGCAGGATTCCAAAGAACTTAATTCCTGCTTTTTTTTTTTTTTGGTAGTTTGCAGCTGCCAGCAGTGGCGAAAATCCTGGCCCCCGTGCTGGATCCTGTGGTAGGTCTCACAGAGCATTTTATCTCCCCTCTGCTAGCAGCCCCACATCAAAAAAGAGGTTCCAAAAAGCAGTAAGCAAATTCAGTTGATCGGAGGCCTCTGCCTCTGCAATGCTCTCTTCAGGGGAATCTGGTGTCTCTTGTGCATCTATGCTTTATTGTTGTTGTTGTTGTTTAGTCGTGTCTGACTTTTCGTGACTCCCTGGACCAGAGCACGCCAGGCACTTCTGTCTTCCACTGCCTCCCTCAGTCTGGTCAGACTCATGTTCGTAGCTTCGAGAACACTGTCCCACCATCTCGTCCTCTGTCGTCCCCTTCTCCTTGTGCCCTCCATCTTTCCCAACATCAGGGTCTTTTCCAGGGAGTCTTCTCTTCTCATGAGGCGGCCAAAGTATTGGAGTCTCAGCTTCAGGATCTGTCCTTCCAGTGAGCACTCAGCGCTGATTTCCTTCAGAATGGAGAGGTTTGATCTTCTTGCAGTCCATGGGACTCTCAAGAGTCTCCTCCAGCACCATAATTCAAAAGCATCAACTCTTTCAATTTATTTTGAAGAAGTTTGTTAAGTTGTGGGTGAACATATCAGACGACACAGCGATTCTTCAAACAGCTCTTGCTTATTCACAGGCCAGAACAGAACTGAACTGAAGGGTTCAGCCAGCCTGCTTATATAGAGCTCCACTAGAACGCAACAGTAACCATTTTCTGTAACTATCCAATCACTGAATGTCACTTTCGATCCCTTATTTGCATATGTGGACCTGAACTATCTACAGTATCCCCCTGCTGGCCCAGGGTGAGAACCTCAGTACATAACAAAGTTTACTCACATTTCAGTTCACGATTTGATCCCTGAAAGGCAGGCTTTAGCTAGTAGCTACATAACAATCTGTGAGTTCGTCTCACATGGAGATTGAACTCATGTGCTGCTGACTGAGAGCCAGCAGACAGCGAAATTACATTCAGAGAACAAAATGGCCGCAGTAGAGCAGCACTGCAGTAAGAGATCAGCAAGCAAGAGAGCAAGTGAATGTGTGTGAGAGAGAAAGCTTAAGATGGCTGCATGACTCGGCTCTTTTATGGAGTCAGCCAAGGCTGTGCCCATCTCCCAGGTCACATGCAGAGGGAGGACGCTCCAGACCAGAGGAACAGGAAGTTTGACTGGCTGGACGATCATCCCCTGTATGTCCACTCTAGCAATACAGGTAATGTTGTACTTGACTGCTCCACTGGATCACATCCCACATCTAGGAGGTCCCCAAAAGGGTACATGAAGGCACCTGCTTGATCTCAAGTGGCAGGGAGTTCCAAGTTTCTGACCCACTGGACCTTCTCTTTTTCTGCAGGTTTGTGGCCAAGCCCAGGAGATAATCATACAGCTGAACATCGTCCTTGGCTTCCGACCTCGTAAGCGCTAATGGGGTGCATCGCTGGTTTACTTAAAAGACTCACGAGTCGCTTTGATATTTTAAGAAAATTGCAAAGTAGTACGCAAAAGAATAGAATGTCTAAATGGGCACAATAAGATGATATTTAGCCAGAAAACTGTATGCCTTCACAGTAACCCAGTGATGGCCAGACTTGGCCACTGTGGTAACCAATAACGTAGCTGAGCTCTGCTCTGAAAATGAACGCAAATGGGTTTTGGCCGAACAGAGGACACAAAACGGCATTAAGAATGAGGTCACCAGGGAAGAGGCTAAAGCTGATGGTCTGAGGGTCAAAAATGAAGTCTAGCGTTAAATAGGTCTTTGGTTCCCAGTCCTGGGATTCTCCTTTTTTTTGTTTTTGAAGTAGAGGTTTTGAGAGGAAAAAGTTTCATTTGGATTTTTGGGGGTGGGGTGAAAGTCCCTATTCTTCAGAACTCCCTGCCTATCATGTACTTCTAGCCCAGAGGTTGGTACCGCCTCTTGCTCCCCCCCCTTTAGTCTCAGTGCTGTCCCTTGCAGAACTCAGCAGGGGGCAAGATGGAGACTAGATGGTGTTGCGTCTGCCTGACATTGGCTCTCTGGCTCCACCTACTGCCTATACTTTGGCTGGTACTTTTTTCAACACCCACTAAAGCCATTTTTTGCTAGGCAAGCCTACTATTCATTTGCTTTTTCAAACTGCTGATTTTTTGCTTATATTTTTACAGGTTTTTTTAAAAAATGCATTGTTTTCAAAGCTATTGTTAATGGATATTGCACACCGTTCTATGTAAACGGTTAAGAGTTTTTTTTCCATTAAAGCAAAGCGTTATATCGTTCTTGCAAAATAAATAACTGCCCTGCCCACATTCCACATGTAAAACAATAGGATCCCATTCACAACCAGAGGTGCCAGTGTATTAGATATTTGTTAAATGGCACAAGTCATAAAACGAATGGGTATTGGGGAAACATTGATAAGGGGGCAAGGTGAAATTAAGGGATGCAGTTAGTCTTAATGTAAAAGAGTTGTGAGAATCTGAGAATCAAAATGTAATTTAACGTATTTAAAATTTCGAGGGCATACGTTGCCTATTTACAGGAGGCTCATTTAATGGAACAGGATCAATCTTTATGAATGAAAGATTGGGGCGGGGGTAACAGGTATACGTCACGGATACTTTGACAAATGCTAAAGGTGTGGCCATTTGGTTCAAAAAGCATTTTTCTTATGTACTTCTAGCCGAGAGGTTGGTACCACCTCTCGCCCCCCCCCCCTTAGTCTCAGTGCTGTCCCTTGCAGAACTCAGCAGGGGGCAAGATGGAGACCAGACCGGGTTGCCTCTGCCTGACATTGGCTCTCTGGCGCCACCTACTGCCCGACTCCCGGCCTCCTGCCCCATCAGTCCCAAGAGCTGCCAGCCATCCCTGCTTGGGCTACTGTTCTGCTGTGCTTTGTGGTCCAGCTTTGGAAAACTCCCAATCTTTCTCCCCCAGAGCCAACGCCGTTCTTCACAGGCTGCCAGTACATCTGCACAAGGCCCTATCCACCTCAAATCTACTCTGCCTACCTGGATTTCCCTTTTGTGGTGAGTGGCTTCATCTTCTAGAAGGCTTGTTACAGGCTCAGAGGGGGTCAGTCTGAATAATGGATGCAGGGAGGGAGGGCTAGAATTAGGGCCGGGCGATATTTCAAGATTGTGATATATCACCAGCGAAACATTGCAATATACTGATAAATCACTATGATGGAAATAAGGATCAAGCTACGTACAGGCATACGCGGGTGGCGCTGTGGGTTAAACCACAGAGCCTAGGGCTTGCCGATCGGAAGGTTGGCGGTTCGAATCCCCGCGACGGGGTGAGCTCCCGTTGCTCGGTCCCTGCTCCTGCCAACCTAGCAGTTTGAAAGCACGTCAAAGTGCAAGTAGATAAATAGGTACCGCTCCGGCGGGAAGGTAAATGGTGTTTCCGTGCGCTGCTCTGGTTCGCCAAAAGCGGCTTAGTCATGCTGGCCACAGCATGACTCAGAAGCTGTACGCTGGCTCCCTTGGCCAATAAAGCGAGATGAGCTCCGCAACCCCAGAGTCGGCCATGACTGGATTGCAGCGAACGGAAACGGAGGATTCGAACCACCGACCTTCGGAACCGTCATGGGGATTTGAACCGCCGACCTTCGGATCGGCAAGTTTGCAAGGAGAGACTCCCTTGATTAGACGCTGGCTGGTGAAGGGACTGACCCATAGCTTTCAACTTTTCCCCTTTCTTGCGAGGAATCCTATTCGGAATAAGGGAATTTCCCTTAAAAAAAGGGAAACGTTGATAGCTATGGACTGACTAGTCCACCAGGGGGCTGCAACACCTGCCCCATCCCGGGTGCCAGCAACCCACGCTATGCCCCTGCCACAAGGATTATCTAGTTCAGCTGGCTGCAGCGCAGGAATCTCAGCTTGCTGCTCTCTGGGCTGGCAGTTCCTTTAGCAGTTGGCGCTCTGACCTTCCCACCTGCTTTCTGAAAGGCCGCTGGACCTGCCTTGGGTCGTTTTCCAGCCAGTGGCTTTCCTGTTGCCTCCAGATCTTATGTTCGGGCGCAGGCTGACTCACGCCGACTGTGCTGGTCCCGTGGGTTACCCAAGAGGCGAGGTCCAAGTCCGGCCCGTGGTCAGAGGTGCAACGTGGAAGCAGTCCGTAGTAGCTGAAGCTGGGTGCAGGGCAGGGATTCGGGTGAAGTCAGAAACAGGCATGCAAGCCGGGAGCCAGGGTGGGTCAGGAGCTCAGGCAGGAAAGCAGGACAGGGTTCAGGCAGGAACTAGCAACTAGCAACAATGTTGCTCCCGCACCCTGGGACTGGGGCTGGCCGGCTTTTATCTGCCCCGAGGCATAGGGCGGCCCCGATCCACAGGTGACTCACCTCTCCTGGCCTGGAGGCGAGCACTCCTCCTGCGGGAACTTAGTTCCCTCCGCCTCTCTGCCCTGAGCCTCTGCAGCTCAGGAGAGGCTGGAGGGTTACCAGACCCAGAGGCAACCTCCGCTTCCTCTGACGGGGCTGAGAGTGGAGCACCTGCAGGCAATGGGTCCTGCATCCCCTCAGGAGCCAGAGCAGACTCAGCTGACGCCTGCACCTGAGGCTCCAGCATAGGTGATGACCCTTCAGGCTCATGCTCCAGCCCCGGCTCATCTGATTGTGGAGGTGGGGAATCCTGTGCAGGCTGGGATCCCTCAGGTTCAGCCTCCGAGTCCGAATCCCAGGCCATCACAGCGACTGCAGTTGGGTCCCACTGAATTTCCCCCCTCTTGTTCTCCTTGCAGCCTCAAATGTCCTGCGGAGGAGCTGTGGTTCCCTGGCCCACCTATCCCATCTACTACCCGCCAGCCACCCTCGTTCCTGACGGACACATCTGCTATTTTTTGAACGAAGCTGACACAGGCAACACCTTTTCAACTTTGCTGGCAAGAGGATTGTTCAGCCTTGAGCTCACCCAGGTGAGTTCTGCACAATGAGGGCCCTTTCCCTGGGCAATTGACAACAAGCTGGAGGCAGTGGTCGCCATTTTGGGGGGGCCACTGCCCCCTTGATTCTATAAGCTCACCCCCCAGTGCCCCCTAACCTTACCCTATTAAAAAAAAAGCATCATTCAGAGCAGCGGTTTGCACAACCTGCCAAGGAAGAGAATAACACAATAAAATTCAAACCAGTAACAATTAATTGCACATTTATCCACAATCCAATTTTTTTATTTGTTCGTTTAGCTTAATTAATGCAGCCGAGGTGATCAACTTGATCCAGGGTTACCAGCTTTTCAAAGTCTGGAAGCCATTAACACCTCCAGTGCCCTTTTGCCCCTTTGCCTCTTAGTGCCCCCCCAAGATGATTCCACCACCTTTAGGAAGCAGTGAATCAGAGGGTCAACACCAGAGATATTTTTGCCCCGCTCAGTGAAATATGAAGCCTGTGCAAAGATGGCAGCTTGATCCGATTCAGCTGAAGCCCTGGGATTCAGAGCTTCAGGGGCCAGTTTGTTCATCTGGGCCATTAATATTCTGCTTCATCTGCTTAAAGTAAGGATAGTAGGAAAGGCTATATTGATTAAGTATTATACTTCCTTCCCTTCAATATAGCAGGAAGTTACTTTGCAGATTTGTTTGAATCTCTTTAGTTAAGTGAAATATACTTGGAGTCAAGAGTGGATTTCATGCTCTTTATTCAGCTCATAGTGGTGAGGAGGAATGGAATGAATGTCTGCTTTATATACATTATTTACACAATGGGCCCCACGTGATTGGCTAATTTCGGGATTCTCCTATAGGCCAATCAGGTTGCAGATTCACTTCCACCTGGAGCTGGATTGGGTGGCTCCTGTGAACCAATCAGACTGCTGCATTCTGGATCCTATTGTTCTAGGACCAATCAGACTGCTGCATTTTGGATCTTATTCAGCTCAGTACATAACATTAAGTAATCCAATTTGGCTTGCCCAGAGGAATTATTCCTGGTGTAGCCTTTTATCCTTCTTAAAAGAATAAAGGCACAGAGGTCTTTCCTTAAAAGTAACAAGAAGTTTACTGGAGTCAGGTACATAGCCTTGTTGGTCTGATGCAGTCAAAATAAATTAAAAAATTAAAAAATTGTCCAGTAGCACCTTAGAGACCAACTAAGTTTGTTCTGGGTCTAAGCTTTCCTGTGCATGCACACTTCTTCAGATACACTGAAACAGAAGTCACCAGACCCTTATATATAGTGGGAGGGTGGGGTGGAGTTTTTCTCAGGAGGGTAGTGGGAGATGGGTGATTGACTCAATGGGTATGGTAAACCTGTTGATGACTGTTAATGACTGCAATTAGTCCTACAGGAAAAAGCAAGGGATAGTATGCAGATGACCCCACCCTCCCACTATATATAAGGGTTTGGCGACTTCTGTTTCAGTGTATCTGAAGAAGTGTGCATGCACGTGAAAGCTTATTCCCAGAAAAAACTTAGTTGGTCTCTAAGGTGCTACTGTAGAATTTTTAAATTTATTTTGAAGATGTTTACTCACATTTCAGTTCACGATGTGATCCCTGAAAGGCAGGCTTTAGCTAGTACAGTCATACCTCGGGTTGAAATAGCTTTTGGATAAGTATTTTCGGGTTGTGCGCTGCGGCGACCCAGAAATAACGAAGCGCGTTACTTCCGGGTTTCGCCGCTTGCGCATGCGCAGACTGTCAAAATTACATCGTGCGCATGTGCAGAAGCGGTGAATTGTGACCCACGTGTGCGCAGATGCACGGACGCAGGTTGCGTTCGCTTCTGGATGCGAACGGGGCTCCAGAACGGATCCCGTTCGCATCCAGAGTTACCACTGTAGTTACATAAGAATCTGTGAGTTTGTCTCACATGGAGATTGAGCTCATGTGCTCCTGGCTAAGAGCCAGCAGACAGCAAAATTACATTAAGAGAACAAAATGGCCGCAGGAGAGCAGCATTGCAGTAAGAGATCAGCAAGTAAGAGAGCAGGTGAATGTGTGTGAGAGAGAAAGCTTAAGATGGCTGCGTGATTCGGCTCTTTTATGGAGTCAGCCAGGGCTGTGCCCATCTCCCAGGTCACACGCAGAGGGAGGACACTCCAGACCAGTGGAACAGGAAGCTTGACTGGCTGGGGTAACATCCCCCTGTCTGTGTCCACTCTAGGGATTGTTTAATTTGACTGCTCCAATGGATTACTTCCCACACAAACACTCTCCGTTTTTCACATCTGGATCTCAAAGCAGATGTTATTTTTTTAAAAAATGGGGGAATATACAGAAAGGAACAACTACAATTAAAAGCCCCCATTTAAAAAACCCCAGAACAATTAGCCAAGATCTCCTTAGGGCAGTAGCACACTTGCCATTGATAACGTTTAAAATGTGTTATTAAAATGTGACACCAGGGGGTGCTGCAGAGCAGAGAGCCAGCGACAATGGGAAACTGCCATTCAGCGTTCTAAACGTTATTAAAAAATAACGTTCTGCAAGATCAATGTAGATCCAGCCCCTGCCATAAATATAAGGGTAGTATCCGGTGCCATTTGCAACAGGACACCCGTTTCTTCTTCTCCTCTCTGTGGCTTCGCACAACCTCAAGCCTCAGTTTAAGTATCCAGGGAGACATCCTTTCAGACAGCGTGTCTCCCCCCCCCCAATTTTTTTTATTGATTTTCCAAATTTATAACAAACATAAACAAAAAAGAAAAAAATACATATAAAAAACCAAACAAACATACAAACATTCATCCTAACTATTATACTCCCACTTTTATTACCATTGTTAGTTGACTTCTTCAAATCCCTCTAGCTGATTTTCCATATATTTCATTATAGCAGTTTTCCAATACTAATTTCCAATAAGATTAACTTAATCAATTAACATCTTTCTTTCTTATCATATTCACTTCTATCCATAGTGTCATACAATTTAAAACATTTAACTCCCAAGCCAATTTGGTACTCACAAATATTACTACTTATATTATCTTAGAATATTTTACTAAATAATCCTTAAACTTCTTTTAATTTAAGAAATCTCCTGGGTGACTCTTTGAACAGAGCTCAGCATGGGGGGCGGGGGGGGGGGACCATGGCAGAACATTATAATCAAGATGTATTTTCTTTCCACAGTCGACTGTGACCACCACTTTAATAATGACCCACATCCCTGAGGTACGTGATTTTCCTTGGCTGTGAGATGTTCCTTGGGTGTGTCAGGGGATGGGGAGATTTTCAGAGACTTGTTCATGGGCCAGCAGGGTTGCGCAATGGCTTCTTGGCCCCCCTGCAATGGACACATCATTTTGGGAGTGATCACGACCACTTTGGAAACACCCCTCAACAAGTTCAGGACAACGATACCCTTTTCCTCTCCCCAGGGGAAGCTCTGGAAACCAGCCTTGCAAGTTTGCAGCTTGGTTCAGCTGATGCTGCGTGGCGGGAACCGATTGGCTAGTGCCTGTGTTGTCGCCAGCACATCTCTCCGCTCTGTCCATGGAGCAGTTTTGCAGCTGTTTTCAGGGGCTTCAGTGGGGACAGGAAGGACTGCCAGCTGAATCAGGATTTGCTGGTCTGTCACACAAACTGTGAAGCCAGCTCCCGTTTCTCGACCAGAGCAACAGGGCCACACCTGAGCATGCCACGAATCTTATCGACAGGCCTGCTGCAGAAAACCAATGTTTAGCAATTTCTAAACAAAAAAGCCAGCATCTCCTGGTGAGATAGGTTGATTTCATAGAATTATAGAACGGGAGAGTTGGAAGGGAGACCCAGGGTCATTGTATATTATTGAAATTGTATATTATGTCCTACATCTTGCGCCCATTTAATCATTACTGATTTTCCTTCTTCCTCTTTGGTCTCCCATTCCAAAAGGATATTATATGCCTTTTAAAAATAATTTTGTGTTTTCTTCTATCACTTCCTTTTGGAAGTTGGAAGCCGAATATGAGAAGCCTTTTTTGTTATCCTCCTTAAATATATCCTGTAATTGTCTATGATGTAACCAGCTTTGAAGATGTTCTTTTATTTCATCATATTCTTTCAGTTTTAACTTCCCCTCTTGTTCCACCAACAGTTCTCTCTATGTTGGCCACTCTCCTTTTCCACCCAATCTTTTAAGTGATAGTGCTTCGATAGGTGATAGCCACCATGGCACTTTGGGTTCTAATTAATCTTTGTATTCCTCCCATACTTTAAACAGTGATCTTCTTATTAAATGATTGTGGAATCCTTTATGCACTTTTGCTTTTCCATACCAGAGGTAGGCATGCCATCCAAATCTATTATCATGTCCAGGAATCTCAGCTTAAAGCGTCCCTCACAGATGGCCACCCAACCTCTGCCTAGGAACCTGCAAAGAGGGAGAGTTCACCAGATCCCAAGAGAGTCTGTTCCACTGTCCAACAGCTCTTCCTGTCAGAAAAGGCGTCCTGGGGTTTAGCGGGAAAATTAGAGCAAATTATATAGCCAAGGTAGCCACCAACTGTAAAGGAGATGAATTTATTTGACCCTATCTACATCAAGCTATATTCTATCTTTATCACCAAACTCCGAATATAATTGCACATTGTATTAATTAACATTATTTTTAATATATTAGTGGTCATGTGATAATTTTAGCTTACAAATTTTATTGTTTAATGTCTTAATTTGTATAGTAAGGTACTTTTATAGATCTGTTTAGAGTAGGTAATGTCTTGATAATATAAATGTTTTTATCAATTCAGTATATTTTCATTTAATTGTTGAATGATTCTGTGTACATTGCGGCAGCCTTTGATTGCTCCTTAAATACCAAATTGGTCTTCCCTAACACCTTACATTAAAAACCTGACAGTACCAAACCATCGAAGGTTATTCACCAAAGCCAGAATAAACGTCTTTCCTTCTGCAGTGTTGGATGGCAGGTTGAGAGGAGTTCCCTACCAGGACAGACTTTGCTCGTGTGCTCAAGACATCGATTCCATAAAACATATTTTGTTGCACTGTGCGAAATACGAGCAAGCCAGGGCTGAACTGATATTACCCTTGCTGGTATCTTTCCTGGGAAAATCAGAGGCTTGCTATGTCAGGTTCCTATTGGAAGACCGGACAAATGCTAGAACATTAACAGTGGCGAAGTTTTTATCGGTGGTTGCAAGAACCAAGGATCCCATCTGAACAAAATGCTTGTTTAACCTGGAGGTAGACTGTCTGAATTGTGTATTGCTTTGTAATGTTTTGTTGGGTCTCTGGACCGTAATAAAGATTGATTGATTGATAACTTCCACCCCACTGGTGACGTGCGCCAGAGCCAGGATAGATGATCCTGAGAGATCACATCTACCCTCTTTTCCGACAGATTGATTGTCCAGCGGCTCTTCCTTCTTTGCTGAAGTTCTCGTGCAGAAGCATCTCCATCCAGTTTACTGCTAACTATGTCTATCTTGATGCTGTCCTGCGTATTGATATTGGCTATTTCCAGTCAGAGTTTGTTGGCCTCCTTCAAGTTGAAGTGGTAAGTAGAAAAGCTGGGCAAGTGACTCTTCAGGAGCCCCAAATCAGGGGTGGACTTTTCTGAAAAGTCCTCAATGAAGAATTTATCTACACCTATTTCCCTCCCCAATTCTTGTTTTGCTCCTTGGTCTCAACAAGAAGTGCGTCTCCCCCGATCTCCCCACCCTGCTGTACTGAAAAGATGAACTGTTAGGCACACGTGCTCTCTAGGTTCCTAAAAGCAACCAGCACGCAGCTATAAATGAAAGGCAATAAATTGGTGAAAGATGAGCCACTCCTCTGTGCAATCTGAGCTTCGCGTTTAATTTTGCACATACTTATTTCAGTTTAAAAGAAACATGCAGCGTCTGTGCGCAAGTGGTCGTTTGATACAAGACTCCATCTGATGTGAGCAAAGCTGGACGGAGTCTAAATCTCTTAAAAAACGGATTGCTCTCAATCTCACCTGGTCCTCGGTTTGACTTTGATGCCCTTTGCATTCCAATTTCAGAGAGTGAGAATAATTGTGCGTCTGGCCAATGACTGCCGCAGAGGACTGCTGCTGTTGTCAGTGGATGTGATAAGGTAATGCATGCAAGGATCCATCCCCCGGTTTGGATTAGGTCCCTTGGGACCGTGGATGGAGGCCCTGGTGGGCAGCTGCGGTGGGCTTGGGGCAGAGAGGGTTGTTTGTGGGCACGCTTGACACTTCTTCCTCCCTGCACACAACTCACACTCTGGAAGGTCCCCGGATGAGTAGGTGTTGAAGAGGCCTGTCTCAATGAAATATACTCGGAGTCGAGAGTGGATTTCATGCTTTTTATTCAGCTCATAGTGGTGAGGAGGAATGGAAGTTCCCCCAGAATGTCTGCTTTATATACATTATTTACACAAGGGGCCCCACGTGATTGGCTAATTCCGGGATTCTCCTCTAGGCCAATCTGGTTGCGGATTCCCTTCCACCTGGAGCTGGATTGGGTGGCTCCTGTGGACCAATCAGACGGCTGCATTCTGGATCCTATTGTTCTAGGACCAATAAGACTGCTGCTTTTTGAATCCTATTCAACTCAGTACATAACACTCAAAAAGCAGGGATGCAGGGCTCAGGCTGTGAATGCAAGGAAGGAAAGAGGCCCTATAGATTGAAAGTTGCAAAGAGACCTGGGGCTGGCTTGGGATTGAAAGTTGGGGAATGGATGGGGAGGGGATGGGTGGCTCTGCCCTCGCATCACAGTGGCTCATTCCTCTCTCCCCAGCGACCTCCAGATTACAGCTGCTTGCATCGGGAAACCTTGCACGATTTCTGTAAGTATCGGGTGATTTAATGGAGCCAGCGGGGCTCATGGATGGAGCTGACCTCACTCAGCCCTTTCCCCTCCTCCAGCTTTTAGCTGGGCAAAATCAACATCTCATGGATTTTTGCCCAGGCCGTTGTAGGGCATATCGACCGCACAGATTTTAAACCGATTGACACATCTCTTCCTCTCTCTAGGGAATCATGGGCCCTGTGGTTTTGAGGGTGGCAGGGACCTCTAGCAGAGACCCCCAGCTTTGAAATCCAACTACAATTCCCATGATTCCTTGAGGGGAAGCCATGACAGAGTGGAACTGGTGCTGAAGCGATGCTGGTTGCAATGCAGAGAATACGCTCCCGCCTTGCATCTTGCACTTTCTGGGCTCGATGGTTCTCCCCCTGCTATTTGGTCTTCCTTGGGGTCTTCACACCTCTAAAATTACAAGCATTTCCCAAAGCCCCCAACTCTCGATCTGTGACATTCCGGGGTCTGCCCAGTGTACATGAAGGAGCATCTCCACACCCATCGTTCTGCCAGACACTGAGGTCCAGCATCGAGGGCCTTCTGGTGGTTCCCTCCCTGTGAGAAGCAAAGCTACAGGGAACCAGGCAGAGGGCCTTCTTGGAGGTGGCACCCACCCTGTGGAACGCCCTCCCATCAGATGTCAAAGAGAAAAACAACTACCAGACTTTTAGAAGACATCTGAAGGCAGCCCTGTTTAGGGAAGTTTTTAATGTGTGACATTTTGGTGTATTTTTAATCTTTGTTGGAAGCCGCCCAGAGTGGCTGGGGAAACCCAGACAGATGGGCGGGGTACAAATAATAAATTATTATTATTATTATCCAACACACCCTGGTAGAAGTGCTACTTACCTACCTTTCCCCCAGGCTCCTTCCAGTTGCTTTGAAAGGGACCCCAAAAGGCATCTAGTCCACCCCTTTGGCCCAAGGGCTGGTGGTCTCCCACTCACCCTGCTGCCCCACTCCCTTTCTTCCCTATACGGAAAGGAAGTGCAAATGCAGGAAAGGTGCAATGCCTCAGAAGGTGGCCCATTTCTCCTTCATTTGGAGGCTGCATGGCCATGATCCATGCATTCTTTAGACGTGGTTCCTACACTGCAGCGGGTTGGACTGCATGACCCTTGGGGACCCCTTTGAAGTCCACAGTTCCATGATTCCCATCTGCCTCTCTCTTGACGCCTGGAGGGTTTTCTTTTCGCAGGGCTCCGTGATAGAGGAACTGTTTCCAATAAGGACACACTGCCAGAACTTATTCAACGGTGAGTGTCGCTCAGGGGCGCGTTTGGCTGAGACCGGCTCAAGCATCTCCTTCTGACTTCGCTGCAGCGAAATCTAGGGGATGGTCGGTTTAAAGGTTCCAGCATTCGGGGACCCTTGACGTGAAAGTCAGCGGGCCCCCAATCCTCACTTGCCCCCCAATGGAAAACCTTTAAAGACTGGCAACTTCCACATTGGGAGCTGCACGGCCAGGGGAAAAACAGTGCTGTTCAGGGTTGTAAAGACTGCGGAGAGAAGAATTGGGTGCACTCTTCCCACCTTAGATCAAATCTATGCTTCCAGGTGCCATAAGAAAGCTCCAGAGATAGCGCAGGATAGTGCGCACCCCGGAAATGATCTCTTTCAGCTTCTGCCTTCTGGAATAACGTACAGGGTTATAAAGACTAGGACTAGCCGCCTGAGAAACCGTTTCTACACAAATGCAATTCTGGTTCTAAACGCAGCATAAAGAGTCTCTATAGTATATTGTATTTTAAAATGGGGTTTCAGAGTTTTTAGGGGTTTTTGAATGTCTTATGTAGTTTGTCAATTTCGTTGTTCTGTATGAGACAATGTCAATAAAGATATTGTATCGTATCGTATCGTAAGTGCTCTGAGGCGAAAATGCCAGGGGTATCAGTCTTTAGCTCTTGCGATGTGGGCACAGCCATAACTGCATGATAATTTTTTTATTCCCCGTCTTCTCCTGCAGAGAGGCTGAAAGGCGGAATCCCCTGGCCTTTCCCCATAAACTGCGCCTGTTCCGCCTGCCGTGATGTCATCATTGTCCCGGTGAGAAGAGAGACTTTAAATTGTATGCCAGTGTTGGGTGGGAGTGCCTAAATCTCCGTTTGGGGAGAGAATGGGGGACGTAAGAAACAGGGGAATTGGGAAATAATGCAGGGAGGGCACTGCGTCCCATAATCCCTCTTCTGTATTCATAAGAACTTGATCATTTAGTGTGGCAGCAGCTACCCTTTGGAACTCCCTGCCTCTTGATGTTGAGCTTGGAAACACTTGTGTGAATTTTATTCTGTTCTGATATTTTAACTCCAGCTATTGACGCAGATCAGAGCCATTCTGGCTAGTAGCCATGAGAACGGGGGGAGTCTGGGGTGAGGAAGGTCTACCTTTTGGCTATAGCTTGACTTCCACCAAGGATCTCTTTAGCTGCCCCTGTCAGGCTCCCTCTCCAACCCATCCTGCTTTCCACTTCCCATAGTAAAGTTTCATTTCATTTATGTCCCTTCTGCTGTGTCCCGAGGGACGCGGGTGGTGCTGTGGGTTAAACCACAGAGCCTAGGACTTGCTGATCAGAAAGTCGGCGGTTTGAATCCCCGTGATGGGGTGAGCTCCCGTTGCTCAGTCGCTGCTCCTGCCAACCTAGCAGTTCGAAAGCACTTCAAAGTGCAAGTAGATAAATAGGTACCGCTCCGGCAGGAAGGTCAACGGCGTTTCCGTGCGCTGGTCTGGTTCGCCACATGACCCGGAAGCTGTACGCCGGCTCCCTCAGCCAATAAAGCGAGATGAGCGCTGCAACCCTAGAGTCGGCCACGACTGGACCTAATGGTCAGGGATCCCGTTACCTTTACCTTTACTGTGTCCTGAAAGGGTCCCAGTTGGCCAGGATTTCTTCCATTGCCACCTTCCCCCCCATGCCCCCGTTCATTCCAAAAGGTCCTGTGCAGGAGAACTTCCCAAGGAATTGTGCCCCGAGTTTATTATTTCATAAAAGTTATACATCCTCTTTGATTGGTAAAGAGGGGCCTTGCAAAAAAGAGAAAAGAAAATGTGTACAAGGAATGTGTAACAATGCAAGAAATATAATTGTACAAGGGAAATGTATACGGAAAGTTTAATTACTGAAACAGACTAAAAGTCCCGTCAGCTTTCTAAGCACGTGGATGGGCTTGTCTAAACAAGAATGTTTTTAGCAGGTGCCAAAAAGAGTCCTGCCAGTTTGATGTCCATAGGCAGGGAGTTCCAAAGTTTGGATGCTGCCACACTAAATGATGGAGTTCTTACAAAGGCGACACGGGTGTTAACGTAATGCAGTGGCCCCAATTCCCATTCCCCGGAGTGCATGTGTCCACTGTTTGGGTTTTCTGCCTCAGGTGCCAGAATTTGCAGGGGCCTGAGTTGATGAGGGTGGAATCCAGTGGCAAAATGGGAGGTTCATCATTCTCACCCAATCTCTTCTGGCCTTTTTTTCCTTTAAAAAACAGAAATTTGCCATGTGGTGCTGCAACCTGAACTACCTGCCCTGAAAACCTCGGGTGGCTGGAGAAGACCCTTCGACGGAAGCCAGAGCGGTCCCTTTCCTTCGCTCAGAAGGGGGAAAAGGAGGGGAAACCGGGGTGGTTGATTTCTCTATGTTCTCTTTAGTGGGATGGGGTCAATCATGCACAGGGGTGTATCTGCAATTGTGCACATCTTTAGATCTTGCAATCAGGGCTTTTTTCAGCTGGAACTCACTTGGGTGCCATTCTAAGAGAACAAGGGAGGCGTTTGTGGTGAGTCCTGGCACCTATTTTTCTAGGAAAATGACGGTGCTTATTTGGCTTAAGGGCAGTTTTCAGGGGTGATTTTAAGGGCTAAAGGGTGAGAAGAAAGTTGTTTCATTAAAGAATCTTTGGACTGCATTCCTGAGTTTTGGCATCTGATATTTATTTCTTTATTTAATTGCTTTGTCAAATTTATGTGCCGTTCGATTCTTCAAACAAACAAACAAACAAACAAACAAACAAACACACTGACACACACACATGGTTTACGAAAAGGGGAAATGACAAAATCAGGAATAATCTGCGATACTTTAAAACGTGCAGAGAGTTAAAATGCTACAACAGATTAAAACTTGCACCAACTTTCTAAGCCTCTGGACGGGCTTGTGTAAACTAGAATGCTTTCGGCAGATACCGAAAAGAATACGGCAAAAAGATCTGCTTGGCTTCAAGAGGCAGAGAATTCCAAAGTTGAGACACTATCGCACTAAATGATCAAAGTCTCAGCTAGCTCCTCATTGCTTGAGATATTCGCACCTAACCAAGGCTGTGCTTTGCACATAGTTCAGGTCCACATATGCAAATAAGGGATCGAAAGTAACGTTCAGTGATTGGATAGTTACAGAAAATGGTTACTGTTGCATTCTAGTGGAGCTCTATATGAGCAGGCTGGCTGAAGCCTTCAGTTCAGTTCTGTTCTGGCCTGTGAATAAGCAAGAGCTGTTTGAAGAATCACTGTGTCGTCTGATATGTTCACCCACTACTTAACACTGGCGATGAAGGTGGGATTGATGGACAACAGAGCACAGCCAGATGCGGCCACCCTCTGAGCTGAGCTGAATCACTGAGCTGAAACACTGAACGTCACTTTCGATCCCTTATTTGCATATGTGGACCTGAACTATCTACAGTATCCCCCTGCTGGCCCAGGGTGAGAACTTCAGTACATAACAGGTGCATTGCTTACATGTTAGTTCGGGGGTCTCCAATCTTTGGGGGACAATGGTCCCATATGGAATTTGAAGGAAGTGCAATGGGCATCCGTCACAAAATGCCATGATGTGTGTGTGTGGCACAATGCAAAATGGAAGCCAAAGCTAAAAGAGACAGGACCACAAGATGGTGCGGGGGAACCCCCAATCAATCGATGTGGAAAAGGTGCCTGTACGTGTTAGCAAAGTCACCTAAATAATGCAGACGGAGTCCAGAGAGAAATAAATCCAGATAGCACTTTACTGACTAGCCTGAACAAAAACAGTGTATAATGTGAGGAGAAAGAAACAGAGGCTTTCTCTTTCTTGGCCCCTAGGCATTGGCTCCTAAGATGAGTTCCCAAACATTTCCTTAAAAAGTTTCTTTCCAAAGTTTCTCTCTTCCCCCAGCATGGGAAAAGGACCATTAGTAAAAAATAAAAATAATAAGGTTTACTTGCAAACTCTTCAAAGGTCAGATTCGTGTCCTTCAGAAAGTTGCCCAGGCAGTAAAACTTTGCTTAGTTACAAAGTGGGGAAAGTTCCTAAATTGCTGGTATAAGATCTCAGGAGTGGCTGGTGAGAGCCATGCGGTCTGAGCAGCCAGCTGAAAGCGCATCCTACCCTCCAGAGCAGGAGAAAACAAGCTTGCCCCATCCTCTTTGGGATGCCCCATGGCACCATTGGCCCCTTGCAGAACACGCCCACTAACCCCCACAGATCGGGAGGGGCCCAGGCCATGGCTGTGGGCTGATGGGACTTGTAGTTCCCGGAGGGCGCCATGTTGGCGGAGGCTGGTTTAGACAACTGCAGTTCTCTTGCTGCCACTTTCCGCACTCCGACTGACTCAGTTTCGTGTCAGTTCCCTGCGGGCTCCTCTTCCCTTTGATGCCAACTTAGCAGACGGCACATTAGAAGAGCTCCTTTTGCTGAGAGACTAAAAGCGCGGAGGACGCTTTGATGTCGGAGGAATTACGATCAAAGCTCCCGCCGGTGCCACAATGCAGCTGGCTCTGCAAGTGAGGAGGAAACAAAGAGGCAGCTAAGTGCACTCTGGTTATATTCAGATCGGGAGTGAGGAGCTGATGAGTGGAGGAGACCCCACAGAGACGCAAGGCCTGGCACTCGCTTTGATTGTCGCCCGGGATTCGAAACCCAAAGTGCTTTACGGAAGAGAGTGGTCCGTGAGGGTGGGGCACCGCCTGACCAACCCCAGTTTCTCCTAGGTGTGTGAAGGCCTGGAAGAAGGATAATAAAAAATTGGGGGGGGGGAGAAACCACCCCAATTCCACCCCGTTTTCCTCGTTTGTTTGTTTCTGAAGATTTGGAGAAATAACAGAAAAGTGAGGAAGGAGTGACCTCATTTTTCAGATTCCCCCCCCCCCACATTTCCGATTTTCTCTCAGCCAGCCCCGACTTTGCTGACTTCTGACTTAGAAGCAGCCTAGCCCAGGGGGTGGCACTGCCAGAGAGCTGCCTCTGGGTCCTTGGCCTCAGGTGTTGCCCTTGCAGAACTCATCAGGCAGGAGGATGGGGGTAAAAATGGACTGTGTGTGTGTGTGTGAGAGAGAGAGAGAGAGAGAGAGAGAGAGAGAGAGAGAGAGAGAGACAAGGGAGCCGGCGCTTGTCTGCAAACAGCTTCCGGGTCATGTGGCCAGCATTACTAAGCCGCTTCTGGCGAACCAGAGCAGCGCACGGAAACGCCGTTTACCTTCCCGCCAGAGCGGTACCTATTTATCTACTTGCACTTGGACGTGCTTTCGAACTGCTAGGTTGGCAGGAGCAGGGACTGAGCAACGGGAGCTCACCCCGTCACGGGGATTTGAACCGCCGACCTTCTGATCGGCAAGCCCTAGGCTCTGTGGTTTAACCCACAGCGCCACCCGCGTCCCAATGTGAGTAAACTTTTTCAAAATAAATTTAAAAATTCTTCAGCAGCACCTTAGAGACCAACTAAGTTTGTTCTGGGTATAAGCTTTCGTGCGCATGCGCACTTCTTCAGATACACTGAAACAGAAGTCACCAGACCCGTATATATAGTGGGAGGGTGGCGTCATCTGCATACTATCCCTTGCTTTTTCCTGTAGGACTAATTGCAGTCGTTAACAGTCGTCCACAGGTTTACCACCCCCCATCTCCTACGACTCTCTTGAGAAAAACCCCACCCTCCCACTATATATAAGGGTCTGGTGACTTCTGTTTCATGTGACTAGTAGGTGGCTGTGACATTTCCAGACCTGGTAAAAGGCCAAGTCATGTAGCCACCTCCCTCTCCCTTCCTTCTTTTTCATTCTGCTTGCTTCCAGCTTCACCTGGACTACACTCCTGGTTCTCAGCCAGCAGTCCCATGCTTGTCTCCCTTTTGGGGTAAACCTATTTCTATGTATTTGTAACTTTAAGTCTAAAGCCTGCCTTCAGGGATCTGCCTGATCATGAATAAGACTGTGGTGTCTTTATTCTTTTTGTTGTTGTTGTTTAGTCGTTTAGACGTGTCTGCCTCTTCGTGACCCCCTGGACCAGAGCACGCCAGGCCCTCCTGTCTTCCACTGCCTCCTGCAGTTTGGTCAAACTCATGCTGGTAGCTTCGAGAACACTGTCCCACCATCTCGTCCTCTATCGTCCCCTTCTCCTTGTGCCCTCCATCTTTCCCAACATCAGGGTCTTTTCCAGGGAGTCTTCTCTTCTCAGGAGGGGGCCAAAGTATTGGAGCCTCAGCTTCACAATCTGTCCTTCCAATGAGCACTCAGGGCTGATTTCCTTCCGAATGGAGAGGTTTGATCTTCTTGCAGTCCATGGGGCTCTCAAGAGTCTCCTCCAGCACCAGAATTCAAAATTCTTTGTCAATTCTTCGGCGATCAGCCTTCTTTATGGTCCAGCTCTCACTTCCATACATCACTACTGGGAAAACCAGAGCTTTGACTATACGGACCTTTGTTGGCAAGGTGATGTGTCTGGCAGGATGATACCTCATAGCAAATCAGGGAGCCCATGGTCCATCTAGTCAAGGATCGACTCTGCTGGTGAGCAGCAGCTCTCTGTGGTCTCCAGTGAAAAGAGAGTCTCTTTCCCAGCTCTGCTTCCTGCAGAGTCTGGGACCACTGGCATGCAGAGGTCCTGCTCCTGAAAGGTTTTGCCATAGAGTAACACCAGCTCCTTCATCTCTGCATTGGATGTGAAATTACTGTCAGGTCCTCTTCTCAGTGAGGCCAGTTTCATGTATGCAAGGATGCAACCTGACTGCAAGACTGGTAAGAACCAGCTGAAGGGAAACTTACAGGCTGCATGTAAGGTTCAAGGAGGGTTCCAGCATGTATAGTAAAATAATGGGTTGAATAAGGTTGCATTTCAAGGCACGTGGTCAGAGGTGAGATAGTTGGGTGAAAGCAGGTGGCATATATTTTACCTGTACTGTATAGTTTGTGTTCTGGTGGAAATTCTTTCAGCTCTGTCTGGTAATGCCGTCCCAGATAAAGTCCATCCAGCTGGGAATCTGGGTGTGAGCCTCTGTACTTGAAGCCTCAAGTATACCTGAAGGAGCGTCTCTACCCCCATCGTTCTGCCTGGACACTGAGGTCCAGCTCCAAGGGCCTTCTGGCGGTTACCTCTGTCAGTATTTGTAAAAAAAAAAGGGGGGGGGGGGTTCTGACCTCCCTTTGTCACCTCAGCCTGGTCCTCGGACCCTTATCGGCATAAAAGAGTCCACGAGAAAAGTATCCTTGCAGAGTACTTTCTGCTTTTATTCTTAAAAGTCTTTCTGCAAAAGCGACTGACCAACTGTATATACATCAACACTACTAGCTTTCACTAACTAACCAACCAACCAACCAACCCAACAACAAACTAACATTTTTCACTCTATATATACAACCCAGTGCAGGCCGCTGACTCATGCTGACCCAGCTTTTTAAGCATTAAAGAAACAGCGGCCAATTTTTAGCCATGATACCCCTGCTGTTTCTTAAATGCAAAAAACCCCAACAGAAACAATACATACATACATGCAATACATACATACACTATATACATAAACCCAGTTTTGTCATCAGTTCATTATGACATGTTGCTGGCAAAGGCTTGGTAAACAAATCAGCAATATTATCTTGTGATTGACAATACTCCAGTTTGACTTCCCCATTCTGTACACAATCTCTAACATTTGCATGATGGATAGCAATATGTTTTGATGTGGATTTCATTATTTCTGAGCCCGCTAATGCAATGCACGATTGGCTATCTTCATACACTTGGATAGGCAAATCTACTTTACAATCTAGATCTTTTAGTATCTGTATAAACCATATGATTTCATTGCATGCTAGCGACAGGCTCCCGTATTCTGCCTCACAGGATGAGGTTGCAACAAATCCTTGTTTCTTTGACCTCCATCCAATTATGGAATTGGCAAACATCATAACCATTCCACTTGTAGATTTTCTAGTAGTTACACAGCTTCCCCAGTCCGCATCAACAAATACTTCTAGTTTCTCGTCTTGTGTACTAGATATCTTCAAACATACATTTAATGTCCCCTTTAGATACCTGATAAGCCTTTTCAAAGCACACCAATCGGCAGTACTGGGTTTAGATACACGTTGGCTCAGAACATTTGTAGCACATGCAATGTCTGGCCTTGACCACTGGCTTAAATACAACAGTGATCCTATTTTTGAGTGATACAACTCAGGCTGATCAAATTCATCATCACACACTGTCTTTGGGAAATCTGGTGTCATGGGAGTCTGAACTGGCTTGCAGTTTTCCATGCCAAACTGCTCTATCAAATGAATAATTTTCTCTTTCTGGCTCAATAGGAAGCTTCCATCAGCTTCCTGCCTTACTTCTACTCCCAAGTAATTGCTTACAGGCCCTAAGGCTTTAAGCTTAAACCTCTTTTCCAGTTGACTTGTGAGCTTCTGGATCTCATCTGTGGAACTCCCTGCTACAAGCAAATCATCAACAAAGACTAAGAGCATTAGATATTTGTTGCCCGTCCCCTTGGTGTACAGGCATGGATCCGCTACTCTCCTTTTAAAACCAAGTTTTACAAGGGCTTCATTGAAACACTGGTTCCAACACCTTCCACTTTGTTTGAGACCATAAACAGCCTTTTTCAAACGCCGGACTGCACCATTCCCCTCTTCAAACCCAGGGGGTTGTCTCATTAACACTTCATGGTCTAAATTTGCATGCAGATATGCAGCATCAACATCAAAATGGTGCACTGCTAATTGTCTTACAGCAGCAATGGAAAGCATTAAACAAAAAGTTTCACTCTTTACAGTGGGAGAAAACACTTCATCATAACTCTCCCTTTTAATCTGAGTGAACCCTCTGGCTACTAATCTGGCTTGAAAACGTGGTTCCCCAGATGCAAGGGTTTTCCTTTTATAAACCCACTTGCATGACACCACTCTGCCACCAGGTGGCGGCATTATGACCTCGAACACTTTGTTACATTTAAAAGAGTCAATTTCTTCTTTCATAGCTTGTTCCTACAAAGCACGTTCTCCAGGGTGTAAGTCTAAGACTTCATTATAACTTTGTGGTTCCACACAACTCACATTGCATACTCTCACTCCTCCTAGGGTCAAACCCTGAGGAGGTACACCCTTGTTTGAATGCTGGGGGCGCCTAGGCACTACTACTTCTTCTTCCCCCCTTATCTCTGGCTCTTCTTCCTCTTCCTCTAGAGAAGTATTATCTAGTGCCACATCTTTTGGGAAAATCTGTGCCTCCTCCTCATGCTGCTCCTGTGTTGCCTATGGCTGAGAAGAAGCCTCTTCTCTTACTTGCAGGAGCAGTAGGCAATCTGGGTTGGCATGGATCGCAGTCCATCTGTCCTGGTCAGCGAAGTCACCACGCGTCCTGGGCGTAAATTGAAACACCACCCTTTGCCATAGGGCTGATATCCCACAAACCGCAGTTTCTGTGCTCTAGCGCCCCCTTTCTGGCACAGAGCTTTGGGGATATTTACATGTGCCCAAGAACCCAAATTATGGAGCATTGTCCACTCTGGTTCTTTCCCAAACAACACACGATAAGGAATATCTTTTATAGAGCTAGACCAGGTTCTATTAATCAGAAAGTTTGCTGTGAGGAAAGCCTCACCCCACAGCCTATGGTTGTGACCCAATCCAGCAGGCAGTGCTTTACTGACTGTATTACAGCCCCACGTCTTTCACACAGACCATTTTCAGCAGGGCTATAAGGGTTAGTCAAATGAGGAGTTTGACAACATTGCAACCATGCCCCAAATTGTTTGTTCAGAAATTCTCCACCCCTATCTGTTTGCAACTGCACAACAGGGTGAGCGAAGAACTTTTCAGCTTGGGCAACCCATTCTCTGAATGTGGGGAAAACCTCAGATTTCTGCTTTAACAAAAATAACCAACTAAAACGTGATCTATCATCTATTACCAGAAAAGCATATATGGCACCCCCTTCAGTCTTTTGTGGGAAAGGGCCTATCACGTCACAATGGACAAGTTCTAAAACCTCTTTAGATACTCTGTCACTTTTAGAAGCCACAGGCTTCCTCTTAGATTTGGCCATTTTACATACATTGCAATCTAGGAAATAGTTACAGCTATTTACTTTTAGGTTCTTGCACACCTTTTGCATCTCAGAAAGCACACAGAAATTTGCATGACCCAGTTTCCTGTGCAGATCATGTACACACCCCTTATGAACGGGTAAATTCTCCTGAACCACCTGGACTGCTTTAATAGGCTTGTCCTGCATTACATATAGCCCATTTTCCATCTTTGCATGGCCACATACCTGAGTTCCATCCTTTCATGGAAGGATGCTTTCAGAAGTGGAAATAAGTCGCTGTACAGCTTAGCTAGAGCGGATCTAAAGAGTGGTATCCGTGTAGCAAAGGAGGCGTATAGACAGCGGCTGGAGAATCATCTACAAAGTAACAACACCAGGCAGGTGTGGCAAGGTGTACAAGAATTAACAGGGTATAAATCCAAGAATTCCCTGGCAGACGAGGGAGGGGCATCCCTCGCAGAGGATTTGAATGCCTTTTTTGCCCGTTTTGAAGTAACATCTGCAGCAACACCTGCTGAGGTTTTACCACCACCACCACCACTCCCTGGGAAGGCTTTGCCATCATCACCACCATCACCATCATCAGTACAAAGGAATGTAGCAGTCTCTGTGGAAAAAGAAGAGATGAGGAAGGTGTTGAAGGGAATCAACCCAAGGAAGGCCACAGGGCCAGATGGGGTAGCTGGAAGGGTATTGAGAGACTGTGCAGATCAACTAGCAGGAGTTTTCACTGGGATTTTAAATCGATCCCTAGCCCAGGCTATTGTTCCATCCTGCCTAAAGTCCTCTATTATCGTTCCAATAGCAAAAAAATCTAACCCGGAAGATCTGAATGACTTTCGTCCAGTAGCACTCACACCTATAATCATGAAGTGCTTTGAAAAGCTGGTACGAAATTATGTCATTGCCTGCCTACCAGAGGGACTGGACACATTCCAATTTGCTTATAAAACAAAAAGATCGACAGAGGACGCTGTGGCGATTGCCCTCCATGCCGTCCTTGCACATTTGGAGCAGCGGGGGGGGGGGGGGGTATGCCAGACTGCTTTTTTTAGATTTCAGCTCGGCATTTAATACCATTCTACCACAGCGTCTGATGTCTAAACTGGAAGATCTGGGGCTTCCGTTATCACTTTGTGGGTGGATATTGGACTTTTTGTCAGACCGCCCCCAGAGGGTTCGGTTGGGCCCTTATACTTCTAATATGCTTAAGACTAACATAGGAACACCACAGGGATGCATACTCAGTCTGCTCCTTTATATTCTCTACACATACGACTGTGTCGCTACTCACTCTAGTAATAGGGTTGTCAAATTTGCAGATGACACAACCGTGATTGGGCTCATCCCCGGAAGGGAGGGCGAAACGGATTATAGAGATGAGGTGGAGCAGCTGACAGAGTGGTGCAGAGCTAACAACTTGCTCATAAATACAAGGAAGACAAAGGAGCTTGTGGTGGACTTCAGGAGACAGAAGAGCAATGTCCAGCCACTTCTGATTGATGGGGTCTGTGTGGAGAGGGTAACAACGTTCAGATTTTTGGGCATTGAATTACAAGAGGATCTGTCCTGGAGTGTCAACACAAGGGGGCTTGTGAAGAAGGCGCAGCAGAGACTGTACTTTTTGAGAATTCTAAGGAAAAACCATCTTCCGCAGAAACTGCTGCTTGCCTTCTATCACTGTGCCATTGAGAGCGTGCTCACTTATGGCTTATGTGTGTGGTACGGAAGCTGTACTACCCAGGACAGGATGGGGTTGTGCAGAGTTGTTAAGGCAGCAGAGAGCATTGTTGGCTGCCCACTCTCCACCTTAGAGCAGATTTATGCCACAAGGTGCCATAGGAAGGCACTGGACATAGTAAAAGATCCATCGCATCCTGGTCACTGTCTCTTCGAGCTCCTGCCGTCGGGACGGAGATACAGGACGATGAAGACAAGAACGAGCCGTCTTAAGAACAGCTTCTTCTCCAGAGCGATCTCGGCCCTGAATGGGAAGCCTGGACTTTGAAAGTCATCTAATCTTCCTTGCTGTACTATACTGTATTGTTTAATTAGTGTTTTTATGGAGCAGTCAAGTAATTTCGTTGTCCCCGAGAGGGGGCAATGACAATAAAGATATTATTATTATTATTATTATTATTATTATTATTATTATTATTATTATCAGACAACCATCCTGCGTGAACTTAACACTATACCCTGCATTAATCAAACAGCTTACAGACAGTAAACAATAGTCCAAACTGCTGACAAACAGAGTCTCTGGTAGAGTAGTGTGTTCAAGCACTGCAGGAAACATGTTCCCTGGCCATCAATCTTGCTTCTATGACATCAGCAAGATAGATTGAGTCTTTTCCATCAGCTGGCTTCCCCAGGGTCTTAAAGTCCTCCCGACTGTTGCAGATAATCCTGCTGCTCCCAGAGTCCAGCAACCATGTTCCTCGAGGTATCTGCCTCTCCTCTCGAGAAAATGCAGACACAAACTGAGCAGAACACGTGTTCTTCTTCCATGTAGAGAACCCCTTCTGCTTATGTTTCTGCATCGATTGCTGTCTCTCCTCCACGTCGTCTCCTGGAAGTCTTGCCCTGCATTGATGCTTGAGATGCCCAGGTTGGTTGCATCTATAGCACCTCCTCACCGCCATGGCCAAGTCCAAACCTTGGCGTTGCTCCATTGGCAGATTCTGCTGCTGGCCCCCTCGGCTGTAACTCCTCCAGTGTGGTGTAGTGGTTAAGAGCAGTAGTCTCGTAATCTGGGGAACCGGGTTCACGTCTCTGCTCCTCCACATGCAGCTGCTGGGTGACCTTGGGCCAGTCACACTTCTCTGAAGTCTCTCAGCCCCACTCACCTCACAGAGTGTTTGTTGTGGGGGAGGAAGGGAAAGGAGAATGTTAGCCGCTTTGAGACTCCTTAAAGGGAGTGAAAGGCGGGATATCAAATCCAAACTCTTCTTCTTAGGACAGGATCACACTTCAAAACGACCTTGACAGATTAGAGAACTGGGCCAAAACAAACAAGATGAATTTTAACAGGGAGAAATGTAAAGTATTGCACTTGGGCAAAAAAAATGAGAGGCACAAATACAAGATGGGTGACACCTGGCTTGAGAGCAGTACATGTGAAAAGGATCTAGGAGTCTTGGTTGACCACAAACTTGACATGAGCCAACAGTGTGACGCGGCAGCTAAAAAAGCCAATGCAATTCTGGGCTGCATCAATAGGAGTATAGCATCTAGATCAAGGGAAGTAATAGTGCCACTGTATTCTGCTCTGGTCAGACCTCACCTGGAGTACTGTGTCCAGTTCTGGGCACCACAGTTCAAGAAGGACACTGACAAACTGGAACGTGTCCAGAGGAGGGCAACCAAAATGGTCAAAGGCCTGGAAACGATGCCTTATGAGGAACGGCTAAGGGAGCTGGGCATGTTTAGCCTGGAGAAGAGGAGGTTAAGGGGTGATATGATAGCCATGTTCAAATATATAAAAGGATGTCATATAGAGGAGGGAGAAAGGTTGTTTTCTGCTGCTCCAGAGAAGCGGACACGGAGCAATGGTTCCAAACTACAAGAAAGAAGATTCCACCTAAACATTAGGAAGAACTTCCTGACAGTAAGAGCTGTTCGACAGTGGAATTTGCTGCCAAGGAGTGTGGTGGAGTCTCCTTCTTTGGAGGTCTTTAAGCAGAGGCTTGACAGCCATATGTCAGGAGTGCTCTGATGGTGTTTCCTGCTTGGCAGGGGGTTGGACTCGATGGCCCTTGTGGTCTCTTCCAACTCTATGATTCTATGATTCTATGATTCTTCTTCTTCTCCGCTCTTGGAGTTCAGCCTGTCTATCTGACCTTCTTTCTGCTTCTTCGGTCAATCTTCCAACCACATACTCAAGGGCCAGATCTCGGGGACGCATACTCTCCATGCTGTTAATTACGGGCAACCAGCTTTCAGGCAAACTTGAAAGGATAATGTAGGTTTGGTCAGTCTCATCATAACGCTTACCTCTCTGCTGTAGTTGAAGAAACAGAGATTTCAGCATTTGAAGATGAGTTGCCAAACTCTCACCTTCTTTCATAACAGTCCTGAACAGCCTTCTGGTCAGAGAAATTATAGTTCCAGCAGTTTCTCTGACATGCATTGCCTTTCATAAATTCCAGCACTCAAACGCTGTGCTGGCATTTGCTACATGCAATAACTGAGAGTTGCTCAAACACAGCATAATTTGGGCACGAGCCCTTTCATCCAGCCGTTTTTCCTCAGCAGAGTCAGTTCTCAAAACCTCAGTTTCAACACAGTCCCACAGTCCATCTCTCCTTAGCAACTGCTGCATTCTAATTGACCAACTCAGCCAGTTGCTCTCTGAGAGAAGTTCAAAAGGGATGCATCTCCCAATATTTACAACTTGGGAAGACTGGAAATCTGCCATCTCTGCTGGTGCTTGCTGAGCCCCTTCTGTGGGGCCTCCAGCAATCTCTCCTGACTCTCTCTTTAGAGTCCGACTAGATGGTCCTGGCTGGCACTCACTGGATTCTAGCTGCTGCCTCTGTTGACCCTCAGGTCCCGCCTGGCTCTGCAACTGGTGTAGCCGCTCTGTGAGTCGCCTACTGTGGTCCTCTAGCAGTTCAAACTGTTTCAGTAGCCAATGCTGAGTGCTTTCCTGATCCTCAGATCCTAGCCGCTCCAGCGTCACTGCAGACAGTTACAGCTTGCCACCAACTGCTCCAACACACAGCCACTGGCTCCATGCACCACCAGGACTCACCAGCTCCCTGCTGAGATGCTGTCAGTAGTTTTGCACTCTCCACATGCTCAGAAACAATGGGCCCATAACCTGTCAGTGTTTGCAAAAAAAAAGGGGGGGGGTTTCTGATCTCCCTTTGTCACCTCAGTCTGGTCCTCGGACCCTTATCAGCATAAAAGAGTCCATGAGAAAAGTATCATTGCAGAGTACTTTCTGCTTTTATTCTTAAAAGTCTTTCTGCAAAAGTGACTGACCAACTGTATACACTTCACCACTACTAGCTTTTACTAACCAACCAACCAACCCAACAGCAAACTAACATTTCTCACTCTATATATACAACCCGGTGTAGGCCGCTGACTCATGCTGACCCAGCTTTTTAAGCATTAAAGAAACAGTGGCCAATTTTTAGCCGTGACAACCTCGCTGCGAGATGCCAAGTTATAGGGAACCAGGCAGAGGGCCTTCTTGGTGGTGGCGCCCGCCCTGTGGAACACCCTCCCATCAGATGTCAAGGAAATAAACAACTATCTGACTTTTAGAAGGCAGCCCTGTTTAGGGAAGTTTTTAATGTTTGATGCTTTAGCGTGTTTTTAATATTCTGTTACGGAACGTGGGTGGTGCTGTGGCCTAGGGCTTGCCGATCAGAAGGTCGGCAGTTGGAATCCCAGAGATGCGGTGAGCTCCCGTTGTTTGGTCCCAACTCGTCAAAGTGCAAGTAGATAAATAGGTACCACTCCAGCAGGAAGGTAAACGGCGTTTCCGTGCTCTGCTCTGGTTCGCCAGAAGCGGTTTAGTCCTGCTGGCCACATGACTCAGAAGCTGTCTGTGGACAAACTCTGGCTCCCTTGGCCAGTAAAGCAAGATGAGTGCTGCAACCCCAGAGTCGTTTGCGACAGGACCTAACGGTCAGCGGTCCCTTTACCTATACCTTTAATATTCTATTGGGAGCCGCCCAGAGTAGCTGGGGAAACCAGCCAGATGGGCAGGGTATAAATAATAAAATTGCTGCTGCTGCTGCTGCTGCTGCTGCACACACACACACACACACACACACACACACAGTCCATTTTTACCTCCATCCTCCTGCCTGATGAGTTCTGCAAGGGCAACACCTGAGGCCAAGGACCCAGAGGCAGCTCTCTGGCAGTGCCACCCCCTGGGCTAGGCTGCTTCTAAGTCAGAAGTCAGCAAAGTTGGGGCTGGCTGAGAGAAAATCGGAAATGTGTGTGGGGGGGGAATCTGAAAAATGAGGTCACTCCTTCCTCACTTTTCTGTTATTTCTCCAAATCTTCAGAAACAAACAAGGAGGAAAACGGGGTGGAATTGGGGTGGTTTCTCCCCCCCCATTTTTTTATTATCCTTCCTCCAGGCCTTCACACACCTAGGAAAAACCGGGGTTGGTCAGGCGGTGCCCCACCCTCACGCACCAGCCTCTTCCGTAAAGCGCTTTGGGTTTCGAGTCCCCGGGCGACAATCAAAGCGAGTGCCAGGCCTTGCGTCTCTGTGGGGTCTCCTCCACTCATCAGCTCCTCACTTCCGATCTGAATATAGTCATAGTGCACTTAGCTGCCTCTTTGTTTCCTCCTCACTTGCAGAGCCAGCTGCATTGTGGCACCGGCGGGAGCTTTGATCGTAATTCCTCCGACATCAAAGCGTCCTCCGCGCTTTTAGTCTCTCAGCAAAAGGAGCTCTTCTAATGTGCCGTCTGCTAAGTTGGCATCAAAGGGAAGAGGAGCCCGCAGGGAACTGACACGAAACTGAGTCAGTCGGAGTGCGGAAAGTGGCAGCAAGAGAACTGCAGTTGTCTAAACCAGCCTCCGCCAACATGGCGCCCTCCGGGAACTACAAGTCCCATCAGCCCACAGCCATGGCCTGGGCCCCTCCCGATCTGTGGGGGTTAGTGGGCGTGTTCTGCAAGGGGCCAATGGTGCCATGGGGCATCCCAAAGAGCATGGGGCAAGCTTGTTTTCTCCTGCTCTGGAGGGTAGGATGCGCTTTCAGCTGGCTGCTCAGACCGCATGGCTCTCACCAGCCACTCCTGAGATCTTATACCAGCAATTTAGGCAAAACAAAAAAATTTTTTTCCTGCCAGTAGCACCTTAAAGACCAACTAAGTTAGTTCTTGGTATGAGCTTTCGTGTGCATGCACACTTCTTCAGATACTATCCAATCACTGAACGTTACTTTCGATCCCTTATTTGCATATGTGGACCTGAACTATGTGCAAAGCACAGCCTTGGTTAGGTGCGAATATCTCAAGCAATGAGGAGCTAGCTGAGACTTTGATCATTTAGTGCGATAGTGTCTCAACTTTGGAATTCTCTGCCTCTTGAAGCCAAGCAGATGTTTTTGCCGTATTCTTTTCGGTATCTGCCGAAAGCGTTCTAGTTTACACAAGCCCGTCCAGAGGCTTAGAAAGTTGGTGCAAGTTTTAATCTGTTGTAGCATTTTAACTCTCTGCACGTTTTAAAGTATCGCAGATTATTCCTGATTTTGTCATTTCACCTTTTCGTAAACCGCTTTGAGGTTTGTGTGTGTGTTTGTTTGTTTGAAGAATCGAACGGCGCATAAATTTGACAAAGCAATTAAATAAAGAAATAAATATCAGATGCCACAACTCAGGAATGCAGTCCAAAGATTCTTTAATGAAACAACTTTCTTCTCACCCTTTAGCCCTTAAAATCACCCCTGAAAACTGCCCTTAAGCAAAATAAGCACCGCCATTTTCCTAGAAAAATAGGTGCCAGAACTCACCACAAACGCCTCCCTTGTTCTCTTAGAATGGCACCCAAGTGAGTTCCAGCTGAAAAAAGCCCTGATTGCAAGATCTAAAGATGTGCACAATTGCAGATACACACCTGTGCATGATTGACCCCATCCCACTAAAGAGAACATAGAGAAATCAACCACCCCGGTTTCCCCTCCTTTTCCCCCTTCTGAGCGAAGCAAAGGGACCGCTCTGGCTTCCGTCGAAGGGTCTTCTCCAGCCACCCGAGGTCATCAGGGCAGGTAGTTCAGGTTGCAGCACCACATGGCAAATTTCTGTTTTTTAAAGGAAAAAAAGGCCAGAAGAGATTGGGTGAGAATGATGAACCTCCCATTTTGCCACTGGATTCCACCCTCATCAACTCAGGCCCCTGCAAATTCTGGCACCTGAGGCAGAAAACCCAAACAGTGGACACATGCACTCCGGGGAAAGGGAATTGGGGCCACTGCATTACGTTAACACCCGTGTCGCCTTTGTAAGAACTCCATCATTTAGTGTGGCAGCATCCAAACTTTGGAACTCCCGGCCTATGGACATCAAAGTGGCACCTTTGCAGTTCACTTTTTGGCACCTGCTAAAAACATTCTTCTTTAGACAAGCCCATCCAGGTGCTTAGAAAGCTGGCGGGACTTTTTATCTGTGTCTGCAATTAAACTTTCCGTATACATTTCCCTTGTACAATTATATTTCTTGCATTGTTACACATTCCTCGTACACATTATTTTTTCTCTTTTTGTAAGGACCCTCAGGGTTTTTCTTTCCCATTCAAAGGGGGTGTACAACTTTTATGAAATAATAAACTCAGGGCACAATTCCTTTGGGACGTTCTCCTGCACAGGCCCCTTTGGAAAGAATGGGGGCATGGGGGGGGGGAGATGGCAATGGAAGAAATCCTGGCAAACAGGGACCCTTTCAGGACACAGTAAAGGTAAAGGGACGCCTGACTATTAGGTCCAGTTGTGGCTGACTCTGGGGTTGTGCGCTCATCTCGCTCTATGGGCCAAAGGAGCCGGCGTACAGCTTCCGGGTCACTTGGCCAGCAGGACTAAGCCGCTTCTGGTGAACCAGAGCAGCGCACAGAAACGCTGTTTACCTTCTTGCCAGAGCGGTACCTATTTATCTACTTGCACTTTGACATGCTTTCGAACTGCTAGGTTGGTAGGAGCTGGGACTGAGCAACGGGAGCTCACCCTGTCGCGGGGATTCGAACCGCCAACCTTCTGATTGGCAAGCCCTAGGCTCTGAGGTTTAACCCACAGCACCACCTGCGTCCCTCAGGACACAGCAGGAGGGAGATAAATGAAATGAAACTTGGGAAGGGAAAAGCAGCATGGGTTGGAGAGGGAGCCTGTCAGGGGCAGCTAGAGAGATCCTTGGTGGAAGTCAAGCTATAGCCAAAAGGTAGACCTTCCTCACCCCAGACTCCCCCCGTTCTCATGGCTACTAGCCAGAATGGCTCTGATCTGCGTCAATAGCTGGAGTTAAAATACCAGAACAGAATAAAAATCACATAAGCGTTTCCAAGCTCAACATCAAGAGGCAGGGAGTTCCAAAGGGTAGCTGTTGCCACACTAAATGATCAAGTTCTTATGAATGCAGAAGAGGGATTATGGGACACAGTGCCCTCCCTGCATTATTTCCCAATTCCCCTGTTTCTTACGTCCCCCATTCTCTCCCCAAACGGAGATTTAGGCACTCCCACCCAACACTGGCATACAATTTAAAGTCTCTCTTCTCACCGGGACAATGATGACATCACGACAGAAGGAACAGGCGCAGTTTATGGGGAAAGGCCAGGGGATTCCGCCTCTCAGCCTCTCTGCAGGAGAAGACGGGGAATAAAAAAATTATCATGCAGTTATGGCTGAGCCCACATCGCAAGAGCTAAAGACTGATACCCCTGGCATTTTCACCTCGGAGCACTTACGATATGATATGATACAATATCTTTATTGTCATTGTCCCATACAGAACAACAAAATTGAAAATCTACATAAGACATTCAAAAACCCCTAAAAACTCTGAAACCCCATTTTAAAATACAATATACTATAGAGACTCCTTATGCTGCGTTTAGAACCAGAATTGCATTTGTGTAGAAACGGTTTCTCAGGTGGCTAGTCCTAGTCTTTATAACCCTGTACGTTATTCCAGAAGGCAGAAGCTGAAAGAGATCATTTCCGGGGTGCGCACTATCCTGCGCTATCTCTGGAGCTTTCTTATGGCACCTGGAAGCATAGATTTGATCTAAGGTGGGAAGAGTGCACCCAATTCTCTCCACAGTCTTTACAACCCTGAACAGCACTGTTTTTCCCCTGGCCGTGCAGCTCCCAATGTGGAAGTTGCCAGTCTCTCAAGGTTTTCCATTGGGGGGCAAGTGAGGATTGGGGGGCTGCTGACATTCATGTCAAGGGTCCCCGAATGCTGGAACCTTTAAACCGACCATCCCCTAGATTTCGCTGCGGCGAAGTCGGAAGGAGATGCTTGAGCCGGTGCAAATCTCACCAGCCGTCTCAGCCAAACGCGCCCCTGAGCGACACTCACCGTTGAATAAGTTCTGGCAGTGTGTCCTTATCGGAAACAGTTCCTCTATCACGGAGCCCTGCGAAAAGAAAACCCTCCAGGCGTCAAGAGAGAGGCAGATGGGAATCATGGAACTGTGGACTTCAAAGGGGTCCCCAAGGGTCATGCAGTCCAACCTGCTGCAGTGCAGGAACCACGTCTAAAGAATGCATGGATCATGGCCATGCAGCCTCCAAATGAAGGAGAATTGGGCCACCTTCTGAGGCATCGCACCTTTCCTGCATTTGCACTTGCTTTCCGTATAGGGAAGAAAGGGAGTGGGGCAGGAGGGTGAGTGGGAGACCACCAGCCCTTGGGCCAAAGGGGTGGACTAGATGCCTTTAGGGGTCCCTTTCAAAGCATCTGGAAGGAGACTGGGGGAAAGGTAGGTAAGTAGCACTTCTACCAGGGTGTGTTGGATAATAATAATAATAATTTATTATTTGTACCCCGCCCATCTGTCTGGGTTTCCCCAGCCACTCTGAGTGGCTTCCAACAAAGATTAAAAATACATCAAAATGTCACACATTAAAAACTTCCCTAAACAGGGCTGCCTTCAGATTTCTCCTAAATGTCAGGTAGTTGTTTATCTCTTTGACATCTGATGGGAGGGCGTTCCACAGGGTGGGTGCCACCACCGAGAAGGCCCTCTGCCTGGTTCCCTGTAGCTTTGCTTCTCACAGGGAGGGAACCACCAGAAGGCCCTCGAAGCTGGACCTCAGTGTCTGGCAGAACGATGGGTGTGGAGATGCTCCTTCATGTACACTGGGCAGACCCCGGAATGTCACAGAGGTGTGAAGACCCCAAAGAAGACCAGATAGTAGGGGGAGAACCATCGAGCCCAGAAAGTGCAAGATGCAAGGCGGGAGCGTATTCTCTGCATTGCAACCAGCATCGCTTCAGCACCACTTCCACTCTGTCATGGCTTCCCCTTGAGGAATCATGGGAATTGTAGTTGGATATCAAAGCTGGGGGGTCTCTGCTAGAGGCCCCTGCCACCCTCAAAACCACAGGGCCCATGATACCCTAGAGAGAGGGAAGAGATGTGTCAATTGGTTTAAAATCTGTGCGGTCGATATGCCCTACAAGGGCCTGGGCAAAAATCCATGAGATGTTGATTTCGCCCGACTAAAAGCTGGAGGGGGGGAAAGGCTGAGTGAGGTCAGCTCCATCCATGAGCCCCACTGGCCCCATTAAATCACCCGATACTTACATAAACCGTGCAAGGGCTCCCGCTGCAAGCAGCTGTAATCTGGAGGTCGCTGGGGAGAGAGGAATGAGCCGCTGTGATGCGAGGGCAGAGCCACCCATCCCTTCCCCATCCATTCCCCAACTTTCAATCCCAAGCCAGCCCCAGGTATCTTTGCAACTTTCAATCTATAGGGCCTCTTTCCTTCCTTGCATTCACAGCCTGAGCCCTGCATCCCTGCTTTCTGAGACAGGCCTCTTCAACACCTACTTATCTGGGGACCTTTCCAGAGCCAGGAAAAGTCAGGTGGCAGGAAGTGTGACTTGTGTGCAGGGAGGAAGAAGCGTCAAGGGTGCCCACAAACAACGCTCTCTGCCCCAAGCCCACCACAGCTGCCCACTAGGGCCTCCATCCACGGTCCCAAGGGACCTAATCGAAACCAGAGGAAGGGTCCTTGCATGCATTACCTTATCACATCCACCGACAACAGCAGCAGTCCTCTTTGGCAGTCATTGGCCGGGCGGAGAATTATTCTCAGTCTCTGAAATTGGGTTGCAAAGGGCATCAGAGTCGAACCGTTGGCCCGGGGAGATTGAGAGCAATCCAGGGGTTTTTTAGGATGGAAGAATGAGGAAATACCGACTAAAGAACAGTGGCAAGAGAAACTGATGGATTATGTGGAATTGGCAAAATTGACACATAAACTACGTGACAAGGACAACTGTGACTTTAAAGAAGAATGGGAACCTTTTACAAAATACTTAAAGAAACAACAAAATGAACTGGACTCCTTGGCAGGTTTGGAATAAACATTCACCAACTCTTTATCGGTAATATAGGGAAAGGGTAACGGGACCCCTGACCATTAGGTCCAGTCGTGGCCGACTCTGGGGTTGCAGCGCTCATCTCGCTTTATTGGCCGAGGGAGCCGGCGTACAGCTTCCAGGTCATGTGGCCAGCATGACTAAGCCGCTTCTGGCGAACCAGAGCAACGCACGGAAACGCCGTTGACCTTCCCGCCGAAGTGGGACCTATTTATGTACTTGCACTTTGACGTGCTTTCAAACTGCTAGGTTGGCAGGAGCAGGGACTGAGCAACGGGAGCTCACCCTGTTGCGGGGATTCGAACCGTCGACCTTCTGATCGGCAAGTCCTAGGCTCTGTGGTTTAACAGAGCCACCCACATCCCATAAAGCGAAATAAGCATGTGCAAAATTAAACGCAAAGCTCAGGTTGCACAGAGGAGTGGCTCGTCTTTCACCAATTTATTGCCTTTCATTTATAGCTGCGTGCTGGTTGCCTTTAGGAACCTAGATAGCACGTGTGCCTAATAGTTCATCTTTTCAGTACAGCAGGGTGGGTGATCGGGGAAGACGCACTTCTTGTTGAGACCAAGGAGCAAAACAAGAATTGGGGAGGGAAATAGGTGTAGATAAAATCTTCATTGAGGTTTTCAGAAAATTCCACCCCTGATTAGGGGCTCCTGAAGGGTCACTTGCCCGGTGTTTTTACTTACCGCTGTGGCTTGAAGGAGGCCAACAAACTCTGACTGGAAATAGCCAATATCGATACGCAGCTCAGCATCAAGAATGACAGCATTAGCAGTAAACTGGATGGAGATGCTTCTGCACGAGAACTTCAGCAAAGAAGGAAGATCCGCTGGACATTCAATCTGTCGGAAAAGAGGGTAGATGTGATCTCTCAAGATCATCTATCCTGGCTCTGGCGCACGTCATCAGTGGGGTGGAAGTTATCAATCAATCAATCAATCAATCAATCAATCCTTATTACGGTCCAGAGACCCAACAAATCGTTACAAAGCAATGCAGAATTCAGACAGCCTACCTCCAGGTTAAACAAGCATTTTGTTCCAACTTAAAGATAGGGATCCTTGGTTCTTGCAACCACCGATAAAAACTTCACCACTGCTAATGTTCTAGCGTTTGTCCGGTCTTCTAATAGGTACCTGACATAGTGAGCCTCTGATTTTCCCGGGAAAGGTACCAGCAAGGGTAATATCAGTTCAGCCCTGGCTTGCTCATATTTTGCACAGTGCAACAAAATATGTTTTATGGAATCGATGTCTTGAGCACACGAGCAAAGTCTGTCCTGGTAGGGAACTCCTCTCAACCTGCCATCCAACATTGTAGAAGGAAAGACGTTTATTCTGGCTTTGGTGAATAACCTTCGATCATTTGGTACTGTCAGGTTTTTAACGTAAGGTGTTATGGAAGCTATCTTTTAGAGGGAAGACCAATTTGGTATTTAAGGAGCTGTCAGTCAGTCAGTCAGTCAGTTTTATTGCACATAGCCAAAGGCTGCCGCAATGTACACAGAATCATTCAACAGTTAAAAGAAAATATACTGAATTGAAACTTAAAACATTTATATTATCAAGACATTACCTACTCTTAACAGAGCTATAAAAGTACCTTACTATACAAATTAAGACATTAAACAATAAAATTTGTAAGCTAAGATTGTCACATGACCACTAGTATATTAAAAATAATGTTAATTAATACAATGTGCAATTATATTCGGAGTTTGGTGATAAAGATAGAATATAGCTTGATGTAGATAGGGTCAAATAAATTCATCTCCTTTACAGTTGGTGGCTACCTTGGCTATATGATTTGCTCTAATTTGATAAAGTGATAGAAGAAAACACAAAATAATTTTTAAAAGGCATATAATATCCTTTTGGAATGGTAGACCAAAGATGAAGAAGGAAAATCAGTAATGATTAAATGGGCGCAAGATGTAGGACATAATATACAATTTCAATAATATACAATGACCCTGGGTCTCCCTTCCAGCTCCAGCGCTCTATAATTCTATGAAATCAACTTATCTCACCAGGAGATGCTGGCTTTTTTGTTTAGAAATTGCTAAACATTGGTTTTCTGCAGCAGGCCTGTCGATAAGATTCGTGGCATGCTCAGGTGTGGCCCTGTTGCTCTGGTTGAGAAACTGACCTGCCAGGTCAGGGAGGCCAGAGGCAATATCTCACCATATGAGATGGGACAATCAACTGAGACAACCTCCCCAGACCCACAGAAACATCTGGAGAGATTTCCATACGCATCATAAACTTGTTCTAAGCAGCGATTCCAGCTATGAGCTGCTGCTGTTTATTGTATTTTAAATTGTGTTTCTCTCATGTGGGAAAACAATAAAATGCTTTTGAAAAAGCCAGCCCAGAGGATTCTTCACTTTCAGTTGCAGCTGGCTTCACAGTTTGTGTGACAGACCAGCAAATCCTGATTCAGCTGGCAGTCCTTCCTGTCCCCACTGAAGCCCCTGAAAACAGCTGCAAAACTGCTCCATGGACAGAGCGGAGAGATGTGCTGGCGACAACACAGGCACTAGCCAATCGGCTCCCGCTGCGCAGCATCAGCTGAACCAAGCTGCAAACTTGCAAGGCTAGTTTCCAGAGCTTCCCCTGGGGAGAGGAAAAGGGTATCGTTGTCCTGAACTTGTTGAGGGGTGTTTCCAAAGTGGTCGTTATCGCTCCCAAAAATGGTGTGTCCATCGCAGGGGGGCCAAGAAGCCATTGCGCAACCCTGCTGGCCCATGAACAAATCTCTGAAAATCTCCCCATCCCCTGACACACAGCCAAGGAGGATCACGTACCTCAGGGATGTGGCTCATTATTAAAGTGGTGGTCACAGTCGACTGTGGAAAGAAAATACATCTTGATTATAATGTTCTGCCATGCCGCTCCCCCCCCACGCTGGGCTTTGTTCAAAGAGTCAACCAGGAGACACGCTGTCTGAAAGGATGTCTCCCTGGTTACTTAAACTGAGGCTTGAGGTTGTGCGAAGCCACAGAGAGGAGAAGAAGAAACGGGTGTCCTGTTGCAAATAGCACCGGATACTACCCTTATATTTATGACAGGGGCTGGATCTATATTGATCTTACAGAACGTTATTTTTTAATAACGTTTAGAACGCTGAATGGCAGTTTCCCATTGTCGCTGGCTCTCTGCTCTGCAGCACCCTCTGGTGTCACATTTTAATAACACATTTTTAACGTTATCAATGGCAAGTGTAGAACTGCCCTAAGGGGATCATGGCTAATTGTTCTGGGATTTTTAAAATGTGGGGTTTTAATTGTAGTTGTTCCTTTCTGTAGATTTCCCCATTTTTCTAAAAACACACACATTTGCTTTGCGATCCAGATGTGAAAAGCGGAGAGTGTTCGTGTGGGATGTAATCCTTTGGAGAAGTCAAATTCAGTCAATTGAGTCAATCACCTATCTCCTACTACCCTCCTGAGAAAAACCCCACCCTCCCACTATATATAAGGGTCTGGTGACTTCTGTTTCAGTGTACCTGAAGAAGTGTGCATGCAGACAAAAGCTTAGAAGAAGTGTACATGCAGACAAAAGCTTATACCCAGAACAAACTTAGCTGGTCTCTAAGGTGCTACTGGAGAATTTTTTTAAATTTATTTCGACTGCATCAGACCAACAAGGCTACGTACCTGACTCTAGTAAACTTCTTGCTACTTTTAAGGAAAGACTCTTGTGTCTTTATTCTTTTAAGAAGGATAAAAGGAGACACCAGGAATTATCCCTCTGAGCAAGCCAAATTGGATTGTTTAACTAAAGAGATTCAAACAAATCTGCAAACTAGTTTCTTGCTATATTGATGGGAAGGAAGAATAATACTTAATCAATATAGCCTTTCCTCCTATCCTTACTTTAAGCAGTATGAAGCAGAATATTAATGGCCCAGATGAACAAACTGGCCCCTGAAGCTCTGAATCCCAGGGCTTCAGCTGAATCGGATCAAGCTGCCATCTTTGCACAGGCTTCATATTTCACTGAGCGGGGCAAAAATATCTCTGGTGTTGACCCTCTGATTCACTGCTTCCTAAAGGTGGTGGAATCATCTTGGGGGGGCACTAAGAGGCAAAGGGGCAAAAGGGCACTGGAGGTGTTAATGGCTTCCAGACTTTGAAAAGCTGGTAACCCTGGATCAAGTTGATCACCTCGGCTGCATTAATTAAGCTAAACGAACAAATAAATTGGATTGTGGATAAATGTGCAATTAATTGTTACTGGTTTGAATTTTATTGTGTTATTCTCTTCCATGGCAGGTTGTGCAAACCGCTGCTCTGAATAATGCTTTTTTTTAATAGGGTAAGGTTGGGGGGCACTGGGGGGTGAGCTTATAGAATCAAGGGGGCAGTGCCCCCCCCCAAAATGGCGACCACTGCCTCCAGCTTGTTGTCAATTGCCCAGGGAAAGGGCCCTCATTGTGCAGAACTCACCTGGGTGAGCTCAAGGCTGAACACTCCTCTTGCCAGCAAAGTTGAAAAGATGTTGCCTGTGTCAGCTTCGTTCAAAAAATAACAGATGTGTCCGTCAGGAATGAGGGTGGCTGGCGGGTAGTAGATGGGATAGGTGGGCCAGGGAACCACAGCTCCTCCGCAGGACATTTGAGGCTGCGAGGAGAACAAGAGGGGGGAAATTCAGTGGGACCCAACTGCAGTCGCTGTGATGGCCTGGGATTCGGACTCGGAGGCTGAACCTGAGGGATCCCAGCCTGCACAGGATTCCCCACCTCCACAATCAGATGAGCCGGGGCTGGAGCATGAGCCTGAAGGGTCATCACCTATGCTGGAGCCTCAGGTGCAGGCGTCAGCTGAGTCTGCTCTGGCTCCTGAGGGGATGCAGGACCCATTGCCTGCAGGTGCTCCACTCTCAGCCCCGTCAGAGGAAGCGGAGGTTGCCTCTGGGTCTGGTAACCCTCCAGCCTCTCCTGAGCTGCAGAGGCTCAGGGCAGAGAGGCGGAGGGAACTAAGTTCCCACAGGAGGAGTGCTCGCCTCCAGGCCAGGAGAGGTGAGTCACCTGTGGATCGGGGCCGCCCTATGCCTCGGGGCAGATAAAAGCCGGCCAGCCCCAGTCCCAGGGTGCGGGAGCAACATTGTTGGTTGCTAGTTCCTGCCTGAACCCTGTCCTGCTTTCCTGCCTGAGCTCCTGACCCACCCTGGCTCCCAGCTTGCATGCCTGTTTCTGACTTCACCCGAATCCCTGCCCTGCACCCAGCTTCAGCTACTACGGACTGCTTCCACGTTGCACCTCTGACCACGGGCCGGACTTGGACCTCGCCTCTTGGGTAACCCACGGGACCAGCACAGTCGCCGTGAGTCAGCCTGCGCCCGAACATAAGATCTGGAGGCAACAGGAAAGCCACTGGCTGGAAAACGACCCAAGGCAGGTCCAGCGGCCTTTCAGAAAGCAGGTGGGAAGGTCAGAGCGCCAACTGCTAAAGGAACTGCCAGCCCAGAGAGCAGCAAGCTGAGATTCCTGCGCTGCAGCCAGTTGAACTAGATAACCCTTGTGGCAGGGGCATAGCGTGGGTTGCTGGCACCCGGGATGGGGCAGGTGTTGCAGCCCCCTGGTGGACTAGTCAGTCCATAGCTATCAACGTTTCCCTTTTTCCAAATAGGATTCCTCGCAAGAAAAGGGAAAAGTTGACAGCTATGGGTCAGTCCCTTCACCGGCCAGCATCTAATCAAGGGAGTCTCCCCTTGCAAACTTGCCGATCAGAAGGTCGGCGGTTCGAATCCCCGCGATGGTGTGAGCTCCCGTTGCTTGTTTCCCTGCTCCTGCCAACCTAGCAGTTCGAAAGCATGTCAAAGTGCAAGCAGATAAATACGGTAGGTACCGCTCCAGTGGGAAGGTAAATGGCGTTTCCGTTCGCTGCAGTCAAGTCGTGGCCGACTCTGGGGTTGCAGCGCTCATCTTGCTTTATTGGCTGAGGGAGCTGGCGTACAGCTTCCGGGTCATGTGGCCAGCATGACTAAGCCGCTTCTGGCGAACCAGAGCAGTGCACGGAAAAGCCGTTTACCTTCCCGCCGGAGCAGTACCTATTTATCTACTTGCACTTTGATGTGCTTTCAAATTGCTAGGTTGGCAGGAGCAGGGACTGAGCAACAGGAGCTCACCCCATCGCGGGGATTCGAACCGCCAACCTTCCGATCGGCAAGCCCTAGGCTCTGTGGTTTAACCCACAGCGCCACCCGCGTATGCCTGTACGTAGCTTGATCCTTATTTCAGGCATAGTGATTTATCAGTATATTGCAATGTTTCGCTGGTGATGTATCACAATCTTGAAATATCGCCCGGCCCTAATTCTAGCCCTCCCTCCCTGCATCCATTATTCAGACTGACCCCCTCTGGGCCTGTAGCAAGCCTTCTAGAAGATGAAGCCACTCACCACAAAAGGGAAATCCAGGTAGGCAGAGTAGATTTGAGGTGGATAGGGCCTTGTGCAGATGTACTGGCAGCCTGTGAAGAACGGCGTTGGCTCTGGGGGAGAAAGATTGGGAGTTTTCCAAAGCTGGACCACAAAGCACAGCAGAACAGTAGCCCAAGCAGGGATGGCTGGCAGCTCTTGGGACTGATGGGGCAGGAGGCCGGGAGTCGGGCAGTAGGTGGCGCCAGAGAGCCAATGTCAGGCAGAGGCAACCCGGTCTGGTCTCCATCTTGCCCCCTGCTGAGTTCTGCAAGGGACAGCACTGAGACTAAGGGGGGGGGGCGAGAGGTGGTACCAGCCTCTCGGCTAGAAGTACATAAGAAAAATGCTTTTTGAACCAAATGGCCACACCTTTAGCATTCGTCAAAGTATCCGTGACGTGTACCTGTTACCCCCGCCCCAATCTTTCATTCATAAAGATTTATCCTGTTCCATTAAATGAGCCTCCTGTAAATAGGCAACGTATGCCCTCGAAATTTTAAATACGTTAAATTACATTTTGATTCTCAGATTCTCACAACTCTTTTACATTAAGACTAACTGCATCCCTTAATTTCACCTTGCCCCCTTATCAATGTTTCCCCAATACCCATTCGTTTTATGACTTGTACCATTTAACAAATATCTAATACACTGGCACCTCTGGTTGTGAATGGGATCCTATTGTTTTACATGTGGAATGTGGGCAGGGCAGTTATTTATTTTGCAAGAACGATATAACGCTTTGCTTTAATGGAAAAAAACTCTTAACCATTTACATAGAACGGTGTGCAATATCCATTAACAATGCTTTAAAAACAATGCATTTTTTTAAAAAACCTGTAACAATATAAGCAAAAAAATCAGCAGTTTGAAAAAGCAAATGCATAGTAGGCTTGCCTAGCGAAAAATGCCTTTAGTGGGTGTTGAAAAAAGTACCAGCCAAAGCATTGATAGGCAGGGAGTTCTGAAGAATAGGGACTTTCACCTCACCCCCAAAAATCCAAATCAAACTTTTTCCTCTCAAATCCTCTACTTCAAAAACAAAAAAAGGAGAATCCCAGGACTGGGAACCAAAGACCTATTTAACGCTAGACTTCATTTTTGACCCTCAGACCATCAGCTTTAGCCTCCTCCCTGGTGACCTCATTCTTAATGCCGTTTGTGTCCTCTGTGTTGGCCAAAACCCATTTGCGTTCATTTTCAGAGCAGAGCTCAGCTACGTTATTGGTTACCACAGTGGCCAAGTCTGGCCATCACTGGGTTACTGTGAAGGCGTAGAGCTTTCTGGATAAATATCATCTTATTGTGCCTGCTGTAGACATTCTATTCTTTTGCGTACCACTTTGGGATTTTTTAAAAATATCAAAGCGACTCGTGAGTCTTTTAAATAAACCAGCAGTGCACCCCATTAACGCTTACGAAGTTGGAAGTTATGGAGGATGTTCAGTTGCGTGATCATCTTCGGGGCATGGCCACAAACCTGCAGGAAAAGAGAAGGTTCAGTGGGTCAGAAACTTGGAACTCCTTGTCTCTTGGGATCAAGCAGGTGCCTTCATGCCCCACTCTTTTGGGGACATCCTAGATGTGGGATGTGATCCAGTGGAGCAGTCAAGTACAACATTACCTGTACTGCTAGAGTGGACATACAGGGGATGACCGTCCAGCCAGTCAAACTTCCTGTTCCTCTGGTCTGGAGCGTCCTCCCTCTGCATGTGACCTGGGAGATGGGCACAGCCCGGGCTGACTCCATAAAAGAGCCGAGTCACGCAGCCATTTTAAGCTTTCTCTCTCACACATTCACCTGCTCTCTTGCTAGCTGATCTCTTACTGCAATGCTGCTCTCCTGCGGCCATTTTGTTTTCTTAATGTAATTTTGCTGTCTGCTGGCTCTTAGCCAGGAGCACACAAGTTCAATCTCCATGTGAGATGAACTCACAGATTCTGATGTAACTACTAGCTAAAGCTTGCCTTTCAGGGATCAAATCGTGAACTGAAATGTGAGTGAACTTTTTCAAAATAAATTTAAAAATTCTCCAGTAGCACCTTAGAGACCAACTAAGTTTGTTCTGGGAATAAGCTTTCGTGTGCATGCTTTTACCAGGTCTGGAAAGGTCATGGCCACCTATTAGTCACATGAAATAGAAGTCACCAGACCCTTATATATACTGGGAGGGTGGGGTGGGGTTTTTCTCAGGAGGGTAGTAGGAGATGGGTGATTGACTCAATGGGTATGGTGAACCTGTGGATGACTGTTAACAACTGCAATTAGTCCTACAGGGAAAAGCAAGGGATAGCATGCAGATAGTATGCAATGACAAACCTAGACAGCATCTTAAAAAGCAGAGACATCACCTTGCCGACAAAGGTCCGTATAGTTAAAGCTATGGTTTTCCCAGTAGTGATGTATGGAAGTGAGAGCTGGACCATAAAGAAGGCTGATCGCCGAAGAATTGATGCTTTTGAATTCTGGTGCTGGAGGAGACTCTTGAGAGTCCCATGGACTGCAAGAAGATCAAATGCATCCATTCTGAAGGAAATCAGCCCTGAGTGCTCACTGGAAGGACAGATCCTGAAGCTGAGGCTCCAAGACTTTGGCCACCTCATGAGAAGAGAAGACTCCCTGGAAAAGACCCTGATGTTGGGAAAGATGGAGGGCACAAGGAGAAGGGGACGACAGAGGACGAGATGGTGGGACAGTGTTCTCAAAGCTACCAGCATGAGTTTGACCAGACGGAGGGAGGCAGTGGAAGACAGGAGGGCCTGGCGTGCTCTGGTCCAGGGGGTCAAGAAGTGTCGGACACAACTAAACGACTAAACAACAATAAAGCATAGATGCACAAGAGACACCAGATTCCCCTGAAGAGAGCATTGCAGAGGCAGAGGCCTCCGATCAACTGAATTTGCTTCCTGTTTTTTGGAACCGCTTTGTTGATGTGGGGCTGCTAGAAGAGGGGAGATAAAATGCTCTGTGAGACCTACCACAGGATCCAGCATGGGGGCCAGGATTTGCGCCACTACTGGCAGCTGCAAACTACAAAAAAAGAGAGCAGGAATTAAGTTAGCAGAGAGGTTCTTTGGAATCCTGCTCCTCTTTCCTTTCTTCATATTCTGTTGTTATTACTCATTTCATTTATGCATCGCTTCCCATAATTGCAATTGAACCAGCCCCCCGGCAGAGATCCCCCTTGTGCCCTGCCAGCAGGGGGTGCTGGAGAGCATGGAGGGTGAAGATCAGATCCTGCTTCCTCATGGCCAGCCCAGCAGCTCTGGCAGAAAGTGGGTTAGGGTTGGGTTGCAATACTGCTGCGCCCTCTCCAGGAATGGGGTGCAGGAGTGAGCCCCTGCCCCATTGCAGCAGTGGGCTCCCTCCGCACCACACCCCTGGGGGAGGGGTGCCTTGCGGACCCCACCTGGGCAGCATTTTCATGCACTCCACCCCTGCATGGAAGCTGTAGCCCTTTGCCTTTCTGGGTCTTTCTTCTTGGGCGATCCCTCGTAGCCGAGTAAGATTGTCTTCCATAAACACGGTTTGACCAGTGAGCCCGTAAGTGACTGTGGAGGCCAGTTCTGGACCCACACCTCCTTCCACAGTGGAACATGCTGCTATCCTAGATCTGGTGATAGACTTGGCTGGAATCTCACACACCTTTGACGGCTCAGAGCATTTTCCCTTGTTGTGGGAAAGAGAGGCGCTCAACCCACCCCCGCCTGTCCTGTCCCCCTGCCAAGGAAAGGAAGTTGAGCATCACCTACTTGATCAGTGGGTCTACTTTGATTTCCACGTACTCTGAAGAGCAGCTGCCAAAGCTCAGCCCCAAAGGTACCACCGCCAGCCGGATGGTAGCACAAAATGCGACGCTCACTGTGGCCGGTAGCAGCCTAAGCAGAGAGGAGAGGAAGGTCAGCTGCTATCCATCCCTGATTCGAGAGGCGAGGATGAAACGAGGGCACTATGGCCGCCGCCACCACCCCAGACGAGGAACGGCTCAGTGGCCAGGCATGTGCTCTGAACACAAATGGTCCCGGGTTCAAATATTGGCAACGTCAGGTAAGACTGGAGAACTTCTGCCAGTAATGGAGCAGAATCAGATTTAGGGCGTTGCCGGTGGTTCCTCCGCGCAGGGTGCCCAGCCAAGGGAGCACAGAATTGTGAAGATCTGTGATGGAGAAGATCCATTTGGGGCAGCCAAATTTGGGGCTTTCACAGGGCGCCATATTGGAGGAATCAAATGAATCAAATGGGATTTAGCTGCCCCAGCATCCCTGGCATCCCTTCACACAACCCCCGCTACTCCCGTGATGGGTGAATCATTGCAAAAGACAGCAGTTTACAAGAAAGGAATAAGGAAGTGAAGTTATCTTGAGAGGGGGACTAATCTTGAAATTTGCTTATAAATCATGTTCCCCAGCGGAGGAACCGGTGGGGTGGAATTCTTGTAATCTTCTTCCTTGCTTCTAAAAATTTTATAATCTTGCTCTGGAAATGCTCATATATCCTGCAACAATATTACAAAAGATTACCTTCCTCCCCTTGAAAATTTAAGGGCCAATATTTGCAACCTATTTAAGTGCTCAAGGAAATGGAATCGGTAAAATATAGCCACTAATATTACTCTTCGGTTTAATTTGCATGCAAAAGGCAGGAAAATGTCAGTAGAAATGCTCCTCTAGACAAAGGCGAGAAACTTCAAACATTTTTTTATTCTCTTCTGCTCAATATTTCCTAGATAGATAGAAAGATAGATAGATGATGATAGATAGATGATAGGTAGATAGATAGATAGATATAGATAGATATAGATAGATAGATAGATAGATAGATAGATAGATAGATAGATGATATATAGATAGATAGATATAGATAGATAGATGATAGATAGATATAGCTAGAGATACCTATTCAAAGATATACAAAAATACAAACCCACAGCAAAGTATATTTTTATAATATACGGAATTAAAACAGCTACTTAACTGGGAAAAAAGAACAAAGGCAGAAAGAAAGACCGAAAAGAAAAGAAAGACCTTAAGAGAAAGAGAAAGAAGAGAACGATGGCCATATTATGAAGGTCCACCCAGAGCGCAGACAGCATGCAGTTAGATGACCAGGCAAAAAGCAGCTCCCGATCTTTCTATGTGCCTTTAGCCATGCTGTCAGGGGATGATGTGAAATGACAAATCATCTGGAGAGCCGCCCTCCCATCTGATTTTTCTTTAGCGCTCTTAAATGCAAGACAGAGGGTGTCATGAGTCAGGCCATGTATTCGTTTCATTCATTGTTGTGCATATTTCTTCTGGGCACGTGGAGATGTTCCTTCCCTTGCCTAGTGAGCAAAGGCCAGGTTTGCCTTTGTTGATCTGCCCCTTTTCACCTCTGGGGTTGCCTTTCCCACCCAGCCAGAATAGACTGACCCCTTATGCCCAGCAGGCGCCACGGGAACAGCAAGAGCTCTTTTGGAAGGGAAGGGGGTGCCAAGAGATCAGCACCCCCCTGTCCTCAAACCACAGAGGTCACGGCCAAGGGGAGAGTCCTGCCGTGCGGGAGCAGCCGGGCAGAGCGGGCGCAAAGGCTTTTGCGGTTTTGTCTTCACAACTTTCGGCAACGAAGGGTCTCCCAAATCTGCCCAGCGACCCGGGATGCATCTTACTCACAGCAAAGAGCACTTGATCTGGACCACGAAGCACATAACCACGTCCACTCCATAGGGCGGCCTGAAAGCCACGCTCACACGCTCAGACTTCAGGACATCAAAACGGCAGCTGCAGAAAAGGAAAAGGAGGTGTTAGGAGGGGGCTGAGCAGCGCCAGCCGAAGTTTCCACGACCCAAGGCAAACATGCTCCTTGCGACACAACCCTTTGCCAGCCATTTCCATGGTGGACAAGACACCTTCCGGCTATGGTCATCGCAAGCTCTGGCGTGTCAACATTTACTACTCTGCGACTGCGTGTGACCATCAAAAGCAAAAAAGGAAGGAGACTGCCCAAGCACTTTATGACTTACCGGACATGCAGCCTCTCTCTGTGCTAGGGAAGTGGGATAGCTTGGGGGAAGCTTTTAAAAGGGGACATTGTGTGACTCACCAGAAGGACACATTTGAAAGGTTTCACAGCCTATATTTCTACACTTCTCTTTGCTGCGTGTTTTGCCGTGTGTTTTGCCATGCTAAATCTCTGCTGGGGGGTCTTTTCACCAAAGAGCGCTTGCCCCAAACTTGGAGAGGGGAACTTGTCTCCCATAAAAGCATCTAAACTAATGACTTCCCAGCAGAAAGATTGTTTACTCACCCAACCAGGCCAGGAAGGGGGGGGGCAGGGAGCTGTTGGATAGGACCTTGCAGGGATTGCACCCAGTAATCTTTTGTGGAAAGGCAATCTGTAAAGACAACACAAACAGGAGATTATTGGAGATGGGAGAGGCAAGGACCAGGTTCTTCAATGCCCTGGAACAAGCCAGGGTTGGTGCAAGCCAGCAGTCTTCTACGTCTAGCATTGGGAAAGTCGTGGCCGTGATGATCATGGTGTACAGCTATTTGCAATCCTTGTTTTGCCGATTTCATTTAATATTCTAATTTTCTGAGATTGTTTATTTGGGGTTTTCATCAGCTGTATACCATGATCATCACAATTATAACAAATAAAGGCTTGACATATCTCGCTTTGCATGTCATGAGTCTATCTCATACATTAGTTTCACATTTTCAGTTGAATTACTGAAATTAATGAACTTTTCCACGATATTCTAATTTTCACCTGCATATAAAGCTGTGTTAAAAAATTATAATCAGAGGTCAGCTAGCTCTTACAGAAAGATGCCGTTCTTAATTGCCTGTTCAAGCCTGATGGAATAATTGCAAAAGTTTTCAGCAGGTATCTGGAAGTTGGAACGTCTGGCTGAGCCTTGCCCGCCTGGGAAGAGAACCCACCTAGGAGAAGGAAAGCACTCATCCGAAACCTCCACTGCCTTGCAGGGCATCTTTGGGAGAAGAAAAGGCTCTGCTTTCCTCTGGACCACATCAGTGGGGCCTCTGGGCACCCCAGGACCTCCAAACACACTGCCCAGTCTTGTCCCCCAGAGAGGTCGCTTTGGTGCTGCTAGTGCAGCAGTTGGACTTCACCCCGGAGGCACACTCCAATGTCTCTGAAGACAGACAGGTGCCAACCACAACCCTATAGATGCCACACAGCTTCAGAATGCCTTAAAGGTCGTAGCTGGTGGTGCACAAGGAAGGAATCCCAGGAAAGGTGCAGGCCCAAGAACTCTCTGCGCCCTCGCAAGACTACAGTTCCCCTGGTTCTCTGAGGGAGGGGAGGCATGGCAAGGAACCATGTCTGGAACCTGTTTGTATGGGTTGTTGTTGCATCCGAGAAACACACCAAGCATTGAGCTACCTGGGGGTTTCCTGCAAAATAAATAAATGGGGATTTTAAGTGGCACATCTGCAGTAAGGGCAGATTCCCTTACAGTTTTCCAGCCCGGTTTGAGTGACTCTGCAGCCACTGATGCCCAAGGCGCCATGGAAGGAGAGGACGACACTCAGAAGGGCGACGCTCAGAAGAACAGTCTGGGCCATGGCGGCTTCTGCAGCAACCTGGAGAAAGAGAGACAGCCAAAATGCATCAAAGGGCTTTGTTTGGCCTCCTTCATTAAAGCAGCCTATCTCTAGCTCACAATTTGAAATGAAAGTATGTTTAATTACTGTTGAAAATGATATGTTGAAAAATTAATTTAAAATAATATTTCTTTAAAAAAGGCACCCTTCCAAGTCTACCCCACCACTTCATCTCGAACCACCCCTCCTCCCAGTCTCCTTACCTTCTGTTGCTGTTTGATCTGGGTTGGGTGGTTGGTGGCTGCCTTGGACAGCCGTCCCCCAGGTGGCAAAAGGTGTGCATTATATAGACCAGTAAGGCAGGGCCAGTGGAGCCTAAAATTGGGAAGGCGTGGCCAAAATAATAGCTCGGAGAGAAGGATCGCGCTGCAAAGAGCCAAGCCACTTCAGACTGTGAGAAAAGGTTGAATGTGCTCCTTAGCTATGAACAGGCCATTCAGACCAAGAGCAGCCTGGCTGGTGCACAACATGGGCTCTGAACTCAATGCTTGTTGAGTGTGCTGTCTTTGGTGAGCTTAGGGTAGGAAGAAAGAGAGAAAGGAAGGAAGGAAGGAAGGAAAGAAAGAAAGTCAGGGTTTGTTTTTAAACAGGTTTCCTCCCCCAAGTTCTACAGGTTGTTTGGCTGCTATCTGCAAAATACATTTCTATCCATTAAGCCTGAAAATACATTATTTTTCAGCTTCCAGTTTGATGCCATTTGTTCTAGATAAGAATCAGCAGCAGTTTAACTCTGAGGTGGCATCACCAAGCACTGCAAGCGTGACGAACAGAGGCAGGGAAGAGGTTCCATTTATTCCTGAGTTAAAGGCAAACCTATAGAATCCGCGCTTTCCAAGACAATGCGCAAACAGAGATGCTGGAGCCAGCCTTTGGAATTCGCGCTTTCCTGACCGTTGCAGTGCTGTTTGCCAGCCCAGGGATGCGTACAAAAACAAATATACCAGGGCAAACGGTGCATAAAACTGCCTGCAGTAGTAAAAACTACAGTGGTACCTCGGGTTACAGACGCTTCAGGTTACAGACTTTGCTAACCCAGAAATAGTATCTCGGGTTAAGAACTTTGCTTCAGGATGAGAACAGAAATTGTGCTCCAGTGGTGCAGCAGCAGCAGGAGGCCCCATTAGCTAAAGTGGTGCTTCAGGTTAAGAACAGTTTCAGGTTAAGAATGGACCTCCGGAACGAATTAAGTACTTAACCCGAGGTACCACTGTATGATGTTAATGATCAGGGCATGGGCAGAAATGGTTGGTGCCCATCCACTTCAACGCCACTGCTGTGACCAAGACCAAGACCCCGTATGCTTCAGAATATTTTGGAAAAGGGGGTGATATTGATAGATAGGATTGTAAGTTGTTTTTATATGCAATGACAGCAGCAAGAATATTATTGGCAGAAAAATGGATGCAAGGAGAACTGCCGACGAAAGAAGAATGGAGGATGAAGTTGATGGACTACGCAGAATTAGATAAATTAACAGGAAGGATTCGAAACCTGCGGGGCCAGAGATTCTTAGAAGACTGGAGTAAATATATGAACTATTTGAAAAGTAATTGTGATGAGCAGATTGCGTTAGTAGGACTGCAATAGGTTATGTAAGGTGGATTATTTGAAATATTGCAATAATAATAATAATAATAATAATAATAAATTTTATTTATATCCCGCCCTCCCCATCCGAAGCCGGGCTCAGGGTGGCTAACAACAATAAAACAGTACAAAAGTACAGCACAAACAACACTCTAAAATCATTCATTATAAAAATAATGAAGACTATGAAGAGAATCATTAGTTAAGGACAATTAAATGTAGTATAGAAACTAAGAAATGCACAGTAAGTGATAAAGAACGGAAAATCATCCGAGGTGTTGATGGAAGTCTAAAAAATATTGTATAAGATGAGAAGTTATGTTGTATGACTGTTGGAACTGGTTATGTTAAAAAATCAGTAAAAATGTATATTAAAAAAAAACACAGAATATTTTGGAAAAGGGTTGGATGGAACCGGAGGAGGTGGAGCCGGGATACGGAACGCGGGGCGAGCGAGTCGCGCGAGGTGGCGGTTCGCGATGGCTGACGAGCTCAGCAAGGCGCAGGTGGCGCAGCCGGGAGAGGACACCATCTTTGGGGAGGGAACAGAGGTTTCTTAAACTTTATTTTTCGTGCTTTCTCTTTCGCTGTGCGCACCGGGTCACCCTCCTACCCTCCCTAATTTTAGGTCTTGTGTGTTGACCTTGCTATGCCTGTCATGGGGTCGTCTGCCGTTGGGGCAGGGGCCTGGTAGGAATTTTGTCCAACTGGCTGATTGGTGCCATTTGGTTTTTGCCTACTGTTTTAATTCCGTATATTATAAAAAAGATACTTTGCTGTGGGTTTGTATTTTTGTATATCTTTGAATATGTATATATATATATATATATATATATATATATATATATAATGAGCAGAAGAGAAGGGAATAAAAAAAGTTTGACATTTCTCATCTTTGTCTAGATGAGTTTCTAATGACATTTTCCTGGCTTTTGCATGCAAATTAAACGGAAGAGAAAAATTTTGTGTGTGTTTTATAGATTGTTTGAGCAGACCACACCATAGTTATGACCTTGCCCTCATTTTACAGTTTCTGACCTTCTTGTCCAGTGTTTCTTGTTTTTAAATATATTAATAATTTTTTATTGGTTTTTCCACATATTTCCCAGCATATCATCCTTTTAAACAGCATTTCAAAATTTTTGGCTACCACAGCCTAAGACTTCCTTCAACCTCAACTGATGGTTTTCTAAAATCCTTCCTAATTATGCATTTTGTTACTACAGTTATTGCTATAAATTCAAATTTTAACACCTATTCTTAATTCTTTTCACAATAATGTTTATATTGCTCCTTACAAAACTTCTTTTAACCCTACAAGCGATGTCAATTGCTTACAGTTGCTTTCCAAATATGTCGAAAACTTCTTCCATTCCTTTAGGAAAGTCTGGCGCTGCTGGTTGTGAATTTTCCCGGTGAATCTCGCCATCTTAGCCTAGTTCATCAATTTCTCTTGCCACTCTTCTTTCGTCGGCATTTCTTCTTGCTTCCATCTTTGGGCTAACAATATCCTTGCTGCAGTTATCGCATATAAAAACAATTTTTTATCATTCATATGAATTTCTGTACCCACAATACCCAACAGAAGGGCTTCTGGTTTTTTAAACAAATGTATATTTCAACATTTTTTTCAATTCATTATAAATCATTTCCCAGATGTCCTTCACTTTCATATATTCCCCCCACATAAGGTAAAAGTACCCTCCTTTTCTTTACATTTTCAACATTTGTTATCACTTTTGTACATTTTAGCTAACTTCACTGGTGTTATATGCCACCTGTACTTCATTTTCATAATGTTTTCTTTCAATGCACTGCAAGCAGTAAATTTTATTCCCTCTTTCCATAATTTTTCCCAATCCTCTATTTGTATATTATGACCAATATCTTTGGCCCAATGAATCATAACCGATTTAACTTCCTCATCTTTCAAATGCCATTCCAATAGTAATTTATACATTTTAGATAATATTTTAACTCTGTTATTTAATAACTCCAATTCAAATCTTGATTTTGTATATCTGAATCCATTTTTATTTTTAACTTCTTTAAACATTTCATTGACTTGACGATCATGCAACCAATCATTCACCATACATTTTATATCATATGGCTTTAGTTTCCATTGGTTCTCCCTCTCTATTACTAATTGTTCATAGGTGGCTCAATTTTTACTCATATTTCTCTTTTTTACATTCATTGCCTCAAGTGGCGAGAGCCACCATGGTGTCTTACGTTCTAATAGATTTTTATATCTATCCAACACCTCATACAATGACTTTCAAAATATGTGGTTTCCAAATCCTTTATGAACTTTTACTTTGCCATACCATAGATATGCGTGCCATCCTAATCTGTTGTCAAATCCTTCCAGATCTAAAAGATCTGTATTCTCCAATAATATCCAGTCCCTTAACCAACAAAGGCATGATGCTTCATAATACAATTTCAAATGTGGTAGGGAGAAGCCTCCTCTTTCTTTTATATCTGTTAACAGTTTAAATTTAATTCTTGGCTTCTTCCCTTGCCAGATAAATCTTGAAATTGCTTTTTGCCACTCTCTAAAGATACCAACTCTGTTAATTATTGGGATTGATTGAAATAAAAACAACATTTTCAGTAGCACACACATTTTAATAACTGAAATCCTACCCATTAAGGATAGTTTCATTCTTCCCCACACTTCTAAGTCACTTTTAGTACCATTCCATACCGGTGTGTAATTGTCTTTAAATAAATTTATATTTTTCGATGTTAACCAGATTCCTAGGTATTTAACTTATTTAACAACCTCTATTCCACTCTGATGCTGCAATGTATCAATCAAATCTCAGTTCATATTTTTCAATAACATTTTTGTTTTTTTCTTATTTAATTTGAAACCTGCTACTTGTCCGAATTGTTCTATTCTTTCTAGTGCTTTTCTAGCACTAGTTATGGTTCTTCCACTGTTCCAAAGGATAAAATTAGTGGCTATATTTTATAGATTCCATTTCCTTGAGCACTTTAATAGGCTGCAAATATTGGCCCTTAAATTTTAAAGGGGGGGGGGAGGGGAGGTAATCTTTTGTAATATTGTTGCAGGATATATGAGCATTCCCAGAGCAAGATTATAAAATTTTTACAAGCAAGGAAGATCACAAGAATTCCACCCCACCGGTTCCTCCGCTGGGGAACATGATTTATAAGCGAATTTCAAGATTAGTCTCCCTCTCAAGATAACTTCACTTCCTTATTCCTTTCTTGTAAACTGCTGTCTTTTGCAATGATTCACCCATCACGGGAGTGGGGTGTGTGTGAAGGGATGCCAGGGACGCTGGGGCAGCTAAATCCCATTTGATTCCTCCAATATGGCACCCTGTGCAAGCCCCAAATGGATCTTCTCCATTATAGATCTGCACAATTCTGTGCCCCCTTGGCTAGGCACCCTGCGCGGAGGAACCACCAGCAATGCCCTAAATCTGATTCTGCTCCCCTACTGGCAGTGGCTCTCCAGTCTTATCTGAAGATGCCAAGATTTGAACCCAGGATCATTTGTGTTCAGAGCGCACGCCTGGCCACTGAGCCGTTCCTCGTCTGGGGTGGTGTTGGCGGCCATAGTGCTGCATCAGCACCTGCCAGGCCTTGACCACCCAGCCCTCGTTTCGGCCTCGCCTCTCGAATCAGGGATGGATAGCAGCTGACCTTCCTCTCCTCTCTGCTTAGGGTGCTACCGGCCACAGTGCACGTCGCATTTTGCGCTATCATCCGGCTGACGGTGGTACCTTTGGGGCTGAGCATCGGCAGCTGCTCTTTGGAGTACGTGGAAGTCAGAGTAGACCAACTGATTGAGTAGGTGATGTGCAACTTCCTTTCCTTGGCAGGGGAACAGGTGGGGGTCGGTCGAGCGCCTCTCTTTCCCACAACAAGGGAAAATGCCCTGAGCCCTCAAAGATTCCAGCAACGTCTATCACCAGATCTAGGAAAGCAGCATGTTCCACTGTGGAAGGACGTGTGGGTCAAGAACTGGCCTCCACAGTCACTTACGGGCTCACTGGTCAAACCGTGTTTATGGAAGACAATCGTCCTCGGCTACGAGGCATCGCCAAAGAAGAAAGACCCGGAAAGGCAAAGGGCTACAGCTTCCATGCAGGGGTGGAGTGCATGAAAATGCTACCAGCATGAGTTTGACCAAACTGCAGGAGGCAGTGGAAGACAGGAGTGCCTGGCACGCTCTGGTCCAGGGGGTCACAAAGAGGCGGACACGACTAAACGACTAAACAATCACAACATCATCCTGCCATTGACTGGGTGGGCGCAGAGGAATGGTGGGAGGAACCAGCTGGGAAGCCCCCAGGGGAAGAAGGTTCAGAGCCTGGGGATTGGTGGTGGGACAACAATGAGTGGTCAGAGGGAGAAGAGGGAGAAGACTGGGAGAAGGAGGTGTCAGAAGGTGAAGAGGCAACAGGGCTTAGTGAGCGGGGAGAGTCTGTGGCAGAGAGAGGTCCAGACTCAGAGGCAGAAGCTGAAGTGGGAGGGAGGCCAAGAGACAGAGATGGGTCAAGCTGGTGAAGAAGCAAAGGTGTCTTTTCCTCCTGCTGTGTTGAGCTCCCCTTAGCACTGGTCTTCCAGTACCAGGAGAGGCATGAAGAGGGTGGAGGAGAAATTAGCTCCACGCAGGCGCAGTCTCAGATTGCTTGGGGAAAACCCTGGAGAGGAGGCGATTGTGGGGAGGCAGGGACCTTCAGTCTCAGCAACTGCTTCTTGGGGGGCAAGACCTGCAGGAGATGAGTTGCTGTGCTCATTAGGCCTGACACTCCTGTGCAGATCCCGCTTTTGCTAATAAAGATTTAACTCTAACTCGCTCTGTGTAATTTACCGCAGGCTCGCTCCTGTCACATACTATGAATCCTATGTCCTGTAGTTAACTATTCTATTCATAGCAATTCTGCACTCAGGTTCCTCCACCCAGGTGACCTGCATCTCCTGCATCCCAGAATAAGTGTCTTCATTGAGCTGGGACCCTGAACAGGAGAAACCCAGAGAAAAACGGCTGCTTCAGATTTTCCCAGAGTAGCTGCACTCATGCTTGCTGCCACTGGGGAGCACTAAAAGACAAGGCAAAGATTGTTTCTAGCTGAGCTTGCAACTCAGTTAGCTCAGAAAGTGCCCCCCCCAAACCCTAGTTTAAACTAATGAAAGCAAGCAAGCCTGGTTCCAAACTGACTTACATTCCCGTACTTCAGCTCAGTTTAAGCTGAGCAGGTGGCTACTGCATTTGAAAAGTGAGGAAAGCAATGTGTTGGGTGTGTTGGGGCTCCACCCCCATGGGAATGACTTCTGATGATGATGATGATGATGATGATGATGATGATGATGATGATGATAATAAAAATAACTTTATTATTTCTATCCCACCCATCTGGCTGGGTTTCCCCAGCCACTCTGGCGGCTTCCAACAGAAGGTTAAAAATACATTTTTAGACTGCAATGAACTGGGTCAGCTCAACTCTTTCTCTCTCTAAAGCAATTAATTGCAGCTTCTGCACCTTCTCACTTCTCTTGAGAAATCTGGAGTCCTCCTGAACAGGAGTGGAAGAATCTGTCAATTTTGGGGTTTTTCCTCAGGTTCTCATTTCCACAATCTTAAACCCAGTTCTCCATGTTTCTATATCAGTTTTTTTTACAAAGTCTTCACGAACATTCATCAATATTTGAGTGCAAATTTCTCCTGACACGTTATATTGTTTGGTATACACAAATGGGCATACCATACCCTCCAACATTTCTCTGATGAAATGGGGATGTCCCATTACACAAGTTTGTACCCCACGCATCTGACTGGGTTGCCTCAGCCAGCTACCAACTTATATAAAAATATAATAAAACATAAACATCAGAAAAACCCTTCCCTATTCAGGATTGCCTACAGAGGTCTGGGAAGTTGAATAACTCCATACCCTCCAACGTTTCTCCAATGAAAATTGGGACATCCTAAGGAAAAGTGCAGATGACACAACCTTGATGGCAGAAAGTGAGGAGGAATTAATGAACCTTTTAATGAGGGTGAAAGAGGAGAGCGCAAAATATGGTCTGAAGCTCAACATCAAAAAAACTAAGATCCTGGCCACTGGGCCCATCACCTCCTGGCAAATAGAAGGGGAAGAAATGGAGGCAGTGAGAGATTTTACTTTCTTGGGCTCCACGATCACTGCAGATGGTGACAGCAGTCACAAAATTAAAAGATGCCTGCTTCTTGGGAGAAAAGCAACGACAAACCTAGACAGCATCTTAAAAAGCAGAGACATCACCTTGCCAGCAAAGGTCCGTATAGTTAAAGCTATGGTTTTCCCAGCAGTGATGTATGGAAGTGAGAGCTGGACAATCAAGAAGGCTGATCGCCAAAGAATTGATGCTTTTGAATTCTGGTGCTGGAAGAGACTCTTGAGAGTCCCATGGACTGCAAGAAGATCAAACCTCTCCATTCTGAAGGAAATCAGCCTTGAGTGCTCACTGGAAGGACAGATCCTGAAGCTGAGGCTCCAAGACTTTGGCCACCTCATGAGAAGAGAAGACTCCCTGGAAAAGACCCTGATGTTGGGAAAGATGGAGGGCACAAGGAGAAGGGGACGACAGGGGACGAGATGGTGGGACAGTGTTCTCGAAGCTACCAGCATGAGTTTGGCCAAACTGCGGGAGGCAGTGGAAGACAGGAGGGCCTGGCGTGCTCTGGTCCAGGGCGTCACGAAGAGGCGGATGCGACTAAACAACTAAACAACAACAAAGGAAAAGTGGGACAAACTGGGATCAGATCAGAAACCGGGACAGAGATCAGAGATGTCCCTGAAAAATAGGGACACTTGGAGGGTCTGGTATACACACATATCTATTATACACACACGTGTATGGCTGTTGGGTCCATGGGCATTTGAACAATTACGATATGAGGCAGATGCTGTACTCAGCAGTGAGCTGGTCCTCAGTTTTTGTAACTATTTAGACTTTTTATTTTAAATGAGTAGAACTTTTTGGAATTAAATGGAGAGCACAGAAACCTTCCCACTTCTTCTTTTTCCTTGCTCAGAGTGGGCTGTTTTAGTAGCTGAGATTGGTTCACAGAATCTAGTGTGTCTCATTTCCGCCCTCGAGTGCTTCTTCGGCCTGTCACCTTCCCCCTCGGGCTTTGATGCTCCCGTCGCTGATGCAATTCCAGCAACACCTGTGGCTCCCTGTCAGAAGCAATCAGTTCTAAGGGACTGAACTCATGGAGGTGGCGCTGGAGATGGTTTATGGGCTCAGCCGCCTCCATCAGGAGCTGTCTCCCTTTGCAAACAGATTTGTTAGCCTTTGCCTCAAAGTAATGGGATTTGGTTCAGGGATATTCTTAATAAGCAGAGGCTGTGCAATTTCTTCCCTTCTTGCCCGCCTGCTCTTCTTATGTTTTCGACAAATGACAAAGAAAGCGCCACCCTTTGCCATTGGAGGAAACGGCAAATATCTTTTCCGACGGTCTCTCTCCGCCATCCCAGATCCGCTGCATATTTTGGATATTTCCTGCTCCCAAGTCAAATGGACAAATTTGGGGGAAACGAGACAGGGGACTCGTTTTAATATTCTGTTTTTAATATTCTGCCGGAAGCTGCTCAGAGTGGCTGGGGAGGCCCAGCCAGATGGGCGGGGTATAAGTAATAAATGATTATTTTTATCAGTACTTTTTTGTCTAAAAATGTTTAGGGGTACTCTCATTTTCCTACTCATATTGAAATACTGCCCCTCAATGAGGCCAAACTTAGATTCACAAAATGTTTAGGGGTATGTCAATAAAAGGTTTGTGAATGTTTATTCAAAACCTGCCAAGGAGTCCAATTCACTTTGTTGCGTCTTCAAATATTTTGTAAAGGGTTCCCTTTCGTCTTTGAAAGCACAGTTATCCTTGTCCCGTAGTGCTTCAAGTTTTTTTTTTAACCAAATGTTAGATGGAACATTTTCTTCAATTCACAACATTATGATGGAAGATTGGGAAAAATTATAGAAAACTGATTTAAAATTTATAGACTGTTCCCTGTTGAAGGAAAATTATATGAAGATGATGTACAGATGGTAAATGACACCAGTGCAGAAAGGAAAAATGTACAAAACTAGTTCAAATATATGTTGGAAGTGTAAGGAAAAGGAGGGGACATTTCATCACATGTGATGGGATTGTAAGGTACCATATTTTTCGCTCTATAAGACGCACCAGACCATAAGACACATCTAGTTTTTGGAGGAGGAAAACAAGAAAAAAAATATTCTGAATCTCAGAAGCCAGAACAGCAAGAGCGATCGCTGCGCAGTGAAAGCAGCAATCCCTCTTGCTGTTCTGGCTTCTGGGATAGCTGCGCATCCTGCATTCACTCCATAAGAAGCACACACATTTCCCCTTACTTTTTAGGAGGGAAAAAGTGAGTCTTATAGAGCAAAAAATACGGTAATTAAAATTTGTTGGGAAATGATATACCCCCACCAGCATTTTGACTTTGTGTGCCTGAAATTCCCCTTCCATGAGAGCCCACCCCCGCCGTGCCAGTTCCTATTTCATTCCCTTGCAGATCATTTCCTTTAGTGATTTCCAAGCGCCCCCTCAGCCAAGCCGTTTTGTCAAATTGAAAAGCTGGGAGAAGACGAGAGGAGCAGGAAGAGAGACGTCAAGATCTGGTCTGGCAGGTTTTTCTAAGTGATCAGAGGGAGCGCTGAGTAAATAGCCAACTTAGAACCGCCGGACATAAATCAACCTGCCAGTCCGCCAGGCCAAGGGGAGAAAAAGAGATCAAGATGTAACAGCATTTAAGGAGAACTGGAGAATGTCTGCAGACCAAATGAAGAACAGATTAAATCATTAGCAGGTTTAGAGCAAAATCAGCTGTAAAAGTTGTATTGAGACTAAGATGAGAAAAATAACGTACAGTTGGATTATAATGTGCAGCAGTAATTGTTATTTGGAGGAAACCATGGAAGGGAAGTCGATGTTTAATGTATTGTTATTAATAACGTGTGAATAAATGCATTGTTGAAAAATTATGGTGGTTGTTTTTTTTTAAAAAAGGGAGAGAGAAAGCTTCTGAAGGTTTATGTTTAAACAGCATCCACAGAGGGATGGTGTGTGTGTGTGTGTGTGTGTGTGTGCGTGCGTGTGTGTGTGTTGGGTGTGTGAATTGCTGGTTGTGCTAATTTGTCCACACAGACACACACAGAAACCTGTATCTTTGAATCCTGGACCCCTGTGATTGATGCAATACAGGAATCACAGCGAAAGCATCCCTGAGAGATGGCTATCTAACCTCTGCTTAAAAACGTCCACCACCTTCACAATTAATAATGTCCCTCTCTTATTTGCAGTATGTTTCCTTTGCATCAAAATAAATGAGGTGGAATAACGTAACCCCAACAAATTTCACATAATTTTGCCGCAGTGGGCAGCGATACAAATAATGTACATTTTGGTGGAAGGCAAACTGCGGCAGAACGGGAAAACCTTCTTCAGAAAAAGCATTTCAAGGTCCAGATAGCAGTTTTCACATCTAGGAGGGCTTCCTTCTTTCTCAAAAAGTTGCTTGAGATTCCAAGAGGAGAATGTCACTGCAGGGCCCACAGTCAGCCTGTTTGATAGTCCAGCCTGGCTTTTTGTTTAAGAAGCGGCCTTTATCTCTGTGAGAAAAGAAAGAAAGAAATGCAGTGCGTGATCAGGTGTAAGGTACAGATATCCTTGATGGTTCTGCAATCTTATCATGGAGCCTGCACTGGAAAATTCAGTTCATGCAGTTCACAGACCACAGTGTGAGAACCTCATTCTGGTCAAAACAGATCAGGATCTTTCAAGTCTGTGGGACACACTCACCACTTTGTGGAACGACAGATTCCACAGCATAACACCCCACCATTTTTTTATTTTAATTTTTTAAATTTTTTAAATTTTTTAATTTTTTATTTTTTTTAAATTTTTTTAATTTTTTAATTTTTTAATTTTTTAAATTTTAAATTTTTTAAATTTTAAATTTTAAATTTTAAATTTTAAATTTTAAATTTTAAATTTTAAATTTTAAATTTTAAATTTTAAATTTTAAATTTTAAATTTTTTAAATTTTAAATTTTAAATTTTAAATTTTGGCTGCCAAGAACACTTCGTAAGAAGAGCATCTGCTGAATCAGGCCAATGGCCCATCTAGTCCCATCTAGCCCATCTAGTCCAGCCTGCTGTTCTCACAGGGGCCGACCAGATGTCCATAATGGGAAACCTGCAAGCAGGATTTGAGTGCAAGAGCAGCTCTCCTCTCCTGCAGTTTCCAGGAACCAGCATTCAGAAGCATTGCTGCCTCTGACTTAGAACTTCGCCGTTGTGGCTAATAATAATAATAATAATAATAATAAATTTTTATTTATACCCCGCCCTTCCTGGTTCAAAAACTGGGCTCAGGGTGGCTAACAACAAATTTAAAACACTTTAAAACACTTAATTATAAAAGCAGCATAAAATACAGTATAAAAACATGAATAACAATAAAAATCAAAAATCTATCAGAGAATCCCCAGGGCTAGCTGGCTGAATTGGTCCTACTTGGGCCAGCAAGGAGGCAAGGGGAGAATTAGCTGTGGGATCCCAGAACGGGTAATCTTCATAAAAAGGGGAGGGAGAGGGAAGAGAAGGGAAATAAAAGATCAGGCTGAATTCAAATTAAAGGCCAGGCGGAATAGCTCTGTCTTACAGCCCGACGGAAGGAGGTTAAATCCTGCAGGGCCCTGGTCTCATGGGACAGAGCATTCCACCAGGTCGGAGCCATCACTGAGAAGGCCCTGGCCCTGGTAGAGGATAGGGCCCGGGACCTCTAAACTATGGTTATTCATGGACCTTAAGGTCCTCTGCGGGGCAGACCAGGAGAGGCAGTCCTGTAGATACAAGGGCCCTAAGCCACAAAGGGCTTTAAAGGACTAGCACCTTGAACCTGACCCAATACTCCACCGGGAACCAGTGCAACATAGCCCCAGACCTCCAGGGATGTCAGCAAGTAGTGCTAAGGACACGTCAGCCAAGGATTTGCCTTTGGAGAGGAAAGAGAGCAAAGCCCTGGCTTAGCTTTTGAGTAAACACTTTCTGTTGAACTTTGAGGAGCCTATGCCCTTTCTGCCATGCTCACACCCTCTCCGTAAGTCGCTGTGGTTTTCTAAGAGCTTTATGCTTGATAAAGCATGGAGGGCTGCCCATCCCATCTCACCAGGTCCTTGGCATTAGTTTTGAATTGCAGAAGCAGAACACAAGGGGGAGGTTCTTCTGAGGGCTCCATCGACACAGCCAAATGGGTGTGGCAGAAATATACAAGCTGTCAACTTTTCCCTTCTCTTGCGACGAATCCTATTCAGAATAAGGGAATTTCCCTTAAAAAAAGGGAAACATTGACAGCTATGGAAATATAGCAATCTGTAAGACATTATCCACATCTTGTGAAATATACTCGGAGTCCTGTAGTGATTTCATGCTCTTTATTGTAGCTTGTAAAACAGTGATTGAATTGCTCCTCAAACCTCAGGCTTTTATTTACATTATTTACACATTGAGTCCTGTCTGATTGGCTCATTCTGCTTCCCTCCTGGAGCCTGATTGGTCTTTTCCTGCAGGCCAATCAGTTGCTGCATTCTAGGATCCTACTTGCCTATTGTTTTAGGATCCAAGCTTAGTACATAACATCTTGCCTCTTTGCCCTACTCACTCCCGGTACCTGCAAGACAATGGTAAGACCGATAGGTTGGACAGCAGTTTTGCATATGTCATCCTCAGCTCCCGCTTGCCAGATTCCTGCAGGCATCTGGCTGGCCACTGTGACAACAGGATGCTGGCCTGATCCAGCAGATACTGCTCTTAGAATCATAGAATTGTAGAGCTGGAAGAAACACCAAGGATCACTTAGTCCCACCCCCCACAATGCAGGGATCTCAACTGAAGCATCCATGACAGATGGCCAGCCAACCTCTGCTTTAAAAACTCAAAGTCCACCACCTTCTGTTGAACAGCCCTCAGAAAGTTCTTCCTGATGTTTAGTGGGAATCTCCTTTCTTGGAAATTGAAGCCATTGGTTCGGGTCCTGCCTTCCAGAGCAGAAGAAAAGAAGTTTGCTCCACCTTCCACATGGCAACCATGAAGATGGCTATCATATTTCCTCTCAATCTCCTGTTATCCAGGCTAAACATACCCAGTTCCATCAACTGTCCTCCTAAAGCTTGGTTGCGTGGCGAGTTCCCAACCCCCCCAGGTGGAAATAATGACACATGACACAATTGTTAAGGTTAATGGGTTAAATAAGGCCACAACTTTATTGGTTACAGGTGATGAGCGCTATTGGCTTAGGCATTGGTCCTATCTGACTTCAGCCCGTCGGCTTGATGTCCATGAAGGGTTAACCACCAGTAGGGGGAGTCCTGCTGATGCACATCAACTAGGAACTCCCCCGGGGTCACCAATAGGGGGCGTGCCTTAGGCCCTCACCTCCCCAGGCTTCGGATTGGCTGACCAGGAGGTGACACGGCTGGAGATCTCTCCAATCGCGCGGGGGCTGGGTTCCAGCTGCCTCACGCGTGGTGGGGCCGTGAAGCCCACAACTCCACCTCCTCCAAAGGGCGGAAGTGGCTTTTCCAGACCCTCGACCATCTTGGTTGCCCTGCTCTGCACACCTTCCAGCTTCTCAACGGCCTTCTTAAAATCTGGGGCTGGAACTGGACATAGCGCTCCAGGTGGGGTCTGACCAAGGCAGAATAGAGTAGGGCCATTACCGTATTTTTCGCCCCATAGGACGCACCGGCCCATAGGACGCATCAAGTTTTTTGGGGGGGAAATAAAGAAAAAAAAATTATTTTCCCCCCAGGCGCTTGTGGTGCCGGCAGCGGGGAGAAGCGCTCTTCTCCCCACCGCCCGCCTTCAGACCAGGTCCGGGGACAGCGGGGAGACGCGCTGTGTCTCCCAGCTGTCCCCGGAGCTTGCGGGGCAGGCGGCGGGGAGAAGCGCTCTTCTCCCCGCCGCCCGCCTTCAGACCAGGTCCGGGGACAGCGGGGAGGCGCAGCGCGTCTGTCCCCGGAGCTTGCGGGGCTGGCGGTGGGGTCTCCCCTCTCACTCTCCAGGCTTCAGCGAAAGCCTGCATTCGCCCCATAGGACGCACACACACTTCCCCTTCATTTTTGGAGGGGAAAAAGTGCGTCCTATAGGGCGAAAAATACGGTACTTCATTTGATTGAAACACTAGACTTCTGTCAATGCAGCCTGGACTTCCATTCACTTTTTTTTGTTAAACTTGTGGTCTGCTAAGGTCTCCAGACTCTTTTCACATGTGCTACTGGCAAACCAGGTGTCACCCATCTTGTATTTGTGCAGCTGGTTATTCCTGCCTAAGTGCTGAACCTTAAGTCATGGGTCAGCAAACTTACCATGCCTCGGGTTGGTGTCTGCAGCGCCGATTGCGCTGTGGGCCGGAGGGCTGGGGAGCGCGTGCCCATACGCGTGCACACACGCTATTTCCGGCGCACTTCAGGGTCGGAGGAGCACCGGAAATAGCTTGTGCACATGTGCATGGGCCTCCTCCAACCCGGTTGTGTACCGGAAATAACACTTGCACATGCACACAAGCTATTTCCGGTGCTCCTCCGACCCGGAAGTGGGCAGCTGCGCAGCGCAGCGCCGGTAAGAGTGGGTGGCAACAGCCGCTGTGGGCCAGATAAACAAGTCCCTCAGGCCTTATCTGGCCTGTGGGCCTTAATTTGGGGACCCCTGCCTGAAGTGATGCTCTCCAGTGTGATGGGCAGGTGAACCCAAAGGTGAAACCTTTGTGGTTTGCTCCTAAGTGGCAGAGAAGGCAGCCCTTTTGTAACGTCAAGCTCTCTTTAGCAAGTCTAGGATCAGGATGCTGAAAGATGGGAAAGGACTCTGAAAGCAAATAAGCCTGCTAGTTCATAACAAAGGGATGCCTAAATGGCTTAGGAATTCAGGAGAAAGAGTGTTGACTCAGAGATGCCCTGCTCTTGCAACTTTCACTGGGGCGTTTCAAAAAGAGCCATTAACACACATACACACCCCGCGCCCACTTCTGGTGCTGTCTCAACAAACAAAAGAGCCAGGAGATTAAATCACATATCCAGGCATGTCGATGCACACAGACCTCCTCTCCTTTGCAAAAGTTATTTGGGCAATGAACTGAATTTTAGGAAACCGGCCGCAGAGTGGGAAGTCACGTTTGTCTGTGGCAGCCAAACCAAGATGATACCCTAACAGCTTAGACAGGGGTCAGCAAACTTTTTCAGCAGGGGGCCAGTCCCTCAGACCTTGGGGGGGGGCGGACTATATTTTGAAAAAAATAAAATAAAAAGAACAAATTCCTATGCCCCACAAATAGCCCAGAGATGGATTTTAAATAAAAGGACACATTCTGCTCATATAAAAACATGCTGATTCCCAGACCATCTGCAGACCGGAATTAGAAGACGATTGGGCTGGATCCGGCCCCCGGGCCTTAGTTTGCCTACCCATGGCTTAGAAGATTAGCTAGAAGGCAACCTTGAAGCCTATGGTTGCTGTGGAATGGTTGAAAGGCTGAGCTTTGAACCCAGAAATGCCTCTCTTGGACTCACTCAGTGCAAGGGAGGGAGAGACTGTGTTGCGTAGTGGTTAGAGTGTTGGGCTGGAGAGGCCCAGGTTCAAATCCACAGACTAACCTACCTCAAAAGGCTGTTGTGAGAACAAAATTGGGGTGGGGAGGAGGACTATGCATGCCCCCTTGGAGGTCCTTGGAGGAAAGGCAGCTAGGACAGGAGCCAATGAAATGATGTGAGGATTACTGAGATAATACAGTTATGTGCCACCCCATTCTCAAAGCAGTGAGAGGCTCTGGGAATTCCAGGTCCTTACCCAGAGTTTGGTTTCCTTGGGATGAAGGTCAGTGGAGACTGTGGAGTTTTTAACATATATGGTTTTACTTACACATTTATACAACTTGAGCATGGACACGGGTGGCGCTGTGGGTTAAACCACAGAGCCTAGGACTTGCTGATCAGAAGGTTGGCAGTTCAAATCCCCACAACGGGGTGAGCTCCCGTTGCACAGTCCCAGCTCCTTCCAACCTAGCAGTTCGAAAGCACGTCAAAGTGCAAGTAGATAAATAGGTACCGCTCCAGCGGGAAGGTAAACAGCGTTTCTGTGCACTGCTCTGGTTCGCCAGAAGCGGCTTAGTCCTGCTGGCCACATGACCCGGAAGCTGTACGCCGGCTCCCTCGGCCAGTAAAGCGAGATGAGCGCCGCAACCCCAGAGTCGGCTATGACTGGACCTAATGGTCAGGGGTCCCTTTACCTTTACAACTTGAGTACAGGATAGGGGGTGCTCACAGCATCAACACCCCAGGAGATATTTCTTCTCCATCAGTCACAGCTTTGGTTCCAGTACAGAGCAAGCCGGTCTCTGTTTCTCCAGCTCAACTCATAGCCCAAAACCGTGGCTGTCCTCCTACCTAGCAGCCAGGTGAGTTGGGGGGAAGGAGGAAAGGCCCACCCATGAGCCTGGAGGGCCTAATAATAATAATAATAATAATAATAATAATAATAATAATTTATTTATACCCTGCCAATCTGTCTGGGTTTCCCCAGCCACTCTGGGCGGCTTCCAACCAAATATTAAAATACAGTAATACATCAAACATTAAAAGCTTCCCTAAAGAGGGCTGCCTTCAGATGTCTTCTAAAAGTCTGGTAGTTGTTTTTCTCTTTGACATCTGGTGGGAGGGCGTTCCACAGGGCGGGTGCCACTACCCATCCCTTCATTGCAGCTCCTGCAACACAGCTTCTTTGGATCAGGACCCTTGAGTGGACAGCGGAGGTCATTGCCTTCCAAAGAAACTTGTTCAGCAGTAGAATCCGCCATTAGATTTTAACTCACATTGGGTAAAGGACCCCAAGAATTCATCCAGATAGACCCCCCTCAGACAAACAATACAAATGAAATGGCTTTCGTCCTTTGCAAAGGAAAAAAAAAGTGTCATAAAGGGCTAGCAGTTCCTGCTGGATCCTAAAGTTTGACTTGGTGGGGGTCTGAATCCCAGATGCCTTGTCATCTCAGAAGCTCTGAGACCTGCTAATCCTCTCCCCGTTTGACCAGGCACGGTGCTTCTTTGAGAGTGATGGATGGATAGATTGATTGGTTGCATCCCAAATATACATTGTGGGTTGTGTGCAGAAAGCAGGCTCCCCATTTTCCCACAAGTAAACGTTTCACGCCCTCGGCAAACCTAAGCTTGACATGTCTCCTGACCTTCAGCTTTTTGCCCACACCTGGTAGCCAAATAAAAGCCAAGTCTCCTTCGCCCACAGAAGCAAGGGAGGCAGCAGAAGTGGTCCAGCCAGTGTCTCTGGGATCTACCACCTTCCCAAAGCAGTAAGGTAAGATCTGAGTCTCTGGGTGGGCTGGCGAGTTCAAGTACCCCGAAAGACAACCATCCAACCTCTCTTTAGAAACCTGCAAGGAAGGAGAGTTTGCCACCTGCAGCCAAAGATACACCACCTTTTCCATTGCACATTAAAAGCCAAAAAATCACAGCATCAGAGAGCTGGAAGAGAAGCTTGTGGCTCAACGCAGGTTGTAACTGCAGCATCCATGACCGATGGCTCTCCAGCCTCTGCTCTATATTATTGTTGTTGTTGTTTGTTGTTGTTGTTTAGTCATTTAGTCGTATCTGACTCTTCGTGATGGACCAGAGCACGCCAGGCACTCCTGTCTTCCACTGCCTCCCGCAGTTTGGTCAAGCTCATGTTTGTAGCTTCAAGAACACTGTCCCACCATCTTGTCCTCTGTCGTCCCCTTCTCCTTGTGCCCTCCATCTTTCCCAACATCAGGGTCTTTTCCAGGGAGTCTTCTCTTCTCATGAGGTGGCCAAAGTCTTGGAGCCTCAGCTTCAGGATCTGTCCTTCCAGTGAGCACTCAGGGCTGATTTCCTTCCGAATGGAGAGGTTTGATCTTCTTGCAGTCCGTGGGACTCTCAAGAGTCTCCTCCAGCACCAGAATTCAAAAGCATCCATTCTTCGGCCATCAGCCTTCTTTATGATCCAGCTCTCACTTATTATTGTTGTTGTTGTTGTTGTTGTTGTTGTTGTTGTTGTTGTTGTTGTTGTTATTATTATTATTATGTCATGCAGTAAGAATGCCCAGGCTGCATAGGTGGGCATGTGCAGAATGTTACTAGTCCTACTGTGGTCTCAACCACAGAGCCTAGGGCTTGCCGATCAGAAGGTCGGCGGTTCGAATCCCCGCGACGGGGTGAGCTCCCGTTGCTCGGTCCCAGCTCCTGCCAACCTAGCAGTTCGAAAGCACGTCAAAGTACAAGTAGATAAATAGGTACCGCTGTGGCGGGAAGGTAAACGGGTTTCTGTGTGTTCTGGTTTCTGTTACAGTGTCCTGTTGCACTAGAAGTGGTTCAGTCATGCTGGCCACAGGACCCGGAAAGCTGTCTGGGGACAAACACTGGCTCCCTCAGCCTGAAAGCGAGATGAGCGCTGCAACCCCATAGTCGCCTTTGACTGGACTTTACCGTATAATAACAATAATAATTTATTATTTATACCCCGCCCATCTGGCTGGGTTTCCTCAGCCACTTTGGGCGGCTTCCAACTACAATAACCTATCAAACATTAAAAGCTTCCCTAAACAAGGCTGCCTTCAGCTGCCTTCTAAAAGTCTGGTAGTTGTTCTTCTCTTTGACATCTGGTGGGAGGGCATTCCACAGGGCGGGTGCTACCACCGAGAAGGCCCTCTGCCTGGCTCCCTGTAACTTGGCTTCTTGCAGTGAGGGAACCGCCAGAAGGCCCTCGGCGCTGGACCTCAGTGTCTGGGCAGAACGATGGGGGTGGAGACGCTCCTTCAGGTATACTGGACAGAGGGGTCTTTTACCTTCTTACCTTGTGAGTGAGTAGGCATTTCAGATTGTAGCAGGTTGAAGGCACTATTTGCTCCCGTGGACCTTCTGTTGCTGGTGTTCAGAAGCTGCAAGATCCTGCGGATTTTGACCATTGTCCTTTCTCTCGTGCCTCTTCCTTTCCCCCTAGGTTGCCCAACGGCTGCACCACAACGCAGAAGATGTTGAAGCTTTGCGTCCTGAGTGTCCTCCTTTGCCTCCTTGTCCCCTCGCAAGGGTCCACCCCAGGGACTGTAGTGAGGGTCAACCAAGAAGCCCTCGAGTATGGTGAGTGCCCTCTCCTTGCACCTTGCATCTCTTGAAGACCTAGACTCAACATTAGTGAATTTTTGCACTCATGCAAGAATTAGCACGAATGACACAGCCCAACCGACTCACGTTCCTGGATGCTTGTAGGTCCTTCGGTGCTCTGTGGTGCTATGCAGTCTATTCAGAACCTCTTCTGAATGGATTTCCCCCCAAATTGATTTTTGAATTCTGAATTTATTGTTATTCATGCTTTATACTATATTTTATGCTGGTTTTTGTTGCATCAATTAAGTGTTTTAAATTTGCTGACCCCGGTTTTTGAACCGGGAAGGGCGGGGTATAAATAAAAATTTATTATTATTATTATTATTCTTCAGAGTAGACGTGTTGAAAGCAATGTGTGAAAGCCCGTGTAGTGTAGTGGCTGGACTAGGACCTGGGAGCAGAGGCGTTGTCTTGCACCCAAGATTGGGAGCTGGGGCTGGCATGTGGGGCACATGCAATGTCATGAATGCAACATGCATCACACATGTGATATCATGCGCACAACACACAACACATCACATTGGTTGAGGAGGCCAATCCTAGAGCCCAGCGTGGCACAGCTTCCTCTCTCATGCTCAGGAGGAGCCAGAGAACAAACTGCTCTCCACGCGGCCTCTTCCACCCCTGCCAGCAGATATCGAAGGGGGCAGAGACTTCTCCACACCCAAGGAGTTGGCGCACCTGCCTGGGAGACACCAGGGTTCAAATCCCCACCTGGCCATGCCGCTCCCTGGGTGGCCATGGGGGCCAGACACTGCCTCTCAGCCTAGCCTACCTCACAAGGTTGTTGTGAGGATTAAATGAGGAGGGAGAGGAGAACCACGTCTGCCACTTTGAGCTCCCGGGAGGAAAAGGTGAGATATAAATGCAACAATCATCCACCACCAGGGCCAGGGCCTTTTCAGTGATGGCTCCGACCTGGTGGAATGCTCTGTCCTATGAGACCAGGGCCCTGCAGGATTTAACTTCCTTCTGTCGGGCCTGTAAGGCAGAGCTATTCCGCCTGGCCTTTAATTTGAATTCAGCCTGATCTTTTATTTCCCTTCTCTTCCTTCTCCCTCCCCTTTTATGAAGATTACCCACTCTGAGACCCCACAGCTAATTCTCCCCTGGTCTCCTCGCTGGCCCAAGGAAGACCAATTCAACCAGCTAGCCCTGGGGATTATCTAATTGATTTTTGAATTTTATTGTTATTCATGTTTTTATACTGTATTTTATGCTGCTTTTATAATTAAGTGTTTTAAATTTGTTGTTAGCCGCCCTGAGCCCGGTTTTTGAACCAGGAAGGGCAGGGTATAAATAAAAAAAATATTATTATTGTTATTATTTTGGAGCTAAGTTGCGCATGCCCATTAATTAGGGCTGCCATATTTCAAAAAGTGAAAATCCGGACACAAAAGTTGTTGAGCTCTTTTTTGGGGGAAATTTGGCCACTTCCGAATGCCATATACTGTACCTGGATTTCCCCAGACATTTTCAACCCATTTTGAAAAATTCCGGCAGGACACATTTTTTGATGGACAAATCCCAGATATGGAATGGAAAACAAGCGAGGTCCCAGCCAAAGAAGAATTGCCACTTCAGCTGGCGGAATATGCTTCAGCTTGCAGACTTAACATATAGAATAAGAGAGCAAGAAGAACATAACGTTTAGAGAAGATTGGGAAATGTTTATTGAATATATAGGGGGAAATTGTGTACACTTGAAAACACAGGCATCATTAAGATAAACTCAACAGTGTAAATAAGTTTTGATGGAAGTAATAATGGAATACTGAATGGTTTATGTAAAACATGCAGGGATTTAGGATATGTAAAATGAACAATGGAAAGGGAAGAAGGGAAGTTATTGATACTGCAAGGATGTTTAAATGAGTATTTAAAATTGCAAAACAGAAAATCTAATAAGAATTATATTAAAAAATGGCCCCTTCTCTTAATTATCTCCACAGTCTGCCAGCAAGGGAAACCATCCTTGCTGCGAGGTCTCATGGTCATCCAGATCCCAAATTTCATGAGCCCACGAACCATTATCGGATCACTTCTGAAGGTCGTGGGGTGAGTGATGTCTCTCGCAGGGGTTTCTGTAACCCAAGGAGGTGGTGGCCCAAAAAAGTCTGGGAACCACTGCATTTGAATATTGATTGCTATTTATTTTTTCCCTCCCCTCCCCCTCCTTTTGCAGAATCCGAGTTTTGAACGCTCAGCTCCCTCATCTCTCCGTGAAGCTGATCCCAAGGACTGGCGTCCAGCTGTCCCTCAGTGCCCAGCTGCACATCAGGGGCAGCGTGTGAGTGACCTGCTTCTGGTTCGGAGTTCTACGGGGTGGTTAACATAGGATACTAGCAGCTGCTATCAGACCCAGGTGTCAGGGCAGGTGCCGCAGGGCCGTGAGCAAGGTAATCTGGAAGGCCTGAATTGCCAGGTGGGTGAGAGGGCCTTGAAATACTTTTTAAAAAGTATTAAGAAGACCGCATGCAGTTTGCAAGCTTCAGCCCATCAGAATATGGTTGCAAATTGAAGAAGAAGAAGAAGAAGAAGAGTTTGGATTTGATATCCCGCCTTTCACTCCCTTTAAGGAGTCTCAAAGCAGCTAACATTCTCCTTTCCCTTCCTCCCCCACAACCAGTGGCGTAGCGTGGGTTGTCAGCACCCGGGGCAAGGCAAGTAATTTGCGCCCCCTAACCCGTGGATTTGCGCCCCCTAACCTGTGGATTTGCGCCCCCTAACCCTAACCCCCAGATGTTGCGCCCGGTGCGGCCGGCCCCCCCTGCACCCCCCACGCTACGCCACTGCCCACAACAAACACTCTGTGAGGTGAGTGGGGCTGAGAGACTTCAGAGAAGTGTGACTAGCCCTAGGTCACCCGGCAGCTGCATGTGGAGGAGCAGAGATGCGAACCCGGTTCACCAGATTACGAGACTACCGCTCTTAACCACTACACCACACTGGCTCTCTGGGAGCATACACTCTCTGGGAGATCTGCTCTCTTCCACTATTGAATACAGATATGGATACGGATACGGATACGGATACGGATACGGATACGGATACGGATACGGATACGAATACGAATACGAATACGAATATTATATTATTTATAACCCGCCCATCTGGCTGGGTTTCCCCAGCCACTCTGGGCGGCTCCCAACAGAATTTTAAAAACAGGATAAAGGATCAAACATTAAAAGCTTCCCTGAACAGGGCTGCCTTCAGATGTCTTCTAAAAGTCAGATAGTTGTTTATCTCTTTGACATCTGATGGGAGGGAGTTCCACAGGGAGGGCGCCACCACCGAGAAGGCCCTCTGCCTGGTTCCCTGTAACCTCACTTCCTGCAGTGAGGGAACTGCCAGAAAGCCCTCAGGGCTGGAGCTCAGTGTCCGGGCTGGATGATGGGGATTGTCTCTCTCTCTTTCTCTCTCCTATTACTTTCTTGATTTATTTATTTTTTTTGGTTCTTTCTTTCTTGATTCCCCCCCCCCCAGAGTTTTAGGTGCAAGTGATGCAAAACAAGAGTTTATGTTGAGCAAACTTTGCTGATAGTAAACTTTGCTGGCACACATGGAGTATGAAAGCTCCATGTTTGCGCACTTGACATTTAATAAGAGGTTGAAAAATTCAATTGTGTAGGAGGTTTTGGAGGAGCAAATTCAATTCAGCTACAGAACTGTGGGCAGGTTAAGTCAGCTCCCATGAGAGCAGCAAGCTATGCCCTCCTTAGTCTTGGGGCGAACGGAGAGGCGTGAGCTCCCTGGGCACCCAGCGCCCTCAACTGACCTTTCCTCTTGCCCCTTGGTGCAGCTTGATTGCTCCAGTGGAGCTGAGGGTGGGCTCCTCCATCCTGCTCGACGTCCGTGTCACGAGAAGCCCCCATGGATTCCCCATCCTGAGCGTCACGGCCTGCAAGTCCCTTCTGGGAGACGTGGACATCCTCCTGGGAGGTAGCAAGTGAGTAGCGGATACCTGTGCGCAGGTTGGGCTAGACTTGTGCTTTCTTGCAAAGGGGATGATGTTTCACCTTAGCTGGATTTTGTTCTCCTACCTTGAAAAAGAGAGCTTTGTTGAGCAGCCTGGGTCTATTGCTAGATTCATCTCCTGCTAGTGAACTCTCATCACCTGAAGAACATTTTTATGTAATCTGAAGAACGTTTTTATCCAATCCCCCGCCGCAATGTCCCACTTGTCTTCCATCGTGGAACTCAAGGTGGCAAGCAGATGGGTCCTAGGCAGTCTCCCTCCACCCCACCCCACAATTTTTGGGGATGCAAATTCTTCTCCCTGGGAGAGAAATCTCAGCCCATAGATTTGCAGAGGGGATGAGGGTGGTGGAAAAAAAGACTAGAGGTCCCTAGGAAAAAGTGGGGTGTGGAAAATGTCACCCTCCTGCCAATGATTCTGTCTCCTTAAAGGTCATTTGTGGGGATGGTCTTTTGTCCCCCTCTATTGTGAATTGTATGGGACGCAGGTGGCACTGTGGGTTAAACCACAGAGCCTAGGACTTGCCGATCAGAAGGTCGGCGGTTCAAATCCCTGCGACGGGGTGAGCTCCTGTTGCTCGGTCCCTGCTCCTGCCCACCTAGCAGTTCGAAAGCATGTCAAAGTGCAAGTAGATAAATAGGTACCACTCCGGCAGGAAGGTAAATGGCGTTTCCGTGTTCCGCTCTGGTACGCCAGAAGCAGCTTAGTCATACTGGCCACAGGACCCGGAAGCTGTACGCCAGCTCCATCGGCCAGTAAAGCAAAATGAGTGCCGCAACCCCAGAGTCGGCCACACCTGGACCTAATGGTCAGGGGTCCCTTTACCTTTTTATTGTGGATTGTGGATGATCACCCCTTGGTTCTCTTCTAATGGAAAAAAAAATATGCATATGAAAGTTGTATGCAAGAGAAAAACGGAAAGTGTTTGAACACTTGCTCTTTCTGATTCTTCTTCTCTGTGTCCTGCTCTCCAGTTTGCTGGGCTTTCTGAAACCCCTTCAGAACCACATCCGTGCTGTCTTGGTTGACAAGGTAAACTGCTTTGCTCATTCCTGTCCATTTTAGCACGCGCGCGCACACACACGCACACACACACACACACACACACACACACACACGAGAAAGGTCTTTGCTCTGGACCTGATCATGAGGCAATGTGAGGCAGTCATCTCAAGCAACCGAGTTTCTTGGGTTCTGCAGGGTTGCTGTCGACAAAGAGCGTTGGGATGTGAGAGGCAGTATGCCTTGGACTTGCCTCTTGCATGGCGAGTTCCCGCCCCACCCCCAGCGGAAATAAAGACACATGACACAATTATTAAGGTTAATGGGCTAAATAAGGCCACAACATTATTGGTTACAGGTGATGAGCGGTATTGGCTTAGGCACTGGTCCTAACCAACTATATCTGACTTCAGCCCATCCGCTTGAAGTCTGGGAAAGGTTAACCACCAGTAGGGGGAGTCCTGCTGATGCACATCAACGAGGAACTCCCCTGGGGTCACCAATAGGGGGCGTGCCTTAGGCCCTCACCTCCCTAGGCTTCGGACAGGGCCACGCCCCCCGGAATCCTTTATCAGACTAGCCTTCAATATGTGGGGCAGGTGATGGCGCTTCCTCCCCTCTTCCATGTATAGAGCAATACCAATGCCTAACCGCCAATACCTGGAAAGTTGTGATGATTTGCTATGAGGTAGGCGCCTCAACCAGGCCCCTCAACGGTGACCAACCAAGGTCCATAGCAAGGTCAAGGAACGAAAACCTTATAGGGCGGGAGGGTGGGCAGGCGGGGAAAGAGGGAGATCCCTGGCCACGTCCTGGTTTAAATAAGGCAAGCCACACCCCCAGAGCCAGCCGATTGGCTGGCCAGGAGGTGACACGGCCGGGAATACCCCCAATCGCATGGGGGCTGGGTTCCGCAACTCCACCTCCTCCAAATGGCAGAAGTGGCTTTCTCCTCTCTCCCCTCCCTCTCCCTAAGGACAATAAGACATGGATGAAAGGGTAAAACAATCAGAGATGTGGAAGGGTTGGGGGAAAGCGAGGCAGTGGCTCTATGACCCCCTCTGGCTCCTACAATTTAAGAAGGATACAGACAAGCTGGAGGGTGCACAGAGGAGGGTGACCAAGGGTCTGGAAACCAAGCCTGATGACTAACGGTTGAGGGAGTTGGGTATGTTTAGCCTGGAAAAGAGGAGACCGAGAGCAGATATGAGAGCCAGCTTCAGACACGTTGCCACAAGGTAGGGTGGCCCACAGCGATCTGTTGATGAAACTCTCGCGTGACGAGACAAAGAGCAAACCCCTTGCAGCTGACTCACTGACCCTCCTTCCCCACCCCTCACTTCCCTTTCACACAGATGTGCCTGAGCCTCTCCAGTGTGGTCCTGGGACTGAATGCCAGGCTGGGCACTTTGGTTGGTAAGTTGCCGCATGAAGGGAGGAGCTTCTGGGTTCCTCTGCCCGCCCATCCCATAACTCATAGCAGAATCGAGGGTTATCTGTGCACCGCACATTGCGGAAACGCAGAGTAAAAAAATATTCTATTGTTATCAACAACAACAGCAGCATCAACAATAATAATAAAAAATTAAGAAGTGCACCACCTCCCAATGGTGAAACAGCCATGTAATGCATTTCAATGCATTTAAATTGACAGGTGTGAATGCAAGGGCCATTACAAAATGCACCAGAGAAAGGACTTCTTCACAGCTTAGGACCCTCGTACCTACGGGACCGCCTCTCCGGATATGCCCCTTAAGGACCTTAAGGTCCATAAATAGCAACACCCTAGAGGTCCCGAGCCCTAAGGAAGTCAGATTAGCCTCAACCAGAGCCAGGGCCTTCTCAACACTGGCCCCGGCCTGGTGGAACGCTCTGTCTCATGAGACCAGGGCCCTGCAGGATCTGATTTCTTTCCGCAGGGCCTGTAAGACAGAGTTGTTCCGCCTGGCCTTTGGCTTGGAATCAACTTGATCCCCTCCCCCTCTTTCCTTTTTTCCTTCTGTGATGGAACTCCTATTTGGGGACTTCCCTGGCTTTTTTCTGGCCCACGTAGGACCAGGCTGGATAGTCGGCCTTGGTGAAGACTTGACGTTTCCATCCCCAAAAAAGTTTTTGAGTTTCTGCTGAAATGAGGCTGCATTTTAATGTTGTGTTTCAATCTTGTTTTTTAAATTGTATTTCAATCAATTGTTTTATATCTGGTGTTAGCCGCCCTGAGCCCGTTCTTGGCTGGGGAGGGCGGGGTATAAATAAATTTATTATTATTATTATTATTATTATTATTATTATTATTATTATTATTCAGCGCATAGTTAAACTATGGAACTCCCTTCCATGGTAAGGGCCGCCAGCCTAAGTAAAGGTAAAGGGACCCCTGACTGTTAGGTCCAGTCGTGGCCGACTCTGGGGTTGTGCGCTCATCTCGCTTTATTGGCCGAAGGAGCCGGCGTACAGCTTCCGGGTCATGTCGCCAGCATGACTAAGCCACTTCTGGTGAACCAGAGCAGTGCACGGAAACGGCGTTTACCTTCCCGCTGGAGTGGTACCTATTTATCTACTTGTACTTTTGAAGTGCTTTCGAACTGCTAGGTTGGCAGGAGCAGGGACTGAGCAACAGGAGCTCACCCCGTCGCGGGGATTCAAACCGCCGACCTTCTGATCGGCAAGTTCTAGGCTCTGTGGTTTAACTCACAGCACCACCCACGTCCCAGGCCAGCAGCCTAGATGGCTTTGAATGAGGATTGGGCAAATTCATGGCGGAGGGGAGAGCTATTGATGGCTACTAGGCAGGATGGTCTGACTCCACAGCTGGAGGCAGCAGTGCTTCTGAATTCCAGGCGCTAGAAGCCACAGGAGGGGAGGATGCTCAAATCCTGTTCAGTTGCTGTGAGAACAGGATGCTGGACTAGATGGGCCAATGGCTGATCCAATAAGCTCTTTATATATCCTTAGAATTTCTCATGATGGCATCGGAAAATGCCAACGATGAGAGGAAAGGTGAAGAAAGGGGGAACAGCCTGAGTCTTTTACATAACTTGCTTGCAAAGGGATTGGGCAGAAAACCAACCCACCCGATAGGTGTGGAGACCTTGTTGATGCAAGGTTGAGCTCAGTTTACCTGTTGGAGGAGCAACTTCCTCTTTGCTCTGCTCCAGAGCCCAGTGTCAGTTTCTCCCGAGCCCCTCTGTCCTTTTTTGATCCCTCTTAATTGGAAAATTAAATATGCTTTAAGGGCCGTGTAAGGAGGAAGGTCAATATTGACCAGCACCTGCTCAGTCAACAGAAGATTACAAGAGCCAGCTTCCTGCACCAAGGTCCTGGAGCTGAGCCAGCTGGGAATATATTTTGGAGAATTGCAGTGGTGTGTGGGTTCCTGGAGACTGTTTTCAAATGTTGGGGAGCCTTGAGGGTTCCTTTTCTTTTGAGTGTATCAGAGGTATTTTGCTGAGAAAACAGCTTCAAGGTTCATTCTCTGGCTGGCTCTCTGTTGGCCTACTGGCTTTGACCAGGTTCATACTGGTTCTCTTATGAGATCTTGGGGCTGTGCGGTTTTGTGTGGGTTCTCATAGGCAGTTCTAACAGCAAGCCAGCAGATCTGGGTCAAGGGCAGAGCTTCTCCATGTTCAGGATACCCACACAGCCCCATTGGGTAGATCTCAGGCATCCCCTATAGAAGGTTCAACTTCAGTCCTCCATTCTGAGGCTGCTGAGATAGCAAAGACCACTGTAAGGCAGAGTAGAACCTAATTTGTTATCAACACAAAAATATGATGCTTCAGTGTGCAGAGTCAGCCCATTGATCCGTCTAGTGGCTGTATGATTATAGTTCGATAACAAATTATTTTGCATCCTTTCTTATTTCTCTAACTAGAGATTGCAAGCTTGTAGCAGGGATTCTCCTCACGGTTAAAAAGCACACAACTTTATTGAAAATTGTAAAAACAATTGCGAAACACAAAGTGTTGTCTCCCAAGAATGCATGTACAGATGTTACGTGTTGTATGCAGCCATCCATATGGCATCAAAACAAACTTGGGAAATCTTTTCTATTACAGATTAAGCTCACAGGATAGGTTTCAGTCTAAAGCGTTCAGGTCATTTCTCGATAGTGGTGTACTTTTAAATCTTACTCTTCTTACTCACAACATTTATACCCTGCTCTGCAGTATATATATATAAAAAGGCCCTCAGATTGGCTTATATAAACCAGTACTACTGGTAAGTCCTCGGTCCCTGACGTCAAGCTCTCTGTCTTAAAAGACACAACACACAAGGAAAGAGGAAGGTGAGAGAAGGAGGAAAAAGCAAATTCATGCATAAGTTCTTAAAAGTTGCAGCTGATGCCCGTGGCAGTTCTTAGTGTCTTCACAGAATCTTAGGACTTTGGAGTTGGGGGGACCCAGAGGGTCATCTAGTCCAGCCCGCCGCAATGCTGGATTCTTAAATTGCATTTTAACCTGTATTTAAATTGGGGTTTTTTCTCTCTTCTCCCTCTCTTTTTCCCCTATTATGTTTTTACTGTGATTTTGTTTTATTGGTGTTAGCCACCCTGAGCCGGGGGAGGGCGGGGTATAAATAAAATTTATTATTATTATTAATTTATTATTATTATTATTATTATTATTATTATTATTATTATTATTATGCCCTCGATAAAGAGCAGTCCTGCCCTTGAATCACCCTCCAGATCAGACCCAGGAGCACAGGTAGTGGACAGGGTCCAGACCAGGGGCCAGGGCACCTTGTACAGTACTTGAATTGGAAGGTACTTCATTACGACGATTGATTTATGAATGATGATGAAACTGCAGAGCTAAAACTGCACACAGAGCCCTCGGTGTAACCCAATGTCCTTTTTGTGCCATCATTTTGACCCCTGCAGGCCTGAATTCCATCAACCCCATGTCAAGCCTCCAGTACGCCATGATGGAAGATCCTGAGATCACCGAAGATTACATCGATTTGGATTTAAACGTAGGTTCCCTACACCCCACCCCAAGCCCGCAGGGCTCCCACTTAGCCTGGGAACCAGACCTCGCATGAACACTGATGTGCCATATAGCTCAGGAGCAGGACAGCTGCCCTGCATGTAGAAGGTCCCAGGAAGATCTCCAGTTAGGAGCGAGGAAGTCTTCTGCTAATGGGCACTGTAGACCCGCCTTCCCCAACCTGGTGCCCAACAGATCTTTTGGACCACAAGACATATCTGACATAGCCAGCTGGACTCGTAGTCCAAAATGACCGGAGGGGATCAGGTCGTAGAAGATGGATGGAAACAATATTGATGGATCCTTGGTTTGTCTTGCAGTATAACCTGGAAAATGATGACCAAAAGTCCAGTGGTAGAATTATTATCAATTTACGATAGAGTAGGAGGTTCACAGGCTATGAAGGACTTGCTCACAAATCTATTGACAGCTGGACGAACTATGATAGCCAGGAAGTGGAAGGGGCAAGCAGAATATAAAATGGAAGAATGGTACAAGGAGGTGTGGGATATAGCTATTAACGATAAATTAGCGCCAGCCAGTAAGGTAAGATGGGGAATATGCAGGAGAGATGATTTTGAGGAGATATGGAGGATTATTTGTAGAGGCAGGAAATGCTTCTGCATACCAGTCGTTGGAAAACGGAGGAAGGGAGATGGCACTTAATTCTCTCTGTCTCTTCCCAAATCTCTGCAGGCTGTCATTGCGCTGATGGGGAAGCCAGTCGACTTCGAAACCGCTGGCCCTCTGCCCCCCTTCTCTCTGCCGCCCCCAGAGACGGTTTCCGACGACTCCATGGTGAACATGGGTCTCTCGGAGCATCTCTTCGCCAGTCTTTTCGCCAGCCTGGAGCAATCGGGAGCCCTGAACCTCCAAATCGGAGGCCAGTCGGTCAGTAGATGGAGTGTGATTTGTGCGTAGCGAATGCCACCCTAAGCCGAGCCGAGCCCAAACCTGTTTATTTATTTCCCAACATTTATACCCTGCTTGATTGCAATACACACACACACACTCACACTCAAAGTGGTTTATGGAAAATATAAAACAATGGAATCACCAATGAGAAGAAGTCACAGCAATAATTTAATTATTTAAATATCCTTTATTCATAAAAAAAATATTTGCCTACAGCTGTGTGATTTACAAAAATCTATCAAAGCAGTTGCCTTTGTTGTTGTTGTTGATTATGTTTATTTAAATCCCTCCTTTTTCCCTGTCAAGGACTCGAAGTGGCTTACAGATAAAATAGAAACTGCTAAACACATAGGGAAACAATTTTTAAGAAGGAATTAAACACACACACACACACATGCAAGTTTAAACTTGCATGTATGTATGTGTGTGTGTGTATATCTACACACTATTCTAAAAGAAAAAAAAGTGTTTGCAGATAATGCAGAAACGGGACAGACTTCTGGAAACAGACAAACCTGGAATGCCCTGGACTCTCAGAGCAGGGAGACACAGGGGAGATCCAAGCTGTTCCTAAGGCCCGAGACTGAGAATTCTTTGCTTCTTTTCAGAGCCACCTCACCACCTCCATGCTGGAGCAGGCCATCCCCTCGGTAAGTAATGTCCAGGAACCAATGCAGGGCTGGCGAACCCTTTATTTGATCTGAGAGGTATTTTAAGGTAAAGGTAAAGGGACCCCTGACAGTTAGGTCAAGTCGTGGCCGACTCTGGGGTTGTGACGCTCATCTCGCTTTATTGGCCGAGGGAGCCGGCGTACAGCTTCCGGGTCATGTGGCCAGCATGACTAAGCCGCTTCTGGCGAACCAGAGCACCGCACGGAAACGCCGTTTACCTTCCCACCATTTACCTTTCCGCCAGAGTGGTACCTTTTTATCTACTTGCACTTTGACGTGCTTTCGAACTGCCAGGTTGGCAGGAGCAGGGACTGAGCAACGGGAGTTCACCCCGTCGAGGGATTCGAACCGCCGACCTTCTGATTGGCAAGTCCTAGGCTCTGTGGTTTAACCCACAGCGCCACCCGCGGACCATAGCTGTCAACTTTTCCCTTTTCTTGCGAGGGATCCTATTCAGAATAAAGGAATTTCCCTTTAAAAAGGGAAACGTTGACAGCTATGCCAGGGACGGGGTACACATGGGCATGCAACTGCCTAATGGCATCGGCGTCACCCAGGGGATTGCAGCTGCAGAGATAAGAAAAGAAGAGTTGTTCCATTGTCTGGAGAGGTCGCTTCCTGGTTCGCATAGAGAAACAATTTTCAACGGAGCCCGGCAACAGAAGCGTGCAGCTGTATTGAGGCAGCGCTGGGTGTTGACATTTTGCGCCCCTAACAATTTTGTGCCCAGAGCAACCGCCCCTTGTGGTTCCCCCCACTACGTCATTGGGTAGAGCGTCTCTGCCAGGGCTAAAGGGGCCTGATTCTGCATAAGGCAGCTAAAAAAGCCAATGCAATTCTTGGCTGCATCAATAGGAGTATAGCATCTAGATCAAGGGAAGTAATAGTGCCACTGTATTCTGCTCTGGTCAGACCTCACCTGGAGTACTGTGTCCAGTTCTGGGCACCACAGTTCAAGAAGGACACTGACAAACTGGAACGTGTCCAGAGGAGGGCAACCAAGATGGTCAAAGGCCTGGAAACGATGCCTTATGAGGAACGGCTAAGGGAGCTGGGCATGTTTAGCCTGGAGAAGAGGAGGTTAAGGGGTGATATGATAGCCATGTTCAAATATATAAAAGGATGTCACATTGAGGAGGGAGAAAGGTTGTTTTCTGCTGCTCCAGAGAAGCGGACACGGAGCAATGGATCCAAACTACAAGAAAGAAGATTCCACCTAAACATTAGGAAGAACTTCCTGACAGTAAGAGCTGTTCGACAGTGGAATTTGCTGCCAAGGAGTGTGGTGGAGTCTCCTTCTTTGGAGGTCTTTAAGCAGAGGCTTGACAACCATATGTCAGGAGTGCTCTGATGGTGTTTCCTGCTTGGCAGGGGGTTGGACTCGATGGCCCTTGTGGTCTCTTCCAACTCTATGATTCTATGATTCTATGATTCTAGGTGTGCGATGGGCCACAACAATGCAAATAACAACCCCCTCCTTCCATTCCCACTATAGATCTCAAAGCGTTATCCCCAGGCTGTTGCCTTGATGCTCAACGTGGTGGTCAGCAAGTTCCCCATCATCAGCTTCCATGAGGGCGCAGCGATCCTGCGCCTCAGTCCCGCCATCCAGGTGGGCGTGGCTGAATCCGGATCTTTCCAACAGTCGCAGGCACTCTTCACCTTGGGCGTGGTGAGTGAAAGCAGCTAGCCTTTGTTTCCTTGTTCTCCTGCTTTGGCGACTTGCCGCTCTCAGGGAGATGACGGCTCACTCAGGACGAAGGCTGGATGTCAAAGCCCGTTGTGCTGGGCTCCGTCTGAATGCAGCCTGGATGAGTCTCGCAGTGCAAATGCACACCTGTGTGTGAACCGCCATCTACAATGGTTGCACATCCATATGGATCTCCTAAGGGACCATCTCACCTCATATATCCCTGCGCTACAACTTTGCTCCTCGGATGAGGGCACTGCTGAGAGCACCACGTGACCTAGAGATGTGCTTAGTATGTACTAGAACCTGGGCTTTTAGTGTTGCAGCTCCAGCCCTCTGGAACGAGTTGCCAGCTCAAATAAGACAAGTGTGTAGCACATTGATGTTTTATGCATTTTCCTCTTGCAAATCAAGCAAGCAAAGCCTGTAAGATGAAGTCTTCTCTTGAAGTCTAACCTGGTCATTTTAGGGAAAATTAATTGTACTATTGTAGAAATGGGGCTATTTCTTTTAGTTTACCAAGTCTGCAATTTTTATTTACAGTCTGTATTTTATCATACTATCCACCTCTTTGGCAGCTTTCAATTGTCAAGTGGTTTATAAATATTTGCACTTGTCCATCGACACTCTGGAGACTGAGTGTGCCTGCCCATGTAGGATTTTAAAATATAGGATTTCTGCTCTCAGTGGGCAATGGGTTGGGCGAGCTGTGGGTGGGTCAGAGAGCTGAAGCAAGCTGCACAGGCAGCGGTGGTGGGGGGGTGCGGCAGGTTGGGGGAGGTGTAAAAGGAAGAGGGTTGACAGTAGGTGGGGGAGGTGTAAAAGGAAGAGGGTGGGTTCAGTAGGGTGTGGGGTGTGTGTGACAAGCAACACAAGCTCCTATTATCACTACAGTTGTGCCTTGGTTGTCGAACACCTTGGTACTCGTACGTTTTGGCTCCCGAACTTTCAAAACCCGGAAGTGAGTGTTCCGGTTTTTGAACTTTTTTTGGAAGCCGAACATCTGATGCGGCTTCTGCTATTGTTTCTGGTGCACCTGTGCAATTGGAAGCCAACCGGAAGCCGTGCCTTGATTTTAGAAGTCGAAAGGACTTCTGGAACGCATTCTGTTCAAAAACCAAGGTACGACTGTACAGTCATACCTCGGGTTGAAGCTGCTTCAGGTTGAGTGCTTTCTGGTTGGCAACCTGGAAGTAATGGAGCGCGTTACTTCCAGGTTTCGCCGCTCACACATGCGCAGATGATAAAAATGATGTCACGCGCATGTGCAGAAGTGGCGAATTGTGACCTGTGCACGCACAGACGCGCAGTCGCGGGTTGCATTCGCTTCAGGATGCAAGCGGGGGTCCAGAACGGATCCCGTTCGCATCCTGAGGTACCACTGTATATTACTATTGCTATTGCTATTGCTATTAAAATTTGAATACCACCTTCATTTGAAGATCATAGCATGGTTCACAACATAAAAGTATTATAAACAAACAAGGAAACAAACAAACAAAGGATAGAGCCTTTGTAGCTTTCTCTCATGAAAATGACCCCCTCCCGGTCTTCTGTTTGCAGGACCTGATCTTAGCTGTCAAGCTGGATGTCACAATTACAAGTCTCCATCTGACAGTTGCCGTCCATGGGTGAGTTCAGTCAGACATTTTACTTTCCTTACCATTTTACTTCCTGCCTCACCCCGCCCCCCTGACGAGGGCCAACTGTTTTCTGCTTTCGTTGTGGCGAAGGAGGAAAGGGACCCTCCAGTCCCCGTCCTTTCCTCAGGGACCTGATGGACTTGAGTGTCCAGTTCAGTGGTGCAGCTGATGCCATCATGGCTCATGTCATTCTACTTTGTCTTGCAGAGATGTTGGTCTGGAGGTGGAGTCTTCTAGCGTGGAGATAACAGAGGTACGCCATCTGCCTTCTGCCTTCCTTGCTGCGCTCCATGGACGTAGCCAGGATTTTTGCTTGGGGGGGATTTAGCTGGGGTGGTGGTGGTTTGCTGTGTGTTTTACGCCCATGCTGTGCTCCCAAGTGGGTCCCATAGCTGTTCTGAGCCTGTTTAGGCCACGTCTTCTGCAGTATCCCAAGACTCTAGGGGGCTCTGGGTGCTTGAGCACCCACAAAAAAATTGTTGTGGGTGCTCAGCTCCCACACCGCAGGGTCCTTGACACAACCCCTGAGGTTCTACAACAGGGGTCAGCAAAATTTTCTCTGGCCGGCTTCCAACAAAATATTAAAATACAGTGGTCTGTTAAACATTAAAAGCTTCCCTAAACAGGGCTGCCTTCAGATGTCTTCTAAAAGTCTGGTCGTCGTTGTTCTCTTTGACATCTGGTGGGATTCCAGATGTGTAAAAGCCCCAGGTCTGACCCTTAGAGACATCTCTAACTTTTGGTTTCTCCTACTGTACGTTGATCCTCTGTGTTGTTTCACCAGCAATGAATTGTAGCCTCTCTGCAGAGGGCTGTTTCATTCTTACTCTGTGCGCACGTGTATCCGGGGACCAGGCGGCCCAAACCTCCCTTGCGTATGGGGGAAGGACCACAGGGCAGTGGGTGTCACACCCGTTTTGCTTGCAAGAAGTCACAGGTTCACTTCCTGCCATAATAATAATAATAATAATAATAATAATAATAATAATAATACTACTACTACTACAGTGGTGCCTCGCAAGACGAAATTAATTCGTTCCGCGAATTTTTTCGTCTAGCGAATTTTTCGTCTTGCGAAGCACGAAATCCCATAGGAATGCATTGAAAATCAATTAATGCGTTCCTATGGTCAAAAAAAGTCCAAACAAAGCCAAATTTGGTACAACAAGAGGTTATTAAGTGCTCTTTAAAGTCACACATACTGTAAAGAGCATTTCAAAATTCAAACCCAGAATTTTTTTAAAAAAACAGCAGAGTGGCCCAATGGTCACAGAAAATCATAAAAATGCAGAAAAAAAACACAAGCTTCCAGATTCTTGCAAACCCATCCCCAACACCAAGTCCTTGAATTCCAAACACCCCAACCCAAAATCCAACCCCCCCAAAAAAAGTTTTAAAAGCTTAACTTACCAAATGGCTGCAAAAGAAGTTTTGGAAAAGCTTCAAAAATCACCAAAGTCTTTAAAAACCTCAAAAAAGGCTACTATGTACACTGCGTTCTATGAGTTGCTCCTCGAAGTCAAGTCGCAACTGTATTAACGGTGTTAAGAAAAAGGAAACAAACTTGCAAGACGTTTTCATCTTGCGAAGCAAGCCCATAGGGAAATTCGTCTTGCGAAGCAGCTCAAAAAACGGAAAACCCTTTCGTCTAGCGAGTTTTCCGTCTTGCGAGGCATTCGTCTTGCGGGGCACCACTGTAATAATATATTATTTATACCCCACCCATCTGGCTGGGTTTCCCCAGCCACTCTGGGTGGCTCCCAACCGAATATTAAAAACGCAATACAGCATTAAACATTAAAAGCTTCCCTAAACAAGGCTGCCTTCAGATGTCTTTTAAAAGTAAGATAGTTGTTTATTTCCTTGACATCTGAAGGGAGGGCGTTCCACAGGGTGGGCGCCACTACCGAGAAGGCCCTCTGCCTGGTTCCCTGTAACCTCGCTTCTCACAGGGAGGAAACTGCCAGAAGGCCCTCGGCGCTGGACCTCAGTGTCTGGGCTGGACGACAGCATCTGCTGGTAGGGCTGTGACGCAGCCCTGAGTCTACAACCCTGGGGAGTCACTGCAAGACATGGAAGAATCTGTCCATTTCAGCTGCTGTGGTTTCTCTTTCTTCCATTCTTAAATTCAGTTCTCCACATTTTGCAGCAATTTGTGATGTTTAATAAAGTGAAACTTCTCTAGCATCTTAGTGCAAATTTTGCCTAGTAAACCCATTTTTATATGCAGTTTTGACTGAAGAGGCATTTTTTTGCGAGCAATTTCCCCATATGCAATGTATTTTTTGCCTCTTATATCTTCATTTGCATACACTCTTCCCTTCACCACATGCATTCTTGTAAACGTTGGTTGCTTTGAGAACTGCATCGCAAAATTCAGGCGAGTGCGGATTTCAAAGCCTAGTCCTGTGTTTCGGTCTGCCTATTGTTTCGAAACGTGTGAATTGGATAGAATAGGCTTTCGGTGCTTCGTCAATCAAATTTCTCCCCCATTCCTAGTTGCTGTCAGTCAGCACAGATGAAATTGTGCTAGGAAGACCGGTGGTCTGACTCTGCATAAGGGAGCTTCCTTTGCTCCTCTGTGATCACTCATGTCAAGATCTGGGATCAACCTTCAAGGTCTTCTGGGAAATGATCTATAATGAAATTAAGAAGGTTCTTAAGTGTACCTTTCATAAGAAACCAGAGGCCTTTCTCCTGGGCATGGTAGGCCAATTGGTGTCAAGGAAAGATAGGACGTTTTTTATGTATGCTACAACAGCAGCAAGAGTACTTTTAGCAAAGTATTGGAAGACACAAGAACTACCCACGCTGGAAGAGTGGCAGACCAAGGTGATAGACTACATGGGACTGGCTGAGATGACGGGCAGAATCCGCGACCAAGGGAAAGAGACGGTGGAAGAAGATTGGAAGAAATTTAAAGTTTACCTTAAGAACTGTTGCAAAATTAATGAGTGTTAAAATGTCATGGGTAAGGCAAAATAGAATTGCAGGGACAAACAATTGGATATGAGAAAAAGGATATAAAAAAAGTGTTATAAGAAACTGAAATTAGGGGTTGCTGGAAAGATTTAAAACAGGGATGCAGAAAAGGGAGGTATGGGGAAGTCGCTGAAAGAAGGCTTAAGAAAAAGAGGTTATTAAATTATACGTGTTTATATGTTTGTTTGTCTATGTATTATTAGTTGTAAAGTGTTTTAATTCATGTTGGAAAATCAATAAAAAATTATATAAAAAAAGAAAAAGATCTGGGATCAACCCATTGCCTTTTCTCTCCCTGGCAGATCTCCTATTTGAGAAGGGTGATCCTCTCCGAATTTCAGGATGCTTTCCTGGCTCACATAAACGGTAATGCAGGCGAATCGCTTCAACAGCAGCTCCACTGAGGTCCTAGGAGCTCAGCACCTAGAGGGAGGGGGGCTGCATGAAGAGCATGGGCCCTTGCCCCACAGTTGCCCCATCAAGTTGGGGGTGTTGACCGTGTTGTCTTTTTCCGTTTGCAGCTGCTCTGAGTGTGGGGATCTCTCTTCCCAAGCTCAGCAACGTCCAGTACATCGAGCCCGAGATCGAAATTCATGAGGTGAGACTCCTTGGGCTGCGCTGCCTCCGTCCTTTCCTTCACCCCCACTTATTTAGCTAAGACATCCCCAAATCACCTGCCTGAGGGTTTCCCCACAATGGGAATCTGGTTAGCCACTGTGAGAACAGGACGCTGGACTAGATTGTGGGCCCTTTGGCCTGGTACAGCTGATGTTCTTCTGGGTGGTCCAAGATGAACACAACAGCTGAAAATGCTCAAGGTCTTCTCCTTAAACTCTGAGCATAACTGAGGTCAGATTGGCCCACCTTTGGAAAACATGGCAGCCTGTCCATAGTAGTAGTAGTAGTAGTAGTAGTAGTAGTAGTAGTAATAATAATAATAATAATAATAATAATAATAATAATAATAATAATAATTTATTATTTATACCCCGCCCATCTGGCTGAGTTTCCCCAGCCTCTCTGGGCAGCTCCCAATCGAGTGTTAAAAGCAATACAGCATTAAATATCAAAAACTTCCCGAAACAGGGTTGCCTTCAGATGTCTTTTAAAAATAAGATAGCTGCTTATTTCCTTCACATCTGAAAGGGAGGGTGTTCCACAGGACGGGCGCCACTACCGAGAAGGCCCTGTGCCTGGTTCCCTGTAACCTCACTTCTCACAATGAGGGAACCACCAGAAGGCCCACGGCGCTGGACCTCAGTGTCCGGGTAGAACGATGGGGGTGGAGATGCTCCTTCAGGTATACTGGACCGAGGCCGTTTAGGGCTTTAAATTTAAACCCTTTGAATTGTGCTCGGAAACATACAGGGAGCCAATGCAGATCTCTCAGGACCGGTGTTGTGGTCCTGGTGGCCACTCCCAGTAACCAATCTAGCTGCCGCATTGTGGATTAATTGCAGTTTCTGGTTCACCTTCAAAGGTAGCCCCACGTAGAGCGCATTGCAGTAGTCCAAGCGGGAGATAACTACAGCATGCACCACTCTGGCAAGACAGTCTCCGGGCAGGGAGGGTCTCATCCTGCGTACCAGATGGAGCTGATAAACAGCTGCCCTGGACACAGAATTGACCTGGGCCTCCATGGACAGCTGTGAGTCCAGAATGACTCCCAGGCTGTGCACCTGGTCCTTCAGGGGCACAGTTACCCCATTCAGGACCAGGGAGTCCTCCACACCTGCCTGCCTCCTGTCTCTCCCCCCCACCCCGTCCGGGCAGAACGATGAGGGTGGAGACACTCCTTCAGGTATACTGGACTGAGGTCTTTTAGGGCTTTACAGGTCAGCACCAACACTTTGAATTGTGCTCGGAAACGTACTGGGAGCCAAATGTTGTTGGGCCACATACGACTGCCATCATTGCTGACCCTTGGCTATGCTGGTTGGGCTGATGGGATTTGGAGTGCAACACCATCTGAAGGGGCACTGTGTTGGCTCCTGAGTTCCATCTTGCACCCAGTCTCCTGAGCCCCAGAAATAAACTGCTTCTGTGTAGGATAATTTGAACACCTTTCCATATTGTTCCTCTACCCAAGATCCCTCTGGCAGCATGTATTGACTCTTCTCTTGCCTTTTAACTTACAGGGTTATGCTCAGGTCAACTGTGACCTTGACTACCAGCCCTGAGCTGAAAAGAAGAGCACAGAGTTCTCCTCTGCAAGGCATATTTATCTCTGCTCTTTGCACCTGCAAATCCTTTCGCTTAAGAATGAAGGAGAGCCTACCTTTCTTTGCTGCATGAAATAGAGGAAACACACCTGGTGGTTTGGCAGCAGGCGATGAACAGGGGTGTGATCTGGAACTCATTCACTCAGAAATAAGGCCTGCCAATTTAAAGGAAACTTACTTCCCAGTAACGCACGGGTTCATGCATTCATTAAGTGTTCTGCTTTCTCAATTCTTTTCCTGTAAATGTTGTTGAGTGAAATAAATACTATGGGCAGCAATCGAGCCAAAGCAAAGTGTGTTGATTACAATGGATTCTTAACTTTTCCTGCGGAAATCAATGGGATTTGCAAGTGCTGAAATGCAACTGGATCACGTCCATCATGTGTTGTTTTGTCTCATTAAAATACCCTTTCTGATCTCAATTGCTTGGGGGTGTTCCAGCCATTTTCAGAATGAAATAGCCGACCATCATGCTCTGTAGGGTTTTAGCCAATGAAGTTTCTCAGTTACAGCACAAGGGCTTTCGCCTTCACAGTGGGACTTCCTCTCCCTCTCCTCTCCCCATGCACCCCCATATCTATTTTAGGGGTTCCCCCAGTCCTTAGTTTTCCTGGTGGGAGATGTATATGGCCCAGAGTTAAAATACGAGAGGGCCATGTCCGTCTCCTTTGCAGAGGGTGCTCAGGAGGAACCCTTGAGTGGATCTTGGCCATGCCTGAGCCACAAGTTGCAGCTGGCTCCCTCCACATGCTACTCCCTCCTTACTTTTAAAAAGCACACGGTGGCATTTTTATTTTCCAGGTGTTTTAGGGGCTTCACAACCGCCTCTTCCCCTGGGTCTCCTTCCACTGTAATCCCAGTATCTTTCCCCTTAGTCTTTGCTTACAGCAGCTCTTGCGCCAGGCAGTGATGCAAAGAGTTGCTGTGTAAATGACAACATTAGTCACGTAACAGTGAAGGGCGTTTATGGTTTAATACCCCCCTGGAGCCCATAACCAGGAGAGTAACTCTCCGCAGGGGCCCAGAACAGTTGTTGCATTGATGTTTTATGGATGTCAGCCCTGAAATACTGAATGCAGCTGCTGTTTCTGGTTGCGGCCAAAGGAGCCAAAGCAGTCGCAAGCATCACGGGCAGCATCACAAAACAGAAACACTCTCTGGCCTAGAATATCACCCACGATCCAGCGCTCAAAGCTTAAAAAGCACCTAAATTGTACGGGTGACTGTGGGACAAGAAACTGTAGTTGACATCTGTCTATCTCGGGAGACAATGGAGAAGTGTGCCTTTGGGCATGAAGCTTAACAAGTGCTTTTGAGTAAGGTCATTTGAAAACTGTGCATATCAAACTATTGTTTTCTCCCTCTGGGGTGACTCCTCTGATTCATAGAGTTGAGTGGTGAAGGTCATACCTCAGGTGGAGGCTTGCATGTTTGAATGCCACCCCCCCTCACAAAATTGTGCCTCCCTCCCTGCACACAGAAATGTAGCACGCCAAGAAGAAGCCTATGCTGAACTCTTCGTTTCAATCTGCTAGCTTTCTGTGCCTAGGGAGATGCTCTGTTTCCACAGGAGAGCTCTAAGATGTGAGATCTTTCACCTGCAGTCTGGAATAATTGAGCTACCTGGTCTTCTGTGTTTTATGCTTCTGCTCCTTTGCATTGGACCCGCAGCCTAACACAGAGAAGATGAGTTTGGATTTGATATCCTGCTTTATCACTACCCTAAGGAGTCTCAAAGCGACTAACAATCTCCTCACTCTGTGAGGTGAGTGGGGCTGAGAGACTTCAAAGAAGTGTGACTGGCCCAAGGTCACCCAGCAGCTGCATGTGGAGGAGTGGAGATGCGAACCCAGTTCACCAGATTATGAGTCTATCGCTCTTAAACACTACACCACACTGGCTCTCTGAAGCACACTGAAGCACATTCAGACCCAGACTCAAGCTAAAATTCAGCATGGGTTTGCAATGCCAAACTTAAGAGTCCACTCTTACCTTTCTAATATTATTTTTTGTATCCATCTTTTCCGTTAATGGAAAACACCCAAGGCCTAACCACCTACAGACTGTGCAAAGGCTCCTGCCTCCTATTTGAGAGTGTCCTGCTACTAGCATCTAGCATTTGTGCAAATCACCCTCAACATGACCCCAGGCAGGAAACAAAGTGCAAAATGTTATCGTTGTTGTAATTATTATTATTATAATTTATATACTGCCCTATACCCGGGGGTCTCAGGGCAGTTCACAGTTAGGAAAATAAAGGATAAGATAGGTATAGGTTCTTCTTTCTTGCTAAGATATCCCTCTTGACTTTCTGCTGCAGCCGAAACCAGGTGGAATGTCTTCGGATGCGAGGTCCCCTTGGCCATCTCACACACACAATGCCAGCATCCCCTGCAGACGTTGGAAAAGCGAAAGGTTTAGCTCATTGTTGCCCATAAATAACAGATGGTGACATCTGGGAGAAAAGTATTTTCTCTTGGGAAGAAAAGCAATGACAAACCTAGACAGCATCCTAAAAAGCAGAGACATCACCTTGCCAACAAAGATTCGTATAGTTAAAGCTATGGTTTTCCCAGTGGTGATGTATGGAAGTGAGAGCTGGACCATCAAGAAGGCTGATCGCCAAAGAATTGATGCTTTTGAATTCTGGTGCTGGAGGAGACTCTTGAGAGTCCCATGGACTGCAAGAAGATCAAACCTCTCCATTCTGAAGGAAATCAGCCCTCAGCGCTCACTGGAAGGACAGATCCTGAAGCTGAGGCTCCAAGACTTTGGCCACCTCATGAGAAGAGAAGACTCCCTGGAAAAGACCCTGATGTTGGGAAAGATGGAGGGCACAAGGAGAAGGGGACGACAGAGGATGAGATGCTTGGACAGTGTTCTCAAAGCTACCAGCATGAGTTTGACCAAACTGTGGGAGGCAGTGGAAGACAGGAGTGCCTGGCGTGCTCTGGTCCAGGGGGCACAAAGAGTCGGACACGACTAAACGACTAAACAACAACTCCCATAAATAAATGGTGGGGATCGTATTAGGACAGGCCTACATAATTTAGGAAGAAGCTGAGTGCTGAAGGAAGCTCTAAGCAGTGAAGAGCAGAAGATCTAGGAGTCTTCATGCCTTCTCTCTGCATTCCAGCCCATGGAAACTAGGGATAGAAGAATCTATCCATTTCAGTTCCTCTCCATTTTTCCCAATCAGCTATCCACATCAGTTTGTAATTTTATTTAAAGTGCTCCTGCTGGGAATTTCTGGGAATTGCAGCAGGGGAGAGTGCACTTGTGCTTGGATCCTGCTGGCTGCTGTGGGGTTGGCTGCTGTGAGAACAGGCTGCTGGACTCGTATGGAAACGTACTGGGAGCCAATGTAGGTCTTTCAGGACTGGTGTTATGTGGTCTCGGTGGCCACTCCCAGTCACCAGTCTAGCTGCCGCATTCTGGATTAGTTCCAGTTTCCATGTCACCTTCAAAGGTAGCCCCACATAGAGCGCATTGCAGTAGTCCAAGCGGGAGATAACTAGAGCATGCACCACTCTGGCGAGACAGACAGCGGGCAGGGAGGGTCTCAGCCTGTGCACCAGATGGAGCTGGTAAATAGCTGCCCTGGACACAGAACTGACCTGTGTCTCCATGGACAGCTGTGAGTCCAAAATGACTCACAGGCTGCACACCTGGTCCTTCAGGGGCACAGTTGCCCCATTCAGGACCAGGGAGTCCCCCACACCTGCCCACCCCCTGTCCCCCCAAAACAGTACAGTCATACCTCGGGTTACAGGCACTTCGGGTTGTGCGATTTCGGGTTGCGCACCGCACCGAACCTGGAAGTACTGGAACGGGTTATTTCCAGGTTTCGGTGCTTGCACATGTGCAGAAGTGCTAAATCACACTTTGCACATGCGCAGAAGTGCCGAATTGCGACCCGCGTGCACGCAGATGCGGTGCTGCTGGTTGCGAACGCTGCAGGTTGTGAACGTGCTTCCCGAATGGATCACGTTCGCTACCCGAGCGTCCACTGTACTTCTGTCTTGTCAGGATTCAACCTCAATCTGTTAACCTCAATCTTATATTATTATGGGATATGCATCTCCATCCAGAGCCACTAGTTCTTGCTCATAGTTTAGCACAGCTGGAGCTGAATCAGGGCTACACTGTAGAGTCTAGGGAAGTTATATATAAGGAATATTTCTTTTGGAAAGCAGATTATCTGGCTGGTCCAGTAGTCCTAGCATGTGGAAATTCATGGAAAAGCGTCTCATGTGTGGGATTTGCTAATGTGGAGAACATGGAGCAGAGAGTCCAGATACGTTTGGATGCGTGGCTGGAAGGAAGGTACCACTGGCAGACTTACCTGCGTAAAGTGAATCACTGGATAATTCCAGCGAATGTGTAGCACTGGAGGCAGAGGGATCCCAACGTCCAGGCACTCTGAAAAAAGCAACCAGAATAAGCACAATAGCAAAGGAGAGCAGAGAGGAGCATTTTCTTTTGGTCATGTCTGAGCCATAGTCTAGACCAGCATTCCCAAAACTTTTCATTGGCCTAGGCTAGTCAAACCGCGGCATTAGCAATACTGAAGTGACCTCCCTGGTTGTGCTGGCCTGGGACTCGGACTCAGACTCGGACCCAGAGGAGACTCAGTCCACACCGGATCCTTTGCCTCAGGTGGCATCTGAACCTAGTCTGGGGCCTGATTCTGAAGAGTCCCAGTCTGCACAGGTTTCCCTGCAACAAACACCAGCTAGGCCGAGTCAGGGGCCTGAGCCTGCCCTGGCTCCAGATGCAGGGATGACCTCGTTGCCTTCAGCTGGGCCATCACTTACAGCTGCTCCACTACCGGTTGGGTCAGGGGAGGCTGAGGCGGCCCCTGGGTCTAGTAACCCACCGACGTCTCCCGAGCTGCAGAGACTGAGGTCTGAGAGAAGGAGAGACCTGAGTACTCACAGGAGGAGTGCTCGCCTTCGGGCGAGACAGGGAGGTGAGTCACCCGGGGATCAGGACTGCCCCAACAGAGAAAAAAGGCTGCTGGACCCCGCCCCAGGTTGTGGGAGCAATGTTGCTGTTTGCCTGATCCTGCCTGTGATCCTGTGCCTGACCTCGCCTGGTTTCCTGCCTTGTGTCCTGCCTTGGCCCTGTTTAACTGGCTCTTCGTGGAACCCTTGGATTCGGGACCGGACCTGGACCGCCTTACTCGGGTTACCCCTGGGCCCAGCACACCGGGGCACAAGCCTGGGCAGTATCCCCGGAGGTCCTGGGATGCTCACACAACGAGACTCCTCTCTCAGCCTCACTGATGTGGTCTAAAGGGAAGCAGAGCAAGACCTTTGGCACCAGTTGGGCTGCAGGAGTTGTCGAAAGGAGGAGTACAAGGCGCCATCCAAATCCAAGTACAAAGAAACGCACCAACAAATATGGAGAATACATTTTTTTAAAAACCAGAAGCATTTTTACTTGGTATTATAGGCCAGGACATTAATAGGCAAGATGTTAAATTGTTTTTATAGGCAACAACTGCGGCAAGAGTATTGTTAGCCCAGAAATGGAAACAAGAAGAAATTCCGACGAAAGAAGAATGGCAGACGAAAATAACGGACTATGCAGAATTGGATAAAATGACAGGAAGGATTCGAAACCTGCAGGACCAGAGATTTACAGAAGATTGGAAGAAGTATATGAACTATTTGAAAAGGAACTGTAACCAACAAATTACGCCAGTAGGACTACAATAAGTTTGTAAGGAGGAATATGTGAAGTGCTACAAAGTAGATAAAGAATAGAGATATTGGTTTCTGAGTTTTAAATGTAACAGGGAAAATAAGAAATGTATACTAAGAGATTACATTGGAAAATTTTCAGACAGGACTGATGGAAATAAAAAAAAATGAATAAGATGTAAAAATATGTTTAATTACTGTTGAAAATGGTATGTTAAAAAAACTAATAAAAATTTATTTATATAAAAAAACAAAAATGGAGAATCTAAACGGTCTTAAGCGTCAGTAATCGGATGCAGTTGTGGCTCCATGAACATGGGAAGGTTGAGATAGGTATTAGAGCTTATCCGTACTTCCAGCTGCTTTCTCCAAGGAAAACTGCTCTTTAGTGCTCCATCGGAGCAAACAGCTATTTGAATTTTCTCCAGATTGCCGTTTGCTCTGATTTAGAGCCAAGGTTTTCCCTGGAAAAGGAGCAGAACAGGGAAAGCCGCTTGGACCCGTTCTTTCTAGGCACGGCGCATGTGGAAGTGTGAGAGGGCTTTTCATGTATAGAGGGTGTGTCAGAGATGGGACTTAAGCTGTCTTACCGTTGACTTGTGGCACAAACGTTTCTGCTATAAGCAACTTCATCAACTTCACGAGGACAGAGACCTGTAAGACAGAACAGCGGAGGCAGTGATCCAGGAATCAAACTGGCAGAGAATGTATGCGCCGTCGCAAGGGGGATTCAGACTGGATCCGGCTCAAGAGGGGCATTTTAACCGAGGTGCGTGGGCTGGGGCGGTTTGCTTTCTATCAGCGCAAATGACCTCCTCAACAACCGCTTCTTGTGAGATGAGTTGATTGATCCCCATGGAGGATTTAAGTCTCGGGTGGTTGGCAATGCCTCCATAATCAACACCTCTCCAGGAAATATGATCTAGAGAAGATTGTGTCAATTGCATGGCAGAAAAAAGGGTCCTCCAGTGGAATTCATTCAGAGTCAGGATCCTTTCCATCCACAGCTTAGCAGTGGCTTCTTTGGCTCCAAATATCCACCCTCACCAGTTTAGCATTTAGGCAGCTATTCCCAGGTTTGCACTCATTGGGGCATTTGCAGCAACAGTGGACCACTCCCCCTCCACCAGTTTATGTACCTCCCCCCAACGGACTTTGTGCATGCAGCCAGAGACTATGCCTGCATGGAAATTGCCTCTGCTCCTCCCTCTTCAGTCCCCTCCTGGTTCTGGGATACTGCGGTGCAGGAGAGGGAGGGGAAGCACCTGGCCCTTCACTTGCCTGACCTGCTTCCTCCTCTTCTTCTGACCCATCCTGTGCCCCACCTTCTGGCCCTGAAGCTTCCCCCTACTACGACTCTTGTCTCCTGGCTGGTACACTTCCCTACAAATCACTGGCCCCCTCTCCTGAGTCAGAGTCCTACCCCTACCCCCCTGAAGCTCTCTGGAGCCAAATTTCATCTCCCTTCCACAAACACTGCTCCATCTCTCTGTTTTGCCTGGCTTCCCGCGGCCAAGATGAAGCTGCTAGGGCAGGCATAGGGAAACTCGGCCCTCCAGATGCTTTGGGACTACAACTCCCATCATCCCTAGCTAACAGGACCAGTGGACAGGGATGATGGGAGTTGTAGTCCCAAAAACATCTGGAGGGCTGAGTTTGCCTATGCCTGTTCTAGGGGGCCCCTATTTAAGCAAATGTTTGCGTGTCAGAGCGTTCTGTCTCAGTCTAGCTAGCTGTGTCTCTATTTCTGCTCCTTTAATACTGTAGCCAATTCTTGTCCCTATGGAAGGTGCAATCAAGGCGTCAAATCAATTCGGTCGATCACTAAATGGAAAAGAGCTTACGTTAACAGGTCCAACTTGGGAAGAAACCAGGAGCAGCTCAAGACTGTGGAAAGAAGAAATTGTATACAAGGGTCAAGAGAGACATGATGGAGGACCCAAGTGAGCCAGTTGCATCCCAAAATAAAGGACGGACATGACAAATCACATCATGCAGCCTCCCAGGACTGGCCAAAAACGGGAACTGCTGGACGCCCAGCCACACAGGCAACTAATCCAGAATGCAGCAGCTAGACTGGTGACTGGGAGCGGCCGCCGAGACCACATAACACCGGTCTTGAAAGACCTACATTGGCTTCCAGTATGTTTCCAAGCACAATTCAAAGTGTTGGTGCTGACCTTTAAGCCCTAAACGGCCTCTGCCCAGTATACCTGAAGGAGTGTCTCCACCCCCATCGTTCTGCCTGGACACTGAGGTCCAGCTCCGAGGGCCTTCTGGCGGTTCCCTCATTGCGAGAAGCCAAGTTACAGGGAACCAGGAAGAGGGCCTTTTTGGTGGTAGCACCCGCCCTGTGGAACGCCCTCCCACCAGATGTCAAAGAGACAAACAACTACCAGTCTTTTAGAAGACATCTGAAGGCAGCCCTGTTTAGGGAAGCTTTTAAGGTTTAATAGGTTTTGTATTTTAATATTCTGTTGGAAGCCGCCCAGAGTGGCTGGGGAAACGCAGCCAGATGGGTGGGGTATAAATAATAAATTATTATTATTATTATTATTATTATGAAGGTTCTGTATCCCAATAGGCCAGAGTAAGTCAGGTGATCTCCCTTGAGCCTTATAGGTCAGGCTTGCTTTCTGGTCTGGACAAGACTGTTGGGCTTCTTTCACTCCAAGCTCAACCGCACAGCAGCAGGGTCTGACTGCAGCCGACGGGAGCTATAGTACAAAAGATCTGGAGGGCACCAGGTTGGGGAAGGCTGCTCTATAACATCCCACAAGTTGCAAAGAAGTCCACCCCTGCTCTGCTTTGACTCCCCGAGACTAAGCGATCGTGCAACAGTGAGGCAAGATACCTGGCCAGTTTTGTGGTGAATAACAGTCTGCCGCCGAAAACAGAGGCATGGACGCTCAGTTTTAAGTTCTGCAATCAGACAAGGGGGGAGGAAAACGTCTCAGATGGTGGGGAGACTGGAAAAGTCCTTCCTCCCTGCCATTCACTGGACTTGAAAGCCAAGCCACGCAGAAAACTCTTGATTCCAACACTTACGGCCTTCATGACAAAGAGCCCAACGAGGGACCCGGACGGACCTTTCGCCAACAAGGCAATCTCGACGGAAAGCTCAATGACGGCTCTCTTGGGCTCCAGGATAATCCTCCGGATCCCGACCAAAGAGATGGTGATTTTCAGCGGCGCCTTCAGCGGACACTTGGGGCACTGTGAAAAGTGTGGGGCACAAAGGATATTTTTGATGCGTTTCTCTCTCCTGGTTTTAACGTATCTGAAATATACTCAGAGTCGCAAAGTGATTTCATGCTCTTTATTCAGCTCATAGTGGTGAGGAGGAATGAATGAAAGTCCCCTCAAGGTATCTGCTTTATATACATTACTTACACAATGGGCTGCACATGATTGGCTGATTCTGGAATTCTACTGTAAGCCAATCAGGTTGTGAATTCACTTCTATCTGGAGCATGATTGGGTGGTTCCTGCCAACCAATCATGCTGCTGCATTGTTCTAGGACCAATCAGACTGCTGCATTCTGAATCCTATTGTTCTAGGACCAATCAGACTGCTGCCTTTTGGATCCTATTGTTCTAGGACCAATCAGACTGCTGCAGTTTGGATCCTATTCAACTCAGTACATAACACCCCTCCCCTCTAAGTTCCAGTCCTGCCCGGGAGGTCGCATTCATAGTCCTCAAGGTACGCCGGCGGCCTACGTGTGCGTTGCGGCCTGGGGTGTTCCCTGGTCTGGGGTGTTCAGGTTCTGGCTCGTGTTCCAAGGATGCTGGCTGTGATGGGGCTGTATGGTCTGGCGCAACCGGCTCGCTCAGTCGTGGTTCTGGTTCCGGTGTCCTTTCGGCCTCACGGGTCCCCTCTGTATTTACTGATTCTGCCTCTCCTGCTTGCCCCTGCTGCTCTATGGGCCTCACTGCCCCACTGTTCCCTGACCTGTCCTCCTCCTCCTGGTTTTCTCCCGGGAATCGTCGCCGTATCTGGTCGCAGTGGCGGCGCCAGCATTGCCCCCCATCTGTTAGCACCTCGTACGACACGGGGCCAGTGACCCTGGTGACTGTGGCGGGTACCCATGCAGGGCCTGCCCCAAAATTCTTTGCGTACACTGGGTCCTGGGCCTCGAAGGTCCGGGCGTTCCTGCCTTCCCCCACCACTACCTCATCCTGAGCTCTATCGGGGTGAAGGCGGTCCAATCTGATTGCAAGGCGCCGACCCATTAGTAGTTCAGCGGGGCTCCGGCCAGTTGTTGAGCTGGGGGTGCTGTGCTGTGCTAGAAGGAATGTGGCAAGGCGGTACTCCCAATCCCCTTGAGTCATGCGGCAAAGGGTGTCCTTGGTGGTCCGCACCATGCGTTCTGCTTGGCCATTGGTGGCAGGGTGGAATGGCGCCAAACGGATGTGGCGGATAGCGTTCTGCGCTGTGAAGGTTTGGAATTCTCCTGACGTAAATGCAGTCCCGTTGTCTGAGACGAGAGTGTCAGGGAGCCCATGGGTTGCAAACAGCCTGCGTAGTACCTGGATGGCTGCGGACGTAGAAGTGGACGGTACCAGTGCGACTTCCAGCCATTTGGTGTAGGAGTCCACCACTATGAAGAATGTTTTCCCCTGAAAGGGGCCAGCGAAGTCCACATGCAGGCGTGACCATGGTGCTCGGGCGGACTCCCAGAACTGGACTGGGGCCCTTGGGGGATCTGGGCGGGATTCTTGGCAGGCCTGGCAGTGTTTGACCCAGGCCTCTATCTCTCCGTCGATCCCCGGCCACCACACATAACTCCTGGCAAGGGCCTTCATTCTTACTACCCCTGGGTGTGTCTCGTGTAGGGCTGTGAGGACCCTTTTGCGGAGGGGCTGGGGAACAACGACTCTGCTTCCCCATAACAGGCACCCCTTGTGAGCCGACAGTTCATGTTTGCGGGTTGTGTAGCCGGCGAATTCTGGCCCGGGGCTGCTGCTGGGCCATCCCCTCCACACCCAGTCCAGGACCCGGGAGATGACCCTATCTTTCTTGGAATGGTGTGCAACTTCTTGTGCCTGAATGGGGCGATCGGGAAGCAGCTCCAGGCTCATAACCTCTTGTGCAGGTGCTGGGTCAGGGCCTGTTTCTGGTAGTGGTAGCCTGCTGAGGGCGTCTGCATGGCCCATCGCCTTCCCAGGGCGGTGAATCAGTGCATACTGGTAGCTGGCAAGGAAAATTGACCACCTGAGGACGCGAGGAAACAGCACTTGGGGGGTCTGCTTTTCGGGGGCAAACAAGCCAAGCAACGGCTTGTGGTCAGTCACCACGGTAAAGGGCCGCCCGTACAAGAAATCATGGAATTTTTTTACTCCCTTCACGATTGCCAGACACTCCTTGTCGATTTGCAAGTAGTTCCGCTCGGTTGCGTTGAGTGTCTGGGAAAAGTATGCCACCGGTACCTCTCTTCCATCCGGGAGTTGGTGTCCCAGGACAGCGCCAATGCCATAGGGCGAGGCGTCGCATGCTAGCACCACCGGCAGCCTCTCGTCAAAGTGTGCCAAAACCGAGTTTGAGACAAGCAAGTCCTTGACTGCCTGGAATGCAGCCTCCTGGCGCTGGCCCCACACCCAAGGGGCCCGCTTGTCCAGGAGTCTGTGTAGGGGCTCCGCTACCGCCGCCTTGTGGGGAAGGAAGGAATGGTAAAAGTTCAATAGTCCCAAGAAGGCCTGAAGTTCAGTCTTGTTCTTGGGCGCTGGGGCATCACAAATGGCCCGTACCTTGTCCCCAGTCGGGTGGACCCCTTCTGCGTCCACCATAAATCCCAGAAAGTCCACCTGAGGCACTCCTAGTAGACATTTTTCCCGCTTCACCTTGAGACCCGCCGTCTGGAAACGGTGCAGAACAGTGCGGAGGGGGTCCTCAAACTCCTCGGGTGTGGGCCCGGCAATCAACACATCATCAAAGAAGAGGGTGACACCAGGAATCCCTTTAAGGAGAGAGTCCATTAGATTCTGGAATATGCCTGGTGCCACGCTGACACCGAATTGCAGCCGCTTTACCCTGAACGCTCCTCTGTGCGTCACAGTCGTCTGTGCCTCTGCTGTGGCTTCATCTACTGGCAGCTGTTGATATGCTTGGGCCAAGTCCAGCTTGCCAAAAATTTTCGACCCAGTCAGGGTGGCAAGGACATGGCTGACCACTGGCACTGGGTATGCATGGGCCGTGAGGGCCTTGTTTATGGTACATTTGTAGTCTGCGCAGATGCGGACCGAACCATTAGGCTTGACGGGTGTGACGATTGGGGTTTCCCAGGGGGCATTAGGCACCGGCTCCAGCACTCCTTGCTCCACGAGTCGGTCCAATTCCTCGTCTATACGGGGTTTCATAGCGAACGGGACCCGGCGGGCCTTGAGCCTGACCGGTCATACTGCGGGGTCAAGCTGTAGAGCAATGGGGGGCCCCGTATACTGTCCCAATTTCCCATCGAAAACCCCCGTAAATTCCTTGCATATGGCGTCCACGTCCACTTGTAAGCTCGTGTGGTTCACCCCGGTGATGGCTAGCCCCAGTGGTCCAAACCATGCCAATCCCAGTAAGCCAATGTAGGGGCCCTTGACCACAAGCAAGTCCAGTTGCCGCGTCCACCCTCGGTATTGCACCCTGAAGGTCCCCACCCCCATTGTGGGGACCTTACGTTTCTGGAAGTCCCGGAGGGTGAATGGGGCTGGCCTGAGTTTGGGACCCCCAGTAGGACACAGTTTCCTTAAGGTCCTTGCCGAGATTATGGATAGAGTTGAACCCGTGTCAAGCTCCATGCGGCATGGGGTCCCCTCTATCTGTACCTCTACATAAATTTTCTCTATGTTGGGGTGGGACAACTGGTATACCTGGAAGTCCGTGAGCTCCGTCGAGTTGCCTTGGTGCGTTGGGCCCCGGGACCTGGGGCTCTTGGATTGGTCATCTGATGCCTGGCGTCGGGTGGGCCGAGCCCAACACACCCGGGCGATGTGTCCCAATTTTCTGCACTGCCTGCACTCTGCATTGCGGAAACGGCAGGTCCTCCTCTCGTGACTTTCTCCACAGCTTGTGCAGTTCCCTCCTTCTCGTCGAGGCAGCTGTGGTATGTGGGCTGCTTGAGTGCGCTGCTGTACTCGGTGCACCTCCTCCCTGTTGGATCCTGAGTCGTCGGTGAGGTCTTTGTGGTGGACCCTCGGTTGGGACGGCTGGCTCGGCCGTGCCTCTTGCGTCGACCTCTCGGCAGCTTCCGTTGCCAGGGCCTCCTCCAGAGCGACCTGGAACGTTAGGTCCTTCTTATCGTAGAGGCGTCGTTGCAGCTTCTCATCCTTCAGGCCACCGACGAGGCGGTCACAAAGCATGTTCTCCAGCTCTGAGAAGTTGCAGAACCGGGCGGCTTGGCGGAGAGAGGTCACAAACCCAGTTATGGTTTCCCCAGGGGCTTGCCGCTTTGCGTAGAAGGCATTTCGACGAGCCACCACTGAGGGCTGTGGCGAAAAGTGCCCCTTCAGCTGTTCAATTATTGTTTTGTATGGAACAGTAGCAACGTCTTCAGGCGCAAGGAGAGCCCGGGCGATTTCAAATGTCTCCTCTCTGCAGACGCTGAAGAATATTGCCCTCTTCTTGGCGTCTTCTTCATCAGTGACCCCTTTGGCTTCTAGGAGGAAGGTGAAACGGGAGGCGTACGCTTCCAGGTCTCCAGATGCTGGGTTGAACGGCGAGAAGCTGCTGTCGGTTGCCATTCTGAGTTCCTTGTGTCCCGGAGCTGAAGCCTGGATACACGGTGCGAGGCAGCGGTGCGGCAGGTGGCGGTGCTGCGGTGCTGTGTGTGGCAGTCAGCTCAGCGGGATTCCACCTTCGTCGCCAGTGAAATATACTCAGAGTCGCAAAGTGATTTCATGCTCTTTATTCAGCTCATAGTGGTGAGGAGGAATGAATGAATGTCCCCTCAAAGTATCTGCTTTATATACATTATTTACACAATGGGCTGCACATGATTGGCTAATTCCGGAATTTTACTGTAAGCCAATCAGGTTGTGGATTCACTTCTATCTGGAGCATGATTGGGTGATTCCTGCCAACCAATCCTACTGCTGCATTGTTCTAGGACCAATCAGACTGCTGCCTTTTGGATCCTATTGTTCTAGGACCAATCAGACTGCTGCAGTTTGGATTCTATTCAACTCAGTACATAACACCATCTGTGCGGGGCATATTATCTGTTTGTTTGGCTGTAAGCTGCTTTGCTGGGCAAGAAAAAGCGATGGACAATTTGGACCAACAGACGAAAATAAAGATGCCTGTACGTGGGCATGTGCTTGTGGCGAGTCACTGGGGCAGGATCTTTCCCGAAGGTCCCTCAGACCTGCAGCCAGTGGAGGCTGGTTCATTAAGGCAAATAGGGCACTGCCCCACAAACATCAGCCTGCCCTCACTTGCCTGCCTCCTTAACTTATAACCAGTCTAGGCCAGGGTTTCCCAAGCTTAGGTTTCCAGGTCTTTGGACTACAGTTCCCATCATCCCTGACCACTGGTCCTGCTAGCTAGGGATCATGGGAGTTGTAGTCCAAAAACAGCTGGAGACCCTAGTTTGGGAAACCCTGGTCTAGGGCAGTCATAGGCAAACTCCAGCCCTCCAGATGTTCGGGACTACAATTCCCATCATCCCTAGCTAACAGGACCAGTGGTCAGGGATGACGGAATTGTAGTCCCAAATATCTGGAGGGCCGGAGTTTGCCTGTGCCTGGTCAAGGGGATGCAACTGTAAGTCAGTTTCCTGCTCTTCCTTGGCCTCAGCAGAACTCAGCTGGGAAAAGGCAGATGGGGGCATTGGCTCTGCTTCTCTGTGGCTCTGGCTCCCTCTACTGTTGGCCTCCTTGCCTTCCGCCTGCCAGTCTCACATTGCACCAACCACAGCTGCCTGCAGCAACGCTTTCCTTTTTAAATGCCCGGCCAAAGACTTGTCTGCTTCAACAAGCCTTTGATAATTTTGTGCTGGGGGCTTTTTGCACATTTTCTACCCTCGCCCCTGCTGCTTGCGACAAGACTGCTATGCCCTTTATGAACACCTCTGCAGTTTCCTAAATAAATGTTTTTGTTGGATTTTGCCTGCTAAGGGTGATTTGCTGCCACCTTGCTTTTTTTTGTTTTTCCTTCAGTGGTTTTTATCATTCTCCTTATCTGCAGTATGGCTTTTGGAGATAAAACAAGGCACACACTTCTTAAAAGCAAACATCCACTCACCTTTTGATGTGACAGAAGAGACGCAACGACGGTCGTCAGCTCGCTGGCAGCGGAGAACTGTTGGCACAAAATGGCGTTGTGTTGAAAATGGCAGATCTTTTCAAAAGACAGAAGTACTGTTTTGGGGGACAGGAGGCGGGCAGGTGTGGCCACATGATCCGGAAGCTATACACCGGCTCCCTCGGCCAATAAAGCGAGATGAGCGCCGCAACCTCAGAGTCGGTCACGACTGGACATAATGGTCAGGGGTCCCTGGTCCTGAATGGGGTAACTGTGCCCCTGAAGGACCAGGTGTGCAGCCTGGGAGTCATTTTGGACTCACAGCTGTCCATGGAGGCACAGGTCAATTCTGTGTCCAGGGCGGCTGTCTACCAGCTCCATCTGGTACGCAGGCTGAGACCCTATCTGCCTGCGGACTGTCTCGCCAGAGTGGTGTATGCTCTAGTTATCTCCCGCTTGGACTACTGCAATGCGCTCTATGTGGGGCTACCTTGAAAGTGATCCAGAAACTACAACTAATCCTGAATGCGGCAGCTAGACTGGTGACTGGGAGCGGCCGCCAAGACCACATAACACCAGCCTTGAAAGACCTACATTGGCTCCCAGCACGTTTCCGAGCACAATTCAAAGTGTTGGTGCTGACCTTGAAAGCCCTAAACGGCCTCAAAGTCCCAGTAGACCTGAAGGAGCGTCTCCACCCCCATCGTTCTGCCCGGACACTGAGGTCCAGTGCCGAGGGCCTTCTTTCGGTTCCCTCATTGCGAGAAGCAAAGCTACAGGGAACCAGGCAGAGGGCCTTCTCGGTAGTGGCACCCGCCCTGTGGAACGCCCTCCCACCAGATGTCAAAGAGAAGAACAACTACCAGACTTTTAGAAGACATCTGAAGGCAGCCCTGTTTAGGGAAGCTTTTAATGTTTAACAGACCACTGTATTTTAATACTTTGTTGGAAGCCGCCTGGGGGGCTGGGGAGACCCAGCCAGATGGGCGGGGTACAAATAATAAATTATTATTATATTATTATTATTCAAGGGGTGCTCTGACGTGTCAGAATGCCCTTCCCTAAGGACATAGCAGAAGGAACAGCTGAATCCATTTTGCTTTCTGCGATGAAGGGCGACACGAGGCCTCTCCTTATTCTTTTATACTCAGCCATCCGATGGCGGAAAGCGTTTAACTGTGTTGAGATGTTTTGACTATAATGTCGTAACATCGGCATGTTTACCTCCCTGGGCTCCTTTGGTGGAAGGGAGGGATATAAATTTAGTGAATAAATAAATGAAATCTTTTTTTTTAAAAAAAGCTACTGCACTGTCAACTGAAACGTGCATGAACATTGGCAACAGGATAGATAAGTGCCCTCTACTAAAAATGTTTAAAATAACCTTTGTTAAAAAACCAGGAGCCTTTTGTTTAGGAATTTTAGGTACCAACATCCCAAAAGATCAGAAAAGACTTTTATGTATGGGACAACAGCCCACAGATGAAAAGAAGGCAAAGTCGCTACCAGAGAGGAATGGCAAGTTAAGCTGATGGACTATGCCGAAATGGCAAAACTGACTGGAAAACTCAGGAACCAAGAGGACGAAAACTTTAAAAAATAAATAAATAGTGGTGCAATTGACTTCCGACAAGCACACAGAGCGCGAACAAGACTGAGTGTATGGGGGAGGGGGAGGGGGGCTCTTTTTATTTCACTGCACACAGGTGGTGTAGTGACAATAAAGGTTTATTATTTATTATTATAACTTTTAAAAAAGAATGGGGATAATTTTTAAGTTATTTAAGAGACCACGGCAAGCGGATGGAAACATCAGCAGAATTTTAATCTCCCTTGTAATGTAACAAATACCATAGATAATATGGATTGATATAGAATATAGATTATGGAATAATATGCAGTTGTAAATGTTGATAATAAGACCCACAGAGGAGATGGGGAGAAGTCGCGAGATTCAGAGTAATCTCTATATATGGAATATCTTAAAGTTTTAAGTGTCTGTATGCTTATCGCATTTATAAGTTTTAAATTTATTGTTGTACATTGTTTTAACTGTATGTTTTCTTTCTGGGAATCTACCCCCAAGTGTGTTTTATAAGCTGGTCTCCGACGGTAATAAATTATCTATCTATCTATCTATCATCTATCTATCTATCTATCTATCTATCTATCTATCTATCTATCTATCTATCTATCTATATCTATCATCTATCATCTATCTATATCATCTATCTATCTATCTATCTATCTATCTATCTATCTATCTATCTATCATCTATCTATCTATCTATCTATCTATCATCTATCTATCTATCTATCTATCATCTATCTATCTATCTATCTATCTATCTATCTATCTATCTATCTATCTATCATCTATCTATCTATCTATCTATCTATCTATCTATCTATCATCTATCTATGCACCCAAAGGCGAAAGGCTAGCTGGGTGCTGGGGTCACATGACTCAGTCTCTGCCCCCTTCTGCCTCCAGCTGCAAATTTTGATGAGCCAAGCAGAGAAATTTGCAACCCTTCTACCTGACGTGCCGCCACTCACCACTTCCGGGGTGGAAATGAACTCTTGCACGCGGATCTGGATCAGAACCATGAGGATGGCATCCAGGCTGGCCTGAGACATCCCTAAGCAGAAACCATGGTGATGCAAGACAGGGAGAGTGACAGGCCCTGCGCCGACAGGGAGGGTAATGTATCGTCCCCCAGTTCGGATGATCATCTGAAAAGCGGTTGGAGAAAGAGCGAAAAAGCACAGCGCTGTTACTCAAAATAATGGTAGCCTTTATCACTTTATCGGGTGGCGCTGTGGGTTAAACCACAGAGCCTGGGACTTGCCGATCAGAAGGTCGGCGGTTCGAATCCCCGCGACGGGGTGAGCTCCCGTTACTCGGTCCCTGCTCCTGCCAACCTAGCAGTTCAAAAGCACGTCAAAGTGCAAGAAGATAAATAGGTACCGCTCTGCCGGGAAGGTAAGCGGCGTTTCCGTGCGCTGCTCTGGTTTGCCAGAAGCGGCTTAGTCCTGCTGGCCACATGACCCGGAAGCTGTACGCCGGCTCCCTCGGCCAATAAAGCGAGATGAGCGCCGCAACCCCAGAGGCAGCTACGACTGGACCTAATGGTCAGGGGTCCCTTTACCTTTATCAGGGGTCACGTAATGGTCAGGGGTCCCTTTACCAGCCCACAATCTTGGAATTCTGGTATCTGGGAGTTGGATCCCAGCAATATCTTGACACGCTGAATATACCTGCCTAAGAATCTAAGAGCACAAAAATACCTCTCCTCCTCCCCCCATGTGATGTTCTTGGGGTTCTCCCAACACATCAATTGGGGGTGAGGGAGGGGTGAAGGTGAGGAAAGGAAGCCCTGGTGCTCTAGCAGAAGTCCTAGCACAGGCTAGTGGGAATGGTGAGTTGAAACTGGCCGTTTTTGGCTGCCAAGGCTAATGGCCGCCAACCAAACCGGTTCCGTGAATCCTTTAAAGAGACCCCCCCCTTTTTTGCAAGCAGCCAGCGCAACATCCTGTGGCTGTGAATATTCCCTAGGTTAATTCTGAGTGGAAGACGGATCTCCTCTGTGTACGTTTTGTATGGAGATCAGCTTCCCTTCAGGAGGAGAGAGACCCTGGGCTGGGGGGCTTTGCAGTCACACACGCTCCTTACGTTGAATTCCAGCGCGACATAGTTTGAAGTTATCAATGGCAGGCTGGCGAGCTGATATTGCATGGTAGCCACTGTGCCCACGGAGAAAAACACTGCAAGGAAGAAAACACAGCGATGGTGTTACAGTCTCATAAACGCACATTTCAGACGTGCAGGTCCTTGCCAGCAATACCATATGTTGTCTACAGTATCCAACTGCTGATAGCCAGGCTTCAGAACGAGGGTATGGCTCTACATCTTGTTCACAAGGAGCCATTGCCTGCTAAGCACGGGCATCACGTTCAGACCACGCTTCATTTCCCTGGCACAAGGGATGTATTTAGTGCATGGCACAGGGAGTGAAGATAAGGAAAGGATCATAGCGCTCTATGTGGGGCTGCCTTCGGAGGTGACCTGGAAACTACAACTAATCCAGAATGCGGCAGCTAGAGTGGTGACTGGGAGCGGCCACTGAGACCATATAACACCGGTCTTGAAAGACCTACATTGGCTCCCAGGACGTTTCCGAGCACAATTCAAAGTGTTGGTGCTGACCTTTAAAGCTCTAAATGGCCTCAGTCCAGTATACCTGAAGGAGCGTCTCCACCCCCATTGTCCAGCCCGGACACTGAGGTCCAGTGCTGAGGGCCTTCACTGCAAGAAGTGAGTCTACAGGGAACCAGGCAGAGGGCCTTCCCGGTGGTGGCACTCGCCCTGCGGAACGCCCTCCCACCAGATGTCAAAGAGAAGAACAACTACCAGACTTTTAGAAGACATCTGAAGGCAGCCCTGTTTAGGGAAGTTTTTAATGTTTAACAGACCACTGTATTTTAATACTTTGTTGGAAGCCACCCAGATAGGTGGTGTATAAATTATTATTATTATTATTATTATTATTATTATTATTATTATTATTATTATCATTATCAGTGCATTCTATCTGGGGACACCGGACCACTCCAAAGGAGTGGCAAAACATCTCTTTTTGTTGACCCCCAGTTACAGCTATTGCTGAGTAGGGTTGAATGAAGAATAATCACTGGATATAACAAACATGGAAAACAGGGAAACTCTGTAAGTTCCTTGCATGCCCACATTTAGCCTGGAAGGTTTGCTTTTGGATGACCCAGCTGGCTGTAACAGATTATTATTATTAACAATAAGAAATTGCTTTGGGGATTTTTTAAGTGGTCATCGATGGTGAAATTTAACAAACTAAACTAACAGCAGTGACAATAGTGAGTTATTGCTTAATTCCAAAATAGGCTTCTAAGTGGTTTACAAAGCATAAGAACCAGCGTACTGCAAACTCTACTTTAACCAGTGAATATTGGTCCAATAAACCAAATATTAAGACTAACAATAGGAACCTGTGTTTTTATGCTCTTGGGAAACTTTTCCACCCTATTAATAAACCAAGGTGAAAGAACGACCTCTCTGCTCTCATGTAAAGAATATGTGGGCAGGTCAGGAACTGGTGTTGCCTCTTGACACCCACCGGGAGCAGTTTGTGATGTTATCTGTGTTTCTTTTATGCCTATTTATCTACCATGGCCTTGTAGCTGAATGTATGCATTTAACCAATGCATTTATAAAGCACTGATACTGCTGACAAGGCAAGTTGATGCTGCCCATAAGCATTGAGGCCCATGAGCCTTTTGTGGCTCCTTTTCTAGAAGAAAGAGGAACAAACATTCAAGAAGTTGGCAAGGAGAATGAAGGAGAGAGACGTTTTGGCAGCTAGTCAAAGTAACTCACCATTGGCAGTGTGTAGAAAATCAACCCCTGAGACGCTGATGACCACTTCCACTGCTCTGCACACCTGAAATGCAAGCCAAGGGATTTAAGACAAAGGAGAAGCCTTGGCTTCTTCTGGGTTGTTTGCTTCTGGGTTGTCTTCAAAATGTCTCCAGGAGTAAGAATTCATGCTCTTTGCATCGATCACTGGACCCCACTAGTGCTCTGTCCATGGTTCTGTTCTCCCTATCTGGCCATTTTAACTTGGAATCTAGGCTTTGCGCTTATGCCTTATGGGGAGTTTGGACCTGTGCCACAGTTCCCATGGAGTGATCCTCAACCCCTGGAGGAGACTCTTGAGAGTCCCATGGACTGCAAGAAGATCAAACCTCTCCATTCTTAAGGAAATTTTTCTTTTTCTTTAAAAAGCACCCAAAGACATCATTGTAGGGGCATCTTGTCTACCTTGGTAATCTGCAAATATATGTTTTATGATATCCCCAAGACTTATTTAACCCTCTTTCATGGCTGACACACACTGGGTCCATGGAGCTGCAACTCACCGCCTTGTGGAATGATGCTGCAAGGATGGTCGTTACAATGGGCCTCACTTTATTCACCAACAAGCTGCAGGAAAAAGAGAGTAACAAAAGAACGAAGTAAAGGGTCTGGGACAGCAGCAGCTTGTTATAAGCTCATTCTGAAGCCCACATTCTTGGTGAGTGCAAAGCTTATCTTACAGATGTGTAAGACACTTCCAAGAACTGGAGAAGTTGGGCTGCATTATGTTTTCCCCGCATTGTGATTTTTGCTGGCACCTGCTCTTGTGATTTATTGCCTCCCTGAATGAGGCAGAATTAACCCTGAACCAGCAGAGTTACCAGGGGCGGCAGAAATTGAGAGAAGCATTGGCTGGTTCACGGTCCCCCCCCCCCCCATTGCGAATTTTACATAGCACACGCATGCGCACGCGCGCACACACACACACACACACACACACCATGATTCATGATATATTGTCAGGTCAAAAATTATGAAACCGATATCACAATGTGGATTTCAAACTGATTTGGGATGATATACAGTCATACCTCGGGTTAAAGTTGCTTCAGGTTGAGCATCTTTGGGTTGCACTCCAAGGTGACCCGGAAGTAACGGAATGCGTTACTTCCGGGTTTCGCCACACGCGCATGCACATGCGCTCAAAATGACATCATGCGCATGCGCAGAAGCGGCAAATTGTGACCCGCGCACGCGCAGACACAGGTTGCATCCTGTTCGCATCCAGAGGTACCACTATATTGCCCAGCCCTAATCTCTAGTCATGCTGCCAGGAGAAGCAAAGTTCCTTCTTCTGCCACTAATGATATTTTTGCATTGCTTGGAATGTAAACATGCTTTCAATATTGTTATTGATATTGTAGTACTGTACTGTACTGTATTGTTATATTTTACATTTCTATCCTACTCTCCCTCCTAAAGAAGCCCAGGATGACAAGCAGCAAGCAATGAAACAAAATAAGGAATGTCTCAAAACTTCATTGAATGGTTATCCTTTGATGGTCCCACACCACCACCTTTAGGCAGTGAAGCCGAGTGTGTGCTGAGGCTGGGAAGGGATCTGGTTTCCTGAAAGGATTCCGGGACCAACTCTGGCAGCTCTCTCAGCCAAAGGCATGCAGACGAAACGGTAGGAATGAGCACGTTGAGCGAATTGCGTCAGCACTTACTGCGAAGGGCAGATGATCCTTGCGATTGCGAATTCACTCTTGCACACTTGCAGTCTGATGTGGAAGCCACCTGCAAAATAGCTGTCAAACCTGACTTCCGCTTTGATGTCCACGTCTAGGATGATGTCGATCCGCTCAAAGTGTTTGCCGAAAAAGCTAGGAGACGAAAAGGCATGGAACAGAACCCCAGTGAGACTCCTCCCCTACTGCATTCCTTAACCGCCAACCAAACCACTGTGTTTCTGGGCAAAGCATTGTGTTTTTAATCCAGCAGAGAGCATCAGTATTTGGGGTTCTATGGCTTGTGTCCAAAGCTTGCTCTATATAGAGACCTCTGGCCTGATTCGGTACAAGGCGGTTTCCTATGCTCCTACTTAAAATGATCAGCTGGCAGCTGCCTTATGCTGAACCTAAGCATATATAGTCCAAGGGCTGAGCTCCGGCAAGTCATTGCCACCCAGTGGTGTTAACCACTTTTGCTCAGACTTATGGGTTCAGTAGCAGATCTCTGAAGGCCAGTGGCGGCGAACAAACACCAGGAAGGAGCTAACACCTTCCTGCTCTGTTTGTGAACATCCTGCAAGGCCTCTGTTGGAACCAGGATGTCAAGGTCGATGGGCCTTTGGTCTGACCAGTGGGGCTTGTCCTATGGCTTTCTGTACCCGGTGGATGGCACATTTCTCAACGACTGCTTGCTCCCAGGTCACAGTCTTGTGGACCCCCACCTGAACTGGCAGTGCCACTTGGACAGAACACTTTAAAACAACAACAGCAACCACAGGGGAACAAAATGTTCAACCCTGCAAGTGATAAATCGTGCCTTCCAGACCCTCCCCTACAAAATCCACAGAGGAACTTGGGAAGCAACCAAAACAAAAGCAACCAGTAGCAATGAAATAGGCGGAAAGCCCGTGGGGGGGGGAGGGGAAAGGGGGTGCAACTCACAATTTACCGCTGAGATGAAATCTGGCCTTGATGCACACTAAGGAATCTACCTTTTCGTACAGCTCCAGACTGACCGATGGAGTGAAGACCCTCACGACATGCAACCTGAAGATTGAAAATCAGGCAACAGAGAGAAATGAAGTGGGCGTTCAGTTGGCCATGGCTGGCTATATATTGGGGGGGGGAGACTAATGCTGGGGTGGTGGTGATGCGGGAGGCTCACTCAAATTCAAGAGCATGAGATAACCCACTTTACACCTGGGAGCTGGTGGTCTAGCAGTGGTGAGGAACCTGGAGCCCTTCAGATGTTAGGATCCAGCTCCTATAGAAGGCTCAGCCCATGTAGCCCATTAATTATTATTATTATTATTATTATTATTATTATTATTATTCAGTGATGGTGGTAGCTTTGCCATTTGCCCCTTCCCACAAACTGGTAAGAACTTAAGAACATAAGAAGAACATCGGCTGGATCAGGGCCATGGCTCATCCAGCCCAGCATCATGCTCTCCCCGTGACTGACCAGACGCCTTTGAGAAAGCATAAGAGCAAACTGAATCTGAGCAAACACCCTCTCCGTGGCATGGATTGCAATATTGCTCAATTGCACCCAAGGGCAGAAACAGGAGAAAGAGCTCCAGATGGTTCTTTTTACGCTCACTTCAACCTCTCACTTGCCCTTTAAGATATCTGAGATCAACAAGAGCCTGGACTTGGGAGAAGCGTTTGTGTACACAAGATGTAAAAGAGATCCTTTATTTCGGGTAGGCTCAGTGCCAACCTCTCAGGTCAGAGATCATGGCAGCCTGTCCGTTGTCTTGTCACGGGGCGACAACAATTCTCTTCTCTGAGTGGCCTTTTCATGGCAACCCACAACCCACTGAAGGTGGTCCTTTGGTGGTTTTTGTTTAACTAAAATTATGGAACTCCCTCCCACAGGAGACAGTGGTTGTGGCCAGCTTGGATGGCTATAAAAGAGGGTGAGACAAAGTCATGGAGGAGAGAGCTATTGGTGGCTCCTAGCCAGGAAGGCCCTGATATGCCTCCACAATCGGAGGCAGCACTGCTTCTGAGTACCACTTCCTGGAACCCTCAGGAAGGGAGAGTTGTTCTTGTGCTCGGATCCTGCTTGCAGGTTTCCCCACAATGGGCATCTGGTTGGCCCCTGTGAGAACAGGATGCTGGCTTAGACGGTCCCTTTGGCCTGAAGCAGATGATGCTCTTCTGAGTGGTCCATGGTGGACATAACAGCTGAAAACACTTAAGGTCTTCTCCTTGAGTGGCGTGGGCTGGAATTTTGTTGACATGCCAATAAAGGTTTGACATTGAGCATGCAAGCCTTGCTGCACTTGGGCACAACTGAACTCATGCGATTAAAGGAAAGGGGAAGGATTGCCAGGGAGGATACATGACAGAAATTTATAAAATCATTCATGAACTGGAGAACGTATCTAGAGACAGATTTTCCCCTCTCCATCTCCTATAGCATCAAAACGAGGAGGTAGGGATGCATGAATTAGTCAACTTTATATTCACTCAAATTCTCTCTCTCTCTTTCCCCCCAATCTTGAGTTAATTTCACCACATTTCCGCATCAGCCTGCAATTTCCATGTCTGTCGTTTAAACCCTTCTTACAGGATTTACTATAATGTAAAAATAATACCAGAAAATTACACTGGTATCCTTCAGAGAAGAAAATGAAGAACCAAGGCGGCAGTGAGTGGGGGGAGTTTTTAAGTCCTTCTTCATGCCTTATATGGTCCCAAGTGTGGGCAGGTTCTTCCAGTACCTGCAATTCACATTTCTCAAAAGATTCGTGCAGCTTAAAGAGGGATGTGTGCACTTTGACCCTTTAGCCGGGAGGTCTCTTGGGGATAAGAAATGGAGGCAGTCAGAGATTTTACTTTCTTGGGCTCCATGATCACTGCAGATGGTGACAGCAGTCACGAAATTAAAAGGCACCTGCTTCTTGGGAGAAAAGCGATGACAAACCTAGACAGCATCTTAAAAAGCAGAGACATCATCTTGCCAACAAAGGTCCGTATAGTTAAAGCTATGGTTTTCCCAGTAGTGATGTATGGAAGTGAGAGCTGGACCATAAAGAAGGCTGGTTGCCGAAGAATTGATGCTTTTGAATTCTGGTGCTGGAGGAGACTCTTGAGAGTCCCATGGACTGCAAGAAGAACAAACCTATCCATTCTTAAGGAAATCAGCCCTGAGTGCTCACTGGAAGGACAGATCGTGAAGCTGAGGCTCCAGTCCTTTGGCCACCTCATGAGAAGAGAAGACTCCCTGGAAAAGACCCTGATGTTGGGAAAGATGGAGGGCACAAGGAGAAGGGGACGACAGAGGACGAGATGGCTGGACAGTGTTCTCGAAGCTACCAGCATGAGTTTGGCCAAACTGCGGGAGGCAGTGGAAGACAGGAGTGCCTGGCGTGCTCTGGTCCAGGGGGTCATGAAGAGTCAGACATGACTAAATGACTAAACAACAACAACATCAATTCCCTTGTGCCAAGTGACCACTTGCACCCATTGACCTCTGGCCACCTTGATCTTGGAGGTTGTCTTCTTTGGGCTTTTTTTTGGGGGGGGGGTAGGATGGGACTTGGCTCATTTGGGCATCAAAGTTTGTTTTTATTTGCCTGCCATGTTCTCTTTGCACCTCATCTGGCTTTGAGTTTGGGCTAACAAAAGCCAAAGGAGATTAAGCAGTCAGGTGCTAAAAGAAATAAATAAATTCAGATGTATTCCTGGCGAGCCCTGAACAAAGCCAGCCAAGAACTACATTGAATTATATTTAAAATCACAGCATGTTCCCTGCTGTTCCAGAAAATGAGATAAAGGCCGTCTTGGAACCATCACAAGGCCTCCTTTGGGTCCGGTTCTTTTCCTCGATTCCCCTTCCACTCTGAAATATGGCGCTGCAAATGCCTCGTCATTTACTTACTCCTTAATCCAGTTTTCCGGGTGCTTATCTTTGTGAGGGACATCTGGGAACTGAATGGCCAAGAAGTGGCTCTGGAGAAGCTCATGCCGAAGGAAGACGGAGGAGACATCTGAAACATACAGGAACAGGATCACGGCACAGGATCTTGTGGGTGGAAAATAATTTGCTTGGCGTGGGTTGTCTGTTATTACATACTATGCAGCTTCACCCCCGGCAACAATTAAACACACACACACACACACACACACCATTTTCAGTGTTTACTGAACACTGAGATACATTATATTGTATTTCTCTACCAGTTTTCTCTCACCAAAGCAGTGCTCTCAGGTAAAAAGGTAAAGGGACCGCTGACCATTAGGGCCAGTCATGACCGACTCTGGTGTTGCGGCACTCATCTCGTTTTATTGGCCGAGGGAGCCGGTGTACAGCTTCCGGGTCATGTGGCCAGCATGACTAAGCCACTTCTGGTGAACCAGAGCAGCTCATGGAAACGCCGTTTACCTTCCTGCCAGAGCGGTACCTATTTATCTACTTGCACTTTGACGTGCTTTCTAACTGCTAGGTTGGCAGGAGCAGGGACTGAGCAACGGGAGCTCACCCCGTCACGGGGATTCAAACCACCGACCTTCTGATCGGCAAGTCCTAGTCTTTGTGGTTTAACCCACAGCGCCACCCGCGTCCCAGGTAAATTAAAGTAAATGTTCAATGAGCCATTCAGCCTTATTGCAATGACTTTCAGGAAATGTTATGCTGGAAACTGGTTCAAGAAATCTTGTTTCTTTTTTGCCAGGGCTCAGGACCCTGCAGATGACGTGATGGAAGGATTGGGGTGGTGAACTTTGGAGCAGAGGAGAAGATACGCGAAGGGCACAGTCTCGCAGCCCATTCTTATCCATGTCTATTCAACAGTAAATGTATCTAGGATTGCAACCTTAGCTGGTTAGGCAGATGACATGCTAAGGCAGATGTTGTAGAAATTCTAACATGGCTAAATTTTACCCAAAAGACTCTCAGGTTCCCAAGGGCAGGTGATGACACACCTTTTTCGACCTTTTTAAAATTGCTGTTATTTTTTAAAAGATGGGGTTTCCATTGCTGCATATTTTTAGTGGGTTTGCTTCATTGCATAGTACTTGAATTAGGGAGCTTTATATTGCAATGTTTGCGAAATTGGCTTTTGCACTTGTAAAGCATGTAGATGCCTCTTTTGGCAGCAGTCAAGAATAATAGGGATAGCAAGATGCAAGGTGTGCTGTAAGCCCAAGGTCAACTCACGGCTCCCCCACCTGAACATCACAGCTCAGCTCAGACTCCTCTGTTCACAAACCTGCTCTTCAAAACAACTCTGATGGCCTTCCTTAAATACCCAGATTGCTTTCCTGTCCACTACCACACCCAGCACAAATTTCTCCACCTTGATCTTCAAAACGTCGCCATGCCAACCCCTCTGTTCTCGTAACTGAGACTATCTCCCTTCCAGGACTCCTATTTCTCCAGCTCAACCAAACTCAGCTCCCTGAAGCATCTTTGGGCTGCCTTGAAGGTCTCTGCTGCTTCACCCTTGTGGTTGACGCTTATCCCTGGAAGATGCTTCCCTGAACATGCCTCTTATTCTTCTCCCAAGCCCCTTTCCATAGCTCCCACAAAGCTCTTGGCTTTAACCCCTAAGTCTTTCTGACTGCTGCTCCATCAAATGCCTTGCACCCTGATGGTGCCAAGGAAAGAAATAAGCAGGTGTCGGCAACGGGCAGGAAATCAACACCCTTCCTGGAAAAATCCATGGAAATCAATAAAAAGGTTCTTTCGCAAGTTTAGGTGGTACCAGTTTTCAACGGATGTGATTCGGAGCAAGCAGAAAGGGGAGCTACTCGTGCCTGTCTCCTTACTAACCGGTGCAAACATGAGTCGCGAAGCGTTCTTACATTTGAGAGCAGTGGCCGGACTGACGATGGACACGATCCCATGTGAAAGTCCTTTTGGGCCTCCTTGCGAGGGGCTGACCAGGCTGCAGAGGAGAAGCAGCCCCAAGAAGCTCCACATCTTCGAGCCTGGAGACCTGCTGGGAAAGTTGGGTCAGGTCATCACCCCTGCTGTGCAAAGAAGTAGTAATCCGGTAAAAAGCTCCTGAGAGAGATCACTGGGGCTGATAAATCCCATTCTCCTAGTCACTGGAGACTTGATTTGTGCAAAGACCAGGCTCATCGGCCACACACAGATTTGTAAGCAGGGAGATCCACAGGATTTTGCAGAATTCCTGATACAATGGAGAGATCCCGCCACACGTGCTCCTTTCTGTGTTTAAGTGTGTGCGTATGGGATTCTCTATACATATTCTAATGAGTAAGTTAAAGAAGGAGTGTATTCACACTATGCTTTTCTCATTTACATCCTTTTTAGCCCTTTTAAATATCTGAAAAGGACGCCTCCTGTCACTTACCCAAGCAGGGAAAAATGTTGGTAAAGGTTCTATCTATCATCTATCATCTAGCTATCTAATTTTTATTAAATTTTCTGTTTTGCAATTTAAAATTCTCATTTTACATCCTTACGATATCAGTGACTTCCCTTCTTCTCTTTCCATGGTTCACTTTACATATCATAAATCCCTGCATATTTTACAAAAAACTATACCAATCAGTATTCCATTATTGTATCCATCAAACTTATTTACACTTTTGAGTTTATCTTAATACTGCCAGCGTTTTCAGGTGTACACAATTATCTCCCCTATATTCAATAAACATTTTCCAATCTTCTTTAAATGTATGTTCTTCTTGTTCTCTTATACTATAAGTCTGCGAGTTGTGCATATTCTGTCAATTTAAGTTGCCATTTCCACATTCACCTTGAACTGCACATTTTTTGGGGACTATGAGGGCCACGCTCCACTGTGAAACATCTCTAGAAGGAAAGGGCCCTGCCTGTTTCTCTACTGTTATCACGCTGGTTATTAGCATGCAAAGTTCTCTGCATGTATTCATGTCATTGGTTTGATCCTTCCAAAAACTGACAACCTTCATTGCAAGCAAAAACTTCAGTGAAAAGGCCTCTCAAATCTCTGCTGAGTTATCAGGTTTGTGGTCCCATTGATTGGCTGGGGGAAATGTGCCAACAAGTGGCCCTAAACCACACCATGCAGTTTAATGCATGCATGGGACTCAAATGATTCTTTTTGTTCTATTCTGTGACACTCCCGCCCCACTCCCTTTCAGAGCCTTCGCACAGAAATCGCAGCATCTTGCAATTAATGCTGATGTCTAGAGTAGAGGCTTACCTGCCCAGGTTGCTTTCCAACCAACCCTCTGCCCCATTCCTCCCACTCATCGGCCAATTCAACCATCTACCTGCAACTTTCCTTACCTTTGTCCTTACTGGAAACAAAATATAAAAAATTCCTTCCAGCAGCACCTTAGAGACCAACTAAGTTTGTTATTGGTATGACCAACACGGCTACCTACCTGTAACTAGAACTTTGTCCTGACTGGTCACTCCTGAACTTCCTGACCTTCCCAGGCTGGAGAAAGCAATTTCCTCTGAGCTTTATATAGAGGCCACAACTGGAGTGATACAGTGATAAACATCAGCCGGGTAGCTCCTCCTGGCTCCATTGTAAAGACGTTGCAGGGGATCTAAATGTCCCTTGATGTAGGCCATATGTAACACAATGTGATTTACATTGTTCTCCAATGCCTTCAATTGTGTCGCTTAGTGGGCTGAAGATTTAAGTAAAATATTAAGCTGGTGCCATGGAAAATGCACTTCATTTTGAATGGATTTCAAATGCCAGCAATAATCTTTGAAACCAGGTCAACTAAATGTGTACCTATATTTATTATTATGTACTTAATTTCTGTCCTGCCCTTCGTTTGAGGATCACAGGACAGTTTGCAATATACAACACAAAAATGCCTAACAAAGTAAAAAAGAAAGCAATCTTCCCCCCTCCTCAGTTTAAAAGGCCATTGATGGTGTTTCCTGCTTGGCAGGGGGTTGGACTCGATGGCCCTTGTGGTCTCTTCCAACTCTTCTATGATTCTATGATAGATCAATTTTCAGGAAAATTTCTGGGGAAATCCGGATGCACAGCAACCCAGTGTTGTTTGCCAACTTTCCATAAAAATAGCTCAAAATTCTATGCGATTTAGCAAAAGAAAAAAAAAAAGTTCAACAACTTTGACCTCCCCTCAAAAAAGGTCAAAACCAGGATCAGGCCAGGATCAGTGCAAGATGCTCAAACCCTCGTCTTGCCCTGCTGAGCAATTTGGCCGCTGAATTCTGCACTAGTTGGAGCTTCCAGATTGTCTTCAGAGGCAATCTTATACCTTCAGAGGTATAAGAACGTAGGCAGCAGAAGCTAAGCTATCTCTATCCCATCCCCGCCAACATTTCTCTGATGAAAAAGGGGACATTCAATCTTGCTGCATACATAGACCTAACATCCACATCTGCATCAGTCGCCACCTCACCTACCTCGCAGGATTGTTGTAAAGAAAGGATGTGAGAGCAACGGGACTGTAGGCAACACCTTCTGGAATGAAATAAGATTTCAGCGCTTATCCTTATCCTTAACAACAACAACAGAACCTGTGAGAATGACCAGGAACATAAAAGGTAAAGATACCCCTGACTGTTAGGTCCAGTCGCGGACAACTCTGGGGTTGTGGCGTTCATCTCGCTTTATTGGCCGAGGGAGCCGGCGTACAGCTTCCGGGTCATGTGGCCAGCAGGACTAAGCTGCTTCTGGCGAACCAGAATAGCGCACAGAAATGCCGTTTACCTTCCCGCCGGAGCGGTACCTATTTATCTACTTGCACTTTGACGTGCTTTCGAACTGCTAGGTTGGCAGGAGCAGGGACCAAGCAACGGGAGCTCACCCCATCGCGGGGATTCGAACCGCCGACCTTCTGATCGGCAAGCCCTAGGCTCTGTGGTTTAACCCACAGCACCACCCACGTCACTGCGATCAGGAACATACCAGAGAGTAAATCCTATTGAACTCAGTGGGACTTACTTCTGAGTAAACATGCTTAGGATGGCAGTGTAAGGCTGCCCAATCTTTACTCAGTTACCTGGGAGTAAGCTCCATGGAATACAGTGGGACTTACTCCTGAGTAGACAGTATGAGGCTCCCTTTACAATGAAGGAATTGACATTCCCTGCATTTCCTCAGAAATGGCCAGCTGATGCCATGTGAGCGAGAAGAATAAACACCCAGCAATAAAAGATAATGGGAGAGGATTTACCCCAGCAAATTACTGGTCAAAATTACAAATACCTAAATACAGACAGTCATTTACCCTTGCTAGATTCAACGTGCTGCCACCTGCCTTATTGCAGGGCAGATTCGAGGGTAAACGGAACGAGTCTGCCCCTGCGGCTTGATGGAGGTTGAAACTGTCTCTCATGTCTTGCTACGCTGCCGTTTCTACAGGGATATACGCTTGGTATTTATCACCCCTGCTAGGCAAAAATCTCCAAATGAATCCAAACTTCAAAATCCCTGGTAAAGGGCCAGGATCCTGAGATCACGTTAAGGGTAGCCAAATTCTGTGCGATTGCCATAAAACTTAGGGAACAAGCTGTGCTATCATAATGATTAAGGCCTGAAATGATAATTTTAGGTTATATGTTAGTGACTAAGTTTTAATTTATATATATTTTTAACTGGTGCTATATCTGTATTGTCCATGTTATACCTAATTGCAAATTAAAATGTATCCCTATCATGTTTTATGACTTCCTGTATTGTATGTGGGCTGGAACTGGTCTGTGACCGAAATGAAATAAATTAAAATAAAATTCATTCATCGCCGGCTGCTGAAGCATTGAAATTAAAGAATTTAACGTGGATTGGTGACCTTTCCCTTCCAAAGTAGAGGAAAGGCTTTGTATGCTAGTTTCACCATGTTCTTCATTTGGTGCAGGTATTTTATTTTCCGTATAAATACAGACTCTGTTCTTGCACCCCTGACTTTTCATGGTTCTCCGAGACATGGAGGGGAGGAAAAAAGAAGACTGGGACATACCAGGATCAAATCATGAACTGGGATGGCTTCCCTGGAAAATCGGGACACTTGGACGGTATGCTATTCAGATAGGGGCATAGCTGGCCACCAGCCCAAACTGATGGAAGGCACTCAGGACCACTGAGGTCCCTCGAACCTCAAGCCCTAGCAATGGATCCAAGCTGATACTTACTCCTTCCGAGGTCATGTAACCCCCTCAAGAGCAGGCAGCCTCCCATCCATTCAGCTGAGGAAACCACCTAAACTGAGAGCCAGTATGGTGCAGTGGTTAAGAGAGATAGACTTGTAATCTGGTGAACCGGGTTCGCTTCCCTGCTCCTCCACATGCAGCTGCTGGTTGACCTTGGGCCAGTCACACTTCTCTGAAGTCTCTCAGCCTCACTCACCTCACAGAGTGCTTGTTGTGGGGGAGGAAGGGAAAGGAGAATGTTAGCCGCTTTGAGACTCCTTCGGGTAGTGATAAAGCGGGATACCAAATCCAAACTCTTCTTCTTCTTCTTCTGCTAACAAGGTCTCAGTCTTATCTGAGCTTCACTACCTAATCAGAGCATTTGCTTCAATCGTATTCCTTTGGCTGGTGGACGTCCAGCAATACTCTTTTGGAATTATAAGGATGGTTTTCAGGTTTGACAATGACAACATCCAAAATGACTGGTTCTCCAGTCATTTGAGGCAGCTTATTAATATATTTTGAATTCTGGAGCTGGAGGAGACTCTTGAGAGTTCCATGGACTGCAAGAAGATCAAACCTCTCCATTCTGAAGGAAATCAGCCCTGAGTGTTCCCTGGAAGGACAGATTGTGAAGCTGAGGCTCCAAGACTTTGGCCACCTCATGAGAAGAGAAGACTCCCTGGAAAAGACCCTGATGCTGGGAAAGATGGAGGGCGCAAGGAGAAGGGGACGACAGAGGACGAGATGGTGGGACAGTGTTCTTGAAGCGACCAGCATGAGTTTGACCAAACTGCGGGAGGCAGTGGAAGACAGGAGTGCCTGGCGTGCTCTGGTCCAGGGGGTCACGAAGAGGCGGACATGACTAAATGACTAAACAACAACAACAACAACTTTAATATACAGTGGTACCACAGTTTTCAAACGTCTCGAAAGTCAAATGTTTGCAAACACTTTTCAGAAGTTGAACATGCCACGCAGCTTCCGTATTGAGTTTTCCGGAAGTAAATGCTTCCGGAAGTGAATGCTTTGGTTTTTGAACGTTTCAGAAGTCGAACGGTCTTCCGGAATGGATTACATTCGAAAATCAAGGTACCACTGTAGTGCAAACCAGGAGAGATGCTCCTGAGACCTCCATTAGGCAAGATTTTCTGAATGTCTTAGACAATCAAGGCCTTAACCGATTTGCTCTTTGCAAACTGGACTTTGCTACCCTAACTCTTCCAGTTCCTTCCCATTTTCTTCTGCTGCCCTTTCTCTCTTCTCCCCTTTCTTCTCGCACAAGATGTTGTCAAAGCAGAGGCAAATACCTGCTCACAGAATATGTATCAGGAAATTTAAACCACTTTCAAAACTGGCTCATTGTTGCTGCACCAATGCAAAAAAACATGGGAGATGTGAGTTGGTGAGAGATCAGTTTCTCATTTTTCTTAGAATGACAAATGTAGGGGAACTGCACCAGAACACAGCCTCCTTCTCCTGGCTTTCTCAAGACTGGAGGTGTGCTAGACCTCTTCTCCAATTTGTCCCCCCCAACCCCCCCCAACAACCTCCATAAACTCCCATCAGTACTGGCCTACAGATTCCTGCTTCTTGCAGATTACACAGAGCGAATCCCCTTTTCTCACCATACTACCTGTTCTTACTCTCTGAGTACATAGAGAAAGCCAACAGCTGCAGCCAGGTTTCCATGACACAAGCAAAGCACGCCAAGAACCAGAGATCACTATCGCCTCTGTTGCACCACGCGCTGCCTGTGATGTTATCATCAATAGTGCACAAGTTCAAAAGCACCTCGGAAACAATGGGCTCTGATGTGCCACAGGAACTGCAATGTACTTCCATGCACAGATGCGGAAGCTTCATGTGCACTTGGCAGCGCGAGACGCAGACCTCTGGCCTGTGATGGGTGCAAAAGATGGACGCTGCAGAGTCTGTGCCCTTGGGCTGTGTGGCTCCATGTGTGGGTTGGCTGTGGCCATTGCCTGTTGTGGATTGTGGCTGTTGCTTGATGCTGGCGGTACTGTGGGCTGCCTCTGTCATGGAGTAAAGCGAAACATTTGAGGGGTGAGGGAAGAAGGCAGGAATGTGCATCTGAGTGGTTCTGCAAGGATTCTTAAAGTGTTGGCCATAGCAAGGGGCTATGATGACACACACACACGAGCTTAGCATCTTTGAGCAAAGCTCTGTAGCTTATTGGCGGAACATCTGGTTTGCATGTGAAAAGCCTCAGGTTCCAGGAAGGGCTGGCAAGGGGCTCTGCCAGAGACCTGTAAAATACTGCAAGCAGTGAACAGAATGATTTAAAGCAGGATATTATTGTTATTATTTAAATTTGTACATTGTCCTGTATCTGCAGGTCTCAGTACAGTGGTACCTTGGGTTAAGTACTTAATTCATTCCAGAGGTCCGTTCTTAACCTAAAACTGTTTTTAACCTGAAGCACCACTTTAGCTAATGGGGCCTCCTGCTGCTGCCGGAGCACGATTTCTTTTCTCATCCTGAAGCAAAGTTTTTAACCTGAGGTACTATTTCTGGGTTAGCAAAGTCTGTAACCTGAAGCGTATGTAACCTGAAGAGTATGTAACCCGAGGTACCACTGTATGTAACCCGAGGTACCACTGCAGCCAACTTCTAAAGTCAACCACAATGCATTTATTACCTGACCCCTGATCACCACCTTGGCACATTGTATTCAAGGTGGGGCAAAGAGGTAATAGCATTGATAGCCTTGTCTTCCACAGTTTAGGTCTTCGTACCCACACTTTTCTTTTCCTCTGCTCTTTCCAGGCATGGCCTGTGATTTAAAATTCCAGGTCTGAGGACTCCCCTCTCTCTTTCCTGGAGCAAAAACCTGCCCTTTAAAGTGAAAATTGGACTGAAATGACTCTTAAGCTCAGGGTCAGGAACTGGAGCCCCGCACTGGATGAAATATTCCTGCATTTCAGGGGGCTGGACTAGATCATAGAATCATAGAATCATAGAGTTGGAAGAGACCACAAGGGCCATCGAGTCCAACCCCCTGCCAAGCAGGAAACACCATCAGAGCACTCCTGACATATGGTTGTCAAGCCTCTGCTTAAAGACCTCCAAAGAAGGAGACTCCACCACACTCCTTGGCAGCAAATTCCACTGTCGAACAGCTCTTACTGTCAGGAAGTTCTTCCTAATGTTTAGGTGGAATCTTCTTTCTTGTAGTTTGGATCCATTGCTCCGTGTCCGCTTCTCTGGAGCAGCAGAAAACAACCTTTCTCCCTCCTCTATGTGACATCCTTTTATATATTTGAACATGGCTATCATATCACCCCTTAACCTCCTCTTCTCCAGGCTAAACATGCCCAGCTCCCTTAGCCGTTCCTCATAAGGCATCGTTTCCAGGCCTTTGACCATTTTGGTTGCCCTCCTCTGGACACGTTCCAGTTTGTCAGTGTCCTTCTTGAACTGTGGTGCCTATGAGATGACCCTCATAGTCTCTATTATCCTTTTCTGGCTATCACCACTGGCCCACTGGAAACAGCTCAACAGAACAAATTTAAGGCCCTATCTTCAGTGGGCTGAACTCCCCCCCCATGCTGTTCTGGCTGCAGGGGCTGATAAGAACAGGGCTCCAACAACATCTGGAGGTTGACCACACCAGCTCCCCACCCCTGTCACGTGTGTTAGTTTTAAGCTCTGAATTAATTGACAAATTTAAGCGGTCACTTCTGTCTTATCTAATGCATCCATAGAATCTTCTTCTTTGGCGATCACTTGTAGCCCAGTGAGATTGTCTTCCATAAACACAGTTTTAACAATGAGTCTGTAAGTGACTGTGGAGGCCAATTCTGGATCCACACATCCTTCTGCAGTGGTTTCCAGGCGGGAGTTGATCATGGTGTGGATTTGCCAAGTGTGCCTTCCTCTTAGCACGTTTCTCCTTGTGTCCTGAGTTTGCGTGTCTTTGAAGCCCATGACACCTTTGATAAAGGCTGTTCTCCAACTGGAGTGCTCGCAGGCCAGTGTTTCCCAGTTGTCAGTGTTTATATTACATTTTTAAAGATTTGCCTTAGGGGGCCTGTTTCCGGCAGTGGAAAATGGCGGATCCTACACAATCGGACCTCAGCCGTTCTGATAATTCAGGGCTGATATGGGGGTAATTAGCCCTGACAGCCTCCCCAGGGCAGTAGAGGACTGTCTCAATGACCAGCGGTTTGCCCCAGATTGCCGATGTGGCAGACGGCAGGGGCACTGGGTCACGGAGCAAGGGACGGACTGACACTCCTGCGACGCCACCCCATAGCTGGACGCATCTGTTTGGGAAAATATAAAGATTTGAAAAACAAACAGACACGCTCTGAACTGACGAAGCTGGGGAAAAACCTGCAGTATGTACAGTCTTTGGTGCAAAAGACCGAACTTCAAAGAGATCCTCATCATGATGTTTGGAATTTGGAGGGGCTTGGTATGTTTTCTATTCTTCCTCTAACATTAACAATCCATGTTGCATGCCAAGTCTCATTAAGAACCTAAATTGCTCTTCAAAAAGTGAGTACAGATGGACTTTCATATATAATTGGGACCTATTCGTAGCCGCTTTTCTTCTAAGATTTGAAATCCTTGCTAAAGACGAAAACCAAAACAAAATGGCTTCTACCCACTACGCAGTTATGGAATATCTGAAATAGTTCCCTGATTAAGAGAAACAGGAGCTAACTGATGGTTGGTCATAAAGACTGGAAACAATATTATATATACAACTGTTTGCAAAAAGGAAGTTTTTTATTATGAGTGAGAGAGGGGGCTAAATGGATGTCTGGCAGCCCACCTCTAGGGCCCAGAGGGGGGATTGGATTGGGTGGATTCCAAAGGCTAATAGCTAACTGTCTGAAATATGGCTACATTGCAAACAGTCTGCTTAAGAATAAATCAACAAGGAGTTGCAGAAGGAAGTTTCTCTCTGTTAACATCTAAACGGGAAAGATTAACGATTTGGGAGCTGCCAAAATAACAACTTTCGCAGAACCAGAGTCAAAACGTGGAGGGAAAAATTGGACATGGAATTATGAAAAACATTGATGATGATGAGAGGCAGGGCTAAGATGTTGAAAGCACTTCGGAATTCAGACTGTGGGAAGCCAAAACCAAAATTGTCACAATTTGGAAGACAATTGGATTTTTTTTATTTTAGTTTTTTATTTTTTATTGGATTTGATTTGAGGTTAATTAGATGTTTTTATTGGAAAATTAATAAACGCTTTAAAAAAAAGAAAAGATTTGCCTTGAGACAGCCTTTAAAACTCTTTTGTTGACCACCAGCATTACACTTTCCATTTTTAAGTTCGGAATAGAGTAGCTGCTTTGGAAGACGATCATCAGGCATCAGCACAACCTGACCAGTCCAACGAAGTTGATGTTGAAGAATCATTGCTTCAACACTGGTGATCTTTGCTTCTTCCAGTACACTGGCATTAGTTCGCCTGTCTTCCCAAGTGATGTGTAAAATTTTTCAGAGACACTGTTGATGGAATCTTTCAAGGAGTTGGAGATAGTATTTATAAGTGGTCCATGTTTCACAAGCATACAGTAAGGTTGGTAGTACAATAGCTTTGTAAACAAGCATTTTGGTTTCCCTGCGAATGTCCTGGTTCTCAAACACTCTGCATTTCAGTTGGCAGAAAGCTGCACTCGCAGAGCTCAGGCGATACTCTGCTCTGTGATCCATGGAATAAATCCAGAGGAACAGTGGTGATGGAATAATAATAAAATATAGCCAATAGTACTTCCTCCTCTTTCGGTCAAGAAGGTGGGGAAGGCAGTTATTCTGTAAACTTCGCATTAGGCAAAAAGAGAGCTTTTTACACTTACAGCTCAAATGAGGTTGTTGCGACATTGTTGTTTTAAAATCTGCAGAGACCGGAAGAGGTGAAAGGGGATCTCACGATGGCACCAAATCACGCTGAAATGTTCTTGATGTCCTTACTGTACAGTGTCGGTGCCCAGGGACTTCCTGTCTTCGCAGAGAAGGATATGGAGTGATTGTATTACATGCCACAAAGTCATCTTTAGTGTTCTACAGAGTTCTCTTAAAGCCCTGCTAATTGTGAAATCTTAAAGCCCTATCAGATAAAGGTGGAAATCTTCTAAGGTGGAATTTAGGCCACATGTCGTGCTTAGAGGAGGCAGAATGCAAAAAGTCATTGCGGTGACTTTGGGGCTAGCAGGTACATTATGCGTTGGGAGTTTGTAGGAAAGTGCATGTTTTATCAGAGGACAAGCAGAAGGAGGGCAGGAAGAGAGAGAGAGAGAGAGAGAGAGGGAGAGAGGGAGAGAGAGAGAGCTGAGTTGGGAGTGCGGTGGAGAATAAACCAAGCTAGTGAAAGGAGAGCAAAGGATAAAGTTGTGCAGCAATAAAACTGCAAGCACATTTGCAAAGATAAACAGGATCTGACATGGTTGCAAATTGGATGAAGGACTGCCTGTTGAGATTCCTGCATTGCATGAGGTTGGACCAGATGACCCTCTGGGTCTCTTCTATGATTCTATGAACAGGAGTGCAGCTATACAGCTGCAAATAAAACGTTTTGACTGTGTTGTCAAGTGCAATACGCAATTGTGACACTAGGTGGCAGCTCTGAGCTACAGCAAATTCAATGCATTTTTCAAAACTTTTTTTCTTTATTTTAAAAAAAGCATTTTCACAATGTTTTTAACATGCATGTAGATTCCACCCTAATTGCTGGCATATATACAAATGTGTAACCTTTATCTGGGCTGCAGAACCGTCCACCCCCATGGTTCTGCCCGGACGCTGAGGTCCAGCGCCGAGGGCCTTCTGGCGGTTCCCTCATTGCGAGAAGCAAAGCTACAGGGAACCAGGCAGAGGGCCTTCTCAGTGGTGGCGCCCACCCTGTGGAACACCTTCCCATCAGATGTCAAAGCGATCAACAATTACCTGACATTCAGAAGACATCTTAAGGCAGCCCTGTTCAGGGAAGTTTTTAATGTGTGATTTTAGTGTATTTTTGGTTTCTGTGGAAGCCGCCCAGAGTGGCTGGGGAAACCCAGCCAGATGGGCGGGGTACAAATAAATTATTATTATTATTATTATTATTATTATTATTATTATTATTATTATTTATACATGTTGAGAATACAGTTTCTAGAGGTAGAAGAAGAAGAAGAAGAAGAGTTTGGATTTGATATCCCGCTTTATCACTATCCGAAGGAATCTCAAAGCGGCTAACATTCTCCTTTCCCTTCCTCCCCCACAACAAACACTCTGTGAGGTGAGTGGGGCTGAGAGACTTCAGAGAAGTGTGACTGGCCCAAGGTCACCCAGCAGCTGCATGTGGAGGAGCGGGGAATCGAACCCGGTTCCCCAGATTACAAGTCTATTGCTCTTAACCGCTACACCACACTGGCTCTGGTACATGAAGCAGTTCTGTTATGAATGTTAAACTGTCCAGCCCTGAACTGGGTAGGAGACCCCTGGGACTGGAACCACAACATCAGTTGCTCTAGGTTGCTTGGAGGAAGGACATGTAGGGTTGAAACAATGAAACAGTACTCCTTGAGAACATAAGGAGAGTCTTCTGGATCAGGTCATAGAATCATAGAATCATAGAGTTGGAAGAGCCCACAAGGGCCATCGAGTCCAACCCCCTGCCAAGCAGGAAACACCATCAGAGCACTCCTGACATATGGTTGTCAAGCCTCTGCTTAAAGACCTCCAAAGAAGGAGACTCCACCACACTCCTTGGCAGCAAATTCCACTGTCGAACAGCTCTTACTGTCAGGAAGTTCTTCCTAATGTTTAGGTGGAATCTTCTTTCTTGTAGTTTGGATCCATTGCTCCGTGTCTGCTTCTCTGGAGCAGCAGAAAACAACCTTTCTCCCTCCTCTATGTGCCATCCTTTTATATATTTGAACATGGCTATCATATCACCCCTTAACCTCCTCTTCTCCAGGCTAAACATGCCCAGCTCCCTTAGCCGTTCCTCATAAGGCATCGTTTCCAGGCCTTTGACCATTTTGGTTGCCCTCCTCTGGACACGTTCCAGTTTGTCAGTGTTCTTCTTGAACTGTGGTGTCCAGAACTGGACACAGTACTCAGGTCAACCAAAATGGTACACAGTACACAGTACACAGGTCAACGGCCTGCAATGGTCTAGCTTTGTGTTCTCTCATGGTGACAACTAGATACCCCAAAGTGAGCACAAGATCACTCTCCTTTTCTCCAATTTTCAGCGACCGGGGTTCAGAACCATTACTGCCTCTGATCTTGGAGAAACAGCCACGTTAAATGTTGGCTAATCTCACCGGGAGAATCTGCGACTAGAAAGAAGAGGACTACCAAGAAGATTGGAAGAAATTTAAAGACTATTTGAATAAATATTCTAATATTAAAGATATGTAACCACTTGAAAGAACCAATCAGGCCTAGGACTAAATTAGACTTAAATGTATAAATAAGTAAATGTACAATAAGAAAGGTAAAGAAATTGGAATACGACTGTAATATTGTTTTATGAAATAATGATATTGGAAACTGCTACATTCAAATTAAGAGGAAATTCAGATGGAGGAGATTAGAGGAAGTCAACTAAAATGTTTATGAAAATGGATTTTAATTAATTAATTGAATTTCTTCCCCCCCTCTCTTTAGGTATGTTAAGTTTGTTATTCTTTTTTCTTCTTTTTCACTTCTTTATTGTGTTGTTGTTGTTGTTGTTGTTGTTGTTGTTGTTGTTGTTGTTGTTGTTGTGTTGTTGCATATTCTTTTTTTTGTTATGTTTATTGAAAATTAATAAATATTATTGTGGGAAAAAATAAATAAATGTTAAGGAGGTGGCGTCTATTTAATGTGAAACAGTTTATAGGACCAGGCTGGAGTGGGGGAAAGTGTTGGCTGCTTTCTCCGTCAAATGAAACCCCCCTTACAAGGAGGGACAGGGATGGGAAACCATAATAAGTAAACCAATAAAACCATAGCATGGGAGAGGAGCCAGGGCTGGTGAACCCCTGGTGAGAAAGTGCGAGCCACGTGTCACATGGTGCACGTGTGTGTCGTCCTCCTCTCTGGACAGCCCCGTTTTCCATCCATCTCCTCCTGCTCTTTTTAGCGTCACCTGCTGGGCTCCTGTGGCCTGATCCAGTGCCTTGCCTCTGTGCGCCTCCCAGAGAGTCATATGATCCCTGGCACTTGGCGACTTCTCCAAAATTTTCCAATATGTCAGTAAAAATATTTACCTTGGAAGATGCCACCGTGTGCTCACTTCGCACATCCCAGCGCTTATCGAAGCTCTGAATTGGTTCTTTCATTCCTGGTGTGAGTATATAATATCTGGCGCTTCCCTATCATCAAAGAGGAGATTAGCAGGTGAAGCTCTGTCTGCTCCTGAGGAATCTCCAGTCCAGCCGGACAGGTAAGTGAGCGATGCAGTTGTCCCAAGACACCTCTGATGGTAGGAGATCTACAAGAAAGAGAAAGGTTCTGGAGACAGCCTTTGAGGCTGGAGACTTTGCTGATTTTGCATTCTCTGCACAAAAAGTCCTTTTCATCAAGTGTGATTATGAAACAAGCCTGTAATTACTACTAAATCCAAAATGGCTCGTATGTCACCATTTGCTTGCAGCTAATTCAGAGAGCCTCCAAACCGTCGTTAATTAGCAGGAGGGAAACAAGCACATATCAGAAATTTTGGTTTGCAAGATTAGCGCGGTATAAAGCGCTCTGCTACCAGTCACTTTCAGACAACTTTTTAAAAATGAACATCCATTCTGATTTGCTTGTAGGGAGATTAGGTGATGCTGCATCAAAAGCAAGCATGCGCCAGGAAATTGCATTTCCCTGTAACTTTCCTTCTGGCAAAAGAGTCCAATCTTTTGGGGAAAGCAGGTTTGTTTTGCAAGAACTCCAGATCAGCTTGAATTGCCCTGAATTTGCCAGGATGTGATTGAATCCGGCTTGAAAATAGCGACAGCCCAGAAGCACCCACCCTGGTGCAACAAATCCACTTCCGTGGCTAGGAAAGTGATGTGGAAAATGTGCACAAAAGTGTGAAAATAGTGAACCGTTTACAGGAAGGCATAGAAACGCCTCACAAGCAAATCGGAACAGATGCTCAATAAAGTATAGACATAGTCTGACCTCCGCAGAAGCTTTGTGCAAGCGAATGAAGAAGGCTCATTCTCATATAACTGGCCCCCAAATAAACCAGAATGAATGCTCAGTAAACACAGGACTGTGTCTAACCTCCAAGTAAGCCTTAGGCAAACAAAACACGGCAAATGCATGGTAAGCAGGTCATTTGGACAAACCTTAAATGTTGCATAAATTAGAATTTAGTTTGATGATAATAATAATAAAATTTTATTTATATCCCACCCTCCCCAGCTGAAGCCGGGCTCAGTTTAGTGTGGCAGCACCTGCACTGCAGGACTTTGTGCCTTTTGACACCCACTTAAAATATTTTTGTTTAGGCAAGCCTATCTCGGCACAGAGATGCTTTAATGTGCTTTTAGCTTATGGTTGATTTTAATTTCTTCTTGACTGTTTATTGTTTTATTTTTATGAAATTGTTGCATGTCATGTGCTCTAATGCAAACAGAGCTATATCTCAGTGCAAACATGTCAAACAGTTTAAAGATGAAAATGAATAAAAACCACGTTGCAAAAATCATTCTTTAAATACTTAGTTCTAACTTTCTAGTCAACAGAGTTAAGTGTTTTATTTTACATTTTTGTAAACCGCTCAGAAGTGGTTTTTTTTTAAAACAATCAAGTGATATATAAACCTTGCTAAACAAATAAATGAAATATGGTGGGAAATAGAAAACGGTAGTAGATAGGTCTTTCGGTCTGAACGGAGAGGTGTGCTCTGCTTTATATGGCCTGTACAGAGTGAATCTAGGACTGCAGTGAAGTATTCCACTCCTATCTTATTCAGGGACTGGACCTCTACTCTCTATAGCGTTTTGAGAATTCTGTCCCATTGCATCTGGTTTTCATCTTTTTGCAAATCACTTCGAGATTTTTGTGAATATAAAGCAGTTAAGAAATATTCTAAATAAATAAATAATTTCCACTGGGGGAAAAAGTGGAGCCGATTGATTGATAGATCTTCTCAAAAGTAATTGCGGCTGCGTAAGAGCTCATTTGCTCCTCCCTGTAGACAAGTTCAAAATACAGCAATTTTGACTTAATGTTTTTGTGACTTAGGCATTTAATTTAATGAAGAAATTCCGGTGACACATTTGAACTCACTTTTTGTACACCCTCAAAGTCCCTCATTTTGGGTTCTAAATCTCAACCACCGTAATTCGTTCATAACCCAAACTAATAACGTGTTGTTGTGGGTTTGTTTTTTCCACGTTTGCTCCTTCCACCTTAGGTCCTTGGGTCCCGTCTTCTCCGTCTTCTTCCGTCCGTGGTGGTGACGCATCATGGGGCTCTGTCCCAAGGCAACGCAGGTCTGCCTGCTGCTGCTGTTCTGCAGCTGGGCAGCCCTTTCTGACGAAACCTCCGAGTGCCGTCCGCCCATGGTGAAACTTGATAAACATACAATAATGGTCGGTAAGTGACATAAACTTAAACATAAACTTGTTGGATGTACAAATATGTCTCTCCTGGGAAGCAGTCGATCTGCCATGACTCCCAAACCAATCCCTTTCGCTACCCTGAGAAAGAAGTGGATGAGGAAGGGAACAGGCTGTTCCACTTCGGTGGGGGAGAAAGACCCTTATCCCCTTTCCCAGGCTCCTTCTGAACCGAGGATGTAGCTTGCTCAGACTCAGAGAACCAGTTCTTCCCTTACACACCATAAACACAACATAAACCTAGCTCCCTAGGTAGGCAGGGCCAACCACTGGATAGACGGACTCAGCTCTTTGCTGAGACAACATCTTCTGAAGCTCAGCCACTGGGAGCTGCTCAGGGAGATCTGCCTTCACCTTTGCCTGGACTTGACCCAGCCTTCTTGCCTGGTTAGACTAGACCGGCTTGACCAGGTTTTGGCTTCCGCTTCCCCTGCAAGCCCCACGCTTCAAGAAAACAGGAAATATACCTCCCCAAAATCACCTCCAATGCAACCTAGTTAAAATGATTTCAATGGGAATAAAACACATCTTTCTGTTTTTGTGGCCCTTTAGAGACACATCAGATTTTCATACCAGACAGGCACATTGTTGCTGTTGTTTAGTCATGTCTGCCTCTTCGTGACCCCCTGGACCAGAGCATGCCAGGCCCTCGTTTACCTTCCCGCCAGAGCGGTACCTATTTATCTACTTGCACTTTGACGTGCTTTCGAACTGCTAGGTGCGCAGGAGCAGGGACCCAGCACGGGGAGCTCACCCCGTTGCGGGGATTCGAACCACTGACCTTCTGATCAGCAAGTCCTAGGCTCTGCGGTTTAACCCACAGCGCCACCCATGTCCCTAAAGTTATCATGTATCCACACCCTATAAGGAAGCTTTACAAAGCCTGGTTTAAAATCTTGGTTAAACAAGAACCCTGACTAGACTTAACTCTTTAAAGGGGGGAAATTTAGAGAGGGGATGTCCTGCTAATAAGAAGCTAAATGGAGGCTGGATGGTGATCTGTAAAGGATTCTTTAGTTGTGATTCCTGCTTGGCAGGGGGTTAGGCTAGATGACTCTTGGTGTCCCTTCTAACTGCACAGTTCTACAATTCTAATAGTAATGGAGGAATGGCCTTACCTGTGGGCTGCTTCATAGTGAGCTATGGCAACCGGGCTCTGCTGGTCTAATTCATAGAATCATAGAATCATAGAGTTGGAAGAGACCACAAGGGCCATCGAGTCCAACCCCCTGCCAAGCAGGAAACACCATCAGAGCACTCCTGACATATGGTTGTCAAGCCTCTGCTTAAAGACCTCCAAAGAAGGAGACTCCACCACACTCCTTGGCAGCAAATTCCACTGTCGAACAGCTCTTACTGTCAGGAAGTTCTTCCTAATGTTTAGGTAGAATCTTCTTTCTTGTAGTTTGGATCCATTGCTCCGTGTCCGCTTCTCTGGAGCAGCAGAAAACAACCTTTCTCCCTCCTCTATGTGACATCCTTTTATATATTTGAACATGGCTATCATATCACCCCTTAACCCCCTCTTCTCCAGGCTAAACATGCCCAGCTCCCTTAGCCGTTCCTCATAAGGCATCGTTTCCAGGCCTTTGACCATTTTGGTTGCCCTCCTCTGGACACGTTCCAGTTTGTCAGTGTCCTTCTTGAACTGTGGTGCCCAGAACTGGACACAGTACTCCAGGTGAGGTCTGACCAGAGCAGAATACAGTGGCACTATTACTTCCCTTGATCTAGATGCTATACTCCTATTGATGCAGCCCAGAATTGCATTGGCTTTTTTAGCTGCCGTGTCACGCTGTTGGCTCATGTCAAGTTTGTGGTCAACCAAGACTCCTAGATCCTTTTCACATGTACTGCTCTCAAGCCAGGTGTCACCCATCTTGTATTTGTGCCTCTCATTTTTTTTTGCCCAAGTGCAATACTTTACATTTCTCCCTGTTAAAATTCATCTTGTTTGTTTTTGCCCAGTTCTCTAATCTGTCAAGGTCATTTTGAAGTGTGATCTCTGGGGTGTTAGCCACCCCTCCCAGTTTGGTGTCATCTGCAAATTTGATCAGGATGCCCTTGAGTCCATCATCCAAGTCGTTGATAAAGATGTTGAATAAGACTGGGCCCAAGACAGAACCCTGTGGCACCCCACTAGTCACTCTTCTCCAGGATGAATTCACGGGCTGGCATATCTCTTTCAGCTTCCAAGAAATCCATGACTGACAGCAACATTATGGAGGAACTGGCAGAAGCTGCGGCCAAAAACCAGGGTGGCGCGAAAGCTATCAAAGGCATCAAAGGGTGAGGCATTTTGGGGAGGGGGGTGCTATGTCAGCCTGTACCAACTGGAAGCGGACCTGGCATGCCAGTGCGCCAGTAGAAATGTGTTGAGAAGACCTTCTCTGGCGATCCCTTGCATCCGCGTAAGATTGTCTTCCATGAATATGGTCTTAACGGTGTGTCCGTAGGTGACTGTGGAGGCCAGTTCTGGATCCACACGTCCTTCCACAGTGGGGACATTGGTTTCTAGGTGGGAGTTGATCACGGTGTGGATTTGCCAAGTGTGCCTTCCTCTTAGCATGTTTCTCCCTTGTGTCCTGAGTTCGAGTGTCTTCAAAGCCCAGGACACCCTTGGTAAAGGCTGTTCTCCAGCTGGAGCGCTCGCAGGCCGGTGTTACCACATTATCAGTGTTTATACCACATTTTTAAAGATTTGCCCTGAGTGAGTCTTTAAAGCTTTTTTGTTGACCACCAGCATTACACTTTCCATTTTAAACTTCGGAATAGAGTAGTTGCTTTGGAAGATGATCATCAAGTATCTGCACGGCATGACCAGTCCAACGAAGCTGATGTTGAAGAATCATTGCTTCAACACTGGTGATTTTTGCTTCTTCCAGTATACTGGTATTAGTTCGCCTGTCTTCTCAAGTGATATAAAAAATATGAAAAATATGTAAAAGTGCAGCTTTCTCCTATTTGAAATGCAGAGTGTTTGAGGACTGGGACATTCGCAGGGAAACCAAAATACTTGTTTACAAAGCTATTGTACTACCAACCTTACGTGGACCACTTACAAATGCCATCTCCAACTCCTCAAAAGATTCCATCAATGGTGTCTTCGAAAAGTTATACATATCACTTGGGAGGACAGGCGAACTAATGCCAGTGTACTAGAAGAAGTTGAGAAGATCAACACATATTTTAACTTGGCCCATGGAATGCTGTCCCTGTATGCAAAAACTATAAGTGACAGCCTCTTGCAATGACCTGTTTTAATGTTTTAATGTTGTATTTTAATCTTGTTTCTAAGTTGTATTTCAATCAATTTGTTTTTATATTGGGTGTTAGCCGCCCTGAGCCCGGTCTTGGCTGGGAAGGGCGGGATATAAATAAAATTTATTATTATTATTATTATTTGGAAAGCGCTGTCCTGTCACACAAACATTTGGGTCGGTATGGGGAAGGAATTTCATTTAAAAATGTATTGACTGGGGTAACAGCATCTATAAAAATGCATACTTTATTGGGGATGGGTAAATACAACAATGCATTATATTAGGGAAAAACTGCTTTGCCAAAAATATGTAAATTTGGCAGAAGCGCATAGAAGCCTGTGCAGATTAGGAAAAAATTTTCCCACGGTGCTGATGATGTTTTTTGCGAGGACTTTTTAAAGAATAAATAAGTGATGTGGAAAATAAAGACTAGAAATAAAGAGAAGCTGATATATTTCTCCTAATTTATTCCCCAATGAGTTGCATTATTTTATTTTATTTTATTTATTAAATTTCTATAACGCTGTCCACCTGAGGATCCCAGGGTGGTTTACACTATAAAAAACACAAAAATGCATAATATAGTAACCTCCCCCCCACCCCCACCCAATTTTGGGGTCCCAGCGCTTTCCCCCAGAAAACCCGCATTTTACTATTGAATCAGAGCTTTACGCTGATGGCTGCTTAGACTCCATGCCTGTTCTTTCCATGGTCTCTCTGCTTCAATGCATTATGTCTTTTGTCCCATAGGCTGAAAGTTAAGGAGATCCAGCCCCCTGTGATTGAAATACGCTTGCAAGAACCTAGGAACATCGAAATGGCAGTGGGATGTCAGATAACAATTGCTGGGAAAAGGTGAGCAAGAACCTGCTTCCAAATACAGGGCAAGGTCTCAGAGGGTGGTTCGGAGAAAGACACAGCAGCAGTCCAGTCCTTTAGGTGATCCCAAGGGTGCACTAGTTCAGGGATGGCCAACATGGTGCCCCCCAGAGCTTGATGGGCTCACTTCTCATCAGCTCCAGCTGGCAAGATGACAGGAGATCTGGAGGCGACCACACTCAGACCCTCCAAGCGTTCCTATTTTCTAGACACAGTCCCAGATTTACAGAAGCTATCCCAGTTTCTGATCTGATCCTATAATGTTCCTTAAAAACTAAAAGTAAAGGACCCCTGACAGTTAAGTCCAGTCGCGGACGACTCTGGGGTTGCGGCGCTCATCTCGATTTACTGGCCGAGGGAGCCAGTGTTTGTCCACAGAAAGTTTTTCTGGGTCATGTGGCCAGCATGACAAAGCCGCTTCTGGCGAACCAGAGCAGTGCACGGAAACGCCGTTTACCTTCCCACCAGAGCGGTACCTATTTATATACTTGCACTTTGACATGTTTTCGAACTGCTAGGTTGGCAGGAGCAGGGACCGAACAACGGGAGCTCACCCCGTCGCGGGGATTCAAACCACCGACCTTCCGATCGGCAAGCCCAAGAGGCTCAGTGGTTTAGACCACAGTGCCACCCGTGTCCCCAATGTTCCTTAGGTGAAGGTAAAGGGACCCCTGACCATTAGGTCCAGTCGTGGCCGACTCTGGGGTTGCGGCGCTCATCTCGCTTTATTGGCCGAGGGAGACAGTGTACAGCTTCCAGGTCATTTGGCCAGCATGACTAAGCCGCTTCTGGCGAACCAGAGCAGCACACAGAAACGCCGTTTACCTTCCCGCCGGAGCGGTACCTATTTATCTATTTGCACTTTGACGGGCTTTCGAACTGCGAGGTTGGCAGGAGCAGGGACCGAGCAACGGGAGCTCACCCCGTCACGGGGATTCGAACTGCTGACCTTCTGATCAGCAAGTCCTAGGTTCAGTGGTTTAACCCACAGCGCCACCCATGTCCCTGTCCAATGTTCCTTAGGACACCCCTATTTTCACTGGACAAATGAGGGTATGGAGTTATCCAGCCCCCGAGCCATCTGAAGGCAGCCTTGCATAGGGAAGTTTTTTCATTTTTCATTATGTTTATATATATGTTGAAGCCGCCCAGAGCGGCTGGAGCAATCCAGTCAGATGGGCAGGCTATAAATAGGATAATGATAATGATAATGGAATAAGGTAAAGGTAAAGGGATCCCTGACCATTAGGTCCAGTCGTGGCCGACTCTGGGGTCGCGGTGCTCATCTCGCTTTATTGGCCGAGGGAGCTGGCGTACAGCTTCCGGGTCATGTGGCCAGCATGACTAAGCCGCTTCTGGCGAACCAGAGCAGCGCACGGAAACGCCATTTCCCTTCCCGCTGGAGCGGTACCTATTTATCTACTTGCACTTTGACGCGCTTCTGAACTGCTAGGTGTGCAGGAGCAGGGACTGAGCAATGGGAGCTCACCCTGTTGCAGGGATTCGAACCGCCGACCTTCCGATCAACAAGTCCTAGGCTCTGTGGTTTAACCCACAGCGCCACCCGCACCCCTGATAATGGAATAGGACCTCCCTATTTTAAGGGACCCCCCACTCTAGGACGATGGCAGTGGAATTGTGGTCTCATTTTCTCTTTTTCTCCAAATGACAGCAGAGCCTTCTCTGTGTAGATAAGCTCGCAGCTTGCTTCCTAAACTCAAGTAGCTTTCTCTGTGCAGAGGCAGTTCTTAGATTTTCCACTGACAATGTTTAGATGCCTCTGTGCAACTGGGAAGCATTCCTTATTGCTAGGAGGTATCTAAGAATATTCAGTTCAGGATCCTGTTCAGACTTTGGTGCTCAGCACACAAAGGTCTGAGAGGAGTCTGCAAACTTAGGAAGACTGCATGTCCCTGTGCCTTTTTTCCCTTTTTAAATTTACAATTTACAAACCACTTATTGTCCAATAATCCCTAAGCAGTGTACGGAGTACAATTTGAAACAATTATCAACAGTGCTTTCTTTCTAAAAAAAATAAAAATGTGTAGGGGTACTCTCATTTTCCTACTCATATTGAAATACAGTCGATGTTCGGGTTGCAAACGTGATCCGTGCGGGAGGCACGTTCGCAACCCGCAGCATTCACAACCCGCGACCCTCGCGTCTGCGCATGCGCGGTTGTTTGCGATTTGGCTCATGCACAAAGCGTGATTTAGCGCTTCTGCACATGCACAAGTGCCAAAACCCGGAAATAACCCGTTCTGGTACTTCCGGGTTCAACGCAGTGCGCAACCCAAAATTGCACAACCCGAAGCGCCTGTAACCCGAGGTATGACTGTACTGCTGTCAATGAGGCCAAACTTAGATTCACAAAACATTTAAGGGTATGCATACCTCTACACCCCCCCCCCCAGAAAAAAGCACTGATTATCAATATACAGATAAGATCAGCGAGATTAACATCAGGTATGTGCTATTTGTTTTCATGCGAATTCAGGCCCGGAGACGCCTTCTGTCTCTTTTTTCCTCTGCCAGTAGATTCTGAATTTAGACAACGGTTTGGTCACTATGAAGTGTGAGGGAGGGCCAAGTATGTCAGAAACTGCTGTCCCTAAGAACCAGATTTCATTTTGTGCAGCTTCATTGGTGGCACCATGGAGATCACGGTGAAATCAAAGATGACAACAGTCAGCAGCATGGAATACGATGCCAATAAAGACCTCGTGTTGAAATCAAAGAGTTGTATGGTGGAGCTGATAAGCTGCAAAACCAACCTTCCCAGCAGGTGAGTCAACCTTCCCAGCAGGTGAGTCCCAGCAAGATTCCAAGAAAGAGCTTTGAATTCTGCTCTGGCCAGCAGTCCACTTCTCTGCAGTCCATATTCTCTGAGTATGCAGAAGAGGGGTGTTTTCGTCCTGTGTTTTTTGATGGCAGCATCCAGTCAAAAGGTTTTCCCGTCGCTATTGGTCTGCAAGGCATTCCCTGAGCAGGCTAAGCTGCTTTGTGCTGCCGGTTGCCACGTCTTAGGACCCAGACTCCCCCTGCCAACTGCTATCAGAAGGGGCAGAGAAGGAAATTGTGTTCGTCACTGTGGCGATCACACAGGGTCCCCGGACGTTTGAGCTTCCTGCAGCCAATGGGAAGCTGGCCAGTGTCACCGAAGGCGGTCCTCGCTCTGCTCCGCACCGCTTTAGTGCGGTGCATGGAAGCCCATGGGCCTTAGGTTGTCAACTCCTGCCATAGATGGTTTCATTAGCCAAAGTCCTGCGAGAAGAGGAATGTTTTTGCCTGGTGTTTAAAGACATGCAATGAAGACACCATGTGAACCTCCTTAGCATGCCTTCAATCAGAGGGTAGAAAACAAGTCATGATTCGCAGGAGGTACCGTATTTTTCGCTCTATAGGACGCACTTTTTCCCCTCCAAAAATTAAGGGGAAATGTGTGTGCGTCCTATAGAGGGAATGCAGGCTGCGCGGCTAAGCCCAAAGCCAGAACAGGGAGATGGAGCAAAGCCTCCACAGGGCAGCAGGTGCCTTCACCCCACTGCTCTGCGGAGGCTTCAAAGGCTGCGCTCTGGGGGCTTCAAGCAGCTATCCGTAAGCCTTCCGAGCGCAGCAGGAGTTCCCGCTGCGCTCGGAAGGCTTGCGGATAGCTGCCTGTTCTGGGGGCTGGGGTCGAGGGAAGCTCGGGCTTCCCCTGCCCCAGCCCCGCGGCTAAAAATGAAGCCAAGACAGCGAGTGGGATCCACCCCACTCGCTGTCTTGGCTTCTGCCAAAGCCCCGCGCAGCCTCTCCCAGCTGGAGAGGTTGTGCGCGACTAAAGAGGAAGCCAAGACAGCGAGCGGGATGGATTTTTTTTCTTGATTTACCCCCCTAAAAACTAGGTGCACCCTATGGTCCAGTGCGCCTTATGGAGCGAAAAATACGGTATTTGTATTTGCTCCCCAGCAGGGATAAAAGTAGCTTCCCTGGAGACTGGGGTTGGGGTGTTGGCACAGGACAAGTGGAAGTGTGGACAAGCTGTTAGATACCCTCTGGAGGAAAAAGACCTCCCAAAAACTTCAATTCGTTGGTGAACAGAAGTTCCCTGGGCATTGCTGGTATCAAAACCTATGAGGATGGCTGTATATCAATGGCAACTCTTATTAAAAGCAGCCGCATTCAGAGGTTTAGATGCCAGGAAAGAAGCGAATGGCTCTTGTTCTCAGCTCAGATCTCCCAACACCTCATGTTCACGAAGTCCCTTTCCCTCCCCACAGCATGCTTCCGAAGATTGTGAACAAATTTCTTAATTCTACCCTCACTAAAGTCCTCCCTGGCATGGTGAGTCTGATGGACCTGAAAGAGAACCTACGGGGGGGGGCTGTCTGTTGAGGTTGTGCAGAAATATGCTTGGTGCACAGCTCACATGAGAACATGTTAACAGCAGCTGAGTCTGCTTCAATGCCTTTCGGGTTTCTCTCTCTTCTAGATGTGCCCAGCAACAGACAAAGTGCTCTTACACATAGAGGAGAAAATGAAGAAAGCATTTGGTAAGCTCAGCTGGCACCTTCTACGCCAGCCTTGGTCAACCTGTGCCCTCTGGGAGTGTTGGTCTTCAGCTCCCAGCCAGTGTAGTCCAAAATGCCTGGAGGACACCAGGTTGACCAAGGCTGTTTGTTCTATACTGCTCCTTTTAACTCTTAGAAACTGGTGGCTCGGTTCAGGTCAGTGCTCCAGGTATGTGGCGAACTAGGACCAAGATGACCCACAGTGATCACAAGCTTTATGAATGAAGGACCCTGTTCATTCCGCTATATCTAACCCAGGTGGTTATCTGAATATGGATTTAAACAAACAGCTCCTCCAGTGGTCCTCAACCTCTCCACAGTTCTTTCCACTTGGACTTACTTGCCAAGGAAATCCTGCGCATTGCAATGGGAATCTTGCAAGTGGGCATTCGACAGAGAATGTGCACGCTCATTTTTCTCAGACTAAACTCAGACTGAGCCGTAGCTTTGGAATACAGCTCAGGCACCAAAGCTACGGCCTCTGGCATCCTTCTTTCTTAGCAACCTGTTCTGGCTTATCATAGAATCTATGGAAGGGACCCCAAGAGTCATCCAGTCAACCCCCTCCCCTGTAGTAGTAGTAATAATAATAATAATAACAATAATTTATTATTTGTACCCTGCCCATCTGGCTGGGTTTCCCCAGCCACTCTGGGCAGCTTCCAACAAAGATTAAAAATACAGCAAAACGAAGGAATCTCAGCTAAAGCATTCATGGCAGGTGGTCTTCCAACCTCTGCTTAAAAATCTCCATAACCTCCCAAGGGAGACGACACTTACCTTTCCTCCGTTCTTTCCAGGCACAGCCTGCGTTTTAAAGCTCAGTGTCCACGTACCCTTGTTTTTGCTCTGGGCTTTCCCCATGAAAACTGCTCTTTAAAACCCCATGAAAACTGCTCTTTAACACTCAATCGGAGCAAACAGCAATCTGAGGGAAACCCAAAGACGTTTGCTCCAATTGAGCGCTAAAGAGCAGATTTTTGCAGGGAAAGCTCAGGGTAATAATGATGATGATGATGATGATGATGTTTGGACTTGGAGCTTTCAAGCATGGACCTGTGCCTGGAAAAGGCAGGGCAAAACGTGAGTGCAGATAAGCCCCGAGTCAGATTTATTCATGGAGGAAGACATTATTCTGCCAGGGCAGTAGCTTAAGGACTTAGGAATTGCTTTGCAAGAGTGGACAGGCTTCCGGGAAGCCTCAGGCAAGGTGCGAAGGCAATAGTTACATCACCCATGGTTATTTGCCCTGTCAGATGCTGCAAATCATTTTCCATGTCATTTTCCCAGAGGAATACCCTATTGGTGAGCGGGGAACAATGCAGTATACAATGGACGGGCTGCCGGAAGTATCTGATGGCTCCTTGAACATGAAGTTCATGGTAAGTGTGGATAGCTCTGCTGTGTGCCAGTTATATCTTCTTGCACTTTGTATCACTTTTCATGATCTTTCAGAGCCTCCCCCCTTTCTATGAATTGAAATTGCCCAGTGAAGGCTCTTAAAGGAGCGAACCAAGAGGTGTTCATTTTCTGCAGCGTGTACCCCTTGACTTTGACAAAAGCAGGGGACCCGCTCAGCTGTGAAGCAGAGGCAGAAGGTTATAGGAACATGCGAAAATCCCTGCTGGATCATACCAAAGGCCCGTCCAGTCCAACTTCTTGTCAGCCAGTTTTATTTGGAATCATGGAGTCATAGAATTGTAGAGTTCAGTATATCTGAAAGAGCGTCTCCACCCCCATCGTTCTGCCTGGACACTGAGGTCCAGCGCCGAGGGCCTTCTGGTGGTTCCCTCACTGCGAGAAGCCAAGTTACAGGGAACCAGGCAGAGGGCCTTCTTGGTGGCGGCACCTGCCCTGTGGAACGCCCTCCCACCAGATGTCAAAGAGAACAACAACTACCAGACTTTTAGAAGACATCTGAAGGCAGCCTTGTTTAGGGAAGCTTTTAATGTTTGATGCATTACGGTATTTTAATATTTTGTTGGAAGCCGCCCAGAGTGGCTGGGGAAGCCTAGCCAGATAGGCGGGGTATAAATTATTATTATTATTATTATTATTATTATTATTATTATTATTATTATTGAGTTGGAAGGAACCCTGAGGGTCATTCAGTCCAACTGCCTGCAATGCAGGAATTACAGCTAAAGAATCCATGACAGGTGGCCATCCAAGCGCTGCTGAAAAACCTCCAAGGAAGGAGAGTCCATCACCTTCTGAGGGAGACCATTCCACTGTCAGAAGGTTCTTCCCGACTTCAGTCAGAATCTCCTTCCTTGTAACTTGAAGCCATGGGTTCGAGTCCTACCCTCCAGAGCAGGAGAAAACAAGCTTGCTCCATCTTCCATGGGACAACCCTATAGATATTTGAAGATGGCTCTCATATCATCTCTCAGTCTCCTCTTTTCCAGGCTAAACATTCCCAACTCCCTCCACCATTCCTTATGATGAGAGCCAGCGTGGTGTAGTGGTTAAGAGAGGTAGACTCGTAATCTGGGGAACCAGGTTCGCTTCCTTGCTCCTCCCCATGCAGCTGCTGGGTGACCTTGGGCCAGTCACACTTCTCTGAAGTCTCTGAGCCCCACTCACCTCACAGAGTGTTTGTTGTGGGGGAGGAAGGGAAAGGAGATTGCGAGCCACTTTGAGAATCCTTTGGGTAGTGATAAAGTGGGATATCAAATCCAAACTCTTCTTCTTCTTCTTCTTCTTCTTCTTCTTCTTCTTCTTCTTCTTCTTCTTCTTCTTCTTCATACCCCTATGATCTTGGTTGCCCTTCTCTGCCCCCCTTCTAGTTTATCAATAGCCTTCTTAAATGGTGGCGTTCAGAACTGGACACAGGTGAGGTCTGACCAAGGCGGAATAGGGTGGGACTACGACTTCGCTTAATGAAGAAACAAACACATTTCTATACCACCTTTTAGCCCTACTAAAGTGCCCCCAGGGTAGTTTATCATGATAAAACATAAATGCAATTATGCAAAACCAAAACAAAACAGAACCATAACTCAGTGGTGGACTTTAGGCTTTAAAATTTCAGTGGCCACCAAAATTTCTTACCCAGCCTTCACGGTAAGATTCTAGCACAGGCCATAACAATTAAAAATCACAATATTGAAAGCAATTTACAGTCATAAGAAGTGCTTTTTTTCTGGGGATGCACAGAGGTACACATACCCCTAAACATTTTACCTGATTTGAACTATAAAATGGTGGTTGTCTTGAGTCAAAATGAGAGTACCCCTAAACATTTTTTTTTAGAAAAAAAAAGCACTGGTCATAAGAATAGTTTGATTCCTGAAAATATGTATCTGAAGTGTCAAAGGCCAGGGCAAAGAGGTTCATGTTCAGCATACAATGGAACCAGATAATGAAGGAGCCAGGTCCACCTCTGTGGGGAGGGAATGCCACAACTCAGGGGCTGCCACAGAGAAGGCCCCGTCAAGGAGGATGTAATTCACCCACATACTTGTAAATGACCAAAAGAACAAAGAAAAAAGAAGCTGGCCAAGGTCCTACACCCCATCGAATGTAAATGTGGATTATATTTTTGGGTTCTTTTCAAACGATGCAACCATTATTCTTACCTTCTCTTTTAGCCGGTAGTCCGTGACACAGATGGAAATGAAATTCCAAATGTCTGTGAAGCACCAGGTTCTGAAGGGTCTTCCGCAAGACCTGATGACATTACTCAAGTCATCATACCAACAGATATCCTGAACACTGTGCTGGAACTATTCAAGAAAGACATGGACTGTGACGCTACTAGTGACTCTGTGAGTGAGCAGATATTTGATTTCTTGAATCTTTTGGCATGTCCACTTCCGTGCCTGTGACAGAATTTCCTCTAAAGGTGATGCACCATTAATTATGACTGGAGGAAGTCAGCGGTGGCTGCTGTCAGAGCAAAGGTCCTCCTGTCCTCCTGACAGTGGTGTTTCTGCAGCTCACCTGGAAGACCAGTGGTGAGGTCAAGGCTATATGGATGAACCAGTGGAATTGGCTCTGTTGGTTCCAACTTTGCCGCTGCCCCGCCTAGGGATGGGAGTCAATTTCAGTTTCTTGTAGGTTCTTAAATTTCTGGTCTTCAGTCTTCAGACACAGCCAGAGATCAGGGATCTCAGAGGTAGGAAGTGGATGGAGATTTGCTGAGTGGCACTTTGAGGAAAGCAAGAGTGGATAATTTGAAAGCGTTCACAACTAGAACTGCTGGTTTTAGGTTCTTCTTTGTTACTGGCTGCTTGCAAGCTTTCCCGGATTTGCCATAGGATGATGAGTTTGTGCCTTTGAAAAAGAAACATTTCCACTTGCATTTGCTAATAATGATTTCCACTGACCGAGCCTAGGCTCCACCACTACTGAAAGCAGAATTCCCTGCTTTTGTGGCATCTCTTCACGTTGCTCCCCTGGGCACTGCCTTTGAAACAAGCCGTTCCTACTTTTGGATGGAGCCAAAAGCTGTCCATTAATGAGTTTAAAGCTGTCCATTAATGCGGTTTCTCCTCACTCTTTTGACAGATTTCTGATCTAACAGTGGGCAAGATGAAAGAAATGATACCAGGGGTGAGTTCTCACTGCTTATCGCAACACTGCTGTCAGGGAACTGCCATCAGGTCAGAGGCGAGAGAGGGAAGGGCAGTTGTGTTATGGGGAACCTCCGAAGGTCTTGCGAAGCGGCTCCTCCTCTGGCGAAGAGGAAAGCCCCACCTCCAGTGGAGAGGAGGTGGTGGGACCAGGGGATGCTAGGGAGAGCCTCAGCGCCGAGGCTGAGCAAGCCGGAGAAGAGTCCCCCTTTGCCAGCGCCCAGTCTGCTCAGTAGGTTTCGGCGGGGGAGGGGAGGAGAAGGATGGGGGTCATGCGACTGGGGGAGGTACATGGACTGCCCACTTCCAGATTCTGCTAGCGACTGAGCCAGACATGAACTTGCGACGCTCTCGCTGTAAATAGGTAAAGGTAAAGGGACCTCTGACCATTAGGTCCATTCGTGACCGGCTCTGGGATTGCGGCGCTCATCTCGCTTTACTGGCCGAGGGAGCCGGCGTACAGCTTCCGGGTCATGTGGCCAGCAGGACTAAGCCGCTTCTGGTGAACCAGAGCAGAGCACGGAAATGCTGTTTACCTTCCCGCCGGAGCGGTGCCTATTTATCTACTTGCACTTTGACGTGCTTTCGAACTGCTAGGTTGGCAGGAGCAGGGACCGAGCAACGGGAGCTCACCCCGTCGCTGGGATTCGAACCGCCAACCTTCTGATTGGCAAGCCCTAGGCTCTGTGGTTTAACCCACAGCGCCACCCGCATCCCTTAACTGTAAATAGGTTGCACTAATAATAAAGCCTGGAAAAGACAGGTTGGAGTCTTGCCTGTTTGCTCTCGAGCAACCACACCGCCACCTGACAACTGCCATTGAGAGATCTGGGGGAAGAAAGGCTGTGTCTGCTCGTTCTTCAGGAAGGGTGAATTCTGAGGGGGCAGAAACCCCTGTGAAACCACCCTTTGATCTGCAGCCACAACAGGGGTGCCAACCTGACTAAAATATTAGGGGGGCAGGTAAGCCCCACCCCACACAATCAATCACATGATGTAGTGCTCACACACCATTTGAATGGCCATGCCCATCAACTTTGAGGTGACTCAGCCCCCTCAAATATTTTTCCCCTTTTCTTTTTTATTGGTTTTCACATATTACATTACAATACAGATGTACCAAAGCCAACACCATTTCCTCCCTATCCCCCCATACATTTACATTTATATTTCCTCAATCCATCATATTATTCTTTTCTCCTTCCTCCCACTTCCCCCCACCCCCACTTGATTTCCTCCACATTATACAATTCACAATAATCTTTGCATTCTACAATCTTCTCAAATCATCTATATATTCTTATTATCTTTCCTCACCAACTTTTCTTCCATCCAGTACTTCACATTTTAATCTAGGCATATTAGCGTATCGTTTTCTGAGCAATATTTTGCCATATATTCAGCAAAACATTTCCACTCCTTTTTTAATTTTTGATTCGACTGATTTAATTCGATGGACTTCCAGTGAGGGACTCTCACAAGCGGGTCGGGGAAAGTGCTCTGACACTGACACCCACCCACCCACCCACCCCTCAAATATTTTAGTGGTGCTGAATACCCCATGGCCCCTAGGCACTGGCTCCTATGAGCCACAGTGTGATTGGGTGAAAAAAGTATTCCCTTGGCGTTCTGCTGCAGATTCATTCTGAAAGCCTCACATCTTCTCAACCAATTAACAAATGATCCGAAGGACTCAGTATAAGAAGAGTATCTTCTGGATCAGGCCAATGGCCCATTTGGTCCATCATCCTGTTTTCACAGGGGCCAGCCCATTATGGAAAACCTGAAAACGCTTCCACTTGCCCCACCACGTCCCTCCCGGAATCGGAAGACAAAGCCGATTGAGGCTTTTCTGCAGAAACCGGGGTCGGGGACAGCAGCCAAGCAAACTATCACAGAGCCTTAGAGAAGCATCTTCAGACAATGCAAGCTTAATGATAGGTTTCCAAAAACAAACGTGGCGCATGTTCTCAGAATGAACTCAATATTTCCCTCCCCCCAACAGAAAGTGCCACAACACTGGTCCTTCTTGGCTCAAGAAGAATGACCAGCATCTTAAATATAAATGTAATGGGGCAGCTGGAAGTTGTTCAGGGCTGAGAGCATGACACCTTGCATTTTCTCTGAAGTGCTTTTCTTTGGTCTTTAATAACATTTCATATCCCTACTACAGTTGTACCTTGGGATGCGAACGCAACCCGCATCTGCACGTGTGCGGCTCGCGTTTCGCTGCTTCCGCGCATGCGTGTGACGTCATTTACACCGTCTGCGCATGCGCGAGCGGCAAAACCAGGAAGTAACGCGCTCCGCTGCTTCCGGGTCGCCGCGGAACGCAACCCAAAAATACTTAACATGAAGCACATTTATCCCGAGGTATGACTGTATTTAAAAAAGGCCTTTGGGAAATATTGAAAGTGTGGCAATACCTGAGTCGACAGAGGAGGAGGAGGACTAGACTTGGAATAAGAATACCTGCAAGAGCTTTTGGTTCTCTTCTTCCTTACATTGCTGCTTTTAATTGCATTCTGACTTCCTGCAGCTTCCAGATATGGACCCCTCAAAGAAAGTGAAGATGGAAATCAGATCTGTAGAAACGCCCAAGGTTCACATCGAAGACGGCAAAAGTGTCATGGCAGTCCATTCGACAATAGACGTCAAAACAGACCCAGACAACGAACCCGTCTGCACCATAGACATGGTAGGCAGAATTTATGTCTCACTCCCAGGGGCCAGCAGTTCTTGACATGTTTTACTTGCGCTGCCTCCCCTGCTGGGCTTCCCTCCCACAAGCCCCCCCCTGCCCCCTCCCCAAAACATATTCAGGATTTGAATGAACTGAGCAGGTATTTCCACCCCAGGTTTTCCAGATGCCTGGTGCCCCGTTTTAGAAACTGGCTGATAAAGTTAAAAACAAGTCCGTAGGATTTCTGGCCTCATTGCTGGTTCGCACATCAACAGCTGGACACTTCTCCCTCACACTCACACACACACACACACACACACACCTTTTAACCTCAAATTTACAAATTAAAAGTTCCACATTTCTCTAAGTACATTTGCAAAGGGTGGAGCCTTTGTCATTTTCTCCCTCTGCTGCAAACATGCGTCACTTTGGAGGGCAATGCGCTCACTTGGGCTTCCTTCTGTTGTTCCATTGCAGGAGCACAAATGGGATGCTGGCTATGAGCAGCTCGAGGACACCATGAAAGTGTTCTTGCAACCAGAAACGGGCAGGTACTGAGCTGAGTACTCTTCCGGTCCTTCAGCAAATCCTCAGCTGAAGAAGATGGTCTGGGGGCCTTTTCCAAGACTATGGCTGTTTTTATGCATGAGGTTTAAAACTTTGTTTTTTCTAGGGATGTAAGAAGCACCCCTGGGCCCCGGGCCCCTGGAGACACTGCATTCAAACCCCTTAAACATTCTCATTTCTTTTATTCCATTTCTTTTATCACATTCCTTGTTTTGTGAAATTTCAGTGGCAGGTCTGAACATGTGCACTTAAAACCTTGATTAGTCAATCTGCTCATTAGCATCATAATTGCTGTTTCCTTTCAGTAGCAGAGAGGGCACAGTTCATGGCATTTTCCTCTCACACTCATGAAGACCACACCCCCCCCCCCATTTTGGTGGCATACATGAGGCTGGGCTTTTTCCCCACAAGGCATCCCTTCCAGATCCATATTTAGGCTCAGAATGAGCTGAGCAGGTATTTCCACCCCGTTTCAGTTTTGCTGGCATCCAGCCAGCGATCTGTTCCATTGCATCCTGTCGTTTGCATTTTCTGTATACAGTACAAGATACATACTCTTTACACCAGGCATGGCCAAACTTGGCCCTCCAGCTGTTTTGGGACTACAATTCCCAGCATCACTGAGCACTGGTCCTGTTAGCTAGGGATGATGGGAATTGTAGTCCCAAAACAGCTGGAGGGCCAAGTTTGGCCATGCCTGCTTTACACCAAATAGACACTTTTCAATTCTGTTTGATGCGTTCACTAGGATGACACAATTTATAGGTGAATCTTTTATGAAGTACATGTATTTTCACATGTACTTCTTGTACACCAAAAACCCAAAGCAAAATGTGTGCTGTCCGACTGGGATTCTAGTCCAATCCAAAAGCTAGTTTCAGAACGTTGGATCAGGTTGGTCCTCTCCAAAAATGGAAGGAAATGAATTCCTTCCTCCCTCAAGCTCCCCGCACCTTCCTCTGCATCGTGTGAAGGGGAGAGGGCCTTTCTTTTGTCCATGATGAGTCTACAGCCCTTTTGCGGAAGAATTATGGGGCGTTGAGGAAGGATTTGAAGGGAGGTGAGAGGAGGAAAGCAGTAGTGGAACCCTTCAATCTGACAAATAATGACATATCACAAAGCACAAGAAAGCAGCCAAGGAGGAAGCGATGGAGACACTGGCATGTCCTCACATGCTGCCTTTCTTTCGTTTTGCAGGACAACAGCAATATCTGTGACTTCTCCCTCAGTCGGCGACATTAATGTAAGTGTGAGGTTGTCTTGGGCTACTCAAGAGCGCACACGGAATTGCTGTCTTATCTCTTCAAGGATTTATGGCAGGGTGGGGAACTTCAGGTCCCGGAACCAAATATGACCTTTCAGAAACATCACCTAGACCACCCTACCTCTGCTCTTCTCCCCACCCTCCTTGAGTGTCTGGAGATAGAAATTCTTCAGGAAATAATGGGTTTAGCCTGTGAGAGATTCCCTGGTATACAATCGCATGCAGCCTGAACAGGAATTCTTCAAGATGGCAGGTCCCAGGAGGTTGTGCCTCAACATCTCAAGAGGCTTTCTAGAGAATTCCCACATTGTGCTCTGGGAACTTTCCCCCTTCTAATGTTTGCTCTGTCCTGATCAGTGATCCAAACACCCACCTTGCCTGTGTGTCTCAGGTTTGATCCCCACTGTTGAAAGGGTCTCAGGTTGTGGATCTCAGCCATGGGACGGAGGTAGCACATCCATTTGTCCTCCAGCACAAACCAACTTCCCCTCTTATAATAATGGTCCATACTTAAAGGTAAAGGGACCCCTGACCATTAGGTCCAGTCGTGGCCGACTCTGGGGTTGCGGTGCTCATCTCGCTTTACTGGCCGGGGGAGCCAGCATACAGCTTCTGGGTCACGTGGCCAGCATGACTAAGCCACTTCTGGTGAACCAGAGCAGCGCACGGAAACGCCGTTTACCTTCCCGCCGGAGCGGTACCTCTTTATCTACTTGCACATTGAGGTGCTTTCGAACTGCTAGGTTGGCAGGAGCAGGGACCGAGCAACGGGAGCTCACCCTGTCACGGGGATTCGAACCGCCGACCTTCCGATCGGCAAGCCCTAGGCTCTGTGGTTTAACCCACAGCGCCACCCGCGTCCCATACTTAGGGGCCATCAACTCACCAAGAAACTTGCCTGGCTCCTTCAGCAATGGAACCAACCCAAACTCAGAACAGTATTTCAACAGAGTAGGTTTTGTTAATATTGTTTTAATTCTAAAGAGCACATATTGATATAGGAATGTATTAGATAAAATGTAAAGAAATATACAATAATAAGAGTACATTCATTTGTAAAAAAGGAATATACAACGGGATAGACAGGAAGTCTAGTGTGTTGGTATGTATATGATTTGGGGGGGGGATTTTGTTTTTGTTTTTTCTCTTTGTTCTTTCTTTTTTGTTGTTTCATTTTCTTTCTAGGTATATAAAATTTTATATAATTTTTGTATACATGTTGGAAATTATATTATAGTAAGTCCTGTAATGTAATATGACAATGTTTACCGATGCAATATAAGAATGTTAACAAATAAATAAAATGCATATTCAAATAATAATAATAATAATAATAATAATAATAATAATAATAATAATTCTATTAGAGTTTAATTGCTTTTCAACAATGAGCCTTTATATGTTTTCATATTTTATCCATGTTGTTTTAATTTCTGTGAGCCATCTTGATTCCTGGTTTAAGAAAAGGGCAGGATAGATAGAAATGTTGTTGTCGTCGTCCCCCCCTTACTTGAGTGTGGAGGACTAACACTGATTTCATATGCAGTTTGTGTATCAACCGTAATTAAGACTTCCTCTTCCTCTTGTTTTAGGAAGACCAACTAAAGGAATATATGCAGAATGCCATAGCCAGCGTTTGCGTCCCAGGGATGAATGGTAAGATAATAATAATAATAATAATAATAATAATAATAAATAAATAAATAAATAAATAAATAATTTATTTATTTATACCCCGCCCATCTGGCTGGGTTTCCAGCAACTCTGGGCGACTTCCAACAAAATATTAAAATACAACAGTCCTTCAGTTACAGATAGGTAGCCGTGTTGGTCTGCCATAGTCAAAAAAAAAAAAAAATTTTCTTTCCAGTAGCACCTTAAAGACCAACTAAGTTAGTTCTTGGTATGAGCTTTCGTGTGCACGCACACTTCGTGCATGCACACGAAAGCTCATACCAAGAACTAACTTAGTTGGTCTTTAAGGTGCTACTGGAAAGAAATTTTTTTTTTTGTTTTAACAGTCCTTCAGATATTAAAAGCTTCCCAAAACAGGGCTGCCTTCAGATGTGATGTTTGCTTAGGGTGGCTGCCATATTTCAAACAGTGAAAATCTGGACAGAAAAGTTGTAGATCTTTTTTTTTTTTAGTTTTGCACAAAGTTGTTGAGCCGTGTTGGCAAATTTCCTGTTTTTGAGGGAAATCACCAAAAACTACACTGCTGACATGGGTTGCCATACGTACGGATTTCCCCAGACATTTTTGCAATTTGCACCCAGACGCTGCTTCTGACTGCAGTATTCTGGATATGTCCAGAAGGGCTCATTCATACATACATTTTGCTCCATGCTTTCTAGGCCCAGGTCCACATTTTCCCCAGTCTGTCTGAGTGCTCCTTGCCCCTCCACTTTACCTAGAAAAACCTGCTCTTTAACTCTGAATCAGAACAAATGGCAACTTGGGTTTTCTGCCTGAAGATGGTTGCATAGGCAGGAGAAGGGTTTTAGCAGTGCAATGACTTCACCCTTCAGAAGTAAGACTTCCTGCCACTCTTTCTAAAGCCAACGAAACTTTCTTCTTTGCACTTTCCAGATGCCCTGGAAAAGAACCAGATGAAAATGCCCAACCTGATGGGGGCTGACTATGATAATTCTGAATTCAAGATGGTGGAGGTCAGTGTGGGGCAATGCGCTTGCCAGCCTTGCGTTGGCTTTTCCTTCCTGCGGGGTTGTCTGATGAACAAGCAGGCTGGTTTTAGCTTGAGCTATGAGATCCCTGCTTTGCAGGGGGTTGGACTAGATGACCTCAGGGTCCCTTCCAACTCGACAGTCCTACGATTCCATAACCCCTGTACTCCAACCACTTAGAAACAGCTTGAACTTTGTGTGTTGTGTCCCGTTAGTGTCATGGTGGTGGCACTTGTGGCCCCTTTTTGATAAAAAATACTCTGCAGAGGTGAGGGGGGCAAAAAATAGGGGGTCAAGGAGTTGGGATACTGCCGGGGAGATGGGGGCATTTGGCAGGCCCCCAGCTGGCTCCAGCCACCAGCCGGCAGCCGGGCAATCTCCAGTTCCCGTTACAGCATCAATCAGCGACACGAGCCTCAGATATGTTTAGAGACTCGGCACGCTCTTATCAGCAGAGTGAATAAATCCTCACAACAGAAGTGGCGGACAGAGACATGTGTGCCAATTATTTACAGCAATTTATTCAGCATAGTTCAGGAACAAAGGAAAAACATGTCTGCTTCCCTTCGTCTCCAGCAAACAGCAACAGCAAAAGCAATATGCAAACGGAAGTTCCCAGCAGACTTGTGCTGGAAGTAAACAGGCATGTGACACACAACAGTCATGCCTGTTCCTCTTAAGGTGGAACGGAACTATATCCTAACACAAGGAGGGTCAGTTGGCGAAAGAGTGAGAAATGTCCCTATTTGCATTTGAGGAATGTTGGAGGGTATGATATTAGCTGTGCGCCCCCCCCAACGGATTCGGGACAAGATCCAGAGAGGATCTGAGTTGGTCCAGGGTGGGTTGGCCTGATTTTTGGGGTGAGAGACAGATTGAGGCCATGGGGCAGATTGGGTTGTGGTTGAAAGGACACACAGAGCCCTTGTTTTTTTTTTTTTTTAAAAATGTGGCAATACTAATGGCTTTCCCCCGCCACCTTTGCAGGGTCTCGTGATCATTGAAGTGGACCACAGCAAAGTTGAGGACGATTCCATGGTGCACTTGGAGAAGTTTAAAAACATGTCGGTTTAAAAAGAGGCCAGAAACCTGCACCTGCATCCAAGAGGTGTTGACCCAGACACTTGATCCAAAATGAAAACAGCACATCCACCTAGAATGAGTCCCTTCCAACTCTACAATTCGATCTGGAGTGGGCAGTGATTGGAGAACTCTTCTTCCTCGCCTGCCTGATAAACACTCACCCCCATTCCCAGTTCTCTAGGCTGTAACTCTCTGTCCAGAGGCTTGGAATGATATTTTGCAGGTTCCTTCAATAAAATAACCCATGTTTCCTCTTCTGCATTTCTTTTGTTTTCCTTTGGCCAGAAGCCTGCCAGGAATCTGTGGATGTTCAGAAACATGAACGTCATGTCAATGAGTTGGGCTCTGTGTCCACGCGATTCTGCAGACAGAAGCAGGCAAATCTTTTCCAGCGGTTCACTATTGGCTGCTTCCTGTGAGATTTAGCTCTGTTATTTATTTTTTAAAAGACATTCATATACTGCTTAATCCCTCACACTTCTAAGCTGTGGACAGAAAGACAAATCATGCATGAAACGAACTGAAAAAACTATATCGTACAGTAAACTGAAACACTACCTTAAAATGCCTGATGGAACAAGATCCACAGGCTTCGGTCCACAACACTGAACAGATGGCCTCTAGCAGTTACAAAACATATTTCAAAAAGTAAAGGACCAGGACACCCCTAGATTGTTGAATTCTTATGTATTTAAAGGATACACCAAAAACACACACAATTGATTGACTTGCCTAAGATCCAGGATAAAGTGCCACCTTTCGGAAACCCACCCAGATGTCAATTCCGCCTTTGAAATCCCAGTAATGTCCAGGAAAACCTGGGTGCATGGCAGCATTGCGACACATGCATTTGGGCCATGGGTGCCACAAGCAGAGACAGCCCCAAAGGTCTCAGTTATTGGGATGGGATATAAGGGATCAAGTAGTCTTGAAAAGAAGAATGTAAAAAACCAAGAGCATAAGAACATAAGAAGAACATCTGCTGAGTCAGGTCAATGGTCCATCTAGTTCAGCATCCTCTTCTCACAGTGGCCAACCAGAACCCATAAATGGGATTCAAGCACAAGACCAACTCTCCCCAGCTGTAGTTTCCAGGAACTGGGATCCAGAAGCATTTCTGCCTCCGACTGTGGAAGCAGAGCAGAGCCACCTTGAGTAGTATCCATCAATTGTCCTCTCCTCCTCCATAAATTTGTCTCATCCTCTTTTAAAGCCATCCAGATTCATAGCCATCACTGGGGGAGGGAGTTCCAAAGCTTAATGATGCATAAAATCAACACCATTTGGATCCCTTCCAGTCGGGATTCAGGCCTCACCATGGGACTGAAACTGCCTTGGTCACACTGGTTGATGATCTCCGGCGGGCTAGGGACAAAGGTGAGAGCTGTTTCCTAGTTCCGCTGGATCTCTCAGCGGGTTTGATACCAGCGACCATAACATCCTTCTGGACCGTCTAGAGGGGCTGGGAGCTGGGGGCACTGTTCCTCTCCTTCCTCCTGGGCCATGTTCAGAAAGTGGGGGGGGATGAGTGTTCAGACCCCTGGGCTCTCCCTTGTGGGGGGCCTCAGGGTTCTGTCCTCTCCCCCATGCTTTTTAACATCTACATGCAGCCTCTGGGGCTGAGGTCCAGCATCGAGGGCCTTCTGGCGGTTCCCTCACTGCGAGAAGCCAAGTTACAGGGAACCAGGCAGAGGGCCTTCTTGGTGGTGGCTCCCGCCCTGTGGAACGCCCTCCCTTCAGATGTCAAAGAGAAGAACAGCTACCAGACTTTTAGAAGACATCTGAAGGCAGCCCTCTTTAGGGAAGCTTTTAATGTTTAACAGACCACTGTATTTTAATACTCTGTTGGAAGCTGCCCAGAGTGGCTGGGGATACCCAGCCAGACAGGCGGGGTGTAAATAATAAATTCTATTCTATTCTATTCTATTCTATTCTATTCTATTCTATTCTATTCTATTCTATTCACACCACATCAAATCAACAATAAACTAAAAACAGATTAAAACATACACCCACATCCTGGGTGGCTTTCTCTTGTCAGGAGGAATTTTTGCGGACGGTGAGCTAGGACCGCGATCCAAATCTGCCCCCTTCCTTACCATTTTGCTGTTGAGCTTGCTCATTACAGAGCCGGCCCATAGCTGGTGCCCTTGAAGGCTTCCTCTCTTTGAAAAGGTCTTTGCATACGTTTCACCAGAAAGCTCTCATGGCATAACACAGAGAACTATCTCATTGCTTCTGTGTCATGGAGAAGCATTCTTTGAAAATTATGCAACTACTTTTTCAGAGGAGGAATGTACGAGAGACAACTTCTGCAACTCATTCGGGCACAGTTACGGTTACTGTCACAGTTCTTTTGTTTCCTTTGACTGATTTGCGCAGCTGTATTCTTGAAAATTAATAAAGACACATATATATTTTTTAAAAAATGAAGGACTCAAAAGGATGATGTTGAAAAGTTTTTTGCCCTTTGGAATATAGGGAAGCAGTGCCTAAAAAATCCAGAGAAACCATCCTTAAACCTTCCCATCTGTATATCTATTATTATTTATTTATTTTATTTTTTTAAAAAATGAATACTAACCTTCATCCTAAGATCACAGGGCTGTTCACGACATAAAAATACAAAACGAGAACACAAAATACATAATAAAGCAAAGACAAAGACCAACCAATAACTCTTCTAGGGCGCAAGGCCAGGCTCAAGGGAGCAGAGGTGGACTCTTGGCTCTTTCTCTAGTTATCGATCATTTATTTGGTTTTCAGTTGCTGCCTTCTCCCCTTTCACACCATTACCAGGGACCCTCCCCATATTTTTTATTGTTTTAGGGCAAAATAAAGTCAAGATACATATAGGGACATTAAATAACTCATCCTTTTGCTGATATTGTGCGTAAGCTACGGAGGAATAGAAATTGCTCCCCCTGATAGTTATTGTTGTTTAGTCCTTTAGTCGTGTCTGCCTCTTCGTGACCCCCTGGACCAGAGCACGCCAGGCACTCCTGTCTTCCACTGCTTCCTGCAGTTTGGTCAAACTCATGTTCGTAGCTTCGAGAACACTGTCCAACCATCTCGTCCTCTGTCATCCCCTTCTCCTTGTGCCCTCCATCTTTCCCAGCATCAGGGTCTTTTCCAGGGAGTCTTCTCTTCTCCTGAGGTGGCCAAAGTCTTGGAGCCTCAGCTTCAGGATCTGTCCTTCCAATGAACACTCAGGGCTGATTTCCTTCAGAATGGAGAGGTTTGATCTTCTCGCAGTCCATGGGACTCTCAAAAGTCTCCTCCAGCACTAGAATTCAAAAGCACTTACATAACTAGCAAGACCTTTTTCCAGCTCTGTGGAGCACCTTGAACCTGTGGACCTGGAAGCAGGCACTGTGACCCTTGGCACCGTGCTGGTAGCTCACACGTGGAGGGAGATGCCAGCCTTTTCTCTAATGCCCTGCGGCACCACCAAGATGGATGGCCAGAGGACTGTATTTCAGCTGCAAGAAACCTGATAGTATTATCGCTTATTTATGGTCATCAAGGAGAAACAAGGCCCATCTACAAACCCTCACTCAGTGGAGATAATAGTAAGGGCTTCACCTCCACAAATAACATAAATGCAAAAAGGAAACCAGGTGTCACCAAAATCATGCTTCCTGCCTGCACCCCTCACAAGCCACCTACCTTCTTGCAAGGCGCTCAGACAGGGCTGTGTCTCATATATATGTTTATTCGGGTGTAAAAGGATCATTCGGAGTTGGATTTCCTCGGCTATGCAATTATGGGTCCAGCGGCTGTAAGGAGAAAATGAACTAATCCTTTGCAGTTAAGCGTAGTGTTCGTAATAATAGCAATAATCTTTATTATTTCTACCTCAGCCATCTGTCTGGGTTGCCCCTGCCTCTCTGGGCAGCTTCCAACACGTATAAAAACATAAGAAAACATCAAACATTAAAAACCTCCCCACACAGGGCTGTCTTCAGATTTAGAAGATATCTGAAGGCAGCCCTATGTGGGGAGGTTTTAGAAAAGGTTTTAGAAAAGCTGCGTAGCTCTTTATTTCCTTGACATCTGACGGGAGGGTGTTCCACAGGGAGGGTGACACCACCAAGAAGGCCCTGTAACATCACTTCTCGCAGTGAGGGAACCAGCAGAAGACTCTGGGAGGGTCCAGGCTGAATGATGGGGGTGGAGATGCTCCTTCAGGTATACAGGGCCAAGGCCATTTAGGGTTTTAAAAGTCAACACCAACTCTTTGAATTGTGCTCAGAAACATACTGGGAGCCAATGTAGATCCTTTAGGACCAGTGTTATGTGGTCCCAATGCTGTGGATCTTTTTCAGCCCAGCTCCTTCGCACAGAGTTTCCCCTTTGTGAAGCCTTTGCCCAGGCCTCTGACTCTTCAAAGTGGCTTTTCCAAACAGGAGCTGCTTCCCAGGAAGACCTTGGAAAGGTCACCACCGGGGAGGGACAGGACATTCCGCTTTTGCAACCAGGCGTCATCGCCTCCATCATCACACACGCCATGCCAGAGCTTGTAAGCAACCCGTTGACCTTTATCGCAGGACTTCTGACAGTGGCCTCCCCCTTCTTACGTGAATCTGGCTCCAATCCTGACGGGGATCAAAGGCCTCGATAACATGATACGGCCCTTGTCAGCAAACCATTGTGCGCCTCTCTCCCTGTCTCTCTCCTCCTCTGGCACCGAAACTCATGGAGCTTGCAACGTCTCAGCTGGGACAATGGCTGCCTTAATAAGCTCCTTGTCACCTGAGCAGAACCTTGTGGCAGCAGCAGCAGCAAGGCTTGTTTGCCCGGAAGATCAGCTGTTCCTCTGAGCCAGAAAGCGGTTGGGTACAAGCCAACGCTTTTGCATATCAGCCCTGCTGCCCACCAGAAGCAGAACAAGGCCCTGCCGTTTCTGGGATATAGGGACTGGGAAAGAGTAACTCTAAAGGGGAGCCGGAGAAAGGATTGAATGAATAAATGATTGCTCCCCTTTCTATACTACCCTTCCTCCCGTCAGAGTGCAGAGCGACGAACCACAGAGAAATGCAATCTAAAAATTGCATTTCTAAAATAAAAAATTCAAAGCAATGCCGGCTGCTGAAATTCCAGTAAACAGGTGAAACATCTTTTTTTAAAAAAATTTAATCTTATATTTTATTAGAAAATTTTATTTACAAACAAACACATAGACACGAAACAAATTTCATATTACCCTACCAACCTAAATTACAGACATTAAAACACCCTTGTGACTTCCCTCCACCGTCCCTCACCCTCCTAAATATTATATTATAATATTTCACGTTGCAATTTTTATCTAAATTTATAGTTCTTAACTCTTTTAACTATTTTTTTTTTAACCAGCTTTACAAACATTAATCCAAACATATCAGCATGTTAGTTTTTGAGCAGTACTTACTTGGACATATAATCTTCAAACCATTTCCATTGTATTTTTATTTTCTGGTTTGATCAGAGCAGCGCACCTTAATCCTGCAGTTAATCTTGCTGATTCTATAAATTCAATTAGTTTGTTCATCCAGTCATCCTTTGTGGGTATATATTTCCCTTTCCAGTTTTGTGCAAGGAGCAGAATAATAATTTCCCATCTTTACTCATTATACTCAGTAAATATGCCTCTAGTTTTTTCTCTAAAAAAAACTAGAGAAAAAACATGTGAAACATCTATGTATTTATACATATATCCATATTGCAGAGTTGGAAGGGACCATGGGGATCATCTAGTCCAGCCCCTTGCAGTGCAGGAATCTTTTGTGCAACATGAGACTCGAACCCACAACCTTAAGAGTCTCATGTTCTACTGACTGAGCTATCCCAGTATGTGTGTATCTATAACTTCTTTTAAAAAGGGCCTCTTCTCTTAGAACTCAGGATAGTTCAGTCGGAAGAGCATGAGACTCTTAATCTTAGGGTTGTGGGTTCGAAACCCATGTTGCTCAAAAGATTGCTGGGGTTTGGGCTAGATGAGCCTCGAGGGGACCCATTTCAGCTCTACAGTTCTATCATTCCACAGGCCTTCAAACTGTCCCAGGGCAAGAAAAGAACAGCTCCCTAGTTTGTGTTGTTTGCTTGGCAGATGCAAAACTTCGAGCAGGGCACCGACCCACCTGCCCCCAAATTTCTATCTGAGGATGTGTCAGTGATGCACCCAGCCAGGTTCCCAAGGGCTCTGCGATGCCCAAGAGAAGGCCAATGCCAGCCCTTCTGCATGAGGAAAAGGTAAAGGGACCCCTGACCATTAGGTCCAGTCGCGGCCGACTCTGGTGTTGCGGCACTCATCTCGTTTTATTGGTCGAGGGAGCCGGCGTACGGCTTCCGGGTCATGTGGCCAGCATGACTAAGCCACTTCTGGCGAACCAGAGCAGCGCACAGAAACGCCGTTTACCTTCCTGCCGGAGCGGCACCTATTTATCTACTTGCACTTTGACGTACTTTCAAACTGCTAGGTTGACAGGAGCAGGGACTGAGCAACGGGAGCTCACCCCGTCGCAGGGATTCGAACCACCGACCTTCTGATCGGCAAGTCCTAGGCTCTGCGGTTTAACCCACAGCACCACCCGTGTCCCATTTCTGCATGAGGCTGTGTGGCAAAAGGGGAGGAAGCAAAGCGAGAAATCCAAAGGGAAGCAACTGTGTGCCAGGAGGAGAAGGAGGCGGAATTGGCCAACCTGACAATTTGGGTTTCTCTCCATTTCTTGGCTTTCTAAATTCATAAATGTAGGTTGTCTGCCCAAGGGCAGGGATTGCCTTATTACTTATTTTTGTCAGTTGCCCTGAGAGCCTTCTTTGGCTAAGCAAGGAGACAGAAATGCAGTAGAAGAAGAATTTGGATTTGATATCCCACTTTATCACTACCCGAAGGAGTCTCAAAGCGGCTAACATTCTCCTTTCCCTTCCTCCCCCACAACAAACACTCTGTGAGGTGAGTGGGGCTGAGAGACTTCAGAGAAGTGTGACTGGCCCAAGGTCAACCAGCAGCTGCAGGTGGAGGAGCAGGGAATCGAACCCAATTCACCAGATTACGAGTCTGTCGCTCTTAACCACTACACCACACTGGCTCCAAGCAGAGCGACTCCACTAACAGACCTGCCTCTGGAGTTGCCACCTGCTCCTTTTACTGGCCCTGATTTTCCTGGAATGCAGGAGAAAAAGGAGGCGAAGCTGCTCCCTGCCTTGCAGATTCATCTCCCTGCCAGGAAAAGCTTCTGTTTAGTTTCTGCATGGCTGGTTGCTCTCAAAGGTGCAGGAGCAGAGCTCCCTTTAAAAGGTTAAGAGGTGTAACCAGTAAAGCAGATTTATTGAGAGGCATGTTTAGTTTTCACATTTTTGAATGACAATGCAAATGGTGATTTTTTTTAAATTTCAATCTGTTCACTGTACTATAGAGGGTCCCCATCCCTCCCCCCGCCGTTGCCCCTTTCTTCCTTCACTTGTCATTTTTCACTTCACTCGGTTTCTTTTTTCCTGGACAAGCAAGGTTGTTTGACACACCATAAGACGCACCTAGTTTTTAGAGGAGGAAAACAAGAAGAAAAAAAATTCTGAATGAAGCAGTGGATGTATGATTTTTGTGGTTCATGCTGTGGCCACAGACACGTGATCTGACGGTGAGTTTGGGGTAGCCCAATGCAAAAATCCTGAGGATCCATGTGGATCTGTGCTTTGTAACCAAGTTTTTGAACCATTGCGGCCCCAGGCAACAGGGGGTGCGTGATTTTTTTGGTGCAGGCTGTAGCCATGGACATGCTATGTAATCTGATGGTGAATTTGGGATGACCCAATGCAAAGATCCTGAGGATCCACGTGGATCCATGCTTTGTAACCACGTTTTTGCACCATTGCGGCCCCAGGCAACAGTGGCTGAGTGATTTTTTTGGTGCAGGCTGTAGCCATGGACATGCTATGTGATCTGATGGTGAATTTGGGGTGACCCAATGCAAAAATCCTGAGGATTCATGGGCTTTTACCTCCCCCCTCCCAGGCAGCCTTCTTTATCTCTAGTGTCCCTTATCTCTCTTCCGATCCCACCGATCAGCTGCTTCCTTTCAACACTCCCTTCCCTTCTTGTTTGCCTTACTTAGTGTCTTTTCCTTAGCTGGAGCAATTTTTTGCTCCTCCTTTTCTTCTAATTTCTCTCCTCATTGATTTAGTCTCCTCTCCTTGCAAGTTCACTGCCTTTACCTTCCCACTCCCAGGCAGCCTCCTTTATTGCTAGCGTCCCTTATCTCGCTTCCAATCGCTTGCGATCAGCGACTTTGTTTCAACACCCACTTACCTCTTTCAAAAATAAAAGCATGATCTGCTTTTTGCCCCTGGGCAATTCAGCTCCAGGGACCACACATTCGCTCCATAAGATGCACAGACATTTCCCCTTACTTTTTAGGGGGGGAAAAATGTGTCTTATGGAGCAAAAAATACGGTATATTTGGATCAGGGCATTAGCCCATGGAGTGCAGCCTCCTGTTTTCCCAGTGGTCAACCAGATCCCTGTCGGAAACCCACAGACAGGATTTGAACACAAGATAGCTCTCCCCTCCTGTGGTTTCCAGCAACTCTCATTTGGAAGGACTACTGCCTCCAGCTGTTGAGGCAGAGCATAGCCATCCTGGCTAGCAGCTACTGATAATTCCTTTTGCTTAAGGCCACGGTGCATTATGGATCTCCGAGGGCTGTTGTGCAGAAAGCATGAAATCAATGCTTGACCCCATCCTGCATAAGCCCTGGTGCAAACAAGGCCATAATCCCTTAAGTATTGTGGTCAGCGTCTGATGCTAACTCTTGCTTCACCAACGCCTAGCATGGAACACACAATCCTGGCTTTCCCCTAGGTAGGCAGGAATGATTGACTTGGCCCCTCGGGAATTGGCACCCCAGATTAACGTTGAACCAAATACACCTCCTTAGATGTTCAATACACATTGCTCAACGATTTACACAGCTTTTCAGATTTCTAAGAAAATGTTTGCATTGGACATAAATCGCAAACCACTTGCTATTTTACACCCGAGCAAATATCATGAGTTGTCCACAAACAATCCAGTTTTCCTCATTCCTGACACAGATATTAGATATATAAGGACCACACGCCGTGGGTCTGAAGCATCTTCCTCAAACGGCAACAGGTGAGGAGCATCTTGGGACGCCTCAAGCTGAGTAAGGTAAGAGATGAGATGCCAAGGTTTGCTTCTCCCAAAGTAACCGCTGAGTTTGATTTCACAGCTTGGAAAGGATCCTGCGAGCGCTGGTGCTCTCAGGCTGTGATCAGGTCAGTTCCGTTCACATTTGGATGAGAATCTAACCCATTCACACATCTTAAAATGATATGGGAACTGAAACAGAGCTGTCTTTGAGATGGCCACTTCCCCACCTTTTGTGACACAGTGCAAAAATTAGGGAGCAGGGTGCAGAAGGATACCTATATTAGTGAAGAAAAACGTACAAAATGCATTAAGGTAAGGGAAATTGCTTGCAAAAATGTGTCTCTTGGGCAAAATGGCATACCAAAATGTGCATGGAGGAATGCACAATAGAATGCGAAAGAGTTATGAAAACTTCAAAAAATGGTAAAATGATGTAGGAATGTGCCAACTTAAGACTGAAAAAGAAGAAGAGAAAAACCGAGAGACTCCTAAACTGACAGATTTGTCGATCCTTACTCTTACATGGAATATGTCTCGTTTAACTCAATGGGACTCGCTTCTGGGAGACATTTATGGAAGGTGGTCTGTCAAATTCATTTCATGAAGGCTTAATACGTTGATGAATTGTTAACCAAACAGAGTTTGGCTTTTGTGGGGAAAGCTTTTCCGGTGGGGAAAACACTGGATCCAATCATCCTGCTCCAGTCGAGAGGTTGTAACTGAGCAGCAGAATACCTGTGGCTGCTTTGCATGCAGGATTCAACCCTAGGGGTCTCCAGCCATCAGGACTGGGGCAGACCTCGGGGGGTGGGTGAGGATGGAGATGTGCTGTGTGTCAGAATTAGGCATCCCCAGCAAAGATGGCCCAAAGTTCCGGCTCAGCATAAGGCAGGTTTGTACACAACAACAACAGCTAGAAGCTATGATGAATTTGTGTGGGGACAGCCCCCAAGCCAGGGTTTTAAATTCAAATATTCTCAATTATAGAAATAGCTGGTTTCTATAAAATAGCTTAGAAAAATATTACAAGATATAATCGGCTGCACTTAGCAAGTCAATGCATAAAATGGTTTTCTTAAAAATGCACGGACAAATCTTCCTTCCATCCTTCTGACAACCAGTAATATTTTCTCAGGTACCAGATCAAGATGCTAAAGGCTTGGACTGTCCTCCTCCTTTGCGGCCTCCTGCCCTCCACCCAGGCTCTCGCTGACGATGTCCTTTCGATGGCCCGGCTGCATAAGGATGTCCTGGAGAATGGTGAGCTCTGGAACTTTCTGATTTTTCTAAAATATGAAAATTCAGAGAAATGGCCAAGGGAACCACCCAACTCTTGAATGAGCCTTTGCAGAGAAGCAGGAACTGGCAGCCTGCTCTTCTAAACAGGAGTGGGTACAGTGGTCTTGGCGCTTGTGTGCCCAGGTGTGTCTCTGCTACGGGCTTCATCCCCTGATGGCCCAGCACAGCCACTGAGACCCTCAGATCTGCACAGGTGTTTCATAGGATTGCACAGCTGGAAGGTACACCAAGGGCCATCTAGTCCAACCCCCCTGCCATGCAGAAATAAAAAGTGAACAGGATAACGCTTGCACAGCGGATGTGATGTGCGGCTCCCCAGGCTGCCATTCAGGTTTATACAACCTCCATTTCTAAAATTAGGAGAACCGTCTCAAGCCAGACAATTGCATTGTCCCATCCCATCAGTTTATTTATTCAGCAATTAAAATATTTATATACCACTACGCGGGTGGCACTGTGGCTTAAACTACAGAGCCTAGGACTTGCTGATCTGAAGGTCGGCGGTTCGAATCCCCGCGACGGGGTGAGCTCCCATTGCTCGGTCTCTGCTCCTGCCAACCTAGCAGTTCGAAAGCATGTCAAAGTGCAAGTAGATAAATAGTTACAGCTCTGGCGGGAAGGTAAGCAGCGTTTCCGTGCGCTGCTCTGGTTCCCCAGAAGTGGCTTAGTCATGCTGGCCACATGACCCAGAAGCTGTACGCCGGCTCCCTCGGCCAATAAAGCGAGATGAGCGCCGCAACCCCAGAGTCGGCCACAACTGGACCTAATGGTCAGGGGTCCCTTTACCTTTACCTTTATTCAGTAAAAAAATATCAGGGTGTTTTACAACACCAGTGCATAAAACCATACAAATATTAAAATCAGAAATTGGCTCCCTATTGTCAGTTCCTGATACAGTGGTACCTCGGGTTAAGTACTTAATTCGTCCCGGAGGTCCGTTCTTAACCTGAAGCTGTTCTTAACCTGAAGCACCACTTTAGCTAATGGGGCCTCCTGCTGCTGCCACACCGCCGCGGCACGATTTCTGTTCTCATCCTGAAGGAAAGTTCTTAACCTGAGGTACTATTTCTGGGTTAGCAGCATCTGTAACCTGAAGCGTCTGTAACCCGAGGTACCACTGTATGTGAATGGTAATTGCAATATGAAAGGAGATTCTGAGTCAACATCTGGAAGAACTTTCTGATGGTAAGAGCTGTTAGACAGTGGAACAGGCTCCCTTGGGAGGTGGTGGACTCTGTCTTGTTGGAGGTTTTAAGCAGAGGCTGGGTAGCCATGGGTCAGGGATTTGTTCGCTACGACTCCTGCATTGCAGAGGGCTGACGTAGAAGTCCGCTTGAGGGTCTCTTGCAACTCTATGAAATGTCCTTGCCTGGACTCATACAATCGAAGGATCCAGGCAGTTTATTGCCTGGGACGTGGAAAGAGGCAGGCTTAATAAACCAGGTTCAGTCCACCCAACCTCTGGTGGAAAAGCATGCTAATGAGATAGTTGTTTGTTTTGTGTCCTTGTATAGAGTTGATGAAGACAATGTCAACGCTGACTTTTATTTCCTTGACTTCTGTCCCCTGTGCTCAATGCTGTCTCTTCCTTCCAGGCATCTCAGATACGCTGGCCAAAGGCAACCTGCTCCAGGGACTCTTGGGGCAAGTGCTTGGTGGAGGGATCCTTGGAGGCCAAGGAGGTCCTCTCGGCTTGGTAGGAGGCTTGGCTGGAGGTGCCCTTGGAGGCCAAGGAGGAGGTCCTCTCAGCTTGGTCGGAGGCTTGGCTGGAGGTGCCCTTGGAGGCCAAGGAGGAGGTCCTCTCGGCTTGGTCGGAGGCTTGGCTGGAGGTGCCCTTGGAGGCCAAGGAGGAGGTCCTCTCGGCTTGGTCGGAGGTTTGGCTGGAGGTGCCCTTGGAGGCCAAGGAGGAGGTCCTCTTGGCTTGGTCGGAGGCTTGGCTGGAGGAGTTCTTGGAGGCCAAGGTGGAGGACCTCTTGGGATTGTCGGTGGTGCCCTGGGAGGCAAAGGAGGTCTCCTCGGTGGTGTCCTTGGACGTGAAGGTCTCCTTGGGTGAGTTATCTCTTTTACTGAGAATAACACAGGGGGTAGAACTCAACGTTTCCCCATGGCAAGATGTAGATGTTGCTTTGTGGATTTAGCTTCTGCTCCTGACTGCCTCTCCTTCACCCTCCAGCTTGAAGTTGGTGGACGTCGTCCTTCCCAAGGTCTCACTGAAATTCTTGAAAGGTGTTGGGGTCGGACTGAACATCTATACCAAAGTTGCTCTCAAGGGAGATACGTGAGTTGACTTCCATGGGACGTAGCAAGTGGGGAGAGCGATGGCTCAGTGGCTGAGCACCTGCTATGTAGGCAGAAGAATCCAAGTTCATTCTCTAGCAGCATCTCCAGGTTGGGCTGAGAAACCCTGGAGAGCCACTGCCAGTCAGTGTAGGCAAAGCTGAGCTAGATGGACCAATGGCCATGACTCTGCATAAGGCAGCCTTCCATGTTCCTGTTGAGAAGTCCCAAGCGTACGAGGATTTTAATTTCATCAGGAATTTCCCAGGTGTTCTCCTATCCTAGCCAGTTCAAGATAGAGTCTTTGATGATAATGATGATGATAAAAAAAAAAACCTTAAACAGCATTGAAGTATCCTGAAGATTAATTTGGGACACAATCTCCTGCTTCAAATACATGGTTGGGTTGCTTGGGTTGGGTTGCTTGGGTTGGGGGATAGGTTTCCATGTACAGGTGGCGATCCTTCACTCAAAGCAGCTCCCTCATTCACTTCTATGGAACAAGCCAATGTAGCTGCTCGTTCACGGATTGGGTTCCCATCACTGAATGTGGATCACCATATCTACGAGCGATTCCATGAGCACATCTATGCACACACATATCTCTGGATCCAACTTCAATTCTACTTAAGTGCCCATGTGCACAGGGACATAGACTCATAGACGTGTGGTATCAGGAGGGATGCACAGGGTCATCTAGTCCTGCCCCCTGCAATGTAGGAATCACAAGAGGTCGCTTCTTGATTTCCACAAAGGGAGAAACCTTTTCCACGCGAAAAGTAAAATCTGTAGAGAGTAGCATCTGTGCAGTACTCGCAGATAGTGTGCAAGAGGGATCTGCAACACAATATTGTAGTTCCAGCCAGCCAGCCATGCCCTTTCCAGGATACTCCATCCCCCTTCCCTCAGTTCCCCAACCCTCCCCCCAGCTGTCAGTCATCATTCTATGGGCACTGAGCACAGTCATTCCTCATCATTGGGCTGCTGGGGGGGGGGGTCTCACCCAGCTTCAATTTATATTTCTGTCTCTAAACCATTTGTGTACTTGGGTTCACCAAGCATTCATGGCTGGTGCCATTTTGGGTACTTAAAAACCAATACTCGGGAGAACTGAGACCGCAGTTACACAGTGTAATGGGAGATAACTTCCATTATCCATCTTTGTCAAAATAATAGATTTCAAAACATGCTGGGGAAAACAAAACCACACCCAGGATAGGAGTCGTAGGACCTGCAGGGCATTTTTGATATTTGTGCCCCAAGCAATGCCTGACAAAGAAGCCATTGCAATCTGAGTACCTGCAGAATACATTTTGAAACTGGACCTGGTTCACTGATTGATCTCATCTCTACTTCTTCTCTGTCTTCCAGGCTTTTGGGTGGGCTGCTGAATCTTCTGGTGGAAGTGAACATCACAGCAAACGCACGTCTGGTCCAGGACAAGTCAGGCACTCCCATCCTAGTTGTGGAAAACTGCAAGACCAACCTGGGTAACATTCAGATCCTGTCTGGGTGAGTGACCAGAGGTCCTGAGGGACACAGCCACTGTGGCTACTAGCTACTGAAACACCTTAAAGACTCACGGTCCCCAATTATTTTCTCCCTTAGGTTCCTTCCACTCAACTTGGACAGGGTCTTGACTAATCTCCTGAGCAATGTCCTCCCTGGAGTGGTGAGTCTTCCAAGAATTTGCCAGCTCAGTTGTCAATCACTTTCTTTGCATCATAGTTTTGCTGAATTTAGGAGAGACATTGCTATTCAGAGTAGACTGCACAGGATGAGATGGAGCAACAGACATAGTTAAGGCAGCTGCAAATACTGATACAAGGCAAAAGGATACCCTAGGAATTTTGATTATTATTTATTGCAATTATGCCCCACCTTCTTCTGCAAGAAGCTCAAGGTGGTACATAGGGTTCTCCTCTTCTTCGTTTAATCCCAGCAACCCTGTGAGGGAGGCTAGGCTGAGAGGCAGTGACTGGCCCAAGGTTGTACCCAGTGAGCTTCATGGTTGAGCAGGAATTCGAACCCTGGTCTCAGGTCCTAGTCCGACTCTCTAACCACTACACCACACTGGCTCTCACTGGCTCCACACTTGAAGTGGAGAATGCCAGTATGGGGAAGCTTTGGCTCTCCGGCTGTTCCTGAACCACAACTCCCATCATCCTTGACCATTGCCCATACTTCTAGGACTGATGGGAGTTGTAGTTCAGTAGAAGCTGAAGGACCAAAGGTTCCCTACCTCTGAGTTAGAGTTTTACCCTTCTGGCAATCAGGATGACCAATAGCTGCTGCAAGTAAAAGATGACTCTTCACCCCTTGTTGTCTGCCATTGCATCTCTGGGATGCCACCAGAATAAGCAGATGAGGATTTCTTTCTTGCAAGCAGCTGGCAGGGAGATTTATTTTTCAGATAACACAACAAAGGATGTGGGGACCATTCAGTTCTGTGGCTTCACTCCTGCTCCTTTCCCTTTGTTGCAGCTGTGTCCAGTTGTAGACCTTGTGCTGAATATTGTGAACACCCTTCTTGGCACCGTCAACAGTAAGTTTTCCATGACCTCCACCTTCCCCATCTCCTTTGGATCGTCAACTAGAGTCTATAACATTGCACAACTTGCTGTCTCCCCACTTTGAAGTGTCAGAGCTCCCCCGCCCCAGGAACAAACGGCAACTGGGGTTTTCTGCAATTTGGGTTTGCTCTGATTCAGCGCTATAAAGCAGGTTTTGGCAGCGCAAGTGCCATGGCAAAAAACAAAAACAAAACAAAAGCTTGGACGCAGAGCTTTAAAGCGAGGACCTGTGCTTAGAAATGAGGCACAAAACAAGACAGGATGATGATCCCTTAATGTACAGGGTTGTTGCATTGTTGGCTGAGACATTGTGTGAGAAAGGGTTTGAGCCGTCTAAAAGCACAAATGAAATGCTTAGCTATGTGTTGTGTAAAGTCCCACCTCGTTTTGTTGTTGTTTAGTCATTTAGTCGTGTCCGACTCTTTGTGACACCCTGGACCAGAGCACGCCAGGCACTCCTGTCTTCCACTGCCTCCCGCAGTTTGGTCAGACTCATGTTTGTAGCTTCAAAGACACTATCCAACCATCTCGTCCTCTGTCGTCCCCTTCTCCTTGTGCCCTCCATCTTTCCCAACATCAGGGTCTTTTCCAGGGAGTCTTCTCTTCTCGTGAGGTGGCCAAAGCCTCAGCTTCACGATCTGCCACCTCGTTTTACATGCCCTGAATTTTCCGACGTTCAAGTTGCGGTGTTATGAGAGGGAGAAAAACATTTCTCTGTCAGCTTTCTCTAGTCTCTTTTATCCTGTTGCCTCTTACCCATTTTTTCTCCAAACTGAACAGGCTGCAAGCTGTCTCCTCCCCCTCTCTCCCTCGACACCACCAGTTCACCACCGATTCAAAACTGCTTTTTTGTCTAGTTTGTGACGTTCAGTACACAGAGTATGTCTCATGAACCCTGGATATTATTGCTGGAGGAAAGGCATGGGACATTGCAAGGAGGTGCCCCAACGACAGCTTACATCTGCCTTCTTTCTCTCTGCTTCCTTTTTATTTGCCAAATACACAAAGCTTCACAGCTTGTCTTTCATTGTACAAAGTCTAGTACCTTGCTTCATTTAAAGATTTTCAGAGACTTTGAGACTAAAGATTTCATTTTGTACTTGTTATGGTTTGAAGGAATTCTACAAAGATTGTCTATTGCTTATGTACATGGTCATTGTGTTGCCTAGACATTGCTGACGTTCTCTTTGCAACACAGGGTTTTTTTGGGTTACTTACTCCTTTCTCCTTTTTATTTCCTGCACAGGCGTCTGCCCATTCGGTACGCTGGGAAAACTACATTACACCCTGGCTGGCCTGCCGTGGTTCAGCGATGAACAACAAATCGTGCTGAATCTGAATGTAAGGCACCTTGATTGATTGATTGATTGATTGATTGATTGCATTTATATCCCACCTCTTCCTCCAAGCAGCTCAAGGTGGCCTACATGCTTCTCCTCCTCCCCATTTGAGTCTCAGAACAACAACCCTGTGAGGTAGGCTAGGCTGAGAGAGAGAGAAGCAGAGAATAACAACAGCTAGCTATCAACCCATGTAGGAGCTCAGAGAACTTAATATAGCCCCAAGGAAAGCCTTCACATTAAGCCATTGCCCATTTCGGTGTCAATTAAACAATTCCAGGCATAGGCAAACTTGGCCCCCCAGATCTTCTGGGACTACAACTCCCATCATCCCTGACCAATGGTCCTCTTAGCTAGGGATGATGGGAGTTGTAGTCCCAAAACATCTGGAGGGCCGAGCATCATTCATTGCATACTGATATGATGCTTTGCAGGGTTAAAGAAAGAGAAAAATTGTGTAAAAAGTATAAAGATAGAAAGAGCAAAAATTTTGAGCTCTTAGAAAAAAGGAAGAAAGTCAATATGTGTATATGTATGTCACGATTAGATTAGAAGGATGATACGGTTTTATTTGTAGATGTGTTTTTTGTTTTTTGTGTGTTCTTTTTTCTGTTTTGTTTTGTTTTCTTGTTTGTACTGTTTTATTTTGGATTCAATGTTTGTAATTTTTGTTGTAATTTTGCACTGAAAATAAATTATACATTATTTTTTTTAAAAAACCAACATCTGGAGGGCCGAGTTTGCCTATGCCTGAATTATACTTAACAGACGTCCAGTTCTGTGGGCCCCCAAATGTCTCTGAACCTCTGATTATTATTTTTTAATGTTTCTTCCAGGTCTTAGTGCTTGATAATGAAGGCAACTCCATCAAGCTTCCCCCAAGCAAGCTGCCCTCTCTTCCTCCAGCTGGGGACCACACTTCCCAGTTGCTTCTCTCTGGCGACCTCATTTCCTCCTTGCTGCAGCTGGTGGTGAAGAACGGGCAGCTCAACGTAGACATCACTGACCAAGCGGTGAGTCACCTGGCCCAGAAATGATTATTATTATTATTATTATTATTATTATTATTATTATTATTATTTATACCCCGCCCATCTGGCTGGGCTTCCCCAACCACTCTGGGCGGCTTCCAACAAAATATTAAAATACAGCAATGCATCAAACATTAAAAGCTTCCCTAAACAGGGCTGCCTTCAGATGTCTTCTAAAAGTCTGGTAGCTGTTCTTCTCTTTGACATCTGGTGGGAGGGCGCCACCACCAAGAAGGCCCTGTTATGTACTGAGTTGAATAGGATCCAAAAGGCAGCAGTCTGATTGGTCCTAGAAGGTTTGATCTTCTTGCAGTCCATGGGACTCTCCAGAGTCTCCCCCAGCACCATAATTCAAAAGCATCAATTCTTCGGCAATCAGCCTTCTTTATGGTCCAGCTCTCACTTCCGTACTTCACTACTGGGAAAACCAGAGCTTTAACTAGACGGACCTATGTTGGCAAGGTGATGTCTCTGCTTTTTAAGATGCTGTCTAGGTTTGTCATCGTTTTTCTCCCAAGAAGCAGACGTCTTTTAATTTCGTGACACAAACATATATACCCATTAATTCTCAGGCTCAGTTTTGCACCTGTAAATTGGGAACAACCCCTCTCCCCGTCTTTCTTTGTTTTGAGAGGATGAACATGAAGGAAATCACCACGTCAGGCTGAAGGGGGAAAGATTAGGGTGGCATTTAGAAGACATTCCTCTTTTAAAATTCTTTGCATTTGTCTTGCTTTCCCCCAGCTCCGTGGAGCCGTCCCACTGACAACGTCTGCACTTCAATCTGTGCTACCTCAGGTAAGGAAACCCTACTGGGCATCTCACTTTTTGGGTGTGTGTGTCAAGTGATTTGCCCCTGTGCCCTGAGTGCGAATCATTCTCCCTGTCCCATTTTTTACAGCTGTCCCGGCTGCTGCCAACAAGCCTGCCCCTGGTGGTCAAGATCCGGATCAGCGACCTTCCGGGAGTGTCTTTGCAAAACGGGAAGCTCACGGTGACCCTCGCTGCTGCCGTTGACGTTTTCGCCCTTGCAGACTCTGGCCCTGAGCTTCTTTTCGGGTTGAATGCTGTAAGTAACGGGATGGGGTGTATGGCGCATGGCTTGGAACTCAAACCCCAGCCTGACCTGGGTATCTAGCCGATGCAGTTGAAAATTCGTAACATCAGAACAGCTCTGCTGGATCAGGCCAGTGACCCGTCTGGTCCAGCATCCTGTTCTCACAGTGGCTGACCAGATGCCTGCGGGAAACCTGCAAGCAGGATTCGAACACAAGACCCCTCTCCCTTTCTGTGGTTTCCAGCAACTGATATTCAGAAGCATTGTGGAAGCAAAGATGGTAGCCATCAATAGCACTCTTGGCTCAATATTTCTTTTCAAAGAACCTTTGCTTGGGTGTCAGTAATCCCATCCCCACCCCCCCAAAAAATTGTCTCTATGTTGGGATTTATTTATTTTTTAAAATGACAATTAGGTGTCCTTGAAAGCCACCAGGATTCCTCTTTCTAGGTGTGGCAGTTCCTTTTAGCCGAAAGGAAGGAGGGCACGCAATGCCATGTGTGCTCTGACAAAGAGCCCTTCCCTGACCTCAGTGGAGCATAGAAGTTGGGAACAGAACAGAGCAGAATCATAGAATCATAGAAGGGACCCGACTCTAGTAATCTAGTCCAGCCCTCTGCAATGCAGGGATCTCAACCCAAAGCTGGTTTTGCAAAAGCAGAAGGGAAGGGGCCAGTCTCTTACCCAGTGATCTTGCATTTACAGCAAATCGACTTGAGTGGATCTGTCCGCATTTCTGGAGCAAAATTGGCCGTCTCCTTATCTCTTGACAAGTAAGTGGATCTTAATGCTCTAGATCAGGGGTCAGCAAACCTTTTTCAGCAGGGGACCAGTCCACTGTCCCTCAGACTTGTGGGGGCCAGTGTGTGTGTGTGTGTGTGTGTGTGTGTGTGTGTGTGTGTGTGTGTATACCTGCCTCATGTTACGTTTGCTTCAGGTTGCGTCCCGCAGTGACCCGGAAGTAACGGAACAGGTTACTTTCAGGTTTCGCCGCTCATGCATATGCAGATGCGCAAAATGATGTCACACACATGTGCAGAAGTGGCAAATTGTGACCCGCGCATGCGCAGACATGCAGACGCGGGTTGCGTTCTTTTCAGGTTGTGAACAGACCTCCAGAACAGATCCCGTTCGCAACCAGAGGCACCACTGTATATATGAACGAATTCCTATGCCCCACAAATAACCCAGAGATGCATTTTAAATAAAAGCACACATTCTACTCATGTTAAAACACGCTGATTCCTGGACCATCCGTGTGCTGGATTTAGAAGGCATTTGGGCCGGATCCAGCCCCTGGGTCTTAGTTTGCCTACCCATGCTCTAGATCCCTAGGTTATGGTGCAGAATAACGAATGGCATTTGGACAGGACTGGAGTTAAGGTGGTGCCGGTGGTTCTTCCACACAGGGACACTGAGCCGAGGGTGGGGTGGGGGCGCCAAAATAGTAGTAGTCGTAGCAAAACCTATATTTATATGGGTACCTACTGAGAAGATCCATTAAAAAGCAACTGTACCAAAAGGAATTGTTGTAAAAATAAGAAATGTTTAGGGGGCTCATCAAATTTTGTCCTTGCTTGGGGCCACATTACCCAAATCCGTCCCTGATTTGGAGAAAGTCTCCCTTTAGACCACTGGTTCCGAAAGTGGGTGATGCTGCCCCCTGGAGGGCAGAGGGATTACCTGGGGGTTGCTAAGAGGTAAGGGGGGCAGGGGGGTGGACCAGAGGTGTAGCCGAGGATTCCCAATTCTACACTGTGTTTGTAGCCCCCTTTCTTCCTGATCTTTTACCGGCCGTGCTCTGGAAGCTCTGCAGACCAGCCTCCCCCAACATGATGTCCTCTACATGTCTTGGACTACAGTTCCCATTAGTCCCAACCAGTTGTAGTCCAAGATGCCTAGGGGCCAGCGGATGGTGGAGGACTTCTCCGTGCCAGATGTGCAGCCTAGCATCCAATGCTTTCGTTTTCTTTCTTTTCACAGCATCAGCCTCAACGTCTCGTCTTCCCAGATCGGCTCCTTTGATGTAAGACTCCCTTCCACCACATACTGGACCCCTTGGAGAAGATTTTGAGGGAGCAGGGCGGGGTGGGGAGAGGAAGTCCTGTCCCATGAGCAGAACTCCCAAGGTCTCTGCAGCTCACCTGGAACTTGAAAGAGAAAGAGGTGGCTGAACTCATCCAGGATTGGGGGTTTCTGGAGGCTGGAGCAGAGGTGGAGATGGCATCTGGGGCAGCCACACAAACCCTTGGGTGCTTGAGCTACAAAGGGTGAAGTCCCATCATAGAATTGTGAAGTTGGAAGGGTCCTTCAGGGTCCTCCAGTCCAAGCCCCTGCAATTCAAGAATCTCAGCCAAAGAATCCCTGGCACATGGCCACCCAGCCTCTGCTTAGGAACCTCCAATGAAGGGGAGCTCATCACCTCCTGATGAAGTCATACCTCGGGTTACAGACGTTTCTGGTTGTGCAATTTCGGGTTGCGCACCGCACCGAACCCAGAAGTACCAGAACGGGTTGCTTCTGGGTTTCGGTGCTTGCGCATGCGCAGAAGCACTAAATCACGTTTTGCACATGTGCAGAAGAACCAAATCGCAACCCGTGCATGCGCAGATGCGGCGCTGCGGGTTGCGAACGTGCTTCTCACACGGATCACGTTTGCAACCCGAGCGTCCACTGTACTGTCAGAAAGTTCTTCCTAATGTTTAGTCGGGAAATATTTGAAATAAGCAACTGAACAGGTCACATCTCCATAGCTGTCAACTTTTCCCTTTTCTTGCGAGGAATCCTATTTGGAATACGGGAATTTCCCTTCAAAAAAAGGCAAATGTTGACAGCTGTGCACATCTCTTTCTCTCACCAACTGATGATGCAGAAGTCTCTCTTTCTTTTGCAGGTTGCCGTCCTCAAAACCTGGATCACGAACCTTCTCAGAATTGGATACCTGCCTGTGATCAACGGTAAAAGAGCCGTATTTGTAGCAATAGGCGTTCGGTTTCAGCATTGCCTTCGGGATGCAAAACCGATTCTGCATGTCTAGCGTTGTTTCTTGGTTTTCTTCCAGGTGCCCTGGAGATAGGAATCCCACTCCCTAACCTCTTCAACCTGAACTTCGCCGCTGGGGATGTCAACATTGTTGATGTAAGATCTCAGCTGCTCATTTCTTGAGAAACCGGGCTTTAACGTGGGCTGAGCACCACCTTGAACAAATCTGTAACATGTTCCACACTGCACCTGAGAACCCGCAACTTAGTGGGTTGTATTCAGTGCTAAAGGACCCCTGACCATTAGGTCCAGTCGTGGCCGACTCTGGGGTTGCGGCGCTCATCTCGCTTTATTGGTCTAGGGAGCCGGCGTACAGCTTCTGGGTCATGTGGCCAGCATGACTTAAGCCGCTTCTGGCGAACCAGAGCAGCGCACGGAAACGCCGTTTACCTTCCCGCCAGAGCGGTACCTATTTATCTACTTGCACTTTGACGTGCTTTCGAACTGCTAGGTTGGCAGGAGCAGGGACCGAGCAAGAGGAGCTCACCCCATCGCAGGGATTCGAACTACCAACCTTCTGATCGGCAAGCCCTAGGCTCTGTGGTTTAACTCACAGCACCACCCGCGTCCCTTGGTGCTACTTCTGACTCAAAGTAAACTCCGTTGAGGCTAATGGATGTGAAGTTCATTAATTTCAACGGGGTTTACTCTAACTAGGGCTCAGTTTAAAACGGTCCAGTGATTGACACATGACCTGCATGTCAGGGGAGCAAGAGGGGCAGAGGAAAGCATCCTTTCTACTTCTGGAGAGAGGAGAGTGGGTGGCTTATGATGTAAGGAGCTTCGTATTTCTTTATTTGATGAGGCTGACTGATGTGATAGTAGGAGGAGAAATGTAACAGACAGGAGGCAAAGAAAATCCAAGTGATTTCAGATTCAGGAGCAAAGCATGCTTTTAATTCAATCAGGACAGATCTATCCCTTCCAGTGTTTCTGTTTCTTATTTCTCCAGTCTTAAATCCAGTTCTCCATAGTTCCACAGCAGGTTATCTTAAAATTGATTACTTAATTAATGAATTGTATGTCTTTCACTGTTGCTTTCTCTTAATACTGCCATTTGTAATGGAATTCTGACTAATACACACATATTGGTATGCTATGTTCGAGAACATATGCCTTTTTCGCACACTTTCCTCCAATATATGCAGTTTCTGTTATTTTGCTGGAAAACCGTACCACAAAACTGGGGTATGAGCAAATTTAGCAGGATAGCTAGCCATGTGTTGGGCTCACGTAGTAATTGGATATGTTCCAGTTTCTCATTGAAATGCAGCCAGGTTTCTCCGTAACTGTGATGCTTTTCTTCTCGGCAGAATGCATTGCTGGCGAGTGTGACTCCTAAACTCCTCTAGAGTAGACATATCCACACAGCCGCAGAAATGAGCTCCGAGGCAGAAGTCTCCTCCTCGCTTCTTGCTGTTCCAAGTGACATCTTGGCCCAGGAATCTGACTGCAGAAGAGTCCTCTCTCATCCTCCTTCATCGTCTCATTGAGCTGCAGAGCTGCCTTTAGAATGACCTCAGCTATGTTTCCTCTAGTTCTGCCTTGGCAAGAACTCTGGGCTGCTTGTGTACTGTCTGGGGTGCTTCTTGACTTCCTCACTCAGTAAAAATATGTCACTTTCTCAGCATTTATAGCCTGTCTGTGTTTTTCTTCCACTTTCAATACACTTTGAAGAGCTTTTCATCTCTCCTCCCAGCTACAGTTTTAGCCAAACCATGCCTCCTCACCTGTAGCCCCCTAAAATATTAGTAAAGGGAGACATGGGACCACTGCTATTTCTCCATATTAATTTTATTCCATAAAACTTATATACCACTTGATTACAGAAAAACAACAACACCCTAACAACACTCAAAGTGGTTTACAAAGCAGAGATGCTTCAAAGAGCCCTTTTGCAAAGGGCTTCGACCCCACTCATCAGCAGAAGAGCAAGGATTGAATCCTGCTGGGCGCAGTGGACATAGCTAATTCAGGATGAAACCCTGTCCTCCTGCCCATCAGCTGGCATCACCAGCGATGTGGTGTGGTGTGGTGTAGTGGTTAGAGTATTGGACTATTAGGACCTGGGAAACCATCACAGTACACAGCCATTATGAGTGGTAGCGATTGATGGCTTCCATTTTAAAGCCGTCCAAATTAGTGGCCTTCTCCATTTTCTTCAACCTCAAACTTCCAACATTTACTTTGTTCAGTGAAAGGGCAATTTTGTGAATGCGATGCCAGGGTCTTTAATATTCACTTCTGCTTGCACACCCAATTTGTCCTGGTATAGTGCAGCACTGAGTCAAACAAAGTAGGAATCTTCAAAGGGACAAATTTCCACATGGAATTTCATTGGGCGGCAATACCTGGTCCCTGGAAGAAATGCATCCCAGGGTGCCTTCATCTCCCCTGTGATTTGCTCCATGGTCTTGTTGTGAACAAAAATCTGCCCTTTTCCCTTATGGGGTATCCAAAAGCCCATACAGAGTCCTTACATAGGTTCCCTATTGGTAGGAGAAAATAACAGAGGCCAACCAGAGAATATTGAGAAGCAAAGCAGCTAGTAAGCCTGATATTTATTGATCTGTTGCGACAGGGAGCTCCCCTCACACACAGGAAAGGAGGAGGAACCCAGAACAAAGGTGTGCCTGCCCTTATATAGAAATTTTAAATTCCCTGCCCTGGAGCTCCAGACCACCCCTCCATACATCATACATACATCACAGAAGGGGCGTAACCCAAGACCACCCCCCACAAACATCATACCTACATCACAGAAAAGGTGGTCTACAGCAGAAATCTGAGTGCGTTGTTTATCTTGTTTATCTCGTCTGACAGGTTACCTGTTAATGCTCACTTGATTGGATACCCTGGAGAGCCTGGCCAGTCTTTTGAAATGATAAATACTTAGTTCCTGAGCCAGGTCACAGGCTCACCCTATTCATACACAGACATACCCTTAAGACAGGATTTGTGAAGGAAAAGACAATGGGGAGGCTTTTCCATTTTCCTTTGACCTTGCAGAGAAAACATTTGGTCAATTTGGGAATAAAAAATGGTTTCAGGTCGGTCTTCCTGTGCTGATCTATGTACGTGCTTGGTTGGTACACTTATGAACATTTATTATATATCCAAGACTTTAAAATTCTTATCACAGTCTCCCCCAGTGCATAGCCATTTAGGTCACCTCGGAATTTGCCTCTCTTTGTCCTGACTCCAGTCTATGTGCAGATAACTGAAGTCACCTATTACTAGATCACTTCCTCCCTTGGATGCCTCCTGGATTTCAGGACAAATGAAATACAGTACGTCTTCACACAATGGATAGTTAAACTATGGAACTCACTGCCACAGGAGACAGTGATGGCCACCAAGGCAGATGCCTTTAAAACTGGATTGGACAAATTCACGGAGGAGGAGAGGGCTATTGATGGCTACTAGGCAGAAGGGCTCTGCTGTGCCTCCACAATCAGAGGCAGTGATGCTTCTGAATGCCAGTCGCTGGAAACCACAGGAGGGGAGAGCTGGTCTTGTGCTTGGACCCTGCTTGTGGGTTTCCCATAAGGGGCATCTGGTTGGCCACTTGTGCTGGGCCCAGAGGTAATCTGAGTAGCATGGTCCAGGTCTGGTCCCAAATCCAGGGGTTCCACGAGGAGTCAGTCTGGCAGGGCCAAAGCAGGACACAAGGTGGATAACCGGGCAGGGTCAGGCACAAGATCACAGGCAGGTTCTGGCAAACAGCAATGTTGCTCCCACAAACTGGGGCAGGGCCCAGCAGCCTTTTATCTTTGTTGGGGTAGTGGCTGGTCCTGATCCCCCAGCGACTCACCTCCATAGCTGTCAACCATCCCTTATTTGGTGGGAAACTCCCTTATCCTAGCGCCGTGTCCCGCTGCTGTCCCTTATTGATGATGTCCCTTAAATTTCCCGGGTTTCAAAGGAAGCAGCTCCTCTCCCTCCCTCCCTGCCGGCCAGGGAGGAGGGAGGCTCCAACGGTGTTGCTTGGCTGCGTTGCTCACCCAATAAGAAGTCTAAGAACGACTGGGGGGTGGAGCTTGCATGCCTTGTGCTGATCAAATCGGTCGCATTGCCTGGGGACTCGCCTTTGCTCAGCACTTCCCAGCGGAGAAGTGACGGTGGTTTTCCTTGCTGCATCCCCTTTGCCGGGTTGCTGCGCTGTGGGAACCACCGCTTGAGGCTTCGTTTGGCTGCTGGCTGGGCTTTCTGCCTTTGGCTCGGAGGGGCTCAGAAGTTGAACATACCTGTGCTCTGAAAATCCCTTATTTTGGCTGCTGGTCCCTTATTTTCGAGGCTGCTAGTCCCTTATTTTCAAATCTGTAAGTTGACAGCTATGCTCACCTCCCTGTCTCGCCCGAAGGCAAGCACTCCACCTGCGAGTACTCAGGTCTCTCCTTCTCTCAGACCTCAGTCTCTGCAGCTCGGGAGACGTCGGCGGGTTACTAGACCCAGGGGCCACCTCAGCCTCCCCTGACCCAACCGGTAGTGGAGCAGCTGTAAGTGATGGCCCAGCTGAAGGCAACAAAGTCATCCCCGCATCTGTAGCCAGGGCAGGCTCAGGCCCCTGACTCGGCCAGCTGGTGCTTGTTGCAGGGGAACCTGTGCAGACTGGGACTCTTCAGAATCAGGCCCCAGACTTGGTTCAGGTGATGCCTGAGGCAAAGGATCCGGTGCAGACTGAGACTCCTCTGGTTCCGAGTCTGAGCCCAAGTCCCAGGCCAGTCCCAGTGAGAACAGGGTGCTGGACTAAATGGGCTACTGGTCTCATCCAGTAGGTACTTCTTATGTTCATTCTCCATCTCAGAATCCTCTTAGGCATTTTGGTCAGGAAGATAAAAATATGATAACACAGTGTTAATGGTGATGTGATTATAGCATGTCTTGTCTCGGTGTGCTGTGGGCCACTGGCCCATTTCAATGTGCTTTCTCTCGGAATTAAAGTCAGTATTCACCAGCCTCTCCCACAGATCTTCTTACGTGGAGAAAAGGAGCTGATGAGCTTTGAAAATGCTTTTTGTTTGGGAAGGTAATTCCCGCCCCGTCCCCCACAACCCCTGTTGTGTAACCCTCATTTGATCAGGGAACTAATTGCCGGGTTTTATCTCACCAGGGTATTAACTGTTCATTTCGCCAGGACAAGGATATCATTATGGTCTGGTGGCAGTTTGGAGCTGACGCTAATCTCAGCATCTCTCTGAGAATGGCCTTTGCAGGGACTGGAACCCAAAGCTGTCAAAACAGGCCGTCAGCTTTATCAGCGCTGGGCTACAGACTTGAGATCCTCTCAGGCTAATCTTCAGGAAAAGGACACTCAGGTTCAAGGACAGGAAATCCCTGAAATGGGACACCCAGGGTGGACATCACAACTGGGGGGCGGGGAGGAGATTTTCAGCTCTGAGTCTAGTTGTTTATTTTAGGATCATAGCTGTCAACTTACAGATTTGAAAATAAGGGACCAGCAGCCTTGAAAATAAGGGATCAGCAGCCAAAATAAGGGATCAATGATTACTTTGATAAAATACATATTTTGTTGCGTGCAAATGGCTTTAGATACCTATTAGGTCCATAAATTACCATACAGCATATATTCAACACAAAAAAACAGCAACAATTTGTTGTTGACAAAGGACAGCTGGACATAGAAAGGACCCCATTACCTTCAGTAGCTTATTTAAGGGACATCATCAATAAGGGACAGCAGCGGGACATGGCGCTGGGATAAGGGACTGTCCCGCCAAATAAGGGACGCCTGACAGCTATGATTAGGATTCATCCATATTATTTAATATTTTTCAACAATTGCTCTCTGCTGATTCTATATATCATTTCTCACTCCCCTTATTTCTGAGCAGAAGAGATAGTCATTCAAAGAGTCGGTTGCCTCGTGAGGAGAGCACATTTGAGGCTTAGCAGTCATAAGAACATAAGGAGAACTGGCTGGTGGATCAGGTCCACAGCCAATCTAGTCTAGCATCCTGCTCTCACAGGGGCCAAGCAGATGCCTGCGGGAAACCCTCAAGCAGGATTCGAATACAAGAGCAGCCCTCTCCCCTCCTGTGGCTTCCAGCAGCTGGGATTCAGAAGTATTTCTGAACCATCCTGGCTAATAGCCAGGGATCACATTCATCCAGTGCTTTACCAGCTGCACTGGCTCCCGGTGGAGTACAGGGTCAGGTTTAAGGTGCTGGTTTTGACCTTTGAAGCCCTATGCGGCCTAGAACTCATGTACCTACGGGACCGCCTCTCCTGGTATGCCCCGCGAAGGACCTTACGGTCCACAAATGACAACATTCTGGAGGTCCCAGGTCGCAAGGGGGTTAGATTGGTCTCAACTAGGGCCAGGGCCTTTTCAGCACTGGCCCCTACTTGGTGGAACGCTCTGTCCCAAGAGACTAGGGCCCTGCGAGACTTGACATCTTTCCACAGAGCCTGCAAGACAGAGCTGTTCCTCCTGGCCTTTGGTTTGGATTCGGTCTGACCCTTATGTTTCCCTCCCCTTATGGTCTTGATTTATCAGCTACTTTTAAAAGAAGGCTGCATTTTAAATTGCATTTTAACCTGTATTTTAAATTGGTTTTTTTTCTTTCTTTCCCCTATTATGTTTTTATTGTAATTTTACTGGTGTTAGCCATCCTGAGCCTGGCTCTGGCCAGGGAGGGCAGGTTATAAATAAAAATTATTATTATTATTATTATTATTATTATTATTATTATTAGCCCTCTCCTCCTCCATGAATTTGTCTCATCCCTGTTTAAAGGTTTTTAAAGACTGGTGGCCACCAATTCTGTGGGAATGAGTTCCCTAGTTCAAAAGCTCTTTCTTTTATCAGTCCTGAATTTTCCATCTTTTTTTTTTTTTTTTTTTTTGTAATCACATTCAATGATATTCAGCAAGCAGCTCTCTGGGGAAAGCAAAAACCTTTAACTAGCAAACTATGCGAATAATGGGTCCTTCCATCACTATGTGGTTTGTTATGGAGAGCCAATACAGTCATACCTTGGTTTTCAAACAGCTTAGTTCTCAAACATTTTGGCTCCTGAATGTTGCAAACCCAGAAGTGACTGTTCCAGTTTGGGAAATATTTTTGGAAGCCGAACGTCCAACAGGGCTTCCACGGCTTCCAATTGGCTGTAGGAGCTTCCTGCAGCCAATCAGAAGCTGTGCTTTGGTTTCTGACCATTTTGGAAGTCGAACGGACTTCCGGAAATGATTCTGTTCGACTTCCAAGGTACGACTGTACTCTGAATATAAAGCGGTGTGAGGGCTGGACTAGATGACTCTTGGGTCCCTTCCAACTCTACTTCAATGATTCTATGAGACTTGGGGCACCGGAACTTTCTTCCTAATCTCCATAATCCGCAGTGCCATCAGGGCATAAATTGGGCGCAGAAGTCCAGGTCCCCGCCTGGAGATGAGTAGGAGGCCCCAAACACAGCAGAGTTGACTTACCAAATTCCAAAGTAAGTGAAATAAAACTCCTGACCTTACAAAGACAAGAACAAGACCATTAAGTCCAAAGTCTTAAATTACCCAAATGTGCCACTGTCCACAATGAGATCTATCTAGATAAGCCCTGAAAGGCGATAACTATTTGCCTGCCCTGTTCAAAGCAGAAAGAGATTGCAGAAACGAGAATCTCTTTGGGTTGAGAAACGGTTCCTCCTCCATCGTTCCTGCCAAACACAAAGAAAGACATCCTGGAACCTGGAGGTAGGGCACTTGATCCCTCTTGCTTAACTCCCGTTCCAGATTTGCAAATAATTATTTTTACTGGAATATGGCAAACCGCATACTGAGCCCGTTATCTCCACGTCCCTGGCGCTGGTTTCATGCCCGCCCCGCCACTCGACGCTGGTATAAATGGCCTTTGCCACCTCTGCTTTTTCAGAGCCAGGAGAAGGCAAGAGCAAGGAGGCAATGGGCAGCGCCAAACACTCTCCGTGATCGAGAATTGGCAGAAGCAGGGCTGCTTTCTCTCCTTTAGCCCTTAGTTTCAGAAAGGTGCACTCAGGTAACTCAGATCTGGTCTGCAAGAACACCCTCTGCAGAGTTTAACCAATTTGCCTTTTAATTAATTTATTTTGTAAAAAATAAAAAAAATTATACACCAGTCACGCTGGTTGATGAACTCCGGCGGGCTAGGGACAAAGGTGTTTCCTAGTTCTGCTGGATCTCTCAGTGGCTTTTGAAACCATTGACCATAACATCCTTCTAGACCGTCTAGAGGGGCTGGGAGCTGGGGGAACTGTTATACAGTGGTTCCGCTCCTTCCTCCTGGGCCGTGTTCAGAAAGTGGTGGCGGGGGATGAGTGTTCAAACCCCTGGGCTCTCACTTGTGGGGTGCCTCAGGGTTCTGTCCTCTCCCCCATGCTTTTCAACATCTACATGCAGCCGCTGGGAGAGATCATCAGGAGGTTTGGGCTGGGTGTTCATCAGTATGCGGATGATACCCAGCTCTACCTCTCTTTCAAATCAGAACCAGTGAAGGCGGTGAAGGTCCTGTGTGAGTGCCTGGAGGCGGTTGGAGGATGGATGGCGGCTAACAGATTGAGATTGAATCCTGACAAGACAGAAGTACTGTTTTTGAGGGATAGGAGGTGGGCAGGTGTGGAGGACTCCCTGGTCCTGAATGGGGTAACTGTGCCCCTGAAGGACCAGGTGTGCAGCCTGGGAGTCATTCTGGACTCACAGCTGTCCATGGAGGTGCAGGTCAATTCTGTATCCAGGACAGCAGCCTACCAGCTCCACCTGGTACGCAGGCTGAGACCCTCCCTGCCCGTGGACTGTCTCGCCAGAGTGGTGCATGCTCTGGTTATCTCTCGCTTGGACTACTGCAACGCGCTCTACGTGGGGCTACCTTTGAAGGTGACTTCGAAACTGCAATTAATCCAGAATAAGGCAGCTAGACTGGTGACTGAGGGTGGCCGTCAAGACCACATAACACCGGTCTTGAAAGACCTACATTGGCTCCCAGTACGTTTCCGAGCACAATTCAAAGTGTAGGTGCTGACCTTTAAAGCCCTAAATGGCCTCAGCCCAGTATACCTGAAGGAGCGTCTCCACCCCCATAATTCAGCCCGGACACTGAGGTCCACCGCCGAGGGCCTTCTGGTGGTTCCCTCATTGCGAGAATCCAAGTCACAGGGAACCAGGCAGAGGGCCTTCTCGGTGGTGGCACCCGCCCTGTGGAATGCCCTCCCAACAGATGTCAAAGAGAAAAACAACTACCAGACTTTTAGAAGACATCTGAAGGCAGCCCTGTTCAGGGAGGTTTTAAATGTGTGACATTTTAATGTATTTTTAATATTTGTTGGAAGCCGCCCAGAGTGGCTGGGGAGACCCAGCCAGATGGGTGGGATACAAATAATAAATTATTATTATTATTATTATTATTAGTAGTAGTAGTAGTAGTAGTAGTAGTAGTAGTAAACAACGAAAACCCTCAAAGTGGTTGCAAGAAAAGTAAAACAATAACATTAGCGATAAGAATAAAATTATCTCAGCAGGTGTGGCGGCTTCAGCCAAGATGTTAGCCATCTGGTGCATTGCCATCTTCAGCTGCCTGCTGATGCGATCAGAGAGTCAGCTGCTTCCAACAGATGCTGTCATCCGGGTCAATAAGGGCGTATTACATAACGGTAAGTCTATCCATGCTAGGATTGGAATGGACCTCACAGACCAAGGTCCAATAGTTAATCTCCTACCTTAAGAAATTCAGGGTGTGCAAATATCCTAAGAAAAGTGTTGACCTTACTAACGTTTCCGAAATTCCTTGGCTGCATTACCTGAGCCGGAATTGCCAGTATTTAGTGTAAGGTTTCACTTTGGGTGAGTTTTGCGGTCACTCTAAGGAGCACCACCTGGGTTGACTTCCAGGCTGCCGTGAAGCCACGTGGCAGATTCAGAGCATACAGGAGCCTGCAAAACGACGAACCTCAAAGGGTTCAGACAAGAGTGAGCAAAGGCCTAGAGACAGCGTTGGCTGAATGTGGGCCAAAAACTGAATGCAGACAAGACAGAGGTGTTCTGTGTTTTTGTTTGTTTATAAAAATATTTATATGCTGCTATACAGTCATACCTCGGATTGAATGTGCTTCAGGTTGAGCGCTTTTGGGTTGCGCTCCGTGGCAACCCGGAAGTAACAGAGCGCGTTACTTCCGGGTTTTGCCGCTCGCGCAGACGCTCAAAATGACGTCACGCGGATGCGCGGAAGCGGCAAAACTCGACCCGCGCACGCGCAGGTCACGTCTTACGTTCTATTCAGGATGCGAACGGGGCTCCGGAACGGATCCTGTTCACATCCCGAGGTACCACTGTATTGCAGAAATGTATAGAAGAGGTTTTAAACAGTAAAAAGAGGACAAAACCATACAATAAAAGCACAAGAAGTTAAAAACAGCAAAGTTAAGAAAACAAAAACCAGTAATCCACTCTTAATTGCCTGCCTGGGCCTGGCGGAACAGAAAAGTTGTCTGCAGGCAATTAAAAGGTGGCACAGAAGGCACCTGCTGAATCCCTAGTGGCAGAGAGTTCCACAGCCCTGGGCCGATGACGCTAAAAGCTCGGTTTCTCATTGTTGTCAAATGAGCCTCACTAGGGATGCTCCTGCTGGTGATCTCAGTGGTCAAGTCGGGATATAAGTTGCTAGTTCTCAAGCATGGGCTCCAAAACTGCATATCCAGAAGCTCTGTTAGGATGCTTCCAAGGGAACGGGGGCAACTGGCAGGCCCCTAGGTGGCTCCAGCCCAGTGGCTGGTAGCCAGAAGATCTCCGATCCTTGGATGTAACTGCGATTTGAGCTTCAGAAGCCTTCAGAAGCTGAGCACGCAAACCAGCAGAGTAAAAAAACTCTTCGCAACAGAAGGGCAGATAGAGGCGGTGTATAGCATATTTACAAGCAGCTTATTTCAGGACAAAGAAAACATGTCTTCTCCCCTTCGTGTCCAAGCAAAAGGGCATAAGCAAAAGCTATACACGAAACGGAAGTTCCCAGCAAGCTGTGCTGGACTGTAAACAGGCATGTGACATACAACAATTCCACACGTCTGTTAAGGTGGAATGGAATATCGTAACAAGCTCCCCTGCCCCCCCCGCCCCCAAGTCAAGGGAAGCAGAGCCCACCCCATCTCTGCTGAATTATAATGTGCTTCTCTCTTCCTTAGCATGCCATGCAAGCCACTATTTTGAATAATGCTGTTTTTGTAGGGCAGGGGGCCCTGGAGCCGGGTTTATGGAACCGGGGTGGGGTGAGTTTGGGAGCCCCTAATCTAACCCATTGAGCTCTGCCCTTTGCAACCCAGCCAGCATGTGCCATTTGTGGAAAAGCTTCCCTTGAGACACAGCAGAGAACCTCCGGCTCCACCGTTCTGCCTGCGCTGACCTCTTTTTCTGACTTGCTTTCACAGCCGTCTCCAGCTCAATGGCGCAGAGCAACGCCCTCCAAGGAGCCATGAGAGAACTTCCGGTCGGAGGCGGCGGCGGCGGGGACGGTGGCTTGCTGGGTGGCGTCCTTGGTGGCGGCGGTGGAGGGGGTCTCCTGGGAGGTGTAACTGGGGGCTTACTTGGAGGTGGTGGCGGTGGCGGCCTTCTGGGAGGCGTCCTTGGTGGTGGCGGTGGTGGAGGTCTCCTCGGTGGGGTCACCGGAGGCTTGCTTGGTGGCGGAGGAGGTGGCGGTGACCCTGTGGGGATGCAAGCTGCCTATGCTGCCCCTCCGGTTCCTGGGGGCAATGGGGGCGCTGGTAGTGGTCCGGGTGCTAGTGGGCTGCTAGCTCCGGGAGGCCTGCTGGGTAGCGGAGGTCTGCTTGGCACTGCAGGGATTCTGGGCGGCGGTGGCGGGCTCCTGGGCAACGGGGGCCTCCTGGGCAACGGAGGGCTTCTTGGAGGCGGAGGCGTGCTCGGCATTCTGGGAGAAGGAGGCTTACTCAGCACCGTCCAGGGACTCACAGGGTAAGCAGGAGAGTCGTAATCCTCGTAACAATTAATCGGCGGCTTATAAAGGGTGGCCACGCGGGAGCAGGGCCTTTTCTGCAGCGGCTCCCTGGTTGTGGAATGCTCTTCTCAGGCAGAAACCTCCCTTAACTATCTGTGGCCTTTTAGGAGTGGGTCGGATGTTTGCAGTATATTGTCCCCCTGGTTTTAGTGTATCTGTGGCCGGATCTACACTCATGGTTTTTAACGCTAAGAAAACATTAAGGAATGGTTGCGATAACCATATAGCCACATGGCGTTCTGCTCTTCAACGTTATTAAAATGTGACACCAGGCACTGCAGAGCAACCAGAAACCAGGGAGGCAGAGGGGAGAAAGCAAAAGAGAATGTTTCCTGTTTTGACGTTTTTAGAACGATATTCCTAATACCGTTCTCATAACGTTTAAAAGGTGAGTGTAGATCCAGCCTATGCGGCGGGTTTGTTGGTTTGTTTTTGTTTGTTTGTAGCTTTGCGTTGCCTTGGGCAATAATAATAATAATAATAATAATAATAATAATAATACAGTATGTGAGTCTGATCTCCAGTCCAAATGTGTCCACATTCCATTTTTTTAGAGAGTGGTTCCCACGGGTCATAAGAGAGTGCTTTGTCTGGATGACCTCACTGCCTGCTTCTTCCTTGTAGGCTACGAATTGTGGAGCTGACTCTTCCCAGGATCAACCTGAGACTCTTGCCTGGAATTGGAGTCCACTTGGATTTATATACCAGGGTAGCGCTCAACGGTAAGAGGTAAGCAGAGCAACTTGACCCCTGCAACTCAAGGCACATGTTCCTGGCAGCTTCCTAGCTCTGGTTGAGGTTCATAATGATGATGATGATGATGATGATGATGATGATGATGATGATGATAATAATAATAATAATAATAATATTTATTATTTGTACCCCGCCCATCTGGCTGGGTCTCCCCAGCCACTCTGGGTGGCTTCCAACAAAGATTAAAAATACATTAAAATCTCACACATTGAAAACTTCCCTGAGCAGGGCTGCCTTCAGATGTCTTCTAAATGTTAGGTAGTTGTTTATCTCTTTGACATCTGGTGGGAGGGTGTTCCACAGGGCGGGGGCCACCACCGAGAAGGCCCTCCGTCTTGTTCTCTGTGGCTTTGATTCTCGCAGTGAGGGGACTGCCAGAAGGCCCTCAGCGCTGGACCTCAGTGTCCGGGCAGAACGATGGGGGTGGAGACACTAATTCTTCTAACCATTACTGCAGAGGATTTTGTTTGCCGAAAGGCTCCCTAGTTTCTTAACCATATGGTTCAGGAAGGAGGAGACGCACCACACCAGCTGCTCTTTAGGCTGGCCAGAGGTTTACACTGGGCTACTTGCACTCCTCCAGCCTCCAGCAGTGGTGTTGGTTTTCATTCTGGACTCGCTTTCAGGAGCTAGGAGGAAGAATGACTCTGAATATAGCAGTTTGGGGGGAGCAACTGTGGGAGTGGGTACTTTCAGGAAGACCTGGCAGTGGGCTTCCTGAATGCATCTGTTGTTGGCCAATGAGGGAGACAGGATTCTGTTCTAGATATATACTTATGGCCTGATCCAGCATCTGGGCTCTTCTTCTGTTCTTCTGTTAGCTGAAGTGCAGAAAAGGGTCAATTTACACTCCACACAATGAGCTTTAGGTATTTACTAGTAGACTTGTATCCAGTGTTGCTTGGAAATTATAAGAAAAAACAAACAAACCTCAATGGTTAAAATCAGTGCAATTTTGAAAGGTTTGATCTGCCATCTTGATTCAAGCTGGCACTCATTTGTATTCAAGCACAGAAGAAAACCTGCGCCTTGATCTGAGGAACCACCATGATAAATTCGGTTATGATATCTTACAAAGTGTCTGAATGCACAACAAACAGGTTTCCGCAATATATAGTAGGTTAGTTTAGAAACCCCCGAAGCAATTCACAAATCAAATTGTCAAACACGTAACAGAATGTAACATAAAGATCATCTTCAACCTTGAAACAGCAAGTTGGAACAATTCCATATAGACTGTTCTGCAAACCCAGTTTTCCTCAGCCTAATTGGCAATAACCTCAAAGGCTGAGTGAAAAATATGTCCTCAATAGCCACAATATGTCCACAATATTTGTGGTGACTGATGGATCTCCAGAGGCAGAGAGTTTCGCTATGAGGGGAATGCAACAGAAAAGGCCTTTGACCGGCTCGCTGGTCCTTGGGCTTCACCTAGTGGTGGCATCCCAAGCAGACCCCCCTCCAATTAAAAAGCTTCAACTGGCTCATTCATCTTACAGATGTGGGAAGTGCAACCTCCTCCCAACAACTTAAAAGCAGCCTTCCCTGACCTAGTGCCCTCCAGATGTTTTGAACCACAGCTGCTTCAGTCAGCATGGCTGTATGATGATGGGGATGGTGGGAGATGTCATCCAAAACCTTTGGAGGACCCCAGGATGGGGAAGGCTATTAAAAGCATCATACAAAGAAGCTTCACCAGACTCTCTTTTGTTCCATTGCAGCCTCCTTGGGTTCCTTGACATTGCAGTGGAGGTGAACCTCACGGCCATTGTCCGCCTGACCATGGATGGCACAGGCTACCCCAAGCTGGTGATCGACCATTGTGACACCCTTCTTGGAGGCATTAAAGTCAGGCTCCTTAGAGGGTGAGCTGCACCTGACATCTTATGGGGTTAGGGATGGAGCGACTCCCCTTATTTATTCCAGGGATGAGATTGGTGGGCCAGATCCTGATTTCCCCTGATGTCCCCTGGGTGGGTGTTATGTACTGAGTTGAAGAGGATCCAAAATGCAGCAGTCTGATTGGTCCTGGAACAATAGGAATCAGAATGCAGCAGTCTGATTGGTCCTGGAACAATAGGATTCAGAATGCAGCAGTCTGATTGGTCCTAGAACAATAGGATCCAGAATGCAGCAGTCTGATTGGTCCTAGAACAATAGGACCCTGAATGCAGCAGTCTGATTGGCCCTAGAACAATAGGATTCAGAATGCAGCAGTCTGATTGGTCCTAGAACAATAGGATCCAAAATGCAGCAGTCTGATTGGTCCTGGAACAATAGGAATCAGAATGCAGCAGTCTGATTGGTCCTGGAACAATAGGATCCAGAATGCAGCAGTCTGATTGGTCCTGGAGCAATAGGATTTAGAATGTAACAGTCTGATTGGTCCTACAACAATAGCATCCAAAATGCAGCAGTCTGATTGGTCCACAGGAGCCACCCAATCCACCTCCAGGTGGAAGGGAATCCACAACCTGATTGCCCTACAGGAGAATCCCTGAATTAGCCAATCACGTGGGGCCCCTTGTGTAAATAATGTATATAAAGCAGACATTTTGGGGGAACTTCCATTCTTCCTCACCACTATGAGCTGAATAAAGAGCATGAAATCCACACTCGACTCTGAGTATATTTCGGTCACTTTGACACAGTAGCAGATGAAGCACTCCCCTTTGCAGACTGGCTTTAAACTCAAGCTGGTTTGCAAAGGAAAAAGTTCCCTTTGCCCATGCTTAGGGGTATTCGAGAATTTCGGTAACACTCTTGCAGTTTTCATGTCCATCTGTGTTCAGGACTGAAAATCAATCAAGCAAATTCGTTGGTTTTCATTCACATCTTGCTTGTTTTTAAGACTGCAGACAATACTTAATTAATTACTTTTTTTTTTACACTGTTTGGGTGGTTTTTTGGTGGATAATTTTTTCCTTTCTCTCCCCCCCCCCCAGCCTACTCCCTATTGTAGATAATTTATTGGCACGTGTCCTTAACAAGCTCCTTCCAGAACTGGTAAGTGATCAGCCAGGGCAGGTATCATCCAATGAGCAATGGGATCTGGCTCAGGAAATGCATTAGGATAGAAATATACTTGTAGAAATTCAATGTAGTTCCTGGCTTGGGAACCAAACTCTGTCCTTGTGAGATAAGTCTTTGATGTCCGGAGAAATGAGATGAATAAAGAGAATTGTAAGATGCACGTATTAAATTTTGGAAAATGCATAAATAAAAACAATTAAAAAGAGATAGTCTTTGACGAAACTTAAAAGGAGGAAGAAAAAAAATAACTGTGAGCACAATTGCTTTGCATGTATTACCATTTGATTCCTGACATTTTGCCACAAATGTCTCATTAGAACATTGAATTTTTCAGCTGTGTCCAGTCCTAGACATTACCCTGGGCCTAGTGAACGATCAGCTGGGACTTGTGAACTGTAAGTGTCTCTTGTGCTTCCTTCTGTCTTCCCATTCTTTCATATGGATGATCTCACTGCATCTTCCCATACCCTCCAACATTTCTCCAACGAAAATAGGGACGTCCCATTCCCATTAATGCTATTTTTACTATTTATACCCCACACATCTGACTGGGTTGCCCCAGCCCCTCTGGGCAGCTTCCAACATATATAAAGACACAATGAAACATTAAACATTAAAAACAACAAACCCACTTCCCTGTACAGGATTGCCTTCAGACGGCTCAGAAGTCGAATAACTCATACCCTCCAACATTTCTCCAATGAAAATAGGGACGTCCTATGGAAAAGCGGGACATTCTGGGATCAAATCAGAAACTGGGACGGCTTCTCTAAATAAGAGACGTCCCTGGAAAATAGGGGCGCTTGGAGGGTCTGCCTTCCATCCCCAAAAGAGACTCAGTGCTGTTCTCCAAAGTGACTGACCAAACATTTTCCTTCCCTGCTCACGGGATGATGATGATAATATTTGAGGGCTGAACTGCAACCGAGCTATCTATTTTGAGTAAGGCATTCCCAGAATTCCTTGAGTTTTTCTGGAGGGAGAGAATTTCCTTGGTCTGAATTCTAGAGCCACGCAACTGATGGCGCCGGATCCTGCACTGAAGCAGCATTTTTTTTTTTTGTGGGGATTCGGGCTTTGGCCAAGCCAGGTGGAGAAACAGCACTGTGCAGGATTAAACCATCCTGACTGTAGTGTAATAATAATAATAAATTTTTATTTATACCCCGCCCTTCCCGTTTCAAAAAAAACCACGCTCAGGGCAGCTAACAACAAATTTAAAACACTTACCGTATTTTTCGCCCTATAGGACGCACCGTCCCATAAGGCGCACCTAGTTTTTTTGGGGGGAAATAAAGGGAAAAAAATTATTTCCTCCCCAGGCGTGGGGCTGGGGCGGGGGAGGCCTGAGCTTCCACCGACCCCAGCCACCAAACAGGCAGCTCTCTGCAAGCCGTGGGAGCCCAGCGCTGGCTCCCGCTGCTTGCGGAGAGGTCCGCGAAGCCTGGACGCGCTGAGCTCAGCGAGGGCAGACTTCAGCATGCAGGCAACTCTCACCATATCGGGGCCAGTGCTGAAAAGGCCCTGGCCCTAGTTGAGACCAATCTAACCACCTTGCGGCTTGGGACCTCCAAAGTGTTGTCATTTGTGGACCTTAAGGTCCTCCACGGGGCATACCAGGAGAGGCGGTCCCGTAGGTACGTGGGTCCTAGGCCGCATAGGGCTGTATAGGACAACACCATTATTCCAAGAGGCTGTGTTCCAAGCCTCTCTCCGTAAATATTGAATAGAAAGCAGATGGTCAGAACTTTTCCTCGTCTTATCCTTTCCTGGCAACCTGCTGTGGGGTTGTGTTCTCGGCCACCTGCAGCCCACCACCTTCCCAGGGGTGTCTATTCCACTGTCAAACGGCTCTTGCCATCAGAAAGTTCTTCCTAATGTTAAGTCAGAATACCCTGATTATGAGAAGCCTGGGGAGCTATTGACAATCCAAAGCATGAGAAATCCTAAATTCTTCCTCCTTCCCTTTCTCTTTCCTCCCAGCTCTGGTCCCTCTGGGCATATTGGGAAGTGTCCAGTACACTGTCTCCAGCCTTCCGCTCGTGACGGGACATTTCCTGGAAATTGATTTGAATGTAAGTCCAAGTTTGCTGAGATGGATCTTGATGGTGGGGTGGCCCCTGCGTGGATTGGCTTGGACTCCGCAAAGTCACCTGCTTTGCTTGGCTGTGGGTCTTGGCCAATTTCCGCCATGGGAGTGGCCTTTGAATCTGGCTCTCCTTGCTCTGCTTTTATTGAACTCACTGGAGAGGATGACAATGGGAGAGGGATGAGTCCTTTGTCCTATTAGTTTCCTCTGTCACTGTTTGCAAAGCACAGTCATACCTCATGTTACGTTTGCTTCAGGTTGAGCATTTTCAGGTTGCATCCCACAGTGACCCGGAAGTAACGGAACGGGTTACTTCCTGGTTTTGCTGCTCGCGCATGCGCAGACGCGCAAAATGATGTCGCGTGCATGCGCAGAAGCGGCAAATCGCAACCCGCGCATGCGCAAATGCAGGTTTCGTTCTGTTCAGGTTGTGAACAGGCCTCCAGAATGGATCCCGTTCGCAACCAGAGGTACCACTGTATCAGGTTATGGATAGGAACACCAGGGAACATGGATGCCTTGGGTGTCATGAGCCAAAGACTAAGGCAGAGAGTCTCAAACTTTCAGTCTTGCTAAATGAAAGCCACAACCCTGTCTCAGCTCTCATGAATCCCAGGGTATGTTTCAGAGCCTTGATCCTGGAGAAGCACAGAACATGGATGGTGGCTTAAGGGCAAGGTGCGGGCACCAGGTCCTTCTTCCTCAGAGTCTCAGATAAAATTTTGCAGATGTTGTTTCAAGTGTCAGAAAAGATTTGCAGATGATGCCCAGCTATACTGGATTATGAAAACTCAGACTGTGAAGAGCATCAAAAGGTTCTCTCCAAACAGGGCAAAAAAGGCAGAGGCATGAAAATTGGGTCTTATTTGGGGAAGGAGAAATCACAGCTCCTTGCTGATGTATGGGAGGGACTCGTGGACCAAGGGCCAGTTTGTCCAGGGGTCCATCTGCACCTCCACTTAATTCATTTTATGCCCTACTTCTTCCCTCATTATTTTGCAAGAACAAAAGACATTCCTACTGCCAGGATGGCATTTTGATTTCCCATCTTTTCGCTAACTGGTAGTAAAGCGAAAAGCGATCTTAAGAATCTGCTGGTGAGGTCACACTGGTGGACACTTCCTCCGCTATCTCTGGTTGAGTTCCACCTCCCTTCTGCCTCCACCTCCTTTGTAGGACTCTAGTCCTCATTGTCGCTTCTGCGAGCGACCCTGTTCATTTCTGGTCGGTAGGCGGTTGTGGTGGCAGCTGCTTAGAGCCACAAAGTGTTGTGTTTTGTTCACCTTCCCCAAAGACACGCTATTAGCTCTTTCAGAAAAATCAGATGTGTGTGATATCGATGGCATGCACAAGTTTTCCAGGTGGCTAATAATAATAATAATAATAATAATAATAATAATAATAATAATTTATTTATTTATATCCCGCCCACCCCAGCCGTAGCCAGGCTCGGAGCGGCTAACAACAATAAAAGTAACACAACATTCTAAAATCAGTTCATTTTAAAACCAATTCAAAATCAAATTCATGGCAACCATTGGGCTAGAGTTCTGTGAGGATTACCAAAGGAGGGGGTCAGACTGTGCCTTGGCCAAAGGCCTGGTGGAACAGCTCCATCTTGCAGGCCCTGCGGAAAGATGTCAAGTCCCGCAGGGCCCTAGTCTCTTATGACAGAACGTTCCACCAGATCGGGGCCACGGCCAAAAAGGCCCTGGTTCTGGTTGAGGCCTGTCTGATCTCCCTGTGGCTCGGGACCTCCAAGATGTTTTTGTTTGAAGACCGTAAGGTCCTCTGTGGGACATACCAGGAGAGGCGGTCCCGTAGGTATGAGGGTCCTAGGGTCCTAGGGACCTAGAGGAAGGTCCTAGGGTCCTTGGGAACACCATTCCTTCTTTCGCTTCCAAGTGTGTGTGTGTGAGAGAGAGAAGCTTTGTGTCTCTTTTTCCTTCCTTCCCTTCCTCCAAGGAGAGAGCAAAGCTTTCTTTCTCTCCCCTGAGGATGGAGAGAGGGAAATCTAAGCACAAAGGTGGAAGGGAAGGAAGGAAGTCAATGGGATTCACAGAGTGCGAAGTTCCTCAAGGTTTGGGAACCCGATGCCCTAAACCCATCTGCCTATTTCCCGGTGGAAATCTTCTCTATTCCTGTTTTGCAGCATGCTTTTTTGGGGGGAGAAGTGATAACAAATGGTGCATGTGTTTTGGTGTGTGTGTGTGTGTGTGTGTGTGTGTGTGTGTGTGTGTGTACAGGCACCGATGAAGAAAGTAGGGCCAGGTCCACAAGCAGACAGAGGGGTGGAGGGAAAGAAAACCAAGATAAAGCCATTGAAGCCCTAACTCCAGGTTTCAAAACTTTTGTTATCTGTGCACAAAGCGGTCAGGTATGGACCTGTGGAGGTCAGCAGAGGACAAAACGAAAGCAGAAAACGTGGATGTTCAGGTGCGGTGAGGATGAGCCCTAGGAAAAGGGGTGTGATAAGCAGTTCTTTGCCTTGACTGGGTCAGCCTGAAGTATTAGCACTTCAAGCCACAGATCTCCTTCCAGGCTGGCTCTGGAGAAATTTGTCACACCTCGGCCGGTTGCATTGCCTGAGGACAGAGAATGTCCCAGCCTGGGATGCAGAAGGGGCAGCTGTTTATCTTTTGCCCTTTTTGCAAAGAATAACAGGATAATGTCCCTCTTAAGTAAGAACATAAGGAGAGCTGGCTGCTGGATCAGGCCCATGGCCCATCTAGTCCAGGTTCCTGTTCTCACAGCAGCCAACCAGATGCCCATTATGGGAAACTCATGAGGAGGACCCACGGGCAAGAGCAAATTTCTCCTTTCCTGTGGTGTTCAGAAGCATTGCTGCCTTAAACTGTGGAGGGCAGAACAGAACCATTGTGGTTAGTAGCCAAAGACAGTGCAAGACTTCACTGGCACCCCAATAAATTTAGCAGTTCTGGGCAAAAAGCCTGGGTTGACTGTGGAGATGAGCCAGGCTGGGAAATTTCACATCCAGGCCTTCAGCTGCCAGGATTATTACACTAGTGTTTCCTGCCACCTTCCTTAAAAAGGTAAAGGGACCCCTGTCCATTAGGTCCAGTCGTGGCTGACTCTGGAGTTGCGACGCTCATCTCGCTTTACTGGCTGAGGGAACCGGCATACTGCTTCCGGTTCATGTGGCCAGCATGACTAAGCCACTTCTGGCGAACCAGAGCAGCACACGGAAATGCCATTTACCTTCCCGCCGGAGTGGTACCTATTTATCTACTTGCACTTTGACGTGCTTTTGAACTGCTAGGTTGGCAGGAGCAGGGACCGAGCAACGGGAGCTCACCCCGTTGTGGGGATTCGAACCACTGACCTTCTGATTGGCAAGTTTTAGGCTCTGCGGTTTAACCCACAGTGCCACCCATGTCCCTGCCACCTTCCTTAGATGACCTTGAAAACCTCCTCAGAGCTAGGATTCCATCACCATCACGCATGCAGAAAAATGGGACCGCCTGCCTCACAACCTTGTTCCTTCCCTCTAGACTGTGGTTGGGCAGGTGGCCGGACCCCTCCTCAACTACCCGCTGGGCAAGCCGGAAGCTCCCCCCATGCCGCCAAGGGTGCCCATGCCCCCCATGCCCCCCATGGCCGACACAACCAACTCCCAGCTGGGGCTCTCGGTGAACTTCCTCAGCTCCGTCGTGGCTGTTCTGCAGAAGCAAGAGGCCCTGAACATCGACATCTCGGATGGGATGGTGAGTTGGGAAGCGGATGCTGGGGGGGGGGCATTTCTTGGCACGGGAAGCTGAAGGCACAGGGGGTGAAATATACTGGGAGTCGAGAGTGGATTTCATGCTCTTTATTCAGCTCATAGTGGTGAGGAGGAATGGAAGTTCCCCTAGAATATCTGCTTTATATACATTATTTATACAATGAGCCCCACGTGATTGGCTAATTCCAAGATTGTCCTGCAGGCCAATCAGGTCACGGATTCACTTCCACCTGGAGTTGGATTGGGTGGCTCCTGCAGACCAATCAGACTGCTGCATTCCGGATCCTCTTGTTCTAGGACCAATCAGGCTGCTGCATTCTGAATCCTATTGTTCTAGGACCAATCAGACTGCTCCATCCTATTCAACCCAGTGCATAACGGGGGGCGGGGGGTGGTCAGAAAACTAGACCCTTGTTTTCCAAATTCGCCTGCCTCATCCCAAGTGCCAAATCTTTGCTTTTGGTTATGTAGTTGCAAGGCAAGGCACTCTGCAGTGCGGAAATCCACTTCACTTCTCATTTTAACGTGAAGCTACTTTGTACTGCCCAAAACAGTATGTGAACTGGAGCACACCATTCTTTGAAATTCACCTTTGCTCCTATTTTGGGGAGCACAAAAAGTGCAGCAAGAGTGTGTCTTGTGTACTGGTTAGAGTGTCACACTAGTACCTGGGAGACCAGAATTCTAATCCTCGTTTGGCCATGAAACCCAATTGGTGTAACCTTGAGCCAGTCACTGCCTCTCAGACTAACATCCCTCTCTGGGCAGTTGTGAGAGTTTGGATTTGGATTTGGATTTGATATCCCGCTTTATCACTACCCGAAGGAGTCTCAAAGCGGCTAACATTCTCCTTTCCCTTCCTCCCCCACAACAAACACTCTGTGAGGTGAGTGGGGCTGAGAGACTTCAGAGAAGTGTGACTGGCCCAAGGTCACCCAGCAGCTGCATGTGGAGGAGCAGGGAATCGAACCCGGTTCCCCAGATTACGAGTCCACAGCTCTTAACCTCTACACCACACTGGCTCTTGTGAGGATTACAGGAGGTGGAAGAGAACCATGTATTATGTCTTTAGCTCCTCAGAGAAAAAGGTGGGGTGCAGGTACAAATAATAATAATAATAATAATAATAATAATAATAATAATAATAATAATAATATAGATGCATTCTATTAAGGGGAAGCTGTGCATGGAAAGGTATAGGCTTGTGAACATATCACACTCAAATCCATTGCATTAAATAAAATTGCTTGCAAAAAATGTGTATCTGAAGCAAAACTGCATGCAGAGCTATGTACATATATTAATGGAAATATACACTAAACGCTGGTAAATTTTTGTGCGATCGTTCTTTTAAATGCAAACTCCTGCAGAACTGTGGGGAACTAAACCTGAGTTGGTAAAAATGGAAGCAAAACTATATATGGCAGATTGGTCCATCCCTTGCACTCTTTGTGAGTTCAAAAGCCCTCTCCTCTTTGCAGAATATTGAGGTTTCTCCCTGGCAAATAACTCCAGAGCCTGAGGGTAATTTTGGCAAGCCTGTGTCCCCATTGAGCCCTGTGTGGCTGAGGAATAACTAAATGTAAGAAGAGCTGGCTGCTGAATCAGGCCAACAGCCCGTCTAGTCTAGCATCCTGTTCTCACCAAGCAGATGCCTCTATGGGAACCCACAAGCAGCAGGACTCGAACCCAAGACCCTTCTCCCCTCCTGTGGTTTTCCAGCAACTGGCATTCAGAAGCATCACTGCCTCCAACTGTGGAGGGCAGAGCAGAGACAACTTGGCTAGTATTCATTAATAATAATAATAATAATAATAATAATAATAATAATAATAATAATTTTTATACTCCGCCCTCCCCGGCCAGAGCCTGGCTCAGGGCAGCTAACACCAGTAAAATTACAATAAAAATATAATGGGGGGGAACAATTTAAAATACAGGTTAAAATGCAATTTAAAATGCAGCCTCGTTTTAATAGTAGCCCATAGATCAAGACCATAAGGGGAGGGAAACATAAGGGTCAGACTGAGTCCAAACCAAAGGCCAGGCGGAACAGCTCTGTCTTGCAGGCCCTGCGGAAAGATATCAAGTCCCGCAGGGCCCTGGTCTCTTGTGACAGAGCGTTCCACCACGTCGGGGCCAGTACCGAAAAGGCCCTGGCCCTAGTTGAGACCAATCTCACCACCTTGCGAACTGGGACCTCCAAAATGTTGTCATTTGTGGACCTTAAGGTCCTTCGCGGGGCATACCAGGAGAGGCGGTCCCGTAGGTACGAGGGTCCTAGGCCGCATAGGGCTTGAAAGGTCAAAACCAGCACCTTAAACCTGACCCTGTACTCCACCGGGAGCCAGTGCAGTTGGTAAAGCACTGGATGAATGTGACCCCGCAGCAAGGACCCCGTATGGAGCCTCACCGCGGCATTCTGCACCTGCTGGAGTTTTTGGGTCAGCCTCATGGGCAGCCCCGTGTAGAGCGAGTTACAATAATCAAGCCTGGAGGTGACCGTCGCGTGGATTACAGTGGCCAGATAGCTCTCTCCTCCTTTGTGAATTTGTCCAATCCTCATTGGAAGCTGTCCACCTTAGTCACCACCACTGCCTCCTGTGGCAGGGAGTTCCATAGTTTAACGGTGCGCTGCATGAAAAAGTAAAATAACTAGCAAAGAGCTAGGGAGTCTGTGTTATCTTTTGCCTATTTTCTTTCCCCCTTCTTTCTCCCCAGTTCCCTGAGCTTCCTCCTCTGACGACATCGACTCTCGGGGCCTTGATTCCTTCGGTGAGTCCATGCAGTTGATGCTGTGCTACCTGGATCTGAGCTCTGCTTCAGCTTAGTTTTACCTTCACAAGTGAACTTTTGAATTGAAATATACTCGGAGTCGAGAGTGGATTTCCTGCTCTTTATTCAGCTCATAGTGGTGAGGAGGAATGGAAGTTCCCCCAGAATGTTTGCTTTATATACATTATTTACACAATGGGCCCCACGTGATTGGCTAATTCCAGGATTCTCCTGTAGGCCAATCAGGTTGCGGATTCACTTCCACCTGGAGCTGGATTGGGTGGCTTCTGTGGACCAATCATACTGCTGCATTTTGGATCCTATTCAACTCAGTACATAACATGAATCCAAGCAGCCTCAGGTGGAGAAAGCTGTGAAAAGCGCGCTGCAATAATTCCATTGGCACCCAGTTAAAAACAACAAGATTCTCCATTGCCTGGTTCCTGCATAAAACATAACTAATAACTGCAAGAGCAAAAGGACTGTTTGCCACTAAGATGCCATTGCAAAAATACCTGTACAGGTATCATAAATTCAAAGAAAACCACAAAGCAAACACACCCGTTAGACCTTTAGCCCTACATAAATTTTTTCCCTTCAGTCTCAATATATTTTAAGGGATATTTACATCAGGCTTCCCCAACCCGGTGCCCTCCAGACACAGGTGGGCTATAAAACGCAACAAGCAAGTAATAAAGCGAACATGGTTTGCAGGTCTTCCAGATGTTCCCAGAGCCGCGCTCCCTCCTTCTGAAGGTGTCGGTCCCTGATGTTCCAACAGTGAAGCTGCAGAAAGACAAGGGCCTGATCCACCTCATAGCCAGCGCTGAAATACTGGCGTCGAAGCCAAATGACGCTCATCAATCTCTCTGCACGCTGCAAATTGTGAGTATCAAGAAATGACGGCATCACACCTTCCCACTTTCACTCCCTCCCTCTGGAACAGGCTTTCTTTTTTTTTTTTTTTAAATATTTTTATTGCATTTTACATTGCAAATTTAAATTCATCATCATCATCATTTAGGATTCCCTGAATCATTTGATTCCCCTTCGCCCTTCCATGGTTACCATTTTCAATCTTTTCCCACTGCTTCCCTTATTTTCTCTGTTTTTCTTGAATAATCCAATTTTACCTTAGTTTTTGGTACATTACAAATGGTACTCAAATCCTGCCAAAGTTTTTAGTTCTTCACAGTGTCAATTTTCCCCATTTCTTCTTAAAAGTTCTTCTCTTCCTGGTTTCTGATTTTCCCGGTCAATTTTGCCATTTTGGCAGAGTCCATCATCTTCATCAAGTCATTCGTCTCTGGTTGGGACTTTATCTTCTTCCCATCTCTGGGCCAGTAGTTCTTTCAAATAAAATTTATTAAGTTTTCCAATTTAATAATCCAATAAAAACCACATTAAAACATTCCAAATTGCAATACAAACAAAAAAAGCCAAATAGAAATGCCAAATTTTCTGTTTTTGGGTGACTTCCCATGCTCTGAATTTCACGAAGTGCTGATCATCTGATATCATATTGCGCTGCTGTCGTCGCAGACATGCAGCGACAGTGGTGACGTATTGATGTATGGAGTAGGTTTCCTAGCTAGGGGAGGCTGGATGATTTGGGACCCAGAGGCAGAATAAAGTGCTGTTATGCCTCTTAAGGACACAATAAGTCCCTTACCAGATCAGATCAGGGACGCGGGTGGCGCTGTGGGTTAAACCACAGAGCCTAAGACTTGCCGATCAGAAGGTCGGCGGTTTGAATCCCCACGACGGGGTGAGCTCCCGTTGCTTGGTCCCTGCTCCTGCCAACCTAGCAGTTCAAAAGCACGTCAAAGTGCAAGTAGATAAATAGGTACCGCTCCGGCGGGAAGGTAAACGGCGTTTCCGTGCGCTGCTCTGGTTTTCCAGAAGCGGCTTAGTCCTGCTGGCCACATGACCTGGAACCTTACCGCCGGCTCCCTTGGCCAGTAAAGCGAGATGAGCGCCGCAACCCCAGATACGGCCACGACTGGACCTAATGGGCAGGGGTCCCTTTACCTTTTTAATGATCTGTTGGGAGTTGCCCAAAGTGGCTGGGAAAACCCAGCCAGGTGTGTGGGGAATAAATAAATAAATGATTGTGATGATGATGATGATGATGATGATGATGATGATGGGATGCCTACCAGGTGATGGAAAACACATGGGACGAGGGGATTATATTGGTATTTCGCAACTTTGACCTGTTGCAGGACTTTAGCCAGATCTTAGCAGAGCATACGCAGAGTTCCAGAAAGCAATCAGTTGCAGGCAGGATGGACGAAGCAGGAACAAAACGCTGCTACTACTAACTTGGTTACTTATAGGTGTTTCTTATTTACAGCAGACTTCAAGTTACTATATACAAGAACAGAACAGATACGGATCTTAACTAGCTCTCTCTTAACAAACTCCAAATGTCTCTCACTCTCACAATACTACACTGACCAACAAACTATCCAGTCAGTAAGGTCATAAGTCATCATGCCTGTTGGAGACCTCAACCAATGGTAGAGATGTATCCAAGGTCTCATATCTCCAGGCCGAATAACTCCTCTGCTCAGTCATCAGGAATCAGGAAGGGCTTGGTTAAGAAACGAACCATTTCCCCATTTTTCACCGCAGGACACAACTTTGCTGGCCTCGTTTTCTGTTGAGGACAACAAACTGAAAATCAGCGTTGCTCTTGAGAAGTAAGTGCGGCATTTCTTAACTTACGGGCACTTATATTTTAAGTGCTATATTGGGATTATTTTGTTACACATTTTAATTAGGTATGTTTATATTTCAACATTTGTGGAATTGGTTTTTAGACTTGTAAACTGCTTAGAAGCCTGTTTTGTTTTTAAATGGTTTTTATTAATAAAAATAACACTTGAAGATCTCTCTCCTCATTCCTTCCCTGAATTGTGCTTCCTCCATATCAGAGGGGAGATGGGAAAGGCCTTTTGCATCTGATCTCTATTTCCCTCCCTAGAGCCAACTAAGGTTGTCTAAATCCCCAATGGCTGCTCTCAATTTTCTTCTTTTTCTGCAGGTCACATCTCTCAGTGGCTTCCTCGTCCATTGGGAAATTTGATGTAAGAATATATTATATTATATCTATTTATTTATTCAGAACATTTGTACCCCACTCTTCAGCCAAAAAAGGCTCCCAGAGTGGCTTACGTACAATCAAAACAAGATGGTCCCTACTCAGAGGCTTAAAGTCTAAAAAAGAGAGAAATGAACACGACACACAAGGAGAAAGGAAGGGAAGAGGAAAACTAAAAGCTCAGGCACCAATTTCTAAGCTGTAGTTCCTGATGGGGCTGACCTGTCACTGCCGAGCTGACGAAGAGAACTCTGCTTCCCAGCTCTCCACTTATTATTTTAAAATTCCTAAGCAGTGTGCAAATATACAACATGAATAAATAAAATAGTATCATAAAAATGGAGACACTACATAAAAACAGTATAACCAGTACAGTGGATGCTCGGGTTGCAAACATGATCCGTGCAGGAGCCACGTTCGCAACCCGCTTAGGTGCTTCTGTGCATGTGCAAAGCACAATTTAGCGCTTCTGCGCATGCACGACTGCCGAAACCCAGAAGTAACCCGTTCCGGTACTTCCAGGTTTTGGTGGGTCCGTAACCCAAAAAAACGCAACCTGAAGCGTCTGTAGCCCGAGGTATGACTGTATATATATTATTTTTATTATATATTATTGCCCTTGAGTCTGACCCAGAAACTCCAGCGGGTGCAGAATGCCGCGGCAAGACTCCTTATGGGGTCCTTGCCACAGGATCACATTCACCCGGTGCTATACCAGCTGCACTGGCTCCCGGTGGAGTACAGGGTCAGGTTTAAGGTGCTGGTTTTGACCTTTAAAGCCCTATACAGCCTAGGACCCTTGTACCTACGGAACTGCCTCTCCTGGTATGTCCCACGGAGGACCTTGTGGTCTTCAAATAAAAACATCTTGAAGGCCCCGGGCCACAGGGAGGTTAGGCTGGCCTCAACCAGAGCCAGGGCTTTTTCGGCTGTGGCCCCAATCTGGTGGGACGCTCTGTCACAAGAGACTAAGGCCCTGCGGGACTTGACATCTTTCCGCAGGGCCTGCAAGACAGAGCTGTTCCACCAGGCCTTTGGTCAGGGCACAGCCTGACTCCCTCCTTTGGCAATCTTCACAGAACTCTAGCCTAATGGTTGCCATCAATTTGAGTTGAATTAATTTTAGAATGAAATGATTTTAGAATGTTGTACTATTTTAGGCTTCAGCTGGGGAGGGCGGGATATAAATAAAAATTATTATTATTATTATTATTATTATTATTATTATTATTATTATTAATGTTATTGCTACAGGTTTCTCATGCTCTTTGACAAGAACAATAAACTTATCAACTGAACTGAAATCACTTCTTTTGTTGACGCAGGTCTCCCTCATGGAGGGGCTGGTCAGCAAGATTTTTGAAGTTGCGTTCCTTCCCGCTATGAATGGTAAGGACATTCTACAAAAACCGTCATTTGACATTCCGACAGCTTTCTTTCGCGCTGCATGAAAATTCAGAGCGGAACTAATTGCGCGCCAAGCCATGTGCAGTTCAGACTGTAGTCTTGGCGACGTCTTTTGCTCAGAGAGCTGAAATGAGATGGGAGTGCAGGGATGTCGCAGGTAGCCTTGATTTTGGATCCCTGGATAAAAATTGCTTTGCTGCAGGGATGGAGAAGAGCCACAGCTCAGGGAAATGAAATAAATAGAGAGGTGATTGGTTGCAAAATAAAAATGTTGCGAAAATGTAGGTTGTTTCATAAAAGAAGGTCAGACGTGAAAGGGTCCGACTTAGCAACAGGTGTAATAGCAATCTGGACAGTATTTTGACAGAAAACAGCAAGGATCATTCGTAAATGTGCAAAGGTCTTCCACTCCCAAGTGGAACATTTCTTCCAAGAAATGTTTGGCACTCTTATTCTTTTTTATAAATAGGGTAAGGTTACCAGATGTCCCTGTTTCCTGGGGACAGTCCCCAGATTAACAAATCAGTCCCCATACAAAATCCTATCATTTCTACTGAAGTTGAAAAGTGTCCCCAGATTCATTGAAAAAAATCTGGTAACCTTAAAAAAGGGGGCAGGTGTGAACCAGAAAGAATGCAAAATAGAGAAATCTGTTCTTGGAAGGCCCAGCTCATATTTGCTACAGCTCAGTGCATTTTTGGAGACTCTGGTTTCCTCTTCAGGAGAAATCTGAAACTCCCAATTTCTGCAGAAGCCGCCTGCACAAATCTTGCTGCTCATCTGACACCAGGGGCAGGCAGCTCCATTCCTACAACCTGCTTTAGGGATCCCACAGAATTCAAAAGCTTTAGATCACTGCTGGAAAAGAAGGCTCTCCCATCCCCAAAGGTGCTGACCTATTGGTCTTCCCAAATCTTGTTACGTTTCCCTTTTGTGGGATGTGAAACACAAGAGCAGTCAAGTACAACATTCCTAGAGTGAACATGTTTACACATGGGGAGGAATGTTTGTCCAGCCAGCAAGTAAACTTCCTGTTTCCTTTTGGGCTGGGACAGACTTCCTCTGCATGTGACTAGAGGTGGGCGGGGCCTCACCTGTGCAGGTAATGACAAAAAGCACAGGGCAGGGCAGCCATCTCTCTCTTTTTGACTACATGCATCGAAGAAGCAACATCTGCTTAGCCTAAGATGCCCTCTTGGCCTCCAGCCAGGAGAGGACAAAGGGACTGTCTCCTTATGAGATAGTTTCCAGGTGTATGTTACTTTTCTAAGCTAAGTCTGCCTTCTGGGATCCTATTGTGAACAGAATGATATGTGAGTAAACTCTTCTTATACTTTTATAGAAGACTGTGTTGTGTCTTATCTTTTATGAGGGAATAAGGGGAAAAACCAGAACAGTTATTATAGAGGCTTTAGCGAGCCTGAGCAAACGCATCCGCTGCAAGTTTAAAAAGGGGAATGTTACTCTGCTAAATTGTGACCTTGTTTACACAAGTTGGAAAAGCTATAATCAAACAATATATCCTCTCCTGCATCCATGAACATTCCCACACCTTTGGGATCCCTCGTTCCTTCTCTCCCGGAGGGAATAATCAAATCTGCCTCTTTCTGCAGGTGATATTTTGTGGCAGATATCAGAACAAAACAATATTTATCAAAAAACATCTATACTGCCAACATTGTGGGGAAATACCACGGATGCAAACAGCAGAAAATCAGCAGTAAAATTGCATTTGTGAAGCAAGTACAAAATAAATAAGATGAGACAACCTCATCGCATACAGTTTCTCCTTCGTATTAGAAAACTAATATTTTTCTCCTTTCTGGCTGCAGGTGTGTTAGGTAATGGAGTTCCGCTCCCCAAGTTGCTGAATATAGACTTTGACAATGCTGACATTGATGTCATTGAAGTAAGTGCACCAACTCTGATCATTCCTGGCGGTTTTCTGTCACAAGGCTTAATTGTCACGACAGGCTTAAGCTCATTCCCAAAGAAGCATTTGCCGCCTGAAGACTTTTAAATTGACTTACTAGCAGAAAGTGCCTGGAGTTCTTTGAAAATTCTTAGAAACCAAAAAGTACAGTTTGGAAATCAATGGTTAAAATCAGTGTGGTCCTTTGGCTTGGAGCCAATTTGATTCCCTCCCTCTCTTTCTTTTTTCTTTTCCTTTCTCTTCCTGCGATGAGGCTACATTTTAATATTGTATTTTAATTTTGTTTTTAAGTTGTAATCATTTGACTTGTTTTTATTATTGCTTGTTAGCCACCCTGAGCCCGGCCTTGGCTGGGGAGGGCGGGGTATAAATAAAAATTATTATTATTATTATTATTATTATTATTATTATTATTATTATTATCTTGCTTCAAAATGGCACCCAATCGTATTAAGACATGGAGAAAATCCTGCTCCTTGATCTCAGGAACCGTCACACAAATTTTGGTTATGGTTTCTTAAATTTGGTTAAATTTGGGGTTTGGAAAAGTTCAACCCGCCATCTTGATTCAAAACAGCATCCAGTTGACATCCTTGATGTCAGGAACCGTCATGCAGAATTTGGTCACAATATCTTGAAATATTATTATATCCTGGATTAGGTCGGCCTTTGGTCTGGTCCAGAGTCTGGGCTCTTTTTGTCTTCTTATGGGAAGACGTTTTTGATGTGTGACACTTTAATGTATTTTTAATCTTTGTTGGAAGTCTCCCAGAGTGGCTGGGGAAACCCAGCCAGATGGGCGGGGTACAAATAATAAATTATTATTATTATTATTATATTATTATTATGAGTCCACTAACAAGGATGTTGGACCAGAGCTGAGGGGGTCCCAGAAATGAGAACTGAAGCTCTTGGTTTCACCCTTTTTTGCAGGATCTGCTTGTGTTGTCTGCGTGAGTCGAAGAGGAGACCAGAAGGTACTCAGTGGAGCGCAAGGGCAGTCGGAGAAGAGGCCAGCTAGTTCCAGACCAATTTGCCCCACAACATCGTCTTTCAAACTGTACAATGCATTTGAATCAGGCCAGGCTCCTTCCAGGAAAACACAGACTGGGTTTTGATTACAGGAAGATTCCAGCAAGACCCTGTCACTCACAAGATCGTGGCATTTCCTTCGTTCCCTTCAGCTTTGCCATTTCCCAGAGGGTGCACACACATAAACACACAAACTGCATTTCCTGCATTGTTTTAATAAAACGTTTCTCCTTTCCACTGCATTTGGAGTGACCTTGAGTCTCATTGCAAAAAACAACAACAACCAAGCAAACATCTGGCAGCGATGAAATGAGGGCAAATGGATTGTCACTGGGGAGAATTAGCTGTGGGGTCTCAGAGCGGGTAATCTTCATAAAAGGGGAGGGGGAAGGAAGAGAAGGGAAATAAAAGATCAGGCTGAATTCAAATTAAAGGCCAGGCGGAATAGCTCTGCCTTACAGGCCCAACGGAAGGAGGTTAAATCCTGAAGGGCCCTGGTCTTATGAGACAGAGCATTCCACCAGGTCGGAGCCATCACTGAAAAGGCCCTGTCCCTGGTGGAGGATAGTCTGACTTCCTTGGGGCCCGGGACTCTTAAGCTATTATTATTCATGGACCTTAGGGTCCTCTGCTGGGCAGACCAGGAGAGGCGGTCCTGTAGATATGAGGGCCCTGAGCTAGAGGGACAAATGGTCAGGCATAAAGCATCTTCCCATGTTCCTTTGTCACCACCTCCCTCTCACATCTGGCTCAGGTGCTGGATGCCAGGTAGACAAAGCAGTGAGAAAGGAGGAAGGGGCACCAGCGGGCTCAGCCCCTCGGTGTTCAGAAGCATGCAAGGATGTTTTAGGTCCCTCCTTGCAAGTCCCTGCCTGGATAGGCTGTGAGCTTAGATCATCATCATCATCATCATCATTTTTAATTTGTATACCGTCTTTCTTTCTTACAATACCCAAGGCGGTTTACAAGCTGAAGAAACAAAAAAAGCACATCTTACAACAATCTAATGCAATATGAAAATGTGATAATAAAACATAACTTTAAAATAGGCAACCTGCATCAAAAAGTAACATTCAACAATCATTAGAACAGTATTAAATAATAATAACATATAAAAGTTAAACAGAAATCCACTCAACAGTTACAATAAATAATTTCTAAACTATGAGGGATGCAGGTGGCGCTGTGGGTTAAACCACAGAGCCTAGGGCTTGCTGATCAGAAGGTTGGCGGTTCAAATCCCCGCGACGGGGTGAGCTCCCGCTGCTTGGTCCCTGCTCCTGCCAACCTAGCAGTTCGAAAGCACGTCAAAGTGCAAGTAGATAAATAGGTCCCGCTCCGGTGGGAAGGTAAACGGCGTTTCCGTGCGCTGCTCTGGTTCGCCAGAAGCAGCTTAGTCATGCTGGCCACATGACCCAGAAGCTGTACGCCGGCTCCCTCGGCCAGTAAAGCGAGATGAGCGCCACAACCCCAGAGTCGGCCACAACTGGACCTAATGGTCAGGGGTCCCTTTACCTTTTTACATCAAAAAGTAACATTCAACAATCATTAAAGGTAAAGGGACCCCTGACCATTATGTCCAGTCGTGACCGACTCTGGGGTTGCGGCGCTCATCTTGCTTTATTGGCCGAGGGAGCCGGCGTACAGCATGACTAAGCCACTTCTGGTGAACCAGAGCAGCGCACAGAAACGCCGTTTACCTTCCCACTGGAGTGGTACCTATTTATCTACTTGCACTTTGATGTGCTTTCGAACTGCTAGGTTGGCAGGAGCAGGGACCGAGCAACGGGAGCTCACCCCGTCGTGGGGATTTGAACCACCAACCTTCTGATCGGCAAGTCCTAGGCTCTGTGGTTTAACCCACAGCGCCACCCACGTCAACAATCATTAGAATAGTATTAAATAATAATAACATATAAAAGTTAAACAGAAACCCACTCAACAGTTACAATAAATAATTTCTAAACTATAATCAGTAAAACAACGGCAAGCCACAGTACATAAAATAATACAATACAAATTGAGAAGCAGAGACTACATGGTGGGGCAAGGCAGGTGGAAGGAGGCCTTGTCTGATGGAGTCTCTCCCCTTCCTGCAGCCTTTGTCTACCTTGCGATGGGCTGCGACTCTCACCTCCCCCAACCTGAGCACATCAAGATTGAGTTTGGCTTGGCAGGCTCTGGCACAGGAGGGGGGGAACACGGGGGCAGGAATAGTGGGAACCTGAGTCCTATCTCCTGCCCAAAACCACAAAACAGAGGCTCTCACGTGTGAGTAAGATGGATCTTTATTCAGGCAAGTAATTTCAAAGGCTCAGGGACACCTAGAGAGCACCAGGTTGCAAAGATTGGCTGAGACTGAGTCTGGATTTTTTACTTTTCTTTTGAAGAGGTGGGTATATTTCAGAAATGGGCACCCTGACCCATAGATAATGTTTCAGCTCTTCTCTGTAGCCTTGGGTTCACTTGCATGATGGCCAACCATGAGGACCCTCTCCTTGAGCATCTTATTCCTTGACCAATAGGAGAAAAACAGGTTGAAGAGACGTATCATACAAAACTGGCATTCCCACTGCCAGCCACAAGAGGGCAGTCCCACCCTCTAATAATTCCCTCTGCCATCCTGAGCTGGCTAGTGGTTTAAAAATAAAATAAAAATCTGTGCGTTAAATTTGAGGTTTTTGAAAAATATTCAAATATTTGAAATGATGTTTGTGCCTTCTGGGAACTGTGATAAGAGTGCCATATTTAATAGGTTAAATTAATTTAATTGTCTGCTGGTGCAAAGTTGGGTTATGACTCTATTAAGCGAGGTAGTTTGCTTAAGGTTACAATTAATTCAGGCAAAAGCTTTGACTCTGTTTAAAGGTCTGGTGTGTGGAGGGGGAAGCAAACAGAGGGAAAGTCCAGTGGATCTTATTACAGGAAGCGGTGGACGTGAAAAAGGCAAATTCCATGCTAGGGATCGTCAGGAAATAGACTGAAAATAAAAGTGCCAATAGCATAATGCAGTTGTACAAATTTATGGTCCAACCACATTTGGAGAACTGTGTTCAGTTCTGGTAACCTCACCTCAAGAGGGGTATTGCAGAGTTGGAAAAGGTTCAGATAAGGGCCACTGAAATGGTCAAGGGGTGGAGTGAAACCCCCTATGGAGAAAGGGGGCATCGTTTGGGATTTTTTTAGTTTGGAGAAAATGCGAGTAAAAGGCGACAGGATAGAAGTTTATAAAACTGTACATTTCATGGAGAAAGTGGAAAGAGAAAAGTTTTCCTCTCTCATACCACTAAAACGTGTGGACACCCAGTGAAGTCGAAAGTCAGAAAGTTAAGACAGATAAAGGAAAGTAGTTCTTTGCACAATGCTTCAAACTATGGAACTCACAGCTGCAGGAGCCAAAAATGTTTAGGGAAGCTTTTGATGTTTAATAGGTTATTGTATTTTAGTGTTCTGTTGGAAGCCACCCAGAGTGGCTGTGGAAACCCAGCCAGATGGGCGGGGTATAAATAAATATTATTATTATTATTATTATTATTATTATTATTATTATTATTAGTTGTTGTTGTTGTTGTTGTTGTTGTTGTTGTTGTTGTTGTTGTTTAGTCGTTTAGTCATGTCCGACTCTTCATGACCCCCTGGACCAGAGCACGCCAGGCCCTCCTGTCTTCCACTGCCTCCCGCAGTTTGGTCAAACTCATGCTGGCAGCTTCAAGAACACTGTCCCACCATCTCGTCCCCTGTCGTCCCCTTCTCATTGTGCCCTCCACCTTTTCCAGCATCAACAATCATCATCATCATTATCATCATCATCATCAAATGGCCACCAACCTGGATGGAAGTACTTTTTCACGCAGTGCATAGTTGAACTACGGAACTCACTGCCACAGGAGGGATTGGTGGCCACCAACCTTTAAAACCTTTAAACAGGGATGAGACAGACTCATGGAGGAGGAGAGGGCTATTGATGGCTGCTCGCCAGGATGATTCTCCTCTGTCTCCACAGCTAGAGGCAAAAATACTTCTGAATTCCAGTTTCTGGAAGCCACAGGAAGGGAGCGGGCTTTTGTGCTCAGACCCTGCTTCCAGGTTTCCCATTGAGGCATCTGGCCGCCCACACCATGGATCAGAGAAGCCAATTCTGACTTCTGTTTTGAATTCCAGATGCCCCTTTCTTGGTCTGGTGCTCTGGCGCAAATCCTCTTGTCAGAGTGCTGGACCAAAAGACTCTCACTCTGCAGGTAGCACACTCTCAAGGTAGATAATTTCATAGTGAATACTATCTGCTAAGCAAATCATAGAATCATAGAATCATAGAGTTGGAAGAGACCACAAGTGCCATCGAGTCCAACCCCCTGCCAAGCAGGAAACACCATCAGAGCACTCCTGACATCTGGTTGTCAAGCCTCTGCTTAAAGACCTCCAAAGAAGGAGACTCCACCACACTCCTTGGCAGCAAATTCCACTGTCGAATCAGTCTCTTAAGCTTAAGCCAAGAAATAGTATTCTCTATGAAATTGAATATCAATATACATATCAAGGCTTTGAGATTAGACCACTGAAGAAGCCCGGAAAACTACCGTATTTTTCGCTCCATAAGACACACTTTTCCCCTCCTAAAAAGTAAGGGGGGATGTGTGTGCGTCTTATGGAGGGAATCCAGGCGGGAGGCTCTGCTCAGCGCTCCCTTTAAAGAGCCGCGTGGAGCGTGTGTGTGCAGCTCCTGGGGGCTTTTCCCCAAGGAGGGAGAAGGGCTGCCCTTCCCTCTCCTTGGGAAAAGCCCCCAAGAGCCACACACACACTCCACGCGCTCTTTAAAGGGAGCACGGCTCTTGGGGGAACCTTCATCCCGCTGCTCTGAAGAGGCTTCACGTGGCTATCCCAGAAGCCAGAACAGCAAGAGGCTGTCCCAGAAGCCAGACCCCCCTTGCTGTTCTGGCTTCTGGGATTCAGAATATTTTTTTGTTTGTTTTCCTCCTCCAAGAACTAGGTGCATCTTATGGTCTGGTGCGTCTTATAGAGCGAAAAATACAGTACCTTGGGAGTGTGCTACCTGCAAGCCCCTCTAAAAAGGGCCCCATTGGGGGCGAACAGTGGCCTTACTGGGACTGCCAGGACGAAACTGGTGCAAAACACCAGCACCCTGTCTCTACAACTTCATCAACATCCATCTACAACTTCACTAGCATCTCTCAGTATTGTGAACAACATCGAACTTACCCTTTGTTGGTATCTTCATGTCCTTACCTAAAAAGAGAAAGAAAACAAAAGACTGAGTTAAGCACTTGAAAAATCCATTGAGATCAGACATTATAAGTTCATTGTAGGTTGGGTAGTTCGCAAGCCTCTGTGGCTTTGCATAAGTTTGTGTATTTTTCTCAGAAGATTGATAAAGAATGCATAATCATTTTGGTAATTATCGTGTCTATCTTTAAGGAGTTGGCAGCCAATAGCACCATTATTACTTATTGCAGGTTCCCAGGAATTACACTTCAGATGCAGCATGAAAGCCTTTTTGGCAATCTCAGAGTCGCTCTTCTCTCTCAAGTTGCATCGCTGAGATTAATGGGAAGAAGTAAGATTGCGAATGCCGGGCAAATATTGTTCGTGACGTTCCAAGAAGGCAGAAAGGGCAAATGATCAGGAAATGGCCCTAAATTCAGACTCTCTTCAGTTTTGTCCCTCCAGAAGAAGAAAAAAGACTTTCTAGTCCCTCTGGTACTTGAGAGACCACTTGAGGAAGGTGAAGTTGTGCTTTTAGGTGAGCACAGGATCATGTCTGTTTTATTTGGCTGTACATCATGTTCCCTTTCTCTCTGTCACAGTATCCGAGTGTCTTCCCAGGATTCAGGAAATTCCTGCTTCGGGCTTTTGTTTTTGACTCCACAATCTTTCTCTAGACTAGAACATGGGTCGGCAACCTAAGGCCCGGGGGCCAGATCCGGCCCAATCACCTTCTAAATCTGGCCCAAGGATGGTCCGGGAATCAGTGTGTTTTTACATGAGTAGAATGTGTTGGGTAAGAGAAAAAGGATTAAAGAAAGTGAATTATAAGTAATTGGAATTAGGGGTTGCTGAAAAAGTTTAAAATAGGGATGCAGAAAAGGGAGGTATGGGGAAGTCGTTGAAATAAGGTTTAAGAAAAAGAGGTTATGAAACTATAAGTGTTTATATGTTTGTTTGTCTGTGTATTGTCAGTTGTATTGTGTTTTAATTTATGTTGGAAAATTAATAAAAATTTATATATAAAAAAATTAAAAATACATGAGTAGAATGTGTGCTTTTATTTAAAATGCATCTCTGGGTTATTTATGGGGCATAGGAATTCGTTCATTTTGGTTTTTTCCAAAATATAGTCCGGCCCCCCACAAGGTCTGCAGGACAGTGGACCGGACCCTTGCTGAAAAGGTTTCTGACCCCTGATTTAGAGGTTGCAGCTGATTCCCATCATTCTTTTGTGTTCTGGCGTGGTCCAGAAGCAGAGGGAGGAAGACCCCCTGGGATCACAGGAAACAGGGAGGGGGGGTCTTTGCCTTGACAAAAACACACTGGGAACAATTTTGCCCCTGCTCTAGATCCCAGAAAAGATCACTCACCATCCAATAAGCAGATGCTACTTGCCTTTAAAAATAAAACGACACACTGAATGCAAAGATGTGGTTCCTGTATTGAGCTGTGATTCCTACATTTCAGAGGGCTGGACCAGAGTCTTTTACATGGAGTCTTCTCTTCTCATGAGGTGGCCAAAGTCTTGGAGCCTCAGCTTCAGGATCTGTCCTTCAAGTGAGCACTCAGGGATGATTTCCTTCAGAATGGAGAGGTTGGATCTTCTTGCAGTCCATGGGACTCTCAAGAGTCTCTTCCAGCACCAGAATTCACAAGCATACATTCTTCGGCGATCAGCCTTCTTTATAGTCCAGCTCTCACTTCCATACATTACTACTGGGAAAACCATAGTTTTAGCTATACAGACCTTTATTGGAAAGGTGATGTCTCTGCTTCTTAAGATGCTGTCTAGGTTTGTCATTGCTTTCCTCCCAAGAAGCAGGTGTCTTTTAATTTCATGGCTGCTGTCACCATCTGTAGTGACCATGGAGCCCAAGAAAGTAAAATCTCTCACTGCCTCCATTTCCTCCCCTTCTATTTGCCAGGAGGTGATGGGACCAGTGGCCATGATCTTCGTTTTTTTGATGTTGAGCTTCAGACCATATTTTGCGCTCTCCTCTTTCACCCTCATTAAAAGGTTCTTTAATTCCTCCTCACTTTCTGCCATCAAGGTTGTGTCATCTGCATATCTGAGGTTGTGACTAAACAACAACAACAACAAAGTTATGTAAGATCTCCAGGAAGCAGAAGTCCAGGTGCTGAAGGAGGCATCCCAGAGCGGTTTCAAGTGCCTCCTGTTTGCTTCTGAGTGTCGAAATCCATCCTTTGTGCAGGGCCTTGATACCATCTCCAAATGCTGCCAACCCAGAACCCTCTTTTTCCCCTTATACCAGCCCTGGGCTTGGCTATATAAGGGCTCTTGTGCCAGAGCAGCAGCGGCAGCAGATAAGGCAGCCCCGGAGACCTGTTTGCAAATGTCAAGGCGTCCCAGGTAAGAGACACAAAACTCCTAACGCTTTCGCTGCAGCATTTTCCGCTTCTGCCCCAAGCAAGGCACGGCGGGGTTTGCTTGGCTTGTTCTGTTTCCAAAGAGCAGCTGAGGGGGGGGGGGCAGTTTGCATAGGAATGCCTAAAGGGGATACGTTTTGCCTGTGAAATCGCCTCACCCCAAATGTGCCCACTCAGCCACTTCGATCGACAGAATTGGCACTGCTGCATAACCCCCATTCTGCATTGGTAAGAACTCAATTGTTGAGTGTCTGCACTTTGGAACTCCCTGCCACATGAGGTCAAGAAAAAGCCTTCACGGTACTCTTTGTGGCGCCTGCTAAAAACAGTCTTGTTTAGACAAGCCTGCCCAGCTTTTAGTATTCTAACTTTTTGTAGCTTTTAATAATAAAAATATTTTTTTTATTTATTTTTTAAAGTACTGCTGTATTTTTAAAAATTGTTTTATATTTTTGTAAACTACTTTGAGGTTGTTGTTTTTACAGTCAAATGGTGTACAGGGGTTTGGAAATGTACTTTCAATCTGCTCCTGGAGATCAAATTCACAAAAACAGCAATTGTCCCGAGCAATTGGAGTAATGGCGGAAATGAAATAAAATCAATAGTAGTAAAAAAAAAGAGAGAGATAGTTAGGGGTGATTCCAAGCAGAGGGGAGATGAAAAGGTGATTCTTGACATGATGGTGGGTTTTTTCAAAAAGGAAGGTCAATTTTCAGCGCTTTGACCTGGGAGACCTGGGTTCAAATCCTCCGCTCGGCCATGAAGATCACAGGGTGATTTGGGGGGGGCGAGTCCCTGCCTCTCTCAGCCTAACATACCTCAAAGGGCTGTGGGGGTTAAGTAAGGAAGGGGGGAAACCAGGGGTGTCACTTCAATCCCCTGGGTGGGGGGAAGGTGGGATTCTGCAATGTGGCGTCTCTACGGAAACCAACAAAGGTTCCTTTCATCCCACATAACAAGGAAGTGCCCTTTGGAATGTCTAATATTTTGGAAAGCTCAGTTTGCGTGTGAATGAACACTCCACACCCAAAGGACTCTCTCTCTTTTTTTCTTTCCGCTGGTAAGATTTTTTTATTGAAATTTCCTCACGGTACAATAAAATTGCAACTGCGCAAGATGCAAAACAAAGAAAAGAAACAGGAAAAGAAAAGAAAGGGACAACAGGGATAAAAAGAGGAACGAGAAAAAGAAAGAAAGCAAAAGAAGAGAAACATGAGCAAAAACTTCAAGAGAGGAACTTCCAATTTCCCACCTGCCATTTACATAAAAGAAGGAGATAAGATAATTTAGCACCTTTGGTCAATGTGAGCATCCAGCGACTCCACTTTCTGCTAAACCATCTTTCCTCCAAGTTAAGGTGTCTCAGATTCATTTCCTTTTCTCACAGAAAGTCCGAGATGGGTCCCCTAATTGTTAATATTATTAATAAACCTTAACCACGTTCTTTCTTTTAATTTTACTTCTGTTAATTCCCACCATCATGACTCCAAATGGAATAAATGGAAGAGAAGACTCCCTGGAAAAGACCCTGATGTTGGGAAAGATGGAGGGCACAAGGAGAAGGGGACGACAGAGGACGAGATGGTGGGACAGTGTTCTCGAAGCTACCAGCATGAGTTTGACCAAACTGCGGGAGGCAGTGGAAGACAGGAGGGCCTGGCGTGCTCTGGTCCAGGGGGTCACGAAGAGTCGGACACGACTAAAAGACTAAACAACAAAAATGAGCACAGTAACCTTTCTGGGTCATCTCAGAAGCCTGGCTCCGCAAGGAGACCATGCAGTCACTTGTCCATAGCTATTATGGAGGTAGGTTTGGGGTTTTTTCCTTTTAAGCCCTGCATCTTACAAGCGGCACATTTAATTGAGCGGGAAATAGCAGTCCTTATTTTTATACCGAATAACTTCACATTTTCTCCCCAAAAGGCAGGCTTAAAAGATTTCAAAGGAGCCAATTTTGGTCCATGGCATGTCTGCAAAAGAGATGCCAGCAAACCCCTTTGATTATATCCTGCGCTAAAGGCTGCTGCCCGAATCCTGGCCTTCCTCTCTCTTTCAGTAGTCATGGCAATGAGTCCACACGTGTGCGCTGATCAAAGGCAGGACGCGAGAGACATTCTAGCAAGTCAGAATCTCAGTTAATGATGCCAGGAACTGCTAGGAAGGAGGGTCATCTTCAACAATAATGAAGTTATATGGGACAGACCAAACTCTGCTGTTCGGCAGGGCAGAAATTATTAGGTTTGCCTCGCCTTGTTCTTCAGCTTGTAATTCAGAGAATGAAAGTACAGTCATACCTCAGGTTGAATGCGCTTTGGGTTGAGCGTGTTCGAGTTGCGCTCCGCGGCAACCCAGAAGTAACGGAGAGCGTTACTTCCGGGTTTCGCCATTTGCTCATGCACAGACACTCAAAATGACGTCACACGCATGCGCAGAAGCGGCGAAAGTGACGTGCACGTGCACAGACGTGCCGTCCCTAGTTACGTTTGCTTCTAGATACGAACGGGGCTCCGGAACGGATCCCGTTCATATCTAAAGGTACCACTGTACAATGGCACCTCGGGTTAAGACCTTAATTCGTTCCGGAGGTCCGTTCTTAATCTGAAACTATTCTTAACCTGAAGCACCACTTTAGCTAATGGGGCCTCCTGCCACCACCGCCGCACCTCCACCACTCGATTTCTGTTCTCATCCTGAGGCAAAGTTCTTAACTTTGCTCCATCTGGTACGCAGGCTGAGACCCTCCCTGCCCGTGGACTGCCTCGCCAGAGTGGTGCATGCTCTGGGTATCTCCCACTTGGACTACTGCAATGCGCTCTACGTGGGGCTACCTTTGAACGTGACCCGGAAACTACAACTAATCCAGAACGCGGCAGCCAGACTGGTGACTGGGAGCGGCCGCCGAGACCACATAACACTGGTCTTGAAAGACCTACATTAGTTCCCAGTACGTTTCCGAGCACAATTCAAAGTGTTGGTGCTGACCTTGAAAGCCCTAAACGGCCTCGGTCCAGTAGACCTGAAGGAGCGTCTCCACCCCCATCGTTCTGCCTGGACACTGAGGTCCAGCGCCGAGGGCTTTTTGGCGGTTCCCTCCCTGTGAGAAGCAAAGCTACAGGGAACCAGGCAGAGGGCCTTCTTGGTAGTGGCTCCCGCCCTGTGGAACGCCCTCCCATCAGATGTCAAAGAGAAAAACAACTACCAGACTTTTAGAAGACATCTGAAGGCAGCCCTCTTTAGGGAAGCTTTAAATGTTTAACGGACCACTGTATTTTAATACTTTGTTGGAAGTCGTCCAAAGTGGCTGGGGAAACCCAGCCAGATGGGCGGGGTATAAATAAATTATTATTATTATTATTATTATTATTATTATTATTATTATTATTTCTGGGTTAGCGGAGTCTGTAACCTGAAGCATCTGTAACGTGAAGTGTCTGTAAGCCGAAGTACCACTGTATACCATTGCCGAGGGTCTAGTAAATATGCCAGCACTTTAACATCTCATCCAAAGAAATCTTAGAATCACAAAGTTGGAAGGGACCCCTGAGGGCCATCTAGTCCAACCCCCTCCAATGCATGAATCATAGGTGTCCCTCGAACCACCAACCTTCCAGAGCAGCGTCCATACAATCAAAACACAACACTCTCTACTGCAGGCTTACAATAGAAAAAAGACACACAAGAAAACCCAGAAGCCACACACCTTGAGCAGAAAATGTGGCTGTTTCTATCACATCTGGTTTGTTCCCTTCCCACCTGAGCGCCCCTCCACCTGCTCCAGCTGCCTTGCCCCTCTCTCTTTCGCAGATGCAAGGAGGATGAAGACCTTGACAGTGGTGAAGACGTGGTGCCTGGTCGCCATCTTCTGCAGGTCCTTGGTTCCGTCGCAAAGTCTTGGGCTGGGCGGTCTTCTTGGTTCAAGCTCAGCAAAGACTGAAAAAGGTGAGTTGGACCTCAAACGGGTGACACGAGGGGCAGGTGAAGAGGCAGCACCAGCCCAGCTCCCACACTTTCCATGGGTTACCTGAAAGCAAAGATGAAATTCCTTGGGACACACATTTCTAAGAAACCTCTGCCCTTAGGGTCTTCAATGCCAAAATTATAGCTCAACTGCTCTATGGTATTCCAGTTTGGCTGCCAGGGTTTACCCAGTTGGTAGAATGAGTCCAGTGTGGTGTAGTGGTTAAGAGCGGTAGATTTGTAATCTGGGGAACCGGGTTCGCGTCTCCGCTCCTCCACATGCAGCTGCTGGGTGACCTTGGGCCAGTCACACTTCTTTGAAGTCTCTCAGCCCCACTCCCCTCACAGAGTGTTTGTTGTGGGGGAGGAAGGGAAAGGAGAATGTGAGCCACTTTGAGACTCCTTCGGGTAGTGATAAAGCGGGATATCAAATCCAAACTCTTCTTCTTCTTCTTCTTCTTCCAAGCAGTTTTCCTCTTCAAGATCTTTACTGTCTTACGCTGTGTACCCTATGCAGTCTTGTGTCTAGAGGGAGGTCAACACAAGGTAGAGACTGTCGCCTGGGCGAGATTTCTTCTATGCTGGTAAAGATGGTCTCCTCAGCAAAGTTTTGTTAGACCCCTTTCTTTCCCCAGGGCTACAACAGTTTAACAAGAAGGTACAGCAACTCAGGCTGTCAGTGGAACTTTTGCGATCAATGTCCCTACCATCTGCCAAGGCTATAATAAAAACTAGGTTGTGAGATATTGAGCACCAGGAACTAACAGTAGCAGCAGAGAAAACATGCTCCCCTCTTAACTTTCAACTTTCTTGGGCACATGAAATTAACCACAATTACCTTGAATTTCTGCTTAACCCTCAAGAAAGAAGGGCATTTTCGCTGGCCAGGTTTAATTCAAATCCATCAAATCCCCTTTGGGGAAGGTTCTCAGGCAGGGTGGAAGGAGAAAGTACTTGCCCAGGTGAAGACCACCTGGTGGAAACCCTCACACATATGGTTCTTAATTGTAAACTAAATGCTGATCTCCGTCAGCAATTTCTAGATCAACTCTGCATCCCCAAATGGAAACCAGAGTTGGAGGCCATACATTTTCTATTACTGGGGAATGATCAGGAGCTCGCCAAGTTAGTGGCTAAATATCTCTATTTAGTTTTTTGTCATTGAAATACACTGCAGAGCCTGATCTCCCTGGAGACATAGACATGTGACGATAGACTGCTCTGCCTCCTTTCTTTTAGCAAAGGTTTTGTGCCACTGGTACAGGGACGCGGGTGGCGCTGTGGGTTAAACCACTGAGCCTAGGACTTGCTGATCAGAAGGTCGGTGGTTCGAATCCCTGCGACAGGGTGAGCTCCCATTGCTCGGTCCCTGCTCCTGCCCACCTAGCAGTTTGAAAGCATGCCAGTGCAAGTAGATAAATAGGTACCGCTCCGGCGGGAAAGTAAAGAAGTTCGCCAGAAGTGGCTTAGTCATGCTGGCCACATGACCCGGAAGCTGTACGCCGGCTCCCTCGGCCAGTAAAGGGAGATGAGCGCCGCAGCCCCAGACTGGACCTCATGGTCAGGGGTCCCTTTACCTTTACCTTTATGTAGTTAAACTATGGAACTCACTCCTGCAGGAGGCAGCAACAGTCGCCAACCTGGATGACTTTCAAAGAGGTTTGGCAAAATCGCGGAGGAGAAAAGGGCTGCCATTAATGGCTGCTAGCCACAATGGCTCTACTCTGTCTCCAAAGTTGGAGGCAGTGATGTTTCTGAATCCCAGTTTCTGGAAACCACAGTAGGAGAGAGGGCTCTTGGGCTTGGATCCTGCTTGTAGGATTCCCATTGGGGCAACTGGCCGGTCACTGCAAGAACAGGACCTTGAGCCATTGGTCTGATCCAGCAGGTTCTTCTTGTAAGCCACTTTGATTGTTGTTTAGTCGTTTAGTTGTGTCCGACTCTTCGTGACCCCCTGGACCAGAGCACGCCAGGCACTCCTGTCTTCCACTGCCTCCCACAGTTTGGTCAAACTCATGCTGGTAGCTTCGAGAACACTGTCCAACCATCTCGTCCTCTGTCGTCCCCTTCTTCTTGTGCCCTCCATCTTTCCCAACATCAGGGTCTTTTCCAGGGAGTCTTCTCTTCTCATGAGGTGGACAAAGTCTTGGAGCCTCAGCTTCAGGAACTGTTCTTCCACTTAAATAGCATCTGTATTGACAATATATTTGGCCCAGGAGGTCTATTTTACACAGACATTGCTGGTGAAAAGGGGCTCCTGCGACCATGTCTCCTGGAATGGTTCTCACTATCCCAGAAAGAGCTGGTGATAGGGTGAGGTTTAGGACCTGGGAGACCAGGGTTCAAATCCCCACGCAGCCATGAATTGCTGGGTAGCCTGGCTCCACTCCCTGCCTCTCAGCCCAACCTACCCCACAGGGTTGTTCTGGGGATTGAAGGATAAGCAGGAGAACAATGTAGGCCACCTTGAGCTCCTTGGGAAGAGAAGGTGGGCTATAAATGTAATATATAAATAACGGGGATCTTCTTGGTGCAGGCAGTGATTCTGGCAAAGGTGGTCTCCTTGGTGGTCTTGGAGGCGGCCTGCTCGGTGCTGTCGGAGGAGGAGCAGTAGATGGAGTACTTGGAGCTGTTGGTGGTGGAGGCGACAGCAAAGGCGGCGGCGGCTTGCTTGGAGCTGTTGGTGGTGGAGGAGGAGAAGGTGGAGGTGGCCTGCTCGGCGCTGTTGGAGGTGGCGATGGAGGTGGCCTGCTCGGCGCTGTTGGAGGTGGCGATGGAGGTGGCCTGCTTGGCGCTGTTGCTGGAGGAGATGGCCTGCTCGGTGGTGGAGGAGGCCTTCTTGGCAACACCACCGGAGGTCTACTTGGTGGTGGTGGTGAATCTGGAGGTGGCGGCCTGCTCGGTGGTGCCCTGAGCGGCGATCTCCTTGGCAAAAATGGCCTCCTGGGTGGTGATCTTCTTGGTGGAGAGAACGGCCTTCTTGGTGGAAACCTACTTGGTCTGGGAGGTCTCCTCGGCAGTGGAGGATCCAAGGAGCCGTTCCAATGGTGAGTTGGTGTGGGCAAGGGAGCAGCCGTTGCAGTTGACAGACCACGTCCCCATCCAGAATGAGAGGCTGTAGGTCCATCACCATCCCTAATTCTGGACCTGGTTGCACTACAGGCCAATTCTGCTGTCATTCTCTTCCCTTCTACCACTAAGAAGGGTATTGATAAGCTGGAAGGGGTGCAGAGGAGGGCGACCAAGGTGACCAAGGGTCTGGAAACCAAGTCTTGTGAGGAACGGTTGAGGGAGTTGGGCATGTTTAGCCTAGAAAAGAGGAGACTGAGAAGAGATATGACAGCCAACTTCAAACACCTAAAGGGCTGTCACATGGAAGTGGGAACAAGCTTGTTTTCTCCTGCTCTGGAGGATAGGACATGAACAGTAGATTCGAGTTACAAGAAAGGAGATTCCGACTAAACATTAGGAGGACCATCCTGAGGGTAACAGCCATTTGTCAGTGGGATGGACTCCCTCAGAAGGCTCTCCTTCATTTGAAGTTTTTAGGCAGAGATTGAATGGCCATCTGTCATGGATGCTTTAGTTGAGATTCCTGCATTGCAGGGGGTTGGAATAGATGATCATTGGGATCTCTTCCAACTCTACAATTCTATGATTCTAAGAGCATCTTATTAGGCAAAATCTATCATCTTGTTGGGGTTGAACCACATCAGTGCCACTGGGAGGAGAGAGTGAGATGGATACATGACTTTGCAATGTGTGCCGACCACTCTGGGGTCTCCATGCATCTTCTCCCTTCTGTTATGTTGCTCAATTTGCAGGTTTAATGCTGTGAACCTTGAGGTTATTGGAGGGTCCTGGAAGGTCATCCGTGGAAATGAGCTACAGCTCAACCTACATGCAACCATCACTACTAATTTGCCAGGGTGAGTCATGAGAGCGAGAGCTGCTTCCTTCACATTCAGCTTGTTCTGAAATTAACATGAGCAGGAAAGGGCAAAACTCCAGTAGCAGAAGGCATATTTTGCACCTCTAAGCATCCTTCCCCAACCTTCTCTTTTCCTAGATGTTGCCAGACTACATCTCCCATCAGCCCCGGCATTATATATCTGTGCTGATGGGAGTTATAGTGCAAAAGACAGGGAGAGCACCAGGTCAGTGAAGGCTAGTCCCTAACATCTCCAGTAGAAGGAATTCCAATAAGCCGGAGGGCTAGGAAGGATCTCTGCCTGAGATTTTGCAGAGATGCTTCCATACCAAGTCGAGGTGGCCAAAAAGAATGGGCCGGTGCCTGGTTTCTTCCAAGGTAGCTCCTTCCCACCACAAAAACCTTAAGGATGATTTGTTGACTGTGGTCAATGTCTCTCCTTGTACAGATGCTTCTGAGTTCCTCCAGGTTCTCCTTCACTGTCCCACTCAGCTGCCCCAACCAGCTCTTGTTGTTGTTTAGTCATTTAGTCGTGTCCGACTCTTCATGACCCCCTGGACCAGAGCACATCAGGCACTCCTGTCTTCCACAGCCTCCCGCAGTTTGGTCAAACTCATGCTGGTAGCTTCGAGAACACTGTCCCACCATCTCGTCCTCTGTCGTCCCCTTCTCCTTGTGCCCTCCATCTTTCCCAACATCAGGGTCTTTTCCAGGGAGTCTTCTCTTCTCATGAGGTGGCCAAAGTCTTGGAGCCTCAGCTTCAGGATCTGTCCTTCCAGTGAGCACTCAGGGCTGATTTCCTTCAGAATGGAGAGGTTGGATCTTCTTGCAGTCCATGGGACTCTCAAGAGTCTCCTCCAGCACCACAAGAAGCTCTAGGCAGCCACAAAGCTCTGCAGTTAAACCAATGTCCACCAGAAGGGCTGAGATGCCCTTATGGGACTTCCCCCTTGCTCCTGGACAACCTTCAGGAGGGAGATGCAGAGGAGAGTCAAAGCATGCATGGCTGGTCCTGCCTTATGTGCTGTGGGTGGCCTGCACTGAGTTGCAACACTATATTCTCATCCAGCCTTTCTACAAAGAGACATCCCCAGAGCATGGTGTGCTCCACAATGTCTTAACCTAAGAATATAGGAAGAGCTGGCTGCTGGATCAGGCCACTGGCCCATCTGGTCCACATCCTATCCTCATAGTGGACAACCAGATGTGCCCCCTGGGAATCCTGCAAGGACCTGGGCATAGGGTTCCGCTCCCCTCCTGCAACTGGTTTCCAGCAACTGGTATTCAGAACCATCACTGCCTCCAACCGTGGAGGGAGATTGTAGCCATCCTGGCTAGTAGCCATTCTGGATCTAGGAATCTTGGTGGACCACAAACTTGACATGAGCCAACAGTGTGACGCGGCAGCTAAAAAAGCCAATGCAATTCTGGGCTGCATCAATAGGAGTATAGCATCTAGATCAAGGGTAGTAATAGTGCCACTGTATTCTGCTCTGGTCAGACCTCACCTGGAGTACTGTGTCCAGTTCTGGTCACCACAGTTCAAGAAGGACACTGACAAACTGGAACGTGTCCAGAGGAGGGCAACCAAAATGGTCAAAGGCCTGGAAACGATGCCTTATGAGGAACGGCTAAGGGAGCTGGGCATGTTTAGCCTGGAGAAGAGGAGGTTAAGGGGTGATATGATAGCCATGTTCAAATATATAAAAGGATGTCACATAGAGGAGGGAGAAAGGTTGTTTTCTGCTGCTCCAGAGAAGCGGACACGGAGCAATGGATCCAAACTACAAGAAAGAAGATTCCACCTAAACATTAGGAAGAACTTCCTGACAGTAAGAGCTGTTTGACAGTGGAATTTGCTGCCAAGGAGTGTGGTGGAGTCTCCTTCTTTGGAGGTCTTTAAGCAGAGGCTTGACAACCATATGTCAGGAGTGCTCTGATGGTGTTTCCTGCTTGGCAGGGGGTTGGACTCAATGGCCCTTGTGGTCTCTTCCAACTCTATGATTCTATGATTCTATACATAGCCCTCTCCTCCTCCATGAATTTGTCCAATCCTCTTTCAAAGCCACCCAGGTTTGTGGCCTCTGGTGGGAACGAGTTCAACAGCTTGTCCATGCACTATATGAAGAAGGACTTTCAATTATCTATCCTGAATCTTTCAACATCCAGCTTCATTCAATGCCCATCAGTTTTAGTGCTACGGAATAGAGGTCTTCAAACAATGACCCAGGTGTTTCTCAAAAGCTGGTTGACAAGAGAGGCGGCTTGCCTGCCAATGCGGTTTTTCTTTCGCAACACACAACTGCCAGAGAGCATTGAGCATGTTCTGGGTCGCGCTTCCAGTTTAGTTCGTGCTGAGCACCTCTGCAAGGTCCTACAGCCTCTGACCATTCCCCACATGAGCTGATGACACATCCCAGAACACTCTCTGGCCCCTGCAGGTCCCTTCCCAACACTCAAAGCCCAGCACCACTGTCTGACTTTGTCTCCCAGGGTGCTCAGTTTTCTCAGTGGAACCTCCGTGGTGATGGACATCAGCCCTCACCTGGCGTTAACCCAAGACAAACCGGGAGATCTCAAGCTGGTCCTTAAGAACTGCCAGGATATGGTCGCTGGCTTCAGCATCAAGCTGCCAAGCAGGTGGGCATTAAAGGTTTTGGGGGCTTATCTGGGTGGTTTCCTTATCATTTTGGGAAGTGTAAATAAATCAAAATTTTATCTCCCAATTTCTCCTCTATCCTTACCTGTTCTGACTTCACCTCATTACCTCTGCCTCTCTGAGAATCACTGCGGTGTTTGAAAAGGTGGCATCTCTCATTCCATTAGCGCAAGTATTTCTGCTTCCACAGTAGAACTCCCCATTGTGTACACCCTGCCTCTTCCCCAGATCTTCTCCAAAGGGTTGGATGAACCCCCAGATCAGATTTAGGGCAGGTGTGGGGACAGAGGAGCAAGGAGGAAGGTTCATTTGTGGAAGCAGAAGTCCTTGTGCTAATGTAAACAGTGACTGGATGTAAACCAGATTGGCCAACCAGCTCTTATTGCTTCCACTCGAAGCTTATCCACACTTTGCTTTCCTCCACTCTTTCAAGGCAAAGTTTTTAACTTAACGCTCCGTGCCCGAGGAACTTTTCTTTTTCTTTTGCTATGAAGTTTTTGCCGCAAAAAATCTATTCTTTAAAGCTCAATTGGAACAAATGTCAATACATGGAAAACCCAAACCGATGTTCATTCCGTTTCAGCTTTTTGTGGGGAAAGCTCAAGGCAGAAACAAAACACAAAACAAAACAAAACAATGTGCATCCAGATCTCTACCTGGAATGAGTTGAGCAAAGTGTGGATAAGTCCCCAGAGTTCAGTGGGACTAGCGTCATTCTGTTTCCATTTTGAATCCCTGCCATTTCCTCCCTTCATTCCTTGTCTTGTTCAGAATTATAGGGTTTGTTCCAATATTCTAACAGTATGCAAGAGGGCAGAGAAATCCTCTCACTGTTAGGAAAAGTGGTGCACGGTCCTAGTGGTGCAGCAATAAAACTGCTAGTACATTTGCAAAGCTAGGCAGGGTCCAGTAGGGGTTCAAATTGGATGGGGGACCACGTGTTGAGATTCCTGCATTGCAGGGGGTTGGACTAGATGTCCCTCAGGGTCCCTTCCAACTCTACAATTCTACGGTTCTTATTGGCTACCAGACACCTGCATCTTTATAATGTCCACTGCACAACCTACTCCTGGATCAAGGCCAAAGTAGCCCTAAGCAACCATCATAATCAAAAGTCAAATCCCTATAAGGTCACCTTCCTTGGTGATAAGAGCAGGAGACACAGCACAGCATTGGGGAATCCAGTCCTGAAATCTGACTGGGGTTGTTTTGTCTCTTTCTCTTGTCTCTTATGGCCTAGGACCCTCGTACCTACGGGACCACCTCTCCTGGTATGTCCCACGGAGGACCTTACGGTCTTCAAACAAAAACATCTTGGAGGTCCCGGACCACAGGGAGGTTAGGCTGGCCTCAACCAGAGCCAGGGCTTTTTCGGCTGTGGCCCCGACTTGGTGGAACGCTTTGTCACCAGAGACCAGGGCCCTGCGGGACTTGACATCTTTCCGCAGGGCCTGCAAGATGGAGCTGTTCCACCAGGCCTTTGGCCAAGGCACAGTCTCACCCCCTCCTTTGGTAATCCTCACAAAGCTCTAGCCCTGTGGTTGCCATGAATTTGATTCTGAATTGATTATAAAATGAATTGATTTTAGAATGTTGTGTTGGGGAGGGCGGGATATAAATAAAATTTATTATTATTATTAATATTATTATTTCCTCCTTAGCTTGCTTGCAAACCTGTTGAGTGGCGTCATCAATTCTGGCCTCCGTACCCTCCTGCCTTCAGTGGTGAGTAGCCAATTGTCTACATGTATAGGGGCAAAATGCTGACAAATGGAAGAATGGAAACTGGAGAGCAAGTAGTTGGGGAAGATCCATGGCTCAGTGGCAGAGCACCTGACATTATTTCCATGTTAATAATGATGATGATGATGATGATGATGATAGGGACCCAAAGGGTCATCTAGTCCAGTGTTCTTCAAACTTGGGTCTCCAGATGTTCTTGGACTACGTCCCATCATCCCTATTGGCAAAGATGACTGGGAACCCAAGGTTGAAGAACTCTGATCTTGTGATATCTCAGAAGTTGGCACTGTTCTTCCTTGCAGATGTGCCCAGTGTTCCAACTCTGGTTCAATGTTGTCAACATGCAACTCCAAGCTCTCAACAGTAAGTTTCCTTTCTAAACCTTCCTCTCGTTTGCAAGCTTTTGGGGAGCTGCTGATGGCGTAATCCTGCCCCATCCCGGCTTCCAATGGACTCTCTCGTGGTCCGCCTGCCCTCACTCCTGCCTCTCTCCCCTCCCTATTCAGAATACGCCTCCTTCGGGCTCCTTGGGAAACTCCAGACAGCTCTCTCCAGCGTGCCGATTTCAACGGGACAGTTTTCTGAAATGGACCTGAAGGTGTGTTCTCCACATGCATTGGCTTTCTTGCTCCTCCTGCTCCTCCTGGGGTACTTCCATGTTCTAAGGACTTCTTCCGCCCAAGCTTCTCTTGGACAAAGCTCCCCTCCCCAGGGACCTCAAGCTTTTACGATTAACCTTAAATGGAGAGAAATATGGATCACAGATTCCACTTCCGTAGACACCCAGGGGTGCATTTCCCACAATCTTGGGGTCTTTGCCTGTCTTCCCACCTCTGCCTCCTCTTTTATAAAAGTGACCTCATGTGGGGTGTGGAGATGCATGAGATTCAGCCCAAGAACAGAGTGAGTCACACACTTGGCCCAGCTAGCTCAGTTATATTGTCGACACCAGTGGTTTCCAACCTTTTTGAGTCCACGGCTGCCTTGATCCCTTACAGTAGGTGGAGATTCCCCACTTCCTCCAAGACCCTTTTGGCGCCACTTTTTGCATACATGTAAGTGGGAGCACGGGACGTGGGTGGCGCTGTGGGTTAAACCACAGAGCCTAGGACTTGCCGATCGGAAGGTCAGCACTTTGAATCCCCACAGTGGGGTGAGCTCCCATTGCTTAGTCCCTGCTCCTGCCAACCTAGCAGTTCGAAAGCACGTCAAAGTGCAAGTAGATAAATAGGTACCACTCCGGCGGGAAGGTAAACGGTGTTTCCATGCGCTGCTCTGGTTCGCCAGAAGCGGCTTAGTCATGCTGGCCACATGATCCGGAAGCTGTACGCCGGCTCCCTTGGCCAGTAAAGCGAGATGAGCGTCGCAACCCCAGAGTCGGCCATGACTGGACCTAATGGTCAGGGGTCCCTTTACCCTTTACCTTTAAGTGGGAGCACATGTCTTGACAGGAACCCAAGCAATGCCACTGCTTTGCAGGGCTAAGCTGATGCCCCCCCTTTCCTGAAATTAGTGTGTACAAGGGGGCTGGAGAGGGCAAAACAAGATTGAGACCAGAAGCAGAAATATTTTGTAAAAGAGAAGCACGCAGCACAGGGGACACATGCAAACATGGTCCTTCCATGATCCAGCAGGCTATTTTTGCATCCTTATGAAGAAAGCAGAACTTTCTTCATGGAACAATCTCTCCCAGTCCCTGGAGAAGTGTGTCATGTTTTATCTGACTCTCTTTCTTCCACTCTTGTAGGACAAGCCTTTTCCGGGAGCCTTCCTCAAGTGGCTACTCGACTGTAAGTTTCCCCTCCTTCCCACCATTCCTACAGTTTGTGATTCTTAAGAATCATGATGTTTCCTTTTGTTGGGTTCTGGCGCCTGTCTGGACCAAGGGCCAACCCAGACAGGATGGGGGCAACCCCATTTATTCATGGACCTGTCTGCCTTATTCACATGCGAGGTATGAGGTCCAGGCTTATTTTTGCAGCAAAAGGTGTACACACAGGTGTGGTGGGCTGAACCCACTGCTTGGGACCACCTTACCTGGCCGTGCCCAATACCTGCTTCAGGCACTTCCTGTTTCAGAGCTGAGCTGGGAGAAAAGGGTCTGCATTAGGGAAGAGAGGAGGGTACCCTATTTTTCACCCTATAGGGCACACCGGCCCATAGGGCGCACCTAGTTTTTTGGGGGGGAATAAAGAAAAAAAATTTATTTCCCCCCCAGGCGCGGGGCTGGGGCGGGGGAAGCCCGAGCTTCCCCCGACCCCAGCCCCCAGAACAGGCTGCTATCCGCAAGCCTAGGGAGCCCGGCGGGAAGTCGCACCGGGCTCCCAAGGCTTGTGGAGAGGTGCGCGAAGCCTGGAGAGCGAGAGGGGTCGGTGCGCCCCGACCCCTCTCGCTCTCCAGGCTTCAGCGAAAGCCTGCATTCACCCCATAGGACGCACACACATTTCCCCTTCATTTTTGGAGGGGAAAATGTGCGTCCTATAGGGCGAAAAATACGGTAATTCTCCACTCACCCATTAAGACTTTTGCATCTGTTTGTAGGTTAAAAAAGAAAAAAAGGCTTTGGACGTCTGCAGGGGAAGGAAACATGGCTGCTCCACATTGCAGCTAGTTTGACTGCATTTATTTAGTTATTTCATAAAAATGTGTTCACCCTTTGATTATAAAATAAAACCTCCAAGCGTTTTACAAAAGAGATAAAACCACAAAATCATCAGTGGGATGAATAAACAAGAATGACTTAAGTTAAAATAGCAACGGACTGCAAACAGATTAAAACTTGCATTGGCTTTCTAAAGATCCGGGTGGTTCGTCCAAACAAAAAATGTTTTTAGCATGCCCCAAAAGCGAAGGCGCCTGATGACAACAGGCAGGGAGTTCCAAAGTGTAGGTGCTGCCCTTAATTTTATAAAGGGAGCGCCCAATATTAAGGATGCTGTTGAGGCTGCAAGGGTGATCCCCTATGGACACAACACACCCTTTGATGACCCAGGAATCTGGCCACCCCAGCCATGCCAGATCAAATGGGTGGGAGTGTAAGGCGATGGTTGGGCTGCCCGGTTGGGAATCAATAACCAGTTTTCTTCTCTGCAGTTGCCCGTTCTTTTGGTGGACACAAGACTCGCTGACGGGCTTCTGCAAGCACCCGGTGAGTAAAGATCCCCAAGACCTTCTGCTCTCCTGAAACTCTCACAGCTTCCATCCCCTGCTGTGGCTTCATGGCTGCATGGTGGTTTCACAAGGAACCATAGATGGTCACTTCCATCCATGCACCCGTGCATGGAATTTCTGCGCAACCTCAATGAAGGACTTCCCTTTGCTGCAGGGGCTGCCAGCAACCCACTCCCAGCCTTTAAGCCCCCCACAAAAGTGGCAGTGTGGGTCAACAGCCCCTGAAAACAGCTGGTGGGACAGAACGGGGTCCCATCAGCCTGTCCCACGATGCAATTGGCCCTGCACTTGCTGAACCTGCGACAGGAGGCCCCACCCCTAACATGGATCTCCATTCTGCAGAAAAAGCTGTTCATTCAGTGCGGGCCAGTGGGGGTGAGAGGGTTGGGCTAATAATAATTTATTATTTGTACCCTGCCCATCTGGCTGGGTTTCCCCAGCCACTCTGGGCGGCTTCCAACAAAGATTAAAAATACATCAAAAAGTCACACATTAAAAACTTTCCTGAACAGGGCTACCTTCAGATGTCTTCTAAAAGTCTGGTAGTTGTTTATCTCTTTGACATCTGATGGGAGGGCGTTCCACAGGGCGGGTGCCACTACCGAGAAGGCCCTCTGCCTGGATCCCTGTAACTTGGCTTCTCACAATGAGGGAACTGCCAGAAGGCCCTCGGCGCTGGACCTCAGTGTCCAGGCAGAACGATGGGGGTGGAGACGCTCCTTCAGGGATACAGGACCGAGGCCGTTTAGGGCTTTAAAGGTCAGCACCAACACTTTGAATTGTGCTCGGAAACATACTGGGAGCCAATGTAGGTCTTTCAAGACCGGTGTTATGTGGTCTCAGCGACCGCTCCCAGCCACCAGTCTACCTGCCGCATTCTGGATTAGTTGTAGTTTCCGGGTCATCTTCAAAGGTAGCCCCACATAAAGCACATTGCAGTAGTCCAAGCGAGAGATAACTAGAGCATGCACCACTGTGATGAGACAGTCTGCGGGCTGGTAGGGTCTCACCCTGCGTACCAGATGGAGCCGGTACCAGATGGACACAGAATGGACCTGCGCCTCCATGGTCAGCTGTGAGTCCAAAATGACTCCCAGGCTGCGCACCTGGTCCTTCAGAGGCACAGTTACCCCATTCAGGACCAGGGAGTCCTCCACACCTGCCCACCTCCTGTCCCCCCAAAACAGAGACCAGGGTTCAAATCCCCACTCATCATGAAGTGCATTGGCTGACCTTGGAAATCAGTCGCTGCCTCTCAGCCTAACCTGCCTGACTGGGTTGTTGTGGGCATTGAATGTGGAGGGGGAGGAGAACCACATAGGCCCCCTTGGAGAGAAAAAAGGTGGGATCTCAGTGCCATAAATAAGCAATAAATAAACCCCGGTCTTCGTGGAGGAGTCTCTTGTTAGTTCCTAAAGCTGGACGCATTCCTGATGAATTAACGTTCCTCAGGTTTCAGTCCCCTCCCTGTAATTCAAACCCGCCACTTCACCTGGTGTGCCACTTCACTGAAAGGTGTGCTAATGTTCCCTCTTCTAATTACCTTTTAAAGCATGCAGATGCTCGGCCGCACCTTTGATCTTGTGTTTTCTTTAGGATGAAGCTTGCCAGCAGCTCCTTCGGCTTCTCGGCTCACGACCTGCCTCACAGACCTTTCATTGTCTTCGCAAGGTGCCTCTGGACAAAATCCAGTTTGTGAACAGCACCCTTCTTGGCAGATGGAGCTGAACTGAGGGGTGAATCCTTAACTCATCTCTCCTCATCTTCTCCATGCTGCTGATGGATGATGTTCCTCAACTTCTCTAGAGCAGCTCCCAAAATGCCAGGAGACCATATTCTCCCTTGAACTTGCATATACCTTGGCCAGCCTTCCCCAACCTGGTGCTCTCAAGATATTTAGGATATTTACAACTTTCAGTCCCAGCCTTTGCAGGTGTGCTGGGAATTGTAGTCAGGGAGGTCCTTAGCTCAGCAACTGCCTTGCAAGCAGTAGGTTCCAGGGTCTACCCCAGACAGCAGCTCTAGGCAGGCTTGGAAGAGACTTCTTCCTGAAATCCTGGAAAGCTACTGAGCTACTTGGCTGGTGGTCTGAGTCTGCATAAGGCAGTTTCCTACGTTCCTATGTAGTCCAAAACATACTGAGGGCACCAGGTGGAGAAAGACTTGGCTAGAGCAGAGCGATTTGGTCAAACACCCAGAGTGAGAGGTACAGGTCCAATCCAAAGCCCTAAGATTTGGCTACAGGTCCCACTTTGTCCACAAACCCTCTGTGTGGTCTTGAGCAAGTCCTTGCTCTCGGCCTCAGTTATTCAGTCTGCAGCATGGGGAGAATTGAAGCCTACAAGGCTGGTGTGAGGATGAAGGAGACCAGCTGGTGTTGCTGGCTGCCCTGAATGGCAACCGGACACAGAGGCAAAAGAAATGTGAACTAGTAGCTCGTGCCCTTGGATATGGGGTCACAAACATCCAGCAAAGCGTCGTTGCTTATTCTGGAAAGTTGCAGAATATCCTGGCTGCTGAATCAGACCCAAGGGGGTCCAGTGGGTTTCTTAAATAAACATACAGTACCATGGTGATCTTTACTTGGTCAGAGCAACAGTGGCTGCTGGGGAACCCACAAAAATGGAGTCTGTGACCCTATCAATTACACAGCCTTGCATTAGCTCCACACATGCATCAAAATTGAGTCATGTTCTCTGAGACAAAGCATGCCTGCCTTCTCAGAGCCTGATGCCCAATTCAGCGACATGAGGCTAGCTCAAGGCCAAGTTTTCCCTGCACAAACTTCCATAATACGGTCTCAGCAAGCAGATTCTCCCAACAGCATCCTTTCACAAACTCTTTGTTCTACATCTCTTCACATGTAGGCTCTATCAAAGCATGTACTAGAATTCCCGCTGCAGGGAATTCTAGTCCATCCCTCGTGTATCTCAGTGGGCTGCCAGGATGCCTTCCCTGGGAGGTGGACAAGATGGCCATGATCCCAAGGCCACTCTCTCTTCAGATGTGGGTTTCAACTTTCTCATGGGACAGCTCCCTAGATGTGGACCAGTGAAGCTTTACTTCTGCCCCACTTATCAGGTGGGTGTCTTAGTTGCTGGGGGCAAACAGACTTTAAAGAATATCTACAGCAGCTAATTATTCTTATTAATAGAATTTCTATACTGCCCTTCATCTGAGAATCACGGGGCAGTTTACAATATAAAAACATATACTTGTTTTCATTTCCTTGAGGTCTATCAGCACAAACAGATCAGATAAGAGCAAGGATGTGAATAAGGTATCTTACAATTATAACATTAATTCAGTTCTGCAAGGGACACAAATTACTCGCGTAAAAATTGCCGGTGTGAGGAGACAACATCTCCTACTTAGACGAAAACCAGAACTCCCTAGAGAGAGAGAAAACCGTTGCTTTAGGGACCCGGAACAATTAATTGATTGGAAGGGTTGACAGGTAATCAATTTGTAGCCTGAATGAGGAACAGAAAAACCTAGACCTGTAGAAATGCTTGCTCAGTTGTCCGTTTGATCATGCAAGTATTCAGGCATTTTCTAATTTAAGAATTAAAAATGTGCAATCATTAAAATTCAGCCGTGCATAAAAATTTTGTAAAATATAAAGCACTGAACTCATCAATATCTAACTTTAAAAATCCAATTTAAGAAGTCCTCCAGTTAGCTGAATATTGGGTTTTGGGGATGAATACTAAGAAGGCAGAATCCTATAGGCTTTACCCCTTTCTGCATTGCCTGCATATCTCTCTTTCTCTCTGGGGGGCTCAAGTCCTGTCCATGGGGTTCCAAGGAGCCCAGACACTGATCTGCTTAGCTTCAACATGGTCACTACATCATGTGCCTTTGGACTATGGGTGCTATTCAGTGTTCCTCATGCTCAGAGTAGAACCACTGAAATCAGTCGCACCCATTGATTTCCATGGACCTACATGACTGTGGCTTACACCCACACACATGCCTACTTGGAAGTTTGAACAACTTAAATGTCCAATAGACTTGGGGCTGATCCGGACTTCCTTCTGCACCGCACTTCCCAGGCACAGATCTGTGTTTTCCAGGTCTGTATCTTCCACCACCACTTTCCCCAGGAAAACTGGCTGCTTACTGCTGAAACAGAACGAACATCAATCGGATTTTCTGTGGGTTGCCGTTTGTTCTGATTCAGCAGGTTTTCCAGGATGAAAGCTGGAAGACAAAAAAAATGCTTGGATACAGACCTGGAACTGAGGGACATGGGTGGTGCTGTGGGTTAAACCACAGAGCCTAGGACTTGCTGATCAGAAGGTTGGTGGTTCGAATCCCTGCGACGGGGTGAGCTCCTGTTGCTCGGTCCCTGCTCCTGTCAACCTAGCAGTTCGAAAGCACATCAAAGTGCAAGTAGACAAATAGGTACCGCTCCAGCGGGAAGGTAAACGGCGTTTCCGTGCGCTGCTCTGGTTCGCCAGAAGCGGCTTAGTCCTGCTGGCCATATGACCCGGAAGCTGTACACCGGCTCCCTCGGCCAATAAAGCGAGATGAGCGCCGCAACCCCAGAGTCGGCCACGACTGGACCTAATGGTCAGGGGTCCCTTTACCTTACAGACCCGGAAAGCATAGACCTGTGTCTGGAAAGTGTGGCACAAAAGGAATCTGGATGAGCCCTTGCTCTTGGGGAAATATGTAGAGGATTGCAGCCTTAACCAACATTAAGGAGTGAACAGCGGAAGACTTGCTTTGGACAAAGAACTTCCCAGATCTGATCTTTGGCATAACTAGTTAGGGAGACGAAAGACCCCTTTCTGGTGGTTCCCTTGCCAAGGTGGTTCCCTCCAGATGTTTTGCATCACAACTCCCGTCAGCCCCTGAGAACACGTCTTCATCGTCCTTTTCTTGCCAAATTAAGGCGTTTTCTTTTTTTATGTTCCCAAGCTTTATGGTTTGCAGTTGGTTCTTGCTGCTTGTTTTATGCTGCCTTTTGTCATTTTGTGGCCTTTTGCTTCTGCTGTTTTATTTTGTTCTTATATTCTTTGTTATTTTCATCTTCCGTGAACTGCCTCGAGGATATGATTGATCAGGCTAGAACCTAGAGCAAAACACTTTCCTCGCTTCATGTTTAAAGTTTTAGTGCTCTTATCACTTTCAAAGCTATTTCCTTTGGTCGTGTTTCTACTTACGATTCTGTGTTGCCATGAGTCACAAGAGAGCCAATTATTCATAATAGGTCTTGATTTTCCTTTAAATTAGTTGCAGTACAACTGTAACAGGTGTAGGTTTGTTTTGTAAGAAGCTATATATAAATACTTTATGCTATTAATTTCCTACTATGTGTTCATTAGTAAGAATGTATATAAAAAAAATTTCCCTAGATCCATCATTTTTGTTGCATTAATTAAATAGTTTGAAATGGAATTTGGAATAAATGCACAATTAATTCCTACTGTTTTGAATGTCATCATGCGATTATCCCCCTTAGTGGGTCATGCAAACCACTGTTCTGAATAATGCCTTTCGTAGGGTAGAGGGCACAAGGGGTCAGAGTCGTCAAAAAAGTGTGGGAAATACTGTCTTAAATGTATATAATAAATAAATAAATAAGCTGGACCTGAGTTGGCATAAGCAGTTTCCTATGTTCTTAATTGTCTCCCCAATTCAAGAAGGCAGTTTCTTGTTCCTTCTACAATTTGAATGAAGTTATGCAATTGCATGTGTCCCACCAGAGGCGTCCTTTGTGAGTCTTCTCTCTCAGCAGCTTGATGTGCCACGACTGTATCCTCGTCACAGTGTAAACCGAGACGCGAGCCAAGGGGCCGATTGAGTCACCCGTTTTTGTGGCTAGACAATAACTGCTGGCGATAATCTGCAAAGGGCGTGAGAAGGACCTGGCACCTCCAAAGGGCAAAAACATTACCGTCTTGGGAGCCTGACCACTATCTAATGACCGCAAGGCAGGGAAACGGCGCTCCCAGAAGGAGATGGTTTTGTCTTTGGGGCCACGCTGTGTTTGCATAGCTTGAAGGAGAAAAGCCAAGGTCATGGTTTAGTGCCTTTAAATATTTGTTGTTCTGAGAAAACCCTCCGCAGCCTTCTATTATGGGGAAAGATGAGTATCTCTAGGGCGGCCGCAGGATAAAGAAAAACCAAAAGCAAACAGATTTCATTTCAGTGGAGAAGAAAGGAAGAAAGGTTCTGAGTTGAAGAGAGGCCAGCTTCAGACATTCATGATGGAGACCCCAGTGCTCTTGACACTGATACATATCACTGCACAGAATCATAACATTGTTGAGCTGGAAGGGACACGGAAACATTTAGTGGGGTGGTTGTTGTGGCTCAATGATGGAGTGGTGTTTTTGAGTCTGGAAGTCATAGCTGTCAACTTTTCCCTTTTCTTGCGAGGAATCCTATTCAGAATAAGGGAATTTCCCTTTAAAAAAGGGAAACGTCGACAGCTATGCTGGATGAAATATACTCAGAGTCGAGAGTGGATTTCATGCTCTTTATTCAGCTCATAGTGGTGATGAGGAATGGATGTTCCCCCAGAATATCTGCTTTATATACATTATTTACATAATGGGCCCCACGTGATTGGCTAATTCCGGGATTCTCCTGTAGGCCAATCAGGTTGCGGATTCACTTCCACCTGGAGCTGGATTGGGTGGCTCTTGTGGACCAATCAGACTGCTGCATTCTGGACCCTATTGTTCTAGGACCAATCAGACTGCTGCATTCTGAATCCTATTGTTCTAGGACCAATCAGACTGCTGCATTCTGAATCCTATTGTTCTAGGACCCGTCAGACTGCTGCATTCTGAATCCTATTGTTCTAGGACCAATCAGACTGCTGCATTTTGGATCCTATTCAACTCAGTGCATAACACTGGAAGTTCAATCAGTCCCCAACTTCTGCAGTTGAATCTCAGCATTGTAGAGTTGGCGCTGGGCTTTAGGGGGGCTCCACAGGACGTCATAATGATGACACGGTGAATTGAGCAGAATGGAAAGCGAGGGGCATCAGATTTTGGCCTCACACAGGATGCTGCTGAAATGTGAAAGACCAAAGACTGCCCCTGTCTGTCTCCAGGGTCAGAGGCAGCAGTGCTTCTAAAGAACCATTGCAGAAAACTGTGGGATTGGAGAGTGCTGTCCTGCTAGCAGGAGAGTTTTCCACGAGCATCTGGGTGGCCACTGGGGGAAGAGGATACTGGTCTAGGTAGGCTGTGGGCCTGATGCAGGAGGCACTTCTTATGTTCTTAGCATGATCCAAGCATGAAGGAGTGTCTCCACCACCATCGTCCAGTCCGGACGCTGAGGTCCAGCTCCGAGGGCCTTCTGGCGGCTCCCTCATTGCGAGAAGCCAAGTTACAGGGAACCAGGCAGAGGGCCTTCTCGGTGGTGGCACCCGCCCTGTGGAACGCCCTCCCAGCAGATGTCAAAGAGAACAACAACTACCAGACTTTTAGAAGACATCTGAAGGCAGCCCTGTTTAGGGAAGCTTTTAATATTTAATGCTGTATTGTTTTTAACACTCGATTGGGAGCCGCCCAGAGTGGCTGGGGAAACTCAGCCAGATGGGTGGGGTATAAATAAATTATCATCATCATCATCATCATCACATTTTGGACACATGATCCAAGACCCACAACTCTCTCTGACAGCTCAGGGGTCCTTTTGGGCCACATGCCAAGAGAGACTCTTAGAGTTTGCATCAGCCTTGGTTTAGCAAAACACCCTGGGCAGCCTTTGCCCTGTTGGCATATCAGATTCTTCCTGGTCTCTGCGATTAGTTTCAGTCAACGATTGAGGACAAAAGGCTATGCAATGGGAAGAGCGTTCAAGGGAGGTCGCGGCCAGTGTGCGCAACCATCACGCCACTTTAAAAATGTTCTTCTGCTTGCCAGATATTAACAAAAGAGGGGAAAGGGGAAAAGAAAACCACAAACCAATGAAGGTTATTTGACGAACCGAGAGATACTGAGCCAATTGCGTCCTTGGAAGGAAGTGTCAGTGATGTGTCTGACAGCAGGAGATAATTTTTGCTGGGGTGCCAAAAAGGTCCTTTTAACGCTAACATTTCTATCAGGATCAGTTAATGGAACTGTCCGTTGCGGAAATAAGGGCTCCTTGGTCAGTAGAAGAATGGTTCTACTGGACCGCACACCAAACTTAGTCTAGCCCAACACTCTCACCCCACATGCATCTAGGGAGGCTGCAAACAGTTCCCAGGGTCTGCAGGGGGGGAATTCACAGATTTTCTGCCCCTGAACATGGAGGTCCCTGAAGTGTATGTGGCTTCTCACAAGGCAAGACACAGCGATCACAGCCAGAACCTTTACTGAACTAAATAATAATAATAATAATAATAATAATAATAATAATAATAATAATTTTTTATTTATATCCTGTCCTCCCCAGCCAAAGCCGGGCTCAGGGTGGCTAACAACAATAAAATAATACATTCTAAAATCATTTCATTATAAAATTAATTCAAATCAAATTAATGGCAACCATTGGGCTAAGGAGGGAGTCAGGCTGTGCCCTGGCCAAAGGCCTGGTGGAACAGCTCTGTCTTGCAGGCCCTGCGGAAAGATGTCATGTCCCACAGGGCCCTGGTCTCTGGTGACAGAGCGTTCCACCAGATCGGGGCCACAGCCAAAAAAGCCCTGGCTCTGGTTGAGGCCAGCCTAACCTCCCTGTGGCCTGGGACCTCCAAGATGTTTTTGTTTGAAGACTGTAAGTTCCTCTGTGGGGCATAACAGGAGAGGCGGTCCCGTGGGTATAAGGGTCCTAGGCTGTATAGGGCTTTAAAGGTCAAAACCAGCACCTTAAACCTGACCTGTACTTCACCGGGAGGCAGTGCAGTTGGTAAAGCACTGGATGAATGTGATCCTGTGGCAAGGACCCCGTAAGGAGTCCCGCCGCGGCATTCTGCACCCGGTGGAGTTTCTGGGTCAGTCTCAAGGGCAGCCCCACATAGAGCGAGTTACAATAATCCAGTCTGGAGGTGACCACCACATGGATCACAGTGGATCATAACTGGGAAACAGGGGCAAAGCAACTGCTTATATGCATTCCTGAAAGTCTGGGCCACTCCCACTGCCAACGTGATTGGCTGTCTAAACTTCCAAGCTGCGAATCATGACTCAGAGATTAAGGGCCAATGGCAGAGGCCCAAATCCTGAAATGTTCTGTGACTGCACATCATGTCTCAAATCAGAACACAGGAGCTCAGAATCCTTAGCCCAGACTCAAGCTCAGGCAAACACAAACCACTGGATACATAACAGTCCCATTCATGGTTCACCAACACATCAACCATCTAAGCTTCTGGCCATGGAAGGACCTTGTGGTGGTGGTAGTAGTAGTAATAGTAATCATCATCATCATCATCATCATCATCATCATCATCCAATGCCAGGCTCCGCCCTTTTAAAATGGTTTGCATGAATGGACCCTTCTGCAATGGTCCTATTCTGGCTTGGGACCATGGTGCCCCCCCTACCCAACTGTCCTGATGAGGTGCCACACATTTTGATCCTTGAAGCTGGGTGTGAGCCTGTTGGCACCTCTGGTGTCTTCTTCCGCTTACGTGGTGGATTTCATCCTGTGTTCTGTGTGGAAACTCTGCTATGAATTTGTCATGGCCTTGTTTGATATTGGAGCTTTTTGCACTGGTTGGCCTTCCTGGCAGGTGCCATTTCTTTGCATGAGGCGGCTGGCTTGCTGTCAAAAGGGGCCTGGTGCACCCCCACCCCACCTACCAGGTTTCCCCAGCCACTCTGGGCAGCTTTCAACAAAATATTAAAATACAGTGGTCTGTTAAACATTAAAAGCTTCCCTAAACAGGGCTGCCTTCAGATGTCTTCTAAAAGTCTGGTAGTTGTTTTTCTCTTTGACATCTGGTGGGAGGGTGTTCCAAAGGACGGGCACCACCACCAAGAAGGCTCACTGCCTGGCTCCCTGTAACTTGGCTTCTCGCAGCGAGGGAACCGCCTGAAGGCCCTCAGTTCTGGACCTCACTGTCCGGGCAGAAAGATGGGGGTGGAGATGCTCCTTCAGGTCTACTGGACCGAGGCCATTTAGGGCTTTAAAGGTCAGGACCAACACTTTGAATTGTGCTCGGAAATGTACTTTTTAATGAGATCGCCCCCTAAATTTGTTGGCCCAGAGATAGAAAGAAGATAAAGTCCCTACCAAAGAAGAATGGCAGATCAAGTTGATGGATTATGCCGAAACAGCTATAAAATGACTGGAAGAATCAGAAAATAATAATAATAATAATAATAATAATAATAATAATAATAATAATAATAATAATACCTTTATTGTCAATGTACAACCTGTGTACAATGAAACGGTAAGACCAGGAATCAGGAAGAACAAAATTTTAATAAGAAATGGGGAAAATTTATAACTTGCCTTAAATACCATTGTAAACAGTTAAAATCATTAGTAGGATTGGAATATCACTTGTAGTTAAATGGTGAATTTTGCACACAATGGAGAGGTAAAAGATTTGGGTTGTCATAAAAGATGCAGGAAGATTTGATTAACAACAGGACCCACAAAGGGCAGGAGGGAAGTCCAAGAGAAAAAGTTTGGGAACCACTGATCTAAACAAAAGTCCATCCACATTTTTAAAAAACTCAGACCCTTCTCCCTAAGCGTCCAGGGGTGTTTGAATAAGAAGGGTTTCCCAGTAGTGATGTATGGAAGTGAGAGCTGGACCATAAAGAAGGCTGATCGCCAAAGAATTGATGCTTTTGAATTCTGGTACTGGAGGAGACTCTTGAGAGTCCCATGGACTGCAAGAAGATCAAACCTCTCCATTCTGAAGGAAATCAGCCCTGAGTGCTCACTGGAAGGACAGATCCTGAAGCTGAGGCTCCAAAACTTTGTCCACCTCATGAGAAGAGAAGATTCCCTGGAAAAGACCCTGATGTTGGGAAAGATGGAGGGCACAAGGAGAAGGGGACGACAGAGGACGAGATGGTTGGACAGTGTTCTCGAAGCTGCCAGCATGTTTGACCAAACTGCGAGAGGCAGTGGAAGACAGGAGTGCCTGGCGTGCTCTGGTCCAGGGGGTCACGAAGAGTCGGACATGACTAAACAACTAAACAACAACAAATGGACAGACACATTTTTCTAAATTCCAAGTACATACATCTTTGGCAAATGTAGAAAGAGATTTGAATGGCCGCTTACCTCTGGGTGAATGCATGAAGCATAATGGACCCAGAGGTCAGCTTACTGAATCCAGTTCCATTTGAAGTTGAGGATATATTAACACCCCAATACCCCTTTTCTTCATTAGGAAACCGTTGGCAGAATATCGACAGACTCAACACGGCCTGTGAGTACCAGAAAGCGAAGAAGGCACAAATCAGGGGCAGAAGAAATGAAGAAGCCATCCAGACTCACAACTCATTTGATCCCTTCTGGGCAAACTAGGCCAGCTGGGACTCCCAGTTCCCAAAGGTACACAAATTTGGGCCACTGGGTACCCAGTTTCTTATTCATGATGTTTTTAAGCCGAGATTTGATGGCCATCTGTTCTGGATACTTTAGCTGAGATTCCTCCATTGCAGCAAATGGGGCTGGAGGGTCTTTTCCAACTCTGCGATCTATGATTCTATGAGATTTCAGCTAAGCCATAACAAGAAGCTTCATCTTGCCAGAAATCCCCAAGCACAGTCCTGGTTCGGGACTTGCTTTTGAACTTGACACCTGCTCACCGGGATGATCAATATTTGTTTATTTGGGAGGATTCAACCTATAGACAAATATTTGGTGATTGGTAACAGCGGAAGCCATTGCACAGGCCCTCGCTTTTCCTCCTTGGTGGGGTATATAAATGCCACCCGGTTTTCGTGAGACAGACGAAGGAGAAAGTGAGGGAGACGAGACTTTCTACGCAATCTAGGTAGGAAAAGTCCGCGTGCACAAAAAGTGGCAGATTGTCACTCGGGAAAATATTCCTCAGTCGTGCTAAGTGGAAGAATTCCACTTGCTTAATTGTGTTACTTTGGTATGGCATTGGAAGGGGGGGGGAATTCCAGATAATACAAAGATACGGGTCACCAGGGGGTCATCTAGTCTGACCCGCTCTGGAACAGCAGAAAGCAAGCCTGCCTCTCCTCTTCCTCTCTCTTCTGTGTCTTATCACACCGACGCCATCCTTTTCAACAGGTCCAAGGACAGAGGATGTTTCCGGTTTTGGCCCTCGCCATCTTCTGCGGCCTCCTGGCCCAGAACACCCAAGGATATGCCAGCCCTCAGGCCGTTGTCAATCTCGGGCCAGAAATGCTTCAGCGCTGTAAGTCAAGGGTTTGCGCAAGGGACTCTAGGGGGCTCTTCCCTGACCTTGCCTGGCACTGCTTCCCTTTGCTGCATTGATCCAGACAGCACATGGATGCTCTGCACATTGCAATCCAACACCCGTTTTCTCTCCTCATGCACAAGCCTCAGCCGATACAAGTCTGCGCCCCTTAACCCTCAGCTTCCAAGCAGGAACTAAGAAGTGCCTGAGCCACTGCCTCCATTCATATTCAGGAATTGGCTGCATTTATTAGGAAAAGGAGGGACGAGGGTGGCGCTGTGGGTTAAACCGCAGAGCCTAGGACTTGCTGATCAGAAGGTTGGCGGTTCAAATCCCCGCAACGGGGTGAGCTTCCGTTGCTCGGTCCCTGCTCCTGCTTACCTAGCAGGAGAAGTTTTTCCCTGTTCAGGGAAGTTTTTAATCTGTGATATTTTAGTGTATTTTTGGTTTCTATGGAAGCCGCCCAGAGTGGCTGGGGAAACCCAGCCAGATGGGCGGGGTACAAATAATAAATTATTATTATTATTATTATTATTATTATAGCAGTTCAGGAGCGCGTCAAAGTGCAAGTAGATCAATAGGTACCACTCCAACGGGAAGGTAAACGGCATTTCCGTGCACTGCTCTGGTTCGCCAGAAGCGGCTTAGTCATGCTGGCCACATGACCTGGAAGCTGTACGCCGGCTCCCCCGGCCAATAAAGTGAGATGAGCGCCGCAACCCCAGAGTCGGCCACGAATGGACCTAATGGTCAGGGGTCCCTTTACCTTTTTACCGTTATTAGGAAAAGGACTTCCTTCTTTTGCGTTGTATACCTGACTCTTGGCTGTAGACATAATTTTCATTTGAGCAACGATGGTTAAAATGTCCCTTCCCTCTCCTTTTTAAACTGCTTGGTCTACACAAGAGGGCGGCGTTCCCCTCCCTAAAAAGTTTGGGAACTGCCGCTCTGGGTTCTCAAGCCCACAAGCATAATAGTCCCTCTGACCCATCAATCTCTAACTTGCCCTTTTCACATTGGCTTGCAGTGATTTCCCACCGGTTGGACAGCCAGGCTCTGGTCGGCCGTCTCCAGAATTTGCCCCTCCAGAGCATCTTGCAAGGTGGTTCCGGTGGATTGCTGGGCCTGGGAAACCTCCCCATCCTCGGAGGCCTGGTGGACGGGCTTCTGGGCAACATCTTGGGGTGAGCTGTGGGGTGTGACAGCCGGAATCTGGAGTGCACTACCGAAAAAAGACAACTGAAAATGTCGCGCCTTCTCTGCAAGGTCCAGAGTTTGGCAACAGGAGAACAGGCCTTTTCTGTGGTGGCTCCCCATCTGTGGGATGCTCTGCCCAGAGAAACTTGCTTGGCACTGTCCTTGAGGCACCAGGCAAGAGCATAATTCTTTACCCAGGACTTCAACCATTAAATAATCTATGGTCTGTTAATGCTAGGGACACGGGGGACCGGTGTTATGATTTTATTATTATGCTGTCTATTATTACGCTGTTTATTATCATTTATTTCTGTGCTCCGTAAAATGCGTTCTAAATGTTGTGCCCTTCCCATTCTGAGCAGGGTGAAGATCAGAAACATAGAGCTTCTCCGACTCGACATCCGTTTGGATGAGGTAGCAAAGCACATTATTGTGACTGTCCCAGCAGATGTGGAGATTGAAATAAATTTGTGAGTGCTTCTCCATGGTTCTTTAAGGGTGGCTGGGTGGAACAGGACACAGGCGGGCTGATAGGGGAGCCTGGGTTTCAAAACATGCTCTAAGACCAGTGCATTCCAACACAGAAAGGTTTGTGGATTCCGTCCCTTGTTCTTGCTGTTGTTTAGTCGTTTAGTCGTTTAGTTGTGTCCAACTCTTTGTGACCCCCTGGACCAGAGCATGCCAGGCACTCCTGTCTTCCACTGCCTCCCACAGTTTGGTCAAACTCATGCTGGTAGCTTCGAGAACACTGTCCAACCATCTCGTCCTCTGTTGCCCCCTTCTCCTTCTACGCTCCATCTTTCCCAACATCAGGGTCTTTTCCAGGGAGTCTTCTCTTCTCATGAGGTGGCCAAAGTCTTGGAGCCTCAGCTTCAGGATCTGTCCTTCCAGTGAGCACTCAGGGCTGATTTCCTTAAGAATGGATAGGCTTGATCTTCTTGCAGTCCATGGGACTCTCAAGAGTCTCCTCCAGCACCAGAATTCAAAAGCATCAATTCTTTGGCAATCAGCCTTCTTTATGGTCCAGCTCTCACTTCTCACTTCCATACATCACTAATTCCATCCCTAAAACCTTGTAAAGCCCCCACCCCCAAGGATGAAGAGGAACCTAAGGAGCTGCCGTGTACCATTGACCCACCAGTCTACACTGGCTGGCAGCAGGAATGGCTCTCCAGGTTGCAGACAGCGGCTGCCTCTCAGCCCTACCTGGATTGAGCCTTCTGCATGCGGAGCAGGTGTTCCACCACGGAGCTACCCTTTGGGTCACAAGCCAAAAGAAGCAAGCCAAGTTTGCTCTGGAGGACACAGTTGTACCAGGAGAAGGTCTCCCAGTTGTGCTGCAAGGGAAACGGTGTGCTTTGTCAAATGTCTAGATTTTAGAGAATCTTAGTAGAGTTGGGAGGAACTCCAAGGGTCATCTAGTCCAACCCCCACAAAGCAGGAAGTGCAACAAAAGCATTCCTGACAGATGGCCCTCGGAGGTGGTGTCTTACCTAAAGTATGTCTTAACGCCCCTTTCCTTCCCCGTTTTTAGGCCACTCAATCTAGGCAGGCTCCTTCACGTGAAGCTGTACCTGGACATCCAGGTTGCAGTTCGAATCCTGACAGACCCAGTGAGCGGCCATGTGAAACTGGTTGTTGGAAATTGCCACAATAACCCTGGCCACCTTAGAATCACCCTCCTCAACAGGTGAGTATGGAGTCATAGAACTGGATAGATGACAATCCTTTTGGATCAAGAAGGAGACTGGGAGGAAAGGCGGTGGCCTTCAAGATCACAGAAATGTCGAGCTGGAAGTGGCCTCTCATTCAGCCCCCTGCAACGCAGGAATCAAGGACTCCTCTGTTCCTTTATGCATCAGTTGCCTTAGATCATGGGTAGGCAAACTAAGGCCTTCTCAATCCAGCCTGTGGATGGTCCAGGCATCAGTGTGTTTTTACATGAGTAGAATGTGTTCTTTTATTTAAAATGCAACTCTGGGTTATTTGCGGGGCATAGGAATTCGTTCTTCTTCTTCTTCTTCTTTCCAAAATATAGTCCGGCCCCCCACAAGGTCTGAGGGACAGTGGACCGGCCCCCTGCTGAAAAGTTTGCTGACATCCTGCCTTAGATAGCCACCCCTCTCTGCCTAACAGTAGAGCCGGCGCTGTTCTGTCCCTGCCGCCCCACACCTATTGCAGGGCAAATATGGCCATGGGGGGTCCCTGCTGAACTCACACACAGGCTCCTTGGGCAGTGCAGAATCCCAACCACACAGGCTCCCTGCCGCAGATGTTTGCAGAGGGCTGTGGGGACTGACCCCCTGGTGTGACAGAGGGGTGAGAGCAGCGCACATGTCCCTGCCCTGACACGTTCTCCCTTCGTTCCAGAAAAGGACCTCTTCTCCAGACCGTCAATAACCTCCTGCGAGCCGTGACCGACATTCTGGAGAAGACGGTTCCCCATCTGCTGCAGAAAGAGGTGAGTCGTGAGTGGCTTCCTTCTGGTCCGCTTGCGGGGCACAAAGGCCAGTGGTCCTCCTGGGGTCTGGCTTGCTGAGATGCTCCTGAACTGCGCATGAGAGTATTACACATGCAGACACACTCCATTGTGAGTCCCTGAGAATGGCGGTTCTCCCTTGTCAATCACCTGAGTGGTTTTCTCTTTCCCCCCCCCTGCTTTGTTTTTTTGGCAGCTCTGCCCACTTGTCAACATGCTGCTAGAAGATGTGCTGAATTTGCTCCAAGGTGAGAGTCTTCTGCTCCCCTGTCTCCTTTTTCCTTCTCCCCAAGCACTTCTGTGGGAAAGTGTTGTGAAAGACAGAGGCCACAGACAACAACAACAACAACAACAACAATAATAATAATTTATTTATACCCCACCCATCTGCATACCTGTCAACCTTTCCCTTTTTAAAAGGGAAATTCCCTTATTCCAAATAGGATTGCTCGCAAGGGAAAGGTTGACAGCTATGCCCATCTGGCTGGGTTTCCCCAGCCACTCTGGGCAGCTTCCAACAAAATATTAAAATACAGTAGTCTATTAAACATTAAAAGCTTCCCTAAACAGAGCTGCCTTGAGATGTCTTCTAAAAGTCTGGTGGTAGTTCTTCTCTTTGACATCTTGTGAGAGGGCGTTCCACAGGGCAGGAGCCACCACCGAGAAGGCCCTCTGCCTGGTTCCCTGTAACTTGGCTTCGGTCCAGTATACCTGAAGGAGCGTCTCCACCCCCATCATTCAGCCCGGACACTGAGGTCCAGCGCCGAGGGCCTTCTGGCGGTTCCCTCACTGTGAGAAACAAAGCTACAGAGAACCAGGCAGAGGGCCTTCTCAATGGTGGCTCCTGCCCTGTGGAACGCCGTCCCATCAGATGTCAAGGAAATAAGCAGCTATCTTATCTTTAAAAGACATCTGAAGGCAGCTGTGTTTAGGGAAGCTTTTGATACAGTGGTACCTCGGGTTAAGTACTTAATTTATTCTGGAGGTCCGTTCTTAACCTGAAACTGTTCTTAACCTGAAGCACCACTTTAGCTAATGGGGCTTCCCGCTGCTGCCGCGCCACTGGAGTACGATTTTTGTTCTCATCCTGAAGCAAAGTTCTTAACCCGAGGTACTATTTCTGGGTTAGCGGAGTCTGTAACCTGAAGCGTCTGTAACCCAAGGTACCACTGTATTTAATGCTGTATTGTTTTTAACACTCGATTGGGAGCCGCCCAGAGTGGCTGGGGAAACTCAGCCAGATGGGTGGGGTATTAATAATAAATTATTATTATTATTATTATTATTATTATTGAACAACAGAGCAGGCAGCAACAAAGAAACTCTGGACTCCACCCACACACTGCTAAATTGGTTCACTTCCACCAGCCTTGCCTGCATTGTATCCCAGCCAGCCTCCCCCCTGGGTTGATGATTTCTCCCTCTGCCCTTCTCCCCCAGGCGCCTCGTCATCCTATGTGCACGGAGACATGATCCAGCTGCGACCCTCGTCCACCTCTCTCCGCAACGGAGTCATGCAAATTGGCTATGAAGTAAATCAGGGCTGGTTACTGCCGGGGGCGGGGAGGCCAGGAGCGTCTCGCCAGGAGGGGTTAAGGATGTGGCCCTCGGGACCTTTATGTTTTCCTCCACGTTGCTTTGCTAATCTATATCTTTTGACTCATTAAAAAAATGTCATGCAACATGGGGATTTGAGCCTTGGTCTCCTTGGCCAATGTTCAACGCAGGATAACACATGTGGCCTCAATCTAACAAGTTGTAGCTGTCACTCAACCACTTTGATTGGCAGAACTGGCGCTGTTAGAAGCGCTGCATAAGACCCTTTCCACGTGGGTAAGAACTCGGATTTTTTAGAGTAGCCGCACCTACACTTTGGAATTCCCTGCCTATTGACCCCAGACAGGCACTTTCACTGTACTTTTTGGGGTGCCTGCTAAAAACATTCTTGGGGACGCGGGTGGCACTGTGGGTTAAACCACAGAGCCTAGGACTTGCCGATCAGAAGGTTGGCGGTTCGAATCCCCACGACGGGGTGAGCTCCCATTGCTCTGTCCCTGCTCCTGCCCACCTAGCAGTTCGAAAGCACGTCAAAGTGCAAGTAGATAAATAGGTACCGCTCCGGTGGGAAGATAAATGGCGTTTCCGTGCGCTGCTCTGGTTTGCCAGAAGCAGCTTAGTTATCCTGGCCACATGACCTGGAAGCTGTATGCCGGCTCCCTGGCCAGTAAAGCGAGATGAGCGCCGCAACCCCAGAGTCGGCCATGACTGGACCTAATGGTCAGGGGTCCCTTTACCTTTACCTAAAAACATTCTTGTTTAGACAAGCCTGACCAGATAGGCAAGGTTAAGTCTACTGTTGTTTTAACGTTCCAAAAACCTTAAATTATCGTTGTTCGTTTTCTTATTGCTTCACTTTTTCTGCAGTCAAACTGTGCGTAATTTTTCAATGAAATGAACGCATAAAATAAACCTCTCTGCCCTGCCTTCTCTGTTAGAGACAGTGTGCCTCTCAATGCCTGTTGTGGGAATCACAAGTGGGGAGAATCTGGCTGTTGCACTAAGAACCTAAGAAGGGCTGGTTCATTTATCAGGCCAATGGGGGCCCATCTAGCCCAGGATCCTGTTCTCACAGTGGCCAACCGGATGCCTCAAAGGGAAAACCGCAAGCAGGATCTGTGCGTAAGAGTAGTGCTCTCCCTGTCCTGAGGTTTCCAACACCTGCTTTTCAGAAGCATTCCTGGAAAGCTTGCATTGCTGCAAAAGTTGGGGTCCCCTCCACACCTGCTGGCAACTTATAACCATGTATAGAATGCCCAAATTTGGAGAACGAACTTGCAATTCATGTGTCGGGGTTAGGCCCACTTGGACTGGGCTCAGATAGATCTTGTTTGGTCTTCTGACTTGTCTTTCCTTTCTAGGGCACTGTCCGCCTGCCTGGAGGGCAGAACTACATCGTCCCCTCTGGCACCGCCCCCCTTCCCCATGCGCCCCTGGGCGATGCTCCCATGAACATGCTCCTCAGCGACCACCTGCTGAGCGCGATGCTCAGAGCTTTCTTGACTCCAAGGGCTATAAACATCCACAGTCCACAGGAGGTATTGTGCGGAGTTCATTTTAGCATTTCAACGTTTTTAATGCATTACAGTCGTACCTTGGAAGTCAGTGGAATCCGTTCCGGAAGTCCGTTCGACTTCCAAAACGTTTGCTTGGCTTTTTCAGCCAGACAGGTTATAGCGAGTAATTGTGAAATATACTGGGAATCGAGAGTGGATTTCATGCTCTTTGTTCAGTTCATAGTGGTGAGGAGGAATGGATGTTCCCCCAGAATGTCTGCTTTATATACATTATTTACACAATGGGCCCCACGTGATTGGCTAATTCCGGGATTCTCCTGTAGGCCAATCAGGTTGCGGATTCACTTCCACCTGGAGCTGGATTGGGTGGCTCCTGTGGACCAATCAGACTGCTGCATTCTGGATCCTATTGTTCTAGGACCAATCAGACTGCTGCATTCTGAATCTTATTGTGCTAGGACCAATAAGACTGCTGCCTTTTGGATCCTATTCAACTCAGTACATAACAAATTGGAAAAATGCAGAAGTGCTAGGGGTGAACCAATGGAGGAAAAAACTGAATAATATTATAATTTTAGAATACCTAACTGTGAAGATACATAGAATGAAAGGGCTTAAGGTCAGTGAGAAAGAGGAGGATTGGTTTGAGAAGATATTGAATAATTTGGGTAGGTTTGAACAATTTGGGGCAATTAAAATGTTAAAAGTTAAATAAACCTTGTGGAGGGAGAAGTGTTAAGATATATAGAAGTGTACATATGGTTGATTTGAATATGTTATTATTGAATATTATTGAATATGTATATTATTGAATATGTATACCCAGTATATCAGCCGCCTGGGGGGTTTCACTTCTTGTGTTTTGGTGGTTGGTAAAAAACAAAAAAACAATTTTATAAAAGTTTGGAAACCAAATCACGGCTTCTGATTGGCTGCAGGAAGCTCTTCCCATCCCCCAAAATAAAAATGAGTCCCCTTGTTCTAATTAATGATGACGTTCAGAGTTCCTCTTTTGCTGCTTTGAACCCTTTGCAGCGGCGAAGCTGTTTCTCACACAGCCCTCTGTGGAAAGATAAGGGGGACAGTATGCCCCCCCCAATGTTTTCCCCACCACAAGTGAAAAACAGTAGAGAGAGCGTGAAGGAGTCTGGGTTAACCTTTGCTTTGAGGGAGAAAAACTGAGAATATAAACTCTTTCTTCTTCTTTCTGTTTCTTCAAAGATTACTGCATTCAGTCAACAGATGGCAGCTCTGTCTGGTTTTAAGGTCAGTATTATTAAAGATCCATCATTTCTAGCCTCCCTCTGCCAATAAATGATGTATGTATGCATGTATATGCATATTATTACTTCTACTGTGGCAGGACCTTTGGAACTCCCCGCCTATTGACACCAATCAGGTGCTTTTTTTTTTTGGCAATCCCTATCCAGATGCAAAGCGGCAAGGATTTTAATCTGTATGTAGTTCATTTGCATCTTAATTATTTGCAATCTTAATTATTATTTGCATGTTATAAATAGCTGCTTTTAATCATTTCGCAGGTCCTTTTACTGCTTTGTTGTTTTCCGCAAACTGCTTTGAGGATATTCTTTGCACCCAAGTGGTATAAAAATGTTATGAAATCAATCAATCAATCACTCAATCAATAAAATACTCTGCAAGGCTTGATGCATAGTCGTAATATCTATGGAGCAAAGTGCTAAGTGAGAGTCTCTTCGAAGCCTAATTGTGCTCAGGGGTCTCCTCTTCATGTCTTGGATCCTTGCAGGGTGGAATCCGGGCCTTGCAGGTCTCCTACGGGGCTCCTGCCCTCGCCCTGACCGTAGGAAGGATCGAGGTGAAGCAGAATATCGACGTCAAGGTGTTCAGCAGCCGGCATCTCTTCACTGTTCGTGCTGTAAGTAGCTGGTACACCAAAATATAATGATGATGATGATGATGATGATGATAAATTTTATTTATACCCTGCCCTCCCTGACCAGAGCCGGGCTCAGGGCAGCTAACACCAATAAAATCACAGTACAGTGGTGCCCCGCAAGACGAATGCCTCGCAAGACGGAAAACTCGCTAGACGAAAGGGTTTTCCGTTTTTTGAGCTGCTTCGCAAGACAAATTTCCCTATGGGCTTGCTTCGCAAGACGAAAACGTCTTGCAAGTTTGTTTCCTTTTTCTTAACACCGTTAATACAGTTGCGACTTGACTTCGAGGAGCAACTCATAGAACGCAGTGTACATAGTAGCCTTTTTTGAGGTTTTTAAAGACTTTGGTATTTTTGAAGCTTTTCCAAAACTTCTTTTGCAGCCATTTGGTAAGTTAAGCTTTTAAAACTTTTTTTTGGGGGGTTGGATTTTGGGTTGGGGTGTTTGGAATTCAAGGACTTGGTGTTGGGGAGGGGTTTGCAAGAATCTGGAAGCTTGTGGGTTTTTCCTGCATTTTTATGATTTTCTGTGACCATTGGGCCACTCTGCTGTTTTTTAAAAAAAAATCTGGGTTTGAATTTTGAAATGCTCTTTACAGTATGTGTGACTTTAAAGAGTACTTAATAAACTCTTGTTGTACCAAATTTGGCTTTGTTTGGACTTTTTTTAACCATAGGAACGCATTAATTGATTTTCAATGCATTCCTATGGGATTTCGTGCTTCGCAAGACGAAAAATTCGCTAGACGAAAAAAATCATGGAACGAATTAATTTCGTCTTGCGAGGCACCACTGTAAAAACATAATAGAGGAAGGGGGGGGAAGCCTGCAACCCTACCTCCTCCATAGGGCGGAAGTGGCTTTGCGAAAAGCCCACCTGGATCAGACCAAAGGGACTGTGTAGCTCAGCATCCTGTTTCTCCCAGAGGCCACAGAGATGCTCCCATGAAGCCCCGAAGCAGAGCATTCCAAGAATTCCCCTTTTCCCCAAGGTTCAGTTCAGAATGCAGCAGCCTTTCAAGTTAACACCAATCTTCTTTTCAATCACAGACGGTGACTTCGCTTGGGGCCGTTTCTGTGGCCGGAGGGAGCCTGAGACTGACTCTTCACCTTGAAGGGTAAAGAAAACCCCCAATTTATTTGGCATCACAGGAACGTAAAAAGAGTCTGCGCTGGGGGAGGCAGCTCAGATCAGTCGCATTACCGTGCGATATTGGGGGTGCCTTGAAATCAGCCGCCCTGCTCTCCCTCATGCAAAGAGTGATATATTGCTGCGTATTGCCGGGTCAAAATCATTACAGTGGTACCTCTGGTTGCGAACTGGATCCGTTCTGGAGCCCCGTTCACAACATGAGCAGAACGCAACCCGCGTCTGCGCGTGCGTGGGTCGCGATTCACCGCTTCTGCGCATGTGTGTGACGTCATTTTGAGCGTCTGTGCATGCGCGAATAGCGAAACCCAGAAGTAACCTGAAAATGCTCAACCTGAAGCAAACGCAACACAAGGTACGACTATATTGCATTATGTGATTTCAAAAGTGATTTTGGCCAAAGTATTGAAAAACCGCACAGCGCTAAAACAGACCATACAATTTGTGATATTACCATGCCAAAATGGGAGGGGGAATAGTTGGGGGGAGGCAAGGGATGGGGCTGCGGACCCCTAATTGGGAACCACTGCTCCAAAGCAACATGAGAGGCTAGAAGGGGAATGGGACTTGGGGGGCGGAAATCCACTCTGACTCCTGCAGGAGCCGCTCACTGGAGGCCAGCTCCCTCTGCAGCCGGAAGGAATTGTTGGGATGCATCCAAGGGAACGGGGGCAATTGGCAGGCCCCCAGCTGTCTCCAGCCCACCAGCCGGCAGCTGGGCGATATCTGGTCCTTGGATCAACATGTAAACTGTGACTCGAGCCTCAGAAACCTTCAGAGGCTGAGCACACAAGCCAGCAGAGAAAATAACTTTGCAACAGAAGGGCAGAGAGAGGCTGTGTAAAGCATATTTACAGGCATTCAGCATCAGGACAAAAGGGAAAACATGTCTTCTCCCCTTCGTGTCCAAGCAAAAGGGCATAAGCAAAAGCTATACACAAAATGGAAGTTCCCAGCAAGCTGTGCTGGAGAGTAAACAGGCATGTGACACACAACAATTCCACACATCTGTTTTAAGGTGGAACGGAACATCAATATCCTAACCGGAATATCATCAGATCATAGAATTGTAGAGTTGGACTAGTTGGTTTAAATACAACGTTTCAGGTTGTTGCTCAGATGCAACAGAGCCGTTCCTTAGCAAAGAGAAATTTTTAGCCAAAACACATTATTATTATTATTATTATTATTATTATTATTATTATTATTTTAAAATCTCCTGTTTTATTGTTTCTTTTCAGGATTGACAATCTCTCCTTGATCAACTCTTCAGTTGGAAACTTTGATGTAAGTAGCATATCCCAAGAAAGCAGTGGCTAAGCCTGTAAACCAGGAAAGTCCCCCGTTCAAATCTTACCTCAGCCGCAAGCTTAATAAACCTTCAGCTTCCCATTCCAATTGCGCCTCCTGCAAATAGGCCGGGGGATGTTGGGGGGGTCACTTTTGCTCAACTCTAGAGGAGAGCAGTCCTGTTCTGTGCAAAGGAAAAGAAAATTCCCTTTGGGGTTCAAGGGCAGAGGCTCAAACCAGATTCCTGGTTAGCCAGACTTTATTCAGTAACGCATTACAGGGTGGAATAGACACATCTAAAAAACGCCGTGAAAATGCTTTTTTAAAAAAATGTTTTGAAAAATACATTGAATTTGCCATAGCTCACCATCGCCATCTAGTGTCACATTTGTATAATGCACATTACAACACACTTTAAACGTTTTGTTTGCAGCTGTATAGCTGAGACCCAGGACAGAGTCCAAACAGTCTGCAAGAGCTTTCCATTATGACACATTATTTGTTGGGGAGGGTCACCTAGGTTGTTCCATCTTTTCCCCAACCATCTCTCATCCAACCACAGTCCTTTTTATTTTTACTGTACATGCAGAGCCCTCCTTGCTCCTTAACTGGAGCAGTTTTTCACTCTCAGCTTTGGGCACCTCCTAAACTGGTTCTTGCTGTGGTCCAGTCGCTCCCTTGTGTGCATGAAGCTGGCCTGACTGATCATTCTTTTTTTGCAGAAATTCTGCCTCACGGGACACCCCTTTGCAGAGGGTGTTTGTGTGTGCCCTTTGCAGGTTGGAGGGGCTGTGTTTAAAATAACGTGGTTTGTTTGTTTTGCACAACTTAAGAACTGCTTCCTAGCAGTGAATAATAATAAACATACATTAAAACCGTTCCATCCATCCATGCAAACGTTTGGAAATGCTTTTTGACATTTAAATTGAGCGTCTCTAGAAACACAATCGTGATTCAGCAACGCAGCAGCAAAGTTGTGATGGAGATGAAAACTTGCTTTCCAGTTAACGGAGGGACCTTTTTTTCCCCTGTTGTTGTCATCATCTGACCTCCCCTGTTTGCTTTCCTTCCTTCATTTGTGTTTCAGGTGCAGCACCTGACAAGCGCAATTTCACACCTGGTGTCTGCCTTCCTTTTACCACATCAGAACCGTAAGGATGAGTGGTGGCAGGTCGGGAGGGTTGGGAGGCAATATATATTGCACAGGGTCCAGCGATCATCTTCCCTGTCTTGCTGCTGGGGGCCAGCCATCCAGAGGGGTCGTTCACTGGACTGCTGCATGATGTCCACAGCCATGGAAAGCATGAAGTCACTTTGATTCCTATGTGCAAAGACAGCTGTCCACATCAGTCCAACACTGTCAGGTGAAAAGTCTCCAGAACAGGGCAGGGAAATGCAGCTGTTTTCTAGAAGGGCTTTCGGAATTGCATTGTGTGAACTTGCCTGATCCATCACTTCTGAACTCAAATGCACTTGGGCAAAAAAAATGAGAGGCACAAATACAAGATGGGTGACACCTGGCTTGAGAGCAGTACATGTGAAAAGGATCTAGGAGTCTTGGTTGACCACAAACTTGACATGAGCCAACAGTGTGACGCGGCAGCTAAAAAAGCCAATGCAATTCTGGGCTGCATCAATAGGAGTATAGCATCTAGATGAAGGGAAGTAATAGTGCCACTGTATTCTGCTCTGGTCAGACCTCACCTGGAGTACTGTGTCCAGTTCTGGGCACCACAGTTCAAGAAGGACACTGACAAACTGGAACGTGTCCAGAGGAGGGCAACCAAAATGGTCAAAGGCCTGGAAACGATGCCTTATGAGGAACGGCTAAGGGAGCTGGGCATGTTTAGCCTGGAGAAGAGGAGGTTAAGGGGTGATATGATAGCCATGTTCAAATATATAAAAGGATGTCACATAGAGGAGGGAGAAAGGTTGTTTTCTGCTGCTCCAGAGAAGCGGACACGGAGCAATGGATCCAAACTACAAGAAAGAAGATTCCACCTAAACATTAGGAAGAACTTCCTGACAGTAAGAGCTGTTCGACAGTGGAATTTGCTGCCAAGGAGTGTGGTGGAGTCTCCTTCTTTGGAGGTCTTTAAGCAGAGGCTTGACAACCATATGTCAGGAGTGCTCTGATGGTGTTTCCTGCTTGGCAGGGGGTTGGACTCGATGGCCCTTGTGGTCTCTTCCAACTCTATGATTCTATGATTCTATGAATTTAAGGAACGTCCCACCACTTTCTCCCAGGAAAACCCGCTCTTTATTGCCAAATTGGAGCAAACATCAGTCAGTTTTTCTGTGAATTGATGTTTGTTCCGATTCAGTGCTAAAGAGTGGGTTTTGCCAGGAAAGTGGACGGGCGAAAGCAACACCGCTCAGAAAATTGCTTGGCCCCCTGCTTTCTAGGCAAGGGACTAGCAGAAGTGAGAAGAAGCCCTTAGTTAGTCTCCAGATTCGGCACTTACTGAATGTTGCGCTGCAATTCCTGGCTCAAAATGTGCTTGAAACGCATCAAGAAATACATACATTGCCAGAACATATTTTTGCAGACTTCAATTTATTTATTTTTTGGCAGATGAATGCACAGACAGAATAGTCTTATGATGGAACACACATGGATATGAATATATATATAACTGATTAATATAATTAATATAAAAATGGCACAGAGGAGTAATAGATTGATTTGTCCCTTCCCCCAATCTTCCTCCTCCTCTCTCTTTCCTTGGGGTGTTGACTTTTTGATCAGGTTGCCTGTTAAATCATTCTGATTAAAAATAATTATTATCACAGTGCCCCTCGCTGTTCAGTCACATTATTTGGCAGATCTGTGGCCCTGCTAGCAAAGGTTTATTTATTTCATTAAATTTGCACATTGCTTCATGGTACCAAAACAGACAGACAGACAGACAGACAGCTCACCCTGTGCCCAATGCAATGTGTGAAAAGGGCGATTGCATCTGTTCTCTTTCATGTCCCCAGCACTCACGAGATCTTTCTCTTTCAGATCTGCTGGCAGAAGGCTTCCCATTGCCTCTGGTGCAACAGCTTGGCATTGACCATCTCAACGCTGCCCCTGGCCAGGTAAGGATGCTCTAGTCCAGTGGTCCCCAAGCTTTCCCATAAGCTTTTCCATAAGGACCCCTGCCCTGTAAAAAGCATTATTCAGAACAGCGGTTTGCACAACCCACTAAGGAAGATAATAACAGAAGAAAATTAGAAACGGCGACGATTATCCATTGACACACACTACATTCAAAATCCAATGGTTCTACTAATTCCCCCCCCCCAAAAAAAAATTGATGAAGCGAGTGATGCCAGCTTCTCAAAGTCTCCTAGTCATTTAAACATAGCTGTCAACGTTTCCCTTTTTTAAAAGGAAATTCACTTATTCCGAATAGGATTCCTCGCAAGAAAAGGGAAAAGTTGGCAGCTATGCATTTAAATCTCCAGCGCCTTGTGGAGCAAAACGGCTGTGAGCTGCTCTTGGGAGCCCACATGCCATAGCCAAGAAGAAAACAGGCTTGAAATTGTGGCCAGTAATATCCAAGGCAACACGATGACCAAATACAATAATACGATATCAATATACACTCTTTATATAATATGAGATATATGAAATCACATAAACAGAAAACTTAGGAATCTCTGAAAGTCACAAAATATGCACTCTTAATGCAATGCATCAGATTCTTATCTGGTGAAAAAGCTTTGTTTATGGCGTCCAACGCCGCCGAAGTAGTTCGCAAACAGATGTTGTGAACAGGGATTCCAGATATACCCACTGATACATTGCTTCTTTCAGAGACTTGCATAGTCTTCAAAGACTTTCAGAGACTTATAAGACTTGTGATTATTTGGTTTTATGTTTTCAAGAAAATCCATTAAGAGTGCATATTTTGCGACTTTCAGAGATTCGTAAGTTTTCTGTTTATGTGATTTCATATATTTCATATTACATAAAGAGTGTCTATTGATACCGTATCATTGTATTTGGTCGTCGTGTTGCCTTGGATATTACTGACTATTGTTTGCAACACAGGGGTTAAATTGTTTGGTTACTTGAAATGATGGCCAGCATTAATGCGACTGTCTTCCTTTTCACAGAACGCGCTTCTGCTCTTTGCTCCCCCACTGGCTTCCTGAATGTGGGGATCAAGATCCTGACCTGAATCAGAGGGAAAGATCCTGGAACAAGATGTGTAACGCTGCTGCTGCTGCTGCTTCCCTTCCCTTCCCCCTTTACGCCTCTGCTTTCGTAGGATTGTAGAATGGGAAGAGACCCCGAGGGTCATCTAGTCCACCCCCTGCAATGCACGGGTCACAACTGAAGCACCCCTGACAGGCAGAGCTTTGGACCTCTGGAGCCTGTGACATCCCTTGGCTCTCTGCTTCAGGGGCTCGAAAGCAGCAATGGATCCTTTGCAACGCGATTTCCGGAGCTAGATTTGCCTCCTGCCATTTGGGAATGGCACAAATGTCAAAGCTTCCCTCTGTGAATTGTTAAGATGTTCTGCTTGCTTATCTTGCCTTGATAATAAAACATTTCTCTTCACAACACCAAGAAGGTCTCAAAGTCTGCTCTTTTCAAACATCTAGGGCAAAAATCTTCTCCCCTCTTGTGCCAAAGGCAAGACTCCTGAGCTCAGATTTTGAAGCAGCGGGGTCTTCTTTTGATAATGGCTTAGCCCCAGAACCTGATTTCCATGTCAGGAACTCACAAAACATGTGGGGCGATGCAGAAGAGGGGATTTGGATACAGTGCCTTTGCTTCAACTGTGGGTGGGCTTAGCTGGCTGGAAGGACAGGTGCTTTGAATGTAGAAGGTCCCAAGAGGTTGGGTCTCCAGCACTTCCAGCTAAACGGCTCTCAGGCGAAAGGGCTTGGGGAGACCTCTCTGACCGAGGTCTTGGAGAGTTGCTGCCACACAGAGGGGATGGTGTTGGCTGAGATCAGCCTTCCACAAGTGCTTCTTTCCAAATAAGTGTGTTTTGCACCAGGGCAGCAGGAGAAAACCACATTTTCTTCAGGGTATTGGGACTATCCTGTGACTTAAGTGAGTTTAAAATGCAAAACTTCAAATAGGCTCCTTTGGAAGGGGGGATATAAATGGAAATCATAATCATTTGTTGGGTTTTGAAAATCAGGGCTGGCAGACTTGCTTCTTTGTCACAAATGGATGTGATTGTACCCCACCACACACACACACACACACACACACACACCTTATTCTATTACACTACGAACAATTGGGACGTGGGTGGCGCTGTGGGTTAAACCACATAGCCTAGGAGTTGCTGATCAGAAGGTTGGCAGTTCAAATCCCCGCGACGGGGTGAGCTCCCGTTGCTCGGTCCCTGCTCCTGCCAACCTAGCAGTTCGAAAGCACGTCAAAGTGCAAGTAGATAAATAGATACCGCTCCGGCGGGAAGGTAAACGGCGTTTCCGTGCGCTGCTCTAGTTCGCCAGAAGCGGCTTAGTCCTGCTGGCCACATGACCCAGAAGCTGTACACCGGCTCCCTTGGCCAGGAAAGCGAGATGAGCGCCGCAACCCCAGAGTCGGTCACGACTGGACCTAATGGTCAGGGGTCCCTTTACCTTTACCTTTATGAACAATTAGAATATTATATGAGTGTGATGCTCACATTCACTAGGGCTGATTGATTTCAGAAAGGAACTGGTCTGAAACATTTTAGCAGCCTCCTTTGTGAGTGTTCCTTGCAATACGCATACATGACCAAACTTTAGCAGTCGCAAAAGCAACACAACCCCTTCCACCTTCTCCATGGAAATTTGTGAGTGCATTGTGGAATATCACGCATACAACATGCAACTTTGTGTGTATATATGCACTGTTTATGTGTTTCCCGTCCCCCACATAATTCAACATAAAACAACACAGACAAATCTATGAAATGCAGAGCGATGTGCTTTGATAATAAAGCAGGGAGGTTGGGCAACAGAGGCCAAAAACACTTCTCCCTTTGTCTCCCTGATCTGTCTTTGATTTCAGCAATCGGTCTTCTTATCAAAGACACTTTCCAGCTCCATCTGTAAAAATAAAAATAAATAAAATCTCAGAATAGAATCACAATGTAGCTGCCACTTAAATGCTTCCAGGTCCTAACACAAACGCGATTGATCTTGCTGTTATCTGCATAGACATAGTGCTTCCCAAAAGAAATCAAAGAGTGCCCCCTTTCTGTTGAATTTAGGAACATTGTTTCTGAGCACAATTCAAAGTGTTGGTGCTGACCTTTAAAGCCCTAAGTGGCCTCGGCCCAGTAGACCTGAAGGGCATCTCCACTGTAATAAACAGAAATCTGCCCTTATTCCCTTATGAGGGACACAAGAGCCCTTATAGAGTCCTGTGCAGGTTCTCCATCGGTCGGAGAAAAATAACAGAGGCCAACCAGAGAATATTGAGAAGTAAAGCAGCTCGTAAGCCTGATCTTTATTGATCTGTTGCAACAGGGTGCTCCCCTCACACGCAGGAAAGGAGGAGGAACCCAGAACCAAGGTGTGTTCGCCCTTATATAGACGTGTTAAATTGCCCGCCCTGGAGTCCAAGACCACCTGCCAGACACATCATACTTACATCACAGAAAAGGCGGTCTGCAGCAGAAATCTGAGTGTGTTGTTTATCTCCTGTTGTTGTTTATCTCCTGTCTGGCACGTTACCTGTTAATGGTCACTTGATTGGATTGCCTGGGGAGCCTGGCCAGTCTTTTGTAATGATAAATACTTAGTTCCTGAGCCAGGTCACTGGCTCACACCCTATTCATATCTTAAATGTGCCCTTAAGACAGGATTTGTGAAGGAAAAGACAATGGGGAGGTTTCCCACTTTGACCTTGCAGAGAAATATTTGAGGCCAATTTGTTCAGGACTTTTTTTCTGTGGGGTTTCAGACATGTGGTTTATATATTTATGTACGTGCTTGCTTGGTACATTTATGGACATTTATTACATATATAAGACGTTAAAATTCTTATAACACCACCCTCATCGTTCAGCCCAGACACAGAGGTCCAGCTCCGGGGGCCTTCTGGCGGTTCCCTCCCTGCGAGAAGTGAGGTTACAGGGACAGAGGGCCTTCTCAGTGGAACACCATCCCTTCAGATGTCAAGGAGATAAAGAACTACACAACTTTTAGAAGACGTCTGAAGGCAGTCCTGTATAGGGAAGTCTTTTAACATGTAATGCTTCACTATGTTTTTATATATGTTGGAAGCTTTTTCGCCCTGTTCCCTTCCAGTGGCAAAACCCAGCAATAGCTGAAGTTGGGGCTCAGGTGTGAGATCGCTTGCAAGTACACAGCTGCATCCCTGGGGAGTGAGGTTACCTGAACATTTGTGTCCAGGGACTTCTGGTGCCAGCAGCAACAGCAGCCGAGCAGGATCAGTCCTCTCTCTCAGCCTGGTCTGGTGGAGACTCCCAAAAGCAAAAGGGCTTCATCTTTGCAGAACTGCAACCGACTCCAAGAGGTGAGCAGCAAACGACTAACTTAGCTGCATGCCCAGCTCTGGTCTCTTGGTGGCAAAGTCCTGTGGGGAGGGGGGAAGTGGGGGCGGGACTTGCGCATGGGGAGGGATTTCTGGAGCACCCAGGATCAGGGGTCAAGAAGCAACCTGAAACCTGTGGTTGAAGGTATACCTTGTAGTCCATGACTGAGGATAGATTACTATGCAATGTCAGTTTCTCACTTTTCAGTTTTACGGTCAGTTCTCTACATTTTCCATATCCTTTTGGGATTTTTTCAAGTCAGCATGAAAATGTCCTTACAGAGACACTTTTTTAAATGTGATTTTGCCTAATGCACGCATTTTTGCAAAGCAGTTTTCCTTGATCAAATGCATGTTTATGGGTTATTTCTCCAAAAATGTACATTTGCATGGAGACTTCACCCCAGTGCATTTTGGTGCACATTAATTGACTGGAGAACTGCATTGCAAAATTCAGAGAATTGTGAATTTCAAAGGATAGCAGTGTTTCACTTCGTGTTTTGTTTTGGAACGTGTGAATTCAATGCAAACAGAATCAAATTTACCCCCCCCCCCATCCAACACTGATAATCGTCCACACAGTTGCCAACTTTTTCCTGGAAAGTACTCCCCTACTAGTCCTCTCTCTCTGCAAATTGGATTAGCAAGTCCCTATATTTGACGCTGGACTGAACTCTCCTGAATATTTCCCTATCATCTCTAACAGGCGTCTCTAGGTTTCTGGCATCCTTCTTGCGAACTTCATGCTAGAAATTTCTGCAATAAGAGGAGAAGATGGTCCGAGCATGGAGACTTCTCTTCTTCTGCGGTTTCCTGAGCCTGACTCTGGGACATGAGGGCCGGGGGGTCTTTCTGAGGATCAAGAAGAAATACCTGGAAGAAAGTAAGCATCACACTGACACCTCCCTGACTTGGGGAAGCCACACAATCACAGCTGCCTCGGGGAGGATCGTGAGAAATGAAAACATTCCCATTTTCTGTATCAGATCGTGTAGGCAGATCCACCTTGCCGAGCAGTTGGCACAAGAGGTGGATGGGCAGGGGATTTTGGAAACTGGAGGCACTGCCAGCCTGGTGAGTGGATCTCCTTTCCCCAGGCAGAGGACACTGAGTTCCTTTAACAGGAGAGGCTAGGAAATGAGCCCAGAGTCTTCTCTGGGCTCAACCACCACCACCCTCTGGGGAGGGACAGGAATTGTTCTATCCACTACACCTTTCACAGCTACCTTGACGTATTCTGAAGTCTGCAACTGTTGTCCTTGCTCCTCTGGCCCAGAATCGGAATTCGAGGCGAAGGCATGGTGTTGTCAGGGACTGGGCAGAGGAGGAACGGTGGAGACTGCTTCCCCACCCTGACCCTTCCAGGGAGGAGTAAGAGGAAGACAGTATAGATTCACAACAGGGGTTTGAGGGAAGTCACAGCTCAGAGGTGGGACGTGGGTGGAACTGTGGTCTAAACCACAGAGCCTAGGACTTGCCGATCAGAAGGTTGCGGTTCGAATCCCCACGACGGGGTGAGCTCCCATTGCTCGGTCCCTGCTCCTGCCAACCTAGCAGTTCGAAAGCACATCAAAGTGCAAGTAGATAAATAGGTACCGCTCCAGCAGGAAGGTAAACGGCGTTTCCATGCGCTGCTCTGGTTCGCCAGAAGCGGCTTAGTCCTGCTGGCCACATGACCCGGAAGCTGTACGCCGGCTCCCTCGACCAGTAAAGCGAGATGAGTGCTGCAACCCCAGAGTCGGCCACGACTGGACCTAATGGTCAGGGGTCCCTTTACCTTTACCTTACAGCTCAGAGGCAGATGAGGGGGAAAGCTGGGAAATCATGGGAGAGCCGGAGCAACAACACCCAGCTGACACATAGAATCATAGAATCATAGAATCATAGAGTTGGAAGAGACCACAAGGGCCATCGAGTCCAACCCCCTGCCAAGCAGGAAACACCATCAGAGCACTCCTGACATATGGTTGTCAAGCCTCTGCTTAAAGACCTCCAAAGAAGGAGACTCCACCACACTCCTTGGCAGCAAATTCCACTGTCAAACAGCTCTTACTGTCAGGAAGTTCTTCCTAATGTTTAGGTGGAATCTTCTTTCTTGTAGTTTGGAACCATTGCTCCGTGTCCGCTTCTCCGGAGCAGCAGAAAACAACCTTTCTCCCCCCTCTATGTGACATCCTTTTATATATTTGAACATGGCTATCATATCACCCCTTAACCTCCTCTTCTCCAGGCTAAACATGCCCAGCTCCCTTAGCCGTTCCTCATAAGGCATCGTTTCCAGGCCTTTGACCATTTTGGTTGCCCTCCTCTGGACACGTTCCAGTTTGTCAGTGTCCTTCTTGAACTGTGATGCCCAGAACTGGACACAGTACTCCAGGTGAGGTCTGACCAGAGCAGAATACAGTGGCACTATTACTTCCCTTCATCTAGATGCTATACTCCTATTGATGCAGCCCAGAATTGCATTGGCTTTTTTAGCTGCCGCGTCACACTGTTGACACGTTGCCATTAGAAAGCATTCCAGACCCTCCATCTCCCAGAAACTGGTGAGCCTTAAAAGTAAGAGAGCAAAGAGCTCAGAGACAGAGGGCACGTAGTAGCACCCCTAGAGGAGATGGTGAGAATGACGAACAAGGAAGTGGGGGAGATGACGGGTGGAGATTCATTTGGGACAACACCATTATCCAAGAGGCTGGGTTCTATAACCTCTCTCTGTTAAGATTGAAATAAAAAAGGATGCTAGTAAACCTTGTCTTTTCATGGGCAACCAGCTGGGATCCACTGACAGCATCCTGACAGGTGTCAATTTTGCTGTTGCAGTGACACAGCATGGTTCCTGACAGTCCTACTTCTTGGCGTCACGTTCCTCCAGGTGTTCGGCTCTTGCAGCGGATGATATTCCTTCTTCCTACGGTCACCCCATCTGTGTCATGGCTCCAAAACAGTCCACTCTGCTGTGTTGAGAAATTCCTCCTCTCGCCCAGTAGCTCCCAGTGCCCCAGTGCCCCTTCCAGCAAGGCAACCAGCTTGCACTTGCTGCAGGTGCAGTTTTGCACATTCTCAGGCAGGAAGATAAACATGGCACAGGTGTTGCAAGTCACCGCAGCAGCTCCCTCGCCATCCATGTCTCTTGGTCCTACATACACTGTGAGAAAGCATCCTGGGCCACCCCTCTAAATGCCCTTGCAACCCCCCACCTCCACTATTTCCAAGTCACAAGCTCCCAGAAGCTGCAGTCAGCTAAGCAGAGCTGCTGCTGGCTGCTAACTCCTCCCTTAGCTCCCTTTCTCGTTCATCCTGGCTTTCTCCCTGCAGGAGCTCATCCTCTAGCAGAGCTCACGGCTATGCGCACAGTCAAACTCACAGTTATAATGGACTTGCATTTCTTTCAGAGCTTGCAAAGTGCCTGGTCGAGTCCAACCTGGGAGAAGAACTAACCCATTTGATTTCAGCCCGCAACCCAAAGCCACGGCACGGCGCTGGAAGGTTCTTCTTCGGATACTTAGAAAATCTATCACCCAGGTAGGGTCTGTACTGGCGTGGAGAACGGTTGGCACAGCTGAGGGCAGAGCTTTTCATGGGAGCACCAGATATGAGCAGCTAAACCCTGGTTGGATTGACAGGGATCTAAAAAAATGCTAAGAAAAAAAGGTCACATAGGTCTCAATGTACTGCTGTAAAGCGCCCCCGGTGTCACATTTTTTACGTTATAATTGACCTGTGTAGCTGAGTCCCCACTTTGGAATGGGAACTCTGTAAGCGAACAACAATATTCCTCGGTCCTGTATACAATACCTGAAGGAGCGTCTTCACCCCCATTGTTTAGCCTGGACACTGAGATCCAGCGCCAAGGGCCTTTTGGCGGTTCCCTCCCTGCGAGAAGTGAGGTTACAGGGAACCAGGCACAGGGCCTTCTCGGTAGTGGCGCCCGCTCTGTGGAACACCCTCCCATCAGATGTCAAGGAAAAAAGCAGCTATCCTATTTTTAAAAGACACCTGAAGGCAGCCCTGTTTAGGGAAGTTTTTAATATTTAATGCTGTATTGTTTTTAACACTCGATTGGGAGCTGCCCAGAGTGGCTGGGTAAACTCAGCCAGATGGGCAGGGTATAAATAATAATAATAATAGTTGTTGTTGTTGTGGTGGTGGTGGTTGTTTTGCTACCCGCCATCCCAATCTCCAAGCAGTGAGAGACCCTGGGGCTTGCAGGCTCTTACCCAGGTCCTGTTTCCTTGGGACAAAGGTCAGCAGACTGCGGTGTCTTTAGGATTATTGGGTCTTATTTACACATATATACAACCTGAGCATAGGAGGGAGGGGTTCATAGCACTGACACCCCAACAAATCTTACTTTTCCATTAGTCATAGCTTTGGATCCAGCACAGAGCAAGCTGGTCTCTGTGTCTCCAGCTTCCAGCCTGCTTCCTGCTCAGCTCACACCCCAAAATCCTTCTCCTACCTAGCAGCTAGGTGAGTGTGGGGAATGCCCACATATTAGCCTGGAGAGCCCCATCACTTAGCAGCAGCTCTTGCAGCTTGGCTCATTCTTTTGGGATGTTCATGAGGCCCAGGTAAGGCCATTGTCTTACACAGAAAATTGCCTGACCCGTTCAGCAACAGAGTCCTCTATTAGATTCTAAGTCTCACTGGGTCCAGGACTCCAAGAATTGGAAGAAGCAGTGGGGAGGAGGGGAGGGCTAGGTTGAATTTGGGAAATAAAATAATATATGGGACAGCAAAGAATATAATAGATTATTATAGAACAGTAATATATTGTAACCAGAATAGAAGTTCAAAAGGGGAAGTAAATGTATTTTTAGTATTTTCATTATTGTAATAGTTATTATTATTTCTTATTGGTAGAAGGCAATGTTAACTTAGACTTCTTCGTTTTGCTGGCTGTATGGTAATTTTCTTAAGTCAATAATAATAATAAAACAGAATTGGAAGAACTCAGGGCACCATCCAGACAGAGCCCCAAACCTACAACAATATTTTATGTGGCTCCCATTCAGTTTAATAGGCCTTCTCCAAGAAAATGTCCCAGTGGATCGCGCTTTTATGCTTGGGGCATAAGGAAGGTAAAACCCGAAGTTTCAGGCACCTTCCCACTTGGTGCTCCTCCCATAGACTGGGCCCCTATCTGAATTTGTTCTCTTTGCAGGCTGAAGGTGGAGACCCCGTATCTCCCAGCTGTCGAAATAGCCATGCGATCCAATGATTCCTTCAACATCCATCTCAGTGTGCAATTCGGGATCTACTTTGAATAGTGAGTTCCTTGTTAGCATCTTCATTTTGGGGAAAAGCCTAGAGGAACAAGAGTATAGAAACTCTCTGTAAGTCTGTGGAATTTGGGAGAAGGAGGTACCCAACAATCTTTTCCTTAAGGATGCAAGATTCCATCCTCTCAGCTCAAAGGGGCTCCAAACAGTCTGAGCAACTTTAAATGCCTTGCCATTGATCTCTGCAAACTAATCTAGGAACCTTTGTTTGCTGAAGACTGAGGCAGAAATATTCCAAATTAATGTGTAAGTGTAGGGACACTCATTTCTAGCTCCCACCCCCTCACGCCCAGTATGTTTGTAATTTAGGCTGATATTACCTACATTGTGCTACTTCACCAGTGATAAGCCCAGCTGGTGTCTTATGCAAAATGATTAATACAAGGTTGTCTTTTGGTTTATAGTAATGTTCTACTGGAATTTGATTTGAACATACAAAAAAGTTTTTAAAATCACTAAATTAGAAAAATAATAATCAAGCATTCTCCCCTTTTGTAAGATTTTTGTCTTGAATATATATATATATATATATATATATATATATATATATATATCACCTATGCTTTACTGGGTTGCTTATCTTGCCCAGACCTTAGAGACAGTGGCTTCTCCATCTTATATTATTTCTCCTAATGAACTAAGTGCAATAAATGAGAAATCTAATATATAAAAAGCAAGTGAGATTTTGTGCCATTTGGATGGAAAGCTCCAAAGCTGCAGACTAAAATCAATGGAAAACCAAGACAAGCATGATGTTGTGCTTTTACTTCTGTTGGGAGCCACCCAGAGTGGCTGGGGAAACCCAGCCAGATGGGTGGGGTATAAATTATTATTATTATTATTATTATTATTATTATTATTAATCAAGTAATGAGTGGAACATTATCGCCAGCTTCAAGGAAAGGCTGTCTTTTGGCCCAGATTCTTGGGAGTGCTGGGCTTGGGTTGGGAAAGTTCAAATCCCTAATTGGCCCTGAAGTTCAAGATGATGGACAGCCATCCATCAGGGATTCCTTAGCTGTCCTTCCTGCATTGCAGTGTTCGATCACAGGACCCTTGGGTTTCCTTCTATGATTCCTACATTTTGTCTATCGGGCAACGCTCACCAGGCTTCTGCGAGGCTAAAACTACCAGGTGCGTAGCCTGGGAGTCATTTTGGACTCACAGCTGTCCATGGAGGCACAGGTCAATTCTGTGTCCAGGGCAGCTGTCTACCAGCTCCATCTGGTACGTAGGCTGAGACCCTATCTGCCTGCGGACTGTCTCGCCAGAGTGGTGCATGCTCTGGTTATCTCCCGCTTGGACTACTGCAATGCACTCTACGTGGGGCTACCTTTGAAGGTGACTCGGAAACTACAACTAATCCAGAATGCGGCAGCTAGACTGGTGACTGGGGGCGGCCGCCGAGACCATATAACACCGGTCTTGAAAGACCTACATTGGCTCCCAGTACGTTTCCGAGCACAATTCAAAGTGTTGGTGCTGACCTTTAAAGCCCTAAACGGCCTCGGTCCAGTATACCTGAAGGAGCGTCTCCACCCCCATCATTCTACCCGGACGCTGAGGTCCAGCGCCGAGGGCCTTCTGGCGGTTCCCTCATTGCGAGAAGCAAAGCTACAGGGAACCAGGCAGAGGGCCTTCTCGGTAGTGGCGCCCGCCCTGTGGAACGCCCTTCCAGCAGATGTCAAAGCGATAAACAACTACCTGACATTCAGAAGACATCTTAAGGCAGCCCTGTTCAGGGAAGTTTTTAACGTGTGATATTTTATTGTATTTTTGGTTTTTATGGAAGCCGCCCAGAGTGGCTGGGGAGGCCCAGCCAGATGGGCGGGGTATAAATAATAAATTATTATTATTATTTATTATTATTATTATCACTCTGAGTCTCCAAGTTGCAATAAAATATTTCTTTCCTTTTCCCCGGATGCCTTCAGCAAAGACGTTGAGATTCAAGTGACAAAGAACTTCTCCGCTGTTGCTAATGGAAGCAGTGATGGATTCCGCCTCCAGAGCTGCCACTCCTGTGCTGGGATATCGCACATCAAAACCTGGTACAAGTAAATATCCATTTGAGAGCATGGTCCAGCTCCTGGGGCAGGGAAAGGAGGGAGACAGACATATTGGTCATTTGGGACTCAGCATGGCAGGTAAAGGCACGAAACAGGAGTCCTCTCCAGGTATTTCGCTGAAGGGTTAGTCAAGGCAGCTTGAATCTGCACTCTGCTGAGGTTTTCCTGGGTATGGCATAGCCCTGCTAGTAAATCCTACCCAATTTCCCATGGGAAACGGAGGGCCATTGCAACCAGTTCAACCAGCGCCGGATATACATATAAGCTAAACAAGCTATAGCTTGGGACGCAGGTGGTGCTGTGGGTTAAACCACAGAGCCTAGGACTTGCTGATCAGGAGGTCAGCGGTTCGAATCCCCGTGATGGGGTGAGCTCCCGTTGCTCGGTCCCTGCTCCTGCCAACCTAGCAGTTCGAAAGCACGTCAAAGTGCAAGTAGATAAATAGGAACCGCTCCAGCGGGAAAGTAAACGGCGTTTCCGTGCGCTGCTCTGGTTCACCAGAAGCGGCTTAGTCATGCTGGCCACATGACCCGGAAGCTGTACGCCGGCTCCCTCGGCCTTTAGAGCAAGATGAGCGCCACAACCCCAGAGTCGGCCACAACTAGACCTAATAGTCAGGGGTATCTTTACCTTTAAACAAGCTATAGCTTAGGGCCCCACGCTCTCGGGGCCCCCCAAAAAATAAAGGGAAAAAAACCTGGATGTACATTTCAAAAATATAAGATAGAAAACAAATAAAACCTACATATAGCAACAGTGTTTTGTGTTGTGTCGGCTCCTATAATGTAAGTAATGGGCCCCGCCTGCTAGCCTGCTCCCTAAAAACAGTGACAATTTGTTGTTGGCAAAGGACAGCTGGACATATAAAGAGCCCCATTACCTTCAGTGGCTTAGGGCCTCATCAAACCTAAATCCAGCCCTGAGTTCAACCATAATGATTGGATGCAGAATGACTCCCACTGCTGGAACCCCTAAATATTTGCGAATACTTGGTGCCACTGAGAATAATATCTAGAATAACAGAATTGTATAATTGCAGAGTCACAAACCCACCTTATGCTTTTAAGCTGCAGCCTCAGACCCATCCTTGTTGTTGTTGAGTCGTTTAGTCGTGTCCGCCTCTTTGTGACCCCCTGGACCAGAGCACGCCAGGCACTCCTGTCTTCCACTGCCTCCCACAGTTTGGTCAAACTCATGTTCATAGCTTCGAGAACACTGTCCCACCATCTCATCCTCTGTCGTCCCCTTCTCCTTGTGCCCTCCATCTTTCCCAGCATCAGGGTCTTTTTCAGGGAGTCTTCTCTTCTCATGAGGTGGCCAAAGTCTTGGAGCCTCAGCTTCAGGATCTGTCCTTCCAGTGAGCACTCAGGGCTGATTTCCTTCAGAATGGAGAGGTTTGATCTTCTTGCAGTCCATGGGACTCTCAAGAGTCTTCTCCAGCACCAGAATTCAAAAGCACCTGGCAAGCCACTCCAGTATCCCTACCAAGAAAACTCCATGGACAAAGACAACAGGCCCATCCTAAGAACTCACAAAAGGCAATTTGTCGTCGTCCCCCCCCCCCAATGTCGCTCATTGCATTTCACCCTCAGACTACGTTGTTTCTCTTGAATCTTTCTCTTGGCCCTTCTGCTTGGATTAACTGGTCCTATTCATTTGATTTGCAGACAACTGCTCTATTACCATTTATTTTTATTTACATACTGCTCTATCACCGCAGGTCTCAGGGCAGTTCACAAGATAAAATCACAATATAGAAACACGAAATACACATTCAAAATACAAACAAAAGCAATAACCCAATAACCCGCTCCCAACTCATTTTTAAAAAGGCATTGGATGTTAATCAGTCAAAGACCTGGTCAAAGAGGAACTCGATCTTCTCCCAACTTCTCTCATTTTTGCTACTGCCTTTATTTCCCTTCAGAACTGTCAAAGCATTGAAGGAAGGCGTCACACCGATGGTGAAAAAGTCCCTGGATAAAAATCTAGTTCCTGTTTTGGATGCAAACGTAGGTCTTACCTAGAGTATTCTTGGGTGGGGTTGTATTTGAAGTATGGGATGCGGGTGGCGCTGTGGTCTAAACCACTGAGCCTCTTGGGCTTGCCGATCAGAAGATTGGTGGTGCAAATCCACAGAATGGGGTGAGCTCCTGTTGCTCTGTCCCAGTTTCTGCCAACCTAGCCATTCAAAAGCACACCAGTGCAAGTAGATAAATAGGTACCACTGTGGCGGGAAGGTAAACGGCATTTCTGGATTCCATCACGGTGTCCTGTTGCGCCAGAAGCAGTTTAGTCCTGCTGGCCACATGTCTTGGAAAGCTGTCTGTGGACAAACGCTGGCTCCCTCGGCCTGAAAGCGAGATGAGCGCCGCAACCCCACAGTTGCCTTTGACTGGATTTAACCGTCCAGGGGTCCTTTACCTGTATTTGAAGTATTGGCTCAGAAGATCCTCTACTGGCGCAACTCCTTGTGGCACAAGGACTGGCACACATGCGGCACAAACAGAGATGAGGAAATCTGGCAGCTCTGGTGTGAAGGAGTCTCATTGCTGTAAGCCAGAAAATAGCGTATTTCCTGACTTTACGCCAATAAAACTCAGAAACATGAGGAGTTAGGAGTCCAGCGTTGTTTCCTGCAAAGCAATAGGTTGCAGTTGGATCGTGCCGCAAAACTGCAACCCTGCCCAGTGGTCCATAGTATTTCTAAAATTTCAAACAAAGCATTTCAATTTCCACCAATCATATACATCATTACATCATTTCATGTTTAATACACATGCGCAATAAGCACTGGCAATTTCTGCCAGTGATTCCCACTGTGTTCTGTTACATTGTGTTAGTGTGCATGTTGGGGACCTGTGTTACGTGTAGCCATTTGCACCATGTAGCAACTTATGTGTAACTTTGTGATTCACATATTAGTTGCATTTCTACCCCAGTGGGTGGGCGGCGACTTGCAAAATCATCAGTTTCATAAAGTAGAAAGGCTACCATAACTTCTCTATTAGAAGCACCCTCAAAGATTTACAGGGGTACACATTATCACATTTATTGTGGCCCTTTGGGCCACTGCCACATTATGACTCGTTAGCAGGCACTAATTGCCCTGCTAATTGCAAAGACCACCCAAGACACCCCAATGGCCTGCAGCTCCTATGACAGCAGCCTCCCCTTGCTCTGTGGCATTTGTCTTGCAGGCCTGTGACCTCTTGCTATCGTCCCTTTCTGACTCCAATGGTTTCTTGCTGAGCCTCCAGGACCTGGGTGAGTCCGTTCCTTTCTCCCTCAAGACTTTTTCTTCCAAAACAGAGAAGGGTCGAGTGGTTGTTCCTCGCCTCCACCTCCCAGGCCCCATGCTAGAAGATGCAGCATTAGAAGGCTAATAAAATGAACCAGGAAGGAAGGGACGTTGGTGGCAAATGGATGGTTTGCATTTGGTTAAATGTCCAATCTGTAAAATTGAAAGTGATAAATAATTTGAAACAAAACAAAATAAACATGGGGATTCATGCTGGGGTGTTTTTCACAATGGGCATCTGCAAAAAAATCAGGGAAATCTGCCTCGTGGTTGTTTGGTTGAAGAAAAGCAAATGAAACATTATTTTTTTACCCTAATTTATCCACATTCCATTCCACTATTGTAGATTTTGGAAAAGCCATCACTGGAAAATGTATCAAAAGGGTGTGTGCTTTTATATTTATTGTTTTAGTTTCTTATTCGTTGCATTTCTATTCCTCCTTTTAATCCAAGGAGCACAAGCTGGCATGCATAGCTCTCCACCTCCTCATTTAATCCCCACAACAACCTGCAAGGTAGAACAGGTTCAGAGATGGTGACGGGCCCAAGGTCACCCAGTGAGCTTACGGCCAATGGGGATTTGAACCCGGGCCTCCCAGGTCTCCTCATGGCCAGGAGAGCTGTGTGCTCAAGGGAGACATCCTCCAGCAGTCCTGAACCCACAACAATAAAGCCCTTTCTCCTTATCTCATTTTTGCCTTTTGTGCAGTTGACTTGTCACCTGCCGGGATCCAGTATTCTCTCCAGAGCTTCCAAATACAAGACGATGTTCTCATCCTTGAGCTGGGCGTAAGTACCAAGCATTTGCCTACAGGGGATCCTGCTTTGTCCAGAAAGAGAGCAACGAGGGGACCAAGTGACTCAAAGCACTGGAAACCGTTCATGGGATTTGTTAGATTTGTGTTAGCTATTACAGCCTTTCTCAACCTGTGGGTCCCAGATGTTGTTGAACTACAACTCCCATCACCCCTAGCTAGCAAGGCCAGAGCTCAGGGATGATGGGAGTTGTAGTCCAACAACATCTGGGGACCCACAGGTTGAGAACCACTGTATTAATTAGAAGGAGGACTGTATCAGTTCAGCACCAGACAGCAATCTTCTTTATGAGACCATAGATGTAAAGATTTAGGGCGATGTCCCAGGAGTCATTTGGTATCAGAACAAGTTGTTCAAGGAAGTTCATAGAATTGTAGAGTTGGAAGGGACCCAAATGGATCTTTGCAACGTAGGTATGTGGAACCTCAAAATCATCATCACCCCACTCTGGTGGGGTAGCCTGACCTACAAATTACAGTGGTACCTCGAGTTAGGAACGCCTCAGGTTACAAACGCTTCAGGTTACAAACTCCACTAACCTGGAAGAGATACCTCGAGTTGAGAACTTTGCCCCAGGATGAGAACGGAAATCGTGTGCCGGCGGCACAGCAGCAGCAAGAGGTCCCATTAGTGAAAGCACGCCTCTAGTTAAGAACAGTTTCAGGTTAAGAACGGACCTCCGGGAACGAATTGAGTTCATAACTAGGGGTACCACTGTACATCCAATTCTGGCAGGAAAGGAAAGTTTCTCTTGAAGGAAATCAAAATTTAAAGAAGCCCTGTTCTAAGCCCCCTGGAGGAACCTGTCTACAATTTGGCAGGCTTAATCAACTCTGGACTGCATCCTATGCTGGTGGATTTCATCCACTTCTGTGGAAATGGGGGGAATTATAGATATTTTTTGGTGCAAATCCTGAGAGCATACCCTTATGGTATGCCTGCCCTGGAGGCCACCATCTCTCATAGACACCTCCTCTTCATAGCTTTGTGAAGGTCTGTCATAATGCCAACATTCAAGGTCATGCATAGTGTCATAAACAAACATGGTGCACCAACCGCCTCTGAATATCAGTTTCTGGGGATTACAAGTGTGGTTGGCTCATCTCTTGATTTGGGGCTTAAAACAGGCATCTCATTGGCCAATGTGAGAAGAAGAGGTTAGGGGGCTAGGTGGGGCTGATCCAGCAAGCTCTTCTAGTGTTCTTATGTAAGCATGGTGGCTCTAGCTGGGGCATCAACAGCGCTATAAGTAACAGGAAAAGGGCCGTTTGAAGACATAACTGGTGTTCAAGAGACGCATGAGAAACACACAACTCCTGCGGCTGCTGCTTCCAGCTCTCCGCCGGAGAAGGAGAAGCAGACGGCAGAGCAGAAGGCAGGATTGCTGACCTCTTGAAGTCTCTTCCCGCAATGCAAGATGGAGCTGTTGCGGACGTTGCCATGACGAAAAACCAGCTGGAGCAGAACTTTAACCAGCTCTTATACCCTTTTGAGCCCTTCACTGTGGACAAAGATCACAGAATGGTGAGTAGCGTTGTCTGTTGTAGCGGCATCTGGTTCCTTCCACTGCCCTTGGCCCTTTAAGGACAGGCATGTCCAACTTCCAAAAGACAGCGATCTAAAAGGTAAAGGGACCCCTGACCATTAGGTCCAGTCGTGGCCGACTCTGGGGTTGTGGTGCTCACCTCGCTTTAGTGGCCGAGGGAGCCGGCATACAGCTTCCGGGTCATGTGGCCAGCATGATTAAGTCGCTTCTGGCAAACCAGAGCAGCACATGGAAACGCCGTTTACCGTCCCGCTGGAGTGGTACCTATTTATCTACTTGCACTTTGACGTGCTTTCGAACTGCTAGGTTGGCAGGAGCAGGGACCGAGCAACGGGAGCTCACCCTGTCGCGGGGATTTGAACCGTCAACCTTCTGATCGGCAAGTCCTAGGCTCTGTGGTTTAACCCACAGCGCCACCTGCGTCCTGTGCTCCCACTTACACGCGTGCAAAAAGTGGCGCCAAAAGGGGCTTGGCGGAAGTGGGGAATCTCCATCTACTGTAAGGGATCAAGGCAGCCGTGGGCTCAAAAAGGTTGAAAATCATTGGTTTCAACAATATATCATTGGTTTCTGATCGGCAAGTCCTAGGCTCTGTGGTTTAACCCACAGCACCACCCGCGTCCCTTAGACAGCGATCTACTTCCACTATTTATAGGCAGTGATCTGGCAGTGATCTACCCATTGGATTGACCAGAGTTGTTGAACTTTGTGGGGGGGAGCAAAAATTGTTGACTGCAGACACCCCTGCTGTAGGGCAAACTGTGGGCCCATAAAGGACTTAAATACACTTTGCATCTCCTCCTCACTCATAACTGCTTGAAATGGCTTTGAATTTCTTCTAATTCTAACACTAATCCAACACATGGATGTTCTTGTTTTCAGAGGGGATTTAAATAGCAAGTTAGCTCACCAGATAATAAGGCCAAAGTGTGGCTCAGCCAAATGGAAATTAGTTTAGTTGAGGGGGACAGTCAGCAGAATGGGGAAGAATGAAAGTCCACTTCTCTTCTCTGACCTTCTCCATTGATTTCTCATTCCATGTACATCTCCCAGGGCTATTGCCTGTTGGAAAGTGTTTTGCCTGCGCTTCCAGGGCACGTTTCTTATGAGGTGAGTACATTGCATTAGTACGGCTCAGCTTTTAAACATGGTTTTCCCTTCTGAAATTTCTTTGCCTTTTTGTAAAATGATTTTTAATGAAGCTTTCTCGTATAAATGAGAAATGCATAATAAGAAACAAAAACAGGCATAAGAAATCTTGTGAACTTAGTCCCAGTACTCCCTCTTGAAGCTTCCACAAATTACAAATCAAAGCAACCAGGCAACACGAAGACAGGTAAGATGGAGAAACAGCAACCTGGAAGACCAAAGGAGGTAATTTATAAATTTTCGAGCAAAAGGTCAAAAGTGTTTAGGTATAATACCAGTCTGTAATGGACGATGAGGACCTTGGGTGCATGGGGACAACTGCTCACTGTTGTCACAAAACAGATTCAACAAATGGAAGTTGCCATCTCTGCATTAGGAAATGCGAGAACATTACAAACAACTAGCCAGAGAGCTGCTCTTCCAGTAGAGTGATTTAAATTTTCCCCATTCCTTATTAAACTTTTGGTCTTCCTGTTTTCTGGTTCTTCCAGGCATTTTAGCCACTTCAGCATACTCCATCAATTTATAACTTATCTTAAAGACCATTGTAAACAGCTAAAATCGTTAGTAGGATTGGAATACCACTTGTGGTTTAATGGTGAATTTTGGATACAGTGGAGAGATAAAAAGATCTGGATTATTATAAAAGATGCAGGAGGAAATGATTAACAGTCGGACCCACAAAAGGGAGGAGGGAAGTCCAAGAGATTCCTTGGAATCTAGTTTTTAATGTTGTATGTTGGCTATGTGGTTGTAAAATTTCAATCTGAAAAACCAAACAAATAAATTTCTAAAAAATAAATGGTGATTTATATTTCCATTTAAACTGTGTCTCTGCAGGAGCTGAACGACTACCTGGTGAACGTAACGGCTCGTGGGCCACCTAAATTCCATGGGGCCTATGGTAGTTTTTATGTGATCCATCCATTAAAGATGGAGGTGTTCAATACCAAGGAAGTGGAGGTCGCCGTTTGGACTCTGACCGATGTGAGTTCCAGTCTGGAGAGTCTTCTGGAGGAGAACATTCTTGGTCCATCAGCACCGTCTCCCTCCACTGAACGGACCTTCTCTTGTTTTCTCTCTCTCTTTCATGGCAGGCTTACTGTTTATCAGCTGATATTTTTATTACAGACAACAAGCTGAAGCTCTCGTTAACTCTAGACAGGTAACAAACACCCTGACGCCCTATTCGACGTCTTTGCCTCTTGATGTACTTGATAGAACTTCTTGCTTGCATGTGCAGGATGATAGAAGCAAAAGGTTGCATGCCGGTAGATACTGTTGTTGTTGTTGTTGTTTAATTTATATACCAATTAATTACCAGGATGGCTTCTATGTGATTTACAAGGATAAAAGCAACCAGAAAGCACACATAACTGAAGTACACACTACAACAATTCCATCAAAACAATAAAGCAAGCTAGTCAAAACAGTACAATATGCTGCTTAACATCGTCGTTTCTAAGCAGTGTGCCATGAGATTACTTCTTCTGAAACCTCTAATAAAATCAGTTAAGATAAAGACAGAAGCCCCAATTAAAATGGGGCGCTTTGCTCACGTGAGTCGAGTGGCAGAAGCCAAAGGTTACGAGGAGTTGGAGATGACGGTTTTCTTTTTTTTTTTTAAAGAATATTTATTAGATTTTCCAATTTTATATAAACACAAAAAAAGAGAAAAAGAAAAATATTAAAAACAATTCAGTTTCAATAACAGTTTTTCAATCACATATTTCTTTGACTTCCTCATACCTCCCCTTCTTGTTCTCTAGTTCACCTTATTAATTCAGCAAATCCTAATCTCTTAACATTCCTTTTAAAATAAAACCTTATTTTCCATTCAGCTTTTTTTAAAATTTAATAACATAAACCATTATAATCCCCATTATCTTTATCATAACAGCTAGTCCCCACCAAAGTTCAAACCAACATCTTTTCAAAGTTCTGGAGATGACGGTTTTCATCCATAGATGGGAATAATAATGAAGTAACAATTCAAGGTCTTGAAGGGTTGTTAGAAAAGTGGAGAGCAAGGGGGCACAGCACACGACTCTCTTCTGCAACAGAAGACTCTGGTCAGGGGCCTCAAGAGGAAGAGCCGAGGGACCCCACCGCCTCCCAGGATGGGCCACCCAAGGCACTCGCCTCACCATGCCTAGTGGTGGGAGCAGCTCTGCCCCATGTCCTGCTCTCCTATATCAGGGGCAACCAGGATATAGGGCACGTTTTGCAGGGCACAGGGCAGACTGGTGGGGTCAGATGGGCACTGGAAGATAGTTGTTGCTAAGAGTCCAAGCTCAGATTTATTTTCTGTTGCGAACCACCCTGGGATCTTCGGATGAAGGGTGGTATACAAATGTAATTAATTAATAGATATGGATTTTTGACCCTTGATGGGAAGCTTCAGATGGGGGGGGAATCACGCGCAACGCAGTTGACGGGAACCTTGTGCTAAGCCACTTCTAACAAGGGTTTCCTTTTCCCTCGCAGTGGATTTCTGGACATGGAAGGCGATAACGTAAGCTCTTTCACCTATTCTTTTTTTTTTATAATAAATTTTTATTGGTTTTACAACATATATTAACACACAAAAACTAACAATTCACAACATGACACATTAACAAACAAACATGTAAACACGTATAATTTCATAACCTTTTTTTCTTAAACCTTATTTCAACGACTTCCCCATACCTCCCTTTTCTGCATCCCTGTTTTAAACTTTTTCAGCAACCCCTAATTTCAATTACTTATGATTCAATTTCTTTGATCTTTTTTTTCTCTTACCCAATCATTTATCGCAGCAATTCTGTTTTACGTTACCCATGACATTTTAGCACTCATTAATTTTACAATAGTTCTTAAGATAAACTTTAAATTTCTTCCAATCTTCTTCCACCGTCTCTTTCCCTTGGTCACGGATTCTGCCAGTCATCTCGGCCAGTCCCATATAGTCAATCACCTTCATCTGCCACTCTTCCAGCGTGGGTAGTTCTTGTGTCTTCCAATACTTTGCTAAAAGAATTCTTGCTGCTGTTGTAGCATACATAAAGAACGTCCTATCTTTCCTTGACACCAATTGGCCTACCATGCCCAGGAGGAAGGCCTCTGGTTTCTTGTGAAAAGTACACTTAAGTACCTTCTTAATTTCATTATAAATCATTTCCCAGAAGGCCTTGATCCTTGGGCACGTCCACCAAAGGTGGTAAAAAGTACCTTCAGTTTCCTTACATTTCCAGCATTTATTATTCGGCGTATGATAAATTTTTGCAAGCTTGACTGGGGTCATGTACCACCTATAAATCATTTTCATAATGTTCTCTCTTAAGGCATTACATGCCGTGAACTTTATACCGGTAGTCCATAACTGTTCCCAGTCAGCAAACATGATGTCATGACCAATGTCTTGTGCCCATTTAATCATAGCTGATTTAACCGTCTCATCCTGTGTATTCCATTTCAACAGCAAGTTATACATTCTTGACAAATTCTTAGTATTGGGTTCCAACAGTTCTGTTTCTAGTTTTGATCTCTCCACCTGGAAGCCAATTTTCCTGTCCTGTTTGAAAACTTCATTTATCTGGTAATAATGAAGCCAGTCTCTTACTTTAGACTTCAGTTTCTCATAACTCTGCAATTTCACTTTTCCCTCCTCATATTCTATAATTTCCCAATATTTTGGCCATTTGGATTCCATATTAAGTTTTTTCACTTCCTTAGCTTCCATTGGTGACAACCACCTAGGGGTTTTGTTTTCCAACAGATCTAGCTCTTTCACCTATTCTAATACATTCTGTCGTATAGCAAGATTCTTTTCTTTAGGCCTTTTTTGCTTGACCTTCCTCACAGTACCTCATCAGAAAATCACGGCAAAGGCCATGATTGTGCTTAAAAGCTTCTAAGAGTCTTGCCCAAGACACTCAGCCAATTCATGACCAAGCAGAGATTGGAACTCAGGACTTCAGAGACTGACTTGTCTGCTCTTTCCAGCCACTGGCCCTGCTTCTGTTCAGTCTAAGGTTTTGTTAATGGGTGATGTCAGGATATGCAGTGGCTGCCAGTTACGTTCTGGGCCCAGTTCCATGGCTGCTCCTGGCCTAGCTCAAAGGAATTGAAATATACTCGGAGTCGAGTGTGGATTTAATGCTCTTTATTCAGCTCATAGTGGTGAGGAATGGAAGTTTCCCCCGAAATGTCTGCTTATATACATTATTTACACAATGGGCCCCACGTGATTGGCTAATTCCGGGATTCTCCTGTAGGCCAATCAGGTTGCGGATTCACTTCTACCTGGAGTTGGATTGGGTGGCTCCTGTGGACCAATCAGACTGCTGCATTCTGGATCCTATTGTTCTAGGACCAATCAGACTGCTGCATTCTGGATCCTATTGTTCTAGGACCAATCAGACTGCTGCATTCTGAATCCTATTGTTCTAGGACCAATCAGACTGCTGCATTTTGGATCCTATTCAACTCAGTACATAACAGGAATGTTCTCCCTAACGACAGTACATTTACTTATTTGTTAAATTGTGTGTTTATTTGTTAAATTTATATCCCTCCACTCCTTCCAAAGAGCTCAGGGTGGCAAACGCATCTGGGATAAAAACAGGTATGGCTTTGCAGGAGGGGAAGGTGACGCTCTTCCCAAGGCACCACAACTGATTAATGGGAAGGAGGGAGGTGTCAAAACGATTGTCCATCTCTGGAGCAAAGTGCCTTGAGATGGCTCTTCATGCTGACTCCGTTGAAGCCACATGGTTTATGGTGCTGTTGGACCTGGGCATGAGATGCCTCCCTTTCCATGCTGTTTCCTTGCATTGCTGATCGCATCTCTTCTTCTAGAGGGCCCAGCTCCACGGAGGTGCATACGACGCTGTGGAAATGCTGGAGAAAGTGCTGAACCAAGAGAGTCCTTTTCCAATGTTGGGTAAGAGTTGTGGGGTAGAAGCCCTAAGGGATGTGGGTGGTGCTGTGGTCTAAACCACTGAGCCTAGGGCTTGCTGCTCGGAAGGTCGGCGGTTCGAATTCCCGCGACGGGGTGAGCTCCTGTTGTTTGGTCCCTGCTCCTGCCCACCTAGCAGTTCAAAAGCACATCAAAGTGCAAGTAGATAAATAGGTACCGCTCCGGTGGGAAGGTAAACGGCGTTTCCGTGCGCTGCTCTGGTTCGCCAGAAGCGGCTTAGTCATGCTGGCCACATGACCCGGAAGCTGTCTGTGGACAAACGCCGGCTCCCTCGGCCTATAGAGTGAGATGAGCGCTGCAACCCCAGAGTCTGCGACTGGACCTAACGGTCAGGGGTACCTTAACTTTTACCTAGAAGCCCCAATGTCAAGGAGAGAGGAACGTAGTACTACCCGCCCCGCCTCAATCTGGCCTAGTGACATGAACCAGAATGCCTTCTGTTGACCCAAATTGGTGCATGTTGTGTTTGTTCTCTCCAGATTACCTGCAGCAGGAGCTCCCCTTGCCTCTGGTTCCAGACATTGGCGAAGGGATGAAGATGGAAGATACGTCCTATGATGTGAGCCTTTGGCATTTAGTCCATGGTTCAGGATGCAGGCTTTGATCGATGCAGCCCTGGAGGGTCTTAAGGGGCAGGAATAGCACTGAAGTGTCGCAGGGGACTTTCCGCAAAGTCTCAGAGTGCAGCTCCCTGCCGCAGTTCAGCAGAGCAGGTGCTCTATGTAGGAAGCTCAGATGGCAAGGCAAACAGGCGGCAAGAGATGAGTTGTTGCGCACATGTGCAGAGGGAACCCACAGCCAGGCCAACAGCACAATTCAAAGTTTTGGTGTTGACCTTTAAAGTCCTAAATGGCCTCGGCCCAGTATACCTGAAGGAGCATCTCCACCCCTGTTGTTCTGCCCAGACACTGAGGTCCAGCTCCGAGGGATTTCTGGCGGTTCCCTCACTGCAAGAAGCCAAGTTACAGGGAACCAGGCAGAGGGCCTTCTTGGTAGTAGTGCCTGCCCTGTGGAACGCCCTCCCTTGTCAAGGAGATAAACAACTACCTGACATTTAGAAGACATCTGAAGGCAGCCCTGATCAGGGAAGTTTTTAATGTGTGACATTTTAATGTATTCTTAATCTTTGTTGGAAGCTGCCCAGAGTGGCTGGGGAAACTGTAAGCTGCCACCACAGCCTTACAGTTCTGTTAGCAAGGCTTTGGGGGAGGGCATCGGTGGTGGTGACTTTCCTATTTCACCTCAGATGGCGACGCAGGGCGGGCAGTCCCTGGGGAAGGTTTAGCTAGCAAGCCTGATAGAACTGCAACTCCTGGTTGCTGCTGAAACAGGACCTGGCCCCTTCTCCTATGGAGGTCTCCAGCCTCAGCTATCCAAGGTGCCTTTGCCTTGCCCCTACAGAGGCCATTGCTTCAGGAGAATACCACCCCTGCACCCCAAATCTCCCCCTCTCCCTCATTTCAATAATAATAATAATAATAATAATAATAATAATAATAATAATAATAATAATTTATTATTTGTACCCCGCTCATCTGGCTGAGTTTCCCCAGCCATTCTGAGTGGCTTCCAACAAAGTATTAAAATACAGTAATGCATCAAACATTAAAAGCTTCCCTAAACAGGGCTGCCTTCAGATGTCTTCTAAAAGTCAGATAGCTGCTTATTTTCTTTGACATCTGGTGGGAGGGCATTCCACAGGGCGGGTGCCACCACTGTGAAGGCCCTCTGCCTGGTTCCCTGTAACCTCACTTCTCGCAGTGAGGGAACTGCCAGAAGGCCCTCAGCACTGGACCTCAGTGTCCGGGCAGAACGTTTGGAAGTCAAAGACGTCCGGGGGTCCGGCACACTTCCCTCGCGCAGCTCTGGTCTTCCCCCTGGGACCTTTGACACAGCAGAGCATAAAACACAGCGGGACAGAAGCAGGAACGTTCTTCGTGCGAAGGCAATAATTCAGGCTGAATGCAGCAGACTCTTTATCTTAAAGTCTTTATTCCTTAGCTAAACACAACAGTAATAAATCTCCTGCCTGGCGACAGAGCGGACATCTCGCTCCTTTCTCCACGGAGCTAACACGCACACAGTGTGTGTCTTTCTCTCTCTCTCTCAGAGATACTGGCCACTCCCACTTCCGTGTTCTAAACACACCTCTCGGAATGTGAAGCGTCACTCAGAACTTCTTAACCCTGTAAGTTCTGACTCTCTCAACACCCCCTCTCGCATCACATTCTGAGAGGACTTGTGAGCACACCTTTACAGACCTCTGTGTGTCCCACACCTTCCCACCTGCCTGGTGAGTCTCCTCAGAAATCTCTGGTTCGCACTGTGCGAGACCAACCCACGCATTTGTGACTTGAAACCTCTCAGGTGGAATTCCCTTTGTTGCCCGTGAAGACCGCCTGGGCACAAACTGGGGTTCTTCTCCTGACCCACTGGGGCCAGCAAGAGCGTCTTCTTCATCAGAGTCCCCCTCTGACTTGACCCGTCTGTGAGCTTTCTCCATCACTCTAACAGGAGATGAGGGCTCACTCTTGGACACTCCTTTCACAACCTGTGGAGACGCCTCCCCCTGGTCCTGATCCTGATCATCGACCAGATCATCATTACCTGGCTCTCCCTCCTGCTCAGATTCGGACAAACAATCTGAGACAATGTCATGGCTGACTTTGCGCCTTGACCTATTTCCCTGCTGCTCTTTGAACTCAGCATGCTTGCTGACCAGAAGCTTGGTCTGATCACCTTCTGGGTATGCAAATCTCCACCCCTTTGTCGCGGGTTCATACCCACAGAAGATCATTTCCTGGTACTTTGGACCACCCTCTTGCTGCAACCACTTTGGTACAGGCACCATGGCCCTGCAACCAAACGAACGGAAGAAATGCACCTGTGGCTTCTGTCCGTTGAGCAAGAAATATGGGGTGTCACCTACCACTGCATTGTAGCACCTGTTCATCGTGAAATTGGCCGTTTTCACTGCCTCCCCCCAGAAACTGTGAGGCAAACCAGAGTCATCGAGTAGAATCTCTGATGCTTGAACCAGAGCCTTACTCCTCAGCTCTGCCACGCCACTCTTCTGAGGCGAAGTCACCTTGTGACGTATCCCCCTCTGGCGAAAGAAACTCTTTAGAGCAGACCCAGTGACCTCAAAACCACGGTCAAACTGGAAACCTTGCACCTTGGTGGAGAACCTCTGTTCCACCTCTGCAACCCAATCTTTGATCAGTTGCGCTGCTTCCTCCTGCGTTTTCAGAGAAAAAGCCCAGGAGTTCCTAGTAAAATCATCGCTCAAAATCAGCAGATGCCTGGCTTTGCCCAGACTTGGCTGAGGCATAGGCCCAAACAGGTCTGCGTGCACAAGCTCAAAAGGCTTTGTGGTTACTCTCTCCATCCTGGGATGATTAAATCCCTTGTTCCTGGCTTTTCTGCAAGCCTTGCAATTCAAAGGTTTACCACATTCTTTTACCTTGCAACCTTTGGTGCACTCTGATAACATCTGGACGTCCTCACAGGACCCATGTGACATCCTTTTGTGCCACACGCAAGCACATGAAACATGAGTGTTCCCCCCTCCCTTCTCCTCCAGTGGAGTTTCCAGAACAAAGAGGTTGTTCTGATTTTTCTCAACACGTACCAGTTGCTTTCCACCTCTGGAAATTGTGCAAACATTTTTTTCAAAACTCACAGAATATCCCTCCTGTAAAAGGCAAGGTACAGATAACAGGCAATGTTTTATCTCAGGGAGAACATAAACCTTCAATTCAGCCTGCAAGAAAGAGACAAACATGTTAGAAACATGGGTTATACGTCCCTGTGAACCTGTAGCAAATCTAACTGTTTTCTCAGTTGAAACAGCCTTGCAGTTCCACATTTGTCCATCAGGTGGCGCTGTGACCAGATGGGCATTCGCAGCCGAGTCAACAACCCAACGTAGGACTCTCCCCCCTCTGGAGTTGTCCTTCTTTGTTGCCTTAGCAACTGACTTCCTGCTGCCCCCGACCTTGGCGCTCTCGTTGCAGGTGTTGTTGTTGTCCAAAACCGCCATAGAGGCAGACAGCTGATAAACGTTTTCCTCCCCTTCTGGAGCGCGTACCTTTTGCGGTTTCCCACGCCTGCTCCCTCTGTTGCCATGGAAACCCGGCTGGTTCCCATGGGAAGCAACCTTGGAAACATCCTGCCCTGGCTCCTTTGCTCTCTGTGGGCAGCTGCGACACAAGTGGTCCGGGGAGTTACAAACAAAGCAGCGGCGAACGGAAAAAGCCTGAACAGAGCACTCCGCTGGTCTGGCCCCTCTGCAACTGGAGGAGCCGCCCGAGCCAGCCTTGCCCTCCCTGATACGCCGTTCTTCTTCATCCCCCAGACGGCCGGTCACATATTCCAGCGTCAGCTGTTGCGGATCCATTGACTCCAGAGTTAGACACAAATTGTCATAACTCTTGTCCAGAGAGCTGAGCAAGATATAAACTTTCAGCTCCTCTGAGAAGTTCACCTGCAGCAATCTCAGCTGGTTGAACACAGAAAGCATCTCAGTTACATGCTTCCTGATGCTGACCCCAGGACGCAGCTTCATCTCAAACAAGCGCCTGGTGGTGTGTATCTTTGCCCCAGCTGTTGTTCTGTGATGCACTCTCTCCAGTGCTTGGTAGGCCTCCTGCGCAGTCTCAAGCCCCTCAACCAATGGCAGTTGCGAACCCTCCAGGCTGAGCACTATAGCTCCCAGGGCCTTCTGGTTCTTTCTGCGCGAGGCATGAGCTTCTGCGACTTCCGCTGCCGTTGCTCCGGCTCCTGGCTGGGGCAATGGGGCCTGTTGCACCGCCTCCCACAGACCCTTGGCTTGTAGCCAGGCCTTTAGCTTCCTACTCCACTCTTCCCAGTTCTTGCCGTCCAGCCTCTCAAAAGGGACGGAGTACGATTCATGGCTGTCTGCCATCTCTCCCCCGGGGCCCGGCCTACTTACAGGTAGCAGCAGCGCCTCCCGGTCCGGCAGATCTCAGCTCCTCCCAGCAAACTCCTGGCTGGCTCCAGCTACTCCTTAGCTGGCCTTTGGCTGCTGGCCTCTCACACGCACGAACGTTGCTTATCTTTATTGCTGATCTCCATAACCTTTGGAAGTCAAAGACGTCCGGGGGTCCGGCACACTTCCCTCGCGCAGCTCTGGTCTTCCCCCTGGGACCTTTGACACAGCAGAGCATAAAACACAGCGGGACAGAAGCAGGAACGTTCTTCGTGCGAAGGCAATAATTCAGGCTGAATGCAGCAGACTCTTTATCTTAAAGTCTTTATTCCTTAGCTAAACACAACAGTAATAAATCTCCTGCCTGGCGACAGAGCGGACATCTCGCTCCTTTCTCCACGGAGCTAACACGCACACAGTGTGTGTCTTTCTCTCTCTCTCTCAGAGATACTGGCCACTCCCACTTCCGTGTTCTAAACACACCTCTCGGAATGTGAAGCGTCACTCAGAACTTCTTAACCCTGTAAGTTCTGATTCTCTCAACAGAACGATGGGGGTGGAGACGCTCCTTCAGGTATACTGGACCGAGATCTTGCTGGAAGTCATCTCCATGCAACCCTGCCCCGTGGGACTCTGCTGCCTGAGGCAGCTGCTTCCATCTGCCTCATGGGCAGCCCGGCCCTGAGCTTCACTGAGCTGAGTGTCTTCATTTAAAGGTGCCCAGTCTGCTTTAACAAGCGTCAACTCCGGTGGAGTCACAGAGACTGTGGTTTCCCTAGGACAGGGGACTCTTCTCAGCCAGCAAACCACAAACCCTTGTCTCTAACTTTCTGGGAAGGGGGGTTGCACATACCATTGGTTGGGGGGGCAGAACCAGAAGGTCTAGGCATGGTTGTGACACTTAACTTTATACGATCAGCTAGTTTGCAGTCATGCAGAAGTCCAGAGGTTTGTACATGCCTTCCCCCTCTAACCAGGCCAGTGTGAGGCATGGCCAGGATTCAAGAGCACCCTCTAGCTCAGAGAAAAGGCCTCAGGAGGGCATGAAGGAGGGTAAGGGAAGGCTGTGGAGGCAGCAGGGAAAAGGAGGGGATCTTATCAGGGTCCTGTGGCTCCAGGAGACAGGGGGCAGAGGGTGGGAGCCCGCTGGGAAGGGCTCAAAAAGCAGAGTTGGAGGAGAGAAATCTTTGGCATTGGGTGGAAAAAATCACACTCCGGGAGTCGGATGGGCACATTTTGAACTCTTTCCTTTTCTTCACTATAGGAATTCCTCTTGGTTTCTATAATCACAAAGTAAAGATGTCCTCTGGGGTCCTGCTTGAAAACCAAGAAGCCAGAATCGTCTCTCACCACTTCCGTTCCATTTGGGGCCATTTCCTTCAGTAGCACCAACCAGCAGCAGGAAATGGTTCTGCCTCCAAATTTGGAAAGCCTAGGATCTCTATAGCAAAGGCCTCTCTTAGGATTTAAATTGCTTAAAAGGTCTGTGTTGGGGCAAGAGGCAACGGGCAGTGCCCACGCATGGGACTCCTTTGCAAGGTGGGAGCCACACACGGGGTCCTGAATGCTCCTCTTGGTGAAGCAGCACCCATCGATTTAACTGGAGATTCCTTGAAAGTGCTTTCAAGTGGTCAGTGCCCAACGGGGAGGAAGTCGTATTTCCCATTGTATCAATCCCTCTTAATGGATGAAATGAGCATGGAGGTTTCCAGATCTACTATTCCTCCAATACGCCAACCGCCACTTAGCAGGTGCTTGCCCAGCGTTATAAGAATTAAAGGTCTCAAATATATAAATTAAATGTTCATAAATTTACAAGGCAAACACATACATAAGTATGTAAACCATGTGTCTGAAATATAGCTGTCAACTTTTCCCTTTTCTTGCGAGGAATCCTATTCGGAATAAGGGAATTTCCCTTTCAAAAAGGGAAAGATTAACAGCTATGGTCTGAAATGGTACAGGAGAACAATCCTGAAACCATTTTGACTCTCCCAAATTGACCTCAAATCTCTCTCTGCAAGGAGGAAGGAAATGGGAGAGCCTCTCCATTGTCTTTTGCTTACCTGTCTTTAGGGTGTCTTTGTGGATGAATAAGGTGAGCCTGTGACCTGGATTCAGGAATGAAAGTATTTACCATCACAAAAGAATGGCTGGGCTGCCCAGGTAAAGCAATCAGTGACCATTGTCAGGTATCCTGGCAGACAGGATTTCTGTTGTAGACCGCCTCCTTCTGTGATGTATGCATGATGTTTTGGGAGTGGTCTTGAGCTACAGGGTGGGCAATTTCAAAAGTCTATAGTCTGCACACCATTGTTCTGGGTTCTTCCTCCCTCCTGCGTGTGGTGAGTGAGGACCCTGTTGCAACAGTTTAATAAAGATCAGGCTTACTAGCTGCTTTGCTTCACAGTATTCTCTGGTTGGCCTCTGTTATTTTCTCCTACTGATAGGGAACCTACTTAAGGACTCTATATGGGCTATTGGGTACCCCAATAAGGGAAAAGGAGCAGGTTTTGTTTACAACACCAGCAAAATATATTGTCTACTGCTACTGCTATTGTCTCACCTCTCTTTCATCTTCTTCTTCTTCTGTGATTATGAAGGGCACAGCAACAATTAACAATCATCTGTTACCTCTAACATCAGCTTTGCTACTACATGAAGGTTTACATCAAGGAAGCCCTCTGCATTAATAAACACTTTGCTTCTCCTGCATTTGTATGGTTGTATCTTCCCATTTTTGTATCTTTCCCAGTAGTGATGTATGGAAGTGAGAGCTGGATCATAAAGAAGGCTGATGGCCGAAGAATGGATGCTTTTGAATTCTTGGTGCTGGAGGAGACTCTTGAGAGTCCCATGGACTGCAAGAAGATCAAACCTCTCCATTCTGAAGGAAATCAGCCCTGAGTGCTCACTGGAAGGACAGATCCTGAAGCTGAGGCTCCATAAAGCACCAGGTTTAGGTGCTTGGGAGTTTAGTACTTATCTGGCAGGCATTTGGGTCTCCCTCTCTACCAGAATACTAATTTGGGAAGTAATGGGAAGATTGTTGTTGTTTAGTCGTTTAGTCGTGTCCGACTCTTCGTGACGCCCTGGACCAGAGCACGCCAGGCACTCCTGTCTTCCACTGCCTCCCGCAGTTTGGTCAAACTCATGCTGGTAGCTTCCAGAACACTGTCCCACCATCTCCTCCTCTGTCGTCCCCTTCTCCTTGTGCCCTCCACCTTTCCCAACATCAGGGTCTTTTCCAGGGAGTCTTCTCTTCTCATGAGGTGGCCAAAGTCTTGGAGCCTCAGCTTCAGGATCTGTCCTTCCCGTGAGCACTCAGGGCTGATTTCCTTCAGAATGGAGAGGTTTGATCTTCTTGCGGTCCATGGGACTCTCAAGAGTCTCCTCCAGCACCAGAATTCAAAAGCATCCATTCTTCGGCCATCAGCCTTCTTTATGGTCCAGCTGTCACTTCCATACATCACTACTGGGAAATGGAATGACTAGTATTCCCATAGTTAAGTAACGTGCAAGAAATAAAATTGCTTTAAACTTCTGAGTCCTGGCAAAAGGCAATGTGCGCACCCCATGTGTGGGACTTGTGTTTGTGTGTTTGCAAACCCCTTTGGAGCTGATGGGAACCACACAAGGATTCCTGAACAGGCTTTGCACAGCTCCCATTCATTTCAAGGAAGCTTGCATGAGAGAGCTTGCAAGTGGTTTGTGTCTTTCCAGTCTTGTCTTTCAAGGGCTCTGCATGGCTTCTAGCCAGGATGACTATGCTTTGCCTTCACAGCGGGAGGGAAGAGGGGTCTTGTGCTCCAATCCTGCTCCCTGGTTTCCCACAGGCAACTGTTTGGCCACTGGGGGAGCAGGATGCTGGACTAAATGGGCCATTGGCCTAATCCAGCTTTCTCTTTGACATTCTTCTGATGTCTTTCTTTTGATGGACGAACAGAGCACAGGGTTCCTTTGATGGGTTTACGTCTCTCATTCCTCCTGTATTCCAAGCATCAGCCTGTGGATCGTGTCCAGCAAAATATACTGTTTGCCTGATTATCTTGTCTCCCCCTCAATTTCTTCCTACCCAAAATGTCAGCATTGCTATTTCCCCTTCATGAAGGTTTTCAGCAGTAAAGTCCTCTTTCTGCGTTAATAAGCCTTTTGTTTCCTCTGCATACTTATTTATTTATATTCAATGGATTTATAAGTCACTTCACAGAGTAGAGTTATTGAAGTGGTGTACAATGAAAGAGAAAATGAAGTAAAGAAAAGAAAATGTAAACTCTAAAAACACTTTAAGTCATATCTACTATCTATCTAACCACCCTTCATAAACCCTAATTAAACACGTGGTCCAAAATGGGCAGAGGAAGGAGATGCCAGATCTCCTTTCCCAATGCAATTAAAATGTGTATAAAATATCTGCATATATAAAAGAAATTTCGATTCCAATCCAAAAACAGTGGAGCTTGCTTAAGAGGGTACCAGGGGTATGGTCCAATCGCCTTCTCAATCCGGCCCACGGACGGTCTGGGAATCAGCATGTTTTTACAAGAGTAGAATGTGTCCTCTTATTTAAAATGCATCTCTGGGTTATTTGTGGGGCATAGGAATTCATTCATTCCCCCCCCCCAAAATATAGAATCATAGAATCATAGAGTTGGAAGAGACCACAAGGGCCATCGAGTCCAACCCCCTGCCAAGCAGGAAACACCATCAGAGCACTCCTGACATATGGTTGTCAAGCCTCTGCTTGAAGACCTCCAAAGAAGGAGACTCCAACACACTCCTTGGCAGCAAATTCCACTGTCGAACAGCTCTTACTGTCAGGAAGTTCTTCCTAATGTTTAGGTGGAATCTTCTTTCTTGTAGTTTGGATCCATTGCTCCGTGTCCGCTTCTCTGGAGCAGCAGAAAACAACCTTTCTCCCTCCTCTATGTGACATCCTTTTATATATTTGAACATGGCTATCATATCACCCCTTAACCTCCTCTTCTCCAGGCTAAACATGCCCAGCTCCCTTAGCCGTTCCTCATAAGGCATCGTTTCCAGGCCTTTGACCATTCTGGTTGCCCTCCTCTGGACACGTTCCAGTTTGTCAGTGTCCTTCTTGAACTGTGGTGCCCAGAACTGGACACAGTACTCCAGGTGAGGTCTGACCAGAGCAGAATACAGTGGCACTATTACTTCCCTTGATCTAGATGCTATACTCCTATTGATGCAGCCCAGAATTGCATTGGCTTTTTTAGCTGCCGCATCACACTGTTGGCTCATGTCAAGTTTGTGGTCAACCAAGACTCCTAGATCCTTTTCACATGTACTGCTCTCAAGCCAGGTGTCACCCATCTTGTATTTGTGCCTCTCATTTTTTTTGCCCAAGTGCAATACTTTACATTTCTCCCTGTTAAAATTCATCTTGTTTATTTTGGCCCAGTCCGGCCCCCCACATGGTCTGAGGGACGGTGGACCGGCCCACGGCTGAAAAAGGCTGCTGACCCCTGGTAAGACATACCCTTAGGTGCTGCAACCACAAATGTCAAAATGTGGCACAGGACACATGTCCCAAGTTCTGACCTGACGGGCTGTGTGTGTCACCTGTAATAGCCCAATAGAAAATACATCAAAGCGTGAGTTAACATTATAAATCGTTCCTCGTTCTGCAATAAGCAACCAACATACAATACTCGGGTCAACAGCTTTTATTTTAAGAAGACATACATTTACATAGGTGTTGTTGTTGTTTTCCTATTATGTTTTTACTGTAATTTTACTGGTGTTAGCCGCCCTGAGCCCGGCTCTGGCCGGGGAGGGCGGGGTATAAATAAAATTTATTATTTATTATTATAATTACAGGCCAACTTGTATGGCTGGAGCAATCCAGACATGCCTAAGTCATTAGTGACTTAAGTTTCTGCCAATGTTCCTACTGTCCACCAAAGGATACTGGTCGTCCCCCTGTCCCCGTCCCCCCGGTCAGACAAGTCTCTTTGGAAGACAACAGCCTTAGCTGGCCACTTAAGTCTCCTCATCAGCACAAATGCCAACCAAGCACAGCATCAGCAAGGAGGAGCGCTGGCTGGGCCCCACCTAATGGCAGGTGTACTAGAAAACTGACGCTGGCCCCTGCCTGGCAAGGCAGAGGGGTGAGGAAGGCTGACCGACCAGGTCATTTAACTGAGCAACCCTCTTAGCAGAGCTGGGACATGCCAGGATCTGTCTCCAGTCCCAAAATCGCCTTCTGCTCCTCCCTTCCACCCACCCCTTCAGTCTGCACCTCCAAATGCTGTGGATCCTTTCAGTGTGGTTCGGCGGAGTGGGATGCCCCTCAGCGTCTGGGAGCTGGAAGAGGAGATCTGGAAAGAAGGAAGGTGCGTGTGCATGTTAGGAGGTGCCCTCGTAATAAGGAACCGGAGAGTTCACCTGCAAGATCGCCTGACCTCCAGATGCAACCACTCAACCGCTTCAATCTGTGGAACTGGCAGTGCCTACACTTTGGAACTCCCTGCCTAGTGATATCAGGCAAGGCGCTTTCATTGTACAGTGGTACCTCGGGTTACAGACGCTTCAGGTTACAGACTCTGCTAACCCAGAAATACTGCTTCGGGTTAAGAACTTTGTTTCAGGATGAGAGCAGAAATTATGCTCCGGTGGCGCGGCAGCAGCAGGAGGCCCCATTAGCTAAAGTGGTGTCTCAGGTTAAGAACAGTTTCAGGTTAAGAACGGACCTCCACAACGAATTAAGTGCTTAACCCGAGGTACCACTGTACTCTCTCTGGAAGATGACTCTATAAGTCATCTTTGTTTAGTCAAGCTGATGCAGACACTTAGAAAGTTGGTGTGAGATTTCATCCATTTTTAGCCTATCATTTTCACTTTGTGAAAAGTCTTAAATTATTGCTGCTAAAACAATAAAATTATCACTAAGAAGAATTATCTTTTTTTGTAAACCGCTTGGAAGGACTTTTTTAAAAAATAAAATAAAAATCCAATCACGCAGCGTAGACATTTTGTGAAATAAATAAATAATCAGGCAGTAGGATTTTTCTAGTGTACAGTAAACTATGGAACTCCCTCCAGCAGGCAGTGACAGTCTCCTACCTGAATAGCTTTTAAAGAGGATTAGACCAGTGTGGGAATCAGTGTGTTTTTACATGACTAGATTGTGTATTTTTATTTAAAATGCACCTCTAGGTTATTTTTGGGGCCTGCCTGGTGTTTTTACATGAGTAGAATGTGTGGTTTAAAATGCATCTCTGGGTTATTTGTGGGCCTGCCTGGTGTTTTTACATGAGTAGAATGTGTGCTTTTTGTGGGGCACAGGAATTCATTCATATTTTTTTTCCAAAATATAGTCTGGCTCCCCACAAGGTCTGAGGGACAGTGGACCGACCCCCTGCTGAAAAAGTTGGCTGACTCCTGGATTAGACAATTCATGGAGGGGGAAGATAGCCATAGGTGGCCACTAGCCCTGATGGCTCTGTTCTCCTTGTACTCTCAGAGGCAGCGTGAAGAAGAAGAAGAGTTTGGATTTGATATCCCGCTTTATCACTACCCAAAGGAGTCTCAAAGCAGCTAACAATCTCCTTTCTCTTCCTCCCCCACAACAAACACTCTGTGAGGTGAGTGGGGCTGAGTGACTTCAGAGAAGTGTGACTGGCCCAAGGTCCCCCAACAGCTGCATGTGGAGGAGCGGAGACGCGAACCCGGTTCCCCAGATTACATGACTACCGCTCTTAACCACTACACCATACTGGCTCTCGCCCTGGCGTGCCCTGAAATACCAGTTTCTGGGACCCCAAGTGAGGAGAGGGGCTGCTGCCCTTCCCCAATACCCCTTTTGGGGCTTCCCCCATTAGGGCATCTGGCTGGTCACTTGAGGAGGCCAAGATGCTGGACTCGTTTGGCCTTGGAGCGCATTTAGCTGCTGCTCTCTCCTTACACCATTTGCTTCCACCTAGGAAAAAGCAAGGGACTGGTCAATCACCTTCACCAGGACATAATCGCCTGGCTGGACTCGGACTTGGGATCCCAAGCCGGTGCCATCATCCACCTCCACGTCTGGGAAGATCACTTTGATGTTGCCATCGTTCCGGCCACACAGGTCCAGGGCTGAGCGTTTGCTCGTCTGGGGAAGCAAGGAGGGCGTGTGTTAAATTTATTTATTTCATTGGTTAATTAACAACAACAGCAACAACAAAATAATGCAAACATAACAAAGAGGGGCAAAAGATTGAAAATGTAAAGCATGAAGCATCACAGCCAAGAAGGAAAAAAGTACAAAGATATAGCACAGCTCCAATGGGATAAATCAAATATTGTTTATAAAGATTCCCTTTACAGATAATAAAGCTTTGTAAATATAAGTGTTCTCTACTTGTGAATTCCATCATGATTGAGCATAAAGCTTCTAGAGTCTTAAACAAGCCATCAATGAGTGACCTTTTGCCTCAATGTTTGTATAAGGAATAAACTTGCGCCATATATCAATTAAATGCTCTGCCCTTCAGATACTTTTAGTTTATGGGATATCTTTCCAAGAAGGGCAGTTTGCCAAACTGCTGAATACGAGCAATCCAATTTATTAGGATTGAGGGTGTTTCAGGATTTGACAGGCATTCCTAAGCCTGGAGGAAAAAAGCTTGGGCAACAGCCGTACAAATTTCCAAGTTCAGGACAGTTCAGGACACCAAAATGATCAGGGAGATGAACGACACCCCCCCCCCCCATGAAGGAATGTTGCAGCTTTGGGGGCTTTTTTGTTTAGAAAAGACTCAAGGAAGAAGAGACGTGCAGATGTTTATAAAATCAGGCACGGAATGGAGGAAGCGGGAAAGTTTTTCTTCCTCTCTCCTAACACTGGAACGCTTGGATATCCAACTAAGCTGAATGTTGGGAGATTTGGGACAGATAAAATAAAGTCCTCCACACAGCACAGAGTTAAACCATGGAACTCCCTGTCGCAGGAGGCAGTGGGCCGCCTTAAAAGAAGATAGGACAAATTCATGGGGAAAGCTATCAGAGCCTACTAGCCAAGATGGCTTGGCTCCACCTCCGCAACTGGAGACATTAAATGCTTCTGAATACCAGCTGCTGGAAACCGCAGGAGGGGAGAGCGCTTGCATCCTGCTTGCGTGTTTCCCATGGGGGCATGTGATCAGCCGCTGTGAGAACAGCATGCTGGACTAGATAGGCCATTGGCCGGATCCAGTGGGGTCTTCCTAGGTTCTCATGTTCCCAGCTTGATTACTGCAATGCATTCTGCGAAGGGCTGCCCTTGAAGACAGTCCCGGATACTGTAGCAAGTAATAATAATAATAATAATAATAATAATAATAATAATAATAATAATAATAATTTATACCCCACCCATCTGGCTGGGTTTCCCCAGCCACTCTGGGCGGCTTCCAACAGAACACTAAAACACAATAAGCTATTAAACATTAAAAGCTTCCCTAAACAGGGCTGCCTTCAGATGTCTTCTAAAAGTTTGGTAGTTATTTTTCTCTTTGACATCTGGTAGGAGGGTGTTCCACAGGGCAGGTGCCACCACCAAGAAGGCCCTCTGCCTGGTTCCCTGTAACTTGGCTTCTCGCAGCAAGGGAACTGCCAGAAGGCCCTCGGAGCTGGACCTCAGTGTCCGGGCTGAACGATGGAGGTGAAGACACACAGCAAGGTCAGCTCCTCTCCTCTCTGCTCCCCTCTTTGGATGCTAAAAGCAGACCCCCTGACACCACCACTCACTATGTGCAGAAGAGGCAGACATTGGAGGACTAATTACAGGTAGGTAGCCGTGTTGGTCTGCCCTAGTCGAAACAAAATGAAAAAAAATCCTTCCAGTAGCACCTTAGAGACCAACTCAGTTTGTTATCGGTATGAGCTTTTGTGTGCATGCACACTTCTTCAGATACACTGAAACAGAAGTCACCAGACCCTTATATATAGTGAGAGGGTGGGGAGGGGTATTACTCAGAAGGGGGGTGGGAATGGGTGACTGGCCGATAGGTGTGGTAAACCTGTTGACGACTGTTAACGACTGCAATTGGTCTTACAGGAAAAAGCAAGGGGTGAGATGGCTAAAAATAGCTTTATCATGTATAATGAGATAAGAATCCAATGTCTCTATTCAGACCAGGTTTCTCCAGGGTTTTAAGTTTGGTAAGAAGTTGCAATTCAGCAACTTCTCTTTCCAGTCTATTTCTGAAATTCTTTTGTAATATGACAGCTACTTTGAGATCTTGTATAGACTGTCCTGGGAGGACTAAGACCGCTCTCTGCCTCCGCCCTCTTGACTCCTGTGGCATTTATTGAAGTGGCACTCACACTCTCTACCAAGACCACTTGCACTCGTCCCACGGCGGCTGCGTTTGCCCAGGACGCCTCCTCGCGAAAGACGGTCATGAGCTCCTTCAGCCGCCTCTGCTTCACTTCAGGGGGCACGTCGTCCTGCAGGCGGTGAAACGCCCGGGTTTTCTGGGGGAACAAAGCGCCAATGACTCGGAGACAGAAGCCCTGCACCTTGTTCAAAAGGGGTCACCTGCATTCTGCACACACCCCGTTCAAAATTCTGTGGCTCTTCAAATTCTGCAATGGGAATCAGAGAATTGTAGAGTTGGAAGGGGCCAATAGAAGTTATGTCCCGATCAAGGGAAGTCATAAGCTTCAGCCTTGGTCAGACCACACCTGGAGTCCCATGTCCAGTTCTGGGCACCACAATTCAAGAAGGATATTGACAAGATGGAAGGTGTGCAAAATGATCAAGGGTCTAGAAACCACGCCTTATGAGTAACGGTTGAAGGAGCTGGTTACCGTATTTTTCGCTCTATAAGATGCACCTAGTTTTAGAGGAGAACAAGGAAAAAAAAATATTCTCTCCCTCTCTGCACAGCGCCCCTTAAGCGAAGCAGCAGGAGAAACAGAGCCTCTTCCATTTCTCCTCCCACTTTTCTCCAGCAAAGCAGGAGGAGAAACGGAAGGGGCTTCGTTTCTCCTCCCGCTTTGCTGAAGGGGCGCTGCACAGCTTTCCCTCTCTGCGCAGCGCCTCTTCAGCACTGAAGAGGCGCTGCGCAGAGAGGGAAGCTGTACAGTGGCTCTCCAGCGAAGCGAAGTCAGAACAGCAAGAGGGATCACTGCGCAGCGAAAGCAGCAATCCCTCTTGCTGTTCTGGCTTCTGGGATAGCCGTGCCAAGTCTCTTCAGGGCGGGGGGAGAGCTCCTCCCGCCAAGCTCAGGAGGCTTTGCGTGGCTATCCTTGAAGCCAGGAGAGCGAGAGGAATCGGTGCACAGCGATCCCTCTCTCTCTCTCCTGGCTTCAGCGATAGCTGCGCAGCCTGCATTCGCTCCATAAGACACACACACACATTTCCTCTTACTTTTTAGGAGGGGAAAGGTGCATCTTATAGAGAGAAAATTACGGTATGTTTAGCCTGGAGGAAAGAAGAAGAGAGGTGATATGACAGCAACCTTCAACTATCTGAAGGGCTTCGTCCCAAACTGGAAATCACCAGAAATTCCTACTATTGCGGAGTGGCAGACAAAAATGATGAGTTTTGCGGAGCTGGCCAAACTGATGGAAAGAATCTGGGATAAGGACGGTCAAAGGTTTCAAGAAAGTTGGGAGTAAATTTATGGTGTATATAAAGGATAATTGTAAAACTTTAAAAACACTGGCAGGACTGAAATAGCTCTTACAATGTACGACAGATATAAGTTAAAAAAATAGAATACGCGATCTAAGAAAATAAGGGATACTCGCTGAAGGGAGGGAGGGAAGTCGCAAGCTCGGTGACTTATGCGATTTACTGTATTGTACTTTATAAAAGTATGTATAAGGAAAACATTTTTTAAAAAAAAAACCAACACAAATATCTGAAGGGCTGTCACATGGAAGAGGGAACAAGCTTGTTTTCTCCTGCTCTGGAGGGCGGAACCCTTTCATGTCATTTGAAATGTCAATTTCATGTCATTTCATGTCATTCCAACGCAACATCAGGAAGAACTTTGTGACGGCAAGAGCCATTCGACAGCGGAATGGATTCCCTCAGGAGGTGGTGGCCTCTCCCTCCTCAGAGGTTCTTAAGCAGAGGTTGGCTGGCCAACTTCCAGAGCTTCTTTAACTGTGATTCCTGCACTGCAGGGGGTTGGACTAAATGACCGTTGGGGATCCCTTCCAGGATTTCACCCCCACCCCCCCAGGACTTGGAGGCAGAATGTGCTTGCTTTGTCCGTTCAGTAAGGGGCTGCCATTCTCACCTCCCTCATGCTGTAAGCAAAGATGAAGGCCGTGTTGTAGCGGACCTCGCAAAGGAGGGACAGCGTCTGCCGGTGGTCCTCTTCCGTCTCCCCACAGAAGCCAGCAATGAAGTCGCTGCTGAGAGTCACATCTGCAACGTTGAGGGGGCATAGTGAGACACTTAGCGGGAATCAGAGAAAATGGGATGGTGCAGCAGGTGGAAACCAGCGAAGAAAAAGGAGGTTCTTTCTGTCTCAGCACACACGTATTATTTACTGAATTTATATACAGTGGTACCTCAATTTACGAACTTAATCCGTTTCAGAAATCCATTCTTAAACCGAAACAGTTCTCAAACCGAGGTGCGCCTTCCCTAACGAGGCCTCCTGTGCCCTTCCACCATTCAGATTCCATTCTTAGACCAAGGTCAAGTTCGCAAACCGGACACTGCTTCCGGTTTTGTGGAGTTTGTAAACCGAATCGTTCGTAAACAGGACTGCTCTTAAACCGATGTACCACTGTACCGCTCTATACCCGGGGGTCTCAGAGCGGTACACAGAACAAAATCAAAATATAAAACCCAAAAATATATAATCGAAATAAAAACAAGAACCCACTTATGACCATTAAACCTCAGGAAGGAATCCCTAACTTCGCTCAGCTCTGGAATGAGGTGTGCCCGTCAAAACTCTCATTTTGGGGAAACCTCAGCAAGAAGATGGCAGCCTCTCGCCCAGCCCCTTGTTCCAAGGAAAACTGTACGTTTGTCTTGAGAGCAGCAGATCAGTTCCCAGCCGGCTCTATGCTTCCATCTGACAGCCTGAGAATTTGGCTGTCACATTCTTCTTGGTGTCCCTTCCCGTTCTACAAATCTATGCAATCTGTGACACCACCAGCACCATACATTTTGAGCAACCTTGTCTTTAATATCATTCTGGCCACCTGGCCTTGAACCCACCCTGCTTCTTCAGCTCCCCAATCCTGCACCCTCTCCTGGCGCTCCCTTGCCCATGAAGCAAAACTATTTCCCCATCACACCAACACAGAGAAATACCCCTTATGCAATTCAGCCCCGGCACTTCACTTTCACACGGTCTCGCAGGTGAAGCTGAAAGTCCATAAAGATGTAAGTCAAGCCAGTAGGGAAGTGGGGAGAGTAAGGATCAGCAATGACGGCTACAGGAGGAACCAACCTGGCAAGGAGTCTCGGATGAGGTGTACGAGAGCCAAGTAAGCTTCCCGGGTATATCTGGGTGAGCGAAGCAGAGAGGGTGAAGTTATGAGGCACTGGTACAGCCTTAGGTAGCCTGTGGCATACAGATACAGGCAGGCTTCATAAGAACTGCTGCTGCCGCCAGCAAGGACTAGGATATTTTGGGAAAAGTTTTGTCGGGAGTTTTTTGCTGTTATTGATATTAATTTTCTGTATCTTTATTTTTTATGTGGAAATTGTTCAGTTCGGTTATGTAGTTTTTGATGTGTTTTATTTACTTTGCTATGTTTGTAACTATGTAAATCTTTTCATATTGTAAACTGCCTTGAGTAACATGAAGCAACATTAGGACACGGAATGTCTGTTCCTTTTCGGCCGTGGCCCCGACCTGGTGGAACGCTCTGTCACAAGAGATGAGGGCCCTGCAGGACTTGACATCTTTCCGCAGGGCCTGCAAGACAGAGCTGTTCCGCCTGGCCTTTGGCCAAGGCACAGCCTGACCCCCTCCTTCGGTAATCCTCACAGAACTCTAGCCCAATGGTGGCCGTTAATTTGACTCTGAATTGATTTTAGAATGAACTGATTTTAGAATGCATTTCAATTAATTGATTGTGATTTTATGTAAACTGTGTTACTTTTATTGTTGTTGGCCGCTCTGAGCCCGGCTTCAGGAGAGCCATCCTGACTTGTAGCTATCAATAGACTTGTAGCTATCAATAGCCCCTTTTCCATGAATCTATCTAATCCTCTCTTAAAAGCCATCCAAGTTTGTGGCCGTCGCTGCCTCCTGCAGGAGAGAGTTCTGCAGTTTAACTCTTAACTCAGTGTATCTGTCCTGAACCTTCCAACATGCAACTTCAATGGATGTCTGTAAGTTCTAGCAGTCGGCGTAGTATATTTCTTTACACCCTGCCCTTTTTCCAGATGGAACTTATCGTGGCTTACATAAAAGCTAAGAACCCCTAAAAACACAGAAAATGCAATTAAACATCCATAGAAGTAAAACTATACAAATATAAAATCTATTAAAAACCGTGCAAGTAATTACAATGAAAACAGCAAGGCTGTCTTGTTAAAAGCAGTCAGTTTCCAAGAGACTTTTGGAACAAAAAAAGTCTTCATGTCTGGAAGGCATGAGATGGACACCAACTCTAGAGCCCGACTGAATTGTTAACGAAGATTGTTGGCTTATTAAATGAACGCCATGTACACAAGGGGATACTTATGAGACGGGGAAAGCTTTCTCTATTCACTTTGTCTGTGCCATGCAAAATGTTATAAACTTTTATCACATCAGCTCTTATTCGCCTTTACTGAAGCTGGAGGCAACACTTTATAGCTCGGTCGGTAGACATAGCTGTCAACTTTTCCCTTTTCTTGCAAGGAATCCTATTCGGAATAAGGGAATTTCCCTTAAAAAAAAAGAGAAACGTTGACAGCTATGTCGGTAGAGCATGAGACTCTTAATCTCCGGGTCGTGTGTTTGAGCCCCACTTGGGGAAAAGGTTTCCTGCATTGCAGAGGGTTGAACTAGATGACCCTTATAGTTCCTTCCAACTGTATAATTCCATGATATATATGTATTTTTAATGACCGTCTGATAATGATATAGTAAAAGGTAAAGGGACCTCTGATCATTAGGTCCAGTCATGGCCGACTCTGGGGTTGCAGCACTCATCTCGCTTTACTGGCCGAGGGAGCCAGTGTACAGCTTCTGGGTCATGTGGCCAGCATGACTAAGCCGCTTCTGGCGAACCAGAGCAGCGCACAGAAACGCCGTTTATCTTCCCACCTCAGCGGTACCTATTTATCTACTTGCACTTTGATGTGCTTTCGAACTGCTAGGTTGGCAGGAGCAGGGATGGAGCAACGGGAGCTCACCCCGTCACGGGGATTCAAACCGCCGACCTTCTGATCGGCAAGTCCTAGGCTCTGTGTTTTAACCCACAGTGCCACCTGTGTCCCTAATGATATAGTAGGGATGTCTAAAATGTGCAAGAGCTCCGACTCACCCTCTCCTCATCGCCTCCAGGACACGGGTGCTTCCGCTCTGGACCGGGAGGTGCAGATGTTTGCAGATGTTGTGCCTCTCCTTCATGAGCTGGAAGACCTGCCGAGAACACAGCGGCCATCAGTGGACCCCAGGCTGTGGGAAACCACTTGCCCTTGGCCAGTAGGCCAGCAGAGGAAGGGGAGCCAAACCCACCTCGTCCGGGAAGTCCTTGGGGTGCGGGGAAGTGAAACGGATCCTCATTTCCGGATCGATGGCGGACACCCGGTCCAGGAGGTCCGCAAAGCGCAACCCGCCCTGCTTGGGCTTGTAGACAGAGCTGAAGCCGCGACTCAGCTGAGTTGAGGTCGCCGAGAGGAACTGGGCCTCGGAGGTGTCCCGGTAGCTGTTGACGTTCTGGCCCAACAGGGTGACCTCCTTCACCCCCTGCAGAGGGAGGCAGCCGGGTCATTATTGGCACAGAGGAAAGGGTGGCAGGAGAAGTTAGGAACCAAAGGCATTTTACATTGCATCCAGGCAAGCAATAAGCATCACCTGAGGTCACAGCAGCATTCCAGCCCAGGCAAAAAAACTCAGGAGTGGAGGATCCCAGGCTGCAAAGCCGGCATGGTGAGTGTAGTGATCAGATGGGATTACTATGAGGAATTATAAAATATGCATCAAGCCATTGTGTCCGCGATGAAAGCATTGCGTTGACTGGGTTTGATTGATTGACAATAATTTCTGATCAAATCTCACAAGGTTCTACATTTATGCCATTTTCCCTCTACTGCCCATTTCTCTCTGCCTGACAGGCACGTATAAGCATTCTAGGATACTGGCCAGTTGCTGGTTGCTGCACCAGGCATCCTAGGCCATAAATTAATAGGTTTCTTGGATGTACCCTTCCTTGATTTTGTTAATCTCAGGGCCAGGAAATAGTTTTTCACATGAAGGTGATAAAGGTCCCTATCTTCCTTGCCATCCTTCCTCTCATGTTTACTGCTTGTTTATGACCTCTGGGGTTGCTGAATGCATTCCTCCTTTTTAGTCCTGTTTTATTTACCCCAGAAGTATGCATGCTTAAATTAGCTTTTGGTAGTTTAACTCTGTCCCCACGTGGGGTTTGTTGAAATGCTCAGAGGAAATCTGATTGGTTCTTACGAACACGGTGTAAAAAGTTCTTTTGTGAATAAAACGACCTGGGCCGAGGGGTGGAGAGGAATTATTATTCTACGCACCCCTCCCAGAGTCTTGCTGGTCAAGTCTCATGTGTATTCTATTAATCAGAGTCCCATCCTTCCTTGTTTTGATTGAACACGCTACAGTGAGGAATAAGGCTGGGCCCAGGCAGAGAGGCCTGGGGGGAGCATACCCACCCCCTGGGACTGGAGATCCCCACTTCTGGCTTCCAGGTCTCCTCCCACCTCCCTGCCTGCAATGCAGCAGGGGAGTTTCGCAGTGTGGCTGGTCACCTGGTCCGAGAGTGCTTGCACCTCCTGCAGGATGGAGGCCACTGGCCGGCTCCTCTCACGCCCGCGGGTGAAGGGGACGATGCAGTAGGTGCACATGTTGTCGCAGCCGCGCATGATGGACCTGTGTGAGAGAGAGAAGTCCCCCATGGGGTGGGTGGTGGCCAGACTGGCTTCGGTTTGCTTCCAAGGCAGGGGAGTTTGTCACCGTCTCCTTTTCCCCTCCCACGACTGAGATATACACCAAGTCTGCCAGACCAATTTGCTGGAAGATTCAGGACAGCTAAAAGGAAGTCCTTGTTCACACAGCACAAAGTTAAGCGGTGGAACTCCCTCCCACAAGAGGCAGTGATGACCAGCAATTCGAATGCCTTTAAAAGAGGACTGGACAAATTTATGGAGGAGAGGGTATCAACAGCTATTAGCCAAGATGGCTACGCTCTGCCTCAACAGAGTCCCAGTTACAGGAGGAGAGAGCTGGGTTCCTGTTTGCTGGCTTCCCCAGAGAGGCATCTGGTTGGCCCCTGTGAGACCAGGATGCTGAGCTAGATGGACCACTGGCCTGATCCTGCAGGCTCTTCTTATTGTTAGAATTCCTGCTCCGTGATTGCAGTGATGGGATAGTTGTCTATCACATGACGGTGTATGTTTGGACTCCACAGAGTTGGAAATGACGGAGACAGGGTGTTTGTGTTACTGTGTTCCGTGAAGTGGGACTATTGTCCTTTGTTCTTTTTCTCTTTGCTGTCTGATTCTAGAGAGAGAGGGAGCAATGTTGCAGTGCTCCGTGTGTGTTTATATGTAAATAAAGTAGATTAGCCAAAATGATGAGTTGCTGAGGTCTGTCACGCAAGCTGCGAAGACTCTGCGGATCCCTAAGTGTGCCGGTGTCTGTTGGCATCGGTTGCTGTGATGTTCGGGCAGAAGAAAGCTTTTGAAGCTCCCGAACGAAAGACCAGGAGGGAGAGAACATGCCAGTCAGGCATGTGTCTCTATCAGGGTCCTACTCAAGTGTAGGCTGAACTCCTGACACTTATGACACCCCTCCCCAGCTGGACAGACCAAGGCCCACCAAGGCCCCTGCACAAAAAGGATGGGATCAACCTTAAATCAAATTCTATGGTCTGTTCCAATTGCAATACCTAATTTGCCTCCAAGCGACAGGGAGGAAAATCAGGATGCTTAAAAGGAGCCGTGAAGGAACGGGTGTGAGAGCCAAGAGTTGACTCTGGGGAACGTCCCTAAAGCCCGAGTTTTCCTTTACTGATATTAATTATGGGGCAGGTTTTCAGCACCTACTAAAAAATTCCTGTTCAGCCAAGTCTACCCACATGCTTACGAAGTTAGTGTGAATTTTAGCCTGCTTTAGTATTTTCAGGAAATTGCCAACTGCAATTTCTTCAAATTGTATATTCAAACATGAGGGCTAGCCTCTTGATTTTTAAAATGAGGCTATTTCAGATCCAACTGCCTGTAGCCCATGGAGCTTGGCTCGTAGAAAGAACCAGGCTCTGCAACTCAGAGGGAGGCAGGTGCATGCATGAAGATGAGAGACTTGGGACCTCAAAGAGCTCTGGTCACTTTGAACAGATTCGCAGCCCGTGTGCAAGAGCACTTGAACTCGCAACCCCACAGAGGCTGACTGAAGGAGCAAGCAGCCCACCCGGCACTTACACGAAGGCCGACGTGGGGCTGGTGCTGGTGTGGACAGGCAGGATGTCTGCGTAAGTTTCATCCAGGGAGAGAAGGACGTTGGCGGCTTGCTGGCCCGTTTCGGCCACTGCCAGGAGCCTGGGAAGGTCACGGTAAGCATCAGGGCCCGCGACGACGTCGACTAACTTCTCCCGCTCCAGGATCTTCTCCTTCAGCCTCTCGGCCATGCAACCTGCAGACAGGGGAGAACTGTTTACTGCTAAATATATACTCTGCATGTTAAGGATATATTTTTACTGTTTTTACCATTAATTTCATTGATGCTTTTGAATTCTGGTGCTGGAGGAGACTCTTGAGAGTCCCATGGACTGCAAGAAGATCAAACCTCTCTATTCGGAAGGATATCAGCCCTGAGTGCTCACTGGAAGGACAGATCCTAAAGCGGAGGCTCCAATACTTTGGCCACCTCATGAGAAGACTCCCTGGAAAAGTCCCTGATGTTGGGAAAGATGGAGAGCACAAGGAGAAGGGGACGACAGAGGACGAGATGGTGGGACAGTGTTCTTGAAGCTACAAACATGAGTTTGACCAAACTGTTGGAGGCAGTGGAAGACAGGAGGGCCTGTTGTGCTCTGGTCCAGGGGGTCACGAAGAGTTGGACATGACTAAACGACTAGACAACAACAACAACCGTTAATTTCTTCTAATTTATTTGTTCAATCTGTATACCGCCCTTCATCTGTAGATCTCAGGGAGGTTCACAGCGTAAAAATACAGGATAAAAACACAAAGTGCATAATAAAAATAAGAGCAAGAACAAAACAATAAACCCTCTCCCCCTTCATATGCCCTACCCAATGCCAATCCCCCCTGCTGTGGCGTTTCGCCTTACCTAATATCCCGATCCGTAAGGGCGCTTGCAATCGGGGCCGCTTGGACTTCAGAGCCTTGAGGTATCGTAAGCGGTTCCAGATTGTCTGCTCAGCCTTCTCCCTGAGAAGGATCAGCAAAGGATCAGCTTTTCTGCCAGGGCTAGGAAACTATTTCTCCGAAGGACGCCAACGCACGTCACAATAAGCGAGGGTTACCTCTGTTGCCCCCCTTTGGGAAACCAGATAATACTTCCGTACCTGATTGAACATGTGACAAGGAGAACCACATCTGCCTAATGGAAGAGAGAAGGAGAAGGGGATAAATGAAAGGGAGAGAAAATATTTCTAAAACCGGATGGGTAGCATCCGAGGTCAAATGCTCCACCTAAGTGGGACAGAACTCTAGTGCCAGACTAGAACCCTCAGACTCAGATCATTCTATTTCAAAAAGAAAAAGCAAACTTTCTAGCCCTTAAGGTGGAAGAGAGCCATTGGTGAGGGCAACATGTGCCATGGGCTTCGAAACGGGAAAATCACAAGTGTTTCTCCAACTGCCATAAATCCCCACACTCTCAGTTCCCTGCCACAAGCAACTGCAGAGGCCAAGCTTACCTCCTCCAGACTGCTGGTCCTGAGGTAGCCATTTTTCTGGAGGATGGACCAGGCGATCTCTGTATCGTTGACATTCATCTGACAGCCATAAGTCTCCAGGTACACTGCAAGGGGTATGGAGGAGGAGAAGAGGAGGAGGAGGAGAAAAGGGTGGGTTTCTTGGGGAGGGGATCAAACGCTCTGTCTCCCATTCCCATCACCGATTCTTGCACTGCGGGGGGATAGACTGGATAACCCTTTGGTCCCTTCCAACTCTACAATTCTATGAAAACAATCAAAAACTGAACCATTTATGAAACACGGCAAAGACACTTAAATGTCATGTTTACGATAACCCCATGATATGGGTGGATGGTTCTTCCTGTTTTGCAGCTGGTAACTGAAATAAGACTTATCCACAGTCTTCGTCCCCAACTAATTTCTAACCAAAGAATAGAAAACCATCCTTATTGTGCTGTGTGCTGGTGTCTGATGAAGGAAGATAATCTGCTGCTGTAATTGATTAGCTGTCTTCTCCAGGCAGATATCTGATTAGCCTAGCAAAAATAATGTGTTTCCGTGAGAAATGTGTTTGTTTATGCAATAAAGATATTTAAACTTGCAAAGCACACACAAGAGGCTGTATCTATAGAGAGAGAACTGTGGTTCAGGCATTTCTTTCCAAAGTGTTTAGGCCTAAATTATAATCTTGTAAGCATGTTTGTGATGTCTGCTGTGTGAATGACACATGATGTTCTCTTGACACATCGTGCCTGAGTTTGGGAATCAAGGGGAGCATGACATTGGCAAAGCATCAAGGACTCAAGCTGCCATCCCCACCTGCAGCCCACTCCAACCTCCCTCCTTTCCACACAGGTTGCAAAACCAGAATTGAGGATCTGCAGTTCCAGTCTCCAGAGGAATCCTCAGCTCTGGAAGGTGTGTGGTGCTGTGTGGCAGGAAAAAGCAAGGCAGCAACACAGACCTTTTCTTGGGGCATCTGCCAGGGTTCTGGAGCCAAGATAGGGTGCTGAGTCCTCTGCTGCTTCAGCTGGCAAACGGTGAGTTTCCTGCACAGGTCCAGCGTCTTGTAGGAAATGCTGCAATGATGGCCCTGCCGCCAATTTAGCATGAAAATCTTCCAGGCCTCCCTTGCACTTTGCTTCTCTGCTGGGCACCCCAGGATCCAAGCCCCTGGTGGAAGCCCAAGCACAGGGTCCAGCCAGTTGCAGGGTCCAGCATGGAGGCCTCCGACAGCACACCCTCAGACCTCCCACGACGCAGCTGCGTATGGACTGCATCTTCACCTCCTGCGCCCTAAGACAACCGGCAGATTAGTGACTGCAGCAACCTTTTCCAAAGGCAGCATCAAATAAAACACAATCCAGCCAGTGGAAAGCACTAGAGTACTGGAAAGAGCACAGACGTAAATGTAAAACATCACGTGCAACAACAGCACATTTCTACATGAATGGAGAAGTTGTGGTTCTCCAAAGTTTCTGAGTGCCCCTCCTGACTGACTGAAAAAACAATAGTGCGTTAATGGTCAATTTATACATATCATTCTGCTTTGTTCTGAGATGCTTCCCCGATGTTACCAGATTATTGCCCTCTGGAGGGGCAGCCTCAAGCTACAGCTCAACAGAAGTGGGACAAAAAACAACAGTAGCAGGCTGGAGCAAAGAGTGAAAAACATTTATTGAATACAGTGGTACCTCGGGTTACAGACGCTTCAGGTTACAGTCTCCGCTAACCCAGAAATATTACCTCGGGTTAAGAACTTTGCTTCAGGATGAGAACAGAAATTGTGCTCCGGCGGCACAGTGGCAGCAGGAGGCCCCATTAGCTAAAGTGGTGCTTCAGGTTAAGAACAGTTTCAGGTTAAGAATGGACCTCCGGAACGAATTAAGTTCTTAACCCGAGGTACCACTGTATGTGGAAGATAACTGTATACAGCTGAAAACGCTGGCAGCATTAAGATAAATAATTTTTGATGGATGTAAAAGTGGAAAACTGATTTGAATGGCAATAGTAAAATATGTAGGGATGTATGATATGTAAAATGAACAGTGGAAAGAGAAAAGAAAGGGAAGTCATTGGATATTTTAAAGTTTGTAAAATGTTTATTTGGGCCTGTAAAACTGAAAATTTAATAAATATTATTTTTTTTAAAGAAGTGGGACAAAAAAACAACAACAGGAGCGGACTGTAGCCTTGGTTGCTGGGGGGGGGTGGCGCTGTGCTTGCAAAGGGTCCGATCCGCCTCCCCCTGGGAAAAGCTCCCCAAACTCTGCGCGTAAGCAGCCTCGCCCCAATGCCCCCCACTTGCCCCGAGCCCCCACTCGCACCCCAGGGCGAAGTGACCCCCACAAGGTCCTCTCCCAAGGGGGGGGAAATCTGGGCTTACCTGGCAGAGGAAGGAAAGGGGCTCCAGGGGACTTGAGCCACCCACGCGCCTGACTGCCAATCAATCAATCAATCAATCAATCAATCAATCAATCAATCAATCAATCAGCCATCCAGCCAGCCAGCTGCCTCCTCCCTCCCTCCCTCCCTGCTCGCCCACGTGGCGCCTCCAGGGGACGCCGGCGCGCCGCGAAATCCTTCCCCTCGGCGTGGAAACGGCTTCCCGGCGCTGCTCCGTTCCGCCCTGGAAACGTTCCCCCGCCCGCCCGCCGCGCGTCTTCCCCGGCCAAGGCCACTCTGGGCGGCTCGGCTCGGGCGGCGCTCCGGCCCCGTCGGAGGCCCAGGGCGGCTTCTTTGCGGAGCCGGCGACGGTTCTTTCCGGTTGCAAGAGGCCGCCGCGCCTGGGGCTGCTGGGCGGGCAGGCAGAAGTTCGTCGGGTGAAGCGTCCAAATCAGCAAAATGTATTTTATTTGTACTTCCACCCTCCGTAGTTTACAGATTAAAAATAAAGACATTGAGAAAAAGCAATTGAAAAGCAAGCAGACATTGAGGGGTATAGACAGAGATATAGATATTTGTATGTGCTTTACATTATTTGCGTGATTTTAATAGAAAATTCTTTTAAATTTTAATATTCTGCTAAAATAAAATATGCTATTAAATCCATACAAATAATTACAATAAAAATAGCAGGGCACCAGCCCTTTCATTAAAACCATTCCCCCAAACCTGTTGCGTTATTATTATTATATAGAATCAGAATTGTAAAGTTGGAAGGGACCCCTAGGGTCATCTAGTCCAGCCCCCTGCAATGGAGGAATCAGAGGTGAAGAATCCATGACAGGTGACCACCCAATCTCTGCTTCAAAGCCTCCAAGGAAGGAGAAGTGCACCACCTCCTGAGGGAATCCCTTCCACTTCTGAACAGCTCTGACCGTCAGAAACTCCCTCCTGATGTTTAGTTAGAATCTCCTTTCTTGTAACATGAAGCCACTGATTCGAGTCCTGTCCTCCAGAGCAGGAGAACACGAGCTCAATCCCCCATTGCAGGGGGTTGGACTAGATGACCCTGGAGATCCCTTCCAACTCTACTGATTCTCTGATTCTCTGTCTTAGGCTGCAGTCCTAACCCTGCTTACCAGAGAGTAAGTGGTTCCCTCACTGCGAGAAGCCAAGCTACAGGGAACCAGACGGAGAGCCTTCTCGGTGGTGGCGCCCGCCCTGTGGAACTCCCTCCCACCAGATGTCAAGGAGGAAAACAACTACCAGACTTTTAGAGGACATCTGAAGGCAGCCCTCTTTAGGGAAGCTTTTAATGTTTGATGCATTACTGTATTTTAATATTTTGTTGGAAGCCGCCCAGAATGGCTGGGGAAGCCCAGCCACATGGGTGGGGTATAAATAATAAATAATCATTATTATTATTATTATTATTATTATTATTATTAATTAAAACTTCTGAGTAGACATGGATAGAATTGTGCTGTCAGTGTGATCATGAACGATGATGCAGCCTTCCAGATTACACAGAATTCTTCAGCGTGCAGATCAGAAAAATAACTACCCCTCTCTCACGGAAAAGGTTGGCTGTAAATGCAGTTGCTTTAAATTTGAGGGGTGAGGAACTGGTATATCTCTGGATGTTGTTGGACTACAACTCCCATCATCCTGGACCATTTATCGTGCTGGCTGGGTCTGATGGTTTGAGAGGGTCTGAAGGCTTGAGGCCTATTGACGACCCTCACCTGGTTTAGCTGAAACAAAAAAAAAAATTTCCTTCCAGTAGCACCTTAAAGACCAACTAAGTTAGTTCTTGGTATGAGCTTTCGTGTGCATGCACTGTGTATCTGAAGAAGTGTGCATGCACACGAAAGCTCATACCAAGAACTAACTTAGTTGGTCTTTAAGGTGCTACTGGAAGGAAAAAAATTTTTTTGTTTTGACTATGGCAGACCAACACGGCTACCTATCTGTAACTGGTTTAGCTGGCCAGTCGAATCCGTTCCCGGGATGTGGCTGCTGTTGCATGCCGACAGCTTGTAGCAGCTTCAAGTGCAAGATGAAATTAACATTTGTTAAAAAACCTGAAGCATTGGAGAGTGTAGGAAAAGCCTTGCCAAGGAAGTTTAAGAACATTTTAATGTATGCGACAACGGCGGCAAGAGTCTTAATAGCACAAGGATGGAAGAATGAAGAAATCCCGACCAAAGAACTGAGGCAGGAAAAACTGATGGACTATGCAGAATTGGCGAAACTGACACACAAACTGCGTGACAAGGACAACTGTGACTTTAAAGAAGAATGGGAACCTTTTACAAAGTACTTAAAGAAACAACAAATTGAGCTGGACTCCTTGGCAGGTTTTGAATAAACATGCACATATTTATTATTAACAACATATAGATAGATAAATTAAGGTTCTTTACAATTTTATGATATGCAGAGAATTACAGGTATTGAAAAACCAGAGAGAGGAGCTGAGGGAAGTCGGGGGGGGGGCTCTTTCTCGGGAGGGGGGAGGGGGAAAATAAGGGGGGGCTAAGGATGATATGTCTTTTGATAAAATGTTATGTTGAAATTTCTAATAAAAACTTTACCAAAAAAAAGTGTGAGATGAGTGCGGGGGGGGGGGGGCAAAGGAGGACAAACGACCCCAGAAGCAGCAGGATGTGTCCCCACCAGAGGGACCACCCTAGCACCCCCCCATTGTGATATAGGGGGCCCATAAACCAGCCACAGAGACATCACCTTGACAACAAAGGTCCGTATATTTAAAGCCATGGTTTTCCCAGTAGTGATGTATGGAAGTGAGAGCTGGACCGTAAAGAAGGCTGATCGCCGAAGAATGGATGCTATTGAATTCTGGTGCTGGAGGAGACTCTTGAGAGTCCCATGGACTGCAAGAAGATCAAACCGATCCATTCGGAAGGAAATCAGCCCCGAGTGCTCACTGGAAGGACAGATCCTGAAGCTGAGGCTCCAAGACTTTGGCCCCCTCATGAGAAGAGAAGACTCCCTGGAAAAGACCCTGATGTTGGGAAAGATGGAGGCCACAAGGAGAAGGGGACAACAGAGGACGAGGTGGTGGGACAGTGTTCTCGAAGCTACGAACATGAGTTTGACCAAACTGCGGGAGGCAGTGGAAGACAGGAGTGCCTGGCGTGCTCTGGTCCAGGGGTTCACGAAGAGGCGGACACGACTAAACGTCTAAACAACAACAACAACAACAACAAACCAGCCACACACCCGCACTGGGTCACTGTGCGCTCAAGGTCACCCATCACATCGCACTGATGCATTGCCAAGCATTCTGCAGTTCAGACATTTGCACAAACAGCATTCTTCATTTGCGCTGAGCTTTCTGCCTCGTCCGTTTTTGAAAGGGGGCCGATCGCATCAGACCCGCGGGAAAGAGATTGCTCTCCATCATTGCAGATGGCTCCATTATTCCCCAGGAAGTTGCCAGTTGTTTATGGATACTTTTCTGGGAAGGATATTTCTGAAGCAGAATAAATATAAATAGCAGCGCCATCCTGATGGGTGGGGGCTTCAGCAAAGGACGGGCGCTTGCCATTGATTTGAAACCACCCCTTGTTGTGCGTGAAACATCTATCAGAGGCATTGAGCAACGTTTATTTTGCCACACTTCATAAGGGCGCTATGATTGCCACCTGAAGTTGTTCGCTGAGGCAGCCAAGGGAATAAAAGGATAAACATGCCTCACGCTCCCTGTGGGGCTAGTTGGGCAGTCAGGGAGATAATAGAATTTTAGAGCTGGAAGGGGTCTCCAAGGGCCATCTAGTCCAACCCCCTGCCATGCAGTGAAATAAAAAAAATGTTCATAAATGTACCAAGCAAACACGTACATAAATATATAAACCACATGTCTGAAGCAGCACAGGAAAACAGCCCTGGAACCATTTTGACTCCCAAACTGACCAAATGTTTTCTCTGCAAAGTCAAGGGAAAATGGAAAAGCCTCCCCATTGTCTTTTCCTTCACAAATCCTGTCTTAAGGGTATGTCTGTGTATGAATAGGGTGAGCCTGTGATCTGGCTCAGGAACTAAGTATTTGTCATTACAAAAGACTGGCCAGGCAACCCAGGGTATCCAATCAAGTGAGCATTAACAGGTAACCTGCCAGACAGGAGATAAACAACGCACTCAGATTTCTGCTGTAGACCGCCCTTTCTGTGATGTAGGTATGATGTGTCGGGGGGGGTGTTGGGCTACACTTCTTCTGTGGTGTATGTATGATGTTTCTGGGGGTGGTCTTGGACTCCAAGGTGGGCAATTTAAAATGTCTAAATAAGGGCGGGCACACTTTGGTTCTGGGTCCTCCTCCTCTCTCCTGCGTATGAAGGGGGCACCCTGTTGCAACTGTTCAATAAAGATCAGGCTTACGAGCTGCTTTGCTTCTCAATATTCTCTGGTTGGCCTCTGTTCTTTTCTCCGACCGATGGAGAACCTGCAAAGGACTCTATAAGGGCTCTTGTGTCCCCCATAAGGGAATAAGGGCAGAATTTCGCGGGCTGCCCCTTGATATATCGCCCAGGTGTAGCCCCTAAAAGCTTTGGGGCCCATAGGCCGTTGCCCACCCTGTCTGTTTGGTGATCTGGCCTTGATTCTGAAGGACAGCTTTGTCTCAGTCCATGTACTGTTTCAGAAAGTGCAAATGTGGTCTGAATTTCTCCAGCGCCCTTCTCTCACTCGCGGTCTGTGGTTTCGAAGCCTTGGGTTTTACAGTGAATTATAATTGAGGTTTTGGAAGAAGCCTGCTTTGTGAGCCCTCTGCTTCTCACACATGTCACAAACTCCCCATTCCCAAGCCTCTGCATCAATATTAGCTGCACATCAGAGGGTGGCGCGCATCAGCCAGCAGCGATTGTGCGCACAGAATTGTCTGTGCGAGCCCAGATGTCCCCGTGTTTACGTACAGAGTGCGTGGGTGGGTGTTTGTGTCTCTGCAAAGCCCCCCACCCAGGGATTCCCACGCTAGCTCAAAGCTGCTCTCAGCTCTGGGAGAGCTTCCAAAATCTCCCTGGGTTTGCACCACAGATTTCAATCATAAATGATTATTTAACAGTTCGTCGACAGCTCTGAAAAGGCTTGGCTTCCATGGATGGCAATGGCAACTGCAGACAGGACTCTGGGACTGCAGCCACCTCTTGGAGGAAGGAGGAGGAATCATAGGATCATAGAGCTGGAAAGGATCCCGAGGGTCATCTAGACCAACCCCCTGCAATGGAGGAGATGAAAGAGAAAGCAACAACCCCAGGCAACAGAAATAAGTTGAAAGCAGAACTGGGGGTGAGGACTGATCCCAAGAGCATCTGGGCCATATTGCACCAAACCCTTGGAGCTGTAAAAGGGATTTACTGAGAACCAGTGTGGTATAGAAGTTAGAGTGCTGGACTAGCACCTGGGAGAGACTAGGGTTCAAATCCCCACTCGGACATGAATCATAGAATCATAGAATTATGGAGTTGGGAGGGATCCCAAGGGTCATTTAGTCCAACCCGCTGAAGTTCCCCGGGTGCCCTTGCCTCACAGCATAACCTACATCACAGGGTTGTTGTAGGGATTCAACGAGAGGGGAGGGAGAACCATTTTTGCCACCTTTTGCTTTGGGGGTGGGGGGTGAAAGACGGGATACCGGTGCAAGAAATATATAATAATTAAATTGCAATAAGTTTCGAAAGACTGCTTTTAGATGCATTGGGCACCAAACAGCTGTAGAGTCCCTTTCTATTTTTGGACTCTGGTTAAACAGAACCCCTGCTTCGCTCAGCCTGGGGCAAGCTGACCTGCGTGAAGGACGCTCTGTTGTTGTTTTTTGTTCTGATGTCTCAGTATTAGCCCAGTGGGCTAATAAGTCAGAACTTTAAGGACTTAAGCTGTGATTTAAGGCTGTGTGGAGATAAACTTTCGAACCAAAGCAATGTTTCAAGACGAAGCTGGAAAGTTAAGAGTTTTGGAATGACGCAGTTAAAAATGCCGTCGCCATTTTGGGAGGCATTGTTGGAGCTCTTGGGTCTGGGAGGAGAAAGAGAGAAATAGTGCTGTTTACATATCGTGGATAAACTCCTCTGTGGGATTTAAGAGCGAAAAATGCCTGATTTATGATGGAAAGAGTGATGTTATCTACGAAGGAGATATATGGAAACCATCTGGACTTAGATTGGAAGAACGGGAAATTCACACAGGATTATTATATTTGCTTATCGGCTTAAGGAGACTAACAGAAGAGATCGTAAAAGAAAAAGAGAAATTATATGAACAAGATATGACGTGGAAACACCAAGATAAGACTGGATAGAATTATGAACTTTGTCTGGACTGATTGGGACTGATTTGGACACTAACGCAGTAATAAGAAGATGATTTGAATCCCCCTTTGGATCTTGAAGTATGGGTTCCCCCAACAAAATTTAAAAATTTGGCTTTGTAATTTGGAATTTATGTGATGTGATTTAATTTGATGTGATTGGCCAGTTAATAAAAATTATAAAAAAAAAAAAAAGTATTAGCCCAGTGGGATCCCGGAGAATTTCCCCTCCATCCCAGGGCCGCAGGGAGTTGGCTCCTAAGAGTGCATGAATGCAGAAGCAGCCAGATCGTTTCATCAGGCAAGCATAAACACTTGTGAGGATGGAGCAGTCTGGTTGGTGCCACATGGAAGCCCTCCCTATGAGTTTATGGGAGCGACAAGGCTCCAATTAGCCACGATCCCTGCATTGCAGAGGGCTGGACTAGATGACCCCTCCGGGTCCCTTCCAACTCTGCAATTCTATGATTAACTGCAGAATCTGCACACCCAGAGAGAGCTGATTTTTTTCAGCACTGGCCCCAACTTGGTGGAAGACTCTGTCCCAAGAGACCAGGGCCCTTCTTTGTTCTTTGAGAAGCAGGTACTTGGGAGGTGACAGAAAGCACGGTTGATAACCTTTCTCGCCCCGACCTGGCCACAGTGATCCATGCGACGGTCCCCTCCAGGCTTCATTATTGTAACTCGCTCTACGTGGGGCTGCCCTTGAAGCTGAGCCAAAAACTCCAGCGGGTGCAGAATGCCGTGCCGAGGCTCCTTACGGGGTCCTTGCCGCGGGATCACATTCACCCGGTGCTTTACCAACTGCACTGGCTCCCGGTGGAGTACAGGATCAGGTTTAAGGTGCTGGTTTTAACCTTTAAAGCCCTATGTGGCCTAGGACCCTCGTACCTACGGAACTGCCTGTTGTGTATTGAGTCAAAGGATTTTATATCTGTATTATTATTGTCTGTATTTGCATTAGGGTAAAGTAACTGCCTTTTGGTTCCAGAGGGTACAGCTACTATTGGTTCATTTAAGCTGCTGTATTTGGATCCTCTGTCTTATTGGTTTCCTCCAAAAGGCAGGACTGTGATTGCCTGATATTGTTCCCTCCAAAATGTATCCTTTCTAGCTAGTTCCCTGTCCCTATAAATGTAGCTCTCCCCTCCTTAGTTCTCAGTCTTGTTTGCTTAAATAAAGAAGCGTTACTACAGAACTGTCTCCAGCATATTATGTCAAGAGAGCTGAAATCACAAACCCCACGTCACAACAACTGGCGACGAAGGTGGGATCCGGAATGCTGAGGAGCGGTTAAACGCAGCCCTGCCTCAGAGTCCGGATTGTAGCTAAGAACAAGACTCACTGGCTGGCTGAGAAGACGACCCTGCCCACAGGACAATGGAGAGTCCAAGGGTATTGGAGCCCTTCCAGCCATCAGAGCCCCACACGTGGGAAGACTACGTCAAACGCTTCGAGTTCTTCGCAGTGGCTCAAGGGATCACCGATGCCAGCAAAAGAAGGGCCACATTCCTGAGCTACTGTGGGCCTGAGACCTTCAAGCTGGCCAAGGCATTGCTTGCTCCAGCGAAGCTAAGTGAGACACCTCTCAAAGATATTCTTGCCTGCCTGACAAGCCATTTGGCGCCTACTGAGACCAAGATGGCCCTGCGGTTGGAGTTTCATAAGAGGCAGCAGCGTGCTGGGGAGTCTGTATCTGCATTCCTAGCTGAACTGCGGAAGCTCGCTCAGCACTGCGACTTCCAATGTCTGGAAGAGACTCTCCTGGATCGGTTTATCGGTGGTCTGAGCAGCAAAAAAGCCAGAAGACGCATCGTGGCTAAAGAAGAGGTTACCCTTGCTTCAGCCTTGAAGGAGGCCACCGCCACAGAGAATTATGAAAGAGAGGAGCTTGATGCCAGTCGCAAGGCCCCTAAGCCACAGATAGAAGTTGCGCATGCCATGGACGAGCTAGAGGCTACTCCGAGCCAAAGCCCAGTCCGTGGGGTCGAGTCAGTGCGTCAGGCCTGCACAGTGCTCAAAGATCACTGAGGCAGGTGCCCTGGTTGTGGCGGAAACCATGAGCGGAAGAGTTGTCGTTTCCGGAATGCTATGTGCCGGACGTGCGGGAAGACAGGTCACATTGCCAGGGTCTGTAGATCGGCGGCGTTGGGAGCGACAGGAGCAACTAGACTGGAGCATCGCAGACCGTCCACAGCAAACCATTTTCTAAAGGACTGCCACTACGTAACGGAGATCAACGGGAGGGTCGTGCAGTTTCCAGCACAAGGCAAGGCACACGTCAAGGTGAAGATTGAGGGTCAGCTGTGCGACATGGAGGTGGATTCCGGATCTGGATTCACTATCGTGTCGGACCAGACTGCGAGGACATTCTTCCCCAGGGGTAAGTTGCCCCCTCTGGAGCCCTTCCCGGCAACCTTACAGTCATACTCAGCGGGCCGCATCCATGTCATGGGAATGTGTGCCGTGAGAGTACAGTTCCGGGACAAACAGGCGGTACTCAAACTGGTGATTGCGAAGGGCAGTCGCCCCAGTCTCCTGGGCACTGACTGGTTCCCCGCCCTGGGACTGAGTATATCAGGGCTTAATTCAATCCAAACCTGCCCTGAGATGAGCGAGGCATTATGCAAAGAATTTGCTGGTCTCTTTAATGGAAAACTGGGTTGTTATAAAGGGCCCCCAGTTGACTTCGAATTGGACCCTGGGGTGGCCCCAATCCGACTCAAACCAAGGCGAGTGCCATTTGCACTGCAACCCAAGATCGAAGCAGAGCTGGATAAATTGGTCAAGCAGGGAGTTCTCTCACCCGTGGACTCTGCTAAGTGGGAGACTCCAATCGTCACGCCCCTTAAAGCAAATGGGGAAGTCAGCATCTGTGCAGATTACAAATGTACTATCAATAAGGCACTCAGGGGAAACTCATACCCCATTTCAGTCGTATCACATCTGTTGGCTAAACTGGCTGGGGGCAAGGTGTTCGCCAAAATTGACCTGGCACAAGCTTACCAACAGCTGCCAGTTACCCCACAATCAGCGGAAGCACAGACTATTGTCACACAAAAGGGGCGTTCAGAGTTAACAGATTACAATTTGGAGTTTGTGTGGCCCCAGGGATTTTTCAAGGGCTCATGGAACGCCTGTTAAGAGGTCTGCCGGGGGTCTTGCCATTTTTTGATGACGTTTTGATTGCTGGAAAAGACCCACAGGAACTGGTTGCGCGTGTCCGTGCAGTGTTGCTCAAGTTCAAGGAGGTGGGGTTGCAACTGAAAAAGGAAAAATGCAGTTTTGGGGTGCCAACTGTGGATTTCTTGGGGTTTAAAATTGATGCATCAGGTATCCACCCCACAGATGCTAAGATTAAGGCCATCATCGAGGCACCACGACCACAGAACAAGACGCAGTTGCAGTCATTCCTGGGACTTATTAACTTTTATCATTCGTTCTTACCCCAGAAAGCTTCGGTAGCTGAACCATTACATCGACTGTTGCAGAAAAAGAATGTGTGGCGATGGGGGCAGGGGCAGCAGAAGGCTTTTGACTCCTTGCGAGGAATGCTGAGTAGCAGGAGCGTCCTTGCTCATTATGATGAGTCGAAGCCGCTGGTCCTGGCATGTGATGCCTCTCAATACGGCCTGGGGGCGGTGCTGAGTCATAGGGAACCGGATGGGTCGGAAAAGCCCATCTCTTTCTATTCCCGTACGTTGTCGCCCACGGAGCGCAACTATGCTCAAATTGACAAAGAGGCGCTTGCAATTGTGGCAGGAATCAAAAAGTTCCATGATTATGTGTATGGTCGCCATTTCTCCATTGAAACGGACCACAAACCACTGTTAGGGTTGTTCAACCCGAACAAACAAACGCCACAAATTCTCTCCCCCAGAATGTTGCGTTGGTCTATATTCCTGAACGGGTTCCAGTACACCCTGACCCATGTGCCGGGGAAACAGTTGTGCCACGCTGATGCGCTGAGTCGATTGCCTCTTCCTGGCGGGAGCAATGTAGATCCTGCTCCAGCGGAGCACATAATGATGCTGGAAACACTTCCGGGGGCTCCTGTAACGGCTACTGATATAGCTGAGAAAACGAGGAAAGATGCTGTTCTCTCCCGTGTGCTCACTTGGGCGGGGAGGGGGTCGCCAGGTGGTCCACATGAAGACAAATTCAGGCCTTATGCGACAAGGCAGCACGAGTTGTCCATGCATAAGGGTTGTCTCCTGTGGGGAGATAGGGTGATCATCCCAGCACCACTGAGAAACAGGGTTCTTGAGACGCTTCACATGGGACACCCGGGAATGGTCAGGATGAAGTCGCTAGCCCGATGTTATGTGTGGTGGCCTGGAATGGACCAGAACATAGAACAATGGGTACGAACATGCAAGGCATGCCAAGAGGTGCGGCCAGAAGTGGCCAGAGCACCAGTTCACTGGTGGGAGCAGTCCAGATCTCCCTGGAGCCGGCTGCACTTAGATTTTGCTGGAATTGTCGATGCATATTCCAAATGGTTAGAAGTGGCGATGGTCCCTAGCATGGCATCAGCTGCCGTAATCAAGGTGTTGAGGCAGCTGTTTGCAACCCACGGGTTACCTGAGACCATTGTATCAGATAATGGGGCAGCTTTTGTATCCCAAGAATTCAGGGCATTCTTGGCTGATAACTTCATAAGAGGGGTCACATCCGCGCCCTTTCACCCATCCTCCAATGGGCAGGCTGAGCGCATGGTAAGAACAGCCAAAGAATCCATTGCGCGCTTAATGGAGGGTAACTGGTCAGCTCGCATCGCGCGAATGTTATTTTTGCAGCATGCGACGCCGTGTACTGCAACGGGCAAGTCGCCAGCTGAGCTGCTCTTGGGTAGAAGACTGGTAACGGTGCTGGATTATGTCCACCCCGATAAAATGCCAAACCGTAATTCAAGAGAAACCCCCCAGGCTGAGGCTGACACAACAAGGTATCTCGCCCCTGAAGATCTGGTCTGGGTGAGGAACTATTCACGAGGTCCGCGGTGGGTGGCTGGTGGGGTCACCCGGACTAGTGGACCAGTGTCCTACTATGTGACCTTGGAAAATGGGCAAGTTTGGAAGAGACATATAGATCAGCTGAGGCGCCGGGCGCTCAGCAGGGAGGGGTCAGATAATTCATCCCTGGCTAACGACGCAGAGCTGCAAGACCAGAGTGAAAATGGCCCAGAGGTGCAGTCACCAGGGGCTTCAGCAAATGAACCAGGGTCTGCTAGTCCTCAGGAGGACGAGGTACAGGTAGGGGACCCTGCGATGTCTGGGACTCCATCTGTTCCTGACGAAACCCCTATAGCACCCCCCCTACCACAGGTAACATCCAATCCAGAACCGGCAACACCTGTTGTCAGGAGATCAAGTAGAAGTTGTAGGCCCCCACAGTACCTGAGAGATTACGTCTGCAGTGCTCACTAGGGGGGGAGGGGTGTTGTGTATTGAGTCAAAGGATTTTATATCTGTATTACTATTGTCTGTATTTGCATTAGGGTAAAGTAACTGCCTTTTGGTTCCAGAGGGTACAGCTACTATTGGTTCATTTAAGCTGCTGTATTTGGATCCTCTGTCTTATTGGTTTCCTCCAAAAGGCAGGACTGTGATTGCCTGATATTGTTCCCTCCAAAATGTATCCGTTCTAGCTAGTTCCCTGTCCCTATAAATGTAGCTCTCCCCTCCTCAGTTCTCAGTCTTGTTTGCTTTAATAAAGAAGTGTTACTACAGAACTGTCTCCAGCATATTATGTCAAGAGAGCTGAAATCACAAACCCCACGTCACAACACTGCCTCTCCTGGTATGCCCCGTGGAGGACCTTAAGGTCCACAAATGACAACATTTTGGAGGTCCTGGGTCGCAAGGTGGTTAGATTGGTCTCAACTAGGGCCAGGGCCTTTTCAGTACTGGCCCCAACGTGGTGGAATGCTCTGTCACAAGAGACCAGGGCCCTGCGGGACTTGACATCTTTCCGCAGGGCCTGCAAGACAGAGCTGTTCTGCTTGGCCTTTGGTCTGGATTCAGTCTGACCCTTAGGTTTCCCTCCCCTTATGGTCTTGATTTATCGGCTATTTTAAAATGAGGCTGCATTTTAAATTGCATTTTAACCTGTATTTTAAATTGGGTCATCCCCCCCCCCGTTATGTTTTTATTTTAATTTTACTGGTGTTAGCTGCCCTGAGCCTGGCTCTGGCCAGGGAGGGAAGGGTATAAATAAAATTTATTATTATTATTATTATTATTATTATTATTATTATTATTATTATTATTATTATTCTGCGACTCTTGCCTCCCTAATGCTCATCTTCAGAACCCCCCCACACCTTGTCTGGTGAGCTAATGAGAAGCAGAAGACCGCTGGGGGGCGGGACATGCTTGTCAAGAATGTTCCCTGTTCGTTTTCCCCACAGATCATTTCCCTTCCAGACAACCCAGAGTTCCCAGAAGTTCTGACTCCCACCAGAACACGTGCTGCATCTTTGTCCCATGTTCTGGGCTGTCAGTTGCCAACTCCTCTCCGTGATGAATGCGGAAGATGCTTTCCTCATCCAAACAGTGCCCCCGGGGGCTTTTTCTCTCTCGCTGACTGCTCATTCTGCATCTGCCTTCCCACCTCCTTCCCAGTAAGCACCAGTGTTGCAGAAACGCCCCCCCATCATTCAGTTTGTAGAAACACGACACACACACACACACACTCACACGTGACATACGCGATGCGAATTTCTCTTATAAATTCATAAAAAATCAGCCGTACATCGGATCTATACCGTTCCACTTTTATTTTACACCATGAAGGAAGGACTATCAAAGGGGAGAGACTTGACACAAGGCAGCCAACACGTCTGCAGGGAGCCCTACCCAGTTGGCATGACAACCTTGATTGTCCTAGACAGAAGATCATCACACTCACAAAGGACCTGCATACGGGAGTGGATTCAGTACTGGACTGAAACAAAAGACAGTGACCAGCCCTTCCCTCTGGGGGCAGAAAACTGCAAACTCCCCTTTGTCCTCTGGAAAGTACTCATGGGGAGGGGGAAAGGAGGAACCGGACAGGTGACAAGACACTCAGGTTACCACCACAACTCCTCCCTGAACCCCTCCTCTTTGTGATGTGTCAGTGATGTAGTCTTGGGGGTGTAGCATGGGGGATTAGTAGCTAATAAAAGTTGGAGTCTTCTTTTGTTCAGGGCTTCCATCTTGCTTCGTCTTGCAGCGAGAGTGGAAGGCCTGTCGCAACAGTCTTCAGTAAAGACCAAACCTACTGGCTGCTGTTTTGCTCCAATTGTCCTGGCTGGTGTCTTTGCTTTTGTCCAAGGGAGTCCTTGGATTTCTCTGTTAACACCAGCGCCTGCCACAACGTCCTCAACCAACTTCTCCCAGTCCAGGATGGCTTTTCTCCTTCCGCCTCGTGGCCATGCAGCCTGCAGGCAGATGAGGACACTGCCTGTTTTATGTGTAATGTGTGCCTGAATCTGATTTTAGATTATGGCTCAGTTTATCTTTTGTATTCCTACAGAAAATCCTGGGGTGCGGATTTGCTCCGCTTCTCATCTCATCGGGGTGCAACTCGCCACGGGTCCCTTTGGTCAGCAGAAGAAAGGAGTCCCAGCCAAGAAAAGAAGCAAATCAGCGGTCGGTAGACCTGATATTTATTTGTTGCAACAAGGTTCACACACACAAAGAGTAAGAACCCCCCGCATGGGGTTGCACCTGCCTTTAAGCCTTCTCTTCCCTTTCCCATGATGCATTTCCAACAGCATCAGCATCACATCACAAATATGTCGCAAAGAGGGAGCGGTCCTCAGGAGGTCACCTGAGTCAACCACTGACCACTGTTAATGTAATAATAATAAATTTTATTTATACCCCTCCCTCCCCAGCCAGAGCCGGGCTCAGGGCGGCTAACACCAATAAAATAAAATCACAGTAAAAACATAATAGGGGGGAAAGAGAGGGAGAAAAAAAACCCCACAATTTAAAATACAGGTTAAAATGCAATTTAAAATGCAGCCTCATTTTAAAAGTAGCCCATAGATCAAAACCATAAGGGGAAGGAAAATAAGGTTCAGACTGAGTCCAAACCAAAGGACTGGTGGAACAGCTTTGTCTTGCAGGCCCTGCGGAAAGATGTCAAGTCCCGCAGGGCCCTAGACTCTTGTGACAGAGCGTTCCACCAGATCGGGGCCAATACTGAAAAGGCCCTGGCCCTAGTTGAGACCAATCTAACCACCTTGCGACCCAGGACCTCCAAAATGTTGTCATTTGTGGACCTTAAGGTCCTCTGCGGGACATACCAGGAGAGGCAGTCCCATAGGTACGTGGGTCCTAGGCTGCATAGGGCTTTAAAGGTCAAAACCAGCACCTCCAACCTGACCCTGTACTCCACCGGGAGCCAGTGCAGCTGGAAAAGCACTGGATGATTGTAATCTTGCAACAAGGACCCCATAAGGAGCCTCGCCGCGGCATTTCTGGGTCAGCTTCAAGGGCAGTCCCGCGTAGAGCGAGTTACAGTAGTCAGGCCTGGAGGTGACCGTTGCATGGATCACTGTGGCCAGGTCGGGGCAAGAAAGGTTATCAATCGTGCTTCCTGTCACCTCCCAAGTACCTGCTTCTCAAAGAACAAAGAAAACTCTAGTTTAAAGTGCTGTCTCTAGGGACAATTTTACCATTTCATTCTCTTTGTAAACCGCTCTGAAGTTTATTTTGCAATCAAGCGCTGCATAAATTAGACCAATTCAGGGGCGTGGGGGCTCTCGGTGGCTCCTGGCCAGGAAGGTTCTTCCCTGTCTCCATAGCCAAGGCAGGGATGCTTCTGAATACCAGAAAACTGCAGGAGGGGAGAAAGCTCTAGTGCTCAGATTTTGCTTGCAGGCTCCCCTTTGGGGCACTGTGAGAACAGGATACTGGACTGGACGGGCCATTGGCCTCATCCAGGAGACTTATGTTCTGCCCCTTCTCTCTGCAGGGTTTTAAATATCCACTAGATGGTGCCACAGGCATGCTGGTGGTGCTGTGGGTTAAACCACAGAGCCTAGGACTTGACGATCAGAAGGTCGGCAGTTTGAATCCCCGCGACGGGGTGAGCTCCCGTTGCTCGGTCCCCGATCCTGCCAACCTAGCAGTTTGAAAGCACACCAGTGCAAGCAGATAAATAGGTACCGCTCCGGCGAGAAGGTAAACGGCGTTTCCGTGCGCTGCTCTGGTTCACCAGAAGCGGCTTAGTCATGCTGCCACATGACCCGGAAGCTGTACGCCGGCTCCCTCGGCCAGTAAAGCGAGATGAGCGCCACAACCCCAGAGTCGGCCACGACTGGAGCTAATGGTCAGGGGTCCCTTTACCTTTACCTAGATGGTGCCACACATAGTACTCAAACAGGTGTGTGTTTAACACACCTTGTACAGGACTCCCTGCCTTGCTGCACCCTCAGAGAGAGAAGCCACTGCCAGAAGGTAACCAGGACTGCTAAGAGCTTGTCTGCTGCATGTCTTGGCAACTGGCTTTCCTTTTAAAATAAATAAATAAATAAATAATCTTTATTAATTTAAATTACACACTTATACAAATAATTTACAATCGCATACTACAAAAAGAAAATTAAAGAAAAAACAAGAAAAAAGAAAAGAAAATACAGAAAAAAGAAAGAAGAAAAAGCAAATTTACGTACATAAAATAACACTTAATCTTCCTAATTACTACTTAATTAAACACTTAAATAAAAAAGACTTCTGACAAAACGAGTCTTCCAATCATTCTCATTGTACTGTTTATACTGTTGTTTTTTCCGCACAGTTTTATAGTCTTTAATATTGTTCCCGTCTACTCCACAAACGTTATTTGTTGTGTTTACAAGTATCACTCAAGTTCTCCTAATATGGTGTGATTGGAGATCTCCATTCTCCAAATATTTTCTGGTTCAATATTCCTCTAACTCTTCCCATCAGTTTTGCTAGTTGTAAATATTCTAACCTGAGTACCTGGCTTTCCATGTGCTTTTCTTATGTTTGCACCCGCATCCCTTCCCAGGTAGGCCTGGAGGAGACCCTGATATCTTGGAGGGAGCATCTGCCAGGAAGTGTGGGCGATGCAAGTTGCACTCCATACAAGGCAGCTTCCCATGTTCCTGTTCAAATCCTCATATCCCCAGAAAACAATGTTTCAAATGCATATTTCAGTACGTTTCAAAGCTGCCAAAAACATTGTCACAGCCTTTATAGAAGTGCAATCGGGACTGAAATATACTCAAAGTCAAGAGTGGATTTCGTGCTCTTTATTCTGCTCATAGTGGTGAGGAGGAATGGAAGTTCCTCCAGAATGTCTGCTTTATATACATTATTTACACAATGGGCCCCACGTGATTGGCTAATTCCAGGATTCACCTGTAGGCCAATCAGGTTGCGGATTCACTTCCACCTGGAGCTGGATTGGGTGGCTCTTGTGGACCAATCAGACTGCTGCATTCTGGATCCTATTGTTCTAGGACCAATCAGACTGCTGCATTCTGGATCCTATTCAACTCAGTACATAACAGGGACATTCCTCCAAAAGTTCTGAATTCAGATTATTTCGTATCTGCATTCTCAAAAAGCGAATCCCTGTGTAGCCTTTTTAGCCTCGGGTGAGAAGAGCTTTGCGCCCGGGACGGGGAAAATGGGAGTCAACAGACACTCAAGGAATAGTTTCAGAGAAAAAGCTTTATTTCTACCATCCATGAACTGGTAGAAGGAGCAAGTGTGATAACTCACAAACAAGCACAAGTTCACAGACATTTGCACAGAGCATATATTCCCCTTCAGTTCCCTCTCCTTTCTCATCCTCCTCAAGAGTCTTGCCTCATGAGTTCCCCTGAGCATGAACAGAAAGCTCCTGTCTTGGAACTCTTTTGGACTCTTGGCGCCCTTCCCAGGAAAGGGGGTAGAGAAGCCAAGGGGGTGGGTCAAAGAGCCTTGCTTTCAGCATGTTCAGGATGTATTACAACCGAATGAGATAAGAGTCAGTGCCCAGGCCTAAGCCTCCTTCACCTGGAGGATCCTCACTTTTACTTTCTGTGCTGTGTTAATAACTTCCAGAAGTGACTTGTCAGAAGAGACAAAAATGTTTTCTTCACCCCCATTTCCACAATGACATAAAACTGCATTTGGCTGCCTAACGAGAGTTGTGCAAATTGAAATAAATGAGGAAGGAGACAGTTTCTGGAAAGTCAGGATAAACTGTTGCAGCTGCCCAGATTAGGGGGTGGGGAGCATATAGGATGACCTCCTTTCTCCCCAGAAGTGATGGATTGTCCTGTGCTTGATTTAGGGTTCCTCCTTATGTGAAACTGCCAGGCATAGATTTGCTTCCTCCTGAGGAGATGGGATGTCAAAGGCAGAGCATAATAATTGTGGCTGTGGGGGCAGCGGGGGTCCCATTACCCAAATGACTTTCCTAAACGGCTGCTTCCTCCTCTTTCAAAGCCTTCGCATTAGTGACCAATTACCTGTGACTTGTAAATGGATTTGTTCCTTGCTGGGATAATATGGAGGAACATAATTCAAGAAGGCAGAAATGGATCCAAATAGAGGACACACCAGTCAGTCAGTCCCTCAGTTTTATTGCACATAGCCAAAGGCTGCCGCAATGTACACAGAACCATCCAGCAATTAAAAGAAAATATACTGGATTGATACAAAAAACTTAAAACATTTATATTATCAAGACATTACCTACTCTAAACAGAGCTATAAAAGTACCTTAATATACAAGTTAAGACATTAAACAATAAAATTTATAAGCTAAAATTATCACATGGCCACTAATATATTAAAAAATAATGTTAATTAATACAATGTGCAATTATATTCAGAGTTTGATGATAAAGATAGAATATAGCTTGATGTAATGTAACGGTAAAGAAGAAGAAGAAGAGTTTGGATTTGATATCCCGCCTTTCACTCCCTTGAGGAGTCTCAAAGCAGCTAACAATCTCCTTTCCCTTCCTTCCCCACAACAAACACTCTGTGAGGTGAGTGGGGCTGAGAGACATCAGAGAAGTGGGACTAGCCCAAGGTCACCCAGCAGCTGCAGGTGGAGGAGCAGGCAAGCGAACCCAGTTCACCAGATTACGAGTCCACCGCTCTTGACCACTACACCACACTGGGACCCCTGACCATTAGGTCCAGTCGTGGCCGACTCTGGGGTTGCAGCGCTCATCTTGCTTTACTGGCTGAGGGAGCCGGCGTACAGCTTCCGGGTCATGTGGCCAGCATGACTAAGCCGCTGGCAGGAGCTGGGACCGAGCAACAGGAGCTCACCCTGTCACAGGGATTCGAACCGCTGACCTTCGGATCGGCAAGCCCTTGAGGAGATTTCACCCCTCCCATATCCAAGAATCTGCTGATGTTCTCTGCTGATTCTCCAGAGAGGAGGGGCGGTTTTCTGCTCTCTACTTATTTCGCTCCAGCCTCACATCAAAGAGAGAGAGAGACTGAGTGTTAGAGAGAGATCGTGTGTATAGATAAGGTTGCTGCTAAGAGCAGCTGCAGACACTCAGTGCAGTTCAGCATTTTCGTTTAGACCTCATTTAGCTCTGTATATAGTTGTGTATTATAGTTGTAGATAGAATAAAAGAACATATTCTACAGAGCTGCTCTCCGAGTCGTTTATGCTCTGCTATACTCTGCTGAGCGACGACTGTCTTCTTGTTGGAGTGAATCCGGTGCTCACAGCTCTAAGCTGTGAGTCCACAGCACTTTGACCAGTTCCTGTGCAGAAGGTGGTCTCTGGAAGTGCTACCCAGCACGGCTAGCCCAGTCGGGGCTGAAGTGTATGAGTCCAGTTGGTGGCACTGGCTCAAGGGCGATGCTGACAGCCCTAGGTTCTGTGGTTTAACCCACAGCGCCACCCGCTTCCCACTTTGGCTATATAATTTGCTCTAATTTTCCTAGCAGCAGTTGCAAAGAGTGCTAGAGTGTGGGGTCTGTGTGGAGAGGGTAACAACGTTCAGATTTTTGGGCATTGAATTACAAGAGGATCTGTCCTGGAGTGTCAACACAAGGGGGCTTGTGAAGAAGGCGCAGCAGAGACTGTACTTTTTGAGAATTCTAAGGAAAAACCATCTTCCGCAGAAACTGCTGCTTGCCTTCTATCACTTTGCCATTGAGAGCGTGCTCACTTATGGCTTATGTGTGTGGTACGGAAGCTGTACTACCCAGGACAGGATGGGGTTGTGCAGAGTTGTTAAGGCAGCAGAGAGCATTGTTGGCTGCCCACTCTCCACCTTAGAGCAGATTTATGCCACAAGGTGCCATAGGAAGGCACTGGACATAGTAAAAGATCCATCGCATCCTGGTCACTGTCTCTTCGAGCTCCTGCCGTCGGGACGGAGATACAGGACGATGAAGACAAGAACGAGCCGTCTTAAGAACAGCTTCTTCTCCAGAGCGATCTCGGCCCTGAATGGGAAGCCTGGACTTTGAAAGTCATCTAATCTTCCTTGCTGTACTATATTGTATTGTTTTAATTAGTGTTTTTATGGAGCAGTCAAGTAATTTCGTTGTCCCCGAGAGGGGGCAATGACAATAAAGATATTATTATTATTATTATTATTATTATTATTATTATTATTATTATTATATGCCAGGTCACATACTTATCTGTGTCTGCGAGGAGATATAAAATCATGTCAGAGGAGTTCTGGCCAGAGAGTTTGCAGAGTAGCTTTTCCGTAGCATTAAGTAACCACAATTCACCCCCCTCCCTCTGGGATTAGGGACTGTGGATTGTAGGCCAAAGGATGTGGCTCAAATCTCTCCCAAAAAGAATCGTGGAGTCCTAGAGCTGGAAGGGGCTTCAATGGGGGTCCAGCCCCCTGGATGCACGACCCACGGCTATATAAAGCAGTGTTCCTGTGCAAGGAAGTCTGCAGACAGACAACGGCTTTGTTTTCAGAGAGATTTCATTTGCCTCGGAAGAGGGATTTGCACAGCTTGGCTTGTGCCCACCCCACGCTTCACCTCTCAGAAACAGGCTTTTACGTGCTAGAGGCATTTTTCTTTCTGCTTCTCAGCTGGGGCAGCAAAACCACGTGGACCACAAATCTTCCTTTCCATGGAGAGGGGGCCCTTTCTGGAGTTCACCTCAGCCCCCGTCCTCCACCCCAGGCAACCTTCAGCATTCTAATGAAATAAAACATTTTGAAATGGTAGACTGCCTTGAGTGACTTGGCAGAAGGGTGGCTACACACGGAATAATAATAATAATAATATATAATAATAATTTATTATTTATACCCCGCCCATCTGGCTAGGTTTCCCCAGCCACTCTGGGCGGCTTCCAACAAAGTACTAAAATACAGTGGTCCGTTAAACATTAAAAGCTTCCCTAAACAGGGCTGCCTTCAGATGTCTTCTAAAAGCCTGGTATTTGTTCTTCTCTTTGACATCTGGTGGGAGGGCGTTCCACAGGGCGGGCACCACTACCAAGAAGGCCCTCTGCCTGGTTCTCTGTAATTTGGCTTCTCGCAGGGAGGGAACCACCAGAAGGCCCTCGACGCTGGATCTCAGTGTCCGGGCAGAACGATGGAGGTGGATACGCTCCTTCAGATATACTGGACCGAGGCCATTTAGGGCTTTCAAGGTCAGCACCAACACTTTGAATTGTGCTCAGAAAAGTACTGGGATCCAATGTAGATCTTTCAATACCCATTGAAAATGTATTTTTACACACTAAGCCCATCTTCAAGCCGTGAGAGACTCCAGAGGTTCCAGGCAGTTACCCAGGTTCTGTTTCCTTGAGATGAAGAGCAGCACAGACTGTAGTGTATATATACACATATATTCTTATTAGATACTTGTTTCCATTTCAGATCCCAACCATTCTGAGTACAGTTGGCTCACAGCACCAACACCTTGGCAAATCTTGCTTCTCCGTTAATCGCAGCTTTGGATCCAGTACAGAGCAGGCTGGCCTCTGTCTCCAGCTTCCAGCTCATCTCCAACAAAGTGTCTCTGGCTCTTGTTCTCCTACCTGGCAGCCAGGAGAGGGTGGGTGGGTGGGTGGAGGAAGGCCCACCCACTAGCCTGCAGGGCCCAATCCCTTAGCTGTAGCTCTTGCAACCTGGCTTATTCTTTTGGGACACTTAAGTGGGCAGCTGTGGGTTAAACCACAGAGCCTAGGGCTTGCCGATCAGAAGGTCGGGGGTTCAAATCCCTGCAACGGAGTGAGCTCCTTTTGTTCAGTCCCTGCTCCTGCCAACCTAGCAGTTCGAAAGCACGTCAAAGTGCAAGTAGATGAATAGGTACCGCTCCGGCAGGAAGGTAAATGGCGTTTCTGTGCGCTGCTCTGGTTCACCAGAAGTGGCTTAGTCATGCTGGCCACATAACCAGAAGCTGTATGCCGGCTCCCTCGGACAATAAAGCGAGATGAGCGCCGCAACCCCAGAGTCGGTCACGACTGGCCCTAATGGTCAGGGGTCCCTTTACCTTTAAGGTCTTACAAAAAAGCAACAACACCCTTATCTGTCCAGTTCAGCAAATTCCTGTTGGATTCTCACCCTGCCTATGTGCAGGACCCCAAGAATTGGAAGAGACTTGGGGCATCATCTGGATTGAACCCCCCACACTTGGAAAAATATGCACACACAAACACACTTCAGTGGCATCTGCCAAGGTGAACAGGACCAGACTGGAACTTATCACCATCGCTGCACTAAGGACCAATTTACCTTCTCATTCCATCTTCCTGGGTGGAATAGCATCCCTCCTGCAGATGTTGTAAAGGGACCTATCCCTGCCTCGCGTTGAGCTCGCTTTTGGGGGCAGAGCCCATCTCTATTGACAGAAGCGGGGCTTTGCCAAAAGCGTCCAGGAGCAGCTTTTCTTCTGCTTCCAAAAACTGCCTGGAAAGTGGAAGGAATGAGAAGACGAATCATCTTTTTAAGAAGCGTTTGTTTCTTCTCCTGGGGAAGAGGCCGGAAGTTGGGGGGAGAGGGAGAACAGGATCAGAGGGTTCCTTGCTCCATCCAGCAAGCCTCCAGAGAGCCCCTGTCCACCCCAAAGCCCTGGCCTGGGCTGCGTGGGAAGAGAACAAACGGATCCATTGCTCAAGAGCTGAGCTGCCGTTGTTTATAGCGGAAGGGTCAGCCATGACACAGGAGACGTCTCCTCTGAGCCATAAATCGCAAATGTGATCTGGGTGGGTGGGAATCATTCTCTGTTTGCAATCCCTGATTTAAAACAAATAATCCACTGAAAACTCTTGCAAAATGTGCATTTTGCACACCTCCCGTGTCGTCCACAAGTTCTCTGTAATGCGCGGGGAGAGGGGCACCTTCTTGCCATCACTCCAGAAGGTTTTTAATTTGTGGGGTTTTAAATTTTGGTTCCCCTGTTGTTTTTTATTGGGTTGGGGTTGGTTAAATGTTTAGTTGGGTTTGGTTGCAGTTTTTAAAATTTGGGTATAACTGTAAACTGGTTGTTGTGGCTGTTTTCTATTGATTTATTGCTTTATTTATAGTCTGTATAAGATATTCTGTTCTTTAATGTTCAATGTTTTAGTACGTTTTTAACACTGTAAGCCGCCCAGAGTAGCTGGGGAAACCCAGCCAGATGAGCAGGATGTAAATAATAAAATTATTATTATTATTATTATTATTATTATTATTAAACAATCACTCCCCACACATCATCATCATCATCATTTTATTTGCACCCCACCCATCTGACTGCTTTGCCCTAGCTACATAGCTAAGGAGACAGACGTTTTTTTCCCTATGCAACATTGATTTTCTCTAGCTAAACTTCCCTTCAGTTTGCTCTGCAAAAATATGACGGACTGTTGGAGGCTAGGCATTCGGTGGATGAGAATCTGTGTGAATCCCCCATAAAATAACCCACCCACCCCTCCACCCCTCCAATTTTGCAGAATTGGCAAAACTGACACACAAACTACGGGACAAGGATAACTTTGACTTTAAAGATGAGTGGGAACCCTTTACAAAGTATCCAAAGAAGCAACAAAACAAACTGGACTCCTTGGCAGGTTTTGAATAAACACTCACAAACTTTTTATTGATTATAGCTAGTTAGATAAATTAAGGATCTACACAATTTTATAACATGCAGAGAATAGCATTTGTTGGAGCTAAGGGAAGTCAGAACTGGATAAATTAACAGGAAGGATTCGAAACCTGCGGAACCAGAGATTCTTAGAAGACTGGAGTAAATATTTGAACTATTTGAAAAGCAATTGTAATAAACTGATCATGCTAGTAGGGTTGCAAGAAGTTTTGTAAGGATGATTATTTGAAATATTGCAAGAAAGACTATGAGGAGAACTATTAGTTAATGATAATTAAGAGTAATAGAGAAATTAAGAAATGCAGAGTAAGTGATAAAGAACGGAAAATCATCAGAGGTGTTGACGGAAGTCTAAAAAATATTGTATAAGATGAGAAGTTATGTTGTATGACTGTTGGAGATGATATGTTAAAAAAAGTATGTATATATATAAAAAAGAAGACACAGCAGGCCAAGTGGAGGCCAAGGATGGTCGGGGAGGAGGTCAGCAGCACCTGCCTTGCTTCTGTTTTCCCAGCTGCAGCTTTGGGCTCTCCTCCCCCCAAGGCCAGCCTGACCCCAGAGGGATGCCTGGGATGGCGTCCATGTGTCTGAAGGCGGAGCAAGCGTCAGCAGGCAGCTGGAACGCGGAGAACAGGAAGCCCAAGCTGGGCGGATGGGGAAACATGCCCAAATGAAGGCAGAGAGTACAGAAGGGCAAGGAGAAGACCATCCTTTGCAGAGCAGCCCTCATCCAGACTTGCTGCTGGACCACAGTGTCGGGTGTGCGTGCAGGAGCCAGGCCCTGTGACCAATAGGACTTTGCAGGACTGGGGCCTTCTTGAGTTTGTTCTGAAGAGGCAAGGTGTGGCCTCACAGGTGAGGCCGCTTGATAACTCACAGCACCTGGTGGTAAGAGCTGGGAAGGGATATAAGGTCAGCATTTCCCTTCGGCTCTTTGCCGCAGCAATACGCTTCCTCCCTTGCTGTGTTTGACTTCCAACTTCTTGATCCCTGGACCCTTGACTTCATGAGTCCTTGCTTCCTGACCCTCGGACACCTGGCTTTTTGACTCCCAGCTCTCTGACCCTCGGACTCTTGACTTTCTGGCTTCTGGACCCCCATTCCTGCTCCCACCCCGCCATCTTGCCCCCGGTCCCGATGTCCCCAGCCAGGACTTTGATCGCCGTGAACCGGACCGTGACACACAGAGACAGGATCAGGGAGTTGGAAGGGACCCAGGGGTCATGTAGTCCAACCCCCTGCACTTGAGGCATGAGAATGATTAAGAATATAAGAAGAGCTTGCTAGATCGGGCCAATGGGCCATTTAGTCCAGCACCCTGTCCTCACAGTCATGGGAAGCCCACAAGCAGGATTCGAACACAAGACCCCTCTCGCCTCCTGCGGTTTCCAGCAACTGGGATTCAGAAGCCATCAATAGCCCTCTCTTCCATGAATTTTCCTAATCCTCTTTCAAAACCATTTGGGTTGGTGTCCGTTGCTGCCTCTTATAGGAGGAGTTCAATAGATTAATTATGGCATGTCTTCAGCGTCTTCTGGAAGTTGCACAATGAAGGCACAAGATGAAGAGCCTCTCCCGCTGGGCCACCACCCCTGAGCCTCTGGAGGTGGAGGAACAACCAAGAGGGCTCCTTCTGCCCATCTCAGCACCCAAGAGGGTCTATAGCAGGGATGTCCTACTGGTTGATCGTGGTGCGTCCCTGGTCGATCCTGGTCGATGGTGTGACCCTGATCGATCCTCCTAAAAAACGACAGCTCAGCAACTCTGATCAATGCTCTGATCGATAACTATGACCAATACAATGGTAGATCCCTTGTCTATAGGGAAAGAAGTGGTATTCTGGGTATTTGAGACCTGAGTCATTTAGGGCTTTAAAAATGGTAGGGTTAATTAATGCATGAAGGGGTTAAGGCCATAGAGTAAGCTGTCTTGCCGGGCTTAGCTGTGTCCCCTTCACATTGCAGGGAACTAGGTAATTAAGCCTATTGTTGTATCCCTAGTCTACCAGAGAAGCTCAGCATGTGTGGAGCTCTGAGCTACTCCTTCCAGCCACATGGCTCTCACCAGCCGCTTTTGTGTTCCTATACCAATAGTTCTAGCAATGTTTGCTATTTTGTAACTAAGCTATTTCGTAACTAAGCCCGTGCAGCTTTTCTGACTGATGTATGGAAAAGCACACGAATCTGACCTTTGGAGAGTTTGTAAGTAAACCAAATGTGCCGTCTTTTCCTATGCTGTGGGAAGAGGGAAACTTTGGAAGGAACTTTTAAAAGGGGAAATTTTGGAACTCACTTGAAAGGGCACATCTTAAAGGTTTTACAGCCTAGATTTTCACGCTTCATTTTGCTGGTTTTAAATCTCTGCTGGGGTTCTGTCACAAAGAGTACTTGCCCCAGACTTGGCATCTGCAGAAATTCTCCTTTCATGGATCTTTTTCCTTGAACCAACACCAACACTGATGTGAGCACCTTGAATTGGTCCCAGAAACAAACTGGCAACCGATGCAGCTCCTTTAAAAAAGGGATATATCATACTGCTCAGCCGTCCTGATTTAAGTGGGACATCCCAGAACTACAGAAGTCATTCTTGGCTTCCCATTGGATCTTGAAACATCCTGTTCTTTTGGTCTGGTGCTCTGGCGCAAATCATTTGGCTCCTGCGAGAGCTCGGGACCCAAAAAACGAGTGTCCCGATTTGGACCACCCAGATGTTGGAGGGTATGATTATATGCGATCTAAATGGAACCCCATCTGGTAATTTGGCTGATGCATTTTGGAGCAACTAAAGTTTCTAGGTCATCTTCAAGGGCAGCTCCATGTAGACTATATTGCGGTAATCCAGTTTGGAAGCTACCAGAGCATGGAGTTCAGCGCCCAAGTCATGCCTGCAGTGGGATTCAGCAAGGCTCAGCTTATGTGCTTAGTAAGGTAAAGGTAAAGGGACCCCTGACCATTAGGTCCAGTCGTGGCTGACTCTGGGGTTGCGGTGCTCATCTCGCTGTACTGGCCGAGGGAGCCAGCTTCTGGGTCATGAGACCAGCATGACTAAGCCGCTTCTGGCGAACCAGAGCAGTGCATGGAAACGCCGTTTACCTTCCCGCCAGAGCGGTACCTATTTATCTACTTGCACTTTGACGTGCTTTCGAACTGCTAGGTGGGCAGGAGCAGGGACCGAGTAACAGGGGCTCACCCCATCGCGGAGATTCGAACTGCCGACCTTCTGATCGGCAAGCCCTAGGCTCTGTGGTTTAACCCACAGCGCCACCCGCGTCCCACATGTGCTTAGTAGTATGAGGTAAATCACTATTTTCAACAGAATGCAAGGTCCAAACCATCTCAGAACAGAGGACACAGCTTAGGAACCCCCCACCTGTGTTTCAGAAATATCTTCCCCACTGAAAGGCATATTCAGAGGCTCTCCCCTTACTGCGCGTCACACGCCCTGATGTCAGCCTCTCCCATAAAAACCTCCCTGTTCCCTCCTTGCCCACCCGCTCATCCCGAGACCCTCCTCTCCCTCTTGACCCCATCCAGCGCTTCCGCTCAGTGACATGATGTCTGGAGAGGCAACCTGAGATACAATGGATGCCCAGAGCGCAGGGGCAGGGGCGACTGGCAAAAAAAAAATAGAATAAGATATAAGAAAGGGGGTTGGTGACTTCTGAGGAGGCTCTCGGGATGGGGCCTCACAAGCTTCTCTGCATCTGTGAATGGGGACTCTGTGCCTCTCCAAAGAAGCTGAAAAGCCATGCAGAGGGCTGCCCTAGGCAGCTGTGCAGAGCAGCAGGGGTGGGGGCTGAGCAGAGTGGGTGGGGGATGAGGGAGGGGTGCGCAGGAGAGACCCTCATCTCAACTCTTCACTTGAGTCAGAAAAGATGGGCAAACGAGGCTCAAGATTTGGCTTGCAAGCCAGGCACCAGCTCTGCGGTTCCTGCACATGCACAGAGCGGGAATGTATCCCATGCACTAATAATTAGAATGATAAGGAGTGTGGAATAGTGGCGAGAGCGCTGGACTATGGCCTGGTAGACCAGGGTTCGATTACCTACTGAGCCACGAAGCTCGCTGAATGACCTTGGGCCAGTCACTGCCACTTTCAGCCTGACCCGCCTCCTAGGATTGTTGTGGGGACAAAACAAGGAGCGGAGAATAATGTAAAGCATCTTGAAATTGAATTGAAATTGAAATACTGTACTTTATTGTCACTTGTACAACTTGTATACAGTGAGATTACACAGTGAGATTACATTATCTTGAGTTCCTTGGAAGAAAAGGTAGTATGTAAAGAAGAAGAGTTTGGGTTTGATATCCTGCTTTATTTGATATCCTGAAGGAGTCTCAAAGCGGGTCACATTCTCCTTTCCCTTCCTCTCCCACAACAAACACTCTGTGAGGTGAGTGGGGCTGAGAGACATCAGAGAAGTGGGACTAGCCCAAGGTCACCCAGCAGCTGCAGGTGGAGGAGCGGAGACGCGAACCCGATTCCCAGTGCAATCAAAAACCGAACAATTATGCTTCAGGATCTTATTCTGGCCACACTTAACCTGCACCTTCTGAAGTAATAAGTGCTGAAATATACATGAACACACACGCATGCACACACTTATGGCTAACATGTGTTCAAATGATTTAATGTGCACAAAATGTGTTTTGTAAAAACAAAACACATGTGTGAACCTAATGCAAATTTCCATGCAGCTTTTTATTTTAAAAAAATGCTGACAAATGCAGAAAATGATGGAACGTATCTATGAATGAAGATGTAGGAAACTGAAATGAACCAAATATAGATTGATCCATCCATCTCTGCTACTAATGACAATTGCATCCTTATGTGGCCAAAATAACACTGTGCACAAGAGAGAGAGAGAGAATCGGCCAGTTAGGGGCACTCATGGGGGGAGGGGAAATCTATATGGATGTGTGTGTGTGTGTGTGTGTGTGTGTGTGTGATAGATAGATAGATGCGCACACACACACACACACACACACACGGATTAACCCCAAAATAACTAAATGAAAACTGAAGCATACCACCCAACATTTCTCTGATGAAATAGGGACATCCCATTCCATAATGATAATTTTACTATTTCTACCCCACACATCTGACTGAGTTGCCCCAGCCACTCTGGGCAGCTTCCAACATATATAAAAACATAGTAAATCATTAAACATTAAAAAAAAAACCCTTCCCTATACAAGATTGCCTTCAGACAGCTCGGGGGTCGGATAACTCCATACCCTCCAACGTTTCTCCAGTGAAAACTGGGATATTCTAAGGAAAAGCGGGACATTCCGGGATCAGATCAGAAACCGGGACGGCTTCTCAAAATCAGGGACGTCCCTGGGAAACAGAGTTACTTGGAGGGTCTGCTGAAGTTAGGAATGAACATAAGGAGGACTTGCTGGGTGAGGCCAATGGCCCGTCTAGTCCAGCATCCTGTTCTCACAGAGGCCAGCCAGATGCGTGTCGGAAACTTGCAAACAGGATCCGAGAGCAAGAGCCTCTCCCCGACTCCAGAAGTTTCCAGCAATTGGGACTTGCTGCCTCTGACTGCGGAGTCCTGGCTAGGAGCCATCGACAGCCTCTCCTCCATGAATTCTACACAAGCCCAGTCTTAGAGGCGCAGAAACACCTCTGAGTGCGGCACGAAAGAGGCCTCCGTCTTGGGAAATGTGCATTTGGAAGCAAAAAAATAAAATAATTGGGGTGTTGCGTATGGACCGGTGGAGATCTGCATCCTCCTTGATTCCCCATTTCCCACCCAGCTTATTTTGCTCCCCTGAGTTCTTCTGCATCCAAGAGCAGGGGAAGGGGATGCCGTCACCTCCTTAGAAAGGAAACGGGGGGAGGGGGCCCCCTTAAGCTTAGCTGCCCCATTGACAGGCCTCTGCGGCTGGCAGGCCCCTTTCAGAGCACAAGGAGAGAAAAGAAACCGCTGGGAGGATTTGGTGAGTGTGTGCGCGCAAAAGGACAGCTGGACAGAAACAAGCCTGGAAGGAGGGCGATGGTTTCGCTGGCCCGTTGACCTGGCGGCTTTGATCCCAGGTGCAAAGGGCCCGTGTGACATCATGGCTGGATCCTGCACCCCCCAAGCCTTCCTGGGCACCCTGCAGCTGGTTCCAGGCCTGTCTGGCCACGGGGCAGGGCCTCTGCCGCTGGGCACAAAGAGGACCGCTGTTCGCTGGCTCTGGCATTGCTCTGCGAGAGCCTCTCCAGCAACGCTAGCCAGGGAAAGAGAGAGAGAGGCAGCTTTTTAAAGCTCAGACAGCCTCCCCCCCCCCGTCTTTTCTCCTCCTTTCCACTCCTCAATCCCTCCCCCTCGCAGCTAGAGAGAGCGGGCTCCTTTTTCTTTTGCAAGACGCGAAGGATGGGAGAAGTTTGGAGAGGAGCAACCAGTGGCGCTGGACTCTGGCAGGGTTGAGGCTGGAGGGTTTGCAAGCTGGCCTGAGGCCTCCCCGCCGTCTCCTTGGGGGGTGTGGGGCACACCTGGGGTCCGTCGTGGTGCCCCCACCGCAGAAGACAAGCCCAGCAGCCCAGATGGCTGGGAAGGAGCTTGACGCGAGACCCAGACGCAGCAGCAAGGAGTTTGCCAACAAGTGATCCAGGAGGTTTCTTTTGGAGGGGGCGGCGGCGGCGCTGGGACTTGGTGCCCCCCTCGCTTCTCTGCCTCCTCCAGCGTCGCTTCCGAGGGAACCATGGTAATCCGAAGGGCTTCGTTTGTGGCTGTTTAGTTTCTCCCTGGCTCGGCCACACCGCGAGACCACCGTCTTTCGGCTCTATGTCGACCTTGTGGGGCAGCTAAGATGGGGCAGCAGGGAGGGAGGAGGGGGCTGCTGTTCCAGGCTCTGGGTTTGCTTCTTTAAATAAGTGGGAGGGAGGAGGAATTGGGATCAGTGTAGGATACAGATTGTCCTTGTGGCTGTTCGGCCGTGGAATCGGCTTCCTGGGAAAGTCTCTCCTTCATAAAAGGTAAAGGTAAAGGGACCCCCGACCATTAGGTCCAGTCGTGGCCGACTCTGGGGTTGTGGCGCTCATCTCGCTTTATTGGCCGAGGGAGCCGGCGTACAGCTTCCGGGTCATGTGGCCAGCATGACTAAGCCGCTTCTGGCGAACCAGAGCAGCGCACGGAAACGCCGTTTACCTTCCCACCAGAGTGGTATCTATTTATCTATTTGCACTTGGATGTGCTTTTGAATTGCTAGGTTGGCAGGAGCAGGGACTAAGCAATGGGAGCTCACCCCGTCGCGGGGATTCAAACCGCCGACCTTCTGATTGGCAAGTCCTAGGCTCTGTGGTTTAACCCACAGCGCCACCTGCGTCCCCTTTCTCTCCTTCATAGGAGGTGTTTAAACTGGGGTCGGAGGGCCACCTGTCAGGGACTTTTTAGCTGTGGTTCCTACATTCCAGGGGGTTGGGCTAGCTGACCCTTGGGACGCCTTCTGTGATTCTATGACTCGGCATTTGGAATGATCAAGAGGTCTGCTTTCTCTTCATGACCTTTGACTAGATGACCCTTGGGGTCCCTTCCAACTCTACAGTTCTCCGATTCTGTGATTCTCTTCTTGTTCTGAGAGCTTTCCAGAGCTGCAGGTGCCTGTCCTATGGAACGAGGCTGCTCTAAATAAGGTCCCTGCAACCACCTGCTCCTTCAAAAGACAGCCGGTCCGGAGCGGTTGGAGGACCTTCTTAGTCAGACGGGGCATTTCATTGGTTTCCCAGCAGCCGTTGGGTGTAGACTTTGCACAGCCTCCGGACCTTCCGTGGGAATTGACGGAGATGGGAAGCTGATGGTGAGGGAGTTTTTAAGTAGTTGTGTTCATGCCAGGAATGCCCCTGGTGGTTTGGGACAAGAGGTGAGGCCAGCAAGGTCACCTCTGCTCTGCTTCAGCAAAGTGGCATCTGAGATGGGGCCACAGTCAGCAGGTCTTTGGATCCAACACAATTCCTCATGGTTGCTGGGCTGAGTCAAAGCATCATTCCTGAAGCCGTTGGACATCTTTGGGCTTGGGGAGGGGCTCAGTGGCAGGAGCCCCAGGCTCACTCCTCACCAGCATCTCTGGAAAGGGTTGGGAGATTTCGCTGCCTGAAACCCCGGACAGCTGCTGCCAGTCAGTGTAGACAATACTGAACTGGGTGGAGCAATGGCCTGACTCAGGATAATGCAGCCTCCTGTGTTCCTTTGTACCTGTCATGGGTGAAGTGTCAGGAATTCCATCAGTGCAGGAGAAAGTGTGTGATTCCTTGGAGAACCTCTAGTTGCTAGGCATATCACCCTGGGCAAAGGGTTGGAGGTGCAGGGGCTTCTCATGATGTGCAAACTTTTAGGTGCTTCCCCCCTGGTGGAGGATTGCCTGACCTCACTTGACCTCGCTCAGCCGGTTAAGGAGACACCTTTGCCTGCTGCACATATTTATATATTGGTTCAAAAATGTTGATTTGGACCGGGATCTCGCAGACTGAGGGCATTGGGTATGTTTAGCCTGGACAAGACATGAGAGGTAATGTGACACCCATCTTCAAATATCTGAAGGTCAGATGGAAGATGGAGCAAGCTTGCTTTCTGCTGCTCCAAGAGGGGAGGGCTCCAGCTAATGGATTCAAATGACAAGGAAGGAGATTCTGACTCAACATTTGGAAGAACATTCTGTTGGTGGGAACAGTTTGAGAGTGAAAAGGACCACCTTGGAAGGGGGTGGAGTTTCCTCCATTGAAGGCTCTTAAAGAGAGGTGGCAGGGCCACTAGGTCAGGGATTCTGTGCCTGTGATCCTTGCATTGCAGGGGGTTGGTCTAGATGGCCCTTGGTGTCTCCTTCCAGCTCTACAATTCTATGATTCTCCTGCCCTCCACACATATTGTCCGGCCTCGGTTTGTACCAGTGGAGGTGCCGATGTAGCATTCCTTTGCTGGAGGTTTTTAAACAGAGTTTTGGTGGCAGCTATGTGTCTGGGATTCCTGCTTTGAAAGGGGTTTGACTAGATGAGGTTCCTTCTAACTACCGTTCAATGAGTCTGTGGGCTTATCCACACCTACCTTTCCTTTGTGCTTCCCAGGCAGGTCAGTGCTTCAAAGTTCTCTATCCTAGCTCTCATTTTTCGCCCCGGAGCTTTCACTTCGAAACCCACTCTTTACCACGGAATCGGAGCAAATGGCAATCCGTGGAGAAACGGAATTGTCTTGAGTTGTGCTTCAGCTTTAAAGAGCAGGTTTTTGTCGGGGGGGGGAGGGAGGCGTGAAGAGCACTCAGACACAGAGCTTTAAAGCACAGGACCTTTGCCTAGAAAGCACAGGGCAAAATATAAGTGTGGATATTGATTTTATGAGTGCTGCAACCCAACTCTGTGGTACTACATCCTTGCAGACCCTCCAAGTGTCCCTGTTTTCAGCCCTGGATTTACAGAAGCTGCCCCAGTTTCTCATTTGATCCTGGAATGTCCCTCTTTTCCTTAAAGGTAAAGAGACCCCTGACCATTATGTCCAGTCGTGGCCAACTCTGGGGTTGCGGCGCTCATCTTGCTTTACTGGCCGAGGGAGCCGGGATACAGCTTCCAGGTCATGTGGCCAGCATGACTAAGCCGCTTCTGGCGAACCAGAACAGCGCACGGAAACGCCGTTTACCTTCCCGCTGGAGCGGTACCTTTTTATCTCCTTGCACTTTGACGTGCTTTCGAACTGCTAGGTTGGCAGGAGCAGGGCCTGAGCAACGGGAGCTCACCCCGTCACGGGGATTTGAACCGCCGACCTTCTGATTGGCAAGTCCTAGGCTCTGTGGTTTAACCCACAGCGCCACCCGCGTCCCATCTCTTTTCTTTAGGACGTCCCTATTTTCATCAGAGAAATGCTGGAGGGTAGGGAGTTATGTGACCCCCGAGCCAAGGAGATAAATACAAACTTTAGAAGACATCTGAAGGCAGACCTGTATGGGGAAGTTTTTAAATGTTGGATGTTCTTCTGTATGTTGGAAGCTCCCTATTTTTACTGGAGAAATGCTGGAGGATATGGCATTGTGGGCTGTTTCTTCTTTAACAGTTGCTCAGCTCAGTTACTATTGACAAAGCTGTAGCCGGTGGAGTTGCTGGAATCTGCTGGAGGGAAAGCTGTTCTTGTGCTCAGGTCTTGCCTTGTGGGCTTCCTGTAAGGGGCACCTGGTTGGCTCCTGTGAAAACAGGATGGTGGACTAGATGGGCCATGGGCCTGATCCAGCAGCCAGCTCTCCTTATCTTCTTAGGCCTGCCAGCCAGGGCTCCTGCTTCTCAGTTTGCAAGATGAAGCAGGTTCCCTCCTCCTCCTCCTCTCCCTGCCTGGGAAGAGGATCCCCTTTCTCACGCACAGCTTGCCGCTCGGAACAAAAGTTTGGCACTGAGAGAGGGGCTGAGGGATGCAGAGATCATTACCAGCTGTTTGGAAAGGGAGTGTGTGGGGCTGGGAAGCCGATGCGGTTAGGAAAACCGCCTGGCTCTGCCTCATTGCAGACAGAAGGGATCAGGTCCAGAAAACAGAGGAATTAATAGATCTGCTCCCCCTCGGCACACCCACCCACCCACCCCTTTCCCCTTTCCCCTTTCGGCTCCATTGGCACAAGGCTGCCTCTGAGTGACAGTCTGAACGCTTGGCTCGATCCTTGCAGCTGGGACCCCTCAGGCGGCCTTGCTCCCTCCCTCAGATGTAGAGGTTTCTCTCTCCCCCCTGCAGAAGAGAAGGAGAGAGGTTGGTTTTGATAAGTGGCTTCAGAGGCAGAGAGCAAAGAGAGATGAACTGTGATGACCACCAACCTAGATGGCTTTGAAAGAAGTTTGCAGAAGAAATTTGGGGGAGAAGCAGGAAGGTTACAGGAGGCTTGCGGGGCCCACAAGTCTTTCTGAGGCAGTGGGAAGCCAAAGAGGAGCCAAAGCCTCAAATCTCTGTGAAATCACAACACTAATCCTCACCAAGCCATAAAATGCCCCAAACCGTGTGTTTGAAGTAATAATAATAATAATAATAATAATTTTTTATTTATACCCTGCCCATCTGGCTGGGCTTCCCCAGCCACTCTGGGCGGCTTCCAGAAAAAAATATTAAAATACTGTACTACATCAATGGGGTGGGGTGGGATCCGGAGCAGTGTTTCTTCTCTGCTCCCCATGTCCCACTGCATCAGAAGGTTCTGGGGTTTTCATGGGAAAGGGAAGAGCTTTCAGGGAAGCCCCCCTACCCCCACCCCAAGGTCAAAGCAAAGTCCTCTTCTCAAAGACCTTCTAGAATACATTGTGAGGAGAGAGCAGAACTTTCATTCTGTGAAATGCATGATTCACATTTTGCTTCAAGCGCAAACCTGATTTGCTAAAATCAGCGAGATTTAGCCGTTGAATTCAGTGGGACTCAGTTGAATTCAGTGGGACTCTCTGATTTTTCAGCTGTGGATTTAACGAGACAAAATAATGTCTCTAGGTTTAATTGTGGCCCCAAACTACTCGTCAAGTGTCTAAAATCTGGAACAGTTCTCACAGCAGAGATATATTTCTTCCACTCTCTGGCCCCCGCTCCGTCACCTTCTGAATCACATTCCGTTTACAGGTTTAACAATTTAAACACAATGACCATAATTATAACACATCGCAATGTAACACAACCACAGGGGTTTGGACAGGATGACGCTTCGGGTCCCTTCCAGCTCTACAGATTTCTGGGTCCATGAACATGACCATCTCCACCGAAACCTCTGGTGTTTAGATGAGCGCAAAGCATTCCAGCAGGTCAGCTAACAATATCCAGCCCCGGCAATACTATCCACAGGCACGAAGCATTCCTTCAGCTGCGCAAACGCTTCCCAGAACTTTTCCATAAACAGAACGGGACGGAGAGGAGGTGCAAGTTCCTTCCAATTTAAACCCAGCTCCTCGGCGCAGCTGGGATTTCCATTTGGCCGCCTGATTCCCGAAGCCAGGGCTCTTGGCAGGGAGCGCAGCAAGAGAGCATCACGAGGAGGGTTATAAAATTTCCAGGGCTGGCTGGCAGCGCTGCAGCTTTTGTGGGAGGCAGAGATGTTTTTGGGGAGAGCAACAGGCGCTCTCGCAAGATCTTCCTCTCATCACCCAGGAGCAGCTTCTCCTACTCCTCCTTCTCCTCCTCGGCCATCTGCCAGGAACGCAGAGTCTGGGAAGAGGTCTGGCTTGCAGGATAAATAGGGTGGTCCCTCCAGAGCGTGGGCTGCGGGAACAGAGCTCCGCAAACATCTTTCATGTCGGGCTGAGCGAGAGCAGTTCCCCAGAGGCCACCCCGGGAGCAAGAGGGAAGAGGGAGGGTGCTCTTTGGGAGAGCCGACTCAGGTTCCCCAGGCCAGGGGCGTCAGGGCGGGCCAGCGCTTGACTTGCTTACATTGGACGGGTGATCGAGGCACCGCCAAGAGCCCTCTGTGCAAACACAGAGGCCAGGGAGAGATTTCCTGGTCAGAGGTTTCCATCTCAACACAAACAGAGGCTTGCCAGAGGTTGAGATCCAGAAGGGTTTAATCTCACGCTGGAGCCAGATGAGAGCTTTTCAGAGTCTTGTGATTGGAGCCCTAGTTACCCAAGCTGTATACAGTGGTACCTTGGGTTACAGACGGTTCAGGTTAAAGATGCTTCAGGTTACAGACTCCGCTAACCCAGAAATAGTGCTTCGGGTTAAGAACTTTGCTTCAGGATGAGAACAGAAATCGTGCTCTGGTGGCGCGGCGGCAGCAGGAGGCCCCATTAGCTAAAGTGGTGCTTCAGGTTAAGAACAGTTTCAAGTTAAAAACGGACCTCCGGAACGAATTAAGTACTTAACCCGAGGTACCACTGTATTGTTGTTGTTGTTTAGTCGTTTAGTTGTGTCCGCCTCTTCGTGACCCCCTGGACCAGAGCATGCCAGGCACTCTTGTCTTCCACTGCCTCCCGCAGTTTAGTCAAACTCATGCTGGTAGCTTTGAGAACACTGTCCAACCATCTCGTCCTCTGTCGTCCCCTTCTCCTTGCGCCCTCCATCTTTCCCAACATCAGGGTCTTTTCCAGGGAGTCTTCTCCTCTTCTCATGAGGTGGCCAAAGTCTTGGAGCCTCAGCTTCAGGATCTGTGCTTCCAGTGAGCACTCAGGGCTGATTTCCTTCAGAATGGGTAGGTCTGATCTTCTTGCAGTCCATGGGACTCTCAAGAGTCTCCTCCAGCACCAGAATTCAAAAGCATCCATTCTTCAGCGATCAGCCTTCTTTTTGGTCCAGCTCTCACTTCCATACATCACTACTGGGAAAACCATAGCTTTAACTATACGGACCTTTGTTGGCAAGGTGATGTCTCTGCCTTTTGAGATGCTGTCTAGTTTATCATTTCTTTTCTCCCAAGAAGCAGGCGTCATTTAATTTTGTGACTGCTGTCACCATCTGCAGTGATCATGGAGCCCAAGAAAATAAAATCTCTCACTGCCTCCATTTCTTCCCCTTCTATTTGCTGGGAGGTGATGCTGTATATAAGTCTACTCATTTCGTCTCCCTTGCTATCACAGAATCATAGAGTTGGAAGGGACACCCCAGGGTCACCTAGTCCAACCCCGTGAAATGCAGAAGGTTAAACAAGTGTAGAGAGCCAGTGGCAGAGCAGTGGTTGCTAGTTAGAGGGTTGGACAAAGATCTGGGAGAGACCAGGGTTCAAATCCTGCCACTCAGCCATGAAGCTCACTGGGTGACCTTGGGGGCTGGCCACTGCCTCTCAGCTTCACCTACCTCACAGGGCTGTTGTTGCAAGGATAAAACAATGAGGAGAATTATGTACGCCACCCCAAGCTCCTTGGAGGAAAAGTGGGTATAAAGGTAGTAAATAAGGAAATAAATAGGTGCTGCAGGTTTTTGGAACACTGCAAAATCCTGCTAACCTGTTTGACCAGTGATGATAGTTGGAAATGTGTGTATTAACTGGGTTTTTAAAAAAGTTTTGAAAGCTGTCCAGAGAGTTCCAAGACTCAAGGCCTCCAGGCCAAAATATTTGTTGACCAGCACCGTTGTCCTCCATTGTTGTGGGATGTTGGTGGCCACAAGAGAAGCCTACTGAGACAGCCACCGGTGGCACTGGCTCGTAAGCCAGCCTTCATCTTTGCTGAGGCTTCTGGCCCCCATCCCTGCCCGTCCGCGTCAAGGAGAGCTAAATACAGACTGTGACCTATGAGGCAAATTGCGTCTGCTGTAGGTCGAAGCTGGCAAGGGCAGAGATAAAGCTCTCTGGCCTGTTTGTGCCCTGGAAGCCTAAAGAGGAGTGAGAAACTCAGAGAACCATAGAACTGGAGGGTAGAAAGGGTCCCCCAGAAATCATCCAGTCCAACCCTCTGCAGTGCAGGAACCAACATGCAAATGGGGAGATCTGGACTTGAGACTGGGGGGGGAATCAAAATGGAGAGAAACCACCGTGGACGAGATCTAGTTCTGAGCCAGATGACCCCAGGGTCTGACTCAAAACAAGGTGAATTCATATGTGTGTCTGTGTATATGTAATTGATTGTGAACTGCTCTGACTGCCTGCTGTCCCCCTTCCCTTAAAGGACCCCCAATCCCTGGATGTTGCCGTGCAGAACACGCTCTCGGGCCTCTACCCCCCGTTTGACATCACGGCCCCCACTGTGCTCAGCCAGCTCTTCCGCGTCCTGGAGGCCAAATACCACAGCGACGGGCTGTGCTGCCTGTTGGACTTCCTCATCCCTTCCAAACGCCTTCTGGAGCACGTGCGGCAGGCGGCCTGCGTAAGTGCAAGAGGAAATGCCCGGGCTTTGGGTAGCTGCCCTTTAGAGCATCCTTCCCCAACCTGGTGCCCTCCAGGGGTCTTGGACTGCAACTGCCATCAGTCTCTGCCATGGGGGCTACAGTCTTAGAATTACAGAGGTGGAAGGGACCCCACGGGTCATCTAGTCCAACCCCTGGCAATCCACCACCGTCCATTCCTCGGTCAAAGAGCTCTTAAACTCAGAAGGTTCTTCCTAATGTCGAGTCAGAATCTCCTTCCTTGTCATTTGAAGCCACTGGTTCTGAAGCACCAGAAAACAAGCTTGCTCCATCTTCCTTTTTTAAAAAAAAATACAAAATTATCTATACTTTTCAAATTTATACATTTCATTCATTTCACAATCATTTTAACATTTCAGGGTTTGACTTCCTTCCCCCTCTTTCTGCGGTTGTTAATATCTTCAGCATATCCAAATTCATTTAAATTGCTACTTTAATTATCTTAAAGTATAATTTAATTATCTTAAATTAAATTATCATTTAATTTAATTATCTACTTTAAATATAAACTCTTATGGAGCTGCAGGTTATTACAATAATCCTGCCAAAGTTTGTATCTGCTTGCAATTTATCTGTAAATATTCAATAAACCATTTCCATTCTTTTATAAAAAGTTTGTTATCTTGATATCTTATTCAAGCTTGCTCCATCTTCCCTGGGACCCAGACAGCCCTTATGAAATTTGAAGGTGGCGATCATGTTGCCTCTCAGCCTCCTCCTTTCCACTAAAGTCCAAAACATCCATAAGGCACCAGGTTAGAATGGGAAGGGACCCCTCAAGTCCATCTAGTCCAACCCCCTTCAAATGCAGTAATCTCCATTAAAGCATGCATGACAGATGGAGGTTGGTTGCATTAGAGACAGCGCAGAGAGGACCACATCCTCCCATCATGATCTTGTCTAATGCAGGCCCATGGAATAGTAATAATAATAATAATAATAATAATAATTTCTTATTTATACCCCACCCATCTGGCTGGGTTTCCCCAGCCGCTCTGTGCGGCTTCCAACACAATATTAAAATACAATAGCCTATTAAACATTAAAAGCTTCCCTAAACAGGGCTGCCTTCAGATGTCTTCTAAAAGTCTGGTAGTTTTTCTTCTCTTTGACATCTGGTGGGAGGGTGTTCCACAGGGCGGGCGCCACCACCGAGAAGGCCCTCTGCTTGGTTCCCTGTAACTTGGCTTCTCCCAATGAGGGAACCGCCAGAAGGCCCTCAGCGCTGGACCTCAGTGTCCGGGCAGAACGATGGGGGTGGAGACGCTCCTTCAGGTATCCTGGACCAAGGCCGTTTAGGGCTTTAAAGGTCAGCACCAACACTTTGAATTGTGCTCGGAAACATACTGGGAGCCAATGTATACTGGACTGAGGCTGAGAAAGCAAGGAAAAGTTGCATCCCATAATTATAAATATATATCCTTTATTAGGCATAGCAAACCACACATTATCAAACAGACGCTGCATACAAATTGTGCAAAATATGAGCTCAACCTAACAAGGTTTGTCCCAGTCAGATCTTTAACTCCAGAGTAAATCAATTTGCATAAATAATACAATACAACATTACCACATCGCCAATCAATTAAGAACCACTAAATCTCTTTATAATGGCCCAGTCTTTCTACATGGACAGCACTCAAAAATTCAGCCACTATTAAAGTAATTTGATCATTCCTGTCCGAGAGCTGGTCCTGAACCGTTGGTAGCATAGAATTGAGCCTATTGAGTTGTAAGGCCTCTAATAATTGTCTTCTGGCATAAATGCCAAAATCACAAGAAAAGAAAATATAATTATATTCTCCTTCTCTCCCCCTTTGTCTTGCTTGTCTGCAGGCTCCTTACTCCGGCTGCGTCTTCCTCCACGAAGGGTGGCCCCTGTGCCTTCGCGAGAAAGTGGTTGTCCACCTCGGACCGCTCAACCCCCTCCTTCTTCGCCCGGGGGACTTCTACCTGCAAGCGGAGCCCTGTGGGGAGCAGTCGGCCTGCCTGGTGGTCAAGTGCCTCTCCAGGGACCTCACCACCGTGGAGAAGATCTCCGTCCCTGAAGCCTCCTGCTCCTTGCTGTTCACCAAAGAGTGGCTGGAGGAGGTCAACCGAGACCTGGACCGGCCAACGCTCCACACCTGCCTGGTGGCCACGGGGAATGGGATCGTCCCCCTCCCGTGGAATAAAATAGCCGTCCCGGATTTTGTCGGAGTGCCCAAAACGGAAGGTTTGGTGGAGCAAGAGTCCTCAACCCACCTAGCAAATCTGCGTCCGGACTGTAGTCCTGACTCAGGGAGCTTGCAGTCCTCTCCGGTTAAGTATCCTGGCCTCATCAAAGTTGCAGAAGGAACCTGGAAGAAATCTGCTCCATTTGCTTTGCCGAGTCTGTGCGACATCATCGGCGACAACCTGGAAGGCGAATACGTGAATCTCCTGGGGTTTTCCGAAGAAGGGAAGCAGGATAATTCTCTTCCGGTCAAGGCAACAGGGTCAGCCAGTGGGGAGCAGCTGCACAGAGATGCAGCGTCACCCAAGGTGGAGAAGGACCTCCTTTTGGTGAATGGGGACGACGGGGAGATGGCCGGGGGCTGGAGCTGTGGGAAGGGGCAAAACTCAGAGGAAGGGCCCTGCACGCCTTGTCTGAGGCGGCGACTGGGCCAAGACGCCAAGGTCCATGAGCCAAGGTGCAGGTACCGCGAGTCGTACATGGCGGCCCTCAAGAACCCGGTCAGCTTCAGCTCGGGGTTGATGGCAGCTATTTTGGAAGAGATGGATACGTCGAAGCAGGCCTCCTCTTTTGCCTCAGAAAGCACAGACGTGCGGCCTCTGGAAGGATCAGGCCAGGGGGCTCCCCAAATCCTCTCCGAGCAGCCAAACAAGACTGAGAAAGCAGAGGACGACTTTTCCAAGCCAGGCCACTCCAGATTCCCAAAGCCTCTGGCCGACTGTCCCGCTGCCAGCAATAAATTCTCATTCCTGAAAGGCCACCGTCAGCTGGGCTCCTCGGCGGGTGGACTGCCAGGGGCGGAGAAGGCCGGGAAGGGCCAGGAGGGGCACCGGAAAAGGACATCGGCTGTTTGTTCTCCCCGCACGGCCAGAGCAAAGGCGGCAGCTGGGAAAGGTGAGAGCTGAAATAAAGGGAAGGGTTGGGAGGAAGCCACACAAAAACATGCTCAGAGGCCTGCGGGGGGACAGACACACTGAAGTCTGCATGGTGCGCTGGCATCGCGGGCTCAAGGTTATGTGCAAAAGGTTGCAGCATTGGGGGCTTTTCTGCCTGGAGAAAAGGACAACGACACAGTTATGCACAGCTTGGAGAAAGGGGACGGAGGAAAGTTTTTCTCCTTCTTCCATAAGCCTGGTACTGGTGGGCATCCACTGGAGGGCTGGAAGAAGATTCAGGATGCAGCCCGCCAATCTGACTGGGTTCCCCCAGCCGCTCTGGGAGGCTTTCAACAAATTAAAACACAATATGAACAGACTGCCTTCCTGTTCAAATGGTTGTTATTATTATTATTATTTCGTTATCTATACCCCATCCATCTAGCTGGGTTTCCTCAGCCACTCTGGACAGCTTACAACAACATTTTTTTTAAAAATCAATCCCTTAAAACTTCCCTAAACAGGGCTGCCTTCAGATGTCTTCTAAAAGTCTGGTAGTTGTTTTTCTCTTTGACATCTGGTGGGAGGGCGTTCCACAGGGCGGGCGCCACCACCGAGAAGGCCCTCTGTCTGGTTCCCTGTAGCTTTGCTTCTTGCAATGAGGGAACCGCCAGTGCTGGACCTCAGTGGCCGGGCAGAACGATAGAGGTGGAGACGCTCCTTCAGGTATACTGGATTGAGGCCGTTTAGGGCTTTAAAGGTCAGCACCAACACTTTGAATTGTGCCTGGAAATGTACTGGGAGCCAATGTAGGTCTTTCAGGACCAGTGGTATATGGTCTCAGCAGCCACTCCCAGTCACCAGTCTAGCTGCCGCATTCTGGATTAGTCGTAGTTTCCAGTTCACCTTCAAAGGTAGCCCCACATAGAGCGCATTGCAGTAGTCCAAGTGGGAGATAACCAGAGCATGCACCACTCTGGCCAGACAGTCTGCGGGCAGGTAAGGTCTCATCCTGCGTACCAGATGGAGCTGATAAACAGCTGCCCTGGACACAGAATGGACCTGCGCCTCCATGGACAGCTGTGAGTCCAAACTGACTCGCAGGCTGTGCACCTGGTCTTTTAGGGGCACAGTTACCCCGTTCAGGACCAGGGAATCCTCCACACCTGCTCACCTCCTGTCCCCCAAAGACAGTACTTCTGTCTTGTCAGGATTCAACCCTAATCTGTTAGCCGCCATCCATCCTCCAACAGCCTCCAGGCACTCACACAGGACCTTCACCGCCTTCACTGGTTCTGATTTAAAGGAGAGGTAGAGCTGGGTGTCATCTGCATACTGATGAACACCCAGCCCAAACCCCCGATGATCCCCTTAAAAGAGGATCAAACAAATTCATGAAGGAGGAGAGGGCTATTGATTGCTCTTCTCTGCTTCCACAGCTGGAGGCAGCGATGCTTCTGAATGCACAACAGCCCTCTCCCCAGCCCTCTCTCTTACAGCAGCTGGGATTCAGGAGCACTGCTGCCTCCGACTGCGGACTAGACGGGCCTTTGGTCTGATCCAATATATGTCTCTCCCCTGATTTGCCTACGAGACACCTCCTCTCTGCATTTTTCCTTCTCTGAAGGGTAGGACTCGAACTAATGGCTTCAGGTTACAAGAAAGGAGATTCCGAGTAAACATTCGGAAAAAACTTTCTGACAGTAAGAGCTGCTGGACAGTGGAACAGACTGCCACTAGAAGTGGTGGACTCTCCTTCCTTGGAGGTTTTTAAGCAGAGGTTGGATGTTCATGTCATGGATGCCTGAAGCTGAGATTCCTGCATCGCAGGGGGTTGGACTAGATGACCCTTAGATCCCTTCCCAGTCTAAGATTCTCTGATTTCAGGGCACACTGTGACCTGATTTGTGGGGTCTTCTTGGGTGGTCCTGATTTGTGATGGGTGTGTATCAACATAGATCATGGCGTTTGGGGACAACCCATCTGTGCTACTCTCTAACTTTCACATCTTTCTCCTGGCCAGGTGACGTTGTGCTTTCAGAACTTCCAGCTCCCAAGAACGTGGAGAGTGCCGCCATTGCTACGTCCCCTGCAGATGTCCTGCTCAGAGAATCGCCTCCTCCGGGATCTGGCCCACAGGATCTGGCCCAGTGGGAGATGCTCAGTCCTGAGCTTTTATCTTCTGGGATTGTATGTCTGCCAGGTACTGCAATAGTGCTGCAATAGTGCCGTCACCGTCTTCGCACGCAGCTGACCTCTTGCACAGCTCTCATTTGTACCAAAGACTGCAATGGGCCACTTTAAAAACATCTCAGGGTGATCTGGGCTTTGGGGGAACCACAGCTCACTGTATGCTGCAGTAGACTAATGCACCCCCCTTCAGGAAACTGTTCCATTGGTCTGGAAAGCCTAGTACCTGAGAATTTTCTGGTGGCTCCTGCCCTGAGGTTGCAACCTTTCTAGCTATCCCCAAAGAAAGCGGACCATGATAAATAAATCCACATTTATATTTTTCTTCTATTGACTATAATAATGGGTGCCGCTAGGCCAGGAGGGTTTCGAAAAGCAGGTGTGGGAATGCGAGAGCCAGTGGGGGTTGCAGTGTTGGGAGAGTCCTGGGTTCAAATCGTCCCTCTCAGCCATGAAGCTCACTGGGTTTGACCTTGGGGGCAGCTACTGCCTCTTGGCCTGACCCACCTCACAGGGTTCTTGTGAGGATAAAATGGGGGAGAACCAAGTATACCACCTTGAACACCTTGGAGGAAAAGGTGGGGTATCAATGGACTAAGTCTCTCTCTCTCTCTCTCTCTCTTGGCATCTTATCACATATATGGTCGCACTGACTTTCCTTTGGCTCCAGGAAACGTGGATAAGCTTGGCAGACCCATCGTCCAGATCTGCAGCGGTGGCCCAGCGTGGCAAGCCCCGTGGTGTTCAGCCAGAGAAGTGGCACGCCTTCTCCTCTTCCTTTGCACCATGTCTAGGTCAGTCCCCCTCCTTCAGCGGCCGGCCAGCCGCCTGGGACTCCCTTGTCAGTTCCTGTGATGGTCAATGAGAACGATGCTCAGGTCTCTATCCTGCAGTCGTAGACAAATAACATCATAGAAGCGTCACGTTGGAAGGAGCCCCCAGGCTCACCTGCTCTGGTTGTCAGATACGATTGAAGGCATGAGGGCATGGATGCAGATGTGAGTGGTTTGGCGGCGAGTGTTGCTCAGTTGGTGGTTGGGCATCAGGGCCAAACCCTGGGTAAAAGTAAAGGGACCCCTGACCATTAGGTCCAGTCATGGCTGACTCTGGGGTTGCGGCGCTCATCTCGCTTTACTGGCTGAGGGAGCCGGCGTACAGCTTCCGAGTCATGTGGCCAGCAGGACTAAGCCGCTTCTGGCGAACCAGAGCAGCGCACAGAAATGCCGTTTACCTTCCCGCTGGAGCGGTACCTATTTATCTACTTGCACTTTGACGTGCTTTTGAACTGCTAGGTTGGCAGGAGCAGGGACCGAGCAACGGGAGCTCACCCCTTCACGGGGATTCGAACCGCCGACCTTCTGATCGGCAAGTCCTAGGCTCTGTGGTTTAACCCACAGAGCCACCCATGTCCCAAACTCTGGGTATCCCATGATCAAAGGGATCTGGGGCGGGGGGGCAGAGCCGAAGGCATTCCCCCAGACGGCGGTCCCTGCAGGGGTCACCCTATTTTATGTAAGTCTCAGGAACCCCCGCCTGGATCGACCTACGCTTCACTTCCGATGGGCGGGCTGGATGTATTTAGATTGCCCCCTGCACAAGCCAAACCTCTTTCATCTGTATTCAATAGTTACGGCCCGTTTTGACCCCAAAAACCAGCCTCATTGGTCTCTTATTTATATGGGTTGGGGCAGTTGGATTTGATTTAAATCAAATTGATTTAAATCAAATCAAGTCTTACTGACTAGTGATTTAAATCACTAGTCAGTAAGACTTGATTTAAATCATTTTTCTTTTACAGAAAGACTCATTCTTGCTGGTATCATCTTAATATTGGCAACAAGAGAAAGGGGTTTTTTTTGGAATAATAAAGTTTTTTTTGCAGTTATATCAAAAATTACTGATTTGGTTATATTGTTAGAAATACATAGACAGATAATTATAAAATTATTGTGAGGTTTAATAAGTCAACTGTTTATATTTGGACAACTTTTCTGCTGTACTTTATTAGGAGAAAAATAATGATTTCCTTAATAACAATTTAAACAATTTAACTAAAACAATAACATTATAGCATATGTATCCATGTTTGTTAACTGATGTGGATAAACAATTTTTTAAGTAAAAAAAACCCTTAGACTCAAACTTATGAGTTTAGCACACGTGAAAATCTTAAAATAAATCCTTCTTTCCTGATGAATAGCCTTTGGACAATAATGTAACTTAAATAGAAAACTATCTTTAGAAAGATTTTTCCTCCAAAAGCATTTTATTTTAAAAATCCAATTTAAATAATAATAAAAAATCGTTGATTTTTATCTACCCTGGGTTGGGGTATGGGGAGCCTGGTGCCTGGTCCCGCAACTCTCTGGCAATGCAGGGATTGCAAGGGCCGCCTCAGAGAGAGCCCCTGGCCCTCCAGATTTCAACCATAGAATTGTAGAGTTGCCCACCGCAGGCCCAGGGCCGAATTTAGGTTTGATGCGGCCCTCAGCTCCTGAAGGTAATGGGGCCCTTTATATGTCCAGCTGTCCTTTGTCAACAAGAAATTGTCACTGTATCTAAAGCCATTTGCGCATAACAAAATAGGTATTTTATCGAAGTAATTGTTGAACTGAAATACAGTATATTAATAGTGAAATAATTATTAAGCTCTAACTTAAAATGATTTTTATTCATAACAAACTTAATAATGCAAACACATTGGCATTTGGCAATAGCAAAAGTTCCATTAGAAATACAGTTTACAATCATAATCTTGTTTCTAGAAACTTGCTATAACATGAAATAATAATGGGTGTAAATATATGATGCAAACTACTAATAATTATAAATAGCAGAATGTAGGCACCTTATATATAGAAAGGAGCAAACCAGTGATCTTTTAGGGAGCAGGCTAGCAGGCAGGGCCCATTATTTACATCCTAGGAGCCTACACAACACAAAACACTGTTCCTGTAGGTAGGTTTTGTTTTATTGGTTTTTTATCTTATATTTTAGAAATGTACATCCAGTTGTTTTTTTCCTTTAATTTTTTGGGGCCCCCAAGAGAGTGGGGCCCTAAGCTAGAGCTTGTTGAGCTTATATGTAAATCCAGCACTGCGCAGGCCGCAAAATAGAGGGGGGGGGGTCTGGCCCACTCCATGAAAAAAAATTGGGGGGGGGATGACCCCCTTAGCTCCCCCTCCATAGCGCCAGAATGTGCAACCATGTCTATCCTCCTGCAGCATCTCATGCAAGGACTCAGACTTGTCTTTGAGTTTGCTTCTCCCACCATGGAGTACAAACCATCCTTTCATCCAGTTTGTCTGCATCTCTTTCCATTCTGCAGGAAGCAGTCGAAGGACACGGGACTGGCGCTTGTCATCGATGCCAGAAAGGAGATGCCCCCGCCCGCCCTCTCTGCCGCCCTCGGATCCGTCCAGGTAATCTCAGGTGGGTGGGAAAAATCACCAGGGGGGTGTTGTTTGCAGGGAGCAGGTGGCTTTTTCCAGAGAGGTTTTGTCACCCTAAGTCACAAACTGCAAGGAACGGCTTCTCGCGGCCCTCATGTGGTGAAACAGAGGTACAGCAGATATTTTCAAAAATACAGTGGTACCTCGGGTTACATACGCTTCAGGTTACATATGCTTCAGGTTACAGATTCCGCTAACCCAGAAATAGTACCTCGGGTTAAGATCTTTGCTTCAGGATAAGAACAGAAATCGTGCAGCAGCGGCGCGGCAGCAGCGGGAGGCCCCATTAGCTAAAGTGGTGCTTCAGGTTAAGAACAGTTTCAGGTTAAGAACAGACCTCCAGAACGAATTAAGTACTTAACCTGAGGTACCACTGTACATGTATTTATATCCTGCCTTTCCCCCCAGACTGGGACTCAAGGCATCTTACACAAATTAAAACAGCACAAATAAAATGGAAAAAAGCTAAAAACAGACGAAGGATGATTGTTAAAAAGTAATTAAATGGCTAGAATTAAAATAATATAAAAACAGATCTGTTAAGTACAGATAATACAAGCATAACTTTCATGGGATGAGACCTGGGACTGAGTTTCTTCTTCCCTCTGCGAAGGATAATCCTTTTGAAGCCTCTTTCATGATGAGCAATTTCTATAAAACCAGAATGTAAATAATGCTTGTCTTCCTTCTCCCACACACAAACTATAGGCAAACCTAATTTTATTTTGGTTTTATTTATCACATTTATACCCCAGCTTTTCCTCCAAAGAGCTGAGTGTGGCCTACAGGGTTCTCTTCCTCCTCATTTAACCCCACAACAACCCTGGGAGGTAGGCTGAGCTCCCTGGCTGAGCTGGGATTTGAACTCTGGTCTCTCCCAAGTCCCAGCCCAGCTCTCTAACCACTGTGCCGCCCTGCCTCTAGAGAAACCAGGGACCGTATTCTGTGGGGATAACCAATAAAGGGCCGAACCAAGGTGACTGGGAAACCCGGTTTGGAAAGTCAGCGAAAGGGAGGCTGGTGTTTGGTGAAATTTCATCCTGGATTCCCATTTCCCTTGCAGAAGACCCTGCCTGGCTCCATCCACGCTGTTTTCCTGCTGGCAGAGAAGGAGGCAGCCTCACATTTGGAGAAGCTACCTGGCGTGCAGGTGAGTCCCAGAGCATCGTGTTATTTTGATGCTGAAATATAATCAGAGTCAAATGTGAATTTCATGCTCTTTTTTCAGCTCCTTGTAGCAATGAATGAAACTTTCCCCAAAACGTCTAGCTATATATACATTATTTACACAATAGGCCCCGTGTGATTGGCTAATTCCGGGCTGCTCCTGTAGGCCAATCAGGTTGCGGATTCACCTCCTCCAGAAGCCTGATTGGCTTCTCCTGCAGGCCAATCAGGTCGCTGATTCACTTCACCTGGAGCTGGATTGGGTGGCTCCTGCAGACCAATCAGACTACTGCATTCTGGATCCTATCATTCTAGGATTCAGCTCAGTACATAACAGATGTGCTCTCATCTCTCCTCCATCCCCCACTGCTAACATCATTTCTCCCACAAGAGCGATGGACCTGATCTCCTGGTTTGCTCATTCTGCTTTCTCAGCTCTCCCCTCACACTTTCATGCAGTCAGCCTCATTCGCAGCCTGTTGTAAGTGAAAGAAATCAAGAAATCAAGCGAAAGAAATCAACAGGTGCGGCTTCCCCCATCTGCTGCAAAACACTTGACCTGTTGAACTTCTGCCCATCCAAGACTTTGCTGAGTGCACTCCGAGGTCCGTGTAGCCTGGCGTTTTGTCAGGCCCCTAAGGAACCAGATGCAGCCTATGCCTTAAATATTGACTTGTTTCCCAGGCTGTAAGCATCCTATCAACGCTTGTGCAATGGGACGTCCCCATGGCACCCCATTTCCCCCCACCCTGAATCCGTCCAGTCTGTGCCCTCCATTCCGCTCCTGCCCTCTTCCCTCTCCCAGCCCAGATAATGACTCCGATTCTGCTTTGCCCTAATGAGTTCCCGCAGCAAATCCATCTCTCTCTCCCAATTATAGCTCTGCAGGCCAAACTTGGGCATTCAGATAATAATTCAGCCCTGGGAGGGTTTCGCTGCTCTTTTATGAATGCTGCTTGGTTTAATTAATGGAATGGGAAATCTCAATGAGCCTGATAAACGGCCTCTGCTGCCAGTGATTAAAATACCCTCGGCTCCCTGTGTGTGTCTAGAAAGGACTCCAGGCAGGCTCCCCTTTCCAGCTTGGCACGACGATGGATGGCGGGGGCCCCTCTCTGCTACCTCCCCACCTCCCAGACTCTCACCTGTTTCACGCTAACTAGACTGCACAGGCTTTGCCAACCTGCTGGGAATAATGGAAATCCCTTTTTAACACGGCACATCGTTAAACTGTGGAACTCACTCCCACTGGAGGCAGCCATGGCCAACAACCGGGAGGCCTTGAAAGGAGGATTAGACAAATTTGTGGTGGAGAGGGCTACCAATGGCTACTAGCCAGAAGGGCTGTGCTTTGCGCATGCAGGGCTCTCCTCATGTGCTTTGGGGCCCTCCAGATGTTTTTGAACCACAACTCCCATCAACCCCTGCTCACTGTGGCTGGTGGGAGTTGTAGTAAAAACATCTGGAGGGCGTCAGGTTGGTGAAGACTGAACTGGACCTAAAATGGGCTGGGGGAGGAAATGAGCCGAGTATAAACACTGAAAATCTTGATTTTACACCAGCCCTCTCCTCCTCCAATTTTTATACTGCTGGGCCTTTTACTATTGTGCCTAAAAATATATGTTGTTGTTATTTTTAAAAATATTTTATTAGCAATTTCAGCATAACATAATACCAAAACATATCATATTCATTATTCATTATTCCCCCCCTTTCCCCCCACCCCCATCAAACCCTCCCCCCTGAGACTTCCCTCAGCTCCTCTCTCTGATTTCTCAGCACATATTATTCACTGCATGTTATAAAATTGTACATATCCTTACGTTATCTATCTATCTATCATATTATCAACCAATATGTTTGTGTATGTTTATTCAAACCCTGCCAAGGAGTCCAGTTCGTTTTGTTGTCTTGTTAGATAATTTGCAAAAAGCTCCCATTCTTCCTTAAAGTCACAGTTGTCCTTGTTCCACAGTTTGTATGTCAATTTAGCCAGTTCTGCATAACTCATCAATTTTTCTTGCCGCTGTTCTTTCGTTGGGATTTCCCCATTCTTCCATCCTTGTGCTAATTGTTGTTGTTTTTAAAACAACTCTGCTCAGTCTTTTAAAAATGTGTATTTTATATATCGTATTTTTCGCTCTATAGGACGCACCTTTTCCCCTTCAAAAATTAAGCAGAAATGTGTGTGAGTCCTATGGAGCGAATGCAGGCTCCTTGGCTTCAGAGAAAGCAACGCGAAGCCTCCAAAGCGCAGAAGGAGCGCTCCCTCCGCGCTCCGGAGGCTTCACGTTGCTTTCGCTGAAGCCTGGAGAGCGAGAGGGGTGGGTGCACACCAACCCCTCTCGCTCTCCAGGCTTCAGGGATAGCCGCCTGAAGCCTTCGGAGTGCAGTGCAAGTTCCCACTGAGCTCCGGAGGCTTCAGGTTCCTTTTGCTGAAGCCGGGAGAGCAAGACTCTCCTGGCTTCAGCAGAGACGGAGAGCTGCGCAGCGCCCCTTTAGCGAAGTGGGAGGAGGGGCTCCGTTTCTCCTGCCGCTTCGCTGAAGGGGCGCTGAGCAGAGAGGGGGAGAATTTTTTCTTCTTCTTGTTCTCCCCCTCTAAAACAAGGTGCGTCCTATGGTCGGGTGCGTCCTATAGAGCGAAAAATACGGCACTTTGCTGTTTTGAAATTTGTGTTAGCTGACTTGGTCTGTTAAACTGGACTCATTTTATAAAGAAATGCTGGGGGATATTGATGCTGTGGTGTCGCCCCTGCAGATGGAGGTGCTGAGCTCCCTGAAGGCCCTGGGGCGGCTCGTCGACAGCAGCCAGCTGACCCCGGCCCTGGAGGGCCACTTTCCCTATTGCCACGGCGAGTGGGTCCAGTACTTCCAGGTACCTATTGTTGCAGTGGATGTTGTTGCCTTCCTCTTCCCCCTTTCTCTGCCTGCTCCTTTTGCATCGCTCAAGACTTCAGGGCTGCTTCTGCAGCTAGCAGGGAAACGCCCCACCATTTAAATATTTGGAACAGTGGGAAAGGCTCTGGTGTCTAGATATTAGGTTCACCGCTTGCTACACCATAAAAGAGAATTTCAAGAAATTTCAAGAAAATGTTATTCAGGTGGTACCATCAAAGCTTGCCAAAATGTATAAACAGAAGTCTAATTTATGTTGGAAAAATGGAAGGAACATTGTTCCATATCTGGTGGAGCTGCCAAAAAAACCAAGACCTACTTGGGAATGATTCATGAAGAACTAAAAAAAAAAAAATGTTGAAAACATCTTTACAAAGGAAACCAGAGGCATATTTATTAGGCTTATTGGGAAAAGATATACCACAGAAGAAAGAAAGGAATTTTCAGCTGCCAGGATAGTATCTGCCAGCAAATGGAAGAGCAAACTAATACCCACAAAAGAAGACTGGCTATACAAACTAAGCCAATTTATAGAAATGGCAAAGCTAACTGCATACATGATAAGACAGGCAAACCAAAAACTCAGATCAGAATGGCAATGCTTTGAAGAATACATGGACAAACACTGTTCAAGAAAGAATATGTTGATATGCTTAGATTAAAGCAGTCAAATAGAAAATATTAATTAGGAATGTCATAATGAGATCAAAATTTAAAATTTAAAAATTGCAATGATAGCATTGAATCTGTAAGATAAGGAGGTCGAGATGTTGTGGAGGGGGGTCAAAGGGTGTGGTGCTGGGAAGATATGGGGAAGGGAAGTATTTATGTGTTTATGTATATAAATAGTAGCCTTATTTTTTTATGTCTTTGTAGGGTGCACTTCTTTTTCTGTATTACTAAAATTTAATTTAAAAATTATTGGGGGGGGGGGGCGGAGAATGCCCATCCTCCAGCCTGCAGGCCTCTGTTGCATCATCAGAGTCGACTGTCAGTCTGCTCAGCTTCTGAGGCGATGGGCACCATCTTGTTCTTTGCTGCGGTCACAAAGCCAGCTTTGACCTCTCTGATCCCACCCTCCTCTATCTCCCTGCCTCAGTTTCCTGCTTCTTGCCCACTTCTAACCACATTATTTGGGGTTATTTTATCTGACCGGCTGCCTGCTTCCTCCCCCTAGAAGATGCACCAGTTTGTGAGCGACCTCAAAAAGGCCTCCGAATTGCTGCAGAACACCACCCAAGAACTGGAAAAGGGGGGCAGACTGGAGACCCTGCAGGTAACACCTCCTTCCCCTGTGTCCGTCCCCCCCCAGACCTCAAGGAAGGGCTTGGTTTTTTACACGTTAGGACCTCAAGAAATGCAGCGCAATGATTTTTCCTTGCACAACGAATCGTTTCCCCTCCCTGCTGAGTGCTTCCGAAATCTGCTCCGGAGTTGAGTTTGGGGGACAGTGCAGGGGGGAGGGAAAAGGGAGAAATTCCCATAACATTAGCACTGACCCTTTTACTAGCACAATAGGGAGAGCCAATGGTGTGATGCGGTCCTTTGCCAGGAGAAACGGACGGTGCTTTCCTCCAGGTGAGAGCTGTGATGGCTCCATTTGTGGTCTGTCCCGAAGGTGAGCTGCCTGTCACACAGAGCTTACAACGGTGTGGAACATAGCTGTCAACCGTCCCTTATTTGGCGGGAAAGTCCCTTATCCCAGCGCCGTGTCCCACTGCTGTCCCTTATTGATGACATCCCTTAAATTTCCCGGGTTTCAAAGGAAGCAGCTCCTCTCCCTCCCTCCCTGCCGGTCAGGGAGGAGGGAGGCTCCAACGGTGTTGCTTGGCTGTGTTGCTCACCCAATAAGGAGTCTAAGAACGACTGGGGGGTGGAGCTTGCATGCCTTGTGCCGATCAAATCAGCCGCGTTGCCTGGGGACTCGCCTTTGCTCAGCGCTTCCCAGCGGAGAGGTGACGGTGGTTTCCCTTGCTGCATCCCCTTTGCCGGGTTGCTGCGCTGTGGGAACCACTGCTTGAGGCTTCGTTTGGCTGCTGGCTGGGCTTTCTGCCTTTGGCTCGGAGGGGCTCAGAAGTTGAACATACCTGTGCTTGGAAAATCCCTTATTTTGTCTGCTGATCCCTTATTTTCAAGGCTGCTGGTCCCTTATTTTCAAATCTGTAAGTTGACAGCTATGGTGTGGAATAATTCCATCAATGCCGTTTTATTTCATTCAGAATAATCTAAGAAGTGCTTGGCCTAGTTCAAGAATCGCCAACCCTTTGGCAGGCTGGCAGGGGCTGATGGGAGATGCAAGCCAGAGGGCACCAGGTTGGCAATGGGTCCCCCCAGTTCATTTCCATTTTGTTCTCAACAGCAGTAAACCAAAAGCTTCTGGGAAATTTACAAAGACAGCTTCTCCCCAGCCCCAATTTGTCTCCAGCATCTAGTATTCCAAGGTAGACTGCCTCTGCCCATGGAGGTTTTCTTGAGCTTTCAGGGCTAACGGCCATTGACAGGCCTGGATGTGGCTAATGTGGGTCATTGTTCCGCAGGAAGTTGAGCATCAAATGGAGAGGCACCAGCTGCTGATGCAGAAGGTCTTGCGCAATGTGCAGCTGGTGAGCTTGCAGAGGGAAGGTGGGGCCACGCTGGCGAAACTGAGGAAGGAGGCGGCCCGGCTCAGCTTCTCCCCCAACGTCCGGTATGAAAGCAAGGGGGGGAGCTCTGGTTTCCTCAAGGTCATCTCTGGGTCTGGGGAGAAAAGTCACCTCCTTGCTACCTGATTCGGGTTACTGCAGTTCCTTTCGCTTCCACATTTTTCCAATCTCAAATTCAATTTCTCCACATTTCCTTTATTTAAAAGTTCTTGTTGAATTTTTTTTAAAAATCACAATTTTTATTAAGTTTTCCATATTTCATTACATTTTCATTACATAAATCCATTTTCACATTACCAAAGATTTCAGCTCAGACCTACAAACATTTTCAAAAGTTTAGAGTTTTCTTTCATCTAAAATATAAATTTGCTGCAGTCCTTTTGAAACAGTTCATCACGCCGATTCCGGATCTTCCCCGTCAGCTTTGCCAACACATATTCAACCATCTTTATCTGCCAATCTTCCAGTGTAGGAAGTTCCTGCTGCTTCCATTTCTGGGCCAGAAGTATTCTTGCGGCCATTGTGGCATACATGAACAAATTTACATCTTTTTTTGAATTTCCTCACCAATTAACCCAGTTCTTGTTGAAATTCTTCAGCGCTTTTGTACAAATTGCACCTCTTTTTTTAAGCACCTTCCCTAATGTGCCCCTCTCTTCGCTAGGAGCAGCATCGGCCGGGCTCTGACCCTCTACAACCTCGTGGAGGAGAAAGTCCACATGCTGGTCACCAAATCCAACGGCTGCCTGGAGCACCTGGAATTTCTGCTGAAGATCCGACAGCTGGAGGCGGAGTTTGGCAAGGTCAGCAAGCACCCCCCGCCCCAGCCAAGTGGTACTCACCCAAGGTTGGCCAACCACGGCTGTGCCTGCCCGACCCAAATGGCTGGGAATGGCCAGCAGTCACAGAGCTTCAGAGTTGGAAGGGGCCCAAAGAATCATTTACCCAACCCCCTGCAAGAGAATACCGTATTTTGCACTCCATAAGACGTACCTAGTTTTTAGAGGGGAAAGCAAGAAGAAGAAAAAATTCTGCACAGAGCGTGTAAGCAGCTCTCACTTTTCTTGCTTTAAAGCAAGCAAAGCCAGAGCCACTTACATGGCTTCTCTCTCACTTTGCTTGCCCATCCCTCCTCCCGCCTTGCTGTAAAGCGTGGTGACGCCGGAGCAAGAAGAGGGGGAGGAGACACCGGAACAGGTGCTTTGCTTGCTTTACAGTGAGGCAGGAGGAGGGATGGGCAAGCAAAGTGAGAGCCGTGCAAAGCGGGACAGAAGCCACATAAGCGGCTCTCGCTTTGCTTGCTCCTGTCCGTCCCTCCTCCCGCCTCGCTGTGAAACCAGCAGAGCAAGAGCCACTGACAGGCTCTGCGCAGCTCTCACTTGCGCAGAGCATGTCAGCACCTCTTGCTCTGCTGGCTTCACAGTGAGTGACGGACGGGAGCCATGGCTCCGGTTGCGGAGGCATCCCTCAGCTCACGACTACAGCGGCATCTGAGGGATCCCTCTGCCATCCAGTGCATTCGCTCCATAAGACACACAGACATTTCCCCTTACTTTTCAGGAGGAGAAAAGTGTGTCTTACGGAGCGAAAAATACGGTATTTGGCAGGATTTGATTCTGCCTTCTGTCGCCTCTGCCGGGATGGTTGAGGGTGGGAGGGTGAAGAGAAGCTCAGGACTGTGAGACCGTTCCACCACCGAACAGCTCTTACTGTCAGAAAGTTCTTCCTTGCGATCAGGGATCAGTTCCTGGCATCTCCCCTGCCTGAACCCCTGGAAAGCGGCTGTCAGTCAGAGCTGACAGCACACAGCCAGGTCGTCTCAAGCGAGTTTTCCTCTGTTCCTAAGATCTGGGCTCCTTGACTGGGGAGTTGGAAATTTTCCCTGAAGGAGGTTCCTTCCAAGAAGCCGCCTCTTGCGTCCCGCTGCTAAAACCTTGGCTTCTTCACACAGCTCAGTTTGTGGTTCGACGAAGAAGGCGAGTCGGCGCTGCGCGAGGCGGGGTCCGCATCAGAGGGCAGCCGGGAGGCGGCCCAAGAGTCCCACCAGCGGTTCAAGGAATTCTTCAAAGAAGCCTCGGTACGTTGGCCGAATCCTCCTGCTGCCTGCTTTGCACCGGAAACGCACACTGGGAAAACGGGGCAAGATCTATGTCAGAAGTGTCAGACTTCCAATATTTTTAAAAAGCATTTATTTATTTTGCTGCAGTTATATTCCACCACTTTCTTCAAGGTGGGTGTCTCCCTCCTCACTTAATCCCCACAAGAACCATGTGAAGTAGGACAGGCAGCGACTGGTCCGAAAGGTCAACCAGTGAGCTTCATGGCCAAGTGGGAATTCGAATCCTGGTCTCTCTGAGGTGCTAGCCCAGCCACTAGCCACTATATCACACTGGCTCTACAATTCCATTTTAGGTGCATTTTATTTTAAAGTTTGATATTTTACTATGTTCTGTATGTGTTGGAAGCCGCCCAGAGTAGCTGGGGCAACACAGCCAGATGGGCGGGGTATAAATAATAAAATTATGTTTATTTTTATTACGTTATTTTAAAAAGAAGAATCACAAAAGGTTTAAGATAATTCTGTCAGCTATTCACTTGCCAACCTTAGAGATATGGGAGGAATGTGAATCAGTTTGCATTTAAAGGGAAACATTCCTAATTCACACTTTCCAAAACGATACGTAAACCAGAAGGCAGCCACCCATTGAAACCTGCACCTCTTTGAATTTTGCAATGCAGTTCTTCACCCAAGTAACGTGCAGAAAATGCAGAAATGATGCATAAACACACGTGTAATAATGAAAATAAGATGCAAAAATGTGAACATAAGAACGTAAAAGGGGCTGTGTATTTTGGTGCAAATTTATCCAAATATGCACCGGTTAATATGCAATTTCTCCTTACATGCACATTTTTGCAGACCATTTTTTCCATTGGAATGCCTCTGCAGTTGGAGGCAGCGATGCTTCTGAATCCCAGTTACTGGAAACTGCAGGAGGGACGAGATCCTGCACTCAGATGCTGCTTGCAGGTTGCCCCTAATGGGCCCCTCATCAGCCACTGTGAGAACAGGAGGTGGGACCAGATGGACCTCATCCAGCACACTCTCCTTATGTTCTTAAAGTCTGTCCTTCCTTCCCCTGCTAGGTCCACTACAACCGGGGTCTGTCTCTGTCCAAGGAGGCCAGCAAGGTCCAGGCGTCCACATTCCCAGAGATGGAGGCCTTTGAGGCAGCGAAAAGGGCTTTCCAGGCCAAGCTGACCATGTTCTACATGGAGATGGAGATGAAAGGTGCTGAGCTGGAGACACTCCTGGACCTCTACAAGTTCTGCGACAAGGTGAATGTCCCAAAAGCTGAAGGACATGATGGAGGGAGGATGGGTGTGTGGGTGTGTGAAGGGGACTGGAACAAGGAAGTGGGAATCTTTAAGGCAGATGGGGCCTTTGACATGGGGCGCATCTGCTACCACCACATCCCTGGTGAGAAATTATAGAAAGGATGAGAAAATGGGCCAGGATGAAGCCCTGGAAGGAGCAAGTAAGAATGGTTGTCCTGTGTTTTTGCCCCCAAGGTCACACAGTTTAACCTGGACTGCCAGCGCCACCAGGCCACTTGGATCTACAGAGAGGAGGAGCCCAAGAGCATCCAAGCCCAGAGAGATATGGAGGATGCCCTCCAGAAGCTCTCCAGGGAGTTCTCCACTGAGACCTTCCAGCAGATGAAGGTGCAGGCCTCCAGTGTGCGCAGCAAGAGGGGTCTAGCCGTATGGAACAAAGCCTTGGAGAGGTGCCAAGAAGCCAGGCAGCTCCTCGAAGATGCCCTTGCCAGGTCCAAGGAGGCTCGGGAAGGAGGTGCAGAAGATTCGGATCCTGTCCCAGCTACCAAACTCTCAGGGAAAGATGTCTGCTTAGATGGAGCATCAACAGAAGCCGAGAAAACAGAGCACAACAGAAGGACCCAAGATGTGGGTGGAACTGGCGTCCATGACAAGGCTTCCCAAGCGGTCCCCTCATGTGGTGGTGGGATGCTGAAGGGTGTGAAGGCCAGCGAAGAGGCCTACCTTGCTTCGTTGGACATTATTCTGGAATGTGGGGGCCCCGAGGCTCAGGCAGACCCAGGCGAAGAAGCCCCCGGAAGCGCCCACGTGACAAGACAGGACTGCCCTCCACCGACCCTCCCCTGTGCCTCTTCCCCCAACACCAAGAAGGTGCCAGCCCCCTACGAGAGCCTCCCTTCCACCAAGCAGCCTGGCCTCTCCATGCCCACGAGAGGCCAACGCAGCAGGAAGAGAGAGGTGGCCCAGTACTTCCAGCTCTCCAGGCACGGGAGTTTTTCCTCCGAAGACGCAGATTCCCAAAGCTCCACTGAGGATGCTCTGAGCTCAAGTGCCACCTTGGCCATGGAATCGTCCAAAGGAGCCTGGACTCAGGAGAAGGCACCGGGGATTCTCTATCTGGAGAATCACAGCACAGGCAGCCAGACGGACGCAACGGCCACCCAGTGAGACCGGGGGACCATCCTGGGTGCTGCCACGCTGGGCCCTCTGCACCCATTATTTTTTTGATGCTGGATACATTCCTGGGTGCTCCACTGCCCCATGTCTCAAAGGGAAAGCCTTTATTGTTGCTGTTTGTTGTTGGACATCGCTAAGAGTTCTTCCTGTTGCTGGTGTGTAGCTCTGTTTGGGCAGGAGGCGACCCACCCCCAAAGCCAGCTATCATTTCCTATTGTGGTTTGCATGGAGCAGATGCGATGGAAGACGGTCGCTTTCAGGGCGGAGAGAGTCTGTCCTGTTCCCATCTCAGTCCACCAGTTCCATTAGGAACCTGGTTAGTAACTGGCTAGCAAATCCTCCCCCTGCCCCGGGCAGGAGGCCACACTTCTGCATGGCAATACAATCCTACTGATGCTGCATGTCCCAAAGCCGTCGTGCATTTGAACCCTCAAGTATCTGAGGGCTCTGTCTTTGCATCCAAAGGGTGAGGGGTCAAGTCCCTGCAGTGACTATCGCTGAGAGTCGCACGGTGGCATTCAGGGTTGATGTTTAATACCTTGGTCCTCTGCAGAAACAGAGAGAGCCGAATGGAAGTTCGTACCTGGAAACATCCACCCTGAAAATATTTCCCCTCCAGCTGATTCAAGAACTGACAGCTGTGCAAATGACTCTGCCCCTGGGACTCAGGAGCTCTCCCCAAATGTTTATTTTTGCCATTGCTATTCAAAGGACCCAAACACCCGTTCTGCAATGCTTCCCCAGACGCCCGTTCAGAGTGAAAATGAGACAGCGCTTGGGCTGGTTTCTGTGCCTCACAGAAATCCAGAGGCTGCAGAAGACCTGATAATAAACTCCTCCTCCTCCTCCTCCTCCTCCTCCTCCTCCTCCTCCTCCTCCTCTCTCTTCTTCTTCTTCTTCTTCTTCTTCTTCTTCTTCTTCTTCTTCTGCTTCTCCCTCCTCCTCCTCCTTCCTCCGCCTCCTCCATCATCTCCATCTCCTAGTGGAAGTAGCTTCAAAACCTGCAGGAACAGAAAAGCAGCCGGGGGAGAGGACCTCATCATCTGCCCTGTGGCCTATTAGCACCCCCACAAAATGTGCCCCCACAAAGCTCCTTTTCTGTTCCCACATCTTCTTCCATGCAGGTAAAGAAATAAGAAACCGGGAGCTTGAGATGGGGAGGGGGGAATATCCATCAGAACCAGAGCAAAGGAGGGGGGAAAATCTCCCTGCCACCCCGGCCCTGCTCCTGATTCCCCCATCATAGCTGCAGGCCGGTTTCTGTGGGCCTGGCTCACCTGGGCATCCCATGCTCACCAAGGTCTCCTTGGAATCACGGATTCAAGTTCATCGATTTTGTTGAATTGATTAAACTGAATACTTATAATTGGATTTTGAATAAATGTGCAATTAACAGTTTTGAATTTTATTGTGTTCTTATCTTCCTTAGTGAGTCGTTCAAACCGCTGTTCTGAATAATGCTTTCTGTAGTGTTGGGTCGGGGGCTGGGGAGAGGCTTATAGAACTGAAGGGGCAGCAGCTCAGAAAGGTTTGGGAACCACTGTCTGAATAAACATTATTGCTTTTGGGGGATTTATCTCCCCTCCTTGATCTTTCAGAGAGCCTGCTTATTCAGCATTCATTCCTGATTTTTTTGAAGAGAGAGTCTAGATGACATTGAGCCAAGCAAATGCTGTCGGACACTGCTCAGGCGTTTCCTCATCACTTCCCTTATCGGAGAAAAAAAATGCAACCTTCTGGAGAAACAGGCTTGTGCAAAACCTCCAGATTAACTTTGATTGTGCAACCTGGATTTGCCGGAATGTGACTGAATTTCTCTCCCCCCCCCCCATCCCAAAGAGGAACACTCTGGAAAGACCCAGAGCAAGGATGTCAGAAATCCCAGCTGGAAATACCCAAAACCTTTAGACAACAGCCTCCAGCTGGGCTATCAGGTCAAAGAGGGAGGGGAGGTGGGTGGCTTTTGCAGAAAAGGACAGGGAGCAGATCTATTAGATCATCTGTTTTTTTGAGATCTGATCCCTTCTGTCTGCAATGAGGCAGAGCTGGGCAGTTTTTCTAAGCATGGGGCCTTCCCAGACCCTCGCTTCCCAAACAGCTGCAAGTGATCTCTGCATCCCTCAGCCGCTCTTTCTCGGTGCCAAAATTTTCTTCCCACTTCTGGAGACAAGCAGGGCTCTTTGTGAGAAAGGAGATCCAGGCAGGGAAAGGCGCAGGAGACTTGATTTGTCCTTCAAGCTGAGAAGCAGGAGCCCAGGCAGGCAGGCTACAGCTCTGTCGCTCTGCCACACCTTGCAGGATCCAAACTAGGCCCAGGACCTCTGTACGATTATAGCTGTGCAAAAAGGGAAACTGCAGAGTGTGGGGAAAAGAGCGGAAAGGACAAAAGTAGGGAGGCTGTCTTGAAAACTCACGCTCTCTCTTAGGACTATACAGCTGCAAATATAATGTTTTAAGTGAGTTTTAGGTGCAATATACAAATGTGACACTAGATGGCGATGGTGAGCTCATGGGGAATTCAATATAGTTTCCAAAACTCTTTTAAAAAAGCATTTTCACAGTGTTTTATATATATATGCATATATACATATATACATATATACATATATATGTATCTAGATTCCACCTTAGAGCAATAGAATTGTGGAGTTTGGACGGCCCACAAGGGTTATTGAGTCTACCCCCCTGCATAGCCGCCAACTCTAAGGGGCCCAGGTCCCTTCAGCCCCACAATGAAATATTTTGGGGGCTGCCCCCTGAATGTTGAGAACAATCAGTTGTGGAGGAGGCAAAACGTGGCACAGCTTCAGTGGTCAGTGCCTCCTCCTCCTCCTCCTCCTCCTCCCGTGAAGGGGAAAGTGGTGGTGGTGCGGGAAGCAGCTCTGGGCTGATTGCAGTGAAGTTTGCATTGCAAAGGATAGCTGTCTTGTTTTGCATGTTGTTAGATACTGGGGGGGGGGGAGGTCTTATATATATAATAAATCTTCATAAATGTACCAATCTAGCACATGCATAGATATGGGGACCACATGTCTGGAGCAGCACAGGAAGACCTTCCTAAAACCATTTTGACTCCCAAACTGACCAAATGTTTTCTCTGCAAGGAGGGAGGGGGTGGGGGAACCTCCCCATTGTCTCAAGAATTGGGTAATCACCATCTCAAACAAATGGGCAGACTGCCAGGAAAGACAATCAGATGGGGCATTATCAGATAACCTGGCAGAACAGGAAAAACAACATTCAAATTTCTGTTGTAGACCGCCTTTTCTGTGATGTAGGTGTGATGTATGGAGGTGGTCTTGAGCGCCAGGGAAGGCAATTTAAAATGTCTATATAAGGGCAGGCACACCTGGGTTCTGGGTCCTCCTTCTTTCCTGCATGTGAGGGGAGCACCCTGTTGCAACAGTTCAACAAAGATCAGGCTTACAAGCTGCTTTGCTTCTCAATATTCTCTGGTTGGCCTCTGTTCTTTTCTCCGACCGATGAAGAACCTACAAAGGACCCTATAAGGGCTCTTGTGTTCCCCTAAGGGAATAAGGGCAGATCTTTCATTTATTACAGTACTGAGCTTGAATCCTAGAACAACAGGCAGGTAGGATCCCTGAATGCAACAACCTGATTGGCCGGCAGGAGGGAAGCAGAATCAGCCAGTCAGACAGAACCCATTGTGTAAATAATGTACATAAAGCCTGAGGTATGTGGGGGGTGAGGATTTGACTCTCTCCCTGTTTTACGAGCTGCAATAAAGAGCATGAAATCACTACGCGACTCCGAGTCTATTTCACATATTGATTTTTAAAAATGTGAATTGGGTGGTTTCTCATGAAACTACAAACAAAATTGAATCCCCCCATCCCTTGTGGGGTGGGGGTGTGGAAGGTGCACTTTCCACAATGTTGCTGCTATTTGTACTAAATCCGTGTGTGCAAAGAGACCCTCGTTTGCAAACATGAGAGTGGACTTGCAAGTGTTTGAAAGAGAAACACATTGTAAAATCTGCAGCCTTCATGTTGCTCTGGTGTGGGGCAACCTCCGCATTCTTGTGCTGGGGGGGGGGGGAATGCATGTCAGGAAGGTGTGTCAGCTAGCATAGGCAAACTCCGGCCCTCTAGATGTTTTGGAACTACACTTCCCATCATCCTAACAGTATCAGTGGCCAGGGATGATGGGAATTGTAGTCTCAGAACATCTGGAGGGCCGAAGTTTGCCTTTGCCTGAGCTACACTGTTGCTTTCCTGTCCATGGAATGCAATAGAGGCTTCGCTTTCCCATCAAGTTCTGGCCTCCCGCCCCCCAAAGAAGAATTGAAAGTACTGTAAAAGGTGAAAGTTCTTCCCTTTTTTATTTTTATTTTTTATTTAGAGGAAAGGTGGTTTTGCAATCCCTTCCCACATGACGGAAAGCAGAAGCTGCAGAGTGGCTTTCGGAAGGCAGCAGTGACCGAGGTGAAGGGGGTTCAGAAATTGGTGTCTTCGAAACAGCAGCTGAAATCTGAGAAAGGGGATTCCTCCATTTCTCAGGGGGAAATCGACCCATGCCAGGGCCTTCTCGGTTGTGGCCCCCTCTCTATGGAATGCATCAACTTCAGTGCTGAAGGTTGCTAAAAGACCCACCTTTTCACCCCGGCTTTGGGGTCTTTGTGAGGGTGTGAACCATTTGTTTTGGGGAAGTATTTTCTGCTCCTGGCTTGGCTTTATTTGTTAGGACATTTTAAATTTCCAGTGCAAATGTATTAAGGAAAAAACAGCAGGGAAAAGCCACATTTGACAGCACATTTAACTACACAAGAGAAACCACATCAGTGCATCCACCTGAGCTTCTGTTGGAGGTCAACAGATGCCATCCAAATACCCAAATACATATCTGGATGAAGCTGGCGTTTATAAAAAGTGTGCCCAAACGTAGCAAGGGCATTCAGGTCTTCAGAACATTGTATAATAGGCTCCAAGTTTCTTATGTGACCCTAAGGGCTCAGAAAGGCTGGTGGCAGCTGCTCACAACCTTGGGATGCCCTCCCCAGAGAATAATAATAATAATAATAATAATAATAATAATAATAATAATAATATATTTATACCCCACCCATCTGGATGGGTTTCCCCAGCCACTCTGGGCAGCTTCCAACAGAACAATAGACTGGCTCCTTCTTTGTTGTCCTTCGGCCCAGCAGGCATTGTGAACTGATTGGGGTGTCGTTTTTTTAAAGGAAGGGGCTTTTAAACAACGCCGTGCTGTTTTTATTATCAGTATTTTAATATATTTGTGTTTTTTTATATTGCTTTATTTCTGCTAGAGTTTGATCACTCTGTAACGATGATCTTTTACACGTTTTTATTATTGTATTTGAGGCTGTTTTAAATTGTGTAAGCTGCCCTGTGTCCTGATCTGGGGAAAAGGTAGGATATTAATGATAACTGTAAACATGCTACGTAAATGGATCATCTGAATGAGGAGCCCTTGTAAGGGTTGGGGGGCAGTGATCACCTCCAACTTGGATGGATTTAAAAGATCCATGGAGGAGCAGACAGCTATTGAAGCCTATTAGCCACAATGGCTATCATCTTCTTCTTCTTCTTCTTCCTCTTTGGCGATTACTCATAGCTGAGTAAGATTGTCTTCCATGAGCACGGTTTTAACAATGAGTCCGTAAGTGACTGTGGAGGCCAATTCTGGATCCACACGTCCTTCCACAGTGGGGTCATAGGTTTCCGAGCTGGTGTTGATCACGGTGTGGATTTGCCAAGCGTGCCTTCCTCTTGGCACGTTTCTCCCTTGCGCCCTGAGTTCGAGTGTCTTCAAAGCCCAGGACACCTTTGATAAAGGCTGTTCTCCAACTGGAGCTATGTTCTGCCCTCCGCAGCTGAACAAAGGCAGAAGTGTGTGATGGCCTGGGAATCCGATTCAGAGGCTGAACCGGAGGAACCCCAGGCTGCACAGGAGTCCCCGCCTCCAGGGCCGGCTGAACTGGGGCAGGGCCTTGGATCTGAAGCGCCTGCACCTGTGCCGGATCCTCAGGAGCAGGCACCAGGTGAATCCACGCTGGCTCCGGAGGTGGTTGAGGACTCAGTGCCTACAGGTGAGTCTCCCCCTGGGTCCAGTAACCCTCCAGCCTCTCCTGAGCTGCAGAGGCTCAGGGCAGAGAGGCGGAGGGAACTGGTTTCTCCCAGGAGGAGTGCTCGCCTCCAGGCCAGGAGAGGCGGGTCTCCTGGGGGCCGGGACCGCCCCTGGCCTCAGAGAAGATAAAGGCCAGTCAGCCCGGACCCAGGTTGCAGGAGCAACGTCGTTGAATACCTGCTTCTGCCCGGACCCAGACTTGTCCTTCCAGAGTTCCCGTCCCCGCCCGGCTTCCTGCTTCGGACCCCGCCTCGCTCTTTGTAAACTGTTTCCAGACTCGTGACCCAGGACCGGACTTTGTCCACGCCAACGGTAACCAGCACAAAGTACTTGCAAACACCAGTTGCTGGAAACCATAGTTTCTGCTTGCAGGTTTCCCATACTGGGCACCTAGTTGGCCACTGTGAGAACAGGATGCTGGACTAGATGGGCCTGATCCAGCAGACCTTCTTACGTTCTTGAGGTCCAAGAGCAGCTTTGCTTTTGAAGCCAAGCCCTGGAGCCTGGCATCCCTGTCACAAGCCGAACAGCAAGAGCATCCACATGATGCAGGATCCGTCCCATGCCGCGTGAGTCACAGAGCACGTAGCCCTGAGTCTCAGCTCCCGTGTCTGGTCCGGCCCCTGGCAGAGAAAGCCTCCATGCACGCCCAGCCCACAAAATCCACAAACCCCACCCGGACCTTGGCTGCAGATTGTGCAAGAGGGGAAAAACCTTTCTGAGGAAATGCAAATATAGCTTTCTGGTCCCTCTGCGTCCGCCTGCTCACTCTCACGTCCGTTTTTCTCTCAGCTAAATGCAAAGGGGTTCGTAGCTGCAGAGTCCCTGGGCAGAAGGATCTGAGGGGGTTCGGGGCTGCAGCAAGGATGTCCAAGGCGAGAAACCTCCTCCTGGCTTCTCTGCTGCTCTGTCTTCACTACAGTCCTCTCTCCGGGGCCACAGGACCGGGCTTTGTGGGCAGAATCACGGACAAAGGCCTGGACTATGGTGGGTGCCTTTTATTCCCCATTCTGACCCCCCCTCCCCAGCCTGCAGGGTCATGTCATGGTTGAAGAGCCAGGAGGTCTGGAGTCTCTCAGCCTAACCGGCCTCTCAGGGTTGTTGCTGAGGATAAAACGGGGAGAAGGAGACCCTTCTGCCCCACTCTGAGTGCCTGGAAGGAAAAGCGGGATCAAAACGTCATCAATAAAATAAATAGCGTGTGCAGTTCTGGTTGCCTCGCGTCAAAATGGATATTGTAGGTTTGGAAAAGCTTCAGGAAAGGGCCCCCAAAATGACCAGGGGAAGGGAGGAAAGGCTGCAGTCGCTTGGGATTTTTCTCTAAACCGAAGGCAAGCAAGAGTTGACTTGATAGAAGTTTATACAACGATGCCTGACGCAGAGAAAGTGGAAAAGATTCTCTCTCTCTGTGTGTCTCTCTCATAACTCTAGAACCCGTGGACGTCCCATGGAGTTGAAATGTTGGAAGATTCAGGACAGTCAAATGAAAGCACTTCCATAGTTAACCTACGGAACTCCCTCCCACATGACGGTTTTAAAAGAGGATTAGGAAAATTCACGCAGCGGGGAGTAATCTGCTCTGCTTCCATGGTCAGAGTGACTAATGCTCCTGCAGGAGGGAGTTCCATAGTTTAGCTCCGTGCTGTGAGCTGCGCTCTAAAACATCAAGAGGGCACCTGGTTGGCGAAAGGTGGCAAGTTAGGTGGGTTTGAAACAATAAATCTGTTGCTTTCTCTATTTTGGGGAGCAGACCTACTGAAATATACTCAGAGTCGCAAAGTGATTTCGTGCTCTTTATTCAGCTCATAGTGGTGAGGAGGAATGAATGAATGTCCCCTCAAAGTATCTGCTTTATATACATTATTTACACAATGGGCTGCACATGATTGGCTAATTCCGGAATTCTACTGTAAGCCAATCAGGTTTTGGATTCACTTCTATCTGGAGCATGATTGGGTGGCTCCTGCCAACCAATCATACTGCTGCATTGTTCTAGGACCAATCAGACTGCTGCATTCTGGATCCTACTGTTCTAGGACCAATCAGACTGCTGCCTTTTGGATCCTATTGTTCTAGGACCAATCAGACTGCTGCATTTTGGATCCTATTCAACTCAGTACATAACACCTACAGAAGTGGGAAGGGGTCGCTTTGCACCATCCTGATCCCTGCCAGTTCTGCTCTCCCAGACAGCAAGAGGGCGTGGGCTGTCCGCCTGGGTCACTGCTTGTCCTGCAAGATATTTGCCTGCAGGAAAGAGAGTTTTCTGCTGACATTGTGGGGCTCCATTTGACTGCTGGCTGAGTGGATACAGCTGGCTGGGGTGGTCCAGGGTCCACCTTAGGCCTGCCACACTTTCTTTCTTGGGTCGCTGCCCACATGACTGCTTCGATCTGTGGAATTCATGCAGTTAAATGTGCCACATCACCCCCATCCCACATTTAATTTGTATTTAACCTTGTTTTTAAGTTGTATTTCAATCAACTTGTTTTTATTATTGGTTGTTAGCCACCCTGAGCCTGGCCTTGGCTGGGGAGGGCGGGGTAAAAATAAATTATTATTATTATTATTATTATTATTATTATTATTATTATTATTATTATTTGTAATCAGGCAATCTTTCTGTGTGGCAGCACCTAACCTTTGGAACTCCCTGCTTCTTGACGCGCCAGGAAGGTGCTTTCACTGTACTCTTTTTGGTACTCTTTTACTGTACTCTTTTGGTACTGTACTTTTTTATTACTCTTTTTGGTGTGTGATAAAAATGTTTTGGTTTAGATAAGCCTGTCCAGGGATGTAGAATTTCTGGTGTATGTTTTAATCTGATTTTAGTTTAGTGCTGATTTCCCTTTTCAAATGTTTGAAAGAGCTGTTTTCAATGGTAACGGTATTGTTTTATTGTCACTCACTCCGAGATGTTTGGCTTTTTTACACTAAATAAAGCCATTGCTTTTGGCTTTGAATTTTTTTTTCTAAGTAGGAAGAGAGGGCCCAAAAAAGGCAAATCGGTTCCTTCAAGAGGGATGCAAACGGTCTGACGCCAACCTTTTCTCTCCTTTGCTTCAGCTCGCCAGGAGGGGGTGGCAGCCTTGCAGCAGAAACTGGCACAGCTGACTCTGCCCGACTTCTCTGGATCCTTCAGAGTTAAAGTTATTGGAAGAGTGGACTACAAACTCTACAGGTGAGGCCACCACAGATTGGAAGAGACTACAATAATAGGTTCTGGAGAACATGGTTTCTGCCCTGGGCAAGGTGCAGTTGGGGTGTCTTTGAGACAACTCGAAGTTGGGAGGGATAAAATTTCTTTTGGGGGGGCAGGCAGAGACTTAAATAAGTAGATGAATCATTTGAGAATGAGCAGGGGGGCTCATTTCTAAGATGGTTTAGTCCTTTCCACTCCAAAAAGCTCAAGGTCCACCACAGCTCCTCCTGCACAGCCTCTTTCAACAGCACATCACCCAGCTACGTAAATGCCAACTCGCTGGGGCCCTGAGTGCCCATGAAGGGACCGGGCACCCACAAATCTTGGTGCCAGGGTCATGCATATTGCTTGGCACCCATGGCCCCGGGCACCCACGCTTGCAGGGCCAAGCTGGCACTCCTGCCCAGCCAGGGCCAAACTCATCTTGTGTGATTCACAGGTGTGAACGTTCTGGAGGCCTCTTTGCTTTGGATAAAGGGTTGTTTCGGTGCTCACATTAAGATCTAGAGTTCCAAAGAAAAGGCCACTGAATCACAGTACTGTAGAGTTGGAGGGAACCCCAAAGGTCATCTAGGCCAACCCCCTGCAAGACAGGAATCTCAACTAAAGCATCCATGGCAGGTGGTGATCCAACCTCCAAGGAAGGAGAGTCTACTGTCAGGAGCTCGGCCTACACTCGAGTAGGACCCTGGCAGAGACACATGCCCAACTGGCATGTTCTCTCCCTCCTGGTCAATCATTCAGGAGCTTTGAAAGCTTTCTTCAGCCCAAACATCACAGCGAATGATGCCAAGAGACATTGGCACACTTAGGGATCCGCAAAGTCTTCGCAGTTTGTGTAACAGACCTCAGCAACTCAGCATTTTGGCTAATCTACTTTATTTACATATAAACACACACGGAGCACTGCAACATGGCTCCCTCTCTCTCTAGCATCAGACAGCAAAGAGAAAAAGAACAAAGGACAATAGTCTCACTTCACGGAACACAGTATCACAAACATCCTGTCTCCGTCACTTCCCACTCTGTGGAGCCAAAACATATACCGTCATGTGATAGACAACAATCCCATGACTGCAATCACGGAGCAGGAATTCTAACATCTACAACCTCCTGAGGGAGATCATTCCACTGTCCAACTGCTCTTACTGCCAGAAAGCTTTTCCAAATGTTTAGTTGGAATCTCCCTTCTGGTAACTTGAAGCCCTTGGCTCAGGTCCTACCTTCCAGAGCAGGAGAAAACCAGCTTGCTCCATCTTCCATGGGACAGCCCTTCAGATATTTAAAGATATCTCCACTCAGTATCCTCTTTTCCAGGCTAAATATATCCAACTCCCTCAACCATTCCTCATAAGGCTTGGTTTCCAGACCCTTGGTTTTATGATTATTATTTATTAAATTTGTATACCAACCTTCATCCATAGCTCTCAGGGTGGTTCACTACATAAAAATACAAGAAACCCCCCCAAAAATATATAATAAAAACAAGAACAAAGGCAAACTAATAGCCCCACTCTCCCCCATCTGCCTCCCCCATCTTGGTTGCCCTCCTCTGCACACCTTTCAGCTTGTCAACATTTTGGGGCCCACAACTGGACACAGTATTCCAGGTGTGGTCTGAGCAGGGCAGAATGGAAAGGGACTATGACTTCTCTTGAGCCGGACACTAGGCTTCAGTTGATGCAACCTAGAATTGCGTTCACGTTTTTTGCTACTGCATCCAGCACACTGTTGACTCATGTGAAACTTGTAGTCTACTAAGACCCCCAGATCCTTTTCACACGTACTGCTGTCAAGAGCAAGCCCCTTATTTGAATCAGGCAAATCCACCCTCTCCATCGCATTGCTGATTTCCCCAAACCAATGACCTTCTCCTTCCTTTTTCTCCTGCAGCTTGAACGTTCGCAGTTTCCAGCTGCCAAGCTCCGCTATAGCACCGGTCCCAGGCATGGGCCTCAAGGTCTCCATCACCAATGCCTTTGCCGAAGTGACGGGCGACTGGTCGGTGAAGAAGCGCTGGTTGTGAGTCCATCGTTGCCTCTTACCTTTGTGAATCGCGTGGGTCGCTTAGAGGCAGTGGGGAGGAATTCGATTCAGTCCACATGGGAAGGCAAATTCACCAAATCTCGCTTCCTGAAACAATATGCAGAGCGAAACAGAGCCGCCCCTAGAAATTCTCCCTCTCCTGAATTGGTTCTCCTGCTCCTCATTTAATCCCCACAAGAACCCCGTAAGTGTTGCGTTCTCAAAGTAAAGGAAGGATTGAACTCTATTTAATAAGAATACACACAGAGACTTGAACCAGCAAGACTCTGGGAAGGGTGCGTATAATCGTCTCTCTGTGCTTGTCCGATGTGCAGCCCTTGGCCCAGGTAGTTTTATTCACAAAAGAGCTTTTTACAGAGTGTTCGTAAGAACCAATCAGATTTCTTCTGAGCATTCCACAAACCCACGTGGGGAGAAAGTTAAACTATAAACACTAGTTAGGCATACATACTTTTGGGTAAATGAATGAAAAACTACAAAGGAGCGAATACAGCAACTCTGGAGGTCATAAACAATCAATACACATATGATAAGAAGGATGGCCAGGAAGACAGTGACCATTCTCACCTTAATGTGAAACCTGTTTCCTGGCCCTAAGATTAACATCCTAACATTAATATATATGACTGGCAGAATCTGAGACCAGGGAGAAGAGTCGGTAGAAGAAGATTGGAAGAAATTTAAAGACTATCTACAGAAACACTGTAAAATTAAGGAATGTTAGAAGGATGCTGGAATGAAGTTATGTGGTTTTAGCAATAAGGTTATAAAGTGGTATGTAAAAATGGATTGTTAACAGGTAAAAATGTAAAGTTACTATATATCAAGATAAAATATCAAGATAAAAGCAAATATGGTAAGGACTTGCTGAAACAACTATTGAACTAGAATACAAAAAAGGGAGGTGTGAGGAGGTCAGGGAAACAAGCAAATGAAAGATAAGACATGGAAAGACTGATTTGTTTTTGAATTGTTTTTATTTTTCTGTATTTTGTATTTTTTGTTTTCTTTTTTTTTCTTCTTTTCATTTTTGTAACTTCTTTGAAACTTTAATAAATATTATTATTTTAAAAAAAACATTAATATATATGGAAGCTACTTCAAAGAAACTTGGCTGTGTACGTGACTTGTCAGGCAAGGAGAAACGGGCAGCAGAGGCAAAAGGGCATGAAAAGGGCATGAAAGTAGAATCTTATGGGATTTAATCAGAAACTATCGTCAATATATCAAACCCAGTCAACACAATGCTTTCATCGTGGACACGATGGCTTGATGTATATTTTATAATTCCTCATGGTAATCCCATCTGATCCCTACACGTAAGGTAGGCTAGACTGAGAGAAAAAGTGAAAGGCAACTCAAGGTTACCAGGTGAGGATTTGAACCCTGGTCTCCTGGGTTCAAATACTCTAACCACTGCACCAACCTGGTTCCCCACGATACTGGCTATACCTTCCCCCACCCATGGACAGCCAAGAACCTTTTTTGAGCCCGGCTTCGGCTGGGGAGGGCGGGATATAAATAAAATTTATTATTATTATTATTAAAATAGAAATGGCAGGGTTTGTTGTTGCTCCAGCTGCTGAAAATCCTTTGTTCTGTTGTCTTCCCAAATAGCAGGGACCACGGCTCATTTGACCTGAAGGTTGAGGGCCTCTCCATCTCTGTAGGCTTGAAGCTGGGGGCAGATGCTGCTGGGAGGCCGACAGTGGGCACAGCAGATTGTGCCGCTCACATCTCCGACGTCAAAGTGCACTTTTCAGGCAGGTTGAGGTAGGTGGTTGTCCGTTGCCCTGCAGCTTGACCTGGAAGGCTGCCCTGCTTGCTCTCGACACAAACCTCCCCTTTGCTACCTCCAATAATAATAATAATAATAATAATTTATTATTTATACCCAGGCCACCTGGTTGGGCTTCCCCAGCCACTCTGGGCAGCTTCCAACAAAATATTAAAATACAGTAATGCATCAAACATTAAAAGCTTCCCTAAACAGGGCTGCCTTCAGTTGTCTTCTAAAAGTCTGCTAGTTTTTCTTCTCTTTGACATACGGTGGGAGGGTGTTCCACAGGGCGGGCGCCACTACCGAGAAGGCCCTGTGCCTGGTTCCCTGTAACTTAGTTTCTCACAGCAAGGGAACCGCCAGAAGGCCCTCAGCACTGGACCTCAGAGTCCGGGCAGAATGATGGGGGTGGAGACACTCCTTCATGTATACTGGACCGAGGCCATTTAGGGCTTTCAAGGTCAGCACCAACACTTTGAATTGTGCTCAGAAATGTACTCAGAAACGATGCCCAAACCAAGTGTCCCTGTGCTGAGGGCAGGCTCCCCTTTTCCATCTGTCGTTTTGAAAACTCATTTCATTCATCCATCTCGAAAAGGAACCAGCCCCTAACTTAACATCAGCACAGTGTCCAATGTCTGAGTCAGTCAGTTTTAAAGCTGTTTTCTGTCAAATTGCAGCTTTGTATTTCATTGCTTTAGCTATCATGCAGTCCGGGGAAGGCAGACTTCCTTACTTTTTGCCTTCTCCGTTTTCAGCCAATTTTCGGGGATTCTTTTAAAGTTGTTGTTCAGTCTTACTCACGGATAATCCAATTAGGTTCCAAATGTCAGGAAGGAATCGGCGCTCTCCGTCAATGGCGACGCGGCTTCACTCCACGGGCTGGGTAGCGACTCTCAGCACCGTGCTCACCCGATGCCGCTCCGGAGCCTTTAAAAAGGCTCCTTTGCAGTAAGGGGGGGCGCTTAAGGTGCCCGCCAAGTCTCCGTGCTCACAGGCTTCCGCGCCTGTGATTTTAGGGGTCCCCACTTCGCCGTAGCGGTCAGACCCGAACTCGTGGAGCAGTCTCCCTGAGCGGAGCTCAGCGGGAGACCGCCATTGAGCGCTGGCGCCGACCGGAAGTCAAACCAGCACAGTATCTCTCATTGTATCGTGTGGTCTTTCATATAGGTGGTACAGCACCCCTGCGAACTCCATTGACAAGATCGTTGCACATTCAGCAGCCACAGCCTTTGCAACCTCCAGTCAAGCATAGAATTCTAGAGCTGGAAGGGACCCCCTAAAGTCATCTAGTCCAGCCCCTGCAGTGCAGGAAGCACTTCCTCCCCTCTTGCTTCTTCAGAACACCTAAAGCTGCTCTTAGTTTCTGGGATCTTCAAGGGGGAAAGTAGCGCAAGCACTTTAGGAAATAAAAGCACTTTACCTTATTGACATTGATCCTCCCATTCTTCTCTCCCCATCGCAGCTGGCTGTACAACCTCTTCCACAAAAATATCGAGTCGTCGTTCAGAAATACCATGGAAGGCAAGGTAAAGCCTTCACAGGATCTCCAAGGGCTGCTTCCCAGTTCCTGTCTCACTTTCCACAGTTTCTCGAATAAGTGGGACCCCTGCATGGGTGCACCTTTAAACCCTGCCTTCTGGCCCAGAAGTTGCTCCCTCTAAAAAGCCCGGTTTTGCAGGAGCTAGCTGCTCTACAAGAGGGAATGGCACTCTGCACATGCTCAGAAGCAGGAGTTCGCCCGGCAGTGCTCAGATTGGCATCCTAGGAGACCAACAGCAATAGCAAAAGCAAGCTTTTGGAAGTACATTGCTGTTGTTAGGAAACACACGGTGCCTCTCCTGCTCTTGGGCCCTCACCCCATGTTCTGGCTTGTTCCTAGCCTGGTTCTCTAGCCTCCTCCTGTTTCTGACTCAACGGCTTGCATGTGCACTGGGGATGGTGGAGTGGGGAGCCAAATACTTGGAAAGAAAGGCTGAGCGTGCAGAATCCGCTGCGGTGGCTCCCAAGCACGCTCCGTGTTCGCTGCAAAATTCACACATGTCATTGCAAACCTCCTGTGGCATCACTTGGACTTGAAGGAACTGCTTCCCTCTTGAGGAAGGTTTTGTTTGCTTCTGAATTCAGTAGCCCCACAAACAGACCCAGGACTTCAGCATTCAAATGCGCTTTGAGCCAAAAAGACGTGGGGTTTTTTTGGTGCCTTGGGTATTAGGAATTAGCTTCCTTCGATTTCACAGGCCTTTGTGAGCTTAATTTAGCCGAGCGTGCCCTCGGGAACAATGGGCTCTCCTGTTCTCCACAAAAGGCAGCAGGAGGGGAGCCCTGCGCCAAGTCTTGTAGACAAGCCGCTTTCAGTAATTGCTACATGGCTGCCTGGCACCAACTGCTGTGTCCGAGGGTGGAGAAAGGAAGGGCCAAGTCTCCCAGAGAGGACCCTGGAAAGTCCAGCCCCATCGCAGACACCTGATTTTAGTTTAGAGTCCTGCATTACAGAGGTTTGGACTAGATGAGTCTTGGGGTCCGTTCCAGCTCTGCAATTCTATGATTCTGTGTCTAAGGCCTATGGAGCAGAGCCTTTGTGGAATCATAGAATGGTAGAGCTGGTAGCGAAGTGTTTTCTTCTTCTTCTCGTGGGAACATAAGCAGAGCCTTCTGTACCCACCCCAAAAGGCCCAGCAATTCCTAGAACCATGGAATTGTTGAGTGGGAAGGTATCTCCCAAAGGTCCTCAAGCCCAACTCTCTGCAGTGCAGAAGACCATCATACCCATAATATGCCTCTGGCGTGCATGGTCCAAAACTGCATTGATAAACCGCTGAGCCAGCTGTGGGTAAACAATGGTAGGACCAGGGGCCGCAAGTGAGGCTCAGTGAAGATCACCATTCACAGTTGTTTGTGCCCCACATCTAGCACCAGTACTTCAACACAGACCACACCTGGGAATGGAGGTTCTGCTAGTTTCAGAGCCAAGCAAGGAGCCCATGGACACATGGGGCTCCTGCCAAGGAGTAAGTCGTCCTTATGGCCTTTCTTCTCTTCCCCCCAGGTCTGTGAAGAGGTGAGCAGTTCCATTGGCTCCAAACTGCAGCCTTTCCTGCAGACCCTGCCAGGTAAGAGCAATGATGGTGGAAGCTGGTGACAAGCTGGACCCCATCAGGGGGAAAGAGCTCCTTCTAAGCAATGCCTAGGGACACAGGTGGCACTGTGGGTTAAAACACTGAGCCTAGGGCTTGCCGATTGGAAGGTCGGCGGTTCGAATCCCCGCGACGGAGTGAGCTCCCGTTGCTCTGCCCCAGCTCCTGCCAACCTAGCAGTTTGAAAGCACCACTTTTGCATCACTCAAGATTTCAGGGCTGCTTCTGCAGCTAGCAGGGAAACACCCCACCCTTTAAATATTTGGAACAGTGGGAAAGGCTCTGGTGTATAGATAGTAGGTTCGCCGCTTGCTACACCATAAAAGAGAATTTCAAGAAAATGTTTCTCAGGTGGTATATAATAATAATAATAATAATTTATTATTTGTACCCCGCCCATCTGGCTGGGTTTCCCCAGCCACTCTGGGCGGCTTCCATAGAAACCAAAAATACACTAAAATATCACAGATTAAAAACTTCCCTGAACAGGGCTGCCTTGAGATGTCTTCTGAATGTCAGGTAGTTATTTATTGCTTTGACATCTGATGGGAGGGCGTTCCACAGGGCAGGCGCCACTACCGAGAAGGCCCTCTGCCTGGTTCCCTGTAGCTTTGCTTCTCGCAATGAGGGAACCGCCAGAAGGCCCTCGGCGCTGGACCTCAGCATCCGGGCAGAACGATGGGGGTGGAGACGCTCCTTCACCTAACACTATCAAAACAGGGACGCGGGTGGCGCTCTGGGTTAAACCACAGAGCCTAGGACTTGCCGATCAGAAGGTCAGCGGTTTGAATCCCTGCGATGGGGTGAGCTCCCGTTGTTCAGTCCCTGCTCCTGCCAACCTAGCAGTTTGAAAACACCTCAAAGTGCAAGTAGAATAGGTAGAATAAATAGGTACCACTGTGGCAGGAAGGTAAACGGCGTTTCCGTGCGCTGCTCTGGTTCGCCAGAAGCGGCTTAGTCCTGCTGGCCACATGACCTGGAAGCTGTACGCCGGCTCCCTCAGCCAATAAAGCGAGATGAGTGCTGCAACCCCAGAGTCATCCACAACTGGACCTAACGGTCAGAGGTCCCTTTACCTTTAAGCAATGCCTGCTTTATTCCTGCTTTGCAGGAGGTCGGACTAAATTCCCCTTGTGGCCCCTTCCAACTCTACTATTTTATGATTGTATGAAGTGAGACTCCGACTTTGGCCCAGCCAGCGTCTCTGGCCTTAAACAGAACCCACAATCTGGAGGATTCGGGAGACCAAAATGCTTTCAGCTAATATTTGGCTAATATTCATTCTGTAACACAAGTTGTCAGTAGGGCAATGGGAGATTTCTTTCTAAGCCAAACGTAGAGGATAGAGGAGGAGGAAGACTTACATAAACCTCACATCTTTTATATGTACAGATGCAGATTAAATTTTCTAGAGATAATTACTCTAAACATAGCTGTCAACTTTTCCCTTTTCTTGTGAGGAATCCTATTCGGAATAAGGGAATTTCCCTTTAAAAAAGGGAAATGTTGACAGCTATGATCTAAATGTAAATAGATATACAATCCAGCTCAGTCTAGTAGGGAAGTCTGTGACCAGCTGATCCGTAGATTTGCTCAGTCTGCAGTCTAAAATGCTTCTGGGCCCCTGCATACCTTGGCATAATGTGGGCTTATTCATTAATACACTGTTTGATTGTCAAAAAGCAAACAAGCCTCAAAGCGGTTTGCAAAAAGAAAGATTTTTGAAAAATAGCAGCAATGATTTAAAATGGTTAAAAGTTAAAAATAGCAATAGGCTCAAACCAGTTTAAAACTCACATCCACTTTCTAAACATCCAGGTGGGCTTGTCTAAATAAATGTGTTTTTAGCAGGTGCTAAAGAGTAGAGTAGAGGTGCTAAAGAGTAGAGGCGCCTGCCGGATGTCAAGTGGCAGGGAGTTCTGCATGCTTTAGACAAATGCATGCAGGAGGAGATGGCAGCCATGCTTCTGAAAAGCAGTTGTTGTTATGCTCACTTTCTGCTTGCTGGTTTCCTGTGGAGGAATCTAGTGGATCCCTCGGAGAACAGGATGCTGGACTAGACGGGCCATTGGCCTGATTGTCCCGATCCACCAGCCCAAAGGTGGGCTCATGGGAGTGGTTTGATGAAGGTATACCCGTGAAGGATTTCAAAGACACCTGAGGGATCAGTTCTAGTGATTTATTACATATGAAAAAAGAATAAGTTTATGGTAAGTCAGCCTGCTGGGCCTCGCTGCCATTACGGACATGGGACAGACCCCGCAGCAGCGAGAGGTTGCCATGGCTTGTCTGCACCCAAGCAAACATTTAGGCATCCTTTATGCACAAAGCAGCAGAGCCCAGTTTGCTTCTGCCCTCTCTGGGCCCAGAGCCCAGCATCCCAAGGCCCTCAGATAAGCACAACCCATTAGCATAGATCAAAGCAAGGAAACATATCTGAGCTCATCCGTGCAACAACTACCAATTCTTTTTTGGGTTACCTTGACTACCAAGATGGAGCTTGCTTTTTGCTTCAACACACCAATCCAGCAGGGTTCTGATTATGAGTACAGTGGTACCTCGGGTTACAGACGGTTCAGGTTACAGACTCTGCTAACCCAGAAATAGTACCTCGGGTTAAGAACTTTGCTTCAGGATGAGAACAGAAATTGCACGGCAGCAGCGGGAAGCCCCATTAGCTAAAGTGGTACCTCAGGTTAAGAACAGTTTCAGGTTAAGAACGGACCTCCGGAACGAATTAAGTACTTAACCCGAGGTACCACTGTACTGTATTATAGAAATTGGCACTAAAATGCTGATGGGTTTTTCTTTCTTTCTGGGGGTACAACAAACAAAACCAAAAGCATAATCTGATGTGCAAATGCAGAGAACTGGATTCAAGACTGGGAAAATGAGAGACTGAAATGGACACCTTTGTCCGACGCTGCTTTGTCGCCATCTCGCCCCAGCTCCTCGATTTGTCCTGTTTTTTCCCTAGTCACGGCTAGAATTGACAAGGTGTCTGGGATCGATTACTCTCTGGTTGCTCCTCCTGTGGCTTCACAGAATTCCCTAGACTTGGACCTGAAGGTAGGGAAAAGGAGGGAGGGAGGGGGAGGTTTATGGATCGTGGCCAGCTTTCCCTCCTGGAGGCCTCCTGTGCTGCAGGCAGCTTCCTGGTGGGAAGACGCTTGCCTGTTGCTTCCCTTCCTCTCTTCCTAAAACACTTACCTGTGATTCCTGCGTTGGACCAGATGAAGCGAAGGGCTCCATCCAACCCTACAGTTCTGTGATTCTAGGAAGGAGAAAAGAAACAGGCTGAGTCCCCTTCATTAGCATTCTTTCCTAGGAATGACTTTCCATTTTTTGCATTTCCTCTCCCACCAGGGTGAATTCTTCTCCCTCGCCCATCGCTCTGCTCCTCCTTTCACACCACCAGCCCTCGCTTTCCCGGTGGATCACGACCGCATGCTTTATTTCGGGATCTCCACTTACTTCTTCAACACTGCAGGCCTTGTATACTACGGAGCAGGGGAGATGAACTTCTTCATCACAGACGACATGGTAAGGAGGGCTGGGGAGCCCAAGTCTGCAGAGCTGGCTTTACCAGGGGTGAATCATGCTCCAATCCTCTACAGTGGCTCTTGAGTAGCTCCCTTTGATAGTGAGATCAGGCTGTGGAACTAGATGGGCCATTGGCTTGGTGCAGCAGGCTTTTCTCATCTCCTCAATGCTGCCGACATGTTTTTCTACCAATAAGACGATAGGAGCCTGTTGATGTAGCCTACCTTGATTTCAGCAAGGCATTTGACAAGGTGCCCCATGATATTCTTGTAAAGAAGCTGGTAAAATGCGGTCTTGACTATGCTACCACTCAGTGGATTTGTAACTGGCTGACTGACCGAACCCAAAGGGTGCTCATCAATGGTTCCTCTTCATCCTGGAGAAGAGTGACTAGTGGGGTGCCACAGGGTTCTGTCTTGGGCCCGGTCTTATTCAACATCTTTATCAACGACTTGGATGATGGACTCAAGGGCATCCTGATCAAATTTGCAGATGACACCAAACTGGGAGGGGTGGCTAACACCCCAGAGGACAGGATCACACTTCAAAACAACCTTGACAGATTAGAGAACTAGGCCAAAACAAACAAGATGAATTTTAACAGGGAGAAATGTAAAGTATTGCACTTGGGCAAAAAAAATGAGAGGCACAAATACAAGATGGGTGACACCTGGCTTGAGAGCAGTACATGTGAAAAGGATCTAGGAGTCTTAGTTGACCACAAACTTGACATGAGCCAACAGTGTGACGCGGCAGCTAAAAAAGCCAATGCAATTCTGGGCTGCATCAATAGGAGTATAGCATCTAGATCAAGGGAAGTAATAGTGCCACTGTATTCTGCTCTGGTCAGACCTCACCTGGAGTACTGTGTCCAGTTCTGGGCACCACAGTTCAAGAAGGACACTGACAAACTGGAACGTGTCCAGAGGAGGGCAACCAAAATGGTCAAAGGCCTGGAAACGATGCCTTATGAGGAACGGCTAAGGGAGCTGGGCATGTTTAGCCTGGAGAAGAGGAGGTTAAGGGGTGATATGATAGCCATGTTCAAATATCCGTGTAGCAAAGGAGGCGTATAGACAGCGGTTGGAGAATCATCTACAAAGTAACAACACCAGGCAGGTGTGGCAAGGTGTACAAGAATTAACAGGGTATAAATCCAAGGATTCCCTGGCAGACGAGGGAGGGGCATCCCTCGCAGAGGATTTGAATGCCTTTTTTGCCCGTTTTGAAGTAACATCTGCAGCAACACCTGCTGAGGCTTTACCACCACCACCACCACTCCCTGGGAAGGCTTTGCCATCATCACTACCATCACCATCATCAGTACAAAGGAATGTAGTAGTCTCTGTGGAAAAAGAAGAGATGAGGAAGGTGTTGAAGGGAATCAACCCAAGGAAGGCCACAGGGCCAGATGGGGTAGCTGGAAGGGTATTGAGAGACTGTGCAGATCAACTAGCAGGAGTTTTCACTGGGATTTTAAATCGATCCCTAGCCCAGGCTATTGTTCCATCCTGCCTAAAGTCCTGTATTATCGTTCCAATAGCAAAAAAACCTAACCCGGAAGATCTGAATGACTTTCGTCCAGTAGCACTCACACCTATAATCATGAAGTGCTTTGAAAAGCTGGTACGAAATCATGTCATTGCCTGCCTACCAGAGGGACTGGACACATTCCAATTTGCTTATAAAACGAAAAGATCGACAGAGGACGCTGTGGCGATTGCCCTCCATGCCGTCCTTGCACATTTGGAGCAGCGGGGGGGTTATGCCAGACTGCTTTTTTTAGATTTCAGCTCGGCATTTAATACCATTCTACCACAACGTCTGATGTCTAAACTGGAAGATCTGGGGCTTCCGTTATCACTTCGTGGGTGGATACTGGACTTTTTGTCAGACCGCCCCCAGAGAGTTCGGTTGGGCCCTTATACCTCTAATATGCTTAAGACTAACATAGGAACACCACAGGGATGCGTACTCCTTTATATTCTCTATACGTACGATTGTGTCGCTGCTCACCCTAGTAATAGGGTTGTCAAATTTGCAGATGACACAACCGTGATTGGGCTCATCCCTGAAAGGGAGGGTGAAACGGATTATAGAGATGAGGTGGAGCGGCTGACAGAGTGGTGCAGAGCTAACAACTTGCTCATAAATACAAGGAAGACAAAGGAGCTTGTGGTGGACTTCAGGAGACAGAAGAGCAATATCCAGCCACTTTTGATTGATGGGGTCTGTGTGGAGAGGGTAACAACGTTCAGATTTTTGGGGATTGAATTACAAGAGGATCTGTCCTGGAGTGAGAACACAAGGGGGCTTGTGAAGAAGGCGCAGCAGAGACTGTACTTTTTGAGAATTCTAAGGAAAAACCATCTTCCGCAGAAACTGCTGCTTGCCTTCTATCACTGTGCCATTGAGAGCGTGCTCACTTATGGCTTATGTGTGTGGTACGGAAGCTGTACTACCCAGGACAGGATGGGGTTGTGCAGAGTTGTTAAGGCAGCAGAGAGCATTGTTGGCTGCCCACTCTCCACCTTAGAGCAGATTTATGCCACAAGGTGCCATAGGAAGGCACTGGACATAGTAAAAGGTCCATCGCATCCTGGTCACTGTCTCTTCGAGCTCCTGCCGTCGGGACGGAGATGCAGGACGATGAAGACAAGAACGAGTCGTCTTAAGAACAGCTTCTTCTCCAGAGCGATCTCAGCCCTGAATGGGAAGCCTGGACTTTGAAAGTCATCTAATCTTCCTTGCTGTACTATACTGTATTGTTTTAATTAGTGTTTTTATGGAGCAGTCAAGTAATTTCGTTGTCCCTGAGAGGGGGCAATGACAATAAAGATATTATTATTATTATTATTATTATTATTATTATTATTATTATTAATAAAAGGATGTCACATAGAGGAGGGGAAAAGGTTGTTTTCTGCTGCTCCAGAGAAGCGGACATGGAGCAATGGATCCAAACTACAAGAAAGAAGATTCCACCTAAACATTAGGAAGAACTTCCTGACAGTAAGAGCTGTTCGACAGTGGAATTTGCTGCCAAGGAGTGTGGTGGAGTGTCCTTCTTTGGAGGTCTTTAAGCAGAGGCTTGACAACCATATGTCAGGAGTGCTCTGATGGTGTTTCCTGCTTGACAGGGGGTTGGACTCGATGGCCCTTGTGGTCTCTTCCAACTCTATGATTCTATTCTATGATTCTATGATGGCCCACAATGGAAGCCTGGCTTTGATGGGAGATTCTGGGCTGAGTTTCCAGCTAAAAGCCAGCAGGAGAACAAGACGAAGGTTTAAAGGGGCTGTTCTTTCTAACCTCTGCTTTTCCAAGTTGTTAAGTTGTGGGTGAACATATCAGACGACAGAGCGATTCTTCAAACAGCTCTTGTTTATTCAGAGGCCAGAACTGAACTGAACTGAAGGGCTCAGTCAGCCTGCTTATATAGAGCTCCAGTACAACGTTACTGTAGCAACTTTCTAAAACTATCCAATAGTTTCAGAACGTCACTTTTGATCCTTCATTTGCATAACTATCTACAGTATCCCCCTGCTGGCCCAGGGTGAGAACATCAGTACATAACACCCCTCCCCACTGAGATAAGGCGTTAGTTACAATCGTAATGGTTTCCTTATATACAGCACTACACGTAATGGTTCAATTAGGCACAAAAGCATATCGGTTACATTTCACATACTTCCACATACTTAGACCAACAGTGTTACATGTCCAACAACATAGTCCTTTAAATAAGTTGGGAGCTTGGAAACTCTGCCAGACTGCCGGGGAGCGGTACCCAGGTCCGGTGGGCTGCCCGACTCTTGCTGAGGCTGTGGCGCGACCCTAGGTGGCATTGAAACCAAGTCCCCTGGATCCGCTCCTGTGGGTGGAACCTCCGCGAGTGGAGTTGGCGGAATGTCAGGCCCGGCAGTGGTCTGAGTCCGTGGGAAGTCCGGCAGACCCTCTGAAGTGGCTTGGTTCGGCTCCACGCCGGCAGTTTGCGAGAGAGGTGTAGGTGGAGCCTCACCATCTGTAAGTGTCTGTTCCGGAGCCACGAGCGCAGTTGGGGGCACCACGGTAGTGTCCAAGTCCCCAACCCTGCGCCTAAGCTGGTCTATGTGCCAGCGCCACAAGCGTCCGTCTTCGAGTGCCACCTGGCACGAGCAAGGTCCAGTGACTCCCACTACTGTGGCTGGCACCCAAGGAATGTCCCCCACAGCTAAAAGCCAGCAGGAGAACAAGAGGAAGGTTTAAAGGGGCTGTTCTTTCTAACCTCTGTTTTTCCAAGTCATAGTATATTGTCCTATCTCTCCATCCCCAACTTGCCTCTTCTCCCCTGCTGCAGGTTCCGAAGGAGTTTAAAGTCCGGCTCAACACCACATGCTTCAAGCCCTTTGTTCCACAGGTGAGCAGCTGGGGCATCTGTTTGGTTACGGGAGAAGATGGGTCCAGCAGCCAGGCTCCACTGAGATTCTCATGCTGCCTTTGCTCTCCACACCCAGTTGGAAAAGCTGTACCCCAACATGCTCATGAAGCTCCAAGTCTCACCTTCTTCTGCCCCGTCTCTGACCATCACACCTGACGCCATTTCGCTGTCCCCGGTGGTCGACATCAGAGCATTTGCCATCCTCCCCAACACTTCCTTGGCCTCGCTCTTTGTGATTGGTGCGGTAAGTTCAGGACACACCTTGAGCCTTAGTGCTGCCCATGATCAGGAGGGTATTTTGTGCCCCTTCCAGTCTGCCCATTGCCCTAAGCCTCCTCTTCCACCTTCATCAGAGCTTTTGTCAATTGTGGGTGCTCATTTCTGCCTCTTCCCTTTCTTATTCCCAGATATTTTTCTTTTTGGATGTTATACGTTCCCCTCAGTTTTGCTAACAGATGCATTTTCTCAAAGAGATCTTCCTTCTCCTTTTCCTTTTCCTTCTCCTCCTCCTCTTCCTCCTCCTCCTCCCTCCCTCCCTTCCTTCCCTTCTTTCCTTCTCTTTTTTTTGTTGCAAATTTCCCCAATGATTAAAAGAATTCCAAATCTTCATATGTATAGATTTCACATGATGTAAACTTGTTTTGATCTCTTTGCAAAGCACACTCAACCTGCTTCTCTTTGATTTCAGTCAACCACCATTTCAGCCAAAGTTTCTGTTAACTCCACCAAGATCTTTGGGTCCCTGAAGCTTGGCAAGTAAGAAACAACAAATGTGCTTTACCATTTTAATACCCCCCCCAAAAAAAGTTTTTTTGCTTGATTAGAAGCTACCACCAAAGGTCCTAGAACAGAGAATTCAGCAGTCAGTCTGTGAGCACTTAGAAAGGGATGCTGTGATGACTAAGACCCAGCATGGCATTCTCAAACACAATTCATGCCAGATGAATCTCATTTCCCTTTTTGATAGAGTTACAAGCTTGACGGATCAGGGGAATGCTGTGGACGTAGCATATCTTTGTTTCAGTAAGGGGGTTGGACTAGATGACCCTGGGATCCCTTCCAACTCTACAATTCTATAATTCAAATATCATTGTTTGGCTATTATCCAGGAAAAAAACCATATTGACTTTATTTCGTAGAATCATAGAATTACAGAGTTGCAAGGGACCCTGGGGGTCATCCCCTGCAATGCATATTTATTTATTTCATAAAATTTATACAGTATACCACTTGATGGTAGGGAAAAAACCCTCAAAGCCGTTTACAGAGAAGTTAAAACAATAAAAATATTTTTAAAAACCCCAACAACACTTTAAAATATACAGAAAGTTAAAACCACAGTATAGATTTAAACCCATTCAAACTTTCTAAGCCCCTTGGAAGGCTTGTCTACACAAGAATGTTTTTAGCAGGCATTTCAAGTGGCAGGGAGTTCCAAAGGGTCACACCGAATGCTTGCTTACCTTGCACTGCAAACTGTGGGAGACGAGATCTGGGTTGTACTACACTTTCCAATTTATTTCTATTGGACCTTTCGGCCGAAAAGGTGCTCCCCTGCAGCACGGCAGCCCCAAAGGGCATGCAGAAAGAGGAGTGCAGAAAAGAGTTATCAGCCATGACCCTGTGGCTTGTTCCACTGACTTACCGTAACTCAGCAAGTCAATAAGGTATATTGTCATCATAAGGCATAAAACCCCCATTGCTCTCTCTCTCCCCCCCCCCCCGTATCCTCATACAGGTTGCAGCTGTCTCTGAAGCACTCGGACGTCGGGCCTTTCTCAGTAAGATCTTTTTCGTTCCCTAAATTGCTTGATCCCGTGATCTTAAGTGACCCCCGAGGATTCCATGGTCACAGCTAGAGGTTCAAGCTCTCAACGTGCGTACTCAGTGGCCAGAGGCTCTCTTGCCTTTTTCTCAGAGCCCATTCTTGCCAATACCCTCCCTGAAAGATTTGGTGCCACTCTCAGTGGGCAAACCTATCAATCTCAGCTTCTCACTCCTGCAGTCTTAAGTTTAGTTCCCCCCTTTTACACATCAGTTTTTGGCGTTTATTTTATTTGTCCTCATGAAGATTTACCAACTTCTCCTTGCATGTAACTCCTAATATACATATTATTGGCATTCAATTTTCTCAAACGTCATGCATTTTTTTTCTATTTTATTTCTACTCAACTACATGCAAACCTCTAAGCATGTGGTTTCTTTGTAGACATTACTTGCCTGGAGAACACCGCTGCAAAATTTGGAATAGTCTGAATGTTGAAGGCCAGCTGAGCTTCGGTTTGTTTATTATTTCAGGAGGGGTGAATAAGGTTTGCACTAAATGTGAACCGACCCAAATTTCGCCCCCATCCTGAGGTGCCACAGACACACACCTGCTTTGTCATTCCTCTCGGTGGTTCTGCCAAGTGTGCAGCCGCTGTGAAAATATCAGATTCCATGCTAGAGATCATTAGGAAAGAGATTGAAGACTGCCAATAGCATAATGCCGTTTTGCAAATCTATGGTGCAACCTTATTTGGAGTCCTGCGTACACTTCTGGTCGCCTCACCTCACAAAGTTGCTTTGGGTTGCCCTGGGCAAGATAAAACTACAGTGGTACCTCAGGTTAAGTACTTAATTCGTTCCGGAAGTCTGTTCTTAACCTGAAACTGTTCTTAACCTGAAGCACCACTTTAGCTAATGGGGCCTCCTGCTGCTGCCACGCCGCCGGAGCACAATTTCTGTTCTCATCCTGAAGCAAAGTTCTTAACCCGAAGTACTATTTCGGGGTTAGCGGAGTCTGTAACCTGAAGCGTCCGTAACCTGAAGCGTCTGTAACCCAAGGTACCACTGTACTAGCAAACCGAATAAATGGGAAAGATTCAGAAAAGGGTCATCAGAATGATTGAGGGGAATCCCCTGTGAGGGAAGCATGCAAGCGCTGAGGTCTTTCTAGTTTAGAAAAAAGACAAGAAAGAGTTGACACAATAGACGTTTATTAAATTATGCCTTGCATGGAGAAAGTGAACAGAGAAAAGGTTCTACCTCCTTCTCATGACACTAGAACTTGTTGATATTCAATTAAGCTGGTTGTTTGAAGGTTCAAGACAGATCACAGAATCATAGAATTGTAGAGCTGGAAGAGACCCTGAGATTCATCTAACCCAACCCCCTGAAATGCAAGAATCTTTTGCCCAACGTGCAAATCTCAAACCCACAACCCTGTGATTCATGGAAACAACAACAACCACCTGCCCATCTGGCTGGCTTTCACCAGCCACTCTGGGCTGCTCCCAACAGAGTATTAAAAACACGATAAAACATTAAACATTAAAAACTTCCCCAAACAGGGGTGCCTTCAGATGTCTTCTAAAAGTCAGGTAGTTGTTTAGTTCCTTGTCATCTGAAGGTAGGGTGTTCCACAGGGCGGGCGCCACCACCGAGAAGGCCCTCTGCCTGGTTCTCTGTAACCTTACTTCTCGCAGGGAGGGAACTGCCAGAAGGCCCTCAGTGCTGGACCTCAGTGTCCGGGCTGAACGATGGGGGTGGAGACGCTCCTTCAGATATACTGGACCGAGGAGGAGAGGGCTATTAATGGCCACTAGGGATGATGGCTCTGCTCTGCTTCCATAGTTGGAGGTCTTAATGCTTCTGAATACAAATTGCTGGAAACCAAAGAAAGGGAGAGATCTTGTGCTCAGGTCTTTCTTGAGGACCTCTGGTTGGCCATGGAGAGAACTGGAAAGGATGGACCACGGGCTTAATGTTCTTTCCAATTGTCTGGGTGTTGTTTGATTAACACACCCATTTATGTAACGGCCAAGGCAGATGTAGGACATCCAGGATGAAGCCAGAAGTCAGGGTGGGGAATTAGAGGACACCTTGACCCTGCTTCCCATTGCCCCATGCAGAAACAAAACTGCTAGTGCATTTGTAAAGCTAAGCACGGTCCAGTACGGTTTCAAATTGGATGAATGACTGTGAGATGAGATTCCTGCATTGCAGGGGGTTGGACTAGATGACCCTTGGACCCTTGACTCCTTTCCAACTTTACAATTTTGTGATTCCATGAGCCCTTTCATCCTGATTTCCCTTTTATGGTCTCTGTCTCTCTTTTTCCAGGTACAATTAATGCAAGCCATCATGAACTACCTTGCTTCAAGCACCCTCCTGCCTGCAATGAACGGTAAATATCAGTCTAATTGTTGCACCACGTGCTTCCTTATAGCCTTGTTTCTCACTCACCATCCCAACAGAACCAGGCCTCTGATATGGACTCCCAGGACAGAGCAAAGACCCCTCCGCTTGCATCTCCGAGGAGGAGAGGAGACTGGCAGGTAGTTCCTGGGAGGGCATCTGGCTGTGCCGTTTTGAGAAAACGCCAGGCCTGCAACCCCATGGAAAGTTACTAGGGGAGGAATGTCTAGCATCTTGTGTACAACATTGGGGAGCTCATAGAGCACTTCAGAGTGAGGGGACAACCAGGAGCAGCGAGGGAAACTGCAGGGCAAATGCACACTTCCCCTGCTGCAGGCAAGAGGCCAGTATGAGAGGCAGTGGTTGTGTAGTGGTTAGAGCACCTGGGAGAGACCAGCGTTCAGATCCCCACTGGGCTCTGAAACTCACTGGATGGTGACCTTGGGCCAGTCAGTCCCTTTTGGCTTAACCTACCCTGCAGGGATGTTGTGGAGATGAAATTAAAAGAGCAGAATAACCTTGAGGTCCTTGGAGAAAATTATGCACAGAAATGCAATAAACGAATAAATAAGAGGCTGTGCAAATGGTGCACCTCCACTACTGAGTGAAGGCCAGGTTTCTTTTCCATAGTTTAAAGCAAGTTTCTAGTTCTGCACACCAGAATAAGTTCAGACAGCACAGCAGGACTCCCTAAGAGGTGAGTAGCTGCCGGCGGCTCCTCAGGTCTGGCAGGGGGGTGGCGAGAAATCTCTTATATATTGTTTTGCAATTTGCAGAACATTTTTAGACTCTCTTCATAATTGGGAGGGATTCATATAGCTCTGGTGTGGGAAAGCACATAATACAAATCCGAAATGGAGACTGTGTTCACCCAATGCGCCACTCTGCTGCCATGTGTTTGGTGGTTGAACAGACTCCCTTGGAAGGTGCTGGACTGTCATTCGTTGGAGGTGTTTAAGCAGAGGTTGGGTGGCCATCTGCCATGGATGCTTTAGTTGCATTGCAGGGGGTTGGTCTAGATGACCCTTGGGTGTCCCTTCCAACTCTACAATTCTGTGATTCTATGACCTCGCTTAATTTTATCTCCCTTTTTTAGAAAAATAGTTTTTATTGATTTTTACAATTTTATATTCAACACAATCATTATTATCACAAGGAAAATCTATAAATCCCAATCCCCCCCCCAACTTCCTCTTCTGGTTCTTTAAATATTTGCTTCTCCTGGCCATCTTATTCTACCTTAATTTCGCAATTTTTTAATTCAATATTGTTGTTTTCTTTTTGTACCCTTTCCCCCAAAATTACATTTCCCCCTTTATCCATTCCCCATTATTACATCTTAACTTTTATACTTGTTTCCTTAAATTGTAAATGTTTAATCAAACCCTGCCAGTGCGTCTACTTCTTTACAATATTTTTGTAAGTGCAAGATAAATTTTACCTTCCAGCGCGACTGGCTGAGGGGTTCCCCCTCCCTCTCCCGGACCACGTGGAGCTCTCCAGTGCCTTTCTGCAGCTTCGCCAGGTGGGTGATGCATTAGCCCCGTTGCAAAAGAAGCTCTGGGTTCTCAGGGAAGCTTCCTGCATTTTGAGGCTAAAAATGAATTGTGGGGAAAGCTCCTTCAGGGAGCAGGTGAAGCCCACATTGAGGCAGCCCTCACTTGGCCCAGCAGGCATCCCATAATACCCCTTCCACATTTGCAAGAACTCAGTTGTTTCACTTTGGAATGCCCCGCCTCTTGACACCAGGCGTGCTCCGTTACTTTGCTCTTTCTTGCGCCTGCTTAAAACATTCTTCTTTAGACAAGGCTACCCAGATGTTTAAGAAATCTGAGGTGAGCTCAGATCTGGTTTTAGTCTATTGTTTTTTTAACTTTTAAAAACTCTTGAATTGTGGTTGTGATAATTTTATTTGCTTTAGCTTATTTTGCAAACTGCTTGGAAGGTTGTTGTTGTTGTTTTACACTCAAGCAGTGTATAAATTTTAGGATATATTAAATAAAACAAACAGCCCTGCTTGCAGAGCACACGTCCCAGGAGGTAGGTATCCTGGACCGTTTGTGTTTGGATGCCAGGATTTTGTTGTCCTGCTGTTGGCCAGAGGAAGACTCAGCTGCAAGGGCCATAGCTCAGGGGTAGCGTGTCTGTCTTGCAAGCAGAAGGTTGCAGGTTCAATCCTCGCTGGCGTCTCCAGGCGGTTCTGGGAGAGACTCCTGCCTGAAATCATAGAGAGCCATTGCTGGAGAGACACTGCTAAGCTAGAGGCAGGCATGCCAATTCTAGGCAGCAGAGCTGTCTTCCGACCCCTCAATATTTCTTTGAAAGGGTTCCAGCCCTCCCAAAATTGAGGCGGCCCAGAGCAACGTCGCAGGAGACTTCACCAGCCAGCTTGGTGTCAGGAAAATGGGTGTGACATCACACGATGTGCACATGACATCACACATGCCGCAGCCCCCAATCTTGGGGGCAGTTTGGCGGCACTGGCTAGAGGGACCGATGGCCTGACTCTGTATGGGGCAGCTTCCTCTGTTCCTAATTCTGCCTTCTGATCTCTCCCCAGGACTTCTTGCTCTTTGGAGCAGACGTTCGCTACGGTTAATGGCGATGCAGAGAGAGAGAGGAGAGCCCAGACGCAATGCAGAATGTCGCACCCTCTTCTGCTTCTGCTGCTTGGTCTTCCAGGCAGCAAGGTGGGGGTTCTTCCCCGGAAATGGGCCCCTCCCTGTTTTGGGAATAATTTTCACACTGGTAAACCCTAATGACTGTTCAGATAAACAGCTGTTCCACAGGTACTTATGTTGATTTCCACTATGGGACTATAGATGCGATTGAGATTAAATCCGGGTTCAGCAATGGATTCAGAAACGGACATGGTGGACAATGGAGGTTGTTTTACACCAGCGTAGATCCTAGAGCCAGTAGGAGCACCAGAATGATAGCATAGGCAGAGATTAATTTTTGATAAATTGGTAGCCTGAGAAGTAACATTGCCTCACCCCAGAAATCCATGTCCAGAAACTGCCCTCCTCAGATAGGGCACCGCTGAGAGTCCCACGTGCCCCAGAGGCAGGCTTTGCTTGCACTTGAAACTGGGCTTTTAGGGTTGCAGCCCCTGCCCTCTGGAACCATTATAAGGAGCGAGTGGACAGGCTTCTCCCATCTTGATGTTTGCGCACTTATTAAATACTTTTTTGTTTAAGGAGGCTTCCCTAATCCTTTTGTATAATCTTAACTGCACAATTGTAGGTATGATCAAATTGGCTTTTAGAGTCTACATTTTCTCCTCTGTTTTGTTTCTACTTCATTTTCTCTTTTATTGTACACAGCTTCAATAACTCTACATTGTGAAGTGGTTTGTAAATCCGTTGAATATAAATAAATAAGTATGCAGAGGAAACAAAAGGCTTATTAACGCAGAAAGAGGACTTTACTGCTGGAAAACTTCATGAAGGGGAAATAGCAATGCTGACATTTTGGGTAGGAAGAAAGTGAGGGGGAGACAAGATAGTCAGACAAGCAGTATATTTTGCTGGACACGATCCACAGGCTGATGCTTGGAATACAGGAGGAATGAGAGACGTAAACCCATCAAAGGAACCCTGTGCTCTGTTCGTCCATCAAAAGAAAGACATCAGAAGAATGTCAAAGAGAAAGCTGGATTAGGCCAATGGCCCATTTAGTCCAGCATCCTGCTCCCCCAGTGGCCAAACAGTTGCCTGTGGGAAACCAGGGAGCAGGATTGGAGCACAAGACCCCTCTTCCCTCCCGCTGTGAAGGCAAAGCATAGTCATCCTGGCTAGAAGCCATGCAGAGCCCTTGAAAGACAAGACTGGAAAGACACAAACCACTTGCAAGCTTTCTCAAGCCAGCTTCCTTGAAATGAATGGGAGCTGTGCAAAGCCTGTTCAGGAATCCTTGTGTGGTTCCCATCTGCTCCAAAGGGGTTTGCAAACACACACAAACACAAGTCCCACACATGGGGTGCGCACATTGCCTTTTGCCAGGACTCAGAAGTTTAAAGCAATTTTATTTCTTGCATGCTACTTGGCTATAGGAATACCAGTCATTCCAAGGCTGGGAAAAGCATTTTCTGCCATCCCCTCCCCCCCCCCCGGTGCATGGTTGGTGCAACAGAAGGAGATGGATCCAAATTTAGAGGAAATAGTAAGACACAATTCCAGCCACTTGGTTTTTCATGCAGGGCTCCAGAGGGCATCATTGCTTGGGGATGAGAGACATCAAAAGGTATTCCTAGGTTGAAGAAAAAGGAAGAGTTCAAAACGTGCCTCCCAATTCCTGAACTGGGACCATTAAACTTTTTCTAATTCTGCTTTTTGACCCCTCCAAGCTGCTGCTGCCCCTCCGTCTCCCAAACCCAGTGCTAAGGGATTTCTCTGCAGCCTTCAGCACAGTTGATCCTCCTTGCTATCTTCACTCCTTTTATGCCGCCGGATTCCGTGACCTGACATTGGCTGTCTCTTTTCTGAACTGCTGGATATCTTTTAGCCCCTTCACAGGGGAAACACTTCCTTGGTTTCCTTCAGAGTCCCTCATAAACGTGTCCCTGGCTGTTCTATCTCTGCCCATTGGCCACAGGCAACATCCCTGAACCCCATGTGGACTTGGGTGCCACATTTCCCATTCCTGACTCTGGGTCAGTCGCCCGTCCTTCAGGGAATGAGTGGGAGAGGGAGTTTGTCCAGTTGTCCGTATGAAACCAGGAGCTCTTGTGCAAGAGAAGCCCATTCTGCTAGCCCACCTCCAACCCAAGGGTGGCATGGAGCCCCCCTCTGCCTCAGAGGGCTCGGCAGTCCTGGGAGAAGCACAGGCTTCCCAATTCTCTGCAAACGACAACTCTTCAAGCCAGCCAGGCTCCTTTCATTTTTTTTATAAGATATTTATTAAAGTTTTCAATATTAATACAATAAGAAAAAATCAAAAAGAAAAAAAAGAAAAATAACAACAATACAACAATAAAAATAATTAAAAACACATAAAATTTCCATAACTTATTTTCCATTAACTTATTTCCCAGACCTCCTCCTACCTCCCTTTTTTGTATTCCAATTCAAATTGTTAATTCAACAAATCCTTATCAATAAATTTTAACCTGCTTCTTTTTAATTCAACAAATCCTTATGTTCCAGTTCAAATTGTTGATTCATCAAGTCCTTATCACCAAGACCTTAGTTTTACCATATTTTTCTTTATATAACCCACTTTTTAACTTTATCCAAGCTTAATTCTCATCCAAACCTATATAACAGTGCTTATTCTTTAAAACATTTCCCTAAGGTCGAAAGAAGGTTCCCTTCCACAAATTTCCAGTTCTCCTAGAAATAAGACCAAAAAAAAAATTGAACAGAAAAGCAACTTATATCATGTACCCTTCCCATTTTTCATTCCACCCACCCCCCTTCCCGGTTTCAGTCCCAACAAATCTCAAAATAAAACCATCAACCCGGTGACCTTATATCCGAGGCTCTTAAGTCTCTCTCCTGACCCCTCTGCCAGTCTCTTTGATAGTCTTTTATATTCAAAACCAAATCTCGATGGGACTCCCGCCCTGCAGCGTCCAAGTTTCCCAGCCAGACTCCTTTCAATGCAGACACTCGTCTCCGCGCAGGTGGAGCCAACAGCTACAGTGGAACTGAAGCTCCCAACTTAAGGCTCATTCTGAGGATGGCTGCCTCTGAAACAGGACCTGAGCCCTCTCTTACGGGGGTCTCCAGCCTGAGCTCACCATTGCTTTTGATAGAGCACTACCTCTGTACCCCAGAACTCCCTTTCACTCTCCCCAGTAGCTCATCCGCCTCACTCTGAGTAGCTGATATAAAGACATTTTTCTCCTCTGGGTATCCCTTTCCATACCTGCCAGTGTGGGCTTTTAGCTTGTCCCCTGTGCTGAGTTTTAGATTGTAAGGTCCTTGGGGCACGAAGCTATCCTCTGGAAAACTGGCTCCACTTTTGAGCTTTGCCCCCTACACCCCAAGGCTACGTATTACTGCTTCTTTGATATATGTATTTTATACCCCGCCTTTTCCCCTGAGAGGACTCAAGACAGCATACAGATAAAAATACGAACCACTAAAAACACAGGAAAAACATCATTAAATAACAATTAAACAGTGATAAAATTGAAACTATGTTTATACATAAGAAATCTATTAAAAACATACAGATCATTATCATAAAAACTGCACTGCACCCGCCCTTTCATTAAAAGGAGTCAGTTCCCAACAGCTTTTTGGAACAAGAAAGGTTTCACCTGCCGGCAAAAGGAGAATAAGGAGGGAGCCAGGACGGCTTCTTCAGGGAGGCATCTCCAGAGACTGGGAGCAGCCACCGAGAAGGCCCTGAGTAGCTCTAAACCTACATCCTGAAACATGGGAAACCCCAAAGGACTCACCTTTGTACAGCTGGTTTTCATTCTCACCCCATCACCCACGCCTGGAGCCAGCGGCAGCAGGAACTCCTGCTCCAGATTGTCTGAAGAAAAGAAGCACAATCTGCATTTGGGCAGACCTGTCCGGACTGGCATGTGACCATCTAGAAACTCTGCAGCAGGGACCTTGTGTTGCTCTGCTGCCAACCCCTTCCTCTGACTAATGTCATTTACTGTGTCTGCTGCCCCTCAATTTCAGGTTTGTCCCTAATGAAATGACCCGTTGCATTTGGACTAATGCCCATGGAAGCTGCCCTCGTAGAATTGGCTGATCTTGAAACTGCTCAGCTATATGCTATTGCTCAGACGTATGCTATGTCACACACACACACAGAATTGACATGACTAATTCAAATCGCCATTATAGATTACTTGAACAAGTTCTGTTCATACAGTGGTACCTCGGATTACATACGCTTCAGGTTACATATGCTTCAGGTTACAGACTCAGCTAACCCAGAAATATTACCTCGGGTTAAGAACTTTGCTTCAGGATGAGAACAGAAATTGTGCAGCGGCAGCGCAGCGGCAGCAGGAGGCCCCATTAGCTAAAGTGGTGCTTCAGGTTAAGAACACTTTCAGGTTAAGAACGGACCTCCAAAACGAATTAAGTGCTAAACCTGAGGTACCACTGTATTAGATCCACACTAACTGTTGCCGGTATAGTCCGTATAGTTAAAGCCATAGTTTTCCCAGTAGTGATGTATGGAAGTGAGAGCTGGACTATAAAGAAGGCTGATCGCCGAAGAATTGATGCTTTTGAATTCTGGTGCTGGAGGAGACTCTGGAGAGTCCCTATTAGCTAAAGTGGTGCTTCAGGTTAAGAACAGTTTCAGCTTAAGAACGGACCTCCAGAACGAATTAAGTATGTAACCAGAGGTACCACTGTAATGAGTGCTACTTTTAACGTTAATACTTTTAGCATATTCAGAGGTGAGTCAAACTCCTTCTATCATTTAGGTTTTTATCATTTGTCTGTGTGACTTCTATCTAGATATTTAAAAAATAGTGATATTAGATGCTGCCAAAATTATTTTGCTTTAATGATAGTTAACTGTGTTGAATCAAAATTGCAATGTATTGGTTTGGGGCATATAATTTATCAAATATTTTCCTGAAGATGGAATATAGTCTCTAACCTTTCTAATCTCCCTCAAATGAAAATTTTCTAAGCACATATTTGAAGTGGTGGGTTAACTGTCCCTTTAACATGGCAGTTATAGAATGAACTTGGCTGAAAAAAGTAGATATTGGACTCAGTTTCTGCTACACAGAAATTAGACAATTAGATTTGTTCTTTGAACAGAGCAAAATCGTCACAACCCTAACAGATGTGGGACTGTCCCTAACACAACTGTACCCACTAACTGTCAAAGTTCCTCTGAAGCAAGTGCCGCCCCCCTCACAAAACGGGACAAATTCTTACCCAACAATGCAACAGGATCCTCAAATTCCAGTAGGGTTTCCAGCATGCCAACTACGTTGGATAGGTCCTGTTTTGGGATGAAGAAATGTCATTACCAGAGTCCAAGAAACAGCCCAGAAGCAAAAGCACCTGAAGCGAGGACCCTGCGGCAATGCAATCAGGGTGGTTTGCATGGGGAGTCAGCACAAAGACTGTCCTGAGGTGGATTGTCTAATGGTTGCTTGTTCCACACACCCAGAAATTTATTTTTATTTTTTTTATAAGATATTTATTAAGATTTTATAAACAGACAAAAGTTACAAAATAAAAAATAAAAAAGAACAAGAAATAAGAACAATACAAGAATACAAATAAAAAATACAAAATACATAAAAAATAAATGATAAATAAAAGAGCACAATTAAAAACAAATCAATCTTTTCATATCTTAAGTTTCATTTACATATTTTCCTGACCTCCTCACACCTCCCTTTTTTGTATTCCAGTTTGCATAGTTAATTCAGCAAATCCTTACCCTCTTTGTTTTTATCTTAATTATATATCTTAACATATTGAACTTCATATTTTCATCTAATTATCAATCCTTTTTTACATATTCTTTTAACTTTGTTACTAAAGCCATCTCATTTCAATCCTACATCATTATAACATTCATTAATTTTACAATGTTTCTGCAAATAGTCTTTAAATTTCTTCCAATCTTCTTCCACCAACTCTTCTCCCTGGTCTCGGATTCTGCCAGTCATTTCCACCAATTCCATATAGTCTATCACTTTCATCTGCCATTCTTCCAAGGTGGGTAGATCTTGTGTCTTCCAATACTTCGCGATAAGTATTCTTGCTGCTGTTGTTGCATACTTAAAGAAAGTTCTGTCCTTCTTTGGCACCAATTGGCCGACCATGCCCAGGAGAAAGGCCTCTGGTTTCTTCAGGAAGGTATATTTAAATACCTTTTTCATTTCATTATAGATCATTTCCCAGAAAGCCTTAATCTTTGGGCACGTCCACCAAAGGTGAAAGAATGTACTTCATTTTCTTTACACTTCCAACACTTATTATCGGGCAAATGGTATATTTTTGCAAGCTTGACTGGTGTCATGTACCACCTGTATATCATTTTCATAATATTCTCTCTTAAGGCATTACATGCCGTGAATTTCATACCTGTGGTCCACAACTGTTCCCAGTCAGCAAACATTATGTTATGTCCAACATCTTGTGCCCATTTTATCATAACAGATTTAACCGTTTCATCCTGAGTATTCCATTTCAACAGCAAGTTATACATTCTTGATAATGTCTTAGTTTTGGAATCTAACAGTTCTGTTTCCAATTTTGATTTTTCCACCTGGAAGCCAATTTTTTTATCCAAGTTATAAGCCTCCCTTATTTGATAATAATGAAGCCAATCTCGCACTTTATCTTTTAGTTTCTCAAAACTCTGCAGTTTCAGTTTGTCACCCTCCTGTTCCAAAATCTCCCAATATTTTGGCCATTTGGCCTCCATATTGAGCTTTTTCTGAGCCTTCGCTTCCATCGGTGATAACCGCCTTGGGGTTTTATTTTCAAGTAAGTCTTTATATCTTGTCCAAACATTGAACAGTCCTCTTCTGACAATATGGTTTTTAAATGCTTTATGTGCTTTAACCTTGTCATGCCACAAATATGCATGCCACCCAAAAACATTATTAAAACCTTCTAAATCCAAAATGTCTGTGTTCTCAAGAAGCAGCCATTCTTTCAACCAGCAAAATGCTGCTGATTCATAGTAAAGTTTAAGGTCTGGCAGGGCAAATCCACCTCTATCCTTTGCATCAGTTAATATTTTAAATTTTATTCTGGGCTTTTTGCCCTGCCAGACAAATCTAGTAATGTCTCTCTGCCACTTCTTGAAACAGTCCATTTTGTCCAAAATTTGCAATGATTGAAATAAAAATAACATTCTTGGCAATACATTCATCTTTATAACAGCAATTCGACCAAACAAGGAAAGCTTCAGATTTGACCATATTTCAAGATCCTTTTTCACTTCTGACCAACATTTCTCATAGTTATCTTTGAATAAATTTAGGTTCTTAGTGGTCATATTAACCCCTAGGTATTTTACTTTCTTAACCAGTGTTAAACCCGTCTCCTTCTGAAACCTCTCTTTCTCAATCGGTGTTAAGTTTTTCTCAAGAACCTTAGTCTTTAATTTGTTCAACTTAAATCCTGCTACTTGACCAAATTCCTGAATCAATTCTAATACTCTTTTAGTACTAGATTCTGGCTCCTGTAATGTCAACACACACCCAGAAATTTAAATGGGGCTACTGTGCAAACCCCACTGACTGGCGCAGTAGCATTCCAAGAAGATTGTGGAGAATTATTTCAGGTGAGTCGTGCCCCGCAGATCAGAAGCCTCTGTCTCCTACTCCAGGGAAGTTCCACGGAATGAGGGGGATGCAGGGGATCCTTCAAGGAATCCGCTGGAGGGGAGAGTGCTCTGCTGCTTGAATCCTGCTTGTGGGTTTCCCACAGGGATCTGGTTGTCCACTGTGAGAGCAGGACTCCAAGGCAAACTCTCTTGAATTATTGCATTAGCTTCTTTTGCTGCTGCACCACACTACTGGCTCATGTTATGCTTGTGGTCTATTAACAACCCAAGTATGCAAGCTTTCACACACTCCTCCTGTTGCCCCTGGTGGGGGGGGCAGGAATGGCAAAATGCAAAGGGAGGGCAGGGGTGGTTGGGGGTGAGCTGTAAGGGGAAGGGGTTTGGGGGGTAAGGTGCAAAGAGAGAGGGGTTGCAAGCAGGTGGAGGCGGGATATGTGGGGGTGGCAAGCAATGCAAGCAGGGATGCAGCCTCTAGTATGATCACATAAATTGAAACATAAGGAAGAACTTACACCCCTCAGATGTGTTTGAAGAAATCCACTGAAAATAAGGAAACCACATGTTAGACTCGGCATACTGTAAGGTTCCTGTGAACAACATCTGCCAGGAGCCCCCAAGAAGCTGTTTGCAGTGATATCAAGCTGAGATCCCAAGGCCTTAGGTAGTCCCTAAGGTGACTTGGAGCTAAGTTGTTCAGGGCTTTGTAAGTTAATATAAGGACCTTGAACCTGGCTCAGTAGTAGATGGGCAGCCAGTCAGTGGTGGAGGAAGAGGAGTGCGGGGGGGGGGAGCGCACCACCTCAGCAGCGCGATCCCGGTGGGGTGTCATCACGGCTGCCCACCCCCCGCCTGTGCTGGGCGCCACGCGCCCCAGGACGTGCACCACCCCTGCCCCCACCTGCTCTTCGCCCCCCCCCCCGGTGCCGGAGCATGAAGCTCCGCCACTGCAGCCAGTGCAGATGTTTTAACCGTGACACCACATGTTGTTGCTCAGATGCCCCCACCAGCAATCCGGCCACAGCATTCTGCACCCTCCCAAGTCTACATTTCCTTGATGCTATGGTTCTGTAGTCAACTGGCTAGCCCTGTTCAGGAACAAAGTACAGTGGTACCTCGGGTTACATACGCTTCAGGTTACAGACTCCGCTAACCCAGAAATAGTACCTCAGGTTAAGAACTTTGCTTCAGGATGAGAACAGAAATTGTGCAGCGGCAGCGCAGCGGCAGCAGGAGGCCCCATTAGCTAAAGTGGTGCTTCAGGTTAAGAACAGTTTAAGGTTAAGAACGGACCTCCAGAACGAATTAAGTGCTAAACCTGAGGTACCACTGTATTAGATCCACACTAACTGTTGCCGGTATAGTCCGTATAGTTAAAGCCATGGTTTTCCCAGTAGTGATGTATGGAAGTGAGAGCTGGACCATAAAGAAGGCTGATCGCTGAAGAATTGATGCTTTTGAATTCTGGTGCTGGAGGAGACTCTGGAGAGTCCCATGGACTGCAAGAAGATCAAACCAATCCATTCTGAAGGAAATCAGCCCTGAGTGCTCCCTGGAAGGACAGATCCTGAAGCTGAGGCTCCAAGACTTTGGCCACCTCAGGAGAAGAGAAGACTCCCTGGAAAAGACCCTGATGTGGGGAAAGATGGAGGGCACAAGGAGAAGGGGACGACAGAGGACGAGATGGTCGGACAGTGTTCTCGAAGCTACCAGCATGAGTTTGACCAAACTGCGGGAGGCAGTGGAAGACAGGAGTGCCTGGCGTGCTCTGGTCCAGGGGGTCAAGAAGAGTCGGACAGGACTAAACGACTAAAGAACAACAACAAACTGTTGCCCTGCAGACTGTGCTGTATCTTACTTGTGAGCCATGTCTCTAGCTGCATTTACACTTTACGGCAGATGACGAATAGAAAGAAAATATGAAACACAACATTCAACTATCTACTTAGCAAAAATGATGCATTGGCACTGCTAGCCCCATCCTGCTTGTGTGAGCAAAGCATGTGACAGCAAGGCAAGTGGTCTGGTCTTACCTTTCTAGAGACAACGAGACCTTCAGCTTGTTGTGTGCAATCAAAGTATCAGCTGGTGCATAGTAAGTCTGCCATGAAAGGAAGCAAAGGACGAGCCGTTCAGCAGAGAGAGATGGTGCTGAAGGACACCATCCCCTGGGAAGTTCTCCTGCACAAGGCTCTGCAGAGAGAGCTGGGCCGAAACTTACTTCATCTAGTCTCCAGACGGAGATCCCCTCAGCATTAAACGTCTCCAGCTTCAATAGATGAATCACGTAAAGTCTGCCAAAGTCGCTATAGAATCGAGGTGGTTCATGAGCGGTTAAGTTCATCACATAGTTTTCTAACTCCTGCACAGATTTGGTTTAAATACAGGAATGAGGGCACAAATGATGAGTGTGTAGATAATAATTTAAAATGCAAAGGAAAGGAAACAACCTCCCTAAAACATCCAGGATGATGTTGGCACAGCCTGAAAGAATTCAGAAATGCCTTCCTCATATATCTGGGCACCTGTGTTTCCACTGGGAAATAACAGAGCAGTTCCAACCGTGTCCTCTGTATAGAGGTAACGCTCTGCTTTGCGAAGGCAAACCTCGCACCAGACGTGGAACAGTATGTCAAGGAGCATTGAGCCTGCTTTCCCTGACCTTTTGCCTTCTTGGCTAGAAAACAGGGTTTTCCCCCTGACCTTTTGTCCTTTCACAATTTGTTTGCTAGACATATCGCTTGGCTGGAGCATGACGGGGGACACAGACGTAATCAAGTATCGGGGGGAACATTTGAGGGAAACACCTGCTGACACGTGTATTTGCTGGAAATGTGCTTAGATAGAAATACATTAAGTTCAGGGTGATTTCACGACTGTTTCCAATTGTTGACTTCTGCTAATAAAAGGAGCCTCGGCAGAGCTAGCCGGCAGCTTGCTTGGAGCATCCTTGCCAACGTGCTTCTGCACAGCTCACCTGCATTACCAAGACCTGTCTCATGTCCATCACTTCACTCTGAGTAGGAAATCCCCTTGAATAAAATGGGATGTAACAACTCCAGATAAGGTATGAGGGTTTTGAAAGGTACCATGAAAATGGGCTGAGTAAAGGTGCATTTCAAGGACTGTAGTTGGATGAAGAGATGGTGAGGTCCTGAAAGGGCAGAAGCTAATTGGGTGAGAGGATGAGCAGCTAAGATGATGTACATTTCCCACACAGCAGGGGTATCGAATAAAATATAGGGGGGGGGGCAGGTAAGCCCCACCCCACATAATCCATCACATGGCACAGCAGACACACACACACACACACACACACACACACACACACACTATTTCAATGGGAATTCCCCCCCAACTTTGGGGGGGTGGCCCTCAAATATTTTATTGGGGGGGGGAGAGGGACCTCAGCCCCTAGGACTTGGCTCCTATGCCACACTGTGTGTGTTCTACTGCAGATGCTCTCACAGGCCCTTTGGACTCTGTCTGTCTGACTGGGAGTTTGGTGTGAGCCTCTATCCTTCAACTCCCAAGGGGAATTTATTCCATGCTGACTTCTGAGTAGACGTACTTACTATTATGCAAGTAAGACCAGGCAAGAGGGAAAGGAGGGTTCAGAAGCCGAGCAGATAAAAAGCCACTCACCTCATCAGAAACTTGCCCTGGAAGCAGAGGCTGAACACTTTCCAACATGCAAAAGCCCTGGGAGGTATATGAAATGACAAGTAATTATTATTATGATGTTCATTATTATATTTAATTATACAGTGGTACCTCAGGTTAAAGGGACGCGGGTGGCGCTGTGGGTTAAACCACAGAGCCTAGGACTTGCTGATCAGAAGGTTGGCAGTTAGAATCCCCACGACGGGGTGAGCTCCCGTTGCTCGGTCCCTGCTCCTGCCAACCTAGCAGTTCGAAAGCACGTCAAAGTGCAAGTAGATTAATAGGTACTGCTCTGGCGGGAAGGTAAACGGCATTTCCATGTGCTGCTCTGGTTCGCCAGAAGCGGCTTAGTCATGCTGGCCACATGACCCAGAAGCTGTACGCCGGCTCCCTCGGCCCATAGAGCGAGATGAGCACCGCAACCCCAGAGTCGGCCACGACTGGACCTAATGGTCAGGGGTCCCTTTACCTTTACTTTACCTCAGGTTAAGAACTTAATTCGTTCTGGAGGTTCGTTCTTAACCTGAAACTGTTCCACTGTATCCCGCCTTCTTCCCAGGCAAGGACTCAAAGTGGCTAACAGATAAAATAGAAACAACTAAAAACAGAGAAAAAACACTAATCATTAAAAAGGAATTAAACACTGATTAGAATTATATATGTGTCTGCCTGTGTGATCTATTAAAACCTACAGATAATTGCAATAAAAACATCACAGCACCCGTTCTTTCCTTCAAATCAGTTAGTTCCCAAAGGCCAATGGGAGGACAGCAAGGAGGGAGCCAGTCTGGCTTCTCTCGGGAGACGGCAGCCCGGCAATGGAAAATCCCAACGGATGGCATTGGACCAGCATCTCTTCACTCTTCTTCTCTCTGTCCCTGCCCTCCACACAGCTAGTCTCCATATGCCAGAGCCACACTCTGGCCTTGAGTCACAGCTCCTTGGGGCTCCAAATCACATGTGCAGCTTGATGTGACTCAACATGTGACCTAATATGCCAACTAGCGCTCCATGCCTGCCACTGGGCACTGCCAACATGACATGAGAGAGGGCACAGGTCTGGGGTACAGGTGAAGCACCCCCTGCACAGTTTCCACTTGGGCCAGGGTTTGGCCCCACTCACCATTTTGTGGTTCTTATCCAGAATGATGGGCTTTATAGGTTGCAGGAGTTGGGCAAAGTTCCAGTCCAGCTGCTTCATCGCCATGGCAATGTCAGTGATAGCTTCCTTGTGCATTTTAGGAAGAGAGTCTAAGAGGCTGTCAAGCCTTTCTTTTGCTCCACCGCCTGCCTCTTCTGCTCTGCCGTCCAGCTTTCCTCCTTCTTCCAAGACCTGGCAGCAGCATCAAAAGAAGTACATAGTTGAACTATGGAACTCACTCCTACAGGACGCAGTGGGAGCCACCAATCTAGAAGACTTTAGAAGAGGACTGGACAAAATTCACAGAGGAGAGGGCCGTGAATGGCTATTAGCCACGATGGCTATGCCCTGCCTGCACAGCTGAAGGCAAGCAATAATTCTGAATCCCAGTTGCAGGGAAACACAGGAGGGGAGAGGAGGCTTATGTGCTTGAATCCTGCTTGCTGGTTTCCCATTGGGGTGTCTGGTCAGCCACTGTGCTGTATGATCTGTTCAGCTCAACAGTTGGGCAGCCGCATTCTGCAGGAACTGAAGCTTCCCAAATCATTTTCAAAGGCTGCCCCATGTATGAAGTTTCTGAATGCTTTCCAAAGGCCACTCACATACAGCGCATTGCCACACGCCAACCTTGAGGTTACCAGAGCATAGATTACTGTCGCCAAATTATTCCCGTCCAGATAGGGTCATAGTTGAGCCACCACCATGGCCACGGAGTGCCATTGCAAGTCCCTAACTACTTTTTGGGTTGAGATGGTGTTCCTCCTGATTGGGAACAAAAACTTTTGAAGCCTGATGAATAGTTACCAGGGCAGAGAGTGTAGGCAAGCCCTTGGCCCCCCGAATCTCTTTGCAGAGAAGCAGGAGCGCATGGCGCTGGTTGGTACTTACACGCAGTTCGAGGATGAGAGTGTCATTTCTCAGAAGGAAGCTCTCGAGAAAGTACTGGATCCCAAGAGGTGACAAATCAACTGCAGGGAAGCCAAGAATTTATATATTTATTGCATCTGTATCCCACCTTTTCACCAAAGAACTCAAGGTGTCACCTGTGACTCTTCCTCTCCTCATTTAATCCCCACAACCCTGTGAGGTTGGTTAATCTGAGAGGCAGTGCCTGGCCCTCAAGGTCACTCAGTGAGAGCTTTGTGGCCGAGTTGGGCTCTGAACCATGGTCTCCCAGTTCCTCCTCTGACACTCTACCCACTACACCACACTGCCTCTCAAGCAAGGAGACTCATTCAGTGTTGGTACTCTTTAACTAAGGAGCAAATGTCTTTAGCCCGTGGCCTCAGAGCTCCTGGAATATGCATTACCTGCACCAACCTCTCCTGTCTTTTAGGATATCTTCCCAATTGCCCATTCTATTGAAACCATCCTTGCTATGGACTTCCCCATTCATTTCAATGGGGAGACTCTTTCCTCCCGTGCAACGGCATGCACACAAAGATCAGCGCCTTCGACTGAATGAGTGGGGAAGTCCACAGAACTTCAGTTACAGCATCAAAGGAACAGTATCGGAATTTTGAAGTTTTGCAATTCTAGTCTTCAAACATCATGTCTAATAAAAGCAGGGGGGTATTTTGAAGGCACCGTTTCTCTCCCAAACCTAATGGCATCCATAGTCATTTAGCTCAAATTTGGGGAATGTGCATATTTCATTTACTCCCCCTCTTTGCGTTTAAAATATCAACCAAACCAGCATCAGAGGAATCTGCTTCAAGTAGCTTCTCCCTGATTTGCCTTAGCATTTCTTAAAGGAATGTGCAAAAGAAGGAAGCGGCTTACACAGACTCTGGCTCAGAAGGCAACCTCCAGGCCTGGACAGGGCAGACTGCAAGAGGCCACAGCTCTGAAATATAAAGCCAGAAAAGCAAAGTGAGAGTGGAAAACACAAGCCTGGAAACCGAGGAACGGCTGGGGGAGTTGCGTCTGTTTAGCCTGGAGGAGACTGAGAGGTGATATGGCAGACAAGGCTGCTTTCTCCTGCTCTGGCGGAGAGGACTCAAACCAATGGTTGAGATTGCGGCTAAACATCAGGAAGAACTTTCTGATGGGAAGAGTTGTTTGACAGTGGAATAGACTCCCTTGGGAGGTGGTGGATTCAGAGGATTTAAAGCAAAGGATGCATTGCAAGGGGGTTGGATTAGATGACCTTTGGGATTCCCCCCGCTCTACAATTCTATGAACACCGGTAGCACCAAGAACAGCATCAAAATCAATTCACTTAACATCAGCAGTCAGAGCCCTATGTACATTTCAACCTCAACTCCAGCAGGATAAGACCAACCTTTTCATCCAAAACAGGGATCAGTCTTTCCCCCAGAGCAATCTGTACCATCGGCGTGACACCCTCTATCGAAGTGCTGGAAGATCTGATGAGTGATAAAAATGGGAAAGAGATGCGAAAAGCTTGCAGAAGTTAGAACAACTGCCTGCAATTTAAATGAAAAGGTGGATCCTAGCAGTGCCTGTTAGGGCGTCATCCTACTCTCGAGTAGGACCCTGGCAGAGACACATGCCTGACTGGCATGTTCTCTCCCTCCTGGTCTTTCGTTTGGGAGCTTCAAAAGCTTTCTTCTGCCCAAACATCACAGCGACCGATGCCAACAGACACCGGCACACTTAGGGATCCACAGAGTCTTCGCAGCTTGCGTAACAGACCTCAGCAACTCAGCATTTTGGCTAATCAACTTTATTTATATATAAACACACACGGAGCACTGCAACATGGCTCCCTTTCTCTCTAGCATCAGACAGCAAAGAGAAAGAACAAAGGACAATAGTCCCACTTCAAAGAACACAGTGACACAAACATCCTGTCTCCGTCACTTCCCACTCTGCGGAGTAAAACATACACCGTCATGTGAAAGACAACAATCCCATGACTGCAATCACAGAGCAGGAATTCTAACAGTGCCGTTCCAAGCCCTTGGAAGACAGTAAAAAACAACCACCAGTGCATACAAACGCACACACTGCCGTATCATAACAAATATACGACAGTAATCAACAATATAGAAATGTAAAACTGGACTATGAAATCATAAAAAGTGAAAAACGAGTTAAAAGCAAATAGAAATTAAAAGCAAATATCAATAAACCCTTGGTTGGGGGTTTTACCCTTAATTGCTTGCATAGGCTTGACAGAATAAAAAGGTTTCCAGCAAGTCTTTAAAATCTGGCACAGAAGGCACCTGCTGAAAATCCAGTGGCAAAGAGTTCCAGAGGAACTATGAAAAAGACTATGGATTGTTATTTACAGTCCAATTCAATGAGGACGAGAGAGAGAGAGTATGTGCCAACAGAATGGCCAAAACCCAAGGCTTGCTTTTCTCATTCTGGTGAGGGCAGGAGGAGAAACACATCAGTGAGATCCAGGGCTGGCAGACATTCTCTCTCTCTCTCTCTCTCTCTCTCTCTCTCTCTCTCTCTCTCACACACACACACACACACCAATCATTGGAGCACATTGGCGGAATGAAATGCTTCGGATCAAACAAAGAACCAGAAAACTCTGCTTTTAATTTGTTTTTATCAGGTAGGTTAAGCAGTAAACAAACAAAACAAAACAAAAACCTGGTCAGATTGATGACTTGAAATCATCTGAAATCATGAGCCAACAGTGTTGACAACTTGACATGAGCGGCAGCTAAAAAAGCCAATGCAATTCTGGGCTGCATCAATAGGAGTATAGCATCTAGATCAAGGGAAGTAATAGTGCCACTGTATTCTGCTCTGGTCAGACCTCACCTGGAGTACTGTGTCCAGTTCTGGGCACCACAGTTCAAGAAGGACACTGACAAACTGGAACGTGTCCAGAGGAGGGCAACCAAAATGGTCAAAGGCCTGGAAACGATGCCTTATGAGGAACGGCTAAGGGAGCTGGGCATGTTTAGCCTGGAGAAGAGGAGGTTAAGGGGTGATATGATAGCCATGTTCAAATATATAAAAGGATGTCACATAGAGGAGGGAGAAAGGTTGTTTTCTGCTGCTCCAGAGAAGCGGACACGGAGCAATGGATCCAAACTACAAGAAAGAAGATTCCACCTAAACATTAGGAAGAACTTCCTGACAGTAAGAGCTGTTTGACAGTGGAATTTGCTGCCAAGGAGTGTGGTGGAGTCTCCTTCTTTGGAGGTCTTTAAGCAGAGGCTTGACAACCATATGTCAGGAGTGCTCTGATGGTGTTTCCTGCTTGGCAGGGGGTTGGACTCGATGGCCCTTGTGGTCTCTTCCAACTCTATGATTCTATGATTTGCCAACCATCAGGAATGCCGGAACACAACATTCATTTACATGGTCTAGCCTGCCATTCTTTGCCCTGAGTGAATTGCTTGGCTGTTTCTCTTCTTCCCCTGTCACCTGCCCTAGGAAAATGTTCTGTCTGATACTTACTTGTACCAGGTTTTGATATCTGACCAACCACCGCAGGAGCGGCAGCTCTTCATTTGAAATCCACTGCTGTTCATGGTCATGACAGTTGAGAAGTCCTTTGTGACTTGAATCTCCACCTCTTTGCCCAAAGGATCAAAGGAACTAGATGGAAGGAAAGGATACACTGCATTTGTATCACGCCCTGAAAACACAAAGTGCTGGTTTTAGCCTACCTAAGAACGTAAGAACAGCCTGCTGGATCAGGCCACTGGCCCCAGAATCCTGTTCTCACAGTGGCCAACCAGATGAGAAAGCCACAAGGAAGATCTGAACACAAGAGCTCTCTTGCCTCCTGGGGTGTCCAGCAACAGGTATTCAAAAGCATTGCTTCCTCCAACTGGGCAGGAGAGAACAGCCATCCTGGCTAGCAGTCATTGAGAGATCTTTCCTCCATGTACTTGTCTAATCTAATCTGTTTTTAAAGCCACCCAAGTTGGTGGTACTGTAGTAAGAATAAGAATAAGAATTTATTATTAATAACATGTCCATCTGGATGGGTTCCCCCAGCCACTCTGGACAGCTCCCAACAGAGTATTAAAAACACGATAAAACATCAAAAACTTCCCTAAACAGGATTGCCTCCAGATGTCTTCTAAAAGTCAGATAGTTGTTTATTTCCTTGACATCTGATGGGAGGGCTTTCCACAGGGCGGGTGCCACTACCAAGAAGGCTCTCTACCTGGCTCCCTGTAACCTCACTTCTCTCAGTGAGGAAACAGCCAGAAGGCCCTCAAAGCTGGACCAACACTTTGAATTGTGCCCGGAAACGTACTGGGAGCCAATGTTGGTCTTTCAGGAATGGTATTATGTGGTCTTGGTGGCTGCTCCCAGTCACCAGTCTAGCTGCCACATTCTGGATTAGTTGTAGTTTCCAGGTCACCTTCAAAGGTAGCCCCACATAGAGCGCATTACAGTAGTCCAAGCATAAGATAACTAGAGCATGCACCACTCTTGTGAGACAGTCTGTAGACAGGTAGGGTCTCAGCTTGCGTACCAGATGGAACTGGTAGACACAGAATTGACCTGCACCTCCATGGACAGCTGTGAGTCCAAACTGACTCGCAGGCTGTGCACCTGGTCTTTTAGGGGCACGGTTACCCCGTTCAGGACCAGGGAATCCTCCACACCTGCTCGCCTCCTGTCCCCCAAAGACAGTACTTCTGTCTTGTCAGGATTCAACCCTAATCTGTTAGCCGCCATCCATCCTCCAACAGCCTCCAGGCACTCACACAGGACCTTCACTGGTTCTGATTTAAAGGAGAGGTAGAGCTGGGTGTCATCCGCATACTGATGAACACCCAGCCCAAACCCCCTGATGATCTCTCCCACTGGCTTCATATAGATGTAAAAAGCATGGGGGAGAGGATGGTACCCTGAGTCTCCCCACAAGTGAGGGCCCAGGGGTCTGAACACCCATCCTCCCCTCTTTCTGAACACGGCCCAGGTGGAAGGAGCTGAACCACTGTATAACAGTGCCTCCTGTGGGAGCAATAGGTTCCATGCTACCGATGGAGTTTTCTATCCTAATGGCATAATACTTCATCTATTTATTTATCTGAAAATTTCCACCACCCTTTCCAGCCACAAAGGCATCCAAACTGGCTTAAAATGATCGATAAGAAGACACAGATCTGCTCACACAGATTTGACCTCTTTGGGGGTCAACAGAGTTCATCTCTAACAGCAAGATTGCTTGGATGCTCCCAAATGTCACAGACTTATAGAATTGCAGAGTTTTCACTGCTGGTCTTCAAGGCTATTTCCTGAAAAGAAGATGCTGAAAAAGAACTTACTATTCTAAATAGACGCCAAATACCACTATCCAATGGAGGTTCAGTGAATCGTCTGATCGCATTGTTATATCAATAGCTGGGCGATACGGGGTCTCCACCGTTATTCTGCAAAGATAATAAAAGGCGACTCAACTAGTGGGGGCTCTGAGTTAAATGGAGAGGTGCCTAAAACTGTCGGCTGGACATTTCTGGTACCCCATGAAGAAGGGTAATGTAAAGGCAAAGGGACCCCTGACCATTAGGTCCAGTCGTGGCCAACTCTGGGGTTGCGGCGCTCATCTCGCTTTACTGGCTAAGGGAGCCGGCGTACAGCTTCCGGGTCATGTCGCCAGCATGACTAAGCCACTTCTGGCGAACCAGAGCAGCGCACAGAAACGCCGTTTACCTTCTCACTGAAGCAGTACCTATTTATCTACTTGCACTTTGACGTGCTTTCGAACTGCTAGGTTGGCAGGAGAAGGGACTGAGCAACGGGAGCTCACCCCGTCACAGGGATTCGAACCGCCGACCTTCTGATCGGCAAGCCCTAGGCTCAGTGGTTTAACCCACAGCGCCACCCGCATCCCTTGCATGAAGAAGGGAGTCCTCCATAAAATAGATTCTCTTAACACACCCTATTAAATGGAATGGGACCTGCACATAAGCATTACTGTGCTCTTCCAGAGTTCCTGTTTCAAAGGGGGCTCCCAATCTGCGCAGATCCTACCTGGGTGGCAGATGTGGGATGTGTCCAAAGAAGGGCTTTCCAGAATCAGGGGGTGGTTGAGGGCTGAGTTCCCCTACCAAATGAGTTAACTCTTCTCCCATGTCCGAACTGACCAGACATCTCCCAAGCTCTGAAATGATTGTAGTTTGATCCATCAGTGACTGTGCTTTAGAGATAGTGAATAAAAAGTCAAGCAGCTCAGGCATTTATTGACTGTGAAAAATGCTGAGATATAGGACGGTGTACTTCATTGCTTTTCTCATACTACATTCTTTTTTATTACAGTATTATTTAAAAATATATCAAAACAGTGATATAATGGAGAGGCAAGCAAGGACCAGTTTTTAAAACATGCTAGTCCTGATTTGTATTTATTTATTTGAATCATAGAAGGGCCCCGAAGAGCCATCTAGTCCACCCCCCCTCCCGTAATGCAGAAATCACAGCAAAGGGAACGTAGGCAAAAAAAAGGTTCAGCCTACCTAATTCAGGACATGCATGTATCTTGTGCAAAATGGGGAAGATGAGACCCAAGCACTTGCCTCACCCTGTTAACTGCAAGGATTGTGAGGTTTGCATGTGAGGTTACCTTCCTCCAGGTACTTCTTCCTGATCCTCAGAAAGGCCCCTTGGCCTTCATGTCCCCAAGTCAGGCTCAGGAGACCCCAGAAGAGGAGGAATCCCCACGCCCGGATCATCTCCGCCTCTGATCGCAGCTGCAGAAAAATTCCCAGCATGACATGAAACCCATTATAAAATGTTTATTATGGATATGTATATTATAAACATTTGCAAATCAACACACACACACACACACATAATTTTCATTTTTAAAAAATAAACATTTCAACAAAAAAACAAAAACAAAATTCTCACCTATCAGTGAGAAAGAGGGGACTTCCCTCCCCCTCTTTCAGCGGCTCCATTTAATTTACTCTCTTTTTTTATTTTAGAAACTTGAAGTTTTTACAATAGTCCTGCTAATGTCTTAATTTGTTTACAATTTGTTTTTAAATACTCAGTATGTGTGTGTGTGTGTGTGTGTGTGTGTGTGTGTGTGTGTATACCCCTAAGCTGTAACAACTATACAATTAAGCTTAAGAAACTAAAGTGAAATAACCAAAACGAACCTAGTTTAGCAGCCTGTAACATCTACTAGGTTTAATAGATCTAAAAAAAGTTAATGGTTCCTTGAAAGATTTCTATCTCCTGACACACCTTTTGATATACCAACTTTGTTCTGAAAAATAAATTATTTCATCTGTTAAACACCTCCTTAAGTCTCCAAGTATCAGAGAATTTTATTCAGAAAAAAGATGGAAATAAAATCCCACAAGCAGAAGAAAGTGTTTTAGATTTCTGTGAGGGAAAATTCCTGTCAGGAAATGGCAGCCAGAGGCAAGAGGAGAAACTCAGAAGCAGAGACTTCTGAGGGAAATTCTGGTCAGGAGTTTGAACTTATAAAGATCAAACTTGAAATGTAAAATAGAATAGAAGCAGAAAAAAAGATTCTGTTAGAAATGTATAATCTTAAAATGCAAAAAGTACAGCTTAGAGCAGAACGACTGGTTCCACAGAGAAGTGGAGAGGTTACCTCAGTGGAACAAACAAAATTTCAAAAAGGAGATGATATAGAAGCATTTTTGTTCAGTTTTGAGAGAACCAAATTCAGAGGTTCTGGATGAGGCCAGAATGAAGGATCTCCCGAGGGAGATTTACTCAGAAATGAGGGATGAGGAAACCGCCGATTATGGACTCTTTAAAGAATGAGGGAGAGTTTGATTGGGACTCACGACTGAGCAGAGCAGGAAAACATTTTGGAGAAATTAAGAGGAAACCCGGGGAAACTTATGCCCAGTTATGTTGTGGCCTCCAGAGCCTGGCTGAGGGAGGGAACTGAAGCAAATGATAGTTTTGGAACAGCTCTTTAAACATGTCTCCTCACATCTGGGATAAAAAGCTGAAAACGGTGGGGGAAGCCGCCAGTTCCCTGGACGAGATGGAAGGAGATTGGGGAGGTTTGTGGTCTCAGCCGCCTTCCGGAAAAGCCAGAGAAGTTTGAGGCAGCCAAAACCAGCCCTGCAAGGCGGGTCCCTGCCCTACAGAACAGAATCGGGGGGATCTGTTTCCCCTCAGACTAAGCTCAGAGGCTTCCTTCTCTGGCCAGAGGAGAGCTAGAAGGGATCCCAAGGCAGGAATCCTTTCAGAGAGTCCAGAGAGGAGGAGAGATGGCAGGATCAGGCGCTGCTGGGAAAAGGAGTCCCTTGGCAGCCCGGCTTGAGAAATGTTGTCCCTGAGGAGAAGGGTGTGCATTTGCCCTCATCTCGCACCTGAGCCCCAACCCCAGTCATGGCTGCCTAGAATCGCAGGACTCAGAGCCGGAAGGAGAGAACCTGCTGCCCATTTCTCTGTTTCTCATTTCCCGGCATTCGGGATCTGATGGGGGCAGGCAAGTCCCCAGGAAAATCCATCAACAGTTCAGTGTACATTTCTCTGGATACACACATGGTTGCGTGCAATTCTTCCTAACACGCACAGTTCGGCAAAGCAATTTCTCCTCCCATAATATGCTTTCGTACGTTATTTTCCCTTTATCTTAGTGTATATATATCTGTACAAATTTCTTGGCCAGAGGACTGCACAGCAAGAACAGGGGTGTGTGTGTAAATTTCAAAGGACGGCTGTCTATTAATGTCTCCATATTCAGCCCCCCCCTTAATTCTAGTCCTCCCTTCCTTGAAAAGAGGACTCTCTCCACACCTGTTGACTAGGTGACTCTTGGGGGTCCCAAGAAACCTTCAGGTGAGAAGGCGCCCTTGGCCAAGGGGGTCCCTCTGACACAGGCAGACCCCCCCCCATTTCATGGGCAGTCCCTTCATCCCACCATTGGTAGGGAGTTCCTGAGAGATGCCCCCCATTTTGGTCTCCCCACAGCCAGCAGGTGGAAGGGCCCAGAGCCAAGGTGGAGATATTGGGCCAGACTAGCTGATGGGCGGCTTTTCAAGGGACAGCAAGCAAGCAACTTTCCTCAAAAAAGCAGCATTTGCAGATGCATTCGGCAAAGGAAGGAGCAAGTTAGCAAACAAAACCGGCCAGCTTTTCCCTTCCTGCTGCTGCCAAGGTCTGGGTGGCACCTTATGGGCACACTGTGCTGCAGTGCCTGATGCAATGAAGAAGGGTGCTGCCACTCACCTCTGAAGCTAGAAAGGCTTCTGCAAGTCCTGCCGGCCAGGAGACTGTCCAGGGAGCCTGCTCTCCTCTTCCCACTGGCTATGCAAGCCGGTTCTGCCCAGAAGCCCCCAGAGAAGACCCTTGCCCGAGATGCTGAGCTCTAGGCAAAGGGAGGCCAGACAGCCGCTCACTCCTGTTGCTGACTCTCCAGGGGATCGGTGCCATTGCACAGCAACTGGGCACCTCCCTCTGGGCACCTTGGAGAAAAACTCTGCAGGGAATTTAACTGAGCGGTGGCATCAGGTGAGATGCCAAGGCCCAGGGCGAGGAAAGTATTGCAGCCCAGTATTGAACCCCTTATGCCTCCGGCAGATGTATTTTAAGAAAGGACTGATGTTGGATAAGGCCCATCTAGTCCAGCATCCTGTTATTATGGGGGGGGCGGGGGGCGGGGAGACACACACATAAGGACTCTACCTGTTGCATGCCTGCCTGTTGCAAAGCTTTTAAAGGGACAGAGAGCCTTTTAATTAATTAATTAATTAATAATAATAATAATAATAATTTTTATTTATACCCCGCCCTCCCCAGCCCAAGATCGGGCTCGGGGCGGCTAACACCAGGTATAAAAACAATATAATACAACTTAAAACAAGATTAAAATACAACATTAACATTGGCAGAACAAAAAGCCCAAGAAGTCATTGAAGGGCCCAGCCAAAGGCATGCCACCCTAGGCAGGGCTGCTCTGCTTAATAGGCCTCATGGCTGCCCTCAGGGACACTGTCTGTCTGTCCTCCCTCCCTCAGGGCCTCCCCCCCTTTACCTGTTACCTACATCTTTCAACTTCGCTATGGCATTGTTTAAATGAGGGGCTGCATGGCTGGGGGGCAGGGAGGTAATGAATGGAGTACACATACCCTTCAACATTTGTCGGATGAAAATAAGGACCTTCTAATTTACATCAAGGGACGTGGGTGGCACCGTGGGTTAAACCACAGAGCCTAGGACTTGCCGATTAGAAGGTTGGTGGTTTGAATCCCCACAAAAGGGTGAGCTCCCGTTGCTCAGTCCCAGCTTCTGCCAACCTAGCAGTTTGAAAGCACATCAAAGTGCAAGTAGATAAATAGGTACCACTCTGGCGGGAAGGTAAACAGCCTTTCCGTGCGCTGCTCTGGTTCGCCAGAAGTGGCTTAGTCATGCTGGCTACATGACCCGGAAGCTGTATGCCGGCTCCCTCGGCCAGTAAAGCGAGATGAGCGCTGCAACTCCAGAGTCGGCCACGACTGGACCTAATGGTCAGGGGTCCCTTGACCTTTAATTTACATCAGTGCCATTTCTGCACCCCACATATATGCTCACCGCTGATGGAATAAAGGGGAAAGAGCCTGGCTGGCTGAGCTACTCTAGTGGGACTTTAAAACAAGCAAACATGGTTCAAACTGTGAGCTCCACCCATCTCAAATACAAGGGTGTTCAAGTCTGAAATCTTATACACATGCTGTCCCACTCAAGTCAGTGAGGGATTTGCCACCCTTCTTAAAAGTGGGAATTTAAAGGCTGGTTCTGACCTGCTGAATTTCTGCCTGCCATATATCTGTTAAAGGGACACTAACTCTGCAAGCGAGGGGAGGTGCCAGTCTATATAGGATATAAAGTTTACCTTTGCATACACAAACACACACCACACAAACAAAACACACACGATGATGACACACGTAAACACATGCAGTGCCATCATACTCAAAGGCTTGCAGTGCTTTAAAAGTCTAACAGAAAGATTTATTTGCAACATCAAAAGGGGTTAATGAAAAAGCTTAATACACTTATTCACAGCACCAGCCCAATGGAGTTCATGTAACTTTTAAAGACCCCCAAAACAACAGCCTCCAGTCCCCACACAAATGGCAAATTTGCTTGCTTTGCCCAGTACCTAAGCCTAGCAGAGGCAGCAGCATGCACCTTTACTTCCAAGTAGACATGTTTGGGATTTTGCTGGGGAGGGCGGGAGAGAGAGAGAGAGAGAGAGAGCCCTAGCCACTGGGTGGACATATAAATGAGTAAAAGAGTATTGGGAAATGATCTATAATGTATTGAAAAAAATGTTTATAAGTACTTGCCCCCAAAAACCAGTCCTTTCTGTTGGGGATAATTCAGACTGAAATTCCCAGGTGTTAGAAACGATTATTTATGTATGCTACACCTGCGGCTGGTGTTTCATTAGCCCCAAAATGGAAAACAAGTGTTAGAAACGATTATTTATGTATGCTACACCTGCGGCTGGTGTTTCATTAGCCCCAAAATGGAAAACAAGTGAGGTCCCAACCAAAGAAGAATGGCAACTTAAATTGACAGAATATGCACAACTTGCAGACCTAACATATAGAATAAGAGAACAATAAGATCACACATTTAAAGAAGATTGGAAGACGTTTATTGAATATATGGGAAATAATTGTGCACAGCTGAAAACACTGGCTTCATTAAGATAAATTCAACAGTGTAAATTTATTTTGATGGATGCAATAATGGAATACTGATTGCTGTAGTTTTTGTAAAATATGCAGGGATGTATGATATGTAATATGAACCACGGAAAGAGAAGGAAAGTCACTGAAATCTTAGGGATGCAAAATGAGTATTTTAAATTGTAAAACAGAAAATTTAATAAAAAGCAGAGACTGCATGCACCTTTACCTGGGAGTAAATCCAACTGACCTTAATGGGGCTTACGTCCTAGTAGACATGCTTGGGATTGGGCACAAACGGATGGGGCGAGGTGGACAAGAAAGGCTTGCAAAATGAACTTTTACTGGTGGAAGCCACAGGGGATTGCAAAAAGTAAAAAGAAGATGCACTCTAGCAAGCAGCTCCTTGCTAAAAATAAAAAAGCGCCCGCGGGGTGTGTGTGGAGCTTGAAGCATGCATATTGCGCGTGCATGTATTGAACTTAAGTTAGAAAGTACTGCCAGGTGCCCCGGACTCTGCAACTGAGCAGAAAACAAGTAATTTGGAAAGAGACGCTCTGCTGCCCCAGCTGCAAGCATTTCTTGTTTCGAGCCGTTTTGCAGCCCATCCAGGACCTTGAAGGGAGGGCAGACGATCCCTTGGATCATTTCAAATTAAGCTCCATTCCTCCACCTGCCTCGCCTCTTCTTCCCGCTTTTGCAAACCTGGTTTGAATTCTGGCCAATCCGGCCCGGCCAAGGGGGCGGGGCTTGGGAGCGGACCTGGAGGGAGCGGGCTTCACTCTGGTCCGACCCTTTGCCATAAAGGGCCACGTGCCCCGCTCCTCGGATCTGCAGAGCGGCTTGAAGGGCGGCAGAGGAGGCTCGTTGCGGTGCTTCTTCCCACGGCGTCGGGCGGCGGCTCTCCAGGTAATTTTTGCCTTCCGTTTTGGATTATGCAGGGCTTTTGTGGGCGAGAGAGAGAGAAAAAGAGAGCTCACGTGGAGTTCATTTCCTTCTATTCCCCCCCCAAAAAAATGCTTTTTATTGAGATTTAAGAACACCAACACTCTATGGAGCATAAAGTAGGATATATGTAATATGTAACAAGATTTGATGTTTTTGTTCATTTCCTTCTATTTTAAGGCGAAACTGCTGAAAAGCTGCACTTCATTTCCAAGATGCATTTTATGGGGCAATAAATGAGCAGCAACAAAAAAATACCATTTTAATGCATAATGAATTATAATGAAAATTAATTGGCATAAATTCATTTATGAATGCGCCTACTGGCTGCTCTTAATAAATTTACAGAGCAAGCAATAAAAATAGAATTGATATGTATTTGAGCTGGGTGAGGGGGGATATGTAATGTTATGAAGTCGTGGAGTGGGCTTGAGACGGCTGAGTAAAATAGGCGACTTTCCTTTAACTATATCTTCTTGAAGGGCATAAAGGAAATTCTGAACTCTGACTGTGTGATTGAAGAAAGTGAGTAAATTGGTTGTTAAAAGGTGGAACTTCCATGTCCAGGCATTGCCTATTTGAGGTTTGAATTCTGACTTTGATTTATTTCGATTAAATAATCGTTAAAAGGTTTCCATCAGATTAGCCCAGACTGATCTGGTGACCTGCTTTGGAGTGGGGGGAGAGAAGGTTTAAATGTCTTTGATTTTAAATGAGTTCAGTCTAGTCATTTCAAGGTCTGGTTTTGAGGCCTTTTCTCTAAAAGGTTTTATCCTGTCCACACCCTCCCTTCTCAATGGGTAAACTTACTCCTGAGCAAGCTTTCGTTGTTATTTTTCCTCTCATTTGACCAATCAATCATTTCCAGGTGGTGCAGTTTGTTACTTTAGTGATTAGTTGCACTTTTGCAAGGCTTCATTTAGTTGTGGACCAAGTATAAAGATGTGACTCCTGTTAGTTTCAGGTGCTTCCCCCCTTCTGTTTTTAACCCTTGTTACTCCTGCCGTGAATTTGGTGAATCAGCCTTTGAGGTATGTCTTCCAGTATAGGTTTAGGAAAAATGGTCTCCTTTCCATTCTTCTAAGTTGCCTCCCAAGAGAATTTCGGGTCAGGTATGTGTTGTGGGCGCTTCTTGGAGTATGAACAATGAGCAAAGTTGTGAAAGGAGTGAGATGCTGCTCTATCCAGCTTCTGTGAAGCCTGTAGTAAAGCTTATCGTTTTGGAGTGTGCATGCTTGTATGTTGGGTGAGTGTGGCTCCATGTATATGTCTGTGGTGGCATAGGCTTTGATTGATTTGCTGAAATGCAAAGCAAGAATAAGCAGTGAGGGTTAGTGCTAGGGAAAATCAGAAGTGTGGAATGCGAGTTCTTTTGGCTTATTTGCAGGTTAGTAGCGCTGCAGAGAGCTTGCTGGGGAGGCCATGCATGACAAGGAACTCAAAAATAAATTTAACAAGGTTTTAATAACAAAACAAACTCCTTTTACACTAAAGATAACAAACAACAAACATGACCCAACCACCAACCCGTCCCCCAGGGTAATGGGAGAGCTAGGTGCTGCTCCTTATATACTATGCCCAAATGCTGACACAGCTTAATTAACACAACCTAGCAGCACCTGCTATGTTTCACAGCTGCAAGACTGGGTCTCGTTATCTGCCCTGGCCCTTAAAGACATACACAACTTGTGAAGCGATAATGAACCTTCACATTTTAAAGTGACAATTCAACTAGTTCAACCATGATTTTTAAGGAATATGTTTTGTGAAGTGGCTGTCCAAGGATGCACTGTTTGCAATTGTAGGGTGATGGGTGGTTTAATGTTTTCCTGAACCGATTCTGAAGGTCCTGTGTGCGCAAAGTTGTTATGCAGGCAGCGGAAGAGGAGCCCTTGTTCTGATGCTCCCAAGAGAAAACGCAAGCCATTTCTCTGGAAGCATCTAAAGTGGCAATGAGGACAAACATTAAATACTCAAACCATGGCATGGTTCTCAAATTTCTATCAAACCTTAGGACACGGATGCACTTGGAGGGGTCTGAGTGGATATTAGTCCTCACCTAGAAGAAATTAGATGGCCAGAACAGCCAATTTGGGGCACTGGGCAGTAATTGGTTCCGACCAGCATTTTCTGCTGTAGACCTTCTTTTGATGGGTTTGTCGCGAATCCTCGCGGCGCTTTCAGCAGAAACGCTCAGAGTCCCAGGTTTTTCCCAGTGCAGTCCTTTTAATGTGAACTATATACAGGTATTTACAAAAACAGTCCATACAGAGTACCTGCTCCTTAAGGCAAATGAATACTCTCCTCCACAGCATCACCACACCACAGCACAACCACCAACACAACCACCAAACCATTGAGCAGGCTTTCCTTTTTAAAACAGGTGATAGCCAATCACATTGATCACACTCCTGCTGAGTCACTCTGACCCAGCACTTCACAGAGTATTGCATCATCCTGTTGAAGCCTGCAGACTTGGTATCCTGCGAATCCCAACAGGGTTATCAGGTCTTTATATTCTTTCTTTAAGGCACGTACGGAGAGAGAGAGAGGCTTGCTGCCTGGCAATTATCAGGTGTCAGGGCGGCTCTGTAGGTGTTTTGCAAAGCTTTCTTAGCCTGAATACAAATGAGATCACACCAAGGTTTATTTGCTGTTAACGGTTTGGTTGGCCTTTTCTGAGACATTGAAGAGATGGGGTTTTATACCTTGTAACGAGCGCTCCAGAAGTGGGTCCTCTGGGTTGGAATTGTTCCCGAAACCGTTTGTAAGTGTGAGCAGTTTTTCAGAAGCTAGAATCTCCTTCAATTTGGTGTCAAGCGCAGGGGTCCATTTGGCCTGACACCCAGGGCGCTCTAAAGCGGTAATCTCTGTGGGATAAACTGCTTTGAGAAAAATTACTTTGTTTTTAAGGGACACCTGCAGATGTAGAGGGAAATGATCCCCCTCTATGGGAGCACTTGCAATGTTAGTTTTTGCTAGTAAATCACTGTCAGCCAACATGTGGTCAATTGTACTGGTTTTTGACCCTGACATGAACGTGTATTCCCCAGGAATATCGCCCCTAGTGCAGCCATTTAGTATGTACAAATTTAACTGCCGTGGAAATTTGAAGAGGCAAGCACCAGCATAATTTGAGTGTTAGTCTTTTGATAGCTTTGGTTGCTGAAGAACTTCTGGGCCTCTCAGGGAACCCAATTTTATACCTGTATTTAACTGCTAAACTAGAGTCACCTGGCCCTAACCTTGCATTTAGGTCACCCACCAACAGGGCCTTTGCCCCCAGGTAATCCAATAGCAGTGACCTAACATAGGTTTCCAGTCTTTTCCACTTACTCTCGATATCAATATTTTTGCAAGTTGGAGGAATATAAACATTTATAATTAACAAACTACATATTGGAGGGGGATTTTCAACTGGTGGCAGAGAACAGAAACTGTGACTCCATGAGACAGGTGTAAAACCAAATTTAAATAAAGGTTTTTATTACAAAACAACAAACAAACGCTTGTGGGTGTTTTTCCTGCAGGCAGAGTAAACTGCAGCTTTTTTCCTTTTGTAGCCACGGCCAGCTGCAACCAATTAACCCAGAGCTTACAGAAACTTCTTAAAGGTGCACACGTTTCTGTGCAGAATGTCTCCCAACACTACAGCTTCTGCATGATCTAAGTAAGGCCATTGCTAGTTGTTCTGAGGGGTGCAACTCCTTGCAAGTGGCATTTAGGCATAGCGAGATCAGAGTACATAACACCCCTTTGAGTCTGCCTGCGACAGCCTTAACTGCATATGAATAATACCCTTTCAATGTTGTATTTTCCGCCGCCCATGTCTCTTGGAGGGCAACGATATTGAAATTTTGGTGATAAAAAGGAATGTGGGGCAGTGGGCAACGGAATTTGATAGGCAGCTGTTGTGGTTCGCAGGACACTATCCACCCCCCCCCTTACCAGTTCTCCAAAGGCCGGCAGGACCTAGCAGGGAGACAGCTAGGACGCGAGGGGTTTTAAGGCACAAGCCAAACACATCTTTTCCTGGGTCAACCCTGGTAAAGAGTCCAAGGAGGAAAATCCCCTTTCAATATTTACCGGGTTGCCCAACTCTGTCACTGTACCGTGATGCAGACAGAAATCCAACAGGTAAAACCAGTAGGTGTCCAAAGTGGCCAGACGCTGGTTTAGTTTCTCCGGGCAAAGGTACAGAATTCAAAAAGGCAAAAGTCCTTTTCCAAGTTTATTGAAAAGGTCACTCAGAAAATAAAAGCTTGCACATTTCTTAAAAGTTACAAACAAGAACTTAAAAAAGTTGCACAGTATAACTGACTAAAAACATGCTCACTAAATGACAGTAGTTCAAGCATAGCAAGACCGTAAGATTTCTTAGTTGGTCAAGCGCCCTCAGGCACAAACACCAGGGCAAGGTGGTCTGCCTAGCAAGAGGATTTTCATGGCAAGTTGGTCTGCAATTTGCATCTCAATTCCCCAAACCTTTATTCCTGAGAATCCCATGTGGAGAAAGGGCTTAGGGACCAATCAGGTCTTTAGAGTAATTCCCAATTTGCCAATGGCTGTATGCAGAGACAATAACTTGATTGTCCAAGACTCGGACAGCTGAACTCTGTTTAGTCTCAGAGACCTTGAGAATCAAAGACTCCCCCTTCATTCCCAGAGACGATTTGCAGCTCTTTGAGCTGCAAATCGCCTGATAGCCTTTTCACACCAATCCACATCCATGACTCTCAGCTGCCAGAATTTACAAATCAGATAACGGCTTCTTCCTGCCCAAAGACAGGAGGCAATTTGATTCACACCCTCAAAGACAGAGTTCTACAATTAAAGAAACCAGATACACATTCCCCAGGAGTCCACAGTTTAAACTCTCCCTCACAATGCTTCACTCCTGCATGAACCAAAGTTTGGACATACTAGGATTTCCTAACTTCACTATAGGAGCAGTTTGGACTCTGATTTAGTTCATAGCTTTTAAATCCTTTTTGTATCGGGTTGTTTCAAAAGGAGAAAAAATGTTCTTAAGGTCCACTCCCCTCTTAGGACCTTGATTGATATTAGGTCACCAACCATAACTGCTTCCCAAAGTGTCTATCAAAGGTTCCCTGGTGGCAGACAAGAACTGTAGTCACACTCGAATGCAGAGTCAAGAATTACTTTATGCAAGCTTTTGGTTATACATGCATTTTCTTTCTCTTTTCATATATGAGCCCTGAGCATATCCCACACCAGTAGACGACATTTTTGAACAAGTCCACCTGGTCGCCTGCTCCATACATCAAGCCATAGCTTTACCCCTTCTTCATCCATCCAGCCTTTTTCATTCACATGTACAAAATAACCAACTGGGAACTTGAGTTTAGGCATTGTTTTTCTTTTAAAAATGACCATTGGTCTCAGTTTAGCGCCATCAGCTGTGCATGTTAGAGGGGGTTTTTTCACTGGTGGCATATGATAGAGACCATGACACCATGAGACAGGTGTAAAACCAAACTTTAATAAGGGCTTTATTATAAAACAACAAACAGCAAAGCTTCTGGGTGTTTTTTCTTGCAGGCAGAGTTCAAACTGCAGCTTTCCTCCTTTTGTAGCCATGGCCAGCTGCAACCAATTAGCCCAAAGCTCACATAAACTGTTCTTAAAGGTACAAACATGTTTCTGTGCAGAATGATTCTTTCAACACCCCCTCTCATTCAAACAGAAACAACAGTACTTTAAACATATACAAAACATATTTATGCATCATGCACAACAATTCCTAATTTTGTCACTAGTTGTGCATGTTTCTCAAAAGTTGGTGCTTTCGTAAATATATCAGCTGCATTTTGCATACTCTCACAGTATTTTAGCATTATCAGGTTTTGCTTCACATTTTCAGTCACATTTTGATACTTAATTTCTAAATGTTTGGATTTATTTTTAAACTGCTCAGACCGAGCCAAAGTTATTACAGCTTGATTGTCTTCCCATATTTGAACTGGATAATCACATTGTATATCTAAATCCTTGAGAATTTGAACGTAAAATTTTATTTCATTGCACAACTCTGATAAAGCACAGTATTCAGCCTCCGTTGAAGCTGTGGCCACGATACCTTGCTTTTTGGACTTCCAACCTATCAGGTGCATCCTAGTACCACTGTAAAACTGGACTTCTCATGTCCTGTTGTTTTAGTTAAAATTGTTATTTAACATTGTTGGTGGACAGTTTTATTTCCAACCATGTCAAAATTCATTGGAGTTTCATCCATATTTCCAATACTACTTAATGCATAGCCATGTTTAGTGCGCTGTTGTATTACGTATTGATAGAAACTATTTACTTTGCTATCAAGATGTGCAGGTAATTTGGGGGCAATTTTTGTCTTTTGCCTCAGTACCATATTATGCCTTCCCATGAATCTAGTACACCAGGGTACAGTGGCCTTAAATCTGTTGCTGTGATCTGGGTTAGATTTGGCCCACTGACGTGCAAACAAACTTATTTTATTTCGTCACTGCATGACCGTTTTGGGGATGCTCATTCCCTATGGCTTATTCCCTATGTCTGCTACATGTTTTTCGAGTCCTGGCCAATGTGGGGTGCCTCTTCTTAATGCACACTTACCCCTTGGCACACTCTTTAATGCTTTTTCATTTGCTTTCCAGTCCTGAACCATCTTTTCTTTTACTCCATATTGTCTTGCAAAAGTGCAGTTACTATGTTCCGTGGCAAAGTTTACAAGTTTAAGTTTGAAACTGGCTTCGTATTTTTCTTCTTGCTGGTGGAGCCATGATGGGGCTTTGACTTTTGGACATTTGTATACTGTACTGTATGTACCTTACCGGCCATCAGCTGGTTGTTGTATACAAAGCCTGCTTGGATGGGTCAGCTCTCCGTGCCTGCCCAGCCCTCCCTGTCTCCAAGACCATCAGAGCGGTAGCGCAAACACGCCTTCTTCACCCATCTGGCCCTTGTATCCTATTACCACCTCCTCTGCCTCTCAGATCTCGCACATGCGCGCCTGCGCCGCTTCACTGCAGTCCTCAGGAGCGAGATCTGAGGGGCAGAGAAGGAGGTACAGTGATAGGATACAAAGGCGGGCCAGACGGGTGAAAGAAGTGGGTTTTTCTGGGCACAGCACCGCTCCATCTTTTTTTTCCATACCCAGGATGCCTGCAGCTTGCTCCGCCCTTCACTTACACCTTCCCAGTGAGGCGCCCCCTCACCTCGTCATTGGGATCACGTTAAGTCACTTCTTCCCACAAATCCTGGTGAGTGGATTTTCTTCTACCGTACTTGTAAAGCGCTGCCCTTGCTGCTTTCATGCGGTCACCGCATATGGCGGGGATGCGGCCGTGGCCGTTTTTGAGCTCCCCACACCATATGTGGCGACCAGATTCTCCAGTCCAGCTCAGAAGCTCCAGCACCCGCCCTATAAGACAACCCCTGGCGTATAAGAGGACCCCCAACTTTTGAGAAAATTTTCCTGGGTTAAAAAGTCGTCTTATACGCCGGAAAATACGGTAGATAAATAGGTACCACTCCGGCGGGAAGGTAAATGGTGTTTCCGTGTGCTGCCCTGGCTTTCCAGAAGAGACTTAGCCATGCTGGCCACATGACCCAGAAGCTGTACGCCGGCTCCCTCTGCCTATAGAGCGAGATGAGCGCGCAACCCCAGAGTCATCCGTGAGTGGACCTAATGGTCAGGGGTACCTTTACCTTTACTATGAAATAAATAACAGTATCGTAGATGATAAAAGTAACATTTTTTTCCTTACGTGCACTGATGATAGTCATTGGATGGGAGGGCTTTTATCCATTTTTGCAGTCACACAATCAACCAGTAGCTGAACTGGGTTCCACCCCCCACCCCCACCCCCCAAAAAAACAATGGCAGAAGGCCGAGTCCCCCAAAACAAAGGGAAAAGGCACAAGGCACAAAAAAAATTATCATAAGACAGAATCCCAAATTTTTCCACTCAACCACTCCCAGAGGATGGGTGGGTTTACCTGGCTACAAGCTGGGGGTGGGGTGAGGGTCAGAAAACAGCTGATTCACTTTGGCCAGGGTCACTTTTTCTTCTTGCCAGGCCAGGTTCGGGGCTACAGTGCGCCCTGATGGTACCTGCCGCTTTCTTTTTTTAAAAGATCTTTATTGGCTTTAGAGATTTTCCAAATTTCACCATCATAATACATAATACATACCTTATTTCTTTGAACCTTAATACTTCAACTCTAAACGAATTTGTACTTCCCTCCCTCCTTCTGGTTTCTCTCTATTTTCTTTATATTTACGCATTTGTCGTGCTTCTTTTAAATGACCGTGTCTCAATAAAAGAACAAAGTCAGTTCTGAGCACAATGTGTCAGCAATCCCCCCCCCCCCATTAATACATTGAGTGGAGCAGATCATTTTAGAGCTACATGCAGTCCATTTTGGGGCTCCTAGCAACTGAATTTCCTGTTAGGAACCTGTAATAAAGAGTGCAGCAAGCAGTTGGACCCACCGAGGAGGTCGTCATGCCAGAAAGAGGAGGTGCTCTTCTTGTGCTGATGTCCCCAGGGGAAAAAGCAAGCCATTTGCCTCTAAGCGCATTGAAAGTGGACCTGAGGACATAATCTGACCAGGACATGGTTCCCTGGGTTTCCAAATCTTAAGGGATAGGGATAGTTAAACTAGTTGTATCCCAGGTGAAATATTTCATGCCATCTATGGGTTGTCTTTTTTGGAGCGGTTCTTGGGCATCACGCCTGTCAAAAGATAAGGGACATAAGTGACGGGAATAGGAAACCGATAATGAAACCTGTGGCTTGAATGACCCACTAAGGAAGATAATAACACGAAATTCAAAACATAACAATTAATTGAATATTCACTCAATATCTAATTAAAACTATTCAGTTTAATTCAACAAAATGGATGGACGTGGTCCAGTGATGCCAACTTATCAAAGTCTGGTAGTTGCATCTCCAGTGCCCCCTTGCCTATCGGCGCTCCCTCTCTCATCACAGAAGCAACTGTTGGTCACACGTCACACCTTAGTGACTGCGCACCTAGCAAAAGGAGGCTGGAAAAGTAAATACTATTTTTTCAATTCAAAATATGTATGTCCTGCCTTTCCAGCGCATTCGGCGTTGCTGCTCAGAGCAGCTTCACAGCAATTAAAATAGTGGGTTTTAAACAGGCATCACGCCCACCCGTGATATTTTATACACACGTTTGTCTGTGCTCACATCCCCCATTCCTGGTTTAATTCAACAAAATGGATGGACTTGGTCCAGTGATGCCAACCTTTCAAAGTCTGATTGTTACTTACATCTCGAGTGCGCCCCTTGCCTATCATCACCCCCTTGGGGCACTGCTTTCAATTGCATTAGGTATCCTGGACCTACTCAGGTTGGCGCAACCCCAACACGCACTTTCCTCGGATTTGAAAGTTCATCTGGAGTTGACTGGTGCCAGTGCAGAAGAAAAGATTTTAATGAATACAGTGGAACCTCTCGGAACGAACGTAATCCGTTCCGGAGGCTGTCCCTACCTTGAAGCTGCTCGCGTGTAGAGGCGCCGCTTCTGCGCATGCGCGAACGGCAATTGCCACTCCTGTGCATGTGTGGACCGCGGCAAACCTGCCGGTTACTTCCAGGTTTGCCGCGGACGTTCGGCGAAATGGACGCAAGCGGAGGCTTGACTCTGCAAGTGGTTTTGTCTAGCTCTCGTAATAACCTGACATTCTCCTGCTGCTCACATCTAAAATCCTGCATGCGTGGATGGTACTTTATCAAATACTGCAAAAGGGTCTTCCGTGAAAGGTTCATCGTTTTGACTTCTTACAGTCAGTTGCCCAGGGTCACCCTGTGGGCTTCATGCAGAGTGGTCTAACCACTGCACCACACTGCCAGAAGGGGCAGCAAGGGAGAAAGCCGATCTCGGGACCAGGGTCCCTTCTGAGGGCTGTGGCTGGAGAAGCAAAGATGGAGCTCACTCTCTAATTCTCTCTTTTTTTTACTAAAGTTTTAAAAGAAAACAAGAGAAGTAGAAAAGGAAATGCTGATGCAGGACTTTTTAATTAACTCTAGACCCTTATTCCACACAAGAAAAGGTGATCTTTTCCACCTGGGAGCTTCCCCCAGCTTCCAACCCTGGGAGGTACGCGTAATTTTCCTGCTCAATCAAAACATATTTCTGTATTCCTGTTAAACTGTTTGGCAGGGCACCTGCAAAAGACTGCCACTACCATTATATTAAATACCAAACTTTATTTGTTGCTTTGGGTTTTAGCATAAAAATGCCAACGGTTAAAATGACAATATTCCAGGTGAAGTTTTTCTTTGCTTTTTTTATTCAGTTTTTAAAATATACAAATAAAAAACAAATACATACATTGATAACTTCTAAATAAATCAAGTACCGGTAACAATATGGACTCTAACCCTATAGCAATCCAAAGAGGCACAAACCTATTCATCGTGGCCCTAGGACCTCTAGCAATCCAACTCCGGGCAGCCCCGAATATCAAGGGAGTGGAAATAAAAGGTAAAACATATAAACTAGGGCTCTTTGCAGGCCTAATGGTCACGACACCATACCCTATTAATACAGCAATCACCTAGCCAAAGAACTCAACACTTTTGCAGTGGTGTCAGGCCAACAAGTGAAGTTTGCTAAACCTGAGGCAATGTGTTTCAACACTCTAATATCCAAAAATATATAAAATAAAGATAAAACTCTGTTGTACCAAATTCAGATACCTAGGGGTTCGAATATCCAGAAACCTCAACAAATTATACCTCCATAATTAAAAATCCCCATGGCGACAAATTAACAAAGACCTGAGGTGATGGAACAATACTAACTTCACTCTCTCAGATAAAATAGCCACGATCAAAATGATCACCCTTCCAAAATTAACCTACCCATTCCACCATCTACCAAACCATCTTAGTATGTGGCTGAACAAATTACAAACTCCCGTCTGATTTCTGTTTATAGTTGAAATTTTATTCTGTTTTTATTCTGTTTTTCTGTTTGGAATAAGAATAAGATCTTTGGTAGCATGGTCATTTTAATTATTGACATCCTACTCCACAATGACAGTTTCAACAGTTAAAATAACAATATTCCAGGTGAAATTTTTCATGCTATCTATGGGTTCTTTTGACTGTGCGCCCCCTCCATCCCCTAGTTATGCAGGCTGGTTGGGTTTCTTAACTTGGAACATTATCATGTGTTCCTTGGGAAAGAACAGAAGAAAAGAAAGGCTCTCTCTCTCTCTCCTTCAGAATGGATGCCCCTGAAGTCTTCTTGAATCAGAGACCTGCCTCCTTCCTACCCAATGAGCCAAGATTCTCTCTGGTGGCAGAGCAATCCCACACGGAGAGTTAATATCTGCCACAGATAAGACATTCGCTGTATCAGGAGGATTTCTCCAACTTCTCCACTTGTGGGTGGCCAGCTTGCAGGCCTGTTGGCAAATATCTGCCAGCTTGGATCTTACGTAGCCACTTGTCCTCCATAGATCCAGGCTCACAAATCCCTGACAAATAATTTTCATTCTCCCACCATGAAGAACTGGCAGGCAAATATTCCAGGCATCTTGATTTAGCCTCAGGAGGCTAAATAAAGTTGGGTGGTGGTCCAAGTCATGACCACCCCGATCTCTGGAGCACCCCTCAATTCTCTGCAGTCATGAGCACCCCAATCTCTGGAGCACCCCTCAATTCTCTACAGACATATAAAGTGACATTTATCTGTATCCCTTTCTGCTGCTGCCACCCCCCAGCAGCAAGCAGCAGTGCCCACATGGCATTCCTACTTCCTTCCAGCCCAACACCTGAGCCAGCCAGCCGGCAGGGGCAGCCCCTAGCTGCCAGCCTGGCAGCTACTCCAGCTACCACATAGCTTGGCTTTCCAGTTCTCCTAAGGACCCACTTAGCGTATATATTTTTTTGTAAATCACATTGGTTGCAATTACATGGCTGTGACCAGGGGGTCATTCCACATTGAAATGACAGACCTGCATGTACACAACCGATAATAAATACATACCAAATAAATTGTCTCCACAGGTATATCAAATAGCCATGGAGCATCAATCACTTAGAAGTGTAGTAAGTTGGTGCTCTTGGCCAGAACCCTAGTAGCATTGCGAAAGCAACCCACAGGTGCACTGGATCACATACAATTTCAGGAAATTTAAAGATACTGTGCCAAAAATCTAGCATAGAGAACACAAACATCAGCCATCTTGTCAGAACAATTAAATAAAACAATTGAAATCTAATTCATTGTTCAACCCCCCCCCCCCCCGGGTGCAGGGATTTAAATAGGTAAACAAGTCTAGTAGTTTCTTGTTGGTGCAGAAATTTGACATGATCTCTCCTCAACCCGAATTTTCTTGGATTAACCCATAGGACCGTGTAAAGTATGTCTGTATCTGCGTGATGGTAGCTCCATGACTTGATTTCTCATGTGGGATCGACGCTCTCCTATATGGACACCGACCGCTCATGGAGTCATTCCACGTCATTTCAAAGAGGTCATGTCACCCTCAGTCTCGGATGTTGGTGAAATTTGGTGTAAACCCTTCCCTTATGGTTGAAAGAAACCCCCTTAAATTTCCCCCCTCTATCTCAAATTGTTTTAGTTTTATAGCACTTCGAAGTTTCATTCAATCCATGTTGTCTGTCCCTCTTGAGACCTTTGGCACAAGATACCCTTGTGTACATTTTAATTTTTTTCTCAATAACCAGTGATCAGATCTCTGAAATTTTACAGAGCGCAATAAAATGATGAGGATTTCAGGAAAAAAATACACCAACACTCAAGATTTTATAAATGTCTAAAAACTTTTTATAAATGTACTTGTAGCCTAGTTTTTTGGACGGAAAGACTAGGTTTAGAAAACCTGAATTTTCAGTGTGTGGGCGTGATGGAACCAAAAGTTTTTGATTATTGCAAAGACATGCTCTTTCTCAACAAAGAATAAAATTTATGGTTTTTTATTCCTTGTAATGAAAATTTTACGTTTTTTGAACATCATGGGGGGAGGGAATGGCTACTGGGTACAACTTTCCTACAACCCATAGCTGTAATAGAAAAAAAATAATGAAACAAAGTGGTTCATCTTAAAAATTAACATAATATGGGTTTTAGGTCCCCCCCCCCCCCCGAAAGTGCAGACTTGCTTTTAGTTTGGGGGTATTTAAAGTTATGAAAATTGCCTATCGTGAAATAATAATTAAAAAATTGGTTATAAACTTTAAATGCTGACAAGGTAATAAAACCTAGCAAGAAAAAGATTAAAGAATTTAAAATTATGCATTATGTTTTATAACTTGCAAGACAACATCAAACCTAGCGTTGCGTAAAATACATTCAACAAACACACAAAATGCTGTGCATTCACATAAACAATGCTCTTCTGTATTTATCACAGTATCAAATATTTCTCTTGCACATAATCAACACGTAAAGTACAACAAAGTAAACGGAAGTCCAAATATTTGCTAGTTTCTGTTCCACATATGTCTTTGTATGTTCATCAGTTGTACATGTTCTAAATTATATAAATGAATATAATATTGTATTTCAACATACTTTAACAAATAATAATGTAAACAATTGCACCATAGGTGTACATACCGTAAGTAGTATATCAAGATAATGGAACTTATGACATGGTGGTTTCTGCAGTGAAAAACTGTTGCAATGTAAGGTTATATAGACAGGCGCAGTATTGATTTTAGTTACAGGTGACAGCAATCTACAACTGATGAAGCCCAGGAAGGCGAAACAAGAATGAAAAGTTTTCACCGAAATCCAGTAGAATAACGGCAATGTGTGATGGAAGGATTTCTTCTAAATTTTTAAGGAAGACTGACCTTGCTATGAAAGAACGAGGAATCAAATGTTCTATTTTGTCAGTTAGATCATCAATGAACTCACCTAGTGTTGAAGTGGTTTTGATCAGGGGTCCCCAAACTAAGGCCTGTGGGCTGGATAAGGCCTGAGGGACTCATTTATCTGGCCCATGGCGACCTCCGCTGCCACCGCCCGCTTTTACTGGCGCTGCGCTGCACAGCTGCCCACTTCCGGGTCGGAGGAGCACCGGAAATAGCTTGTTCGCATGCGTTATTTGCCAGACCCACAACTACCAGATCAGTGGTACCCTGACATTCTGGTTTCTCATCCGTTTCCTAGCAGAGCGCTCTAACCCTTGCACCACACTGCCAGAAGAGGCAGCCAGGGAGGAAGAGCCGATCTGAGGGTGCAGGGACTTTTCTGAGGCCTGTAACGGGAAAAGCAGAGATTGAGGTCTCTCTCTCTCTTTTTTTGCTAGATTTTGTTGAAAGTTTTCTCCATAATATAAAGTAAAAATCATACTAACCTAAAAAAGAAAAAGATTGCAATTTCCTTTTCTACTTTTCCTTCTGCTAAGTCCTTCATCAAAATTTAATCCTAGACCCTTAATCTACACAGTGGGTTATTATTCCCACAGTTCAGATGTTGGGAGGGAACCCGAACAAGGGTTTGAGGAGCTATTTCAGCCCGTTTGCTCCCAAACCTTTTATTTATTTTTTGAATTATGTTGCATACAAACAATTAGAACAAAACTTAGTGATCAAACAGATTAAGTAAATAAAAGAATAAAAAATAAGGAAAAGTAAACATATAATATAGAAGAAAAAAGTTTGAAAGCGAAAAGGAGAAAAAATATACATATACGTATATATAACTTTAATAACAGTAAATCATTCATTGTTAGACTAATATTTTACAATTCTTAAATTAAAACACAGAACTACATACAAAGCTACCTACAAAACAACAAAGAAAGACTTCTGCCACAAAACAACTTGGACTCGTTGGCAGGGTTTAAATAAACATTTACAAGTTTATTTGCAGAGAACAAGAAATATAACAGGCGATAACAGAACTTTATGTATAAAAAGCAGAATGTAACATTTGGTGTAACAAACCAGAAATGGAAGTTGGGGAAAGTCAACAGGGAAAATGAATGCTAAGTGATGATATTGAATATTTGTTATGAGAAAAGAAAACCAATAATTTTTGTTTTTAAAGGCTTCCGCCAATACCACAGCAGTTCATTGTTCTTAGTAAAGATATTTTCCTGTATTTCAGTTGGTTCCTCATCTTGGTATCAGGACACTATTGCTTTTGCAGTGTCCCCCGTCCCCCTACTGGTGCCAGGGAAAAGCTCCAAAAAAGGCCGCAATGTGCCTAACCGAGCATGCTAAAATGTGGCCTAGCTTGGTGGAGGGACAAATCCCCCCCCCCCGGCATAAGTAAAGAAGGCTGGTTACTTACCTCACTCCGGCCGCCTGGACACGCTCCTGATCTTGATCCTGATCCTGGAAGCGAGAACGGCAAAAGAGGCTTGAGCCCAGGAGTCAGCCTCCTTTCTTTTAGCCTTATTCCCCCCGGAATAGGTCAACTCTATCTGCTGTGATGGTGGGATGTGGGATAGAGAACCCACCAGTTTGCCGCATGGTGTTGCGCATGGCCCTGTTAATTTTACTCACTGCGTAATTAATGCGAGAGGGATTGATCCTGGAAGGAAGAACAGCAAAAGAGGCTTGAGCCAAAGGGTCAGCCTCTTTTCTTTTGGCCTTAGGCCCACCCCCGGCCGGCCGTCCATTGTCCTCCCAGGCCGGGGGTGGGTCAAAGGCCAGCTCAGGCAGGTGGGTGGCACCCGCCCAGGTAAGCCTCGCTCGGTGCCGCAAACCCCGCCCACCTGTGGGGAAGGGAGGGCGGATATTGCTGTTTGAGTCTCCTGTGATTTTTCCAAATCCGAAAGTTTAACTGTTTCAATCTCTGATACTCTTGTCTGTAAACCTGCAACTTCTGATTTAACCTCTTGGAGGTCTTTACGCAAAATTCCAAAATCCTTTTTAAATTCCTGGAGACAATTCGTATTAGCTCTGACCTCTGTTGCAAGACTCTGCAAACCCTGCGTATTATCTTTCATAAACGCCAGTATTTGCTCATGGAAAGCCTGGTCTTTAGAGTCTTTTCTTGTTTGTGCCTTTTCCCCAGACTCGCCCGCCATAACACCGCTAGCAACTCAGATTTCCAAGGTCGGAGGTACTTTTATTTCAAAACAGGAATAATACGCTGGACGTCAGACAGCAACTCCAATTTGCAAGTCAAGGCAATTAAAATACAGTCCCAATTTTTCCAACCTGCCCTTCTTATTTATTTTCCCCTTTCACTCCTCAAACAATTCAGATAGAGATATGTTGCCAGTTTTTACTTTAAGGTAAAAGTATGTGTCAGTTCAGACCTCTGCAGCAACTTCAAAGTATCCTAGTAGGAAACGAAAGTAACAAGCATTCTGTGCTGGTCCTGAGGGTTAACCGTGCAGCGAGGTCCCAGTCCAGTCCAGTCCGAGGTCGAGGGTGCGGTATGGAGGCTGTCCGTCAAAGCTGAAGTGGGATCCAAGGCAGGGAGTCGGGTGAGGTCAGGAACTCTGGCAGAAGAGCAGGACAGGGTTCAGGCAGGAACTAGCAACCAACAATGTTGCTCCTGCAACTTGGGACTGGGGCTGGCTGGCTTTTATCTGCCCTGAGGCATAGGGTGGCCCTGATCCTCAGGTGACTCGCCTCTCCTGGCCTGGAGGTGAGTACTCCTCCTGCGAGAACTTAGTTCTCTCTTCCCTGAGCCTGAGCTCAGGAGAGGCTAGAGGGTTACTGGACCCAGAGGCAACCTCACCTTCCCCTGACGGGGCTGAGAGTGGAACACCTGCAGGCAATGGGTCCTCACTCAGCTGACGCCTGTATTTCAGTAATGTTAAATTCTCCCCCCCCCTTGACCTGCTTTTGGGGGGTTAATAGATTCAGTCTTTGAAAGTTTAAAAGTCTCTGAATCTTTTCACTTAGCTTCAGCAACGTCGCTGCTCTCTCATTCTCTCAGCAGGTAGGGACTGACTTCCGTTTTTCAATTCCCTTACCCGTGTCCAGATTGTTCCAAATTTTAATTCAAATGTGAAAGGTACCCACGGTACAGTCCTTAAATGATTTTAGTGCTGGAAGAATTGACCGCTAAATGCCTCAGTCTCACAGCTTCGTACCATCAAAGGAAGCGTTCCATCCGTTGCGCCGCAGCTCCAACCCCCTCGCTCTCGGTGCTCAAAACAGAGCTTGCCAGGGAGGAGGGAGCCCTCTTTTGACGCCCGCAAGATCCCACGTCCTCAAAATGCTCGATTTGAGGTTTTTCCTGGGGGTCCGCTACGCTGGAGTAGTTTCCCCCGCCTTTGATGTACCGAGGTCTCCGACGAAGAGACCCCCAACTGTGATGGCACACGATCAACCGGAAGCTGAAGTTAGTTATTCTCAAGGAACAATTTACTAATCTAGGTTTGTCTTCGGAGTCCGTTTCTTAATTTGTTGTTGTCGTGGTTTAATGCTGCTTTTTCCTTGGGAATTCCCCTTAGAAATGGTAATTTTAATTTACATAGGTTTCACACTAAATTACTCCTCACAGTCCAATCCTTTAATCCTTCGGTGGGTTGAACACTGAAGTTTTCCTCTCTTAATTTCCTTCCTAACCGTTTGCTGGCAGGATAAAAAAGTAAAAAGAAACACTTGTGGAACCAACTCTTCCGTCACAGAAAGCACAATGAGTAGACCCAAAGTCCTTGCCTCTTCTGCCACCCTACGGTACAGGGATTCTGCAACCTCACGCAGAGGCTTGCCTTCCCTTTGCCAGTGAGATGCTGCTGCTGCTGCTGCAATTTCCTAGAGTGAACCCGAAGCCCTTGGCTCCAGGGGGAGCTCTGTCCTGCAGCTGCCTGCAGCCATACAGGCTTGAGCGCACCCTCTCCTTACAGAGGGCTGTGGAAGTCTCTTGGAAGTCAGTCAGGCAGGTCCAGTGACTGGGGTACTCTCCACTGCCTAGTTTGAAAGGCTGGTTTGGTTCCTTAACTTGGCTCAGTGAATGTCTCTCCTTCAGAATGGAAGTCAATATGGCATTTCTCACTTGTTGAAACAGAGCTGGTGCCCTACATCCCTTGCTTTGCACCTACATCCCTTGCTTTGCATCCCTTGGTTTGCACAGAACAATTCTTGCCACCACCTCTTCCTTGCAGACTAGGGGATGGATTTTAGGTGTGCGGCAGCAACAAGAGGCCCGTGCAATGGCTGGGTTAAAGGGTCAGATCATGCTCGCAGGAAGGACATTCCCAGTCCCATTATGCGACTATTACAATTAGATATTGCAGTTTGGGTTTCAAACCTGCTTACAGCCCTTAAATGCATCCCTTACGCATACAGAGTATCAGACTTTAGGGGCTGGTTCCCCTCCGTCTTTGGGAATCTTTGTTTAATTTGATGCAATCTATGGGTTCTTTTGACTATGGATCCCCTCCGTCACCTAGTTTGGAAGGCTGGTTTAGGCTCAATGAATGAAACCATGGGAAAGAACGGAAGGAAAGAAATGTCTCTCTCTTCTTCAGAGTGGATGCCCCTGAAGTCAGTCGGGCATTTCTCACTTTTTGAAACAGAGCTGTAATAAGTAAGGAATATGGACTTCCGGCGAGGCAGCATGGCAGCTGCAACAGCAGAAAAGAGCTCCTGAAGCCAGCCAGAGTAAAAGGCTCTGTCTGGCCGACTCCCGGACTCCCAGGACTGCTGCCGCCAGCACTGCCAGCGGAGAGGAATTGGGGGTGCCTGGGGCGTCTATCAAAGGATAAGTAAGGAATATGGACACAGGAGAAATAATACTTTATTATGAAAGAATTTGATAGGTTTAAGCAACAAGTTAGTTAATCCCAAATGAAGTATGGAGACGATGGGAGGTTAGATGTATTTTAAGATTTATTGTCGGAATGTATGGATTTGATTTTTTGTTAATTTTGGAATTTTTGTAACAAGTGACATGAATGTATGGGTTTTTTTGTTGGTGTTTAAGCATCATCATAAAAAGAAGCAGAGCTGGTTGCCCTACATCCCTTGCTGTAGGTTTGACACATAACTATCCTCACCACCACCTCTTCCTTGCAGACTAGGGGATGGATTTTAGCAATACTCCAAAGTGCTTAACTTTTGGACTTGCCATTTAAATGGTTTAATCATGAAGAAAGCCCCCCGTTTTGAAAAGATAATATGGTGGCAGACGTGACAGTGCTGCCTTTTGCCTCCTGCTCCTTTTTTAAAAAAACCAAAAACTTTTTTTATGCTTTGCTATACATACTTGCATATCAACAACACAAACTTAAATTCATTGTTCTCAATAAACCAAATCATCCAAAGTGGGGAAAAATGACCGTACTTTTCCGTGTATTGGACGAGCTTTTTTGACTCAAAAAATGGGTCATCCAATACATGGATAGTGGCATGGGGGGGGGGGAGAAGTTGTGCGCCGCCAGCCAGCTTGTTGGTGGGAGCACAACTTCCCTGATGCCGCTGCACATGGTGGTCACTCCCTGTGCGGTGGCAGTACCGGGGGACGATTGCGCTCTTGCCACCCAGGTGGCTGGCGGGGGCGCAACTTCCTGTCAGGACTGGTCGTCCTCTTCAGATCACCACACAAATGCTTCTAGTTCTTTCATAGCTTTATTGCATATTAACAAACTTATAAATGGTCCTTATCTTTAACTACTATTCCTCAGAGTCACTTATTTCAGATACCTTCTGAGCTCTGCTTCTCGGTGACCAGCCACCCTCAAAATGGCGAAGGCGCCCTTCCCTTCGCTTTCCCTCTTTTTCCTACCCTCCTGGCTGGAGCTGGTTTGTATCTCCCCTCCTCCCAATCTGAGCTAGAACTGAACCCTTGCCTTTCCTGGGAACAGCCGGTCCCTCCCTCTTGTTCCTCTTGCTCTCTTCTATTAGATTCACTGCTCTCCTCCCCCCCTTGGGGAAAACATTCTCCCTCTGGGAACCTGGAAACTCCTAACACTTCCCTGACACTTCGCCAATGCCGCTGCACACGGGAAGTGATCCAGGGAGTGTTTCTTGAGCGCAGCTGCATGGGGGGAGAGGCTCAACAACTTTGGGCCATCTCCCCTCATTTTCTTAAAATTGAGTCCCCCAAAATGGGGGTGTCTTATACAAGGGGACATTCTATAGAGGGAATAATACGGTACAAACACTCTAAAATTTTCTTCCAAAGCCTCTGGCCTCCTGTCCTTTCCATATTTCATTCATTTTAACCCTGTTGCATACATTGTTCTATTCGCTTAGTAATAAAGTATAGGTCACTTTCCTTTTACATGTATTGTTTACAGAGGTTGCTCTCCACCCCCCACCCCCCTGCCGCCAAAAGGAAACGGCCGCCATGTGGCCTACAGCTGGAGGGCGGTGGATGGCTACGGTGGAGGAGCCAAGCCCCCCACCACTGCAAAACAAAAAGCCATGCCCCCCCCCCCGCTGTGGAGTTTGGAACTGACAGGGTCAGAACTCCGAAGTGTCCTGTATCTAGGGGGAGGAGGGGGAGTAGAAGGAGGAGCTTGTCGCAGAGCAGTGACTCACAGTGTGTGACGACTTCCAGACTTCCTTTCACTTCTCGCTGAGCAGCAGCTTGGCACAGAAGCTGCGAGTGTGTGCTTTTGGAAGCACGGCTGAGAATGCCTCCAAGTTCCGACGGAGGAGACTGATTTATGGCTTGTAAATAAACGCTTCTAGAGATAAGAACCGAACTGTCTCTGGACTTGATTTATCCCTCATCTCACACGGACAGGACCGCTGCTACTCTGCTCCCTGCCAGGTCAGCTTCTGAACAGAGCTGCGCAAAGGGAAGCGTGACTGGACGCAGGGTTTGATTTATGCAAAGGTTATGGAAGTATCGCGTTTCCTGATAAGTGTGAGAAGGGAGGAGGCTGCCAGCGACGTGTTGCTGTAATCCTGCCAGGCAAGGGCAGTGGGAGACGCCGGAGAGCGGAGCCAAGAGCCAGGAGGAACGGCTGCTTCAAAGGTCCGGCTTGCTGGCAAACTTGTGAGTACGCTGAAGCCCCGGGGGGGGGGGAAGAATGGCTGCTGCACAGGCACAGCAGAGCCAAGAGAGCTACCCCGGTGAGAGGCTGAATGGGGCCAACTGGGAGGCCTGGTCAAGAAGAGCAAGGGGGTGGTTTGTGGCCACAGGGCTCTGGAGTTTAGCCCAGAAGGAGCCGGCCCCACCCATGCAAGCTACTGCTCTGCTGAGTGAAAGAGAGCAGAGAGAGCTTTGCCTGCTGAAAGCAAGCGTGGACGCTTTGCTGTTGCCCCACCTGGAGGGCGTTAAATCGGCTCAGGCCGCGTGGCAGGTGCTGAGGAGCCTGTGCGAAGGCTCAGCAGAAGCCAAGGGCCGTGAGGAAGCCGAGGGCCAAGGGAGCAAGCCCCAGGCTGAAGGGAGAGCCAGACCAGAGGGGGCTGTTCCGGGAAGCTGTTTCTCTGCTTCGACACGTCTGTGTGATGGACTGTGTGCTGGAAAGCAGCTGAGAGCTGTGGAACAGGGCAAAGGCTGCACCCCAAGAGCGAGTGGGGGGGCAGGCCAGGCAGGCCATTCCAAGAGCTCTGAGAAAGCGAAAGGCTTCGAAAGTTGTTTGTGCTTTGAGACGACGTCCAACAGCGCTGGGAAGCATCCGCTAGAGGCCCAGGCTGCCAAGGACACTGGCCGGCGTGGAATGTCAACAAAGCAGGTTCCCAGGGCCGGTTCCCAGCAACGACGTGGGAAAGCAGCAGGCCAGGAGAAAAACAAAGACAAGGCGTCTTATCACCTCACAGCTGCGCTTGCGTCTCTGAGAAAAGACAAGAGCCTTAGCCGGGGAGAGGCTGTGGCCATGGCAACCGATGGGAACGTGAGCAACGGCATGGCATCTGTGGAAAACAACCAGAGACACTCTTTATCTCTCGTGACAGATTCCGGAGCGTCGCATTGTCTTGTGACCTCTAGAGGGCTGTTGAGGAACTGCAAGACAGTTAAAACTGGACGCTATGTTACTTTAGCAGATGGGTCTCAAAGACCACTGACTGAAACTGGGCTTCTTTATTGCTCTTTTATAGATCATTGGGTAGAAGCTTTTGTGGTACCAGAGCTTGCCCACTCTCTTTTAAGTGTGCCAGCCCTTATGGCTGCTGGGTTTGATGTTTTGTTTTCTAACAATGTGTGTTCCTTCTACAGGAATGGGAAGAAGATTCACAGTGTCCAGAGAAGAGGCACGCTCTTTCTGGTCGAGATGCCCATTGAAGATGGGGCTGGTGGGAAAATGGGGCTGGTGGAAAATGGGGCTAGTGGAGAGTCCATTGAAGATGCCCAAGGGCAGTGTGCAAATGTCCCACCACACCATGATTGTTTACACTTATGGCATCGGAGGTTTGGACACGCAGGGTGGTCGTATGTGAAGAAGGCCGCAGACAACACCATTGGGTGCAGGTTCAAGGCATGTGACAAATACCTAGATTGTCAAGCCTGTAGGCAATCAAAGGTCACAACATGCTCATACCCCAGGTCTGAGAGGAAAACCAGTAAACCCTTTGAACTTGTGCATGCAGATTTGTTGGGCCCCATGCCGACACCTTCGTTAGCTGGATCTAAGTGGGTTTTGGTTTTGGTTGATGATTTTACAAAACATGCGTGGCTGTTTGCTCTGAAACAGAAGTCAGAGGCAGCTGCACTGATCAGGGATTGGATCACAGCGGTAGAGCTACGGTTCTCTACCAAAGTAGTTTCCTTTCAATCCGATCGTGGGGGGGAGTTTACAGGTTCTGCGCTGCAATCGTTCTTCAGGCAGAAGGGTATCAGTCATCAACTGACGGCCCCCCACTCTCCGCAACAAAATGGGGTTGCAGAGAGGAAGTTTCGCACGCTACAGGAGTCAGCGAATGCTATGTTGGCAGACTCAGGTCTGCCACAGTGCTTTTGGGCCGAGAGTTATAGGACAGCTTGCTTCCTGCAGAATAGAGTGTTCAATTCCAGTGTAGGAGACACACCATATTTTCTGCTTCATCGGAAAAAGCCCAAAGTACATTTTCTGCGCACTTTTGGGTCTACAGCTTGGGTTCTGATTCCAAAGGCCATGCGCAGAAAAGGTGAGCCAAGATCCAGGAAAATGATCTTTGTGGGCTATGAGCCGGGTTCAAAGGCGTGGCGCTTCGCATACCCTGCTGGCAACCAGTCCAAGCTGCTTATTAGTGGCAGTGCTGAGTTTTGCGAGCAGAGTGGGTGGAAGCGGCTTCATGGAAATCCGGATGTTCTGGTAGAATCAGATGAGGAAGAGGAAGAGGGTGAGGCTGAACCTGTTGCTGATGAGCACAGTCCACAGCCACAGAGTCCAGAGCCGGGATCTCCAAGGGAGAGGCTCCGTATCTCTCCAAAAGGGAGTCCCAGGACCCCTCCGCAGGTCTCTGTCAAGTCTGAGCCAAGGAGTGAATCATCCTCGCCGGCAGAACCAGCTGTTCGCCCTAAACGGCGCAGCAGGTCAGAGGGGGGTGATCCTGACATAGAAGATAGTAGGGTTGATCCAGGTGAATCAGGCGCAGTTCCAGAATTCACGCTGAGGAGGTCAGCAAGATCAACCAAAGGGAAGCCACCTGAAAGGTATGAAGCCACGAGTGTCTGGGTTGGTGTGGCTAGGTGTGAACCTGAATCCTTTGAGGATGTTCAGAAGCTGCCTCGGGAAGAAGCCAGCAAATGGCATGAGGCGATGCAGAAGGAGATGAACTCAATGGAGTCTCTTGGAGTGTTCTCACTCACACAGCTGCCGGCTAACCAGCAAGCTGTAGGCTGCAGATGGGTTTACCGTCTTAAACCCACAGAAGCAGGAGAACCACAGTACAAAGCGAGGTTAGTGGCGCGTGGATTTACGCAGAAACGCGGAGTCCACTTCACAGAGGTCTATTCGCCGACTTCAAGGGCGGAGACTTTGAGAATGCTTTTGGCAATAGCAGCACAGAGAGGTTGGAAGGTGAACCATTTTGATGTAGATGTCGCCTACCTGAACTCAGATCTCCAGGAGGAGTTGTACATGCGTCCTCCTCCAGGGTTCGAAGTCAGTAAGCCAGGCGTTGTGTGGCGGTTGCACAAATCCATCTATGGGTTACGCCAATCTGCCAGGAATTGGAATATGTGCCTACATGAAGCCTTAGAAAAGCTAGGTTTTAAGAGATCTCTTGCAGACAGTTGTCTTTACATTAGAGATTCAGGCTTGCAACAGCAAGTGGCACAGGTGTTTGTTGATGACATCTTGTTGATGACGAGAACAAGTGAACAGGTAGAGAAGTTTGCCAAGGAGCTTGGTAAGCGGTTCAAGCTGAAGCAACTTGGAGATGTCAAGTCCTATCTAGGCGTAGAGATCACAAGAGCAAGTGATGGAAGCTTTTTGCTTCGCCAGAAAGGTAAGATTGAGCAGTTGCTTGAGAAGTTCAGGATGTCTGAATGTGCAGGTGCCAGATCACCCATGGAGACTGGGTACGTGAAGGAGTGTCAGCAAGTAGAACGCGTGGTGTTCGAAAACACTGAACTCTTTCAGTCAGCTCTGGGTAGTCTGTTGTATCTGTCACAGTGGAGCAGACCAGACATAGCGTTTGCTGTCAATCTGCTCAGTAGAGAGGCTTCAAGTCCTAGTGTGCAGGCCTGGAATGGTGTTAAGCGGGTGCTACGTTACCTACAAGATACCAAAGACTTTTGCCTCAAGATGTCAGCTGAGGGTGATGTCAAGCTGACTGCCTGGGTGGATTCGGATTGGGCTAACCTTGAGGACCGCAAATCAGTGTCAGGCCTAGTGGTGAAGTTTGGGGACTCAGTGATTGGGTGGAGGTCCCGAAAGCAAAGTCTCATAGCGCTTTCATCTACTGAAGCTGAGTTCAGTGCGCTATCAGAGGTTTGCAGAGAACTGGAGTTCTATGTGTGTTTGGTCGAGGAAATCTGTGAAGAGGATTGTCTGCCCGTTGTGGTGCATGAGGACAATCAACCATGCCTTAAATTAGCTGAGACAGGGCAATTCAAAGCGAGGACCAAACATTTGGACATACGCTTCCGAAATGTGTGTCAGAGCGTTCATGAGGGGCTAGTTGCTCTGAAATACTGTCCCTCAACAAAGAACCTCGCTGATGGTTTCACAAAACCATTGACCTTCCAGAAACACGAGGAGTTCTGTGAGGGTCTGTGTATGGGGAAAGCATTGTTGGCTATTGTCCCCAGATCCAGGACAAGAGGGGGTGTGGAGTTTGGAACTGACAGGGTCAGAACTCCGAAGTGTCCTGTATCTAGGGGGAGGAGGGGGAGTAGAAGGAGGAGCTTGTCGCAGAGCAGTGACTCACAGTGTGTGACGACTTCCAGACTTCCTTTCACTTCTCGCTGAGCAGCAGCTTGGCACAGAAGCTGCGAGTGTGTGCTTTTGGAAGCACGGCTGAGAATGCCTCCAAGTTCCGACGGAGGAGACTGATTTATGGCTTGTAAATAAACGCTTCTAGAGATAAGAACCGAACTGTCTCTGGACTTGATTTATCCCTCATCTCACACGGACAGGACCGCTGCTACTCTGCTCCCTGCCAGGTCAGCTTCTGAACAGAGCTGCGCAAAGGGAAGCGTGACTGGACGCAGGGTTTGATTTATCCAAAGGCAGCCGCTCCTGCAGCCTAACCGGCGCCCACTTGGGCTGGCAAGGTGCCTTGTGCCAGCGGATCATGGCGCTGGGGGAGCCAAGCCCCCCACCACCGCAAAAACAAAAATGCCCCCCTGTGGCCTAGCTGGGGCCCATGGTGGCGGAGGAGCCATGCCCCCCCCACCACCGTAAAAACTAAAAAGGCCGCCCCTGCAGCCTGGCTGGGCACCTGCCCAGAAAATAAAGGCTGCAAAATTGTGGCCTAGCCTGGCAGAGGGGCAATGCCCTTTCCAATCAGGCCAGAACTTGCCTTAATCCGGCCGCCTGGACACACTCCTGATGATCCTGATCCTGGAAGGAAGAAAACCAAAAAAAGGCTGGGACAACAGGGTTGTGGCGATCACACAGGGTCCCCGGACGTTTCACCGTCTATTGATCCCTGTGCCACCACTTGATTTCTCGCTGTCCCCACCCAGGCCCTTCCTGGTGCAGTACTGAGTCAGGACAGTGCTAAATTGGAACATAAACTTCTCTTTATTGCAGTTTAAGAAGCGTGTGGTTTCATAAACTGTATCAGTCAGTTACATTCATGGGGTGCCTATCCAGACCTATAACTTGCGCTACCTGTTCTCGCTCACTAAACCACCTGTGGTGATCCCACAGGGCCCCTGGACGTTGGACAGTCTATTGACCCTGTGCCACCACTCTGATTGCTTTCCCGCTGCCACTGACCCGTTTCTCTCGGGTACACACAGAGTCCAGACAGTTGTTAATATTAAATCAAATAAGCAAGTTTATTTTATAAGCCTTAACAAGTTTATGGTTTCAGATAATTTTTCTTGTCAGTTTCTTAATCTTAGTTTCTATACCGGCTTATACCTTTCCTAATAACTGCTAACTGTCTGACTCCTATCAGTTTCTCTCTCCCCCTCACAACACAACTCGACCAACCCACAGACTTCTCCTCCCTCTTCCTTCTCCAACTCCCAACTCTCAACTGACTTCCACGCAACTCCAACTTCTCCCCTTGGGTTCCCACTGGCCAGACACTTCACACTCATTTAACCCTTTCCTTATGACCCACCTAGGAGGCAAACGCCCCACCACCTCTGATATATACTTGTCTTCCTAGCCCCTAACTGTTCCCGACTCAGCTTATTTCGCTACACTAACTCAACCTCCCCACAAACTATCCCAATTCACTCCCACTCCAACCAACCACCCAACTCCCAACAAACTCCCCCCATCGCTCCTCCCAGAGCTGGTTTTATAGTCCCTCTGACTCCACCCCCTGGGTCCTGATTGGGTAACCTGTTTACCTATTTCACCTCCAGCACTCTCATATGCTAACATCACAGGGGTCAGCCTCTTTCCTTTGGCCTTAGCCCCGCCCCTGGCCAGAGGGTGGATCAAAGGCCGGCCCAAGCGGGCGGGAGGCACCTGCCCAGGTGAGTCCCGCTTGGTGCCGCAAACCCTGCCCACCTGTGGGGAAGGGAGGGCGGAAATTCTGACAATAGGTATCGGTCCTCTTGTCAAATGAATGCTTATTTCCTGTTTGGGAACATCTGGGATTTGATTAGCCGAGGCTGCCTGTGATGTAGTAGGATGCAAAGCCGAGGCATCCATTGCAGAAGCTTGATCCTGTTGTGTTTTTGGGGGGCTGGGGACTAGAAGATGTCTCTGACAACCCGGTAAAAGAAACAAGATCCTCGCTGACGTATCTCAATTCTGGGCTGAGCTTTGAAGGTTTTTGTGTAGTCCAGCAGGGCCAAAATTGACAAAGTTTCCTGATCCCTGCCTTAGAGTTCTTGGCTGTCCTCAGCTCTCTGGACACAATCCAACTCTCAGCTCTCCCTTTACTCCAACTTCTTCCCTTCGAACTCTGGCCAATCAGGAGCTGCTGCTATTTAACTGTTTGCTGGCAGGTGTGGGGGGGACGGGATACTCAGTGACTCACCTTGCTCAGTAAACAGACTTTTCCGTCACACCTATAAGTAAAAATCAATAAAAATCTGAGGTTCTGCCCCCCTCAACAAAAATCTTGACTACGTCCTACTGGTAGAAAGGTATCTATTTCAGTCGTTTGTTTTCCAATAGAACATGCTCTATTTATGATTTTTATACTTTATGGAAAATGCAATTACATAAAATGATAGGACCATAATGAAATACTGTTGAAGCTGAAAAACACAAACAAGCAGCTCGCCCAGCCCTACCCACTGCCACCCCACCAGCGCCCAAGACCCAGATGGTTTTCTTCTGTTACCCAGGCAGTCTCTCAATTCACTTGCTGTTGTGTGCCTTTTCCTGCCTTTAGCAGTCTGATTTTGTAGTGACTGAGTCTCCTTATACCTCTTCAGAAATTCAGAAATGCCACCTTTGGTTAAGTTTCCACCAATTTTCCTTCTAATTTCTTCATAACTGTAGCCATGTTCACTTAATAGTACTATTTTACATCGCTTTCTGGGTGACCAGTCAACTCTTTGTGCCATTTCTTTAATTTTATTACGTTTTACAAGCTCACTAAATGAAAGAACACTGAAAAGATCAACCAACTTGATAGCAGTCACATAACTCACTGACAAATGTCCTCCTCTCAGCTCCAGTACTTAACATCAATAGCTGAATCCTACTGTGACCTGTTTAAATCATTGCCCAAACAAGATGAGACAGATAGGTTGCCTACCCCTGGTGTAGTAATGTTGGGACACGTGCCCCTTCCTCACCCGTCCTACAATCCAGCGGGACCAGGCCAAAAGAGGGAAGGTGGTGCCACAACATTTACATTTTTCAGGACAAAACACAACAAAAGTGGTAGTTGCTGCCACCACTCCCTTCTCCAGGGATAGCCCAGAAGATTAACCCAAGGGAGAAGGTTACTCTTCCTGGTTACCGGCTGCCCCCGCTCTGCTATTGCTTCCACAAAATGCAGGCAGAAATTCAACAGGTTCCACAAATTACAGGCAGAAATTCAACAGGTTCAGTAGGAGGCTAAGTGGTCAGACTTTGGAGTCAGGCTTTCCCCAGAAAGGCACACAGAACAAATAGGAAAATCCTCTTTTTAAAATTTATTTAAAAAACAAGATTAAACATACTTACAAGTAGGTACGTCTCTTATATGGTTCAGACAGGAAAAAAAACAACATTGTAAAGCATCGCTAGCTAAACGTACTTACAAAACGAGAACACAAGAAAAGTTAAGGCAGTTCGTAAAGTTCTCGGCTGAATCCACATCTCAAGAAGACAATGGACAATAGAAGACTACACCTGGTCTAGAGAGCGAAAGGCCCATGGGCCACTGGCGCCCACGGGGGTCGTTTAACCGGCTCACGAGCTGCCCCCAAACCGAGCTGCCCGCTCGGCGAGTCCCCGTGCGCTGCACTAAACGGGCGTCGCATGGGAACTCGCTTCCACGGCGGCGAAAATCACATGATGCACAGGCGCTGAAAAATGTGTTGATGCAGCCATTGGGAATCGTGGGCAAGCGCACTCATGCACGCGCACAATCAGGCCCACAGAGAGATCTCTGCTGGAGTGAACCAACCCAGGCAAGGTAAACCTTGCTGACCCCTGCTCTAAACACTCGTGCACATTGGCTACATTCAAACGAAGAAAAGCTACTGCATATCAACTTAAGCAAGTTGTGCTTGCTTTATCTGGTTATTTGGCTACAACTTTTGATAGAATACAGGTAATTGAGCCAACTTTGTTGCATTACATTCTTCATTAAATCATCTTTCCTTTTTTTAAAAATAGCATCTTTATTAATTTAAAATACAATCATACAATAAAGGTACGTACAATAGAATTAAGCACAAAGAAGAACAAAAAAGTTTACCAGTAACAAGAAAATGCCAATTAAAAAAACCAAATATTTATACAGCATCCTTATCCAATAAAGTCTTCTATGAAAATCTTCCAGTCGTTCTCATTATACTTTTTCTATTGTCTTGATTTTATCGCTCAGTTTATTTTATTGTACACAAGTATCATTCAATTCTGCTAGGATGATATCATTTTTTGCAATATAGTCTTATATATTCCTTAAATAATTTCCATTCTCCGTATACTTCTTGATTTAGGGCTCCCCTGACTTTTCTGGTCAGCTTTGCTATTTGGAAATTCTCGTATCGTGAGTGTTTGCCAGTCTGTTATTGTTGGTGGTGTTTCACATTTCCAACTTCTGGCTACAAGTATTCTTGCAGCCGTGATTGCGTACATAAACAGTGATCTTGTGTTTTGCTTAATTTCTATTGGCAATATTCCTGAAAGGAAAATCTCCAGCCTTTTGTTGACGGTAAATTTAAATAATTTCTTAAATTCATCAAATGTTATTCCAAAATTCGCTTATAATTTTGCAGGTCCACCACATGTGATAGTAAGACCCTATCTCTTTTTTGCATCACCAACATGTTGGTGAACTACCTTTGTATATTTTAGCGAGTTTTGACGGGGGGGGGTGGTGAAGCATCTGTAAAGTATCTTCATGGTATTTTCCCTCAAGTTGTAACATGCTGTAAATTTGATAACTTGCCGTCACAGTCTTTCCCACTGCTCCATATAGATACTATATCCAAAGTCTTGTGCCCACCTTATCATTGATGTTTTTCCCTGCTCCTCTTTCACTTCCCACTCTAAAAGATACTCATACATTCTTGATATATACTTTCCCTTATTATATATTAATTCTCTTTCAAAGATGGAAGTTTCTTTGGCAAGACCTTCTTGTCTGTACACAATTTTTGATTTAGTTGGAAATATTGTATCCAATCAGACAGGTGGCATCTAATTTCATCATATATTTTTTAAAGTTGGCTTATCTTTGTCTGGTTCTAGTACTATCCAGTAGGTGGGCCGCTCTCCCTTCATGTTTTTCCTTTTAACTGCTATTGCTTCAGCTGGAGATGTCCACAAAGGTATCTTTGGTTCCAAAATTCCTCTATATTTACTCCATCATTAAATCATCTTTCCACTGATACATAATTTTATGGTATTACTCCAAAAAGAAGTGGTGTTATGAGCCAACAAACCTCGGAAATAAGCTTTTCTCAAAAGGTTTCCACAATTTTGGCCACTAGCATATGTCCCAATAGTGGGACACCCTCTCCAACACAGAGGAGAGCTCTTGGGTTTTATATAAGCTAGACGTCTAGGTGTTAAAGACCAGCCATGTATGATTTTGAGGCCTCTTTCTCTTGTCACTGGCACAATGGATTTATACTGGGCTTTGATCCACGGTCCATGCCATGCCTCTTTCTCAATTTCTAAATCTCTATTTGATTCCCACCATTCTCTCAAATTATTCTGGGGAGGGAAGTAGACCTCTATAGTTGATTTATGCAGCGATGATATTAATCCTTTCGTTGCTATTTTTTCTTCTACTTCTATTTTTTTTTGTATGGTGTTAATTGTCTTGTGGCTTCAGTTTTAATCTTAGAGGTTATTAGAAATTACCTTAGTTGTGTCAGGAATGCATAGTATGAATGTTAGACCCAAAGAAAATGGAGAATTCGCAAGGCATGGTATGCTGGCAAGCGAAGCGAGAAACTAGTTTTTGTTGGCATGCAACCAAGGAAATGGGGGCCATTGGCAGGCCCCCAGCTGACTCCAGCCCACCGGCCGGTGTGCCGGGCGAACTCCAGTCCTTAGCATGAATCTGCGAGCTTCAGAAGCTAGGGCACGCTACTCAGCAGAGTAAATGCTGCACACCAGAAGTAACAGGAGAGGCTGTGTGAGAATATTTACAAGCAGTTTATTCAGCGTACATCAGGACAAAAGGAAACATGTCTGATCTCCTTCGCGTCGAAGCAAGACAGCATAAAGCAAAAGCTATGCACAAGCTGTGCTGGAATGTAAACAACAACAACAATCTTTATTACGGTCCAAAGACCCAACAAATCTTTACAAAGCAATGCACAATTCAGACAGCCTACCTCCAGGTTAAACAAGCATTTTGTTCAGAATAGAGGGATCCTTGGTGTTTTCAACCACTGATAAAAACTTTGCCACTGCTAATGTTCTAGCATTTGTCCGGTCTTCCAATAGGGACCTGACATAGTGAGCCTCTGATTTTCCCGGGAAAGGTACCAGCAAGGGTAGTATCAGTTCAGCCCTGGCTTGCTCATATTTAGCACAGTGCAGTAAAATATGTTTTATGGAATTGATGTCTTGAGCACACAAGCAAAGTCTGTCCTGGTAGGGAACTCCCCTCAACCTGCCATTCAACGCTGCAGAAGGAAAGACGTTTAGTCTGGCTTTGGTGGAAATCCTTCGATAGTTTGGTACTGTCAGGTTTTTAATGTAAGATGTTAACTTAAAGTCATGCCCATATTGTACTCCTATTGCCAGCGGACTACAGACTGCAATCACAAGTCACTGTGTGCATTATCCCATAATCTTTGCTTTTACATCTTTTGGGAAGTGTAAACAGATATGTGACACACAACAATCATGCCTGTTCCTTAAGGTGGAACGGAATATCCCAACAGTTTTATCAAGGAAGAATGTGTGACTGTGTCCAAAAAGCATTGGTGTTGTTTACTGAAAGCAAAAATTCCTGGACAGAAACAGGGAGGAACTGGCAATGGGCCACGGACGTGTGATAAAGGCCTAGGGCACACTGTGTGTTCTGAGCTCTGTTGAGGATGCTGTGTTGGCTATTTGCAGTTTAGTAGCACTGCAGAGAGCTTGCTGGGGAGACCATGCATTAAAAAGGGACTCAAAAATAACTTAAACAAGGTTTTAATAACAAAAACTCCTTACACACTAAATACATCAACAACAAACCAGACCCAACCACCAACCCATCCCCCAGGGTAATGGGAGAGCTAGGTGCTGCTCCTTATATACTATACCCAATTGCTGACACAGCTTGATGAACACAACTTAGCAGCACCTGCTATGTTTCACAGCTGTAAAGCTGGGTTTCGTTATTTTGCTCTGGCCCTTGCTCTGGCCCCTTAAAGATATACACATCGGGTGGAACAATGATGAACCTTTACATTTAAAGAAGCCATTCAGCACTGATTTCCCCCTCCCCCCGCTTAATGACATGCTGCAATGAATATGCTAGTTTTAATTGTATTTCAATTTGATTTTTTTAAAGAAAGCACTTTTTGGTTCTATTTGGTGCTGATGATTAGCGACCTTTCTTGGAGGCATAATTGGGCAGGACAGAGGGATGAGGCAGAGTCTGTGTGTGTCTGTCTTGACTGTAAAGCAATTTTTTTAAAAAAAATATATATTATGTGTGTATCTATAAAGTGAAGCTTTTCGTCAGTTTTGCATCAAAATCACAGCTTGTCCTGCAAGTTTATTCCAAGTGCAGTCCTCCGATTTTAAGTCCAGGCAAAAGTTCATCTAACCGATTTATTGTGCCTTAGGTCACACGAGCAGTTCAGCATAGCATCCCCCTGTGGACATATTGCCAGACATGAAACAAATTGAGAGCCGTTTCATGTAAAATGCTTCCCCTTAAACAAATCTCTGTGCATTTGGTCCGTTGTGAAATTGAAAATAACGCCCCCCTCCCTGACACATTGCCAGAAGGAAATGAACTTATCATTGCTTAAGGCACACTGGCGGGCTATGCTAATGTGCATGGCTTCAAAGGCTTTGGTTTTTAAGGGCAGACAGGGGTAAGTGCAGATAAGGTGAAGGACCACCTGCCCACAATTGTGGAGAGGAGAGGAAGGAGGTGCGCCACTGTAACAGTGAGACACACACCCCACAAACACACCTGAAGAAGCGCAAAATGGCAACCGGAGGGACGACTGCCAGTCCCAAAAAGGCAGCCATGTGGTTTCTAGGGGAAGAAAACTGTGACTGCAAGAGTCTTTTCTAAAGCCCTTTTCCAGGAACCGCTCTCCAAATGAGTCTCTCTCTCTCTCTCTCCCACCCACACATGCCCTGCCTAATTCCAGGGGGTGATCCCCCCCCTTACCTGAAGGCAAAAATCATTGACAAAATGGGTCACCTGCGCTCTCTGCCTCCAACTGCCGCACAGCTCCGACTCCTCTTTCTGCTCTTCAGCTGCCTTGTGGTCCCAAGGATCAGGGCAGCTAGCCTTTTACGGCCATGGGGTGGACCAGAGGGAAGACCGCTCCACTCAGGTCTGCTCCCAAGCCCGTCCGCCTGGCCTGGCCGGAGTGGCCAGAATTCAAACCAAGGCTGCTGGGGACACCCAACATTCTGCTCTGTCGCCATGGAGAATTCTCACCCAACTGCCGGCCGCCTCTGCAGCGTTGCCCCCAGGGATCCGGCCCCGTTGTGATGGGCCGCAGCTGCCACCCACGACAGGACTGGGTAAGTGGCCATTATGAGACCTTAAAGGCTGTTGGTGTGATTGTAACCCTGTAAATAGCTTGAGTGACAGCATGGAGACTGTAAGGAAAATTACAGTTTCCTTTTTAACTTCTAAAGCTCTTTCAAATTTCCATTTTTTGTATCGTGGGCTGTGTGGGTCAGGCCAAAGGGGCCCCTCTAAGTCCAGCATGGTCAGCCAGATCCCCACACAGTGGGTTGGGCTAGATGACCCTTTGGGAGCCCTTCCAATTCCACAGTTTGAGGATTCTTTCTTACCTGTGATTCCTGCCTTGCAGGGGTTGGACTAGATGAGCCTCAGGACCCCTTCACACGCTACCATTCTGTAATTCTTTTCATCTTTCCTGGGTCTTCCATTCTGTGCATTTTATTTTATTTTTTAAAAAAGAACAGTTTAATTGAACAACGTAAAAGAGTTAACAATGACAATTCCATATATACCTATTTAATGCATAGGTATTATTATCCAAATTCATGTATGTTTGTTTTCAACCTATTACGTTTTGCATAAATGTGTTCAAGATACAGTGGTACCTCGGGTTAAGGATTTAATTTGTTCCAGAGGTCCGTACTTAACCTGAAACTGTTCTTGACCTGAAGCACCACTTTAGCTAATGGGGCCTCCTGCTGCCACCACGCCGCTGCTGCGCAATTTCTGTTCTCATCCTGAAGCAAAGTTCTTAATCTGAAGCACTATTTCTGGGTTAGTGGAGTCTGTAACCTGAAGCGTATGTAACCTGAAGCGTACGTAACCCGAGGTACCACTGTATACTTGCCTGTGCAAAGTCTACGTCTGTAAGCAATACTTGGAGTAACTAATGCGTAAGAAGCTCTCACTATATATATTTAGCAAGCACAATTGGATGACAGCAAGACTCTCTAAAATGAAGGCGTTGCTCTTTATGTCACAAGCTGGGCTGATACGTAGCATTGAAGCTATTTGGATGTAGGAGTGTTACCTAATGGTGGCGTAGGATTTCCCTGTTGGTCCTCCTCAAGGTGAGGGTTGAAATACTCCCATCTTCAAGATGCCAGTATGAAGTCCCGGCATCAGGCCTACAGAGTGTTAACAAAAACTTAATTTAAATTACTAGGCAATACTGTAGTCAGATTGGTTTCTGGCAAACACTTACCAATACTGTGCAAGATAGTCTCTGCATTCTCCAGAAAAAAAGAAAGTTCGCTAAATTTGTGTGCAGACAGGTGTGCTGAAAAATTGCAACACCACAGACCTGTGAGTCTTGTCTCTCAATGAATGAGACTGAAATATTAATATTTGTCCTTATTTTGCTATAGTTTGTTCAGCTTAATATAGAAGTGAAGCCTGAGACTGGATACAGTGGTACCTCGGGTTACATATGCTTCAGGTTACATACGCTTCAGGTTACAGACTCCGCTAACCCAGAAATAGTACCTTGGGTTGAGAACAGCAGGAGGCCCCATTAGTGAAAGTGCGCCTCAGGTTAAGAACGGAATAAGTTCATAACCCAAGATACCACTGTAATTGAAACCAAGAACAGAATAATAAAACCCGGTCAAGGGAAACTGATCACAGTATTAAGTTTGTGTTTCATTTAATGTATTAAGCAAATCCTCTCATAAGCAAGAGTGGAGTCCCTGCTTTTTCAGATCTAAGCCCTGATATCTTGGTCATGTTGCAAATCCTGTGCTGTGTTCTGCTTCCCATCAGGAACAAGGATGCCTCCATCAATGCAAAGGTAGAGGACACCTGTCTCTCCACCACCTCAGATCAGGATGCTCTGGGGAAGATGGTCAGTATCTTCAATTGCAAGATCTACACTTCTCATCTTGGGATCACGGTACATTGTTTTGCCTTGCAAGGATGCTATTAGCCTTGGGTCCTTCTTGCAAAACCTACCACCACAAATAAAGACCCAGCATAAGAAATATTTTCATAACAAATACACATAAGCTGCCTGATTGCAGGGGAAAAAAGCTCGGAGTGATATTGTCACTGAAAATTATTACAGCAAGTATTTGAAATGTTCCAAAGGGTAAACAATAGGCTGGGACAAATTAAATCTTACACCAACTTTCTAAGCATCTAAGCTCACCATTATCAGGGCAGGCTCCCTGTTCAATTTATATACTACCCTTTATCAAAAAAATCTCAGGACAGTGTACAACATTAAAACATACTACATCAGAACATCAATGATAAAAACATAATAAAAGCATAATGACAGCCTAATAATAAAATAACATCATAATAGTCCTCCCTCACATTTTCACAGGCCAATAGCTATAAGGCCTGAGTAAAGAGGAATGTTTTTGTCTGGCGCCTAAATAATAATAGTAATAATGTTTTATTGTTTATATGCCGCCAATTTGACTGGGTTTCTCCGGCCACTATGGACAGCTTCCAACAAATTAAAACACAATACAACATCAAACATTAAAAACTTCCCTCAACAGAGCTGCCTTCAGATGTCTTCTGAAAGTCAGATAGTTGTTTATTTCCTTGACATCTGTTGGGAGCCCAGGATGATTTCCTTCTCTCCACAGATGCCTGTACAGCAGCCTCCTAGCTATCGCTGAGCCATTCATCGGAGATGCCGTGGGGGGAAAGGTAGGACCCTTCTAGCTCTAGGTTTCTATGACAACCTTGTATGCAGAACCTGGGCCTGGCTGGCTGCTCTGGCTTTTGAATTGTACCCGCATGATGGGAGACTTTGTCTATGGCCATCAGGAGATGGTAACCCAGTTTTCAGCTTTAAAACAGGTTCACCAAAAATCTTTGAGGCAGGTGAAGTACAGAGTGCTCTCTGGTCCTACCCCTGACTTCCACCCACATGAGATGCGATGGGGCTTTTGGGGGGGGGTGGCTTTCTATGTATCCCCTACACTAGCAGGTGCCTAGCGCACTTTCTGCTGCATGTGTGGAGGTCAGGGATGGGGTCAGAAGGAGCAACCTCACTCCCCACAAACACACATCTGACCTCTTCAAACTTTCATCTGCCACATAATAGTAATAATAATAATTTATTATTTGTACCCCGCCCATCTGGCTAAGTTTCCCCAGCCACTCTGGGAGGCTTCCAACAGAATATTAAAATACAATAGTCTATTAAACATTAAAAGCTTCCCTAAACAGGGCTGTCATCAGATGTCTTGTAAAAGTCTCGTAGTTGTTGTTCTCTTTGACATCTGGTGGAAGGATGTTCCATAGGGCGGGGGCCACTACCGAGAATGCCCTTTTCCTGGTTCCCTGTAACTTGGCTTCTCACAGTGAGGGAACCACCAGAAGGCCCTCGGTGCTGGACCTCAGTGTCCGGGCAGAACGATGGAGGTGGAGATGCTCCATCAGGTATACTGGACCAAGGCCTTCTAAGGCTTTAAAGGTCAGCACCAACACTTTGAATTGTGCTCGGAAACATACTGGGAGCCAATGTAGGTCTTTCATTTTTTTTTTTTATAATATTTTTATTCAAGAATTTTTTCCATATAAACATAACATACATAAACATACAAAGACAAAAACAAAAAACATGCACCATTTCATATCCTAATTTCTTATACCTTTCTTCCCCGACTTCCTCATGCCTCCCTTTTCTGTATTCCAAATTCTTATCGATTACTCAGCAAATCTTCCCTTATTTTAATTTAGATTTAAACTAATCTTCCTTATTCTCCTTGTCTTAACCATTGCTAATAGTAACCATTTACTTTCCAGTCCAACATCATTCTAACTTTCATTAACTTTGTGATATTTCTTTAAATAGTCCTTGAATTTTTTCCATTCTTCTTGCGCTGCTTCTCTTCCCTGGTTTCGGATTCTGCTCGTCATTTCTGCCAAGCCCATGTAGTCTATCACCTTCATCTGCCATTCTTCCAGTGTGGGTAGCTCTTGCGTCTTCCAGTACTTCGCAATGAGTATTCTAGCTGCTGTTGTAGCATACATAAAGAAAGTTATATCCGTCTTTAACACCCCTTGGCCGACAATACCCAAGAGAAAGGCCTCTGGTTTCTTGGGGAAAGTATATTTAAATACCTTTTTAAGTTCATTATAGATCATTTCCCAGAATGCCTTAATCTTCGGGCAAGTCCACCAAAGATGAAAAAATGTACCTTCAGTTTCTTTACATTTCCAACATTTATTATCAGGCAAATGGTAAATCTTTGCAAGCTTGACTGGGGTTATGTACCACCTATATATCATTTTCATAATATTTTCTCTTAAGGCATTACATGCCGTAAATTTCATCCCGGTGGTCCACAACTTTTCCCAATCAGCAAACAAAATATTATGACCAATGTCCTGAGCCCATTTAATCATGGCTGATTTAACCGTTTCATCTTGTGTATTCCATTTCAGCAGCAAATTGTACATTTTTGACAAATTCTTAGTACTGGGTTCTAACAGTTCTGTCTCCAATTTTGATTTTTCCACCTGGAAGCCAATTTTACTGTCTAATTTAAACGCTTCATTTATTTGATGATAGTGCAACCAATCTCTCACCTTCCCTTTTAATTTCTCAAAGCTCTGCAATCTCAGTTTGTCCCCTTCCTTTTCCAAAATTTCCCAGTATCTTGGCCACTTGGACTCCATGTTTAACTTTTTAACTGCCTTAGCTTCCATTGGCGACAGCCACCTTGGAGTTTTATTTTCCAGCAAATCTTTATATCTAACCCAAACATTTAATAGTGCTTTTCTGACAATATGATTTTTAAAACTTTTGTGTGCTTTAACCTTGTCATACCACAAATATGCATGCCACCCAAAAATATTGTTAAAACCTTCCAAATCCAAAATGTCTGTGTTTTCAAGAAGCAGCCATTCTTTCAGCCAGCAAAAAGCTGCCGCTTCATAGTACAATTTAAAGTCTGGCAGGGCAAACCCCCCTCTTTCCTTTGAATCCGTTAATATCTTAAATTTAATTCTGGGCTTTTTGCCCTGCCAGACAAATTTAGATATATCTTTTTGCCACTTCTTGAAACAATCCATTTTGTCCATTATTTGCAATGCTTGGAACAAAAACAACATTCTTGGCAATACATTCATTTTTATAACTGCAATTCGGCCTAACAAGGAAAGCTTTAAATTAGACCAAGTCTCCAAATCTTTTTTCACTTCTCTCCAAGTTTTTTCATAATTATCTTTAAACAAATTCACATTTTTAGCTGTCATATTTATACCCAAATATTTCACTTTTTTAACCACAGTCAACCCTGTCTCGTTCTGAAACCTTTCTTTTTCTATCTGTGTCAAATTTTTCTCCAAAACCTTTGTCTTTGCCAATGTAGGTCTTTCAAGACCGGTGTTATATGGTCTTGGCGGCCGCTCCCAGTCCCCAGTCTAGCTGCTGCATTCTGGATTAGTTGTAGTTTCTGGGTCACCTTCAAAGGTAGCCCCACTTAGAGTGCATGGCAGTAGTCCAAGCGAGAGATAACCAGACCATGCACCACTCTGGCAAGACAGTCTGGGGCAGGTAGGGTCTCAGCCTGCGTACCAGATGGAGCTGGTAAACAGCTGCCCTGGACACATACTTCAAAAGTATGGGGCAGGGGGCATGTAGCTTGCCCAATCAATCTCTCAGCTCCTGTTTGGCCACACTGTGCCCCAGCAGTGCCTTTAACCCTTGTCTTTCCTGTATATCTGTGCATTAGAAAGTTTGGCAGAAACTGGAGTTCTTCACCCAGCAGCAAGGGCCAGGACACCGACCAAGCAGATTTCCCAGAGTTAAAGCATTTGCCAGCACAAAATCGAGCATATCCTGGTGCGGGAAAAGGTCAGTGATCCCATATTATTTTCTCTGGAATAACATATTCCCACATACAAACCTGTCTGGGCTCTGAGATCTTCAGGGGAGATCCTTCTCTTGGTCCTGCCACCCTCACAAGCATGGTTTCTGGGGACGTGGGAGGAGAGGGCCTTCTCAGTAGTAGCCTGGGGCTCCCAGACAATTTTGGAACTCTCTCCCTAGAGAAGAATATACTGGCTTGCTCCTTGCTCCCCTTCGGCCCACAGGTGAAGACCTTGATCCCACAAGAGCCCACAGGGCAGCATTCCAGGGTTAGTCTGACCAAGGCAGAACAGAGTGGGACTACAGGCTGGCAGACAACAGTCCTGAACACTCTTCAGAAACTGGGTTTTGCCCCTGAAGCCCTTCTACGTCTGGGCTTGGACCAAGCAAAAGCCATGGTTAGGCAAAGAATTATAGACAACAGGACTGCTTAAGGTGCCCCGACTACAAAATTCTAGAAATCGAGAGATATATAGCTGCTCCATTAGCATATCTCTTTTTTCTTGTATCCGAAAATGCAAGAAGGGCTTTTACACTTGCCAGAAGCTCGGCTGTGCCCTCGCCGGTCTTGGAAGGATCCTTTAAAAAAGTCCCATATGACCAGAGAATTTGCGCCTGTCCATTGGGGGATATAGGAAGCCCTGAACACATATTTTTTAGATGTCCGCTTTATGATGAGGCACATAGAGAAACCATTGACCCCCTGCTGGTGAGGCTTGCTGACCTTCTGGTAAAGCAAAAATTTGATCTTCTCCTGTTAGGCAAAGACCGCAAGACGACCCGGATTGTCGCCAGATTCTGCTCATAGATCTGTAGGCGCGGACCACCCCCCCGATTCAATCTAGTTTAAGAAAATTCCCAAACTCTGATCCACAGGTGACGTTGGGTCATCTCTCTAAGGCAGTCTATTTTAAAGTTTTTATGTGTTTATACACCTATCGCACTTTTAAACTTAAAATGCATTGTTGTATATTGTTTTAAATGTTCGTTTTGCTATTGGGATTGTAGTTCCATTTGTGTTTCACAAGCTGGTCTCTGACTGTAATAAATTTCATGTCATGAGTGGGACTGTAGAACTTCCCTTGATCTGGACACAAGACTTCTGTTGATGCAGCCTAGACTAGCCTTAGCTCTTTTTACTGCTGCATCACACTGTTTACTCATGTTCAGCTTGTGGTCCACCAAGACTCCTAGATCCTTTCCGCATGTACTGCTGGCAAGCCAGGTGCCCCCCCATCCTATACAGAAGATGCCAGCCAAAGATGGGGCAGCCGGTACATGTTGCACTGCATGAGAACATGAAACAAATCCCACGGACAGGACACAGAGAAGTGTATTAGGGATGTTGCCCCAGAGAGCAGAGAGCACAATAAACCAGGAGACCTAATCCTGGATCTTATTGACTGGGTCTCTCTCTTTCTCTTGTTTGCAGATCAAAGCTGGAAGCAAAAGCAAGGGAAAAGCGTGAACTTCAACACCAGTGGAAAACCCAACACTATGGGTTGAGAAATCTGTGTAATGAGGCAATGTACATCTGCTTTGGGCTTTTATCTCTCGCATTGCTCTGTTTGTGGAAGTCGTGGTGAAGTAGAGACAGTGCGGTGTAGTGGTCACAGCACCGACCTAGCACCTGGGAAAGAGCAGTTTTCAGATTCTTCTCCCACATGGCCATGAAGATTGCTGGATGTGACCTTTGGGCCATTCTCCAGTGCTCAGCTGAAACTACCTCATAAGGTTGTTGTGAGCAAAGGGGAGAACAATATATGCCACCTTGAGCTCCTTGGGGGAAGGTGGGATATAACTAGTAATAAATAAATAATAGTAAGTAGTATATTTGGGGGGGGGGGAGCACGGAAGATATTGTAAATCCAATAAGCGGAAGATACTGTAAACCCAATAATAACCCTAAGAAGCTGCCCCCGTGTGTGTGCAGGTTTTGCTCCTGCTTTTTGGAAGATTCTCTAGTCATAAACAGTGGTTCCCAAACTTTTGGGCCCCCACCTCCTTGGTTCCAAAAACCCACCCCCTGGGGCCACTAAGTTACCCTTTGAAATGCATTGTTCACAGCAGTGGTTTGCACAACCAAGTAAGGACGGTAGTAACTCAATAAAGTTAAATAAAAACAGTAAAAATTAATTACGCATCTATTCAAAATCAAGTGAAAGTTCTTTCGTTTAAGAAAGCTGATAAACTGGATCCAATGAAACCAGCTTTTCAAAGTCTAATAGTCTCCCCCTGCTCTTAGCTCCCCACCAGGTAATCCCACCAAGGCCCCCACTTTCGGAACCACTGCTAATGCTGTGCTTTAATGTTGCAGACGTTGCAATGAAGGGCAGGTAAATGAAGAGGAACAAGAATAACTTTGAGGTTCATCCTGGGAGTCCATCACAACCCACACCCACCTTAAATTGGCTCTGGTTCTGCCAGCAGTTCTGCCCTGGCTGTGCAACCCACTTGCCCCAAGGTTCTGCCTTCTGGAAGGATGTTTGTCCATATTATCCCAGCAAGGAACAAATCCCTTTACCAGTCACAGGTACAGTGGGGTATGGGGAGTATTTGATCCCCTCTAAATTTACCCGTTTGCCCTCTGACGAAGAAATGACCAGTCCATAATTTTAAAGGTAGGTTTATTGTAGCTGTAAGAGACAGAATAACAACAGCAGAAACCCAGAAGACAAAAGTCAGAGATTGATGTCAGGCTACCTGGTGTCTTCACTGTATGGAAGGAGCTGAGATTAGAAGCACCTGCTGTAAGGGAGAGGTTTTACCTGTAATCCCAGCACCTTACAGTACCTGTACAAAAGACACCTGTTGACAGAAGCAATCAATGCAGCAGATTCCAAACTAGCCACCAAGACCAAAGAGCTGTCCAAGGATGTCAGGGACAAGACTGTAGACCTGCACAAGGCTGGACTGGGCTACAAGACCATTGCCAAGCAGCTGGGTGAGAAGGTGACAACAGTTGGTGCAATAAATCACAAATGGAAGAAACACAAAATAACTGTCAACCTCCCTCGGTCTGGGGCTCCATGCAAGATCTCATCTCGTGGAGTTGCAATGATCAGGAGAACGGTGATGAAGCAGCCCAGAACTACACGGGGGGAACTTGTCAATGATCTCAGGGCAGCTGGGACTATAAAAGGTAAAGGGACCCCTGACCATTAGGTCCAGTCGTGACCGACTCAGGGGTTGCGGCGCTCATCTTGCTTTATTGGCCGAGGGAGCTGGCGTACAGCTTCCGGGTCATGTGGCCAGCATCACTAAGCCACTTCTGGCTAACCAGAGCAGCGCACAGAAACGCCGTTTACCTTCCCGCCGGAGTGGTACTTATTGATCTACTTGCACTTTGACGTGCTTTCGAACTGCTAGGTTGGCAGGAGCTGGGACCGAGCAACGGGAGCTCACCCCGTCGCGGGGATTCAAACCGCCAACCTTCTGATCGGCAAGTCCTAGGCTCTGTGGTTTAACCCACAGCGCTACCCGTGTCCCCAGCTGGGACCATAGTCACCATGAAAACAGTTGGTAGCACACTACGCCATGAAAGACTGAGATCTTGCAGAGCCCGCAAGGTCCCCTTGCTCAAGACAGCACATGTACAGGCCCATCTGCAGTTTGCCAGTGCACATCTGAATGACCCAGAGGAGAACTGGGTGAAAGTGTTGTGGTCAGATGAGACCAAAAGTGAGCTCTTTGGCATCAACTCAACTCGCCGTGTTTGGAGGAGGAGGAATGCTGCCTACGACCCCAAGAACACCATCCCCACCGTCAAACATGGAGGGGACATATTATGCTTTGGTTGTGTTTTTCTGCTAAGGGGACAGGACACCTTCACCGTATTGAAGGGACGAAGGACGGGACCGTGTATCGTCAAATATTGGATGAGCACCTCCTTCCCTCAGCCAGGGCATTGAAAATGGGTCGAGGATGGGTATTCCAGCATGACAAGACCCAAAACACACGGCCAAGGCAACAAAGGAGTGGCTCAAGAAGAAGCACATTAAGGTCCTGGAGTGGCCTAGCCAGTCTCCAGACCTAAATCCCATCAAAAATCTGGAGGGAGCTGAAGGTTCAAGTAGCTACACATCAGCCTCGAAATCTTACTGACTTGGAGAGGATCTGCAAAGAGGAGTAGGACAAAATATCTCCTGAGATGTGTGCAAACCTGGTGGCCACCTACAAGAAATGTCTGACCTCTGTAATTGCCAACAAGGGTTTTGCCACCCACCACGTACTAAGTCATCTTTTGCAAAGGGATCAAATACTTATTTCACTCATTATAATGCACACCAGTCTGACTTTTTTCTTCTAGCTTTCTCGGTGTTTTCCTGTTGTTATTCCGTCTCTCGCAGCTACACTAAACCTACAATTACAATTATGGACTGGTCATTTCTTCGTCAGAGGGCAAATGGGCAAATTTAGCAGAGGATCAAATACTTCCCCCCCTCACTGTAATTGGTCACTAATGCGAAGGCTTTGAAAGGGGCTCTGCAGCCGTTTAGGGAAAGTCATTTGGGTCATGGGACCCCCCTGCTGTTGCCAAGGATGCTCTGCTCTGGCAAATCTGCATGGCAGTTTCACATAAAATGGAAGCCTAAATCATGCCCAGGATGATCCCATCACTTCTGGGGAGAAGAGACTCTGCTACTCTTCCTAATCTGGGCATCCTGACTCTCCATTAACCATCCCCATTCTCATTCTTTACTTTCTATATGACAACCAATTTAATAATTTACCCATACTTGAGGTTACATTGGATAACTCATTACTGCCACGCTTCAAACAACAGAAGCAAGCAGAAAGATGCAGCCACTAGTCCCTCAGCTGTCACCCAGCCACACGAAATTCACTCTATATCATTTTTAAAAATTAAATTATTTCAAGTATATAACAACAACAACATGCATATATGTAATATGTTTCCAGTCTTGTTCATTTCGATTTGCAAGGCCCTTGTCCAAGGCAGGCAAAGGCAGGTTCATGTTATTGTGAAAATGGATATAAAGGGAATTTCCATCTCTTCCGATGAGATTGTTGGAAGATTCAGGGTGGGTAAAAGGAAAGGCCTTCATGCACCACATAGGTAAACTGTGGAACTCTCTTCCACAGCAGGCAGCGGTGGCCACCAAGTTGCACAGCTTTAAAAGAGAACTGGGCAGATTCATGGGAGAGGAGAGGGCTGTGGATGGCTATGCTAAAACCAGGGATGGGGGGCAGTTAAATGACTCCCCAAAAATCCCATGGCCCCACCATAGCCTCTAACTAAGGCCAGGAAGTGACCATTTACGCAAGCACCATACATACACAACAGCAAAGCGGCTCAAAAGCAGTCTAAAATTGGAGCAATAAGCAAATATTGTACTATTTCCTCTGCCTATCCAATATAGAAAACTGTAGAAACTTCAGATAATCGCCAAAATTCTATGGTTTGACAGATTTCCTTGGTTCCAACGGCTAATGACTCCTCTGGAAGAGGGGGATCCAGGGCTCCCCCTGACTCCATAGTCCCTTAAGGATAAGGTCACATACTCCTTGCCCCTCCACAAGGTGTGAACTTCGCCACACAATAGGAGGCAGGAGGCAATCGAGGGCAGCACTTGCCCCGACAGAAGTCCTTTGGGATGGTAGATTGAATCCTGATACTTTCAAAGGAGAAGCACGGGAAAGCCTTGCAGCTTGTGGGATGTATAAATGCTTTTATTCTTGGGAAGCAGGTACTTAAAAGGGGTCAGGAACAAGGATGATGAACAGGTGGGTGATGGGCTCATTGTTCTGCATACCAAACACTCCTGTTTTGTGCCATACTTGTGATGTATCAGTGATGCTGTTGAAAGATGTATTATGGGAAATGGGGGGAGGTCTTAAAAGTTCGCAGATTATGGTTTGATATGTTAATTGGATGTTTTTTATTGGAAAATTAATAAAAACAATTTAACAAAAAAAAAAAGGTTCACGCAACCCCATACTCGGGGTTCCTACTCTTTCTGTGTTTGAACCTTGTTTCAACAAATACAGATCAGGTCTACTGTCTGCTGTTTTGTTTCTTTAACTTGGCTGGAGACTCCTTTTGCTGACCGGAGGGACTCGTGGGAAGTGGCACCCCATGAGCTGGGCAGCAGAGTAAATCTGCACCCCTGAATCTTTTCCCTTGTCAGCTGCTAGCCAGGGCAGCTGTGCTCTTCCTGCACAGCCAGAAGCAGCAGTGCTTCCGAATACTCACTGCTGGGGAGAGGGCTCATGTGTGTGTTTGTGGCTCACATTTGACATACGACATGCAATAATTATGCAAAATGAGAATTAAAGCAACAGAATGTGCTCAGATAAATGTTGCTGAATATATTAACAGTATATACAGTGGTACCTCAGGTTACATACGCTTCAGGTTACATACGCTTCAGGTTACAGACTCCGCTAAGCCTGAAATAGTGCTTCAGGTTAAGAACTTTGCTTCAGGATGAGAACAGAAATCGTGCTCCAGTGGCGCGGCAGCAACGGGAGGCCCCATTAGCTAAAGTGTTGCTTCAGCTTAAGAACAGTTTCAGGTTAAGTATGGACCTCCAGAATGAATTAAGTACTTAACCCGAGGTATATCATGATCGTTACAGATATGAAATGATGTATATTATTGCGTATGCTTAAATTGTTGAGCATGAGTAAAATGTATTTTGTATTAATAACAATTTTAATGTAAAGGGAGAAAGAGGGAAATTAGGATATATACTTCATGCCCACCAAACTGCTGTAAACTATGGATTCTGTTCTGCCATATGCCTTGTTATTCATGTAATCAATAAAATCACACCAAGCTGCATAAAAATGGTTGTTCATTTTGGCCTCTTGCCGCTTTCACTTTTTGCATCTGTTTTTCCAAACACTGTCAACTTGCATTATACCATTGATCCATAGTCAACAATCAAGATGCTGAACTGGAAGGGCCATGGGCTTGATCCTGCAGGCTCTTCCTGGGTTCTCACGAGAGGGCTGTTGGCTGCGGGTTTCCAAGAGCATACCAAGGAAGGAAGGGGGTCCGGTGGCTGGATTTCTCCACAGAGCTAATTTCTATCTGATTTAGACATTTCATGTAACTGGTGTAACTAATCCATAACATGGCTCCTTAAAAAAATTTTCACCTATGATCTTTTTCTTTTTCTTTATTTTTTTATGTTCTTTTTTTCTTTTTTCTGATATCTTACCTTTCATTTCACTCCTTTATTGTGAATAGCATTTTATTGAAGTATAAATAACTAAATATGAAAAGAGACAAAGTATTCTCTAATTTTTTTTCCTTGGTTATATGTATTTTCTTCTTTGTATTTTCTTTTGTAAATATGTATGTTTTCTAATTTGTACTTAATAAAAATTAAAAAAAAAAAAACAACCCAAAAAATGGCTCCTTGCGTTTTCCATTGATTTCAGTTTGGGTTGTCCTGTCTCTTCCCCCCCCCCCCCGGTAAAGTCCAGCAATTCCCTGTCCCCCCCTTGTCTCTTTCTGCCCTCCTCCTCTGCCCCCCACATGAAATCCGGCGCTTGGCCTTCCCAACCTTCTCTTGGGTTTCCTGGGTGTATCTGGCCTCAGTCGGGGTCAGGGCAGAGCTGTCTCGGTCTGGTTCAGCCAGCAGGGTCTCCTCTTCCAAGAGAAACTCTCTGCTTTTCTCCTTTCTTTAGATAAAATAAAAGAAAAACAGTTCTAATAAACTCTTCCAGGTGTTGAGAAAACATAGGCTCTTTCTTCACTAGCAGGATTTATTTACTGCCTTGGGAAGAAAGTGTTGCATGTTGAGCAGATCCAGAAGAGGGAGACATGAGACCAGAGATCCAAATGAGGAAGGAGGCCCAGTTAACAAATGCACCACCTCCTGCTGGTTGTGTACCTTGTGCTCCCAATCCAGCAGGCTGCTCTGAGTTCCCGTTGCCCCGTCTCAAAAAAGGACATCCATGGATCTGAAAAACCCATAAAAGGCTGCCCCCAATCATCGGGGGGGGGTGATACAAGCCTTTCCCTGTGAGTATTTCCACTCTTAGCAGGGCTCCTACAAGGCTAAACCGTTTTGAGCTTTCTAATTTGAGAGAATATATTCTCTGTTTACTTGCTAAATCTGTATACCACCCTTCACCTGAAGATCTCAGGGTGATTCACAGGATAAAAATACGAGATACAAACACAAAAGACATAATAAAAACAAGAACCAAACTCCTCTACCTTCTATTATTTTACAACATAGTGTCACCCTGTGAAGCGAACTTTGCGGTAGGTGCTCAACAGATAAAAGTACACACACATGCAATACACAATTAGCCTACAGAATTCATTGGCAGAAGATGAGGTGATGACAGCTAGCATATACAGTCGTACCTTGGAAGCCGAACACCTTGGGAGTCGGAACATTTTGGCTCCAGAACACTGCAAACCCGGAAGTGAGCCCATTTGTGAATGTTCTTTGGAATCTGAACGGCGCTGCTTCTGATTGGCTGCGGGAGCTTCCTGCGCTGAATCGGAAGTCGCACCTTGGTTTCCGAATGTTTTGGAAGTCGAACGGACTTCCAGAACTGATTCCGTTTTGACTTTCGAGGTACGACTTTACAGTATTTTAAAGAGGTTTGGAAGAACGAAGGAGCAGGAGGCAAGGCGTCTGAGCAGTGTCACGGGGAGCTGGCAGCAACACACGCTACTGGCTAAATGGAGCCTCTGTATTGAGGGGCACTGTACCCCTGAGTAGGGACAGAGCAAGAAAAAGGCCTCACTGGCAGCCTAGTCACATCTGATACAGAAGAATATCTTCTTAAGCAGGACACACCCTGGTTCTAATCTTTTTGTTGTTTGTTGTTACTTCAGGTCCTGTCCATCCTATCTCCATCTATTTTAAGAGGTGTCAAAAGCAAGGATGAGCCTGAGGGGTTGCACATCCGGCATTCCCTCTTGCTCCTATAGATTTTTTTGACATGGGTCACCACTGTTAGTGCTGAGCCACGCTGCTCTCCCTTCCCAGGAAATGGGGTCTCTCCCACCTAAGAAAGAAAGCATGTCTCAAAGGCAGATAATGTGCAAATTCACGCATGCTCGCTGTAAATGTATCTTAGTGCTACAGAGCACAGCCGTCCTGGCTAGAGACTGATGGAGTGGGATAGGAGCTTTTGATGGTGGTCAAGACTAAATCTGGAGGGGTTTTTTGTGCTCTAGGAATTATGTTTTGTATCTTTGTTATACATTATTATGAATTACCTGGGGCCTGTTTAATCTTACCGTATGCTTACTGAGATGTTTTCATTTATTTTCTAGTTTACTAGCAGGCACATGTATATATTAGTGTAGTTTGTGAATTTGGCCCCATCATACCAAAAATCGGGTGAAGTCATGCCAAAGTCACATTTCAGTTCGCCATCTCAATTCAAAATAACTCCTGGCTTCCAAATTCGGTGTGAAATTCACTTTAATGTAAAATCACCTAATCTGCCATTCCCAAAACAATATGCAAACACAGCCGTGTGCACTTCTCTGAATGCTGCAGTGTGGTTTTCTTTCTTTTTTAAAATTAGTTTTTATTAAGGTTTTTTCGTCTTACAAAGAAAACAGATAAACTGGGAGTGGTACATTGTCTCCATATTTGCAGCTTTCAAGCCAAAGAACATATTCAAAAATGAGTATGTTAGGGGAATATGTATATTAAACTAGCATGCAAGCTGAATTATAATAGGGGCTAGTGCTTGCAAAATGTATTTGTATTATGGCAGGAATGCACACTAATATGCTGATGAAAAATTGCAAAAAGATAGAGATGTGCAAGAACCGAACTGAAGATTGGGAAGGGGAGAAAAGGTGGAAAGCCAAGACTGATTCATGGATCCCTGCTGTTACACACCAACAGAAATGCCTCTGTTAAGAGTTTTCCCTCCCTTTCACCTCCTTTCAGAGCTACACATCTCTATCTCAGCCAAGTGTCACATTTTTAAGACCAGAGGAGTTCGAATGCAAAGCAAACAGCTCTTTCCAGTTGCCAATGTTTTGTTCTTTCTTTATCCTGAGCTGCGTTGGCAACAGCAACCAAACAGCTGAAATGAAATCAGTTTGATCTATTTAATCTACAGGAGACACTGGGACAAAGCAGGCGTGTGTGTCCGTTGTGCTCTGATTTCCGCCTCTCTCCTCTCCATCTGCCGTCAGAAATTTGGGTTTTCTGCCAGCCCCCTTGCATGCAGCCTGGACATGCATCCAAGCCGTTTACATCCCCAAGGCTCCTACTCATTGACAAGTGGCTTGCAGTGCCCCGGCTGGCTTGGTCGAGTGCCAGAGGCATCGCTGCCGTTGCCAAGTGTTGCTTCTCGGGGGTCAAAAGCAATCCAGGCATCCTGGCTGGTCTTGAAGTTTGACTTCAAGCCAGGCATACTTACGCACCCACTTACGTTGTTAACCCACCGCTTTCCTCGCTGCCTGATTCCACAGCAGCCCGACCAGACGCATGGCTAAGGGTGGGGGAGAAATCCAGCTCTGTGTCTAGTTTGCATTGCTTGAACCAATTTGCAAAGCGGAACACAGCTGTGCTTTGAAATTTGCACTTCTCTGAACTTTGCAGTGCAGTTCTCCAACCAGCGCGCACGCACACAAAATTATAAATTAGCGACAATACAAAAAAGCATTATATAAGAGAAATACTGCTTTCTTAAGCGTTTTTAAGGACTGGTTGGATGAGAGATGGTTGAGTGCTGGGGCGTCAGAAGGTATTTGGGTAGAGGATGAACAGCTACTACGATGTATCTTTTGCCATATAGTGTGTGTCCTAATGGAAATGCTCTTGCGGACTCTCTGGACTCTAGTGAAGCATTACTGAATGATGTCTGACCAGTTGGGAATATGGTGTGAGCCTCTGTACTTGAATCCCAAGGGGAATTTACCCCATAAGACTCTTGCCCAGAAAGTTCTGGATGTGATATGCAGGAAAACAGCACTATACAAGGCAATAAATACTCTCAACACAGCTAAGACCTGATTTCTCTCTTTTTTTATAATAATATTTATTAACATTTCAAGAAATTACAAACATAAGAAAAAAAGAAAAATAAAACAAAAAATTACAAAAAACTGAAAAATAAAAATTAAAAACAAATCAATTTTTCCATAGCTTATCTTTCATTTACTTGTTTCCTTGACTTTCTCACACCTCCCTTTTTTGTATTCTAGTTCAATTAGTTAATTCAGCAAATCCTTTCCATCTTTGTTTTTATCTTAATCATTTATCTTAATATGTTGTGATTTTACATTCTCACCTGTTAACAACCCATTTTTACATACTCCTTTATAACATTACTGCTAAAACCACCTAACTTCATTCCGACATCCTTCTAACATTCCTTAATTTTGCAATGTTCCTGTAGATAGTCTTTAAACTTCTTCCAATCTTCTTCCACCGACTCTTCTCCCTGGTCTCGGATTCTGCCAGTCACTTCCGCCAATTCCATGTAGTCCATCACCTTCATCTGCCATTCTTCCTTGGTGGGTAAATCTTGTGTCTTCCAATACTTTGCGATGAGTATTCTTGCTGCTGCTGTAGCGTACATAAAGAAAGTTCTGTCCTTCTTTAGCACCAATTGGCCGACCATGCCCAGAAGAAAGGCCTCTGGTTTCTTCAAAAAGGTATATTTAAATACCTTCTTCATTTCATTATAGATCATCTCCCAGAAAGCCTTAATCCTTGGGCACGTCCACCAAAGGTGAAAGAATGTACCATCAATCTCTTTACATTTCCAACATTTATTGTCAGGCAAATGATATATTTTTGCAAGCTTGACTGGTGTCATGTACCACCTGTATATCATTTTCATAATATTCTCTCTTAAGGCATTACATGCCGTAAATTTCATACCTGTGGTCCATAACTGTTCCCAGTCAGCCAACATAATGTTATGTCCAACATCTTGTGCCCATTTAATCATAGCAGATTTCACCGTTTCATCCTGAGTGTTCCATTTCAACAGCAAGTTATACATTCTTGATAAAATCTTAGTTTTGGGATCTAACAGTTCTGTTTCCAATTTTGATTTTTCCACCCGGAAGCCAATTTTCTTGTCCAAATTGTAAGCCTCCATTATTTGATAATAATGAAGCCAATCTCGCACTTTGTCTTTTAGTTTCTCAAAGCTCTGCAATTTCAATTTGTCTCCCTATTGTTCCAAAATTTCCCAATATTTCGGCCATTTGGCCAAGACCTGATTTCTCCAGAGGAAAAGGAGAGTAGAGACAGGCTTGTGATACTGAAGATCTTGGCATCAGTCAAGTTTCTTTTCTCTATTTCCGCACATCGTTTTACATGCATGTTGCTTTAGTTCATATCCCCAAACCTAAAGTCTGAAACCAGAGCAGCACTCAATGGCTCCCGTCTGCCCTCCTGGGAGACCCATTAAGAACGTCATTACAGCAATTCGCACTCAGGTTTGCATTCACTTGATAATCCGTGTTAATCCTTGTCATGTTATGTTGCTATAGAGATCAAAATCGCCATGGTGAAGTCTTCGGAAACACATTTGCCGTCAAATTTATGCTCATGTCATAAATTTGGGGGTTTCGATCATTATGTTACGTTGCATGTTGTGCATCCGAAAATTTTTACACATCACTTAGGAAGATAGGCAAACTAATGCCAGTGTACTGGAAGAAGCAAAGATCACCAATGTTGAAGCAATGATTCTTCAACATCAACTTGGTTGGACTGGTCATGCTGTGTGGATGCCTGATGATCATCTTCCAAAGCAACTACTCTATTCTGAACTTCAAAATGGAAAGCGTAATGCTGGTGTTCAACAAAGGAGGTTGAAAGGCTGTCTCAAGGCAAATCTTTAAAAATGTAGTATAAACGCTGGCAATTGGGAAACACTGGCCTGCGAGTGCTCCAGTTGGAGAACAGCCTTTACCAAAGGTGTCCTGGGCTTTGAAGACACTCGAACTCAGGACGCAAGGGAGAAACGTGCTAGGAGGAAGGCACACTTGGCAAATCCACACCGTGATCAACTCCCGCCCGGAAACCAATGTCCCCACTGTGGAAGGACGTGTGGATCCAGAATTGGCCTCCACAGTCACTTATGGACTCGTTGTTAAAACTGTGTTTATGGAAGACAATCTTATTCGGCTACAAGTCATCGCCGAAGAAGCATGCTGTTTTTTTGGATCTGGAAGGTGCCTCAAGGGCTTTCTGGTGAGATTGCAAAGCAGCATTCTCTGCGGATTTGGAGCCACGTGGCCTCGGGATCAGCCCTTGGGACTTTCCCAAAACCACATCCGCTCTCGCCAGGTTACACCCTCCGGTGAATAATGTGATTGTTCTTCTTTCTTGCAGCCAGGGAGGATGAAGAGGTGTGTGGGTGTGTGGGCAAACCTCATGAGTCTGGTGTGAGCGGAATGCAGCTATTGTTGAGGAAGTTAGGTATGTTCAGCCTGGAGAAGAGCAGACTGAGGTGTCGCCTGAGAGCCACCTTCAAAGATCTGAAGAGAAGTTGGAGCAAGAGTTTTCAGCTGCTCCAGCAACGAATCAAAGCAATAGATTCAAATGGCAAAAAAGGAGATTCCGGATGAACATTAGGAAGAGCTTTTTGAGGGCAGGAACTGTTCAGCAGTGGGGCAGACTTCACTGGAGATTTTTAAGCAGAGGCTGGATGGCCATCTGTCAGGGATGCTTTAGCTGTGATTCCTGCATCGCAGCAGGTTGGACTAGATGAGCTTTGGGGGTCCCTTCCAACTGTACCATTCTAGGACGTGACGAGGTTTGCCGCTTCTTGGATGGCAGTCCATTGCAGACATGTATGGAAAGCAATGCGTTGCAGATTGGGAGCAGCTGCCTCTGGGTGTGTATTTGGAAGTGCATCTCGTGCGTGCCGAAACAGTCAAAGATACTTATCCCAGCTTAAAGGCTAACACATTTATTATAGCACGAGGTTTCAGGAACTCAGTCCCACTTAGTCAGATGCATGAAGTGAAATCTTCATTGGCAGGTATATAAAAGAGAAGTGTAAGGTGGGAGTTGAATAGCAATGAGGTGCAAAAAATCACAGTCAGTGATCATTAGGGCTTAAATTATGTTTATACGCGTTTCACCATTTTTAAGTATCAGATTAATGATCATTGCTGAGATTCTATTTGCAGGAAATAGTCTTAGATGACACAAAATACATCCTGGCATTCATTCGTAGGCTAATTAACACATCTAGTTTGATTTTTTAAAAAACATTTGTCTCCGTTTAGCCGACAATGCTTGGTATTCAGCTTTCTGGTGAATCCTGGTTCATATTTCATTGCTACACGACACCATCACAATCTGCAAGCGGTGAGAGACGGGGGGGTTCCAGGCACGCAAGTTCGGTTTACTTAGAATGAAGATCAGCATAGACTATGGTATCTTTAGGATTATGTGATCTTATCTGCACTTAAACAATCGGGGGGGGGGGGCTCACAACATTAACACCCCAACAGGTTGTACTTCTCCATCACAGCTTTGGATCCAGCACAGAACAAGCAGGTCTCTGTCTTCAGCTTCCAACCTGCTTCTAGCTCAGCTCACACCCTAAAACTTAGGCTCTTCTACCTAGCAGCTGGGTGATGGGGGGTGGAGGAAAACCCCACCCATTAGCCTGGAGGGCTTCACGCCTTAGCTGTAGCTCTGGCAGCCAGGCTCCCTCTTTGGGGATGCCGATGAGACTACTCTCCTGGTCTGCCCCACAGACGACCCTAAGGTCCATGAATAATAATAATAATAGTTTAAGAGTCCTAGGCCCTAAAGAAGCCAGATTATCCTCCACCAGGGCCTTCTAAGTGGTGGCTCTGACCTGGTGGAATGCTCTGTCCCAGGAGACTAGGGCCCTTCAGGATTTAACCTCCTTCAATTGGGCCTATAAGACTGCTATTCCGCCTGACTTTCAATTTGAACTTAGCCTGATCTTTTATTCCCCTTCCCTCCCCCTCCCCTTTTTATGAAGATTACCCGCTCTGGGATCCCACAGCTAATTCTCCCCTGGTCTCCTTGCTAGCCCAAATAGGACTAATATAGCCAGCTAGCCCTGGGGATCATCTATTGTTTATTGGATGGATTTCCCCCCTAAATTGATTTTTGAATTCTGAATTGATTGTTACTCAAGTTTTATACTGTATTTTATGCTGTTTTTTGCTGCATCAATTAAGTGTTTTAAATTTGTTGTTAGCCGCCCTGAGCCCGGTTTTCTGAACCAGGAAGAGCGGGGTATAAATTTTTTAAAAAATATTTATTATTACTCGAGTGGCCAGGTAAACTCATTTTCTTACGAAGAAACTTGTCTAACCAAATCAGCAGCCACTTCAGTGAGATTATAACCATCACTAAGTACAGGACCCCAAGAACTGGAAGGGCCTTAGGGTATCATCCTGACCGCACATGCAGATCTTGAGCTGAGCCTGGGAAGCCAGTCTAGTGCCAGTCTCTTGGAACGGCAACCCAAGCAGGTGGTGGACTCTGCAGAAGACGGAAGTGACGCTGAGCTCTGTCCAAAGTCAACAGCAACAGAACAAAGAGGGATTTGCAGCAAGACTCTCCTCCTCTTCCTCCTCCTCCTCCTCGCTCACTGTTGTGTGACATCCTACGGAAGTTATGAGAGACTTGAAAGGAGGACCTGGGGTCCCTTGCAGACAACGCCTCGGTTTTGGCCTCCAGGAAAGAAAGGACTCCTGCCAAAATAAATCCCTCTGCAAATCTCCCCTTAACACCCATTTCCCCAAGGCACATCCTGGCAAGCAAGAAGCGTTTACTTTCCTGGTTCTGAGCCGAGACCTGACAGGGTCACCGTCGGCCACATCTGTTTTCCATGTATCGGCTCTCTTTGTGCGTAAAACAAGGGCGGAGGGCGGGTGTCTGATATTTACAATGAACAATGTCCCTGCGAGGGAGGGCAGCCAAACGCGCCCATGACTGAGTGGACAGAAGAACGGAGGAAGATGCCTTAGACTGAGTCAGATCTAGCTAAATATTGCCTATGCTGATTGGGTTTGGCTCTCCGGGGTGTCAGGCAGGATTCGCTCCTAGCCCTACTGGGATATGTCAGAGGGGGTTGAACCCGCAGCCTTTTGCATGCAAGGCAGATGCTGAGTTAGGGCCCTTCCCTAAACCAGGAAGCTTTACTTCGCTCCTGGGGTCAAGCTAGTAGCCCCACAGAGGAAAATGTATCTGTAGGCAAAGAAATCTCTTTCTGTTGCTGTTCTCCCCTGAGCCAGTGTAATGGTCTTTGTGGAAAGGCCAGGTGTTGCAGAGTTGTCCCCCTTGAGCCCCAATAAGAATAAGGAGCAGGCAGAGTCCAGGAGGTGCCGGGGTGCCATGGTGTAGCGCCAGCATGTTGGGGTTCTCGAGTCCAGATGCCCTTTCATAGGAACATAAGCAGAGCCTTCTGGATCAGAGTTTGTGTGTCTTCAAACCCCATGACACCTTTGGTAAAGGCTGCTCTTTCCATTTCTAAGTTCGGAATAGAGTAATTGCTTTGGAAGACGATAGTCAGGCATCCAAACAACATGACCAGTGATGTTGAAGAGTCATTGCCTCAACACTAGTGATCTTTGCTTCTTCCAGTACACTGATCTTAGTTCGCCTGTCTTCCCAAGTGATGTGTAAAAAATTTTGGAGACACTGTTGATGGAATCTTTCAAGGAGTTGGAGATGGCGTTTATAAGTGATCCATGTTTCACAAGAATACAGTAAGGTTGGTAGTACAATAGCTTTGTAAACAAGCATTTTGGTTTCCCTGCGAATGTCCCGGTCCTCAAACACTCTGCACTTCAATTGGGAGAAAGCTGCACTTGCAGAGCTCAGGCGATGCTGGATTTCAGCATCAATGTTGGCCCTTGTGGAAAGATAACTCCCTAGGTAGGAGAAGCGCCATCTGCTATGACCCCAAGGTCTTGTTCCTGGTCCATCACTGCCCGTTCAGATCCTATGAGCGTATATGTGAAAATCAGGGTGTTGTTTTTTTTGCCCTGACAAATGATATTGCTGTTCTGGAATCTGGAAGCCCCTTCAAATAAACCTTTTCTCTGATTCTGGGCAAGGTTATTCTGCTGTTCCAGGCAGGAGGAGGGAGGTGGCTGCCAATATTCTCCTGCCAAGCGGTGGGAAGGCTGTGTCACTCCAAAACCAGCAGAAGACAGCTGTCGGTGACAGCCAAGACCCGTTACCCTCCCTGAAGCCATAACAGGTCATGATCAGTCAAGGCCCACTGCGGAGAAGACAGACAACCCAAGGAAGGGAGGCAGCTACTCTTCGGAGCCTGAGGGGTCTCCCTGTGGGTGGGTGTCCATGTGTGTCAACATGCATCTGGCTGTTCCTTAATTCAGCATTCAGCATGGGGCAACAAAAGCCTTTCGGAGCCAGAGCTCAGGCTGGCTTTTGCATCCTTTGCAGGGATGGAGGCATTCTGTTTTGCTCACTTCACATTTGGCCGGCGCTGCCTGCTGGCTGATCTCATGGCCGAGGGGCCGGTCCACGCTGCTCCTGGAGAGGAAAACACGCCGACAAGCCAGCGGCACATTCGCCTGGTTGTTCTACAAGGCAGGGACCAAAGCAAGCTTGGCTGCCAGCGTCAGCCTTGGCTGAAACCTTTTCCCAATAGATTTTTGTAGTGTGCGCATGGATGCTTTTGTTTTTGTGGATTTCGTACATGCAGATGCTCTGATCTATTTTTTAAAAGGACTTTATTAAGTAGTCAAAGTGTTTCACAACAAAACAATGAGTCAAGGAGTAACTTGCTGCTATAAATCCATACTACCTGATTGGAACATAAAGAGGTTAGATCTAAAGTCAGACTAGAAAATAAGATTCTTCTTGCAAGAACTGAGAGGGCGATCAGTACCAAAGAAAGTCAGATTTGGTGGGAACCTGATTTTTTTTTAACATATGCATGAATTAAGCAAGAGGCACATGATGCCTGAGCTGTTGGGGTAAGAAACGAGACAGGACACCCTGTGGGGCACAGGATGATTCAGTGGGGTGGTGGTGAGGTCCCCACACCCTCTGTGAGTGCCAGAGCCAATATCTGCTCCCAGCAATGCAAACACTATTCAGCCGGACACTGAGGCATATCTGTGCAAATGTCAATACTTTGCTCAGGTGGTGCCAGACTGGTGGGAGGGTGGGAGCAGAAGCCGCCTTTGAATGTGATGCAGTCACAGTTGACACACAGGGACTGAAAGCTCTCTGTGGGACAAGTCACAGCAAGGGGTGGGGGCCGCAGCGCTGCTGGTCAACCTTTTGCAAAGGGCAGCTCCAGTTTCCTAGGGAAATGAAATAAAAAATTTAATGTCTTATATATATATAATAAATGTACCAAGCAAACACGTACATAAATATATAAACCACATGTCTGAAGCAGCACAGGAAAACAGCCCTGGAACAATTTTGACTCCCAAACTGACCAAATGATTTCTCTGCAAGGTCAAGGAAAATGAAAAAGCCTCCCCATTGCCTTTTCATTCACAAATCCTGTCTTAAGGGTATGTCTGTGTATGAATAGGGTGAGCCTGTGATCTGGCTCAGGAACTAAGTATTTATCATTACAAAAGATTGGCCAGGCTCCCCAGGGTATCCAATCAAGTGAGCATTAACCGGTAACCTGCAAGACAGGAGATAAACAAGGTACTCAGATTTCTGTTGTAGACCGCCCTTTCTGTGATGTAGGTATGATGTGTCTGGGGGTGGTCTTGGACTCCAGGGTGGGCAATTTAAAATGTCTATATAAGTGCGGACACACCTTTGTTCTGGGTTCCTCCTCCTTTCCTGCGTGTGAGGGGAGCACCATGTTGCAACAGATCAATAAAGATCAGGCTTACGAGCTGCTTTGCTTCTCAATATTCTCTGGTTGGCCTCTGTTATTTTCCCTGACCGATAGGGAACCCACTTAAGGACTCTATCCGGGCTCTTGTGTCCCCCATAAGGGAATAAGGGCAGGTTTTCGTTTATTACAGAAATAAAAGCAAAAATGGAGGATTCAGGAGACTATCTGCTCTCCTGGGAAACCAGGAAGTCTGAGCCTGAAGCTCCTCATTCATCTGATGCTGCAGTGTGCACCCAAAAGCAGAAATCAAAAAGTCCAGCTGGAAGATACAAGGGCAGCTTTCCCAAACCCAGGGCCCTCCAGATGTTTTGGAGTCCAGCTTCCATTGCCCCCTCCCAGCACAGCTGCACACCCATCAGCCCAGCGTCATACAGCCCCTGACTGGGGATGATGGGGTTTGTTGCTGTGGCTCAAGGGTTGAGAACTCGCCTCGCCTGCAAGAGGCCCCAGGTTCCATCTCCAACAGGACTGGGAAGAGCTTCCTGGATCAGGCCAAGGTCACATCCAGTCCTGTCTCCTGTCTACACAGGGACTGACAAGGCGCTTGTAGGAAACCTGCAAACAGGATTTGAGGACAAAAGCAATTCTCACTTCCTGTGGTTTACAGCAACTTGGATTATGGCTCCAATGGTGGAGGCAGAGTTTAGCTATCATGGCTTAGTAGCCATTGATAGCCTTGGATTGGAGGAATCTGTGAGTTGGGAGGGACACCAAGGGTCATCTAGTCCAACCCCCTACAATGCAGGAATAACAGTGAAGTATACCTGGCAGATGGCCATCTGACCTCTGTTTAAAAACCTCCAAAAAAGAAGAGTCCACTACCTTCTGAAGGAGACCATTCCACTGTCAAACAGCTCTTACTATTTACGGGACCGCCTCTCCTGGTCTGCCCCACAGAGGACCTTAAGGTCCATGAATAATCCTAGTTTAGAGGTCCCAGGACCTAAGGAAGTCAGATTATCCTCCACCAGGGCCTTCTCAGTGATGGCTCCGACCTGGTGGAATGCTCTGTCCCATGAGACCAGGGCCCTGCAGGATTTAACCTCCTTCCGCAGGGCCTGTAAAACAGAGCTATTCCACCTGGCTTTCAGTTTGAACTTAGCCTGATCTTTTATTTCCCTTCCTTCCCTCCCACTCCCCTTTTTATGAAGATTACCCGCTCTGGGATCCCACAGCTAATTCTCCCCTGGTCTCCTCGCTGGCCCAAGTAGGACTAATTTAGCCAGCTAGCCCTGGGGATCATCTAATGTTTATTGGATGGATTTCCCCCAAAATTGATTTTTGAATTCTGAATTTATTGTTATTCACGCCAGGCACTCCTGTCTTCCATTGCCTCCCGCAGTTTGGTCAGACTCATGCCGGTAGCTTCGAGAACACTGTCCCACCATCTCGTCCTCTGTCGTCCCCTTCTCCTTGTGCCCTCCATCTTTCCCAACATCAGGGTCTTTTCCAGGGAGTCTTCTCTTCTCCAGAGGTGGCCAAAGTACTGGAGCCTCAGCTTCAGGATCTGTCCTTCCAGTGAGCACTCAGGGCTGATTTCCTTCAGAATGGAGAGGTTTGATCTTGCGGTCCATGGGACTCTCAAGAGTCTCCTCCAGCACCAGAATTCAAAAGCATCAGTTCTTCGGCAATCAACCTTGATGGTCCAGCTCTCACTTCCATACATCACTACTGGGAAAACCATAGCTTTAACTCTACGGACCTTTGTTGGCAAGGTGATGTCTCTGCTTTTTAAGATGCTGTCTAGGTTTGTCATTGCTTTCCCCCCCCGACTCCCTCAAATGTTCCTCATAAGGTGTAGGTCAAGACCCCACTGCAATAAGATTCCTCCCACTCCAGACTTCAGAATCAGCCCTAGAAATTTACCAAAGAGTCTGGCTGTTCCTGGGCGTGGGGTCTCTGCATGAGTCTGTGTTTCTGCTTTAATGTCCGCAGGGTGAACTGCAGGGGTGACAGGAAGGCAAACAGCATCTGCTGAGATGAAGAAGAATTCTTGACTCAGCTTTTCTCAGAAGCGGCTGCTGATTCTTCAAGTCACATCACCCTCCAGTTTACTCCTTGGTTGTCTAAGCAAACTGTTGTGTTTTTTTAAAAAATTATTTTTTATTAGGAATTTCAACAAGTAACAATTTATCAAAAATACATCATCCTCATTTTTTTCTCTCCCCGTTTTTCCCCTCCCCCTCCCCTAAAAAGACAAAACCCAGATTTCCCTCAGCTCCTCTCTCTGGTTTCTCAGCACATATTATTCTCTGCATGTTATAAAGCTGAAAAGATCCTCAATTGTCTAAGCAAACCGTCAAGTCAAACATGTTGACTTAGAAATGACTTGAGACAGTCAAGATAAAACTTAGAGATAAAGGCAATAGAGACTTTAAAAAAAAGCCTGGGGACCATTTAGTATGTCATACTTACAGAAACATTGTAAAGAAGTGGACTCACTAGCAGGGTTTGAGTAAACACTTACAATTAACAAAACAAACATAGAAATTAAGGTGTAAAAATTGGAAAATAACAAGAGCAGAACACTATTCAATTTAAAGAATGCAATATTACGGTATAAGAAAATAAGCAGTAGATTATGTAAAGAACCAGAAGAGGAAGTTGAGGGAAGTTGTGGGCACTGATATGGGAATTGCATTTTTCTTTTTCTCTGAGAAAATGTCATTGTGATGAATATAAAACTGTAAAATTTAATAAAAACTTTTTTTAAAAAAGGAGACAGTCATGCGGCGAGGCAAGCAGGGGGAAGGTCCTTGGAGAGATCCAAGCCATGGAATTAAGCAGGGCAGAGAAAAAGTCCTTCTTCATCCACTGCATAGTTAAACTATGGAACTCCCTTCCACTTGAGGTAGCAATGGCTTTATAAATCCATACAGCAGGAGAGGGCTTTCAACAGCTATTCACGGCGATGGCTCTGCTTTGCTGCCACAGTCAGAGCTAGCAATGCTTCTGGATCCTGGTTGCTGGAAACTGCAGTAGGGGAGAGGCCTCTTGTGGTCGAATCCTGCCTGCAGGTCTCACTTTGGGGCCTCCAGTCAGAACAGGATGCTCGGCTAGATGAGACATTGGTCTCATCCAGCAGCCGCCTCTTGCGTCCTTATGTCCTTGTGATTGTTCAGTCATAGAATTGTAGAATTTTAGAGCTGGAAGGGTTCCCGAGGGTCATCTAGTCCAACCCCTGGAATGCATCCATGACAAATGACCTTCCAACCTCTGCTTAAAGACCTCCAAGGAAGGAGAGTCCTCACCCTCCCAAGGGAGATGGTTCCACTGTCAAACAGCCCTTACTATCAAAAAGTTCTTCCTGGTGTTGAGTCAGAATCTCCTTTCTTGTAACATGAAGCCATGGGTTCGAGTCCTGCCCTCCAGATCAGGAGAGAACAAGCCTGTTCCCTCTTCCATGGGACAGCCCTTGAGATATTTGAAGATATCTCATATCTCCTCTCAGTCTCCTCTTTTCCAGGCTAAACATACCTAGTTCCTTCAAGCGCCCCTTGTAAGGCTTGGTTTCCAGACCCTTAATCATCTTGGTTGCCCTCCTATGCACACGTTCCTGCTTATCAACACCTTTCTTAAACTGCGGTGCCCAGAACTGGACACAGTATTCCAGGTGTGGTCAGACCAAAGCAGAACAGAGTGGTGCTATGACTTCCCTTGATCTGGACACTAGACTTTTGTTGATGCAGCCTAGAATAGCATTAGCTTTTTTGCTGCTGCCCTGTGGAACACCCTCCCATCAGATGTCAAAGAAATAAACAACGATCTGACATTTAGAATACATCTGAAGGCAGCCCTGTTACAGGGAGGTTTCTAATGAATGATGTTTTAATGCATTTTTAATCTTTTGTTGGTAGCTGCCCAGAGTGGCTGGGGAAGCCCAGCCAGATGGGCGGGGTATAAAAAATAAATTATTATTATTATCATCATAATCATCATCACCATCACAATCTTGACTCATGTTCAGCTTGTGGTTTATTAAGACCCCCTGATCCTTTCCACATGTCCTGCTTGCGAGCCTGACTGCCAATAGCCCTTTCCCCTCCATGAGTTTGCCTACTCCTCTTTTAAAGCCACCCAGGTTGGCCATCTCTGCCTCTTGCAGCAGTGAGTTCCACGGTTTCATTCTGCCCTGTGCGAAGAACAGCTTTCATTTCTCTGTTCTGAAACTTACAAGATTCAGCTTCATGGATGTCTATGAGTTCTAGAGTTAGGAGAGAAGGAAAATTCTTCGTCTGCTTTCTCAATTCCAGGTATAATTTCATAAGCTTCAGTCGTGTTGCCTCTTACTTGCAGTTTCTCAAGAGGATTGAGACCTAACCCTCCAACTGCATGCACTACTCTAAAAGAGAATGTAATGAAAATGATATATCGCTGGTATTTAACACCTGTCAAACTAGCAAAAATGTATGGGATGGGTAGTAAAATCTGTTGGAAATGCAAAGAAAAGGATGGTGATTTTTACCCCATGTGGTGGACATGTGATAAAATGAATTTTTGGGGGGTAACTGATCTATAATGAATTTTAAAAGATGCTTAAATATACTTTCCCAAAAAAGCCTGAAGCTTTTTTGCTAGGTTTGATAGGGAAGGATATTAAGAAGGTGGACCAAAGATTATTCATATATGCTACAACTGCTGCCAGAATCCTGATAGCCCAAAATTGAAAACACAGGAATTACCAACTTTGAAGGAGTGGCAGACGAAAATGCTCAAATATGCGGAATTAGCAAAACTGACCCACAGGATCCGTAATCGGGAGGAAACAAAGTATCAAAAAAATTGGAGTAAATTCAGGGACTATATAAGTGAGAACTGTAGAAATTTGAAAACGTTAGCAGGACTGAAATAAATCTTATGACACAGTCTAGATATTACTAAGGATTAGAGATTGGAATAAGAAAACCTGCGGAAGGGAAGGAGGGAAGTCAATTGCTCTACGGAGCGTAAAGAAAGATAGATGTAAAAAGGTATGAAATATTTGTGTATTTTGTTTGAAATGAAAACCTAATAAAAAGCATTTAAAGAGACCCACCCCTCCCTGTGAATGCCACAAAAGAGCCCCAGTTTTCAGGTGGGGGCAGCAATGGTGGCATCTTGTCCCCCAGGGAGAACATGTGGCTGATCAGCCAGCTAGAGGGGGCTCTTCATCCAGCTGTGCCACAGTTGACTTGGTCCCCGAAAAGCCCGCTCATTCATGCTCAAGTTCAACAAGTGCAGCCTTAATTTCCCCTGGAAATGCGTTTGCATTTCTCCCTCCTCCTCCTTCCTCTGCCACAACTTTTGTTTGGCCACGGCCAGACATACACCCAGCCTGGGGGTGTGTGTGCGCGCTCTCTGGATGACTATATAAGTGGACAGACGCCAGGCAGGGGAGCTAAGCTAGGAGCTCCTTTTGCAGAAGCAGAGAGGCAGAGACAGGAGGCGAGACCAAGGAAGGGCATTGCGGGACTCCTGTGACGGGCAGCATGGCAGAAGGTAAAATGAGAAAAGGGAAAGGAAACCCAGAAAGGAATAGAACAGCTCTGTAGGGACGCTTCTCTCTGGTCCTGTCTTCTTCCCACTGTCTTTCTGCAAACGCTTTTGCCTAATTGTAACATGATCATTGCAAAAGGATACGGACAATATTTGTGTGCATACTAACTCCAGAACGAGCATGTTCCAAGTCGACTCACCGACTCTATTAATGGCAACCTTGGCAAAACAAACTGCACTACTTTTACTCCTTGAACCTAAACAGTCCACTCAGTTGTTGAAAGATGTTCTGCTTGTTATATATTTTTTTTTATAAAAAAAGAAGACATTCTCAATTGGGAAAAGCTGAGGTAAACAAGCTAAAGCAGTTGTGTGTGGCGTATGTGAGTTTGTGGGCAGGCAGCAATTAATTTATCCGTATAATACTGAAATGATTTTTAATAATTTTTGCTTTTAAGTAAGGAAAAAAATACCCAAAAAGGGAAACTTTGGAAGAAAAAGTTGGAATGTTTGAATAGGGTTTGCAGGCAGTTGCTAGAAAATGAAATATATATATTTATTTCAGAGTGCTTCTTGCACGTCCAGAATTTATAACAGTTACAGCCCAATGGAATATTTTTCTGCACAAACCCCACTGTAATTAAATCCCTGTCTTTAAGCTGAATATTTTCTGCAGCTATCCCCTGCATTGGCCAAGGAGACAAATCCGCTTTCTTGCTTTCTGCCCATGGTTTTCACTTTCGGAAACTCATCTTCAGATTCAGAACGGACATCCTGCAGCTCTACGCAAATAATTGCTTTAGCGCGAAAAATTGTAGAGAATTCCTTCTGCAGGTCTTGGCTTCCTTTCATCTTCCTCATCACTCTTCTCTGAAGTTTAATTCTCGATTCCTCCATGTCCTTGTTATTAAAAGGGAAAACATTGCTGGGTCTCTCAGGAGAGAATGGGTGCATGAGATCCACAGCTTAAGAACAGGGGCTCTTGGCTTTGCTTTTTGCACAGACCACTTTCATCTTCATCCGAGGTCTCCTAAGCGATGCTCATTCCGAATCAGCTTTGCAAAAGTACATTTTCCTAGCACTTAGCTCAGCTCTTCTTCAGGCAAATGAAAACGGCCCTGAGCTGCCAGCTTATGCGATGCAGCCTCTTGCAAGACCCCAGCTGCTTTGCAAACTTACTAAGCACGAGCTGGTCTGAACCCTTGCAGGGGAGATTTGCAAGACCACCTCTCCTCTCCCACTGGAATGGGCACGAGGGCTATTTCTGAAGCCCTGGGTTCAAATCTCAGCTCAGCTGTGAAATTCACCGGTGTGGTCAGTCACCAGACCATCTCTTGGCTTCACATACCTCACAGGGTTAAGTCCTCCTGAAAAGTGACAATTCTTGAGCTGGACTGTTCTGTTTTCTCCCTTGGGAAGCTTCCTTCCATCCTTCTACTTTATTACAAGGACAAAGAAGAAACCATTGACCTGGGAAGGGGTGCAAACTCTCTTTCACCAGAGGTTTATAAGCAGAGGTTGGAGGGACACCTGTCAGGGATTCGTCTGCTGAAATTCCAGAATTCCAGCATTGCAGGGGGGTTGGACTAGATGACCCCTGGGGTACCTTCCAGCGATTCTATGGGGGGATTGTCTGTATGCTTTTAGACCTCTTCTTTTCCAGTGATGCTTTACCAAGGAGTCCACTGGTCCTTGCAAGCTGGTGCAACCTCTTTCCTCAGGAATATTGACGTGGGTGTCGTGCATGTAGCACAACACTGTTCGCTGTCTTGCTGTGTGCCCTCAGTGTGCCTGGGTGGGCAGGGACAGAGAAATGGAAAGAGAGCCCTAGGGTTGTGGCACATGTGCAATTTGTGTCCTATACAAATTCAGAAGTTGGGCAAAGGCCTAAAATGGCTTAGGTCAGGCTATCTGGAAGACCATATTCCCTCCTATGAACCTGCCCAGATAGATAGATAGATAGATAATTATTTTAATTTTATTAGGGTCAAATTGCTTTCTAATGATTATCTTTGGTATGATTTTAGCTTTTTTAAATTGACATGTGTAATTTTATTTATATAAGCTGCCAGTTTGGGAAAGGGGTGGGATAATAATAATATTATTAATAATAGCAACAGTAGCAGATCATTAAGGCATTTTGTTCCACTTTGGAAAGAGCTCCAAAATCTGGGCATGGGGCAGTGGCGTAGCGTGGGGGGTGCAGGGGGGGCCGGCCGCACCGGGCGCAACATCTGGGGGTTAGGGTTAGGGGCGCAAATCCACGGGTTAGGGGGCGCAAATTACTTGCCTTGCCCCGGGTGCTGACAACCCACGCTACGCCACTGGCATGGAGGGATTCAGATAGGAACATAGACCATAGGAAGATGCCTTATTCTGAGTTAGACCTTTGGTCCATCTGCGACTGTACAGAGCACACTCTGGTGACTTCCAAGCTGGGTTATTGCAATTCACTCCACGTTGGTCCAAAATGCAGCAGTCCGACTTCCAGCCAAGGTTCCATTTAGATCTCACACAACTCCTGTTTTAAAAGAGCTGCGCCAGTTGCCCTTTCGTTTCCTGGTGCAATTCACGTTGGTGCTTAAAGCCCTGAATTACTCAGGCCCCAAATACCTGAAGGACCTTCCCCACAGACCCTCTTGAATGCTGCAATGGGCAGAGAGGGGCTCTCTTGGTAGTCCCTCCACTTTCAGAGGCCTAGGGGGAGAGGGCCTTCTCTGTGGTGGCCCCCAAGCTGCAGAGCCCCCTCCTCATGGAGGAGTGAATGGCACCTTCACTGTGCATCCTGCTGATGACGCGTCTTCTTACTCTGGCTTTTTACACCTGAGGTGTGTGGTTTTAGGACCCACCTCTTATTTATTTATTTATTAATTATACCTTGCCCATCTAGCTGGGTCTCCCCAGCCACCATGGGCAGCTTCCAACAAAGTATTAAAATACAGTGGTCTGTTAAACATTAAAGCTTCCCTAAACAGGGCTGCCTTCAGATGCCTTCCAAAAGTTTGGTGGTTATTTTTCTCTTTGACATCTGGTGGGAGGGCGTTCCACAGGGCGGGTGCCACCACCAAGAAGGCCCTCTCCCTGGTTCCCTGTAGCTTTGCTTCTCGCAGTGAGGGAACCGCCAGAAGGCCCTCGGAGCTGGACCTCAGTGTCCGGGCAGAACGATGGCGGGTGGAGATGCTCCTTCAGGTATACTGGGCCGAGGCCGTTTTATAGCTGCAAGTTGTTTTAAATGGTTTTTAATGCTGTAACCCACCCTGGGACCTTGGGGTGAAGGGTGGGAAGTGAAAAAATCAAAGCTCAATATTATCTACCCCGACTGGTAAGGGGTTTCCGGCAGGAGTTTCTCGCAGCCCTATTTGGAGACGCTGTCCCTGACCCAGGGTCTTTTTGCATGCAAAGCCCATGAGCTGAGCCCTTCCCTAAATGAGGACTGTTTCAGAAGCATCCGTGCTCTCAGAAGGGCTGTTTCCATGACCCCTTCCTCTCCACTTTCCCTGCATGTAATAGCTGCATATAGATTTACAATTACCAGCCGCTGCACATTCAGTAGACCCCAAAGAGCGCTGACTGAGCGTGGGCTGCCCAATTGCACAAGGACAACGGCCGATGTCAACTTCTCTGCTGCTGGCGGATCCAGGTTGGCACATTTCCAAGCTGTCAGCACAGAGGATTCTGCCAGTGGCCAACCAGCTTCCGGTTGCCTCATTTTGCTGGATGCTCACGTGAGAGTCTGTGTTAGAAGTTCAAGAGAGCGTGGCTGACTTGCAAGGGAGGAACTAGGCACTAAAGAGGCCCACAACCAGGAGCACGATACACAACAGCAGCTTTAATAATAATAAACATAATAATAATAATCAAAATAAACGTAACATGAGCCCTGCTGAATGAATCCAACAACAGATTAGAAGACTCGATGGCCCTTGTGGTCTTGACAGATTAGAGAACTGGGCCAAAACAAACAAGATGAATTTTAACAGGGAGAAATGTAAAGTATTGCACTTGGGCAAAAAAAATGAGAGGCACAAATACAAGGTGGGTGACACCTGGCTTGAGAGCAGTACATGTGAAAAGGATCTAGGAGTCTTGGTTGACCACAAACTTGACATGAGCCAACAGTGTGACGCGGCAGCTAAAAAAGCCAATGCAATTCTGGGCTGCATCAATAGGAGTATAGCATCTAGATCAAGGGAAGTAATAGTGCCACTGTATTCTGCTCTGGTCAGACCTCACCTGGAGTACTGTGTCCAGTTCTGGGCACCACAGTTCAAGAAGGACACTGACAAACTGGAACGTGTCCAGAGTAGGGCAACCAAAATGGTCAAAGACCTGGAAACGATGCCTTATGAGGAACGGCTAAGGGAGCTGGGCATGTTTAGCCTGGAGAAGAGGAGGTTAAGGGGTGATATGGTAGCCATGTTCAAATATATAAAAGGATGTCACATAGAGGAGGGAGAAAGGTTGTTTTCTGCTGCTCCAGAGAAGCGGACACGGAGCAATGGATCCAAACTACAAGAAAGAAGATTCCACCTAAACATTAGGAAGAACTTCCTGACAGTAAGAGCTGTTCGACAGTGGAATTTGCTGCCAAGGAGTGTGGTGGAGTCTCCTTCTTTGGAGGTCTTTAAGCAGAGGCTTGACAACCATATGTCAGGAGTGCTCTGATGGTGTTTCCTGCTTGGCAGGGGGTTGGACACGATGGCCCTTGTGGGCTCTTCCAACTCTATGATTCTATGATTCTACCTGTCTAGTCCAGCATCCTATTCTCCCAGTGGCCAACCAGCTTCCGTCAATGTGCTGCCCAGTACTGTACCTCCATAGCTAATCTTCGGAACCCCCTTTCTGCATAAGGCAGCTATGGCCACCAACTGGGGTAGCTTTAAAAGAGGGTGCGACAAATTCATGGAGGAGAGAGCTATTGTATCTATAAGCCACAATGGCTATAAGAAGAAGAAGAAGAGTTTGGATTTGATATCACGCCTTTCACTCCCTTTAAGGAGTCTCAAAGCGGCTAACATTCTCCTTTCCCTTCCTCCCCCACAACAAACACTCTGTGAGGTGAGTGGGGCTGAGAGACTTCAAGGAAGCGTGACTAGCCCTAGGTCACCCAGCAGCTGCATGTGGAGGAGTGGAGATGCGAACCCGGTTCACCAGATTACGAGACTACCGCTCTTAACCACTGCACCACACTGGCTCTATGATCTGCCTTCACGGCTGGAGGCCATGATGTTACTGAGTACCAGTTTCTGGAAGCCACAAAGGGTAGGAAGGTAAATAATAATAATAATAATAATAATAATAATAATAATAATAATAATTTATTTATTTATTTATACCCCACCCATATGGCTGGGCCTCCCCAGCCACTCTGGGCGGCTTCCAACAGAACACTAAAATACAATAACCTGTTACAGATAGGTAGCCGTGTTGGTCTGCCATAGTCAAAACAAAAAATTTTTTTTTCTTCCAGTAGCACCTTAAAGACCAACTAAGTTAGTTCTTGGTATGAGCTTTCGTGTGTGTATCTGAAGAAGTGTGCATGCACACGAAAGCTCATACCAAGAACTAACTTAGTTGGTCTTTAAGGTGCTACTGGAAGAAAAAAATACAATAACCTATTAAACATTAAAAGCTTCCCTAAACAGGGCTGCCTTCAGATGTCTTCTAAAAGTGTGGTAGTTATTTATCTGTTTGACTTCTGGTGGGAAGGCGTTCCACAGGGCGGGTGCCACCACTGAGAAGGCCCTCTTCCTGGTTCCCTGTAGCTTTGCTTCTCGCAGGGAGGGAACCGCCAGAAGGCCCTCGGAGCTGGACCTCAGTGTCCGGGCAGAACGATGGAGGTGGAGACGCTCCTTCAGGTCTACTGGACTGAGGCCGCTTAGGGCTTTCAAGGTCAGCACCAACACTTTGAATTGTGCTTGGAAACGTACTGGGAGCCAATGTAGGTCTTTCAAGACCGGTCATAGAGCCGTAGAGATGGATGGTACCCCAAGGTCATTCATGTCCAACCCTGGGCAACACCGGAATCACAGCTAAAGAATCTCTCTGTTCAAAAACCTCTGCCCCCTTCCAAGTTAAGTCTGTCCTCCTGCTTAATGGCTCTTACAATCATAAGGTTCTTTCTAATGTTTAGTCTGAATCTCCTTCTTGTCATTTGAATGCTTTGGTTCGGATTCTCCCCTGTAGAGCCAGTGGCGTAGCACATACACACACATGCCGGTGCCCGGGGCAGAGCCATTTTTAGGAGACCAGCCGAAGTTGTTGGACTTTTTTGAGGGACGAACAGTGGCTCCACCACCCTGCAGCCCCCCATGGTGCCCATCAGCCCTCCGGGGTACTCAATGTGCACCACCCCCCTCCCTTCCTCCACTACTGTGTAGAGCAGCAAACTTGCTCCATTTTTTCATATAAGAGACCTTGACGTACTTCAATATATTTTTTAGATAATATCTCCTTAGCTCTCCCATATGTCACTGCCAAGGGACGCGGGTGGCGCTGTGGGTTAAACCACAGAGCCTAGGGCTTGCCGATCAGAAGGTCAGTGGTTCGAATCCCTGCGACGGGGTGAGCTCCCGTTGCTCGGTCCCTGCTTCTGCCAACCTAGCAGTTCAAAAGCACCTCAAAGTGCAAGTAGATAAATAGGTACCGCTCCGGCGGGAAAGTAAACGGCGTTTCCGTGCACTGCTCTGGTTTGCCAGAAGCGGCTTAGTCATGCTGGCCACATGACCTGGAAGCTGTATGCCGGCTCCCTCGGCCAATAAAGCAAGATGAGCGCCGCAACCTCAGAGTCGGCCATGACTGGACCTAATGGTCAGGGGTCCCTTTACCTTTACCTTTAAGCTTTGTAGGTCACTTAGAGACATTTGAAGTACCGAGCAACTAACAAATTGAAGAAGTAATAAATAATAATGTTTTGGATGACAAGTTGCTCAAGAGACAGACAAGAAGGGGTCAATTGGGGGGGTCACTTGTGTGTATCTTCACCCTGTATTGTGGCCCACAAACAGTTGGCTTGCATTCTTCCCCATTGAGTTGAGGATTCGGGTACCCTCTCTGAAAGGACCCACCTTATTGCTGTCATTTGAAGTTGTTTCAAACTGTTTTTCATATTGTGTTCTAATTTTTTGCAACCTGCCGAGTGTGACTTGAATCCATCCAATCTTGGCACCTCTTCGTTGTTAACCTTGCTGGTGGAGACAAGCGATGACTTTGCCTCTCCTTCCTAGAATGGGCTGTTCTGCCCTGACTAATGGAGAGCGTTGTGTCCTGTGACAGTTTTCTTCAAGCTCAAGGGAAGAGGAAAGGTGGAAATGGAGAGGCAGACACTGTTCCCAAAACAAGTAATTTGGGGAAATACTTCTCCCTTCCAGCCAGGGCTGGTTCCTTCTTCCATGCACATCATCGCCAGATGGAAAGTGCGATGGTGCCATCACAGGTTAAGCACCAGAGGGGCTTTCACACTGAACACGGATGAGCTTTTGCTGATTTCTCAATCATTCCAGTGGAAAGTCCTGCAAGGATTATTTATGCCTGCAAGGTGGAAAAATGAGTGCATTATAGAATAGCTATATTAGAGGTACTTGGCAGGTGATTGTAAAGTTCAGAAAGTTTTGAGGACATTCCCTCGGATGCTTTCCCGTGGTTTCGCCATGGTCCCACAACCTGGGCAACTCCTGTTTTGACCAAAAGGAAAAGACTGTCCTCAGCTACAAAGCATTTAATTAGCATGCATTTAGACTGGCAGGCGATTTCAGGACACGGATAAGAAAACACTTTTTCTTGCAACACACCTTTGACTCAATGCAATGCATTCACAGTACTAGCGTTCCTTTTTTTAAAGTATCTTTTTAAAATGGTCTATTGATAAACAAAATAAACCAAACATAAAGAGCTTTAAGAAATCCTGTTACAGCTGGCTGAAAGCAGCCTAAAATTGGATAGTATAATTGAACTTGTTCCAAAACGTTACCAAAAATACCCGTCGCTCCATAAACCTGCTAGGCTGGTTTATATGTATTCTTTTTTAGCAAGTTAGCTTGATGCTAGTAACTAGGGACTAGATTTTCTCAACCCAGTTAGATATTGTAGGAGACAGGAGTTTCAGCTATCCTAAGTACCACTGTTGCCTCTAAAGCCTGAAAGGGTTTTGGGATGGGGGTCCCTCTGTTCTAGGAGCATCTAAATAAATAAATACATTTTTATTTATACCCCGCCCTTCCCAGTTTAAAAACTGGGCTCAGGGCAGAGAACAGCAAATATGAAACATTGATTAAAATGCAACTTTAAAACAGCATAAAATGCAACATAAATGCAGTATCAATGTCAATAAAATTCAAAAATTTAGGGTCATTTTTTTTGGGGGGGGGGCCCAGTCAGTAGACATCAAATGATCACCAGGGCTAACTGGCCAAGTTGGTCCTACTAGGGCCAGCGAGGAGACCAGGGAAGAGTTTAAATGTGGGGTCCCAGAAAGGGTTTCTTCATAGAAGAGGAAAGGGAAAAGGGAATGGAGGATCAGGCTAATTCAAAGTGAAGGCCTGGCGGAATAGCTCTGTCATACAGGCCCTGCGGAAGGAGATCAAGTCCTGCAGGGAGATCAAGTCCACCAGGTTGGAGCCATCACTGAGAAGGCCCTGGCCCTGGTGGAGGATAGTCTGGCTTCCTTAGGGCCCGGGACCTTTAAACTATGGTTATTCATGGACCTTAGGGTCCTTTGCGGGGCAGACCAGGAAAGGCGGTCTGCTGCCAATGCCCATTTTCCATTTGTGTTCCCAGCCTGAAGTGACATAGGTGGCATTTGGGAAGGGGCTCTTGATCAGTTCTGGCCCCCTGGCATTTGAGATGGCAAGAAGGGCAGAAACTGGGCCTCGCATTTGTTCACAGAACTAATGAATGGAAACCAAACCTTATCAGACAAATCCTATTTAAGTACCAGGGAAATAGCTGCTTGCTTGTTCAGGCTGCAGCTCTTTTAGTTCTGCTGGCTTATCTTTTCACGGTGGTTCTGAGTATTTGCATTTTGTTCACCTTGGCATCTGAGCTGGGAAGCCGGAATCAGTTCTGGACAAGAGCAGTATCTAAAGAAGAGATCTGCACTGTTGAAAAATTGCTGCTGGGCGAAGTTCAAGATGTTACTATTAGTCTATAAAGCCCTTAACAACTTGGATTACCTATGAGATTCCCCCACATGCATCCATGAGACCACTTCAATTGATGGTTCCACATTTATAAGAATTTGATCTTTCAGTGCAGTAGCACCAAGACTTTGGAACTCCTTGCCTCTTGATATCAAGCAGGCACCTTCAGTGTATTCCTTTTGGCGCTTGCTAAGAACATTCTTAGGGACGTGGGTGGCGCTGTGGGTTAAACCACAGAGCCTAGGACCTGCCGATCAGAAGGTCGGTGGTTCGAATCCCCGCGACGGGGTGAGCTCCCGTTGCTCAGTCCCTGCTCCTGCCAACCTAGCAGTTCAAAAACACGTCTAAGTGCAAGTAGATAAATAGGTACCGCTCCGGCTGGAAGGTAAACGGTGTTTCCATGCGCTGCTCTGGTTCGCCAGAAGCGGCTTAGTCATGCTGGCCACATGACCCGGAAGCTGTACGCCAGCTCCCTCGACCAGTAAAGCGAGATGAGTGCCGCAACCCCAGAGTCGTCCACGACTGGACCTAATGGTCAGGCGTCCCTTTACCTTTACCTTTAAGAACATTCTTGTTTAGACAAGCCTGCTTAGAAAGTTGGTGTGAATTTTGACCTCTTTTAGTATTTTAGCTTTTTATGTTCTAAAATATGGTTACATTTATTTTATTTTATTTTATTGTTTTAGCTTTTCGTAAACCACTTCGATGGCTTTTTAAAAATACAGTCAAGCAGTGTATAATTTTTATGAAATATCTATATAAATAATAACATTCACTGCCCCAAGGTTTGGTGAAAGCTTCCGGTTTGAAATGAAGTTGTGGCAAATTCATGGAGGAGGGTGGACGCGAGGGAAGGATTTGTCAAGAGCTGTCAGTCAAGGTGGCTTTCTGGGACAGACTAAGGGCTGATCCAGACTCCCTTCTGCAACCTGCTTTCCAAACACAGGCCAGTGCTTTAAAGTTCCATGTCCAAACAGGGGGATTTTTTTGGTCATGATTTACCACTGAATTGGCACAAACAGCAATCTGCAGGAAACTCGATTGCAGTTTGCCCCAGTTCAGCAGTAAAATGTGGGAAACTGCTGGGACCAAAAAAAATCCACTCAGAAAGCTTTAAACCCCCAGACCTGTACAGTGGTACCTCTAGATGTGAACGGGATCCATTCCGGAGCCCTGTTTGCATCCTGAAGCGAAACCCGGAAGTAATGCGTTTCGTTACTTCCGAGTCGCCACGTAACTTTAACCTGCGGTATGACTGTATCTAGAAACAGGGCACACAAGGAGGTCTGGATGAGGCCATAGTTGGAAGCCACATCCTGGGGAACAAGGGCAAGAATGGCTATTTCCTATTATTATTATTAAATTTTATTTATACCCCGCCCTCCCCAGCCAAGACCAGGCTCAGGGTGGCTAACACCAGTATAAAAACAATTGATTGAAATACAACTTAAGAACAAGATTAAAACACAACATTAAAATGCAGCCTCGTTTCAGTAGGAACTCAAATCAAAAACTTTTGGGGGGATGAAAATGTCAAGTCTTCACCAAGGCCAGACTGTCCTCTGTGCTCAGAGACATCTGATTGGCCTGTGTGTGAAACAACACATGAGTCTACGTGGACCTTTGGTCTCATCCAAAGATGCTCTTTTTAATTTTTTACTTAAGCTCTTATTATTTTAATACTAATGATGATGATGATGATGATGCAGAATTGGGAATACAACATTGCAAAACACCCCAGCTGCCAGACAACTGCGCGTCTAGGAGGTTGAAACTCTTGGAAAAATACGATCCAGCAAGCGAGAGCCGTTAAACTTCGCTTTGTTCATTTCCCCGAAGGAAGGTGAAGAGGGGATGGGGGTCTGTTTCATGTTGGAAAGGAAGCAACAATAGCAAGGGGGTGATTAACGCTCGCAACCAGCTGCCAGCAAGAGGGGAGAGGGCTCTTTCCAAAGAGGCCCCCATCCTCCCGACTGTTGCTGCTCACAGGCTTGAACTTAGAATCAGAGGAACATCGCTGGCCAGAAATATAAGTTATTTCCACCGCTGCGTGGAAAGTACCTAAGGATTAGGCCACACAAACACACCCACCCCTTCCTGCAGTTTCTCCACTGAAAGTTCCTCTAAAGGCTGCTTTTGGGTTTTTTAAAAAAAGGAAAGGTGGGAGAGATACAGACATGGTCAAGTGGTTTGGTTTAAACCTCACCCACACCTCTACCTGACCTGTATTTTGATAACAACATGGGAAGATCCTGTTGGATCAGATTCCTGCATTACAGGGGGTTGGTATAGATGACCCTCAGGGTCCCTTCCAACTCTACAATTCTGTGATTCTATGATAGTTCAATCTTGCATCGAGGAGTTCCAGAGATGCTGATTCCACCACCTACCTCAGCAGCCCAGCCCTGTTCCCTAAGCTGGTTTGATTCTAATGTGTTGTTGTTTAGTCGTGTCCGACTCTTTGTGACCCCCTGGACCAGAGCATGCCAGGCACTCCTGTCTTCCACTGCCTCCCGCAGTTTGGTCAAACTCATGCTTGTGGCTTCGAGAACACCATCCAACCACCTTGTCCTCTGTCGTCCCCTTCTCCTTGTGCCCTCCATCTTTCCCAACATCAGGGTCTTTTCCAGGGAGTCTTCTCTTCTCCTGAGGTGGCCAAAGTATTGGAGCCTCAGCTTCAGGATCTGTCCTTCCAGTGAGCACTCAGGGCTAATTTCCTTAAGAATGGATACGTTTGATCTTCTTGCAGTCCATGGGACTCTCAAGAGTCACCTCCAGCACCATAATTCAAAAGCATCAATTCTTCACTGAACAGCCTTCTTCCTGGTCCAGCTCTCACTTTCATACATCACTACTGGGAAAACCATAGCTTTAACTATACGGATCTTTTGTCGGCAAGGTGATGTCTCTGCTTTTTAAGATGCTGTCTGGGTTTGTCATTGCTTTTCTCCCGAGAAGATTCTAATGTACACCCCTACAATTTAGAGCCCGCTTCTGTATTCACCGGAACTGTTAAGAAGAGGCTGCTGGATGAGGCCAATGGCCCATCTCATCCAGCCTCCTTTTCTCACAGTGACCAACCAGATGCGTCTTCTGGGAAACCTGGAAGCAGGATCCGAGCACCAGAGCAACTCTTCCCTCCTGAGACTCAGAAGCATCACTGCCTCTGACTGTGGAGACTGGGCAGAGCCATTTATTATTATTATTATTATTATTATTATTATTATTATTATTATTATTATTTATACCCCACCCTCCCTGGCCAGAGCCGGGCTCAGGGCGGCTAACACCAATAAAATCACAGTAAAAACACAATGGGGGGAACCAATTTAAAATACAGGTTAAAATGCAATTTAAAATGCAGCCTCATTTTAAAAGTAGCCCATAGATCAAAACCGTAAGGGGAGGAAAACATAAGGGTCAGACTGAGTCCAAAGCAAAGGCCAGGCGGAACAGCTCCATCTTGCAGGCCCTGCGGAAAGATGTCAAGTCCCACAGGGCCCTGGTCTCTTGGGACACAGCGTTCCACCAAGTCGGGGCCAGTACTGAAAAGGCCCCAGCCCTAATTGAGACCAATCGAACCACCTTGCGACTTGGGACCTCCAAAGTGTTGTCATTTGTGGACCTTAAGGTCCTCCGCGGGGCAGACCAGGAGAGGCGGTCCCGTAGGTACGTGGGTCCTAGGCCGCATAGGGCTTGAAAGGTCAAAACCAGCACCATTGTGGCTTATAGCCCGCTCCTCTTCCCTGAATTTGCCTGATCCTCTTCCAAAGCCATCAAAGTTGGCGGCCACCCCTGTGGCAAGGAGTTCCACAGCTTCACTATGGGCTGCCTGAAGAAGCACTTTCCTTCTCCTTTGTCCTTGTAGATCTCCAGCTAGAAACATGGGACCTGGAATGCGGGCGCAACAATCGGGAGCACCGGACCTCCGAGAACGGGAACGAGCGGCTGATCGTGCGCAGGGGGCAGCCCTTCACCATCACGCTGCACTTTTCCGGGAGGGAGTACCAGGAAGGCGTGGACCAGCTCACGTTCCACGTTGAGACAGGTGAGTCCTCCTTGATGCTCCTAACGCATCCTCCTCCATCGTGCTGACTTCTGAACTTGGCTGGACCACAACTCCCAGGGAGGCTGGGCTGGTGCGAGTTGGAGTCCTGCAGCGTCTGGAGTGTGCTGCTCAAAATCAGTGGCAAGCAAGTAGACAGGTAGTGTTGCGTAGTGGTTAGGGTGCTGGACTGGGACCTGGGAGAGGCCAGGGTTCAAATCCGTCTCCTCAGCCATGAAGCTCTTCCTGGGTGACCTGGGCCCAGTTGCTGCCTCTCAGCCTAGCCTACCTCCCAGGCAATAAATTAATAAAGCAAATAAATCTGGTTGGACCCAGTGGTGGTACTGTAATTAAAGAGTTGGTCTGGGAGCTGGGAGACCAGGGTTCGAATCCCCTCTCTCTCAGCTTGACCTACCTCATAGGGTTGTTGTGGGGATTAAACGAGGGTGGGGGAGCCATGTTTTCCGCTTTGAGCCCCGTGGGGGAAATGATGGGGTATAAATGCAATAAATAAATATGGATTAAGGCAGCGCTACTCTTAAGGTTTAGCCCGCTAAACTGTGCATAGGACTGAGCTGGACATTTTACAGGAATGTGAGAATCCGTTCTCGACATGTGGACGCCACAGGTCTGGATCTTGACCTCACCACACGCATCCTGGTCCTCAGCCCTCTCTGGTGTAAGCAAGCACTGCGTTGCTGACTCATGCCTGGGAACTGGGTCTGAATGTTTTCCCCAGTCTCAAGGCTGCTTTTTAATGTGACTCTGGCGAAATGTCACTGGGGTGAAGTAGCTTTGAATGCTGCGGCCAAATGGGTGGAAGGGCTTGATGTAAACTGAAATAACAGCCTCAGACTCATAATAATACAGCTTGCAGTGGGGTCCAAACTTTTTTCAAAGAGGGCCAGATTTGATGAAGTGAAGGGCCGTGAGGGCCGACCAAAGAGCCAACCAAAGTTGTTCAGCTTTTTTTAGGGTTGAAATTGTTGAGTTGTTGTTTTTTAGGATTGAACCTACCAGGTTAAACCTACCAGTAGGCCGGATTAGGCCCCCAAAACAGATTTTGCACATGCCTTAAGGCTTAAGGGTTTTTAGCCCTTTAAAAACCTCAGTTTAAAAACCTCCAGTGAAGAAGACTTCACTGCTTTCTGAGGCAGTTGAGTTAGCATCTGGCTCTGCCCTGAGTGGCAACCCAGTTAGATGGGCGGGGTACAAATAATAAAATTACTATTATGATTGTTACTAAGTAATTGTGCAAGGCCACTTTTGCTCCATTCCAATCCTGCCAACCATTTTTCATACTTTAATCAAAAACCAGCCAACAACTTGGTTCCTCCTTTTTTCCTTTCTTCCTGATTATTTTTGCCAAATTTCCCTTATTGTTCTTCTGTGGACAATGCAGCCAGGAAAGGAAAACATGGCAGAGGACGGGTGACCTCAGGCTCCGTCCCTCGCCAGGGTCCTCTCTCTTGCTTTGTTGTTGGGCTCAGGAAACGCTGGCGGAAAAAAGGGAGTCATCCTCCTGGAATTTTGCAGCGGCAACAGCCGGGCCCTGGAAACCCATTTCGTTTTGGCCGGTGGCTACAGAGGTGTTGCAAAAGCAAACAAGGGGGGACTTTTGCGGGGGAAGCAGAAATGGAAAGAAATTCTCCGGTTTGTGCAGCGAGAATGGGGGGAAGCTGTGCGGGGAGCAGCTGGAGGAAGAGGCACCTTTAAGATGATGGACTGGACTTGCACTGGTTGGGAAGCTGGGATTTGAAGGAGCTGAGTATGTTTAGCCAGGAAAAGAGAAGACTGAGAGATGACACAAGAGCCATCTTCAAACATCGGATGGGCTGCCGTTTTCTCCTGCTCTGGAGGGGAGGACCTGAATCAATTGTCCAGGTTTATTGTTGTTTAGTCATTTAGTCGTGTCCGACACTTCGTGACCCCCTGGACCAGAGCACGCCAGGCCCTCCTGTCTTCCACTGCCTCCCGCAGTTTGGTCAAACTCATGTTTGTGGCTTCCAGAACACCATCCAATCACCTTGTCCTCTGTCGTCTCCTTCTCCTTGTGCCCTCCATCTTTCCCAACATCAGGGTCTTTTCCAGGGAGTCTTCTCTTCTCATGAGGTGGCCAAAGTCTTGGAGCCTCTGCTTCAGGATCTGTCCTTCCAGTGAGCACTCAGGGCTGATTTCCTTCAGAATGGATAGGTTTGATCTTCTTGCAGTCCATGGGACTCTCCAGAGTCTCCTCCAGCCCCAGAATTCAAAAGCATCCATTCTTCAGCGATCAGCCTTCTTTATGGTCTAGCTCTCACTTCCATACATCACTACTGGGAAAACCATACCTGGAACCAATTATCTGACCAAATATTAGGAAGAACTTTCTAGTGGTATGAGCCATTGGACAGTGGAACAGACTCCCTTGGAAGGCAGCGGATGCTCCTTCCTTGGAGGTTTTTAAGCAGAGGTTGGGTGGCCATACACCAGGGATTTATTGGCTGTGATTCCTGCATTACAGGCGGGTTGGGCTAGATGACCCTGGAGGACTCTTCTAGCTCCCTAGTTCTGTGATTCTAAGAGCCAGTATTTCTCTTAACCTCATACCTTCCAGCTGTGCCTGTTCTTTTCCCGTGTGAGGGCTCTGTTACTGTTTCCTGGAGTTTGTTGAAGCACAAGAGTCCTGCCAAATAATTAGCACGTGAAATCCAGCCCTCAGCATTCCTCTCTGAACATAATGCTTTCAGACGGGGAGATGGCGATTTGACAGTGCAAAGACATCTTGCACTGTCTTTGTGTTAAGAACATAGAAAGATCATGCAGGACCAGAGCAATAACATGTCTAGTCCAGCATCCTTTTTTCACAGTGGCTGACCAGATGGTCGGTGGGAAACTTGCAAGCAGGATTTGAACACAAGAACAACACTCTCCCAGCCTGAGGTTTCCAGCATAGCCATCCCAGCTAGTAGCCATCAATAGCCCTCTCCTTCAGGGATTTGGCCAATTCTCTTTTAAGGCCATCTAAACCTGCCTCCTGTGGCAGGGAGTTCCATAGTTTAACTACGTGCTGTGTGAATAATGACTTTCTTTTATCTGTCCTGAATCTTCCAGTGTTCAGCTTCTTTGTATATCCTTGAGTTTTAGTGTTGGGAGAGAGGGGAGGGCCTCTCCTCTTGCATCAAACCATACCAGATCCCAACAGAGCTGTGGGGTTCATGAAATACCCTGCAATAATGTCCAAGAACAAAACAAATAGAAAAGCTGGATGCGTGTCGTCCTCACCCTTGCAGCAACTCTGCAGCAAAAGAGAATTTGCTTCGGGGATTAACAGTTTAGATCATTCCTTGCAGGGATTAATTGATACAGGGGTCCTTCCAGACAGATGTTGAATGCGCAACTGATGCACCTCATAAACACAAGTTTATTTGCAGCATCCCCATAAAATCATGAGCATCAAATGGCAAGCAGTATACTTACCACCCCCCAATGGATTAAGATAAAGGTAAAGGGACCCCTAAGTATTAGGTCCAGTCGCCGACGACTCTGGGGTTGCGGCGCTCATTTCGCTTTACTAGCCAAGGGAGCCGGTGTACAGCTTCCGGGTCATGTGGCCAGCACGACTGAGCCGCTTCTGGCGAACCAGAGCAGCACACAGAAACGCCGTTTACCTTCCCGCCGGAGCGGTACCTATTTATCTACTTGCACTTTGACGTGCTTTCAAACTGCTAGGTTGGCAGGAGCAGGGACTGAGCAACGGGAGCTCACCCCATCGCGGGGATTCGAACCACCGACCTTCTGATCGGCAAGTCCTAGGCTCTGTGGTTTAACCCACAGCTTGCAAATTAAGCTCCCACCTGTGATTCCTGAATTGCAGGGGTTGGTTTAGATGGCTCTTGGGTGTCCCTCCAAATGCTACAATGATTCTATGAATGCTCCTAACAAATGCCTCTGGCTCCATTTGTTCTCCCAGGGCAAAGCCTCCCCATGCCCTTTTGAGACTGGGATGGGAGAAGGAGGGGAGGGGATGGAGGCTCCCCGAGGTCTCTGACCCCATTTTATCTTGCAGCTTCAGGCAGCCGGTGGTGAGTTGAGGAGGACAAGGGCAGGAAACAAAAGGAGGAAGCTTTTGCTTCGCCTTTCCCACAGTTCTCTGTGTGGCTTGCAAGGAAGGAGGACTCCCACTTCGTCCTTCCCTTTTCCAGAAAAAAACAAAGAAAGCAAAGCACCCAGAGCGGAGCTCGGGTCTCAGCTTCTTCAGCCCCAGCTCCAGGGATTGATTCGCACACAGCGCCAAGAGGTCACCGCTTGGCTTTGCTTAAGAGGTTAAGAACATCTGACGAGCCCTGCAGGATCCGGCCAAAGGACCATAATGAATAAATAAGAAATAAAATTTTATTTATATCCCGCCCTCCCCAGCTGAAGCCGGGCTCAGAGTGACTAACAACAATAAAAGTAACACAGCATCCTAAAATCAATTCATTTTAAAATCAATTCAGAATCAAAATAATGGCAACCATTGGGCTAGAGTTCTGTGAGGATTGCCAAAGGAGGGGGTCAGACTCTGCCTTGGCCAAAGGCCTGGTGGAACAGCTCTGTCTTGCAGGCCCTGCGGAAAGATGTCAAATCCTGCAGCGCCCATACCTCTTGCGACAGAGGGTTCCACCAGATCGGAGCCACAGCCGAAAAAGCCCTGGCTCTAGTTGAGGCCAGCCTAACCTCCCTGTGGCCCGGGACCTTCAAGATGTTTTTATTTGAAGACCGTAAGGTCCTCCGTGGGACATACCAGTAGAGGCGGTCCCGTAGGTACGAGGGTCCTAGGCCGTATAGGGCTTTAAAGGTTAAACCCAGCACCTTAAACCTGATCATGTACTCCACTGGGAGCCAGTGCAGCTGGTATAGCACCGGGTGAATGTGATCCTGCGGCAAGGACCCCATAAGGAGTTTCGCCACGGCATTCTGCACCCGCTGGATTTTCTGGGTCTGTCTCAAGGGCATCTTCCATATGAGAGCCCTTAAGATCATTGAAGATGGCTATCATATCTCCAGGCTAAACATACCCAATTCCTTCAACCGTTCCCCATAAGGCTTGGTTTCCAGACGCTTGATCATCTTGGTCGCCTTCCTCTGCAAACCTTCCAGCTTGTCAACCTCCTCCTCAAACTGTGGTGCCCAGAACTGGACACTGTATTCCAGGTGTAGTCTGACCCAGGCAGAATAGGGTGGTCCTATTAAAGGTAAAGGGACCCCTGACAGTTAAGTCCAGTTGCAGTTGACTCTGGGGTTGTGGCGCTCATCTCTCTTTACTGGCCGAGGGAGCCAGCGTTTGTCCACACAGTTTTTCTGGGTCATGTGGCCAGCATGACTAAGCCGCTTCTGGCGAACCAGAGCAGCGCACGGAAACGCCTTTTACCTTCCTGCCAGAGCGGTACCTATTTATCTACTTGCATTTTGACATGCTTTCGAACTGCTAGGTGGGCAGGAGCAGGGACCGAGCAACGGGAGCTCACCCCGTCGCAGGGATTTGAACCGCCGACCTTCTGATCGGCAAAGGCTCTGTGGTTTAACCCACAGCGCCACCAGGGTCCCTTCCTATTAAAGGTAAAGGGTCCTGTTCCTGAATCTCATTTCTTGCCATTGGAATCCCTTGGTTTGGGTCCTGCCCTCCAGAGAGCAGGAGAAAACCAGCTTGCTCCATCTTCCATGGGACAGTCCTTCAGATATTTGAAGATGGCTCTCCTCTCACCTGACAGCCTTCTGCCCTGAACGACGAGGGCACCAGGGAAGACCTGACCTCAGGATAAGGGACCTTTGTGAGCAAGACCTCACCCATGAGGCTCCAACCCACGCCCTGATGTTTCGACCCACCCTTCCCAGAGCAAAGTGTACCAATCTGGATTTATCCACCCAGGTGGTGAAAGGCCCTTTGTCTCTCCCCCAGGTTCCAGGAAGTCTAGGCAGTGAGAGGCTGACACGAGGACCTCCTCCACCTCGCTGAGCAAAGAGAAGGTCTTGTTGATGAGCCACCGGGTGTGGGATGGTCTGGTCTGTTGTGAGGCCGCAGGGTTGCGCATAAACAGATCCTGTGGATGTTTCCGATGGAGAAGGGCCTTGCATTCCCCCACCCTGTAATTCTTTGCATTTGTCCGAGGGAGGAAGAACACAGTGAGCTTGTTTGGGAAGAAGGCGGAGGAGAAACAGCTACTCCTGTTCCCCGGGGGGCTGAGTAATGGCTCCGGCGACTCAAGGAAGCCGTAGCCTAGCCTTGTTCTCACGCTCAAGTGTCCCAGCAGGATCACACACACACACACACACACACACACACACACACACTGCCCTGCTCCAAGGAGAGAGGGCAAGCAGGCTGCGCACACCATTGTGAGCTCATGTGTATTTTCGTACACAGACTCCAACTCCGTCCACAACTAGGGTGGGGGTGAAGAGCAGCGCAGGAGACCAGGACTTCGCTGGAGGCTTTTCAGCAGAGGCTGGACGTCCATCTGTCGGGGATTCTTGAGCTGGGAGTCCTGCAATGCAAGGGGTTGGACTAGATGACCCTCAGGGTCCCTCCCAACCCCCCTGCCGTTCTATGATCCACTGACCTCATAAGGTGGTGGACTCTCCTTCCTGGGAGGTGTTTGAGCAGAGGTTGGGTGGCCGGCTGTCAGGGATTCCCTGGCTGCCATTCCTGCTTTGCGGTGGGTGGGTCTAGAGGACCTTCGGGTGCCCCTTCCAATTCTGCCATTCTATGATCTTTCATATGAAGCTACAATGTCCATCAGCTCGCAGGATGCCCGGAGCTAGAGGGGACATTTGAACCAGGGGGCAGCTGTCCAAAGTCCGTTTGGGGAGCCCAGCAGTCGATTTAATCTGGCCCCATAGTAGTATATGTCCTGGAGTAAAATCCTAAATAAACAACTTTGGGGTCAAATCCTTTAAAAAGCCCAACAACTTAGGGGTAAAATTCTAAAAAAAGCTCAACAACTTCAGCAGCTTTGGTCGGCCCTCATGCATGTTCACATCATCACATCTGGCCCTCTTTGACCCAAATCTGGCCCTCTGGCCCAACCTTCGCCAACCTGGCGCCCTCAAGATCTTTTGGACAAGGGCTCATGCTGGCTGGAGCTGATAGGAGCTGTAGCACCTGAGTGGCACCTGAGCAAAGGGGTGTCAGGAGGTAGGAACAGAAGACCTGGGGCCCATCAGGAAATGCCAGGGCCACCCCTACAAGTGCCTCTGCTCCAAGGCCCTTCTGTGGCACAAACTGCCCAAAATTCCTGCATTGCAGGGGGTTGGACTAGATGTCCCTTGAGGGTCCCTCCCTTCAACCCTGCAGTTCTCAGATTCTGAGTTTAGCAGACAGTCAGGAGCGGAAGTCTGTGACCAGCCCTGGCACTCTGTGAAAGCTGTGAATCATCGTGGGCAGACGGGCGGGGAGGGCATGAGTCTGCAGTTCACCCCTTGCCGAATTCTCTCCCTCTCCGTCTCGGGTGGAGCCTTGGAAGAGGGCAGAGCCTCTTTTTGCAAGGCTCCCTGTCGCTTGTGGGCTGCGCCTGGACAGAAGCAAAAGGGAGCCCTGTCTTCTGGGCATCTTGCCTTCTGACCACTGGCCAATGGAAGTTTACAGCCATCCCTCAAAACAACCTGGCACTTTAAGGGCAGCCAGTGCAGGCTTTCCAGTACATAGTCCAGAAGGTCTGGGCCACCCCCAAGGGCTTGTCTCAACCACAGCACAATCATGGCACGCAGAATGTTGCAGCACGGTTGCTGACAGGGGAGTGCTATAGATGGGTGGATTATTATTATTATTATTATTATTATTATTATTATTATTATTACCCCCCATCAGCTAACGCCTGTGCTCAGAGATCTGCACCGGTTGCTGATTTTGCTCCCAAGTCAAGTTCAAGAAGTTACTGTTCACATATAAATTGTGGGAACTAGGATTTCAGCTCTGAAAAACATCACATTTCCTGTGATAATTTCTGAAAGTTAATAAAGGCTAGTTTACTTAGCAATTGTATTTAATTTCAGAGCTTATGTGAAAGCTAGAGACCGGGCAGTTTAACCCTTTTGTTTGTTCCCTTTCCCCTCACAAAAAATACGAAAGACACACTTTTAAAGATTAAATAATTACTTTTCCTCACGGTGTCCTTGCACTTGTTAGATTAAATGCGTATGTACAAGGCAGGCAGGTCTTACTTAGGTTAGCAATGCACTGCAGAGATTTATCACTGAGGCTAAAACTCCAACAGACTCTCACTAACTCGGAGGCAGGCAGCAGCAAAACAGAACAAACCGACTGATCAGCTGCCCTAGCAACACAAAAAAGGCTATAATTAACTGCCATAACTGTGCCAACTTATGCAACCGCCTTGGGCACAAGGTATAGGATTGTCACAAGGTTCTTTCTTAAAACGTTGCAGCCCTTGTGAGTATCAACCTTTGACTTTGGAAGCTCCTATCCCATATAAATCCCTTCGCAATTTGGGACCAGTTTACCCTTCCCCATATGCACCTATCTGACCTCTTCAAACTGTTGCAGCTGCACCTAATAATAATAATAATAATAATAATAATAATAATAATAATAATTTATTATTTATACCCCGCCCATCTGGCTGAGTTTCCCCAGCCACTCTGGGCGGCTTCCAACAGAATATTAAAATACAAAACCTTAACATTAAAAGCTTCCCTAAACAAGGCTGTCTTGAGATGTCTTCTAAAAGTCTGGTCGTTGTTCTTCTCTTTGACATCTGGTGGGAGGGCGTTCCACACGGCGGGTGCCACCACCAAGAAGGCCCTCTGCCTGGTTCCCTGTAACTTGGCATCTCACAGCGAGGGAACCGCCAGAAGGCCCTTGGTGCTAGACCTCAGTGTCCGGGCAGAATGATGGGGGTGGAGACGCTCCTTCAGGTATACAGGACCGAGGCCGTTTAGGGCTTTAAAGGTCAGCACCAACACTTTGAATTGTGCTCAGAAACATACTGGGAGCCAATGCAGATCTCTCAGGACCGGTTTTATGTGTCTCGGCGGCCACTCCCAGTCACCAGTCTAGCTGCCGCATTCTGGATTAATTGCAGTTTCCGGGTCACCTTCAAAGGTAGCCCCACGTAGAGTGCATTGCAGTAGTCCAAGCGGGAGATAACCAGAGCATGCACCACTCTGGCAAGACAGTCCGTGGGCAGGTAGGGTCTTAGCCTGTGTACTAGATGGAGCTGGTAAACAGCTGCCCTGGACACAGAATTAATTTGCGCTCCATGGACAGCTGTGAGTCCAGAATGACTCCCAGGCTGCGCACCTGGTCCTTCAGGGGCACAGTGACCCCATTCAGGACCAGGGAGTCCCGTTCCAAATTTGCAAGGAACTGCTATTTTAGTGAGGCAGCCCCTCTTGACATCTGTCAGGTACCTTCACTGTCCACTTTCCAGCATTTGCTGAAAACATGCTTGCTTAGATAAGCCTATCCAGATGTTTAGGAAGTTAGTGCAAGTTTTAATCTGCTCTTAGTCAATTGTTCTTTTAACTTTTTGCATGCCTCGAATTACTGTCCATTTTTCTTAGCCATCTTTTAACTTTTTGCAAACTAATGTGAGGTGTGTGGGTTTTTTTTTTTTTTGCAATCCCAGCGGCTTATACCTTTTATAAATCGCGTGGGATAATAAATGCCTCGCTGCCTTGAAAACGTGGACGCTGCCGGTTACGAGACGCAGGGCTCCCACGTTGCATAAAAGGAGTCTGTCTGGAGGTTTTCATCCTTGTCTGAATTTCACCTTGTTAACTTGTGCTGGGGAGGAAGAGATGGCGAGAGAATCGCCTTACATGGCAACATGCTCCCTTGCTCGTTCTCAGATTTATGGGCTTGTGGGATTGCCGGAGCAAAACCGCCGGCGGGGTGAGGCCACCCGAAATGTGTGCATTGGTTCAGGAGTCTATTTATTGACACGGAATGACGAGGGACAGAGCTGGTGCACAAAGCACAGCTTTGATAAATCTGCTCCGCCAGGGACGCCTCTCCTTTGCTGGCCTCGTCCAGTCCTGCATCAGCCCATGATCCTGTTGTCTCTTAGCGGTGGAACAGCTTGCAACCTTGGTGGCTGGGGGCGTGATCCTGTGACCCTCAGGAGACGCAACTCAGGTAGCCTCATCAGTCATCAGGAAAACCTTCTCCTTCCCAAGCAGCCACACCCTGGAAAAAAAGGCTGGAAATAAACGCTCTCCAATAAAGACTCTTCAAAGGAACAAACCTAGCAGCCCACTGACACTTCTCCTGCTCTTGAGACACAGGCCGTCTGTCGAGGTTTTGCCTTTTACTCCATTGGCCCCAGAATTCGGCTTTTTCCTCCCACCTGTGAAGCCAGCAGGGCGGTTTTCTCTGGGGCACTTCGGCCCCACAGGCTTAAACTGGTCCAACCCCTCTTTCCTTCTTTTTTTAAAATAATTTTTTATTAGATTTTCCACCGTGATAACACAAACCACAAAACAAGATGATACACAAAAACAGAAAAGAAAAAAGAAGAAAGGGGGGGAAGGGGGGGAACAATAAACAGATAGACAATAATAACAAACTAACCGTAATTCTTCACAAATCCAACCTTTTAAACATCTTGGTTGACTTCCTCAAATCCCTCCCTTCTGAGTTTCCTTGTAATTAAAAGTAACAGCTTTCCAATATCATTATTAAACTAAAACAATTTCCAATTATAGTCCATCTTATTCACTTTTCTTAACATTCTGAATCCCATTTATTTACCGTAATTATAACTTGATTTAATCCTAGGCCTATTTGTTTCTTTCAAGTAATTTCTAATTTTTTATATTACAATATTTATTCAAATAGTCCTTGAATTTCCTCCAGTCCTCTTGAAACTCCTCTTCTTTCTGGTCGCGGATTCTTCCAGTCAGGTCAGCTAGCTTCGGAGCTAACCAACCCCTCTTTTCAGGGAAATGTGGGAACTGTAGTTCCGTGAGGTGGATCGGAGTCTCCAAATAACTCCCACCATCCTTGGCAAACTACCATCTTGCCATCAGAAAGTAGTTTCCGGGGTTTAGTTGGAATCTCCTTTCACAAAATCATAGAACTGTAGAATGGTCGACTTGGACAGGGACCTCCAAGAGTCATCTAGTCTAACCTCCTGGCAAACTACAGTTCCCATGATTCTTTGGGGGGAACTCTATCTGTTAAAAGTGGCATAAAACTGCTATAAATGTACCATGTGGGAGAGGTTCTGCTTGCTTTGGGTCCGATGGCTGATGGCTTTTAAACTGGGAGTCTTGTTTCACAGCTGAGCAGCTCTTTCCATCAGAAAGTTGTTTCCAGCATTTAACTGGAATCTCCTTTCACAAAATCATAGAACTGTAGGATGGTCGATTTGAAAGGGACCCCCAGGAGTCATCTAGAGTCAATTTGATCCCCTTCCCCTCTTTCCTTTTTCCTTTTTCCTTCTGTGATGGAACTCCTATTTGGGGACTTCCCTGGCTTTTTTCTGGCTCATGTAGGACCAGTCTGAATAGTTAGCCTTGGTGAAGACTTAGCGTTTTCATCCCCCCAAAAGTTTTTTATTTGAGTTTCCATTGAAATGAGGCTGCATTTTAATATTTTAATGTTTTAATGTTGTATTTTAATCTTGTTTTTAAGTTGTATTTCAATCAATTTGTTTTTATATCAGGTGTTAGCCGCCCTGAGCCCGGTCTTGGCTGGGGAGGGCGGGGTATAAATAAAATTTATTATTATTACTTATTGTTATTAGTCCAGCCTCCTGCAATGCCGGACTCTCAGCTCAAGCATCCCTGACAGCTGGCCATCCAACCTCTGCTTAAAATCGCCCAAGGAAGGAGCGTCCGTTCCACTGCAAAGCGGCTTTTGCTGTCTGGCTGCTGCGTTCTGCACCGTATCCCTAGTTCATGCGCAGAGAGCTCTGACCACCAGCCTGTTTTGCTTCCTCCTCCTGCAGGGCCCTGCCCCATCGAGACATCGGGGACCAGATCTCTCTTTCCCCTTTCCTGCTCTCTGGAAGAGGCTGTCTGGAGCTCAGCCGTGGAATGCCAGGAGGGGACCTCTCTGACTCTGTCCATCTCCTCCCCTCCTGACGCCCGCATCGGCCACTACCGCCTGACCATGGACGCTGCCACTGACCATCAGGGCTCCAGCTTCAGCCTGGGCGAATTTGTCCTGCTCTTCAACCCTTGGTGCCCAGGTAGGTGATTGCAAGCCTTGGCAAGTGCTGAAGGAGCCTGCTTCATCACGGGCACATCTGGCTCAGCGCTCACCAACCTGGTGCCCTCCAGATGTTTCAAACTGCAGCTCCCATTGACCTTGGCTGCCCCAAACATCTGGAGAAGGGCACGAGGTTGGCAAAGACCAGGTTGCAGTGACCAGCAATGGACAAGGGTCTTTTGCAGTCCTGCCTGGAGTTGCTGGGGATTGACGCTGCAACCTTCTAGATGCAAAGCAGCCATGGATGGAGTGGTATTAGAGCGTGTGCTCTGTGTGCAGAAGGTTCCCACTTCCATTCTGTAGGAACTCCAGTTTAAAGGGATCTCAGGCCGAAGGGCTGCAGAAGCCTGGGACAGTTAGAAGGAGGCAGACCCGTTTGGAAGGAAGCTGGCTTGGAGAGAGTTAGACCATTGGTCTATCTACCTCAGTATTGTCTACACGGGTGGGCAGCATCTCCTACTCCCCCACTGCCTCCTCCCCCAGACAAGGCTTTGTGTTAATAGTGCAGGGAGACCACATTCCCCAGCAAACTCCGCTGAAAGCGTTACAGTCCCTCCCCTTATTATCGCAGTCTTGCACATCCTGACCTGGGCGGCAGCACTGCTGGCGACACTTTGCATTTCTGTCGCGTCTTTTCAGTATCCCATATGATGCTGCTGCTGAGCGTTATCTTACCACCTTTGTCTGTGTCAGTGTTCAAAGGTTGAAATGCGCCCACAGGGTTTGGATGCTAAAGTGGAACAGACACACAGAGCAGAGCAAAATGGAGGATTATTTTAGATTCCAACCACGTTTGTTCTGGGTATACGGTAAGCTTTTGTGTGCAAATCTGAAGGTATCCGAAGAAGTGTGCATGCACACGAAAACCTATACCCAGAACAAACTTATTTGGTCTCTAAGGTGCTACTGGACAATTTTTTTATTTATTTCGACTGTGTTAGACCAACTGGGCTGCCTACCTGAATTTAGATTCCGTTTACTTGAAGGAGCAGCTGGAGCAATCTGCAATGTTTGCTCCAAGATTCTTTGCCGTGTTGCTGGGCCTCTGCTCCCAGGTCATCCCACTGTCCTTGGTGACATCAGAAGGGATGTGTTTGCTCAGTTTCTCGGCTTTCCCAGAGACAGTGCAATGCAGTGGTTAGAGTGTTTGCCTAGGACCAAATCTCCCACCCAGCCACTTGGGTGACCTTGGGCAAGTGCTTGCTTCTCACTCTAACCTACCTCACAAGATTGTTGTAGGGGTTAAAAGAAGGCTAGAATCACGTATGTGGGTGGCGCTGTGGTCTAAACCACTGCGCCTCTTGGGCTTGCCAAAAAGAAGTTCAGCAGTTCGAATCCCCGCAACGGGGTGAGCTCCCGTTGCTCTGTCCCAGCTCCTACCAACCTAGCAGTTAAAAAGCATGCCTGTGCAAGTAGATAAACTGTGGCGGGAAGGTAAATGGTGTTTCCGTGCGCTCTGGTTTCTGTCGGTGTCCCATTGCACCAGAAGCAGTTTAGTCCTGCTGGCCACATGACCACAAGCTTTCTGTGGACAAATGCTGGTTCCCTTGGCCTGAAAGTGAGATGAGCACCGCAACCGCATAGTTACCTTTGACTGGACTTTACCATCCAGGGGTCCTTTACCTTTACCTTTTACCTGGGAGGAAAAATTGAGCTATAAACATTCCAGGTAAAGGTAAAGGGACCCCTGACCATTAGGTCCAGTCATGACCGATTCTGGGGTTGCGGCGGTCATCTCGCTTTATTGGCCGAGGGAGCCGGCGTACAGCTTCCGGGTCATGTGGCCAGCAAGACTCAGCCGCTTCTGGCGAACCAGAGCAGCGCACGAAAATGCCTTTTACCTTTCTGCTGGAGCGGTACCTATTGATCTACTTGCACTTTGATGTGCTTTCAAACTGCTAGGTTGGCAGGAGCAGGGACCGAGCAATGGGAGCTCACCCTGTCATGGGGATTTGAACCGCCAACCTTCTGATCAGCAAGCCCTAGGCTCTGTGGTTTAGACCACATTCTAGTCCTCATTAATCCCCACAACAGCCCTGTGAGGTAGGTTTAAGCTGCGAGGCAGTGACTGGCCTCCAAGGACACACACCATGAACGTTCATGGCCAAGTGGGGATTCGAACCCAGGTCACCCCGGTCCTAGACTAACGCTCTAACCGCTACACCACACGGCCTCTCCCCCATCCCTCTCCTCCGAGGCCTTTTCCGCCTTCCTCTTCTGACGGCATCTTCTCCCCGCAGCGGACTCTGTCTTCCTGGAGAGCGAAGAGCAGCGTGTGGAATACGTGTTGACCCAGCATGGCCAGATCTACCAGGGATCCAAGGATTACATCTACTCGATCCCATGGAACTTTGGCCAGGTGAGTTGCTTCCTTGCCCTCTGCTGCCCTTTTGCGAAGCGCGCGGGGAGCAGGAAGAGGGGCCCAAAGATCCATTAGTCCAAGCCCCTCTGCACTTGGTTGAAAACAGGCACTCCAGGAGTGTAAATGGCACCACACCATCAGATACCTGAGCAGAGAACTTGCCTGTCTATCGTCCTCTTAGAGAATGTTCCACAAAATAGAAGAGAGGCAATATGAGGAGTTTCTGGCATATTCCCCCTGGGATGGAGAGAGAGAGAGAGAGCGTGCGCACAGTGGCGTAGCGTGGGGGGTGCAGGGGGGGCCGGTCGCACCGGGCGAACATCTGGGGGTTAGGGTTAGGGGTCGCAAATCCACAGGTTAGGGGGCGCAAATTACTTGCCTTGCCCCGGGTGCTGACAACCCACGCTACGCCACTGCGTGCGCAAAAGGCTGAAATTCCTCAGCAAGCTTTAGAAAACAAGGACATAGAGGAGACTGAAGTGGATCAAAACATTTTCACAACACTCTGCAGCTCTTCAGGCAATGGGTTTCAAAACAGCTCTGTCTTCTGCCCAAAGGGCTCCGTCCTCTGATGCCCTAGACCAGAAGTGCTTCCATCATCCATCCATCTGTCTTTGCACCCACTCATAGATTACTTCGGCTCCTGTCATGCTGTCCACTTGCACAGAAATAATCCAATTCCCCCCAGAACCCGAAGTTTCCAAAAGCTTTGGGTGGATGACAGTAGATTTAAAAGCATATGGGGTGAGTTTTTAAAAATGTAACCCTTACAAAGGTTTAGAGAGGAGAGCGTGGAAATGGATGTGCCAGAATGATTTTGTTTCCTTTTGGAGAGTCTGGGCAGACGAGAGAATGTGCTTCTTTGCAAAGTACCCGGTCAAACTGCCGCAAGTTCCAGTGATGGCTGCCAACTCTGAAGGGTTTAAGTGGGGATTAGATAAATTCATGGTGGATGTAGCTGTCTTTGGCTATAAATATACCAAGAAAAAAAGCACACCAAGAACTCTGGCTAATGTAAGTTTCAATAGTGGGGGTGGTCCCTACTGAGTAGTCGGTTGTAATGATGATTCCAGCTGATGAAGATGAATACATCGAAACAGGGCCCTGTCCTGCTTTCTGATCCATAATTGACTTCTGACTTCTGCTCAGTGATTGAAACTAAGATCTTCATGTCAAATCTGACTATGGACTAACATGAACTTATCTCTACTCATAAACTCTTATCTCTAATTCTGTAACAAATTATTGTGTTATACATATCCTTATGAGTTTGAGTTTGTAATCCCTGTTTGAGTTTGTAATCTCTATTTGAGTTTGTAATCCTTGTCAGAATACATACTTTCGAATGGATTAGTTTTTGTTACAATTGACTATTGATTTGCGAGTAGGGACCACTCCCACTATTGAAACTTACATTGGCCTGAGTTCTTGGTGTGCTTTTTTTCTTGGTATATTTAATAACAAGAACTCCAAGTTATTTGGCTATAAGTCACAATGTTCTACCTCCAGCGTCCAGTGTGGGAATTGCAGACGGACAGAATTATTGCACCCCGGTCTTGATAGCAGATATCCTGTGGGCATTTTGTTGTCTGCTGGGAGAACAGAGTGTTTGACCAAATGGCCTGATCCAGCAGCAAAGCTCTTCTTACGTTCAGGCAGTTTAAACAGAACACTCCAAGTTATATGCTGTTATTTGATCATTTTGATGCCTGTGGGAAACCCGCCGGCCGGACCCAGGCACGAGATTCCTCTCCTCTCCTGCAACTTCCAGCAACTGGTGTTCAGCAGCATTGATTCCTTCGACCGTGGAGGCAGAGCAGAGCCATCCTGGCTAGGAGCCATCGGTTGTCTCCTCCTTCTCCATGGATTTTTCTAATCCTCTTTTAAAGCCATCTAGGTTAGTGGCCACGACTGCCTCCTGCAGCAGTGAGTTCCATAGTTTAACACTAGGCTGCATGAAGAAGGACTTCATTTTATCTGATGCCAATGGTCTTTTAAATATCACTGTCCTGTATACCTGTGTACCTGTATACTTGTATATCTCCACCCCCATAATTCAGCCCAGACACTGAGGTCCAGCTCCGAGGGCCTTCTGGCGGTTCCCTTGCTGCGAGAAGCCAAGTTACAGGGAGCCAGGCAGAGGGCCTTCTCGGTGGTGGCCCCCGCCCTGTGGAACGCCCTCCCACCAGATGTCAAAGGGAACAACAACTACCAAACTTTTAGAAGACATCTGAAGGCAGCCCTGTTTAGGGAAGCTTTTAATGTTTAACAGACCAGTGTATTTTAATATTCTGTTGGAAGCCACCCAGAGTGGCTGGGGAAACCCAGCTAGATGGACGGGGTAGAAATAATAAACTATTATTATATTATTATTATTATTATCACAGAAATTCATCTCAAATGGGTGAAAACCAACAAGCTGAAACATACATACTGAGGACCTTTCAGGGCCAATGAAACAATCCCATACATTTCTGGATGTGAAAATGCTGACTCCAGAACTTGCAGGATCCGAGAGAGAGAGAGAGAGAGAGAGAGAGAGAGAGAGAGAGAGAGAGAGAGAGGCTATAGATCACTGAACCCAGTCAGGGTCAGGAGAAATTCTGCATAGCTTGCATAGCATTGCACACTGGAGTCCAGATTTTGTATCCGTTAGCAGGAGCAACATGACCCACATGAAATTCTGTACATGCAGAGTCATAAAAGATGGGCATCCCTTGGGTATGTGCAAATCTGGAGATGATGTCCCAAATGTTTGGTTTGGGCTGTGGGAGGCAGGGCTGTCTAGCAACAGAGCTGCATTGCTGAGGGGAAGCTGGTGGCCATCTAGATCAGGGGTCAGCAAACCTTTTCAGCAGGGAGCCGGTCCACTGTCCCTCAGACATGGGGGGGGGACTATATTTTGAAAAAATAAAATAAAATGAATAAATTCCTATGCCCCACAAATAACTCAGAGATGCATTTTAAATAAAAGCAGACGTTCTACTCATGTAAAAACACGCTGATTCCTGGACCATCTACGGGCCGGATTTAGAAGGCAATTGGGCCAGATCCGGCCCCCGGGCCTTAGTTTGCCTACCCATGATCTAGATCAGCGGTTCTCAACCTGCGGGTCCCCAGATGTTGTTGGACTACAACTCCCATCATCCCTAGCTAGCAAGGCCAGAGCTCATGGATGATGGGAGTTGTAGTCCAACAACATCTGGGGACCCACAGGTTGAGAACTGCTGATCTAGATAGTCTGGCTCCACCATTAAGCAGCTGCCTCAGGTGGCAGTTGCTGCAGAGTGGGCAGGAACAGGGAGGTATTTGAGCATATTTCGCACGGCCAGCTCTAACCTAGCCAGCGTCTCTTGGATGTAGCAAAGGATGCTGCCCACTTGACAGCGTTGAAATAAGATGCAGCTGACAATCTGGTGGGCTTTGACCATGGGATAAGGAGAGAGGGAATATCGTGTCCTTTGCCTCAGGCAGCAAAATGTCTTTGGCAAGTCCTATTCTCCAGCCCTGAGGCAACAATGCAGGACACCATCCATCTCCAGATTCAAGCACATGATAAGGAGAGAACAGAAGGTCCTCAGCCAGAAACAACCATGTTGCAGGCACTTTTAGAGCCAATCTAATGCCTTCCAGATGTTTTACGCTACAACTCCCATCAGTGCTGGCTAGAGAGCACCACGTTGGCAAAGGCTATTTTAGAGGATAGGATGGCAAGTTAAACCAAGATCTAAGAGTCTTGATGATCCTCACAGGGACATGTCACCTTGGGCAAAGCTGTACCCCACAGCCTCAGTTCCTCCGTTTGTGAAATGGAGCCAAAGATAACACACTTTGCACTAGCTTTTTGGGTTCCAGGTGGTTGTATTTGCTTCGGACGTGCGCCAGAAGCCAACAGGAACAAGTGCAAACATCTGACTGTACAAAACGTTCATCATCACATCACCCAGTCCAGCATTCCTGGAGCTCTCCAGTACAAACAGGAAGCAAATGCAGATATTTAAAATGAATAAAAACAGATCAAATCCATATACAGCAAGCCTGCACATGAGGAGAAATCAGATAGTCTAACACTGATCCGGATGACAGCCAAGGACAAGAAAGGGAGGAAAACACCACAGCATTGGGGCGAGATCTGCCAGGGTAATCAGCTGTGCGCTGGGCAATTCAATGGCTGTCAGGCTTGATCCAAAAGTCTCCTTTTGGGTATGGTGGCCCCATAGCCACACAAACAATTTCACAGGGCAAGGCAAGGGCAGGTGCTGAGCATGGCTCTCTCTGCCCCAGATGCCCAATGGGAAACCCACAACCAGGAATCGAGCACCAGAAAAACTCCTGTGGCTTCCAGCACCTGGTATTCATGCGCATTGCTGACTCCGAAGGCAGACCATAACTCTCCGCGTCCTCTCCTGCATGAATTTGCCTAATTCTGGAGATTGGGACTGTTCATTGATCCAAACTGTGCTTTGGCTCACAGCTGCCCCCTCCCCTCCTTTCGCCTTTCTATGGGGCCAGGACAGGGGGAAAGCTGCTCCCTGGAGTTCTCCGTTCTTATCTGAGGCTTCAGCGAGCATCTAATCTCTGCTGCACAAACAGGCCAGAGGCATCCTGGCTGGCTGTCAGCCTGCCCAACGCCTCTTCCTGGACGGCGAGATAAAAACCGCTTCTGACGCCTCCAGACGAGGCAGCCAGTTGTTGCTCTCTCCGATGCCTGAGAAAGTCCTTCAAAGTGGCGTCCGCTGCCACTCTCGGTGCCAGACTCGCTTGCCCTCCGTAGGCTCTGCAGCCGTGAATAAAATGCACATCAGGCTCTGCCAAATTCCTGGTCATTGTGGCTTTGAGAAATGGGACCCCACTGAAGGATTTTCTCCAGGAGGCTCCTAGCCAGGAGGGCTCTACTCTGCCTCCACAGTCAGAGGCAGAGGTGCTTCTGAATCCCAGTTGCTGGAAACTGCAGGAGTGGAGAGGGCTCCTGTGTTCGAATCCTGCTTGTGGGTTTCCCAATAGAGGCATTTGATCTGGTTGGCCACAGTGAGAACAGAATGCTGGACGGAAAGAGCTGTTGAATATCTTCCAACATTTCTCCAATGAAAATTGTTGTTGTTTAGTCGTTTAGTTGTGTCCACCTCTTCGTGACCCCCTGGACCAGAGCACGCCAGGCACTCCTGTCTTCCACTGCCTCCCGCAGTTTGGTCATCTCCTCTGTCATCCCCTTCTCCTTGTGCCCTCCAGTGTGGTGTAGTGGTTAAGAGCGGTAGTCTCGTAATCTGGGGAACCGGGTTCGCTTCCCCGCTCCTCCCCATGCAGCTGCTGGGTGACCTAGGGCTAGTCACACTTCTCTGAAGTCTCTCAGCCTCACTCACCTCACAGAGGGTTTGTTGTGGGGGAGGAAGGGAAGGAGAATGTTAGCCACTTTGAGACTCCTTAAAGGGAGTGAAAGGCGGGATATCAAATCCAAACTCCTCCTCCTCCTCCTCTTCTTCTTCTTCTTCTTCTTCTTCTTCTTCTTTCCCAACATCAGGGTCTTTTCCAGGGAGTCTTCTTTTCTCATGAGGTGGCCAAAGTCTTGGAGCCTCAGCTTCAGGATCTGTCCTTCCAGTGAGCTCTCAGGGCTGATTTCCTTAAGAATGGAGAGGTTTGATCTTCTTGCAGTCCATGGGACTCTCAAGAGTCTCCTCCAGCACCAGAATTCAAAATGAAAATAGGGGCATCCTATATAATAATAATAATAATAATAATAATAATAATAATAATAATACTCTGCCCATCTGGCTAGGTTGCCCCAGCCACTCTGGGCAGCTTTCAAAATACAGTGGAACCTTGGTTCCCGAATGGTTTAGTTGCCAAACAAATCAGCTGCCGAACATCGCAAACCCAGAAGTATGTGTTGCGGTTTGCGAACGTTTTTCAGAAGCCGAACATCCTCCTGCAGCCAATTGGAAGCCACGCCTTGGTTTTCAAACTGTTTTGGGAATCGAACGGACTCCTGAAACAGATTAAGTTCGAGAACCAAGGTACCGCTGTATTTATAAACAAAACAAAACATTTGAAAAATTCCCTATGCCTTCAGATGTCTTCCAAAGGTTGTATAGTTACTTATCTCCTTGGCTCGCATAGCTCTGTACCCTCCAATGAAATGGTCTCCCTCGGGAGGTTGTGAACTCTACTTCCCTGGAGCTTTTTAAACAGAGGTTGGGTGGCCATCAGGCATGGAATCACAGCTAAAACATCCTTTAGCTGGATACTTGACTTCTGTCGATGGAGCCTAGAATAGCATTAGCTTTCTTTTTGTTCCCACGTCACAGCAATGATGGGCCTGGCCAGTCCCGCTTCTCCATCTTAGCTTGCTGATCGGAAGGCCGACAGTTCGAATCCCCGCGACGGGGTGAGCTCCCATTGCTCAGTCCCTGCTCCTGCCAACCTAGCAGTTTGAAAGCACACCAGTGCAAGTAGATAAATAGGCACCACTGTGGCGGGAAGGTAAACAGCGTTTCCGTGCACTCTGGTTTCCATCACGGTGTCCCATTGTGCCAGAAGCGGTTTAGTCCTGCTGGCCACATGACCTGGAAATCTGTCTGTGGACAAATCCTGGCTCCCTTGGCCTGAAAGCAAGATGAGCGCCACAACCCCAGAGTCGCCTTTGACTGGACTTAACCATCCAGGGGTCCTTTACCGCTCACCCCATCTAACCAACCCTACTGAGCTCTCAGTAGGTGGAAATCCTAAACTGAGAGACAAAAACTCCCTTTCAGCTCTTAGTCAGACCAGGCCAGTCTTTTCAACTTCTTCCTCATAAGTGGGTTCAACCTCCAGCACATTCCAGGCGGCTTGGAGCAAAAGCTTCTGGGCTGAGCACCTTCCTCATGAATCAGATTCCTCAGCACCATCCCCGATGCCCTGCAGGTTCCATCCTGCCCAAGGGATCACGGAAAAATTCCCCTGGTTTGCAGGTCAATGTGGAAGTCCTGTGTGGTGCTGTAGAAATGAGGGGAACATAAGAAGCACGATAGGTGTAGATTGCTAAGGGTTTAGGGGGCTGGATGGAGCCCCTGCTCTCAAGACTGGCTGCAGGCCAGCTGCATTTTCTTGAGCATTGTGGCAAAAGGCAGGAAATAAGAAGTGTGTGTGTGCACGCGCATGGATAGAGAGCTGAATGGAAGGTTTGCCTCCAGTAAACACATAGAAGAAGTCTATCAGTGTTTCCTAGCCATTATAGCTGGTGCAGCGGTTAGACTAGGATCTGGGAGATGCGGGTTCAAGTCCCCACCAGCCATGAAGCTGACCTTGCGTCAGTTAGCGCCTCTCAGCATAGCCTACCTCACAGGGTCGTTGTTGTGAGAACTATGCACACCAATTCGTGCTCCTTGTTGGAAAGTTGGTGTATAAATGTGATAAAAATGAAATAAATAGCTAATTGGCAGTGTATCAGTTGCTGCAGATCACATATGGAGAGAGTGGTCTTGAACCCAGGTTCTGCTTGTGGGGATTCCAATGAGCATCTGGTTAGCCACTGTCAGAAGAGGCTGCTGTCTTCAATGAGCCCCCGGCCTGATCAATTAATGGTGGGTGGGGGGGGGTAATTGACACATGATCGTTGGGTCATCATCCGGCAGACCCTTAGCCAGTCATGGTGGGGAGCTGATTCTGGCCCATCAGGACAGAATAAGGATGGTAAGCGAGAATTTAACCTAGAGTCAGGGCCTGGCGATGGAAGTAGCTAGCTGTTCTTACGGGTTTGCCGGGTAGGATGTTGTTGTTGTTGTTTAGTTGTTTAGTTGTGTCCGACTCTTCGTGACCCCCTGGACCAGAGCACGCCAGGCACTCCTGTCTTCCACTGCCTCCCGCAGTTTGGTCAGACTCATGCTGGTAGCTTTGAGAACACTGTCCAACCATCTCGTCCTCTGTCGTCCCCTTCTCCTTGTGCCCTCCATCGTTCCCAACATCAGGGTCTTTTCCAGGGAGTCTTCTCTTCTCATGAGGTGGCCAAAGTCTTGGAGCCTCAGCTTCAGGATCTGTCCTTCCAGGGAGCACTCAGGGCTGATTTCCTTCCGAATGGATAGGTTTGATCTTCTTGCAGTCCATGGGACTCTCAAGAGTCTCCTCCAGCACCACAATTCAAAAGCATCCATTCTTTGGCGATCAGCCTTCTTTATGGTCCAGCTCTCACTTCCATACACCACTACTTTATCCAGGTAGGATAAAGCTGTCCAATTCCCGCAGGTGGAGGGAAAGTATCCCTCAAAGGGCTAGAGGTGCTTTTGCAGGAAAAGGAAAAGTGGATGGTCCTTAGCTGCTACTCCTGTGTTATTGCAGGGTGATGACGCTTTGGACCCCTTCCAACTCTACATTTCTATGATTCGAGGAAGAAATTGTTTTTATATAAACAGTTCTGTAGTGGAGGATTGCAAGCACAGTTCGTGTTCAAACCTGAACTGGCATTTCAGACAGAAAACCAGTACTGTGGCTTTAATGCTGAACCGGTCACGCTTTATCCCGCTCTGAGAGTTTAATAAAAACACAGTTTTTGTTTCCATTGTGCCTCAGCTCTGATTTACACCTAGTGCAGGGGATAAGTTGTCACAGGAGCCCCCCAACATCCAGAGTCCTTGCTGTGGGTTTAAATGATACGTTGCCACCTATAGAGTATCCCCGAATTCTCGGTTGTTAGGGAAGCAACCAGGGTTAAATTCCCTCGGACTCTGGTCTGTAGCTCTGGTCCCATCTTCCTTGAGGGAGGGTCTCTTGGCAAAGAAAAAGGAGCTAGCTCTGTTGTGTGTGTGTGTGTGTGTGTGTGTGTGTGAGAGAGAGAGAGAGAGAGAGAGAGAGAGAGAATGCTATGAACTCAGTGGGACAATTAGCCTGATAATCACAGGCGTTAAGAGAGCTTTTAAAACGCAGATTACCAACCCAATGGGCATGTGGAGCTGCTGAGATCTGTGCAGCAACACGCAGCTTTGGATTTTAATTAATCGGTAACCATGCTCAGCTTCCCTCCTTATTTCCCTCTGCCTTACCAGAAAGGGAAACTCTCCTCAAAGCGGAGAAAAATGTATTGCACTCAGACGTGTTCAGGTTTTTCTTGGACTCAACGGCTAATATAGGTCTTTGACGTGTGCACCCACGTTTGGAGAGGTTTGTTTGTCCCCGTCCACTTGGGGCCTGAAAAACACACCCCTTCCCTGATTTCGATGGCTGACTTGATGGACCTTGTGGTGGATTCAGGGAGGCGTTTGTGGTGTCCTTTTTTTGAAATAATTTTTATCTGATTTTACAAGTGTAGAATTATGACAATACAAAATACATATACATATTTAAAGATTTATCTGAATCTCCAGACTTCCCACCCTCCACTCCGTGGATCCTACGGTCAACCTTTTCAACTGCATATTCTTTCCTAATCCATATTTTATATCTCTCCAAATGGTCCATGGTATTTTGTTTGTGGTGTTCTTCATCCGCACCTGGCAGGAAGACATATGGCAGGGATCCTTCGGCTAAGATGCGTCCTTTTCCCCCACAGCAAATAGATGTGGAGTGGTGGTGGTGATTTTGCTAGTGGCCAGGAAGGTTTAACCCCCTTCTCTCCATATGGCACAGCTGTAATACCGATTGCGGCTATTTAGAGAGAGAGAATTAGGGGTGCAGACTTCCATGATCCAGCATCTTGTCTAGTTTGCTTTATTCCTGATTTATTGCAGCTCAGGGAAATAAGAAAAACCTGGGTGTTTTCTTTTTCATTTCCTGGTACTGTCTGACAGCACTGGCTACCCATTAGTTTTTGGGCCCAATTTTGACCTTTAAAGCCTTATGTAGCTCACGATGGCCTCTCCTCCTATTCACCAACCCAGACCCTGCGATCATCATCTGAAGCCCTTCTTTGTTTGCCTATTTCACAAGAGGCCCAGAGGGCGGCAACATGAGAACGGGGCCTTTTTAGTGGTGGCTCCCTGCTTGTGGAATGCTCTCCTCAGGGAGGCTCGCCTGGTGCCATCATCATATATCTTCAGTCACCAGGGAAATCATTCCTCTTTCACTAGGCCTTTGGCTTTAAACTACGCGCTTTTAGAGTTGGTGAGATGTTTTAATGTAAATCCCCCCTTGGTTTAATGCATGTATGTGAGGTTTGTTGGTGCTCTTTCACTTTTTGTAAGTTGCCATAATGATGATGATGATGATGATGATGTCTTCCTCTTATGCCTTCCTTCTCCTTCTGGATTAGTTTGAAGATAAAATTCTGGACATCTGCCTCCAGCTGTTGGACACCAACCCCAAGTTTCTCCGAAACCAGGACAAAGACTGCTCCCGACGCAACAGCCCTGTCTATATCAGCAGGGTAGTGAGCGCCATGGTGAGTTTGGAGCAAGAGGGCAAGCCCTCCACATGGGCAACTGTGCCAGCTGCAGCCTCCCCAGGCAGCTTCTGCCCAGTCCTAAGGAGATGCTCGCGTTGTCTTCTGCCAGCCCCACAGAGAGCCGAGTCCTCCTCACACACTCGGGGGCTTTCCTGTGAAGCTGAGATGGCCCAAACTCCTGCCCATGGGGTGGTTGCAGAATAAGATAACACGGAATTATGTGTTAGGGGACACTTGCATTCTGAAACGTGTATCAGAGATGCTGCTGCCTTTATCTTACTTCAGGTTATTCATTCTGCAAGTTTGTCAGCAGGGCTTAGGAGTCCTTCACCTCCTAGGTTTTGAACCTTAAAATTGGGGTGCAAACATCATGCCCTTTTAAATCTCAGAATCCTAGCATTGGAAGGGACCACAAGGGCCATCTAGTCCAGCCCCCTGCAATGCCAAAATGCTATTTATTTCTTTATGGCTTTTGCACGATTCCCCATAAGATAAGCTTCTCTGGGCAGCATGCAAAGGATAAGAAAAACTATGCAATTATGAAAGTGTAACATCAAAAGAAAATACAGTCGTACCTTGGAAGTTGAACAGAATCTGTTCTGGAAGTCCATTCGACTTCCAAAACATTTGGAAACCAAAGTGTGGCTTCTGATTGGCTGCAGGAAGCTCCTGCAGCCAATCGGAAGCCGTGGAATCCTGTTGGACATTTGGGTTCCAAAAGAACGTTCGCAAACTGGAACAATCACTTCCAGGTTTGCAGCATTCGGGAGCCAAAATGCCTGAGTTCCAGGGCCTTCGGGATCCAGGGTCGTCTTCTTTGGCAATCACTCGTAGATTGTCTTCCATAATCATGGTTTTAACAATGAGTCCGTAAGTGACTGTGGAGGCCAATTCTGGATCCACACTTCCTTGCACAGTGGGGACATTGGTTTCCGGGCAGGAGTTAATCATTGTGATGGTTTGCCAAGCGTGCTTTCCTCTTCACATGTTTCTCCCTTGGTCCTGAGTTCGAGTGTCTTCAAAGCCCACGACACCTTTGATAAAGGCTGTTCTCCTTTACCAATGGAGCGCTCACAGGCCAATGTTTCCGAATTGTTGGTGTTTTACACTACATTTTTTTAGATTTGCCTTGAGGTCTTTAAACCTCTTTTGTTGACCACCAGCATTACGCTTTCCATTTTTAAGTTCGGAATAGAGTAGTTGCTTTGGAAGACGATCATCAGGCATCCGCACAACATGACCAGTCCAACGAAGATGATGTTGAAGAATCATCGCTTCGACACTGGAGATCTTTGCTTCTTCCAGTACACTGGCATTAGTTTGCCTGTCTTCCCAAGTGATGTGTAAAAATTTTCGGGATCCAGGGTACAACTGTAAAGACAATGAAAGCAGAGCTCACAGCACCATCAAATAAATGCAGGTTTTAAAAAATGGCTCTGTAAGTTGTTTTGAAGATGAACAGGGGGAAAGACCACAAAATGGTGTCAGGCAGGCCTCTCTGGGAAGGATATTCCATAACTGGGGTACCCACTGCATTTCATTCAGTAGAGGTACCCGGACTGGACCTCCAAAGACAGCCTCAGGCTTTGGGCAGATAAATAGGATCCCTTGGCTCCAAGCTGTTTTGCGCCTGGACTCAGGAAACCCCACCCAATCTGTGCAAATGGTTCCTTCAGCTCCTGAGCCACCTGCCCACATCCTCCTCCTCTTGTTGTGTCTTGGGCTGCAGGTGAACTGCAACGATGACCAAGGCATCCTGTTCGGGCGCTGGGACAACCAATATGACGACGGCGTGAGCCCTATGGCCTGGAACGGGAGCGTGGACATCCTCCAGAGGTGGCAGAAATATGGGTGCCAGCCAGTCCGGTACGGGCAGTGCTGGGTCTTTGCCGCTGTGGCCTGCACAGGTGAGGGGTCCTCAGTGAGGAAGCAGAAAGGGGCTGCCTCCTTGGCTCACCCCCATCACTAACAGCATTTGGGGAATACCATGGCTCTGTTGGTTTCTGTGTGTTGCCTCTGTGCCGTGCCCTTGGAGTCACAGGACTCTGTTTACATTCCTGGGATTCCAGACTGTTGGAAGTCTCACGGAAGACAGGAGACGGATGTGATGTTTACTGGTTTCCTGTTCCTTTGTTTTTCGGTTGCTCTCTGCTTTCACAGAGAGAGGGTGTATTTCTTTTCTGTCTGCGTAGCTTAGTAATAAAACTCTTAGCATGTAGCTCATATTTCTCGTCCTTCCCTGTGCTGGATACTCTGCGTAATGGGGAAACGTGCTTGGAGCCTTATCAGAGGCTCAGGTCATTAATCACATCGGAGGCGATTTCGGAGGACTCGACCGGAGGAGTCGCTTGGTCAAACGCAAGTCCAACAGGCTCCTCCATGTCAAAACACACAAGCTCTCTTTTTTAAGTGTGTTGGGGGTTCTGGTATATGCTACAGCCCCCTGTTCCACCGTTCTCTGTAGCAGGGGGCCGTTTCCTCACCCTCTCCATGGGGGACCATCCCCAATGCCCCCTCCCAGGGCACACCAGAGGCAAACTAATAATAATAGAATGTGTTGGGGGGGCTATTGTTTTGTTGCTTTTTGTTGCTTTGGCTTTAGCTATTTATTTGTATTTTTATCTTGTGAATTCCCTAAGATTTTCTGACGAAGGGCTGTATATAAATCTAATAAATAATTAAAATAAAATAATAAACCTGGGCTTGGGTATCCTCCCTTTGGGAATGAGGCAGCTAGTTCTGCCTTTGTCTTCTTTGCTTGTTAATATTTCACTGTAGGACCGGAATGATTGCAGATGCAAGTATATCTGTATTGCCTTGCATTCAGTTGTGTGGATTTTTAAAGTCAGCTGTAGGAGCGAGTGTCTCCCTCATTTGGGAGCTTGGTGGGTCTGCTGGGCGTGTTCCATGGATCATTCACCTCTTCCTCTTCTGCCCCACTCCCTTCCCAGTGCTGAGGTCCCTGGGGATCCCCACGCGCGTGGTCACGAACTACAACTCTGCCCACGACACCAACGGCAACTTGGTCATAGAGCAGTATTTGGATGAGAACGGGAAGCTGCAGCAGGGGAACCGGGAGCTCATCTGGTGAGTGGAGGTCCGGTGGGTGTTTGGGACTCCCCAAAAATGCATGCAGCGTCTTGGACCTGTCTGATAGCTTTGCCTAACTATGAGGTGCTGAGCTCTGTCCATGAAGGAACTTTAGGGTTCCTGGTGCAGCTAGCAGGGAAGCAGCTACTGAATCAACAACAACAGCTTCCTTGGAGGTTTTTAAGCAGAGGTTGGAAAGCCATCTGTCAGGGATGCTTTCAGCTGAGATTCCTGCATTGCAGGGGTTAGACTAGATGATCCCTGGCAATCCCTTCCAACCCTACCGTACTGTTATTCTGATTAAGAATAACTTTTTGATGGTGGAATAGACTCATTTGGAAGGTGGTGAGCTCTCCTTTCTTTGAGGTTTTTCAACAGAGGTTGGAGGGCTGTCCATCTGGCATTCTTTAGTTGTGATTCCTGTATTGCATGAACTTTGGGGTCCCTTCCCATTCTATAATTCCACGATTCTCATTATAGCAGTTAATTTTGCCAAAATTAAATATTCATTTAGTTTACAAATCCATTCCTCCTTTGTGGGTATAGTTTGTGACTTCCACCTAGCAATCACTATTCTAGCAGCTGTACTTGCATTAAGGAAAATTCTCTCTCTCTCCCCCCCCCCCCCGTGGTATCTCTTCCTCTATCAATCCAAGGAGATATGTCTCTGGTTTCTTTGTTATTGATATTTTCAACATCTTCTTTAGTTCTTCATGTACCCAACATTTCTTAATTTCCTCACACCTCCACCACATATGTATTGTTGTTCCTATTTCTCCACCAGATCTCCAACAGAGATTGGATTTCAATTTGTATATCTTTGCCAACTTAACTGGCAAAATTAACTGCTTTAATAAGAAATCTGTCGAATCAAAAATTAAAAAAGGAATGGAAATGTTTTGATGAATATATGACAAAATATCGCTCAAAAAAAGATACGCTAACATGCCTAGATTAAAATGTGAAGTACTGGATGGAAGAAAAATTAGTAAGGAAAGATAATAAGAATATATAGATGATTTGAGAAGATTGTAGAATGCAAAGATTATTGTAAATTGTATAATGTGGAGGAAATCGAGTGGGGGCGGAGGGAAGTGGGAGGAAGGAGAAAAGGATAATATGATGGATTGGGGAAATAGAAATGTATGGGGGGATGGGGAGGAAATGGTGTTGGCTTTGGTACATCTGTATTGTAATGCAATATGTGAAAACCAAGAAAAAACGGAAAATAATAATAAATTAAATTAAAAATAATTCTACGATTCTCCTGTTGTCGCCTCAAGTCAAAGCTGTTGTGCTGCTGGAAGCAGGCAGACATCAGCAAAGTTTGCATTTCAGGCGTTGATAGGATTTCTCTGCTTACGAGGTGCCTGATACTTGAGCATCCCATAACGGTTTTCAAGCATCTTGCAGAGCGAGGGTGCCTGGCACTCCTCAGGAACACCTAGGAGAGAAATTCCATGGGGGGGGGAGCTGAGAATTTTCCAGCTGGGCATGTGCCAAACGCCTCTGGAATGCGAGGGTCCTTTGGAGAAATGCAGAGTGTACCTCTCTTATCGGACTTCCCTCCCTCCCTCCCTCCCCCTTTTCTCTGCCTCCCACAGGAATTATCACTGCTGGAACGAATCCTGGATGACCCGCCCAGATCTCCCAGGCGGGTATGATGGCTGGCAGGCTTTGGACCCAACTCCCCAGGAAAAAAGCGAAGGTATCTCTGCCCAGAGCACCAGCCAATAGTCTCCTCCTCCATCTTAGCACCCTGCAGAGGTTTAGGGCTACAGCTCTCAGCCCCATAGGCAGGCCCCAAATGATTTGGGGTGGAAGGAGGTGGTCTGTGTTGTTTAACTGAAGGACAGGGTAGAACTTTAATAGAATAAAGGAATGGTGCCTAAAATGCACGCAATGATGATGATCGCTTATTACAGATAGGCACGTATCTATAATGTACGCCGAGCCTGATACCCAATTTCCTATCATTGCTTTGGCTGGGAGGTTCTGCAGAGCTGGGAATGGAGGCAATTAAGGAACAAAGAACAGAGGCTTGATTATACCTCTAACGCTCTATACAGTGGGACCTTGGTTCTCAAACGTCTTGGTATTCAAACAACTTGGAACCCAGACACTGCAAACCCGGAAGTAAGTGTTCCGGTTTGCGAACTTTTTTTGGAAGCCAAATGTGCTCCATTTTGAGTGCCACACTTTCATTTTGAGTGTTTCGCTGAGGTCTGTCTGTTTTTGCTATTTATTTTGCGTTTTTGTTTTTGCGGCTCTTTTTTGTTTTGTTTTTGTGACTGTGTGGAACCGAGTTCAGTTACTGATTGATTGATTGTGTGACTGCAGTACATTGTTTATTGCTTTCATTTTATGGATCAATGGTCTCGTTAGATAGTAAAATTCATGTTAAATGGCTGTTTTAGGGGTTGTTTTTAAAAGTCTGGAATGGATTTTTTTATATATATAATTTTTTCATTAGTTTTCAACATATCATTTTCAACAATAATTAAACGCAGCCAGTGTACGTTTTAATATTCCTCCGGTTGATGGCTTCTTTCTCCTTGCAGGAGTCTACTGCTGTGGCCCCACTCCGGTCCGAGCTGTCAAGGAAGGAGACCTGAAGCTGAAGTACGACGTGAAGTTTGTCTTCGCCGAGGTCAACGCAGACGTGGCCTATTTGATGCTGCAGAGTGACATGTCTCGGAAAAGGACCACGTACTCCTCTCTGGTGGGAAAGCACATCAGCACCAAGAGCGTGGGCAGGGATGCCAAGGAGGACATCACCCACAACTACAAGTACCCAGAAGGTACCCAGAGCATCTCTGGGTTGTATATATAAGTGGGAGGCAGGGAGGGAGGGAGGAAAGGAGGGAGGGAATACTTGTTGTTGTTGTTGTTGTTTGGTTGTTTAGTTGTTTAGTCGTGTCTGCCTCTTCGTGACCCCCTGGACCAGAGCACTCCAGGCACTCCTGTCTTCCACTGCCTCCTGCAGTTTGATCAAACTCATGCTGGTAGCTTCCAGAACACTGTCCAACCATCTTGTCCTCTGTCGTCCCCTTCTCCTTGTGCCCTCCATCTTTCCCAACATCAGGGTCTTTTCCAGGGAGTCTTCTCTTCTCATGAGGTGGCCAAAGTATTGGAGCCTCAGCTTCAGGATCTGTCCTTCCCGTGAGCACTCAGGGCTGATTTCCTTCAGAATGGAGAGGTTGGATCTTCTTGCAGTCCATGGGGCTCTCAAGAGTCTCTTCCAGCACCATACTAGAGGGAATGCTAGATTCAGGGAAATCTATGCCTACGGAAGTCATTTTCTAAACTTTCAATACTGACAAAGATTCATGTCTCTGAATGTAAGGACGAGGATTCACATCGGTTTCCCAAATTTCTGTATTTATTTATAAAAACATTTATAGACCGCTGTCTCATTAAAAAAAAGTCAAAGCGGTTTACAACAAAAATACAAAGCCACACACAGTACAAACCATACCATTTAAAAATATTTTTTTAATGGACATCAAATAAGATAAATAATTTTTTTTAAAAAAAATCCTTCCAGTAGCACCTTAGAGACCAACTAAGTTAGTTATTGGTATGAGCTTTTGTGTGCATGCACATTTGGTATCTGATACCAATAACTGGGACCTCTAAACTACAGTTATTCATGGACCTTAAGGTCCTCTGCAGGGCAGACCAGGAGAGGCGGTCCTGTAGGTACCTTAATTGTTCCTGCTTCCATTTTTGCAGACTCAGAGGAGGAGAGGTCCGTCTTTGAGAAGGCGAAGCACCAGAAGGTCTACCCGCCATCAGAAGAGGGCTTGAAAGTCAAAATCAAGGCGTCCGAAGGGATGAACAACGGGTGCGACTTTGACGTCTTTGCCGTCATCAACAACAACACGGACACTGAGCGGCGATGCCGGCTTATGTTTGGCGCCCGGACCGTCACCTACAACGGGACGCTGGGGCCCGAATGCGGGAGCAAAGACCTGCTCAACGTCAACCTGGAGCCCTACGCAGGTAAAGACAGATGAGAGCAGGTGAACTATCTACCTTCTCCATCCCCTAATCATATGGACCCATGAAGCTCCCTTGTTGTTGTTTAGTCGTTTAGTCGTGTCCGCCTCTTCGTGACCCCCTGGACCAGAGCACGCCAGGCCCTCCTGTCTTCCACTGCCTCCCGCAGTTTGGTCAGACTCATGTTAGTAGCTTCAAGAACACTGTCCCACCATCTCGTCCTCTGTCACCCCCTTCTCCTTGTGCCCTCCATCTTTCCCAACATCAGGGTCTTTTCCAGGGAGTCTTCTCTTCTCATGAGGTGGAGCCTCAGCTTCAGGATCTGTCCTTCCAGTGAGCACTCAGGGCTGATTTCCTTCAGAATGGAGAGGTTTGATCTTCTTGCAGTCCATGGGACTCTCAAGAGTCTCCTCCAGCACCAGAATTCAAAAGCATCAATTCTTCAGCGATCAGCCTTCTTTATGGTCCAGCTCTCACTTCCATACATCACTACTGGGAAAACCATAGCTTGAACCATACTGACCTTAGGGAGAGTCAGATCATGCTTAGAATGACCGATTCAGCTTCCTGCAGCCTGGTGCTTTCAAAAGGAGAGCCCTGCTCGATAAGGCCAGATCCTGTTCCCGCAGTGGCCTATCAGGAGCCCCCGGGAAGCCCACAAGCAGGCCCTGAATCCCACCTGCAATTCCCAGCCATTGGAATTCAGAAGCACTGCTGCCCCCAAGTGTGGAGCTAACCAATGACAGACGTCTCCTCCTCCGTGGATTTGCCATATCCTCTTTTGAAGCCATCCACGTTTGCGGCCATCACAGCCTCCAGTGGCAGGGAGTTCCAAAGTTTAACAATGCGCTATGTAAAGAAGCACCTTCTTTTATGCATCCTGAACCTTCTAGTTTTCTGTTTCATTGGATGTCAACAAGTTCTTGCGTTATGAGAGAGGGAGAAAAAGTTCTCTCCATCCACTTTTCCCTTACCACACATAATTTTACAAACTTCCATCATGTTGCCTCTAGCTTCTCTTTTCTCTAAACTGAAAAGTCCTAAGACTTTCTTCATAGGGAAGCAGCCTCTCCAGCCCCTTGATCATTTTGGTTTCCCTTTTCTGAATCTTTTCCAACTCTACAACATCCTTTTTGAGGTGATGTACGCAGAGGGACGCAGGTGGCGCTGTGGGTTAAACCACAGAGCCTAGGACTTGCCGATCAGAAAGTCGGCAGTTCGAATCCCCGCGACGGGGTGAGCTCCCGTTGCTCGGTCCCTGCTCCTGCCAACCTAGCATGTCAAAGTGCAAGTAGATAAATAGATACCACTCCGGCGGGAAGGTAAATGGCCTTTCTGTGCGCTGCTCTGGTTCGCCAGAAGCAGCTTAGTCATGCTGGCCACATGACCCAGAAGCTATACGCTGGCTCCCTTGGCCAGTAAAGCAAGATGAGCACTGCAACCCCAAAGTCGGCCACGACTGGACCTAATGGTCAGGGGTCCCTATACCTTTACCTTTACATAGAACTGTACACAGTATTCCAAATGAGGTCGCACTATATATTTAGATAATGGCATTCTTGATGCTGGCAGTCTTGTCCCCCCTCCCAATGATCCCTAGCATGAAATTTCCTATTTCCATGGTTACCCTCTTCCTCGAGCTCTGCATTGTGACCCCAAGGTCTCACTCCTGGTCCGTCACCTTCAGTGCAGACTCCAGGACTGTAGTTGTGAAATTAATACATATATATTGCCATGGCATGCATCACTGTACACTTATTTTGATTGAATTGCATTTTCTATTTTTGCATTGCCCATTCACATCGATTGGAGAGGTCCATCTCTCTCTGTTTTAATGACCTTCGGCAATTTAGTATCAAACATTTCCCAAACATGACTGCCTTTCTACCTGTTTTCCCCTCCCCGAAATTGCAGCCAGGGTATGTGTGTGTCTGCACAATCACGACCATGAGTTCAGGAATCTGGTGGGCGAGAGCCTGAACCATTTCCCTCCCTACATGGGGGTCCCCATGAACCTCCCCCCTCCGAGTCATGGGGCTGGGGAAATAGGGAGCAACCCCTGGCCCCGAGAACATGGCTTGGATCCCAGGAGTCTGGAAGCAGAGCAGCTGCTGCTGCACTTTCAGCTTTGAGTAGAACAGCAACGACTGCCTGTTGTGCTGTTTCTCCATCCTTTCTTTGGAGGCAGCAGACAGAGGATTTGCAAGCCTCCTGCTGAGCAGAGCCCAGCGGCCTTTGCTCCCCTCTCCAGTCCCTTCCTCAGCTGCAAGCTTTCCCTTTCCTCCCCTGCCCCTCTGTTGCTCCACTTCTCCTCCAGTTGAGATGGCTTCCCTTCAGCCCAGCTGTTCCCCATCAGTCTGTGACCTCCTTGCGCCCCCAGCTCCACTTCTCCTTGTTTAGCATTCCTGCTGCGCTTCAGCAGTGACGGAATGGAAATGATCTGCATCAAGCGCCCAGACCTTCTCCTTCTCCTTCTCCTTCTCCTTCTCCTTCTCCTTCTCCTTCTCCTTCTCCTTCCCCTTCCCCTTCCCCTTCCCCTTCCCCTTCCCCTTCCCCTTCTTCTCCTCCTCCTCCTCCTCCTCCTCCTCCTCCTCCTCCTCCTCCTGCCTGGGCATCCCTATCTCCTGGCCGCAACATCACCTCCACCACAGCAGACATCTCCAGATGTTGGAGAGGCTTTCTTTGCCCAGGGCAGCGCCTAAATCTTTGCGGTTGCACTTTTAGCTCTCCGCATCTCTGGTTAGAGCAGGTGGTTAGGACCCTCTAGATCAGCGGTTCTCAACCTGTGGGTCCCCAGATGTTGTTGGACTACAACTCCCATCATCCCTGAGCTCTGGCCTTTCTAGCTAGGGGTGATGGGAGTTGTAGTGCAACAACATCTGGGGACCAACAGATTGAGAACCGCTGCTCTAGATCATGGGTAGGCAAACTAAGGCCCGGAGGCCGGATCCGGCCCAATCTCCTTCTCAATCCAGCCCGCGGATGTTCCAGGAATCAGCATGTTTTTACATGAGTAGAATGTGTCCTTTTATTTCAAATGCATCTCTGGGTTATTTGTGGGGCACAGGAATTCGTGCATTTCCCCCCCAAAAAAATATAGTCCGGCCCCCCACAAGGTCTGCGGGACAGTGGGCCGGACCCCTGCTGAAAACATTTGCTGGCCCCTGCTCTAGATCTCCTTGGACTACAACTTCCATCCTCCTTCCTAGCCACTGACCATGCTAGGTGCTGGGCCTGCTGGGATTTGGAGTCCTCCCACGTCTGGGGGGTCCACAGGGCTGCCACCCCGGAGCAAGGCTGGAGGGAGCCACTCATTCCCAGCTGGCAACCTGAGACATCTCTTGGCAACTCCGCCAGGCCATCCTAGGATGGAACTGGAGAGGGTGGCATCGTCTCCTGGTTTCCAGCCGACACACAAATACTTGTGCATTCTTGTGAGCTGCTTGTCGCTTGGCTCACGCCTCTTGGCTCCCGTCCTGTGCATTTTGGCACGAGGGCCTGGATTCACATCCTGAGGACCCAGAGTAAGTGGAAGGGGATCATTGCACTCTGAGCAGGCAATTTCCTGCCCTTTGTGCCTCCTCCAAGTGAGCAGCTGCTATTCCTTTCAGCCCATTTATGTAACAGCACCTGAAAGGCGGGGTTTGGGTGGTGGGTTTCAAGCAAACAATGGGCCTTGCAGTGCTGGGCCTGGTGGAGTCAGGTTCCTTCCAAACTGCATACCTTCGCAGAGGCAAAACCGCAGAGATAAACAGCCCTTCCGGAGACTGGCGTGAGGCTTGGCTCTCTGCCCCAAGAGAGAGAGAAGTGCTTGTTTGCTTTGAACCCGGACCAAGATTGTCACTGTGCATTCATGCAGAGGGTGTGTCGGCACAGGAGTTTTCGCTGGTCTCCTGGTGCCTGGGACCGTGGGGCTAAGAATCAAGGCGGTGGGTGTTCTTTCATTGGAGCCTTTTAAGCGGAGGTGGCCATGCGTCAGGGATTCTTTAGCTGTGATTTTTTTGCATTGCAGGGGGTTGGACTGAATGACCTTTGGGTTCCCCCCAACTCTGTAATTCCATGAAACAGCTGGACTGGTTCTTCAAATTGGTGGATCTGGCTGTGCACTGAGTGACACTCCGGCGGGAGTATGACTTTACCTTCTCTTTCGTAGAACCATAGAACATCACAAAACGCCTGACAGATGGCCCTCCACCCTCTGCTTTGAAATCTCCAAGGAGGGAGAGTCCGCCACCTCCCGAGGGAGTCTGTTCCACTGTTGAACAGCTCTTACTGTTGGAAAATTCCTCCTCATGTTTAGTCAGAATCTCCTTTTCCATCATTTGAAGCCATTGGTTCAAGTCCTACCCTCCAGAGTAGGAGAAAACAAGTTGGTTCCATCATCCATGGGGCAGCCCTTGAGATATTTGAAAATGGCTATCATATCCCCTCTAAGCCTTTCTTTCTCCAGGCTAAAATACCCACCTCCACGGGGCATGTTCAACAGTGCCCAGGAGAGGCAGAGGGGCCCTTTACTAAAGAAGAACCAGCCGTGTTTTTCCTCCTCCCTCCAGATACCTTTTCCTTTTGTGCCATGTGCCTTTTAGATCATAAGCAGGGATGCTCTGTGAACATTTGCAGACAGGGCAGAGAGCCTTTTTTCTGGCTGAAGAGCAAGATGAAAATGCTACGAATAAAAGAGGCAGGCTCTGTCTTCTTCAGCTCCCTCTCTCCCCCACCCCCATCCCTGCACCCATGGTCAGACAGATTGCCCCAGGAAGCCCCTAAACAAACCATGCAAGCCAGAACCTTTCCCCCCCTCCTTCTCTTGCATTAAAAAAGCCTTTCCATCCAGGGGACTTCCTCTTGCTTCAGCTGGCAGGCCTAGGCCAGGATGCTCATTTGCATTACAAATGCCTTCCCCCAGTTCCAGACAAACAGCAAGAATTTGGAGGTGAGCAGCAAGGGAGGCTAGCTTCCTGGGTGAAAACACCCACAGCCTGAGCACCATTTGGAAGAGAACGCAGAGACACGTTGAGGCGAACCGCAGGCTGTCGTTCAGCGCCCAAGACGGCTCAGGCAAGGAATGCAGCTGTTTGGCAGAAATCCACCTTAGGGTCATTGATGGAGCATCGATGTAAGGACCAGTGGTGAGAGCCACACAGACCCCTGAGAAGCTGCGACAATCTGGGTCGCTTGAGCTTCCCAGTCCTCCTGAGGCTCCGTCTTGCTGGATATCTCCAAGCTGTGGGATTTTGGGGGTATTCCCACCCTTTGGGGACCCCCAAAGCCTCTATCTTTGCACAGGTTAAAACCAAGATGCTCCCAGGCTGCTGCTATTTTGCAAGCAAGGCTTGATCTTGTCTCAGGCTTGCTGTTCCAGTGGATTCGGTGCTTTGGCACAACAAGCCCATTTTCCTTTAAAAAATGACCCTTTGCGGTGAGGAAATTAATGGGGAAATTCAGCGTGGGAAAACAATGGCTTGGTACAGCGCAGTTTAACCTCCCTTCAAATAGGTCGGGATGACAGCTCAGTAAACCGGTTATCTGGGAGTGACCTTGGCTAGCTCACGGATCCTCTTTGGAAAGACATGATAGAAACTTATAAAATTATTCTCCGCATGGGGAAACTGGATCGAGAAAAGTTTTCCTCCCTCTCTGCTAACGCTGGAGCTCATGAACAGCCAGTGAAGCTGAATGTTGGAAGGTTCAGAACAGTTAAAAGAAAGTCCTTTTTCATGCAGCACAGAGTTGAACTACGGAACTCCTTGCCACAGGAGACGGTGATGGCTGTTAACCTAGATGGCTTTAAAAGAGGACTGGATAAATTCATGGAGGAGAAAGCTATCAATGGATATTGGCCATGCTTCTCCTTCACAGCTGGAGGCAGCCATGCTTCTGAATGCCAGGAGAGTTTCTCTTATGGTCAGGTCCCGCTTGTGGGTTTCCCATAATGGGCATCTGGTCAGTCACTGCGAGAGCAGGATGCAAGACTGGATGGGACACTGGCCTGATCCAGCAGGCCCTTCTTATACAGTGGTACCTCTGGATGCGAACGGGATCCGTTCCGGAGCCCCGTTCACATCCTGAGTAGAACGTAAGACGCAACTGTGTGTCTGCGTGTGCGCGGGTCGCATTTTGCCGCTTCGTGATGTCATTTTGGGCGTCCACGCATGCGTGAGCAGCGAAACCCGGAAATAACACGCTCCGTTACTTGTGGGTCGCCGCGGAGCGTAACTTGAAAACGCTCAACCTGAAGCACATTTAACCCGAGGTATGACTGTATTCTTTACTCCCGGGGGAATTGTCCAAATGCCATCTCCATGTCAGAAAGCATTAAATGCTGTGTCCTCTTTGCATCCTATTAATACCCCAGAGTTTTAGTCCTCTCCAAGTTTTCCATTTCAGCTGCAATTCTGAATTAAAGAATCAGAAAGCTGAAGAAGCAAGGCATGGGAACTACAGCAGAAGAAGCAAACTTTCTATTTCTCTCTCTCTCTCTCTCTCTGCATTCTTTCATTTAGAAGTGACATGTTTTCTTCCAGAGCTGGGAAGGAATCCGATATGCTTTGATCCAACACTTTCTGATGGCACTGTAGCGTTTTACGTGCACCAGAAACCTTTTACAAGTGCAACTTCCACTTGACCCGCCTGCATTAACTGGGCCTTATCTTAAAGGCCCTTGCCATTAGGCAGACTTTGGAAGAGATTTAAAAACAAAAACCCACAAGATCCCTAAAGGGGGAAACTCTGCAAGACTTAGAGGCAGAGGCCAAGCGTAAACCCAGAGTCTTGGCCAAATGCATCCTAGGGCAGCTAATTTGCGTCTGGCCGCCTGCTGGACACAGCTGGGTTTGGCGAGCCGTCATGGCTTTGAAGTGCACCCAGATGTCCATTGCACTGAGGGCCAAAGAGAGATCAGGACAGGTGCATGGCTGTCACTCAACGCAGCAGCAGGAGACCCACATCCATGCCCCTCCCCAAATTGTTGTTCTTTGTTGTTTAGTCGTTTAGTCGTGTCCGCCTCTTTGTGACCCCCTGGACCAGAGCACACCAGGCCCTCCTGTATTCCACTGCCTCCCGCAGTTTGGTCAAACGCATGCTGGTAGCTTCGAGAACACTGTCCCACCATCTCGTCCTCTGTCGTCCCCTTCTCCTTGTGCCCTCCATCTTTCCCAACATCAGGGTCTTTTCCAGGGAGTCTTCTCTTCTCATGAGGTGGCCAAAGTATTGGAGTCTCAGCTTCAGGATCTGTCCTTCCAGTGAGCACTCAGGGCTGATTTCCTTCAGAATGGAGAGGTTTGATCTTCTTGCAGGTGATCAGCCTTCTTTATGGTCCAGCTCTCACTTCCATACATCACTAGTGGGGAAACCATAGCTTTAACTATATGGACCTTTGTTGGCAAGGTAATGACTCTGCTTTTTAAGATGCTGTCTAGGTTTGTCATTGCTTTTCTCCCAAGAAGCAGGCGACAGTACTAAACTTGGTGGCCATTGGACTGGCTCAGTAGAGGGCAACTTTCTATGTTTGGAGGGGGAACAGAAGAACTCATGAGTGAGAAATTGGGCCCTCAAATTTCAGTGGCACCTTGTGCGGTGCTAAAATTCAGCACCCCTGCTACCCTAAAACCGCCCCTGCGACTGCATATGACCTCCAGGGTCAGGGTCCAACATGCTTTGGAGAACATCAGCCCGAGAGGCGATGGCCCTCGTCACCCACTTGTGGGTCTCCCAGAGACGTCTGGTGGTCCACAATGAGACAAAGGATGCTGGTTGAGATAGACCAATGGCATGGGGAACCTTCGGACAGCCTGATGTCAGTGGATTTCAGCTCCCAGAAGCCCCACCAAGCACGGCCAATGGTCAGGGATGATGGGAGCAACATCTGGAAGGCCAGAGGTTCCCCACACCTGAGAGAGGCTCTCCCTATGTTCTGAAGGAGATATGAGGCTGTTGCCCTCAACCCATGTGCATATGGGTTGGTTTTTGTATGTGATGCTGCGTTCAGAATGCTTTCTCCCTCTTGTGGTTATGTGGCTGGTTTCTCCCAGCTGTGGTTCCACCCAGTGGTCAACTGGGTATGTGCAAGAGACAGACCCATTCCCTCATGCTGTTTTTACATGATGTTGTGGAATCTTCTTAAAACTGGAGGAGATCCAAGGAGTCTGGATTCCGTCTTTGGCAAAGCTCATGTTCTTTCTTCTTCTTCTTCTTCTTCTTCTGGCTTCCTCTCCAGAGAGGGTCGTCCCCTTGCGCATCCTCTACGAGAAGTACGGCGACTGCCTGACGCAGGACAATATGATCAAGGTGATGGCTCTCCTGAAGGAGCACGAGACCAACGAGATCGTCCTCGAGTCCAGGAACATCTATGTCAAAAACCCAGATATCAAAGTCCGGGTAAGGCAAATTTGCATGGGCATTTTATGGCTGCTTCTGGGAAGTGCGTGCCCTGGGCGTAATCACATTGTAGAGTTGGAAGGGGTCAGAATGTTCATCTAGGTTCCGGGGAAAGAGAGAAAGACAGACAGACAGATGTTGAGTCCAGACCGTGCAGCTTAATGAAATTCTGCTAGGGACATGTGTGGTTCTTCTGTGTTTGCAAGAGAGAATGACAACGTATCACATAAGAAGGATCTTGCTGTTAGAAGCTATTGTAGGGGAAGAGAGAAGGAAGTTAGAAGAAAGAAGGATGTATTGTCATATACGGACATAGCTTCCCCCACGCTTATAGGTGCATAAATGTTTGTGCTGTTTTCATGTTGTCCCGCTGCTCATCAACTCCTTGTTGGCTGAGCATGTCCTGTTTTGTTGACCCCTGGAATCTGGGTTTTATGGGCCTCCAGGCTGAACCCAAAGGGTATTGGGCATTGAACCCCAATATTTCCCCATCAGGCTGAGCTTTCTCCTCTTTTCCAAATGCAGATCTTGGGGGAGCCAGTTCAGAAGCGGAGGCTGGTGGCCGAGCTGACACTGAAGAACCCCCTTCCGACCCCCCTGAATGGCTGCCTCTTCGCCGTCGAGGGTGCCGGCCTGACAGAAGGGCAGAAGATCCAGGAGCTGTGAGTTTCCCCCAACCACATCTTCTGGTTCTCAGTACCAACACTTCCAAGACGCGAACAAGGGCTGTTGACGCCCAATTCAGTTGTGGAAGGGGAAAAGGGGGAAAGGCTTAATTCTGCAAGCAGAGCAGACTTTGGATGTTCCAGGAGTTGCAGTGGTGAGAGAGAGGGAGAAGAACTTTTCTCAAACCAACCATGCCTAATTTCACAAACGTCTATCGTGTTGCCTCTCGCTGGCCTTTTTGCTCAGCTAAGAAGCCTGAAAAACGGCAGCCTTTCTTTGTAGGGAAGTGGTTCTGATCCCTTGGACCATTGGATCATTACAAAAGGAAGTGAATATAAAACTACCGGCATCATGATGTCATTCTACAAATCTATGATGCAACCACATTTGCAGTACAGTCATACATTGGATCCCAAACGTTTTGGCTCCCGAACACCGCAAACCCGCAAGTGAGCATTCCAGTTTGCGAACGTTCTTTGGAACCCAAATGTCCGACGTGACTTCCACAGCTCCCGATTGGCTACAGGAGCTTCCTGCAACCAATCGGAAGCCGCGCCTTGGTTTCTGAATGTTTTGGAAGTCAAACGGACTTCTGGAACGGATTCCGTTTGACTTCCGAGGTACGACGGTACTGTGTGACGCTCTGGTCACCTTGCCTCAAAAAGGATATTGCCACCAGAAATTTTTCCTCCCTCTCTCAGAACTCTGGAACGTGTGGACTTTCAAGGAAACTTTTATCAGGAAAGATAAAATTGCTTCTTCTTGCAGTGCATATGGAACTCACTCCCACCACATTAGATAACTTCATGGAGGAGGAAAGGGTTATTGAGGGCTCCTAGCCACGAGGGCTGTTGGAAGCCACCCAGATTGGCTGGGGAAGCCTAGCCAGATGATGATGATGATGATGATGATGATAATAATAATAATAATAATAATAATAATAATAATAATAAATAAATTTTATTTATAGCCCGTCCTCCCCAGCCAAAGCCAGGCTCAGAGTGGCTAACAGTAAAATAATACAGATGGGCAGGGTTTAAATAATAAATTTATTATTGTTATTTTATTATTTTGCCTCCACGGTCAGAGGCAGCAATGCTTCTGAATATGGGTTGATGGAAACTCTGGGAAGGGAAAGGGCTCTTGTGTTGATGTTCTGTTGGACTCGCTGGGCCCTGGGCCTGATCCAGCGGACTCTTCTGATGACCGTAGGCTGACCTCGTGCGACCCCCTTCCCCTCTCTCCGCAGGGACAGCCCCGTCGGGCCGGGTGAGGACGCCAAGGTGAGGGTGGAGTTCGTGCCCCGCCAGTCGGGCCTGCGGAAGCTGGTGGTGGATTTCGAGAGCGACAAGCTGAAGGGGGTGAAGGGCTACCGGAACGTCATCATCGCCCCCCTGCCCAAATGATGTGCCGCCCCGCCCTGCCCGGGAGGGAAGAGGGTTGCTTTGCTGGCCCGGCCTGAAATCCATCGCCTGAGCCACCTCTTTAGAAAGACGGGTGATTCCGGCAGCAATGGGGACCCAAGGGGGCTTTGGAAGCAGCAACCCTGAACCCCCCCCCCAAATGTGACAATATTGCAAGGAGCCATCACCCCCCAACTGCTCCTTTACCAAGGAGCCGAAATTTGGTCCTAGCTAGACCCTCCCCTGCAATAAAAAAAGATATATTTTGGTGGCTTTTTCAAAGAATCGTAGTTAGAATTGACCTCCAGAGGTCATCTAGTCCAACCCCCTGCAATGCAGGAATCACAGCTGAAGAATCCCAGTTGGAAAACCTCCAGTGGACTCTAGAAAGTTCCTCCTGATGTCATTTGCGCACACAGCAGAAATGTGTTGCTTCGGGCCATAGACGGGGCAGGTACTTTTTGAGAGTTCCCCCGTGAAAAACGACGTCACACACAAAACTCCCCCCAGCAGCGCCTGGCAAGTTTGCAGACTCCCTGGCCTGCTAGTTTTCTGTCTTCAAGGGAATTGGAGCAATAAATAAAGGTCCGTCCTTCCACATCAGGAGGACTTGAACCCCTTATCTCCCCTCCGTCTGCTGTGTCCGTAAGACAGGAATATCTCCTGCCCAGAAATGGGTGGCCCTTAATGTCCAGCTGTCTGCGGCCCCAACAAAATGTGACATGCCCTTCCCCGAAGTCGTTTATGCTGGGGAGAGGGTCGCAAATATTTTAAGCTGCTTGCTGCATCATGCCAAAAATAAAGAAAATAATATATATCTAGATTCTGGCACCAGCAGCCGCCAGAAATGTACGGCAGCAAGTACAGACTTCTGCTGCGCCAGTCCTGAAAGACCCACCTAATCCGGCATCCTGTTCTCAAATCCTGATCATCAAATGCCTCTATTGGGAAACCCGCAAGCGGGATTCGAACACAGAACCCCTCTCCACTCCTGCAGTTTAGTAGCTAGTAGCCATCAATAGTCTCCTCCCCCTCCAGGAATTTGCCCCGCCCTCTTTTAAAGTTGGTCCCTGCCTACTGTGGGAGGGAGTTCCGCAGTTTAACCGTTCACCAAGGTCCAGGGTTTCGCATTGATGGCACAAGCGCTTTCTCTAAAAACTGTGACAAGCGGAGTTTTATTTCGTGTTTGAAACCAGGGAAGATCTGGCTGGGTGGGACAGGAGAAGGACTCAGATAAACGTCAGATAAACAGAGACGTCAAAGGCACTCAGCGCTGCCGAGACAGATGCTGGCCAGAGACACCAGCTCTTCTTGGGCTCTAGAACACCAGCCTCAAATCCTTTCCCTGGGCCATCTTTAAGTATTTAGCTGGAGAAACAAACTCTCTGTGTTCGTTAAAAGGCACGGCAGGGGAAGAAATGAAAACTGAGAGCCAGGACTGTGGAGAAGGAAGGCAGAGAAAGCAGCTTTCTTACCCCTTCCAATGGGGAACAGAAAGACGAGCACAATTTCTTGGTGGAGGCATTCCTTGCTAAGAAGCTCCCAGGTCCACACTTTGGAGAAAGATTCATTTGTTTTTTAAAAAAGCTGACCCAAGAAACAAAGGGCTTAATAATGTGAGCAATGTAACATGTACATAGATATATTTGTGTACCGTGATGCTATGCGTAATCTCGAATGTGCAGAGGAGAAGGTGGTTTGCCGGCTTCGCTTGATCCTTTCTAGCTGACGCTCGCGGCAAATGCTGTGTTCTCAGAGCCGGGTATTTCACCCGTGAACTATGCAATCACTGAATAAAGAGTTAATTTTTCACCTTCAAGATTTCTCTGGAGCGCTTTCCTCTCCTTACCTCCACCATAAATGACTTCCTTGCTACTCTACATGGGGCTGAGGTGTGGGTGTGTTTTCCTAGGGGGGTACCTCAAATAATTTCAGACCCTCATGAGTGTCCCTATTATCCAGTGACAGTCCCGGATTTATAGAAGCCCTCCCGGTTTCTGATTTGATCCTGGAATGTCCCACTTTTCCTTAGGACATCCCTATTTTCATCAGAGAAAGGTTGGAGGGTGTGGTGGTAATAATGATACAACAACAACAACAACAACAATAATTTATTTGTACCCTGCCCAACTGGGAGGGAAATAAGGGACTCTAGCGATAAGGGAGACTGCCCGGGAGTGGGGAGGTAAAGACAGCGAACTTGCAAGGAGAGGAGACAGGAATACTAAAACAAGCAATGAGGAGAGAAATTAGAAGAAGAGGAGGAGCAAAAAGCTGCTCCGGCTAAGGAAAGGACACTAAGGCAAACAAGAGGGAAGGGAGTGTTGAAACAAAGCCGTTGAGCATCTGATTGGCAAGCAGTCAGGGAGGGAGATAAGGGACTCTAGAGATAAAGGAGGCTGCCCGGGAGTGGGGAGGTAAAGACAGCGAACTTGCAAGGAGAGGAGACAGGAATACTAAAACAAGCAATGAGGAGAGAAATTAGAAGAAAAGGAGGAGCAAAAAGCTGCTCCGGCTAAGGAAAAGACACTAAGGCAAACAAGAGGGAAGGGAGTGTTGAAAGGAAGCAGCTGATCGCCAAGCAATCAGGGAGGGAGATAAGGGACACTAGCGATAAAGGAGGCTGCCTGGGAGGGGGGAGGTAAAAGCCCATGGATCCTCAGGATTTTTCATTGGGTCACCCCAAATTCTCCATCAGATCACATAGCATGTCCATGGCTACAGCCTACACCAAAAAAACCACGCATACACTGTTTTGTGGGGCGGCAATGGTGCAAAGACGTGGTTACAAAGCACGGATCCACATGGATTCTCAGGATTTTTGCATTGGGTCACCCCAAACTCACCGTCAAATCACAGATCATGTCTGTGGCCACAGCATGAACCACAAAGATCATACATCCACTGTTTCGTTCAGAATATATTTCTTCCTTGTTTTCCTCCTCTAAAAACTAGGTGCTTCTTATGGAGTGAAAAATACGGTATGCCCCGGGACCCAGCGGCTGAACAGGCCCAAGTGGAGGATCCTCAGGAGTAGCTGGGAGAAAGTTTTTTTGGGGGGAGAGACCTTTTTGTGTTGCCAGAATGCAGAACTGAGCACAGTGAAAACTTGTCAGGTCCAGCCTTATCATGACAGCTGTCCGTGGGCAGAGCTAGGAATTCCATCATCCTTGGAAATCCAGAAACCTCTGATTCTGCAGCAACTTTGAAACTAGCTGCCTCCACGCTGACCTGACCCTGATGGAAACGGGGTGTTATCTCTGCATTCTTGACCCAGGCAGCTCAAGGCTGAGGCATGAAGGTAAATTCTGCCCAGAGCCAGACGCTGGGAGGCCTTCAAAGGGCTGGTCAGGCAGCAAACTCCACAGAAAGCGATGGAAGAAGCCATCTCCTGCCTGGGAGGTTTTTAAGCTGAAGTCAGATGGCCATTTGTCATGGATGCTTTAGCTGAGATTCCTGCATTGGGATCCCTTCCAACTCTGGTTCTATGATTCAGAGCAAGAAGTTGTTAACGGAGAAATATGAGGGCTGCCTTGGACAAAGAAAGCCAGGAATACCAGCGCAAAACAGCAGCCATTAGGCTTGGTCTTCGTTGAAGACTGTCTCATGACAAGACTCCCACCTGCCACCAGGTGGAACAAGATGGAAGCCCCCAACAAAAGAGCCCCCAAACTTTTATTAGCTGCTAATCCCCATGTTACACCCCCCAAAAAACTACATCACTCATACATCACGGTTACATTATGAAAGGGGAGGTCTGGTGGCAGGAATCTGAGCATCCTGGACCCTGCCCCATGGTTCCCCTTGCCCTCCACCAAACACCCATCAAGTGTAACAAAAGAGATATTTACATTTCCCTGTTTCCCAGCCAGGTTAACCACACCTTTTTGTCTTCATCTGGGTTTGTTAGTTCTGGAATGGCTACCTGTCTGGCACTCAGGTATCAGGATGCCAGGGATTATCACTCAGGCAGAGGGGCTGCTGAGTAGCTGAGCTCACATGTCTGGATGAATTTCTGAAGTTTTCCCAGTGAGCCAGTACATAGATACATTGATCAGTGAATTCTTACACTTGGTATTGTGCAGCAAAGGCCCTTTGAATAGACAGGAAGAAACTGTGATGAAGTGTTTTGTGGGGACAAACCACAAAAGGGATTGTGCTGATTTTGGTAGTGGGCTGCATGTGCATGATATCTGCTGGAGGGGCAACCCCCCCCCAACCTATACATAAATTCTTGCAACACAGTGAAGGTGAGCGGCTCCAGTTGAGCACTGAGCCAAAGATTCCTGCAGCGGGTTGGACTAAATGACCCTCGTGGTCCCTTCCAGCTCTACAATTCCATGCTTCTAGGACAGTGCGGTGCAGTGGTTAGGGTGACAGACTGCGAGGACCTGGGAGTGGCCAGGATTCAAATCCCCACTTGGCCATGAAGCTCACTGGGCACGATCTTGGGCGACAACCTCGCAGGGTTGCCGTCGCAGGGACAGAAAGGGGAAGAGGAGAACAAGCTCCCTGGAGGGGTATATCTGAAAGCAATAAATAAAGAAATAATGGAGGATTCTTCGGCTCTGATTCCTGCATTGCAGGGGGCTGGACTAGAGGACCTTTTGGGTTCCCTCCCAACTGTAACTGTGTGGGCAATGCTAATGGCAGGTACACACAGAATTTACTGTACCTATTTTGTGGGTAAAACACCTCCTGTCTTGCTCTGCTTTTGAATACAAGTCGCTTGGGGTTGCCCTGGGCGAGAGAAAGCTGCTGAGATTTCCTAACCCCACTCGAGCCTGCCTGAAGGGGGCTCTGGCTTCCCCCTTGGAGCAGTGGGGCTGGCGGGGCAGAAGGCAGGGAGACCAACAGCAGGAGAGCCAGAGCGAGCGAGAAGCAGAGTCCACAGCCGGCAGTTGCATCCTCACCTCCAGAAGCATAAGGACAGGAGGAGAGCTGAATCAGGCCAGCCAGCCCAGCCTCCTGCTCCCACAGGGGCCAAAGGGAAACCCCCGAGCAGGACCTGAGCAGAAGAGCAGCTCTCCCCTTCCTTTTATCTGTCCTGCTTCAATGTGTGATAAGAATTTTGAGGTCTTAGATCTATGTTAAACGTTCATAAGTGTACCAACCAAGCACGTACATAGATCAGCACAGGAAGACCAACCTGAAACCATTTTGATTCGCAAACTGAGCAAATGTTTTCTCTGCAAGGTCAAGGAAAATGGAAAAGCCTCCCCATTGTCTTTTCCTTCACAAATCCTGTCTTAAGGGTATGTCTGTGTATGAATAGGGTGAGCCTGTGACCTGGCTCAGGAACTAAGTATTTATCATTTAAAAAGACTGGCCAGGCTCTCCAGGGTATCCAATCAAGTGAGCATTAACAGGTAACCTGTCAGACGAGATAAACAAGATAAACAATGCACTCAGATTTCTGCTGTAGATCGCCTTTTCTGTGATGTAGGTATGATGTTTATGGGGGGTGGTCTTGGGTTACACCCCTTCTGTGATGTATGTATGTATGTATGATGTATGGAGGGGTGGTCTGGAGCTCCAGGGCAGGGAATTTAAAATGTCTATATAAGGGCAGGCACACCTTGGTTCTGGGTCCTCCTCTTTTCCTGCACATGAGGGGAGCACCCTGTTGCAACAGAAAAATAAAGATCAGGCTTACTAGCTGCTTTGCTTCTCAATATTCTCTGGTTGGCCTCTGTTATTTTCTCCTACCAATAGGGAACCTACGTAAGGACTCTGTATGGGTTCTTGGATACCACGTAAGGGAAAAAGGGCAGATTCTATTTACAACAAATGGATACCCAGAAATTCTAGTTTTGAGAGAGAGGGACAAAGACTCTTCTCTACCCTCTTATCGGCAGAGGCTTCTCTCTTCCACCTGAGAGCTGTTTTCTTTCAGAAACCAGCTCTGGGGACAAGCGGAAGCCACTCATCCAGCCAGGATCAAGCCCCTCGCACAGTGGCGGGGACCAAAAAAACCCCAAACCTTCTTCTTCCTGACCTGCTTGCAATGTTCAGAGGAAAAATTGTGGGTGTCAGGCTAGGACTGCAAACCACTGGCAGAGAGACAGGATTGGATGGGAAATGGAATCGGACCGCTCTGGAGAAGCCACAGGTGTCAGAGATAAGATTCTAGACTTCAGGCTGCAGCATTTAATCCTGGGGGGGAACGGGATGTGGTCAGAGCTAAATTGACGTACCAGTGCGGTTTGGGGCCAGTTTTGCCAGGAAATCCCCTGCAGCCATTGACCTGAGGTTCAAGGGGCTGTTTAGAGAACACATTCCTTCCTGAATGGAAGAAATGAAATTGTGGATATCCAACGAAACTGGCTGTGGAAAGATTCATAGCAGATAAAAGAGAAGGCTCTCTGGGGCCACAAGGCTTGCTGACTTTTTTTGGGGAGGGGGGACGACCCTTGGGAGTCTCTTCCAACCCTACAATTCTATGATTTTAAGCTGGCCACTTTTGGCGGGTGAAGTTTTTTAAAAAAATTAATTTTACTTTATAATGCATATAAAACAGAGAGAACGATTATAAAAACAGATGACAAGAGATGAAAAACAAGGCTATAAAATAGGCGTGTAGAATGAGTAACAGTTTCACAGGGGTCCAAGTAAATACTATCAGTATCATCAGATTATTAATTCCAGATTTGCCAGGCTGGTTGATGGTTGCCTTGAAAAGGACGGCTGAAAATGCCAAATCACATAAAAAATTATCTGGAGCTTCTCATCTTTGTCGACACCTCAATTATTGTTTGATTTTCTCCGTTGTAGCTCTATTCCAGAGTGTCCAATCTAAGGTTTTGGGCTGTTGAGCTGCAGCTACTATTTGAGTTGCCAATTTCATGGATAACAGCAATCCTTTTAACAACAGACCTGCACTGGCATCCTCACAAATACTCAGCGTTGATTTAGGACTACAGTCAATCGTTCCTTTAGCAGCGTTTGTCGTTTCTGTCGGAATTAAATTCCAAAAAATCTGGCACAGCTTTGCCTTCCCATCATGAAGGATAATGTGCCCCAAGCTGGGCGTTATGAAATGGGAGGCTGTTGGAGAGACCCCGCGTTTTGCTTCCATCCCTGCTGAATCTCCTGCGTGGCATTAATTGGAGGGGAGAAGAAGGAGAGACCCAGCAGCCGGAGAAGGGCAGCCTCCTCCGTCTCCCTCCTCTGCTGCTGCTGCCTCTCCCCAGTCCTTTTCATCTGCTCCCAGTTCAGAGCAATTACTTCTCTGCTGGGTGCAGATTCCTCCTTGATCTTCTTGGCTCTCATCTCTCTCCTTGGATTGAGGCACTAATGAAGCCTCAATCCTGCAGCATCTACCATACACGACTCTTCCAGTTGCTGCTATAACTGACAATTGCACCCGCTTCCCACGGAGAGAAGCGATTTAATTTTTCTGCCACTATCTCAAAAGGACATCTTGCTCCCATGCACCAGGCTGGAGTGGATGCATCCTGCACAGGTCCGTTTGGAAATGGGCTTTCCCCCCATTTTGTGAATCAAGGGCTAGGGGAGAGAGAGCTCTTGTGCTCCGACCCTGCTTGTGGGTTTCCCATAACTGGGATCTGGTTGGCCATCATGAGAACAGGATTCTGGTCTGCGTGGGCCACTGGCTTGATCCTGCAAGCCTCTTCTTCTGTTCCAATGAATGCCTGAAATAAGTTTTGTATGACTACCATATTTATAGGTTTTATTAAAAGGTAAGAACATAAGCTTTTTGAGGGCTCAAAAAGAAAAGGGGAAAACTCTAAGCAAAACTCTCAGCATACTGCAAACATTTTTTTTGTGCACGCCAAGTTTCTGTCCATTGCTTTGGGCTATTAGATAAGACTGTATAAAAACCCCCCAAAATAAATAAAAGATGATCAGAGATTTCCTGCACAGCATCTGGTCTCCCTCCCTGGATTGTGTTCTTGACCACAACCATTCCCTGGTCTAGAGAATGTCAGCAGCTCCTCCAAAACAACATCTGGCTTGCCTCTCCAAAAACCAGGGGGCTGGCGGGGGTGAAGAGGGGAGAAAGCCTTTCATTTGTTTTCCAGGACGGATCTGTAGTCACAGAATCGTACAGTTGGAAGGGACCCCTGGGGGTTATCCAGTCCAACCCTCCTGCAATGCAGGAATCGCAGCTAAACAATCCCTGAGAGGTTGCCATCTAGTTTCTGCTTAAAAACCCCTGGCGATAGAGAGGCCAGCACCCTCCTCCCAGTTCACTTTCTGCTTACTCTTCTTGACAAAGGGATAAATAGCAAAGCCGCCATCAGCAGGGAGAAGATACAGCATTTCAGCAGGCCAGTCCCGGAGCCCTTTGGCTGTGGGGTTGCTGCTTCAGAGCGATTTGCAGTGGCGGCTGGGGCCCATTGAGCCTGGTAGGAAGGCAAGCAGGGAGCCCAGTACTTTTGTTGTTTAGTTGTTTAGTCGTGTCTGACTCTTTGTGACTCCATGGACCAGAGCACGCCAGGCACTCCTGTCTTCCACTGCCTCCCGCAGTTTGGTCAAACTCATGCTGGTAGCTTCCAGAACACTGTCCAACCATCTCGTCCTCTGTTGTCCCCTTCTCCTTGTGCCCTCCATCTTTCCCAACATCAGGGTCTTTTCCAGGGAGTCTTCTCTTCTCATGAGGTGGCCAAAGTCTTAGAGCCTCAGCTTCAGGATCTATCCTTCCAGTGAGCACTCAGGGCTGATTTCCTTCAGAATGGAGAGGTTTGATCTTCTTGCAGTCCATGGGACTCTCAAGAGTCTCCTCCAGCACCATAATTCAAAAGCATCCATTCTTCGGCAGTTAGCCTTCTTTATGGTCCAGCTCTCACTTCCATACATCACTACTGGGAAAACCATAGCTTTAACTATACAGACGTTTGTCGGCAAGGTGATGTCTCTGCTTTTTAAGATGCTGTCTAGGTTTGTCATTGCTAGCCCAGCACTAGGTAAAGGTAAAGGGACCCCTGACCATTAGGTCCAGTCGTGGCCGACTCTGGGGTTGCGGCGCTCATCTCACTTTATTGGCCGAGGGAGCCGGCGTACAGCTTCCGGGTCATGTGGCCAGCATGACTAAGCCGCTTCTGGCGAACTAGAGCAGCGCACGGAAACGCCGTTTACCTTCCCGCCGGAGCGGTACCTATTTATCTACTTGCACTTTGACGTGCTTTCCAACTGCTAGGTGGGCAGGAGCAGGGACCGAGCAATGGGAGCTCACCCCATCGCGGGGATTCAAACCCCCGACCTTCTGATCAGCAAGTCCTAGGCTCTGTGGTTTAACCCACAGCGCCACCCGTGTCCCTAGCTCAGCACTAGCGGGCGGCAAAACAAACCCTTTCCAGTCTTGTCCCCAGCCGCCTCTTTCCTGCTGAGATCTACAAGGGCAAAACTGAGGCTCAGGAGGAGGAGGAGGAGGAAGAAGGCTGTGCCATTCCCTCTCCTGGGCTGGTTGTAAGTAGGGAGGGGGGCAAATGGAGGCTGAGCTTTGTGAGGCTGAGCCCCACTTGTTATCATGGGACCAGCTCTCCTTTCCCAGAAAGGCTCATGGCATGGTGGCTGAAAGGAGAGATTCTGAGCAGAGTTCCTTGCATATTTCAAGCACCAGTTTTACAACCAGCAAGCTGTGCCAGTTTGTGTCGGTGCCTCGTTGAATCAGGCACTGACAGGGACCCCATTTGCTGCTTTCTTTCCTCACTTGGGGGGAAATATGAACCTTTGGCTGTGGAGCTAACACACTGCCCATAAAAGTATTTGGTAGAGATTGCCAGCCAAGGGGGTTGTGAACTGCCCTGACTCCAGAAAAAAGCCAGGAAAAGAGCCAAATTCTCCGTGTTGTTGCTTTTTTTTTTTGCTTTGAACAAACTGTCCTGCTCCCTATTTACTGGGACTCTGGAGTCCTCTTGCCCACAAACTGGAGGGGCTCCAGGACAGGGCAGGGCTTGTGGTGATGTCTGAGGAGGGCTGGATTGAAACGAGGCCAGAATGACCATCATTTTCTGCAGTGCAACAAGGGAAAGGAGAACCAGCTCCCTGTTTTCAGGCATCCTGGAACTGAAGGACACGAGCAGAGCATCTGCTGGGTGAGGCCAGTGTCCAGCATCCTGTTCTCACAGTGGCTGAGCAGAAGCCTGTGGGAAACCAGCAAGCAGGATTTGAGCACCTCCCCTCTTGTGGTTTTCTGGGATGCAGAAGCATTGCTCCAACTGCGGAGGCAGGGCAAAGCCATCCTGGCTAGGAGCCATCAAGAGCCCCCCCCCCAATTTGTCTTTTGTTGTTGTTGTTGTTTAGTCGTTTAGTCGTGTCCGACTCTTCGTGACCCCCTGGACCAGAGCACGCCAGGCACTCTTGTCTTCCACTGCCTCCCGCAGTTTGGTCAAACTCATGCTGGTAGCTTCGAGAACACTGTCCAACCATCTCGTCCTCTGTCGTCCCCTTCTCCTTGTGCCCTCCACCTTTCCCAACATCAGGGTCTTTTCCAGGGAGTCTTCTCTTCTCATGAGGTGGCCAAAGTATTGGAGCCTCAGCTTCAGGATCTGTCCTTCCAGTGAGCACTCAGGGCTGATTTCCTTAAGAATGGATAGGTTTGATCTTCTTGCAGTCCATGGGACTCTCAAGAGTCTCCTCCAGCACCATAATTCAAAAGCAAATTTGTCTTTTAAAGTCTTCCAAATTGGAGGCCATCACTGCCTCCTGCAGCTTTGAGTTCCCTAGTTCAACCATGCACTATTATATTGCTTATAATAATAATAATAATAATATACATTTTATTTATACCCTGCCCTCCCCAGCCAGAGCCGGGCTCAGGGCAGATAACACCGATAAAATTTCAGTAAAAACATAATACCGAGGGGGGGGGGGAAACAACCCAATTTAAAATACAGGTTAAAATGCAATTTAACATGCAGCCTCATTTTAAAAGTCAAAACCATAAGGGGAGGGAACCATAAGGGTCAGATTGAGTCCAAACCAAAGGCCAGGCGGAATAGCTCTGTCTTGCAGGCCCTGCAGAAAGATATCAAGTCCTGCACCGCCCTAGTCTCTTGGGACAGTGCGTTCTACCACGTTGGGGCCAGTACTGGAAAGGCCCTGGCCCTAGTTGAGACCAATCTAACCACCTTGTGACCTGGACCTCCAAAATGTTGTCATTTGTGGACCTTAAGGTCCTTCGTGGGGCAGACCGAGAGAGGCGGTCCCGTAGGTACGTGGGTCCTAGGCTGTATAGGGCTTTAAAGGTCAAAACCAGCACCTTAAACCTGACCCTGTACTCCACCGGGAGCCAATGCAGTTGGTAAAGCACTGGATGAATGTGATCCCGTGGCAAGGACCCCGTAAGGAGCCTCACCGCGGCTTTCTGCACCCGCTGGAGTTTCTAGGTCAGCTACAAGTTTTCAGCTTTCTGCCCTTGGGCTTGGATCCTGCTTGTGGGTTTCCCATCATGGGCATTTGGTTGGTCACTGAGAGAAGAGGATGCTGATTAGATGGGCCATTGGCCTGATCCAGCACGCTCTCCTTAGGTTCTTATCGGGAAGAATCTCAGCAGAATACAGGCTGGTCCTCAATCTCCCCCAGCTATTAATCCCATCTCTCTCTCTCTCCTTAATTCCATCTACAGGCAACTGGCTCACACAGAGGGGAGACATGGAGAGGGAACAGGTTAGGATGGAGGCACCTAAGGTGTGGAGTGAAGACCCCAGAGGAACAGCAACTAGTTGCTTATCTCCACATCAAGAACCCTCTTCTCCTCCGCCAGCAGACTGGTTAGCGAATTCCTCCTGGAAACCCTCAAAAAATAGAGGCACAGAAGACAAAGGGCATCATTTACCCGATGCTTAACCCCAACTAAAAACAGAAACATGATTTTGAAAGCTTCAGCTTGGCATTGTGGAAGTTGACAGCTTTATATTTAATGAAGGATTTATTTTTTAAGTTCAGTAGGAAAGGACAGTTTCCGTGGTGGGATTGCCACGCAGGGCTGGGGAAGGATCCCTGCAGGAAATCGTGGAGAGCCACTGCCAGACAGAGTAGACCATACTGACTGGTAGCCCAACTCAGTTCAAGGTAGCTTCCTTAAAACAATACACCTGGTTGAAAATAAAACGGGCCAGGCCTGCCTCAACTGAACACTGATCATTTCAAAGAATGTGAGTGAATTAGGACAGAGCGACATAGAAATAGGCCTTATTCCGTGTCATCCTTGCTGGGTTCAACTGGCATCCCCCTGCCCCCAATGGAGTAAATTTAAAAAGCGTCCAGGAAGATGTGGCCTCTGCTCCGTTTGTGTGCTGGTAGCAATTATCCGACGCTGAACTCCCATTCCTGCATGCGCTGCAGTTTACAGCCAAAATATCCCAAGCACCATGGAGCAACACAGCCCAGATTTTCAAGGCTTTTTGGCTGTTCTGCTTCTCCCCGCGAGCCGCACACGGGACCTGGCAACCCATCCACAGGTTGGGGGGGGGGGAGAGAGAGCTTCAAGTTGCTTGGCTGACACACAAATTTGGGGAGTTGGCTCTTTCTCTGTGCATGGAAAGGAAAACAAGGGGTGAGAAGGATACACACCACTCTTGAGGACTGATTGTAAAGAGCTAAGCCTCAGTCCTGCAAGAGGCACCCAGCACCCTAAGCTGCTTTTTCAAAGTTGTGACACACTGTGGTTGCCACAGAGTGAAGATCCCCAGTCCTGTTACGTGAGCAAGGAATCGGGGCCAAGGACACCTTTTGGCATTAAGACCTTAATGCAAGATCTAACATACAGATGCTTCCAGCTACTCTCTTTGGGGAAATGTACTAAAACAAAACATAACATTTATTTATAATTCTGTTTGGAATCGAAAAGGGTTAGGGTCAATCCTTCGTGCACTAGTTTCAAGTGGGGAGCTGGCTGGGCCCAGAACATTGCTTTAGATGCGGCTGTGGGTTGATTCTGCAAGGCATTCTTAAGTACCCAGAGTCAGACCATCTATGCAAGTCGCTCAGCTACTGAACTTGGGCAGAAACATGACATCCCCTGTACTGCCATTTAATAACCTTCTAAATGGGAGAGGACAGGACTTAACCAAGGACTATTATTTAAGAAAAAAAGCTCCTTCAAGTTACAGCTCCTCTGCAAACCAGCAGGCAGCCAGCATCCTCTGCTCATGCCTAAACTCCCCCAATCAATCTGGGTAGCATTAATTCCAGGAACCAAACATTTAAAGTTCCACAGAGAAAATAACTGCGAGGGTTTGATGGCTGAACTTGAGCACTTACCTGTGCTTTCTGAAAACGGAGTACACCTGTCAGCATCAGTCAGCTGGCCAAGGAACGCACCAAGTTCAGAAGAAGTTGATTTGGGCACTGTTGAGCTTTATGGACCCCAAAGATCCAGCTACATCAGAAACTGCTTCCCGAGTGGAACCATGATACAAGGCACTCCTGCTTCCAACCTAAATACCCTTGACTAAACACCCATATTTGGGAATTCCAAGATTTTCCAGAGGGGCAGCCAGATCAGTCAGAGGCAGCAAGAACAACAGTGTGTCACCCTTGTATCTGATGAAGTAGGCTCTATCCATAGAAAGCCAATAAATGTTACTTTCCAGGTGTCCAAAGACGCGTTTGTCCAAGCACAAGACTTTGAAACATACACGGTAGAGCCCACCAATAAAAGAGGCACTCGCACCTGTTGAACGACACCCTCTTTATTCAAAAATATATTTATGAGACATTTCAGAATATACTGCTGCGAAAATGGCAGCCTATACCTCTAAATTTATTTCTAGATCGATTCATATACAGATTTAAGAAAATGTTTGGGGGGAAGAATGTGGATTTGATCTTGAGGGAAGATCTCGCACGGAGCACCGGGTGCCCAGCCAGACTCCTGCCCCTCCTTGACCCTTTAAAGCAAATCAAATTCACAGGATTTCAATGACGTTAAAAATAAAAATAAAAAGTGGAACATGTGGATTGCCTAATCTGTGCTGTTGTGTCCAAACCCTCTCCCCTCCGCCACAACCCCTCAGGGATTTCCCCATGACCCCCTGATCTATTTAGAGGGGAAAACATTGCATGGAGGACTCTCTTGCGTCTGATAATGTAAAGCGGCATGATGCATGCTGATGTTTGTGGCTGGATTTGGCACATGCAAACACACTGGAGATGCAGGACACTTGCAGGCCAAACGGAGGGCAGAGGGCTCTGGGGATACAGCAGGGTCCCAGGGGAGGCAAGGGGGAAGCCCCCTCCTCTAAAGATCAGAGTGTGAGGGATGGCATTTGTGGGCACTGGAATGAATTGGAGCTGGGAGGTTTGTTTTCCTTGTGGGGGGGGGGGAACTCCCAAAGAACGGGAGACCCCAAAAGAAAGGGAGAACAGCTGCTATCACTGGAAAATAAGTCTGCCTACTCCAGATGTGCAAATATTTCTGCACTGCTTGTGTAGTGAAGGGAAAACACGAACGGGATTTTGACTAGGTCCTCCAGATGTTGTTGGACTCCCTGACTGATAGGCCCAATGATCACGGATGATGGGAGCTGAAGATCAACAGCATCCGCAGGGCTACAGATGCTCCCCATCCCTGAGACGGACCAGCAATGGGCACACGACCACAGCTACGCAATTCCCAGCTCCTTTAATGGACTTGACATGCCAACAGACTTTCCTTGGAGGAAGTGGACACCTGCAACCTACTTCTAAGCTCAGCCCATCCGCTTACAGCAAAGAAGAATTTTGAATGAGGTCTCAGAGCCTTCTTAAGAGGGTCACACATCCCAAGTGGGTACATCCTGAGAATTCCCACTGCGGGATGAAGATAAGGGAGCCTGAGCAAAACTGACACGTGCTGAATGAAAGACAAAGGGCAGCGCTGGTTGGAGGAGGAGAGGTTTTGCCTGGGCCATGCAACCTCCTTTTGGTCACCTGTGTGCTGCATGTCTCCACGCAGCCATGCCATGAGAGAGCAGGAGCCACGCCGCACTGAGATGCACCCGCAGAACGGAGGCCTCGGCCCCTGGACACAGCCACGCCGCATGCGCCCATGCCAGAGTTGTGAGGCCCAGAAAAACCAAGCTTGACACACACCAAACCAATTCGGAAACAATCCAGTTCTTTTTTTATATGTGGGGAAGGAGGGGGAGAGAGCAAAAGTGTAAATCAACTTTTCTTTCTTTTGCCTAAAAAGCTCTCAGAAGACGACACACATGATTTGCACAGGTGGTGGTGGAAACTGGAGGTGCTAACAGGGGCAGCCAAAGAGAAACTGAATTTTCTGCCCAACACGAGGGCGCTTGCCTCCTTCCTTCCGAAAGCGAGCCATGACCGTGCCACTGCAACAACATGTCCTGCGGAGGGTCAAAGGAGAGTCATCCTATGTCCAGTCCTTCCTGTGTGAGAATGCGGTGGGATTTCCGGTGTCCTGCTGGTAGTAACTGGAACTGTGGGTGGAGGGAGGGGAAGGGGAGAGCAGACACCCACGTGCCCTAGTCAGTTGAGAAAAGGTCCCCAGCAGATGGCAAAGGTGCCAACCCGCCCGTCACGTTGGGCAGCAGCGACAAATCGGGGAGGCTCTGGATGTGGGATTTGAGCTCTTTGCGGACCTGAGTTACCCGAGCAAGCTTCTGTTTGTACTCCTAGGGGGACAAAGGGAAAAACAGAAAGCACAAAGGAAAAAATAAATTAGACGATGTTCCTGTTTCCCAACCATCCTCCCCGTCTTAGCTGCAGTCAAGAGTTGATTTGCAGCCTTCCCTGCTTTTGTTGCAACATAATGCGAATGTGATTGCCATTTATAGCCACGGGCGGAAATTCTACAGCTTCATCTCTACGCTGGGCCAAGTGGAGCCACAGCAAGTATCAGACTAAGGAGCAGAAGAAACAGGGGGCGTAGTAGGAGGAAGAGGTAATCAGGAGGTGAAAGACGAAATGGGCACTCCTTCAGTGCACAGCGGCAGGGACAAGGCAGGCAATCTGAGACATATATTGTTCGCACAACCCACTATGCTTTCTAGAATCAGACAGGGTTGGGGTGACCAAGACTGAGGGAATGGGTGGGGCTGTGGGGTCTGCAGGGCCCTGAGCAAAGCGGTGGGTGAGGGGGCAGCGGAAGAGGCCCAAGGAGCTCATCTCATCCCATCTTGACCTTGGAAGTCCCACTCAACCCACATGCAGCTCCCAGGGTCCATCTTACACAAAAAACAAGGGGACAATCCAGGCTGATTTCAACAGCATTTGTACATGGCTTAAATGCTTCTGAACAGTTTACGACCTGCCAAAAACACACACGTGGGCTTTGTCACAGATGCACTAAAACGCAACGTGCATGTCTAGAATACAAAGTGTGGTGTGAGAAGTGGCCTTTGGATAGTGTCAGGAATTTTGCCGTGGGGAAAGTCTTAATGCTCACTGTCTAGTTTTCTATGTGTAAAAAAATCTTGTGCATCCAACCACAGGCCACACACAGGCTTAGCATTTAACCAAGAGCATTCTGGGGGTGGGGTACAGCTAAGAATTTCCATAATGCTGCCCCCAAAATGCTTTCCCTGTGCCCTTGTTTTCCCCACTATCCAAATGCTTTCTGACCCAGCTGCTTCTGCCAGAAGAGGGTGCAGTGCTGTGGGAAACCCAACCCAACCTCCTCAGCCACAACTGTAGCTCTGGTTGGCTTTCTTGGCTAAAGGTCCAGGGGACCCTTGTCTCGCAGGAAGAATGAGGGTGCTGACACACTGACTACTTTATTCCTTTCCAAAAAGGCCTCCTTGGAACTTGGGGAGGAGAGTGTGCTGCCTCCTCACCACATTGTCTGCCAAACAGCGGTGTAAGAGCTCTCCATCTCCAAGCCACCTCCCACCTTTCCCTCCTGCATCCAAGGGGGCTGGGCTAGATGGCCTTTGGGGACCATACAATTCTAGGATCCCGGCTTTACAGCAGGAATAATGCAAAAGCCCCACTTTGACTGGGGGCCCCTGGTGTGCTCTTCTCCCCGTTTGCTGTGGGAGAACTAAATACATTCAGCAACAGCGGCTGATGCACAGATATGGATTTCCTTTAAGGTGCTATTGCTAATCCCTGCAGGATTCCAAGGCTGAGGAGAGTGGCAGGCCGCTCCTTCATGGAGATCTATGTGAAGATGCACAGCAGTAGACGGGATGACTGCAGAAGAGGCACCGCAGGTTTCATCAAGCATAAAATAAATAGCTGGAGGTTCTCCGGAAAGAGAGGGAGGGAGACACTGCCACAGCACCAGCTCAGGATGTGGCCCGGAAATGGGACTCCTGGGCAGTGAAGGCGTTTGTTGTGGCAAGAGACTCCTTCATCGCCTGCACCCACAAGCTGCACTGGGTTCAGGAAGCGGCAGGATGGGTGGCAAAGCTCTAATTCAGGATGGGAGCCAGAGCTCTAATGGGGGTGAAGGGTGTGTTGCTGTTTAAACCCCTCAGCACTGCTCTCCAGCTGTAGCCCTGCAAAAACCAGGGAGATTTGCAGTGGGAGGCGGGGAAGAGGGGAAGAGTCTGGCCTAATGCACAGCCAAGAAGGATACGTGAAAAAGGAAGAACAACATTTTCTTTCCAATAACACAAAGATCCAGGAGACAAGCAGAGCTAGTGCTGGAAACAGACCCCCATCCATCTTCTGTACATGCAGTGTGACATAGGACCAGTGGTGGGGTTAAGCACCTGTGGGGTGCATGGGGCCATTCTATTCTCATGGGTGGCTGGGAGCACCCCGCACCAGCCCCCGACCCAGCTTGATACGAGGGCCACATTCAAACACCCCAAGGGCCATCACATGGAAGAAGGAACAAGCTTGTTTCCTCCTGCTCCAGAGGGGAGGGTCAGAACCAATGGATTCAAGTTACAAGAAAGGAGATTTCGACTAAACATCAAGAACTTTCTTACAATAAGAACTGTTGGACTGTGGAACAAAGTCCCTCGGAAGCCTGCGCACCCTCCTCTACTGGAAGGCTTTAAAAGAGATCGGATGGTCATCTGTCAGGGATTCTTTAGGTGTGATTCTTGCACCGCAGCGGGTCAGACTAGATGATGCCTGTGGTCGCTTTGAACTCTACAATTCTATGATTCTTTGCCCCTTTGGTATATCCTCTGCCAAAGTCATTCCTGCCGTTTCCAAAAACACACGCTGGAAGAGTGTGTTAACAGCTGAAGGAGAAGCTCTCCTGCCTTGCCTAGGGGCGCAGACAGAAATGGGATTTTATCATAGCTGAACATGCTCACAGACAGGAGGCTGACACAGCTGAGTCTACAGATAACTTCCTGCCAAGAATCTGCTGCTTGGAAATTGTAGTACATGACTCTGAATGACAGTGATGGATGCGGCACTGGGAGAGCCAGGAAGGAGAGGGGGCAAGAGCTGCGGGCCAATCCCCGCTCTCCTGCACCCAAGAATGCAGGGGGTGTCTGTCAACCCGTCAGGCCAAGCCTGGGGTCCTTCCCCATAACCAGTAAGAATAGGGAGCCCACAACTACCAGGTAGGGCACATTCCCACAAGGATGTTCTATTCCACCAGGCCACTTTCTCCCCCCCCCCCAAGTAGGGCAGGGCAGCAGAACGGAGGGCTCAACAGGGAGGACAAGGGGGGAGGTCCTTCCTCGAAGTCAGCGCTTCTTCATTCTCTCACCACCCAGGGCCATCTAGTCCGGTTCCCTGCAATGCAATGCATTCTCTCTTGGAAAAACACTCGACTGCATGCAAGTGTATATATCAGGCAGGTCCCTGCTCCAGGCATCCTGCAAGAGGGTGAGTGTGGCCACGAGCAACAGGGAGCATTTCAAGGTCCCCCACGCCTGCTCCCCAACTAATCAACAGCTGCAGTCCACTCCCCACGCTCAGGGGGCTTAGCTGACCCAAATCCTTCTCCCCTTTCAATTCTCACAGAGCTCTTTCAGGATTACATTTAATCCCAAAGAGGCATCCGACGAGAAGGGACAGAGTGCTTAACCTTGAGAAAAATCTGTAAATGATCTTCCAAGCAACTGTGGTAAAAGAGAATCCTCACTAGAGCAGCAGGGTAAAAATTATTTGTGCTGTAACACAACTGTCTGGAGAGGCACAAGGAAATTACCCCAAACTGCATTTTCCAGTGGTGTAGCTTTAATCTGAGGACCTTATTTCATCTAGACCAGGGGCTTCTAAGGCGTGGTACACAGGCCACTGGGATTCATCCAGATCATCTGTGGCCTCTGGATTGTGCTTGAAGATGGGACATCCATTGCATTACATACTCATATTGTTTTTTAATTGTATTTCTTTGGTATTTTTATTGCTTCTTTTATTGTATCATGATTTGAAAACAATAGGCATTACAGTTTGATTGTTAGTTTTATGGCATTGCAATTATTCCACATCATTCTATGGAGTAAAATACAATACATAATAAAAGCAGCAATAAAAATGCAATTAAAAACCATGCTAGTACAGTGCATTACAATTGCTATGACTGGCAGAAAAATCATTACGTGGTCCACCAAGACCCACAGCAATTGTGGGGCAGGGGGATTAAATCCCCTGATCTAGACTGGACAGAAAGCTGGTGATGGACTTTCCTTCACTGGGAGGCTTTTCAATACAGGTTGGATGGTCATCTGCCAACGATCCTGCAGCTGATTCCTGCATTGCAGGGGGCTGGACTGGATGACCCTCTGGACCCCGCTCCCAGCTCTACAATTCTGATTCTGTGGCACCCATGCATAAGCAGTGGCGGCACCGAGATTTCCACCATGCTCTCTCACCAGGCTTACTAACTGGAGTTCAGATGGCGAACAACAATCCATCATAAATCTCTGGTGTTCAGCCCGTTAAGCAGTCAATGACCCCCTAAACCCAGTGCTAAAAATGGTTGGTCTGCATCCACAAGGGAGGCACATTACCCATAAAAGGAAACAGCCAAACCAAAGTAGTAAAGACTTAGCTGAACCAAAAAAACAAAACAAAATATTAATAGGCCTAATTGAGGCCGGCTGTTCTTGACTTGCATGGATCAGACAGACAAAGTAAACACTCCGTGACTTATGCTCAATTCCCATCCCAGCTGAGATTAGGTTCAGGGAAATTCCTTCAGAAGATCCAGATGAGACACACTAAATCAGATTCACCATTCAACACGGGCCTTTTAAAAAGATGCTGTGCAGTCTGAGCTATTAAAGGAAAAGGCATCCTTCGGGGCTGCTAACTTGCCACCAAGTGTGTAGGGCAGAACTGGGAGGCAGAGCAAGCAAGGCAGGGTGTGGGCAGGTGTGGGAGATGCTTGCTGGAAAAAGGGGCTCCACTCCCTGCCCACATTTTAATGACTACTTGGGCTTCTCCTTCCTTTCTGCTAATTTCAATGGCTGGAGCTGCAACAAAGAACTGCCCACTTGCGGCTCCAGATGGTGGCCAGAACTGGCTTGCCAAACACTGACTCAGCTGCTGGAGGGGAGCAAGCAACAGTTTATACACACACTCTCTCTCTTTCCATAGCTTGCTACATCCATTATAGTTATCTTCTTTTATCTTATAAACTTGGACTTCCCCACACATCCCTTCATGTTTAGTCCTTGCTGAGCTGCATTTCCTTAATTACACTCCTCTTCTGCTTTTTTTTAACTCTGCTTGGAAATTCATCTAATTATTGCATTTCTTTAAATATTCTCCAAAGTGTTCCCACTCCTCTCTTATATCTGTCCCATCCGGATTCCTTATCCTTGCAGTCAACACTGCTAATTCCGCATATTCTATTAACTTATTCTGCCATTCTTCTTTTGTAGGACTATTTTTGTCCTTCCACTTTTGAGCATAAATTATTCTGGCTGCTGCCGTTGCGTTTAGGAAGAGGCCAAGCACCATGTTTTTTGCTCTATTAGACGCACCGGACCATAAGACGCACCTAGTTTTTAGGGGAGGAAAACAAGAAATAAAAAAAGCAATGCAAAGCATCCTGAGCTAAGAGGGAGCGCTCTGAGCTGCGCGCTCTGCCCCTTCCCCCATCTCCCGCAAAAGCCAGGGATAGCCGTGCGAAGACTCCGCAGGGCAGCGGGATGAAGGCTCCCCATGCCCTGCGGATGCTTCGCGCAGCTAAGCCAGAAGCCAGGACAGCCAGCGGAATTGCAGCGCAGCAATCCCGCTCACTGTCCTGGCTTCTGGCTTGGCCGTGCACAACCTCTCCCGGGCAAGGGGAGCCTTCATGCCCTGCCCGCGAGAGACTGCCCGCGGGTAAGGCTCCCCCAAGAGCCGTGCTCCCTTTAAAGAGCGCGCAGAGTGTGTGTGCAGCTCTTGGGGGCTTTTCCCAAGGAGGGAGAATGGCAGCCCTTCTCCCTCCTCGGGGAAAAGCCCCCAAGAGCTGTACACACACTCCACGCGGCTCTGTAAAGGGAGCGCCGAGCAGAGCCTCCCGCCTGTATTTGCTCCATAAGACGCACACACATCCCCCTTACTATTTAGGAGGGGGGAAGCAGTGGCGTAGCGTGGGGGGTGCAGGGGGGGCCGGCCGCACCAGGCGCAACATCTGGGGTTAGGGCAAATCCATGGGTTAGGGGGCGCAAATCCATGGGTTAGGGGGCGCAAATCCACGGGTTAGGGGGCGCAAATTACTTGCCTTGCCCCGGGTGCTGACAACCCACGCTACGCCACTGGGGGGAAGTGTGTCTTATAGAGCAAAAAATGTGGTACTTTCTTAGGTATTTCACCCTCTATAATATTCAATAGCAACATCTCTGGGGTTTTTTTTTGTTTTTTTTTTTTGAGGAATGACAGCTTAAACATCTTTTTTAGTTCTGAATATACCATCTCGCAATACTTTTGCTTTCTTACAACCCCGCCACATATGTGTAAAAGGGAACTGACCAACTTTCAATCACACTTTATTCCAGATGCAGGTTTACTTTTGATCTCAATGCCACCCCACCCACCTCCAAAAGTAGTGGACCTGGGAGCCCAAGGTTTGGAGAAATACAGTCATTTTAAGTAGTTACCAGGTGTCACTGGGATCTCTTTGCTTAAAGCAGGGCCAGAGGCCAAGGAGGGCGGGAGCCGCAATCCAGGTGAGGCTCAGAGTTCCCCCATCCCAGCCCATCCACTACAGAGCCAGCTTCAAGGTCCTTGTATTAACTTACAGAGCCCCCAACAGCCTCCCATCCAGGTTAGTAAATCAGGGACCACCTGAACCCTTTGACCCCACCTTGAGGACTGAGATCACCTGCTGCAGCACTGCTGGTCATTCCCTGGGTTGATGAGGCTCACTTGATAACAAGGTATAGAGCCTGTATTTTTATGGTCAAACGTTGGTTGTTGAACGGAATCTGTTCCGGAAGTCCGTTCGACTTCTGAAAACATTTGACAACCAAGGCGCGGCTTCCGATTGGCTGCAGGAGCTTCTTGCACTCAAATCAGAAGCCGGGGAAGCCGTGTTGGACATTTGGCTTCCAAAGAGTGTTTGCAAACCGGAACACTCACTTTCTGGTTTGCGGCGTTCAGGAGCCAAAACATTCCGACTAACAAGGCGTTCGGGATCCAACGTATTGTGAACTGCCCAGAAATCTATGGATAAATGCTGGTATAAAAGTTTAATAAATACAGTGGTACCTCGGGTTACATACGCTTCACGTTCCAGACTCCGCTAACCCAGAAATAGTACCTCAGGTTAAGAACTTTGCTTCAGGGTAAGAACAGAAATTGTGCTCCGGCGGCGCGGCGGCAGCAGGAGGCCCCATTAGCTAAAGTGGTGCTTCAGGTTAAGAACAGTTTCAGGTTAAGAACGGACCTCCAGAACGAATTAAGTACTTAACCCAAGTTACCACCAGAGGTATAATAATAATAAATTTAGGGTGTACCAGAAATTCAGCAGGCACCTTCTGTGCCAACTTTTGAACGCCTGCTGTAAACTATGCAGGCAATTAATATGACACCCCTTCTACAATGGTTAACTGATGTCTGCTTTCACCTTTTTGTGCTTTTATTGCTGTAAACCCCTTTGATATACCACACAGCAGTAGACAATTTTTTAAAATAAATGAATAAACAAACCTTTCCTGGCCTCCTTGAAAACTGTTTTCAAGGGCTGAAATGCCGTGTCTGTGCGTTATGACATTTTTTATTTTGAAAAAGAAAGAAGGAACAAAACGGAATATTGTAATAGGGAATGAAGAGTAGTAAGTAATAAAAGAGGGGACACCACAGATAGTTAAGTTGGTGTAAATCAATTATAAGGACGCAATCTGCCTGCTACTTTGCCATTCCAAAACTGAATGAGCAGGGCTCATCTTTCAATATCTGTCATGATAATTGTTGGTATGTTGCCTTCCTGCTGCACATTGGCTTTATCTGGAAAGACAGTCGTCCAAGGTTTATTCAACCACTCTGCCCATTGGGAGTTCACTTTTTCTGAAACTGAGCAATGCAGAGTTTCACTGTTGTCAATAAGGTCTGAGATTGTGTTCCACATGTCAACTGTGAATTGCATCCTCCATATGCACATTGTGTCAAGGACAGACACCATACCCTTTTTTGCATCTTTTCAACCCAAACCCACTGCTTCTGAAGGTGAAACTTGTCTCTTTATCCCCTAATGAAGATTAAAACTCAATACTATGCTCCAGAGTTAGCTCACTTGGCAATACGTCCTGGTTTGATTAATGCTTTGGTATGACAGAGCCCAGAAAGGGTGCCCAGAGCCCCCAGGCCCTGCTATTTCCAGTCCTTGGCCAACAGCCTGCAATGAGAAATCACTGGCATTCCATGTAAATAATATTTAGTTGCAGGATCTGCCTTGACCGATGAGTGATTATGTTAGCAGCTTCTAAATTTGAACCCCAATGTTTAGATAGCCAGCTGTGGTGCCAGAGAAAGGGATTAACTGTTTAATTACTTGGGCGAAAAATCACTTTGAGAACCTGGAGCACCCCTGAAGATGCCTTATTTGATCAGAGCACTGCAGACTTTTCCTGACTTAGCAAAATAAATCCCAATTTAGATTTGCCAGAGGGGAGCCAAATTTCTCCTCCCAGCTCATTCCAGAAAGTTTTTGGCCTTTCAACGCACTTTTTCTGAGAACAAGGGGTTGGCTTTCCTGCAGTAGAGACCTTGTGCCATAAGAGGGCAAAACAAAGCAAACAGGGCATTACCCGGGAGAAACCTATACCGAGGATGTTTTGCCAGAGTGCTTGAAACACACCAAGTTGTACATTTACGCCACCCTTTGCAATCCTCCTAGGTCAGGTCCCAGAAAAGCAGCAAGAGATGTAACCAGAGAATTCCTTTATACTGAAGTCAGTATGCTAATAATCTTACATGCATCAATCAACGTTGTATTTTGGCAGCAGTGCCCTGAGCCACCACAAACCTATTTCTAAGGAACAATCCTGCTCCTTAACACATGCAGAATAGGGTACACTAGACTTGGGAGGCTCCCAAGGACCCAAAAGGCTTAGGACTTCAAGGAGAACTGCTTCCCCTTACAAAGTGTATTACAGGGTGCAAATGTGAATGGCAGCCTTGCTCAATTCACTGGCAAAGAGCTTATGACTCTAGCACAAGTGCATCAGTTGCACTGCTGTGCCAGCCGCGACTCCTTGAACAGTAGGGGTGTTTTGCTCACGTTAGGGACAAAGCGGCACGTTTTCAAACCACACGCTGCTCCCCCTCTTATAGTAGATTTCATCAGCCGACAGCCTCAAGAAGAGCTGCAGTGCAAGCGCGCCTGTGACATCTGCAACAACATGTACAAGTTCAAGACAAGAGCCAAGAGAAAGTGGCACTCTGAAAAGCAAGGGCGACATGCAGCTTTCGAGGCGACAACACCGGCCCCGTGGCAGGACAAGAGGCTGCCATTGGGACAACCTGCTTAGCACTTGCTGTCTCCTTCTGGACAGCTCTGCACTCTGCAGCAACTCACGTTCCGCCCAAGAACAGCTGCTCCTAACAGTCAGCCCTGACAGCCACAGGAAGCCCTTAATGTGCTAGCCAGGGGCAACGCAACAGATGGCAGAGTGACATACAAGCAGAATCATTAATTATGTTCCCGTCATAATCCCGGGGTGCAGAGCAGAACATGCCGCCCTGCTGAAAATGGTACATTTCAGATAAATGACTCTCCACCCCGCTCATGCGCTCTCTTCCAGTGGCTTTTGGACGCTGCCGAGCTCCAGCCTGCTGCCAAAGCCATATTTGTCAGCTGTTTCCTTTGCTCCCAAGTCAAGCGGCTTTTTACGAAACTGCTTTTATCATCTGCCCACATGCGTGGTTGCACGTCAGGTCAACAGCAATTCAAAAGGGCTTCAGCTGAACTCACAAGATGGCAGCAGGCGGCAAGGTTGGAAAAGCTGAGCACAGCAGATCAAGTGAACCAAGAAGAGGAAAGTTACCGGCAAAGTGAAAGTGGGGGGACTCTGATAATACTGGGGAGCTGACCTGGACTTAACGCCAGAGCAACCCAGAACTCAAATTTCCTTCGAGGAAGATCATGTTTCAGGAGTTCCTTCTTCTAAGTGAAGTACAGTGGTACCTCGGGTTAAGTACTTAATTCATTCTGGAGGTCCGTTCTTAACCTGAAACTGTCCTTAACCTGAGGTACCACTTTAGCTAATGGGGCCTCCTGCTGCTGCCGCGCGACTTCTATTCTCATCCTGAAGCAAAGTTCTTAACCCGAGGAACTATTTCTGGGTTAGCGGAGTCTGTAACCTGCAGCGTCTGTAACCCGAGGTACCACTGTATCATGTTTTTAACATTAACTATTAAAACATGGAGGGACATGGGTGGTGCTGTGGGTTGAACCACAGAGGCTAGGACTTGCCGATCAGAAGGTCTGCGGTTCGAATCCCCGCGACGGGGTGAGCTCCCGTTGCTCGGTCCCTGCTCCTGCCAACCTAGCAGTTTGAAAGCACGTCAAAGTGCAAGTAGATAAATAGGTACCGCTCCGGCGGGAAGGTAAACGGCGTTTCCATGCGCTGCTCTGGTTCGCCAGAAGCGGCTTAGTCATGCTGGCCACATGACCCGGAAGCTGTACGCTGGCTCCCTCGGCCAATAAAACGAGATGAGCGCCGCAACCCCAGAGTCGGCCACGACTGGACCTAATGGTCAGGGGTCCCTTTACTTTATTAAAACATGATGCCTTCTATTGTATACAAACATCAATCCAAATACACACACTTCCTATGCTCTAGCTTTACACACAAGGATGCTCTCTTTCTCTCCCCCAGAGGAGCACAGAATGCCTTCCATCAACAGCCCTATCTGGAGAGGGAAAGCCTAACTTCTGGTGCACACGCTCATGTGACCTCGAAAGTTACATTGCTGAAATAAACTATATATGGGGCTGCCTTTGAATCGGAGAATCATAGAGTTGGAAGGGACCCCAGGAGTCATGTAGTTCAAGACTGCTTCAAATTTGCAGCTGGAGCAGGCTGCTTACTAGGGCACGATGGTCTGAGCATATAGCTTCACACATCTGTATTTATCAGCTACGATTTTGTTTCTGGGGTCAATTCAAAGTGCTGGTAAGCCATATATGGCTCAGGAGGCCAGTATCTCAGGGACTGCCTCTCCCCACATGAACCAACCCAGGCACTGCATTCGTCATCTGAGGCCCTCCTTCTCCATGCACCTCACCCAAGGGGGGAGGTGACAAGAGGGTGGCCACACAGATGGACCTTTTCGGTGGTGGCCCCGTCTGTGGAATGCCCTTCTCCAGGGAGTCTCACCTGGTGCCATCATTGTCTATTTCAAAGCAAAAACCATTTTCATTTACCCAGCAGGCCTTTGGGTCTTAACTGGGAGGGCAACTAGTCATCTGTGGCCTGTTTTCAGGCAAGGTAGGAAGGAAGTATTCCTTAAATATATATGTATTTCTGGATAAGCACTTTAGGTATTCTTTTATCGCTGCTTTTATATTTGGTTGTAGCATTCCTGTTATTTTTATTATGTCGGACATACGAAGACACTTTTACGTAAAAAGCAAATAAACAAATGAAGACGAAGAAGTGTGTTCATGCATGGTTCAAATATGGGTGGGGCCTGCAAGTGCCACCTAAAACAGCCTCATGTGTTGTCGTCTTGCACTCTCCCAGCAACCCTACTTTCTGGCCATATTGCACAGGGAAGGTCTACATGCAACTACCACTCACACAAACACATATATTATGCAATGGTTAGTAATAAATCAGGGCCCCTATTCAGGGCTGCTGCTGGTGGTGGTTCTACGTATGTTCAAGCAAATGCAGGTTGGAAGACCCATCCCGATCTTCCCCACACCACATGGGAAGGCACATGCCCTTGCCCACACTTTGAGACCATTCTTGTGTTCAGGCCAATGTCTGAACATTCCTGGAGTCACATCGCAAGCAGCCACCGGACTCTTTCCCGTCACATTCTCCTGCCCTCAGTGCACACACCTGGAGAGGCCACAGTCCCCAGCTTCATGCCCATGGGGTGGTGGAGGAGACACAGGTGTGACTGCTTCAGCTGTGACTGTGCAAACCACATGGCCGTTATTGGAAATGTGGATTATAGCAACCCCAGAAGCCAGGGCTGACTCGAGGAACTGACACGTCTAAGAAAGGACACTGCTTGGCATCTATCGGAGGAACGCTACTCACTTCTAGCTTTTTCTCCTTCTCCATCAGCACGTCCTTCTGGTTCTGGGTGTACTCAATCAACATGCGTGCCAGCTGGTGCCGGTCTTCCAGCTCTGCTGCCAGTCGCCCATTGTACTCCGCTAGTAGCAAACATGCCTCGTCCACGGTCTTTGAAAGACGCTCGGCAGCCTCTTTGTCTAGGCACAAAGGTGGCAAATAATCGACAGTGACTGTGTGCAAAAGCCTTTGTGTGGGTGACAGAAAGCAGCTCATCTGGGGTGAATTCCAATCAAGCGTGGATTTCACAAGGACCAGCAAGCAACACACTTCTTTAAGCACTGGCAGAGGAAGACAAGTGCAGCTAGCCCAAAGTGTCCTTTCTTTTTCTGGAAGGCCAAGAAGTCAGGGTTAGGGCTGGCTGGCTGCAGGTGATCCAAGAAGCAGGCCAGCACATCTGCAGGGAGGGGTGGTCCCACAGCCGCTTTGTCTGCGGCCAAGGTTAGCAAGCTGCTAAGGCCTGAGCAGGCCGCTTTAGAGGACTTGGGGAAGAACATCTGTTGAACTGATAGCTGCAGTGCCACCCTCTGCAAAAGCAGTGCTGAACTGAAACTGTGTTGGCTCTCTTCTGATGAGCACAGACAGCGAACTCTACTGCTAAATGCCTGATTCAGCTCCCCGTGGGCCCTACTGTGAAGAGAGCTGTGCTACCACAGTTGCCTTAGGAGTGCGACTCCTATGCATCAGGTGCTCTGCCTAGATCTCCACCCAGCAGCACACACTGCAAAAGTGGCATCCTTTCCTCCACTGTGAGACACTGTAAGCAGTGATGGAGGAGGTCATCGAGGGCCAGAGAGAAACAGAAATGAACAAATGTGTCCTGGGCCTCTCACATATTCAGTTAAAGCAGCGGCCTCTGCGCACAGTCTGCAGGGCTCCCTTTACAAGGCAATGATCCCCTTCAGTGAGGAACGTGTCAAATGCTCTTGCCACACAAACAGCAGCAGGCAGGGCTTGGCATGTGGCCCAACAGAGTCCAAGCCACATTGGAACAGAACAAAAAGGGGAAAGGCAGGTTCATATTCGTCTTTTGGCATCTGAGGGTGAAGGAAACCCTTAAAAATCAAAATAAGCTAGTCTCATTGGGCGGTTTCCAGGTGCAGGGACAGAGTCGTGTCCTGCCTTTTGCATCCAAGTGTTGGCACTTGAGAGCCTCACCTGTAATCTTCTCCAAGAGTGACACGTCCTGAACCTCCTGGGGAAGAGAAGCAATTTTCTGCCGCACTGTGGCATCTCCCGATGCTGCGTTTTCCAGATCTTGCAGGGCTTTGATCAAGTCCTCAGTCTGCGCAATTGAGACATAAAGAGACTGCCATGATCACTTTCCCGGTGCATGTAGCCACCACCGCCCTGCTTCTAACTTCTTATTCCAACACAAGTCTTGCTTTTCGAAAGCTCTCACTCCCCGCCCCTTGGCCAACAAGCCACCCTCAAAACCAAACTACAATCACAGAATATTTGAATCCCCATTTCTGGTCCACAGAACAGACAGCAGAACAGGAAATCTGAGTTTAATGAACTTCCTGGAATCATCTACCACCATATATAAATTAGATCACACCATGCTGGGTATAATATACTGTCTTGCTTTGGGCAATTTGTTTTATTTTGCTTTGACTGCAGCAGTTTTATGGAATAATATTTGTTTTATGTTCCGTTTTACTATGTTCCATGTTCTTCCTTGAGTCGTGAGGGCGTGTTTCTGAGCAAATAAACAGAACAACACTGGTCCTCCTATTGCATTTGCTAATGGCGCCACCATGTGGCTCTCTCTTTAGAATCCAGGGCCTTTTTCTCGCCCAATCCTTGGCCTCCCAGACATACCAGAAGAGGCCCAGCGTTGGGGTCCTGCGGGGAGTAGCTCCCGGGATAATCGTCATCTTCTTCTTCTTGTATCTGCTGAAATGTCCGCTTCAATGACTTTTTCTCCTCTGTAACTGAGAAAAGACACAGAGAGACAGTCACATCCTGTAAGGAGACATTGTTCCAGTGGTACCCTTTGAAAAGCGTGTGTATGTGTGATAAAACCCAAACTGCTTTGAAGGTCAAAGTCTGATCAGGTTCATCTTTTAAAAAGAAAAGAAAAAGTTAGCTCTAAAATCTTAAAACAGAAGCCAACCTCACCTGCCACAGTGTCCCATAGATCAGGTTGAGGAACAAGCCTCCTGCCTTCAGGGCTGTGAGAAAGATAAAAGGGAAACCACAGAGGCCTCCATTTCCCCTCATTTCAATTCTGCACTGCTTGGGGCAGCTTTTGGGAGCTTGCACAACTGGTGATGGGGGGCATTCTTTGCCACTGGTTTAAAGGTTCTAGAAGAATCAGGAAGGTGTGAACAACTGAAGACTGACATATCATTAGGCCACACTCCAGAATTTTCCATATTTTGTATGCATCATCTTATCATGAATTTTACTTTTTTTTTTTTAAAGGAAAACCCATCCCACAAATTCCCAAAGATAAAGAGAACACTGCAGATATAGAAAGAACCTGCAGTAACCTGGGGAGGCAGGCACCAAGGTAGAAAGACAAAGGGCTTCCCCATTCCCCATAGCAGATCCTTCTCAGGCTGAATTGCTGGGCGATCTCAAGGTGGCGCTCTTGGATTCCTGTGTCTTCTTCCTCTGCAGACCAGACAAGTAAAGCGCTCTGGGATGCCAGAAACCCCTCCCATCTAAGGTAGAGAATCTGAGAATCCTCCGGAAAAACAATCTCTCAAAGGACCTGTTGCTGGCATTTTACCATTGTACTGTGGAGAGTGTATTAACTTATGGTCTGTGTGTGTGGCTTGGGAGCTGCACGGTCAGGGGAAAAACAACGCTGTCCAGGGTTGTAAAGACTGCGGAGAGAATAATTGGGTGCACTCTTCCCAACTTGGATCAAATCTACGCTTCCAGGTGCCATAAGAAAGCTGCAGAGATAGCACAGGATAGTGTGCACCCCGGAAATGATCTCTTTCAGTTTCTGCCTTCTGGAAGAAGGTACAGGGTTATAAAGACTAGGATTAGCCGCCTGAGAATAAAGATTATCGTATTGTATTGTAGAGGAGGACAGCATGCAGAGGCTTTTCAGAAAACATTTTGGGAGGCTGGGTGTCCCCTCGTTCTTTTCCCCTTCCCTTCCCTTTTTTTGGACAGAACCCCAGGTTTGCCCAATACCAGCCCTCCTCCTCCTTGCATACAGAACTATCGGCATGTTTTTGCAGGTGGGAACCTGGGCACAGATGGTGAAGAGCTGGAGGGCAAGGGATGTTTGGCATGTCCTCAGCAATCATGCCTGGAAGGGGAGCAGCATCTGGCAGCACCAGGAGAAAGACGAAGCACAAGCTGGTCAGAAAGCATTTGCTGCCGCCATCGACAAAGGGGTCAGGTGTTTCTGGCTGGCTTCCAGGGTGCAAATTAAACCCTCCTGAAGCTGGCAGGCTCCTCTTCTTTGCCAAGCCAGATCTTCCGACCAGGAACTCGAGGAAAGCCAGCTGTGCTGAGAGCACTCTGTCCCCAGCACCCCTTTCAAGTGCCATTACGTTGAAAAACAGAGCAGTAAAGCTCATAAGGAAAGGGTAAACCATCTGAGAGCAGGTGAAGCTGCCTCATATACGACTTCATGGGGCAGGGGAGGGAAATGCTTTGGGCAACTGCATGCTGACACTCTCGTTCCTATCACAGGAGTAAACATGCCAGATTGTAAATCAAATGTGACATCGTAACCTCCTGCTCCAGTCCCAGGATGACAGTTGAATGGTGCCAATTTAGTGAAGGATGAATGAACGATGGGGGAAAGTGCCCAGTGGCCAAACTAGTCACGATTGGCTCAAAAGCTACTCTCAGTTTATAGACATCTGCCTAGACTTTGGGCTTAACCCAGCCTTCTCTGTAACCCAATTGGGGGAAGTCACTACAAGGAACCATGGAGACCTACGGCATTGCCAAATAATCATTAACAGACAGAGTTATTTAGAACGTGGTGACTGCCACCACGGCTACTGCGATAGCAGACATGTTAAGAACAACTACAGTCCCTTCATTCCCATAACAAGACAAGCTTCAGAGCGTAGAATGGTCTTTAGGAACCTTGTGATTTGGGGAGCAGCCAGAACTCAGCAGCAAAGCATAAGCTCTGCATGTAGAAGTTTGGCTGCCCAATTCCCAGTGCCTCCAGTTAGAAAAGGAGTGGAGAATCTTTGGCCCTCCATATACTGTTAGAGTTCATCTCCCTTCCATTCCAGAGCAGGTCTGGGATGTTGATGGGAGTTGCAGTCCAGCAACCTCCCTACCCGAGTTAAAAGGATCAGATGGCAGCTGATGGAAAAGACCTCTGTCTGAGGGCCTGAAGAGATGCCGATAGTCAGGAGAAAATGCAGGGGTAGACAGACAACTACAGTGGTACCTTGGTTCTCTAACAGCCTAGTTCATGAAAGGAGCAGCCAAGCATACTAGGACACAATTTCTCGACTTTAAGAAAGCCGACTTCATAAAACTTAGGGAAGTGCTGGGTGAGATCCCATGGACAGTAATACTAAAAGGAAAGGGAGTCCATGATGGCTGGGAGTTTGTTAAGAGGGAGATAGTAAAAGCACAACTTCAGGCAATACCAATGAGACGGAAACATGGAAGGTGCCTAAAGAAGCCAGGGTGGCTATCTAAAGAACTTTTAACTGAGTTAAGATTAAAAAAGGATGTGTACAAAAAATGGAAAAGGGAGGAAACCACCAAAGAGGAATTCAAACAAATAGCCAGCACGTGTAGACACAAAGTCAGAAAAGCTAAAGCACAGAATGAACTCAGGCTTGCTAGAGAGGTTAAAAGCAACAAAAAAGGCTTTTATGGGTATGTTCGTAGCAAAAGGAAGAACAAAGAAACAGTGGGGTCACTCAGAGGAGAAGATGGTGAAATGCAAACAGGGGACACAGAAAGGGCTGAACTCCTCAATGCCTTCTTTGCCTCAGTCTTCTCCGATAAAGAAAACAATGCCCGACCTGAAGAATTTGGAGCAAATGATTCAGCAGAGGAAACACAGCCCAGAATAACTAAGGAGATAGTACAAGAATACTTGGCTAGTCTAGATGTATTCAAGTCTCCAGGGCCAGATGAACTGCATCCAAGAGTATTAAAAGAACTGGCAGATGTGATTTCAGAACCACTGGCAGTCATCTTTGAGAATTCCTGGAGAACAGGCGAAGTCCCGGCAGACTGGAGGAGGGCAAATGTTGTCCCTATTTTCAAAAAGGGGAAAAGAGAGGACCCAAATAATTACCGCCCAGTCAGTCTGACATCAATACCAGGGAAGATTCTGGAGCAGATCATTAAGCAAACAGTCTGTGAGCACCTAGAAAGGAATGCTGTGATCACCAATAGTCAGCATGGATTTCTGAAAAATAAGTCATGTCAGACGAACCTGATCTCGTTTTTTGACAGAATTACAAGCCTGGTAGATGAAGGGAACGCAGTGGATGTAGCCTACCTTGATTTCAGCAAGGCATTTGACAAGGTGCCCCATGATATTCTTGTAAAGAAGCTGGTAAAATGCGGTCTTGACTATGCTACCACTCAGTGGATTTGTAACTGGCTGACTGACCGAACCCAAAGGGTGCTCATCAATGGTTCCTCTTCATCCTGGAGAAGAGTGACTAGTGGGGTGCCACAGGGTTCTGTCTTGGGCCCGGTCTTATTCAACATCTTTATCAACGACTTGGATGATGGACTCAAGGGCATCCTGATCAAATTTGCAGATGACACCAAACTGGGAGGGGTGGCTAACACCCCAGAGGACAGGATCACACTTCAAAACAACCTTGACAGATTAGAGAACTGGGCCAAAACAAACAAGATGAATTTTAACAGGGAGAAATGTAAAGTATTGCACTTGGGCAAAAAAAATGAGAGGCACAAATACAAGATGGGTGACACCTGGCTTGAGAGCAGTACATGTGAAAAGGATCTAGGAGTCTTGGTTGACCACAAACTTGACATGAGCCAACAGTGTGACGCGGCAGCTAAAAAAGCCAATGCAATTCTGGGCTGCATCAATAGGAGTATAGCATCTAGATCAAGGGAAGTAATAGTGCCACTGTATTCTGCTCTGGTCAGACCTCACCTGGAGTACTGTGTCCAGTTCTGGGCACCACAGTTCAAGAAGGACACTGACAAACTGGAACGTGTCCAGAGGAGGGCAACCAAAATGGTCAAAGGCCTGGAAACGATGCCTTATGAGGAACGGCTAAGGGAGCTGGGCATGTTTAGCCTGGAGAAGAGGAGGTTAAGGGGTGATATGATAGCCATGTTCAAATATATAAAAGGATGTCACATAGAGGAGGGAGAAAGGTTGTTCTCTGCTGCTCCAGAGAAGTGGACACGGAGCAATGGATCCAAACTACAAGAAAGAAGATTCCACCTAAACATTAGGAAGAACTTCCTGACAGTAAGAGCTGTTCGACAGTGGAATTTGCTGCCAAGGAGTGTGGTGGAGTCTCCTTCTTTGGAGGTCTTTAAGCAGAGGCTTGACAACCATATGTCAGGAGTGCTCTGATGGTGTTTCCTGCTTGGCAGGGGGTTGGACTCGATGGCCCTTGTGGTCTCTTCCAACTCTATGATTCTATGATGCTATGAACTTAGAACCTGAGCATTGCAAACCTGGAAGTGAGTGTTCTGGTTCTCCATTTTTTTGGGCGGGGGGAGTCGAACATGTCGAGTCCTGAGCTTCTGTTTTTAGTGTTGCGCTTCCATTTTTAGAGAGATCGTGCTGATTGATCCGGTGAGGAGAAGCGTCCTGGCAGCGCTCTGCAGCCCAGCTGCTTTGACGTGTGTGTGTGTGAGAGAGAGAGATCTCGAAAAATCGCGCTGATTGGGCTGGTGAGGAGAAGCATCCCGGCAGCACTCTGCAGCCCAGCCGCTTTGGCAAGAGAGAGATCAAGAAAGAAAGAGATCGAAAGATCGCACTGACTGGGGAGGTGGGGAGAAGCATTTTAGGGGTAGTTTTTCAACAGCCAGGAACGGATTAATCCGTTTTGCATTACTTTCTATGGGAAAGCGCACCTTGGTTTTGGAATGTTTTGGTTTTGGAACAGACTTCTGGAACGAATTAAGTTCAAGAACCAAGGTAGCACTGTAATATGATCTGGTACAATCAACTTCCTATGTCTCACTCTGGCTGTTGCCTGCCAGGGCCTAGAAACACCCCTGGGATGATGGACCCTGCTCCACAAACATAACTTACAGAGACGCTGTAGGGACAGGATACAATAAGTGTCTACACAGTGCAGATGTGAAGACTGTCACCAGTTCAGTTCCAACCAAGCAGGAGCCCTTGAGCGCAAGTACCTTGAGTTCAAATGGCCATGAACCACAGCTGGGGATCCTGTGGCCCTCCAGATGTTTTTCAACTCCCATCTGCCCCAGTCAGCATGACCAAATGACCTGGGATGATGAGGGTTCTCGTCCAACAACATCTAAAGGCCCCCAGGCTCCCCACCACTGCCACACACACACCATTCTTTGCTCCTTAGCAAGCTACCTTTTCATAGTGGCTCGATCAGAGTCAAGGGTGTTTCGAAAAAGCAAATACTATTTTTTTACCTTTGGGTTGGGGGCTATTGGAGTCTTCCAAAGACAGTTTCAATTGCTGTATGAACTCACTGCCATACACACTCCTCTCTTGCCAGATGTTCAGCAATCGTTCCAAGGGCTTTTTGCAGCCCTCATCTGCCTCTCTGGAGGGTCAGAAATTAAGAACGTCAGAAAGGGGTTGAGAGAGAACACACACTAGGGGGGAAAGTGGTAGAGGGTGTTCACTCCATTCCTTCCCTCCCACATAAAATGTTTAAGGAGAGACACAATCAGAGACAAAACAGGGATGAAACTGAGCTAAACCCATCAGGCTTCCCAAGTAAGGTGTTCACCAGCATGCCAGCCACTTATATCAATAGACACACAAATTTGAAATATGCAATTTCAAAGTAAAAGGAATACTTAGTCATCAGCAACACATCCAGTTAAGTATAGAGTTATCCAGAACACACCTGCTCACTTATTCATCTGTGTGTTCTAGATATAATCAGTTTGCAGACTAAGGTCTTCTCTAAATAGCACCACAGCCTTTAAGTAGCTGATAACATACAGTGTGCCAAGAAATGACACGTAGCTGCTCATTTGTAGCTTGCCCCACAGTGAGAGAACAGTCACTCAATGACAGATGGAGCGAGCCAAGCAGAAAGGCAATCTGGTGGAAAAAATCTGATAAATCCATAGCATTTGAGAAGCTGACCTCACTTAAAATGGTGTTCAGACAGAGCAAAGGCACGTGGAATAACTAGCAATTGCACAAGGCTGCCAACTGGGGGTCTGAAGGAAACAAGCTGAAATTTCTGCAGGGAATACTCCAAGTGGTAATGTGTTTGCCACAGTTATAACTCTTCAAATAACAGATCAAAGGAAAGTTAGATTTGCTGAAATCTGAAAAGAACACTTCTGCAGCGCAGAATGATCAAATACAGTGTGTCCAGCTCAATCCCAAAGGGAGCAAAGCAAGCGTGCCTTAAAAAAGCCCCTTGTAGTACAGTAGGGGTAGAGCCTGCAGGCCTACTGCTCATGTTTCAGCTGCAGAGAACAAACCCTTCCCCCCAGTCCTAATGCAGGTCTTCACCTGCTGAAGGACAACATGGAAGGAGACAGTCTACCTTCTCCCGGGGGGGGGGGGGGTTCCAGAGTCTAGGAGCAGCTACCGAGAAGGCCCTTTTCCATATCCCCCCAGGGTGTGCCTATGAGGGTGGTGGGACCGAAGAAAGGACCTCCCTTGAAGATCTGTTTTCGTTAACAGCCTGGCTGCTGCATTCTGCATTAAACGAAGTTTCTGAACTTCACAGAGAGCCCCATATGTAGCACATTGCAGTAATCCAGCCTAGAGGTTACCAGAGGCATTAGAAGAGGTTGCTATACATACCTGGCAACATGTGAAAAAGCATCCACCAGAACCGATTCAAATTCCCTTGTAAACTCAGGCCCCTTCCTTTTACTGTTCTGGATGACGTCATTGGCCAAGTATAGGAAAGTCAGTTTCCTACTTGACTTTGCTAGGAAAATAGAAGAGGAAAAAAAATATCTGTATAGCATGTTTAGCTCTCAAATCACCCATCCTTTTCATTCAGTCTCACAGCCACCCTCGAGGTCGACATCACAAACAGAAGCCAAATTCTCATTTCATGCCCCCTTCTTTAAAGCCAACAGCGGATCTACACTTAACCAGAGCAGAGCTGCAGAAGCACAAGGAAAGACGTCTTGTGGCAACTGAAAGACCCAACAGATGGTTTATTGTGGCGTCAGCTTCCACAGGCTAGTATATATTTCATTTCATGCAAGGTGACCTCCCAAGCTGGCTTGCTTTGTTCTTGAAGATTCCTGTGGTTAGCCACAGTAACGCCATGCTTTCAAGACAAAACAGCTCTCAATTAGCCTATTTCAAGTCAGATGGGTAGCTTACAAAATGAAACAGATCTTGTTTTATTGCATTTTATCTTGTATTTTTTTTGTTTACATTTATTGTTTAAATTATTTTAAACGCAGCATTAAATAATAAGGCACAACCAGAAACAAATCAAAGGAAACAAGCAAATTTAAAAACATTAAAAGCTTAAGAAAATCTTAATGTCCTTTGCAAAAAGAAACTAGACCAGGGGTCAGCAACCTAAGGCCCATGGGCCACAAAGGGCCCATGGGGGTCGCTTAACTGGTTCATGGACCCCCACCGCCCGCTCGGTCGGCTCCCATGCGCCGTGCTAAACCGGCACGGAGCAGAGCAGGGACCGCCTTCTGCAACGTTGGCTGGCTTCCCATTGGCTGCAGGAAGCTCCTGCCAGCCTATGGGAAGTTGCACATGCCTCTTCCGCACTGGAAATAGCATTTGCACATGCGTGCATGCGCACTCTGGCCCACCACGGCGTCTGCAGGACCATGAACCGGCCCAAGCCACAAAAACTTTACCGACCCCTGAACTAGACCAAGCACTGTGGACTTTTCAGGAAAAGGCATTCCACAACAGAGAGGCCACTGCTGAAGAGGCTCTTTCAGCGACTCATAATCCCCTGCTGAGCCTCACTTGCTGGGAGCATTCAAAGAAAGGCATCCGATTTAGAGCTCAGGGTCTGGGTAGGAAAGCACCAGGTAAACTAGGCCCAGGCATGGACTTGCCCTTCCCAGATGCCCTGCTCATCCCTGCCCAAATACAAAAGGAGTCACTCTCTATTGAGAAACCATGCCAACCCCTATGGCATGGTGTGGTGTCTAAATTAACAAATTTCATAGAATTCTGCTGCCCTTGGAAAAGACTTAGGTTCCCAGACTTGAAGAGAAAGGAAGTCTGGAGAGTTGAAGGGAAGAAAAAAAGAAAACAGCTACCAAAAAAGCATTTATTTGCACCATCAGCACTTGCAGCTGGCGCTCATTCTAATTACAATATTCCAAGAAGAGTTGTGTGAACTGCTTGGCTGCACTGAGCTCTTTCAGTGGTAATTATTTCAATATCAAAGCCAATAAATATGACTTATTTGTAGAAATCCTTAAAAACAAGCAAGCAAGTGGCATTGACAAGAATGAACTCATCGGTAATCACGGTGAAGGCTTGGGGAAAGAGGCAGCCCCAGAAAACAATGTTGATGCTGACAGGCTGTGCGATTCTACGATAGCTTTCATCCAAGCATGCCCTATATTGCTCAAACCTGACAGGCCACAGTATCAAAGCTAAGCTTTTAAAAAACAACAACAGCCTGGTAGCCTCGTACCAAATTAAGAGAACACAGATGAGGGGCAGTGGGGGAGGGGCTTATTCACACCCCACAGATGCTTGCAGGGGTCAGGAACGTAACCCCCCCCCCCCGCCGCAAATCTGTTGTTCCCTGTATTTCCTTTTTATCTGTCCTGAAGATAAAAGTTCAACTTCATTGCAGTGAGCCACACACATGGCTTCTTTGCATGCGTTCAACAGGTTCCACTCAATGCAAACTGGCTCCTTTGAGTCAAAATGCAGAAACTGCTTGGCATCCTAACCAAGGAAGGGCAGTTAACAAATTGACTATCAAAAATGCATGCCACAGAGCATCAAATTGACTCAAAAAGATGCATGCCACAGCACGTCAGAGCAGCAGTAGCACAGTCTTTATTGCAAGTCTTCTGCCCTCCCCAATTCAAAGCATGACAATTTCATTAGCGTTCTGAATGGTTCAGAGTGACTATAGCGGTACGTGCCTGGCATCAACCAGCACATTTTAAACTCCCAAAAAATAAAAGTACACCTTAGACTCCTAACAGAGCTTTCTAACTGTAGAAGCAAGGCATCACCCTAAGGTGATGTGACCTGGTACCGCCAGGTGCTGGAGGGGCAGGGGGAGATGGGGGCAGACAAAGTGAGTGCCACACTCCTGGAAAGGCACCAGCTACTGAGACCCCATTTAGGTGTGAAACCAGGTATCTTTCTCTTACTTTACCAACTGAGGGATCACTACCTGCTAACAGTCAGCTCAAATGTTATTTGCAAATCGTATATTTTTAGAACCAGCAGGACAGGATCAAGAACAAACACTTTGCTCTTGAAGCTGAATACTGAACAATAGACAATACTGTGCACCAGAGAACAGACAACCCAGGCTATTCAGAGCAATTCAAGAACTGCACAATTTAGTTTTCTGAAGATATTCTGAGCCAATGTGTAGCTTGCCAATTGCCCCTCTTGACTTTTGACCCTAACAGGCCTGCAATTTTTAAACCCTCCCTTTCCCATACCAGGTTTACCCAGCACTAAGCAAAGAGTGCCTTTTGACACATGTCTCTCCACCAAGACACACAATCAATTCATTATACTATCAAGGCTGGAAGAAAAGCTTTCTTATGAGGGGGTAGAGCTGAGCTCAGCACCTGCCATTAGAAAAACAGCCACAATGTAAGTTCTTAATTCCTCAAACACATCCTTTGTCAAGGCCCTGTGTTGGGCAGATACAGAGAAGCTGAACCACTCAGCAGGTGATAAATTAGTAGACTTTTTGTCAAAACTGAAGCTTGAGGAACAGAAGAATCATACAAGGACCAGTCCCAGTGGGAGTTCCACAGGCAGAAAGTCTGAACCTTCCCTGATCAAAGCTGTGAAGACCACATCATCAGTTCTTATGCTCAGGTTCTCCAAGCTAATCTTCAGCTCAAGCCGCCACTGAGACGGGTGGGGAAAGAGCCTGCAGATCAAGTTGCATTATAAATTACAAGTTGGGATGTTGAGCGATAACAAGCCCACAGCCCAAGTTCTGCAGGGATCCCCAGCTCCTAAATGCTGCCCTGCAGAAGCAAATAGAATTTTTATTATTTATTGAATTTATTTACCACCCTATACCCAGGGGTCTCAGGGTGGTTCACAGAAGACACCAAGCTTCTGTTACCACCCACCCACCTTATCTCAATGACACAGGAACCTGAAAAAAAGGCCTCAGTAGAAGATATTAACATCCAGGCAGGTTGATCATCTGGAGAATCAGATTAAGGTTTTTAAAGTATTCATGGCCTCTTTTGATGTGGCAGAAGGACCTGTCTTTTAATTGTACAGGTGTGTTTATTGTAATTGATTTTTAATATTTCTATGTATTAGTAAGTACCTGGGCACCTGGGTCAAAAGCCACGTAGGGCTTTCAGAATCAAAACCCACACTTTGTATTGGAATCAAGTGAAGCCCTTTCACAACTGGCAAGATATGATCCCAGTGGACTGCTCCCAGTTAAAATCCCAGCAGCTGCATTCTGAACCTGTTACAGCTCCCCAGGTGTCTTCAAGGGCAACTCCACATACAGCACATATTAACAGCATGGAGTAATGGTTCCCAGAGCTACCTTCTGATGCCAGCCCTGCAAGTAGGAGAGAAACCTCCACACTTCCAGCTCACAACTCACACAGCTGTTGCACAAAGATGTTGGGAACAACGGGATCTGGAGAGCCTCCATAGGCCTCCCAACAACCCAGCTCTCCTACAACACACCCTTCCAGGACAGCACATAGTGCTCTGGTTAGGCGACTGTTCAGCCATGCTGGCATTCCCTAAACTAATTCAGTCTTTCGGAGGACTTGGCACTCTTATCACACGACTGTTCAACCATGCTGGCATCTCACACATGCTTTCCAGGGGGCGCGGTGCTCTGGATATGCCACGCTTGCACACCCACCCACCACACTTGTGCGCTCTTTCCCAGGAGGGGGCACACTGCTCTGATTACATGACCGTTTAGCCATGTTGGCGGCCATAAGAACCAACTGCTAGGAGCTGAGGTCCCATAACATATTTGAGGGGGGCAAAGTTGGTAGGCATTGCAATTCAAATGGTGTTTGTGCTCTGTGTTGTTGCAGTATTTTATGTATAGGTTGGGGGGGTTGCCCCTCCAGCAGATATCATGCACATGCAGCCCACTACCAAAATCAGCACAATCACTTTTGTGACTTGTCCCCACCAAACACTTCATCACAGTTTCCTCCTATCTATTCAAAGGGCCTTTGCTGCACAATACCAAATGTATCAATTCACTTATTTATCTATGTGCTGGCTCACTGGGAAAACTTCAGAAATTCCTATAGACATGTGAGCTCAGCTTCAGCAACCCCTCTGCCTGAGTGATCATTCCTGGCATCCTGATACCTGAGTGCCAGACAGGTAGCCATTCCAGAAATAACAAACCCAGATGAAGACAAAAGGGTGTGATGAACTTGGCTGGGAAATAGGGAAATGTAAATATCTTTTCTGTTTCACTTGAGGGGTGTTTGGTGGAGGGCAAGGAGAACCATGCGGCAGGTCCAGGATGCTCAGATGACTGCCACCAGACCTCCCCTTTCATGATGTAACCATGGTGTAGTTTGGGGGGTGGGGGTGTAACATGGGGATTAGCAGCTAATAAAAGTGTGGATTCTCTTTTGTTGGGGGCTTCCATCTTGTGGCAGGTGGGAGTCCTGTCGCGACAGTCTTCAATAAAGACCAAGCCTACTGGCTGCTGTTTTGCTCTGGTATACCTGGCTGGGGTCCTTGTTTTTTGTCCAAGGGAGCACTCAGATTTCTCCATTAACAGTGTTATGTGATCAATTATTGGTACCCCTACTGGCAACTTGTGCGCTCTTTCCCATGAGGGGGGCACACTGCTCTGATTACATGACTGTTCAGCCATGCTGGCGGCCACAAGAACCAGCTCCTAGGAGCTGAGGTCCCATAACATATTTGAGGGGGGCAAAGTTGGTAGGCATTGCAATTCGAATGGTGTTTGTGCTCTGTGTTGTTGCAGGAATTTATATATATAGGAATTTATGTTATATGATGTTATTGGTACCCCTACTGGCAACACACCCACCCACCCCCTTCTCTGGTTACACAACGGCTCAGCCATGCTGGCCCCCCCCCCTGCTTCCACTCTCTCTCCCCCAGGAGGGGGCGTGGCCTTCCCCTTTACGCGACTGTTGGGCCATGCTGGCCCCCCCTCACTGCACAAGAGGAGGGACCCGGGGGAGGGAGACCGAGCGACCCCCCCCCCGGCGCCCTGCCGCCTCCCTCCTCCTCACCCTTACGGAGCTCTCGGTGCCAGACGGTGACGATGGGCCCGGCGTGCTTCCGGTGGTGGATGAGCCACAGGCTCAGCGTCTGGACGCTCTGCTGGGAGTTGCTCAGCTCCGACAGCTTCCGCTCCAGCGCCGACTCCGAGAACGAGGACATGGCGCGCCCGGCGGCGGCGGAGGAGCAGGAGGAGAGGAGCTCCGCCCGGCCCGGCCTGGCGCGGCCTCGCTGGAGCGGCCCGGCCCCGCCGCCCTCCCTCCCTCCCTCCCTCCTCGCCTCACAGACGACCAACCGCCGACACAAAATGGCCGCGCGCCCTTTCACCCCGGCGCCGCGCGAGGGTCAGAGGGCGGCATGCTACGGGGGGCCAAGGGGGACAAACCACCCCGGAGGCGCGAGAGAGCGGCGGCCGCGGCTGCTGCTGCTGCTGCTGCTTCGGCCGGACAAGCGGCGCCAAGTCCAGCCGGCGCCGCCCTAAAGCGCACGCGCGTACTCCCAGCGACGCGTGCGCAGTAGGGCCCGGCCGCCGCGCATGGGCGGTGCTGCTCCGGTGGGACTTTTGTCGCTCCGTCCTCTCGCCCGTCTCCCCCGCGGGAGATATTTCGCTCCGCCAGAATGGGGACTTCCGGCATGGGGCGAACTCTCGCTTTCTCCCGAGCAGCGCCTGAGGAAGGGAGAAGCGGGGGGGAAGGCGGGAGGCCTGGGGGGTGTTTGGGGAGGGGGGAAATAGGGGGCCAGTGACCTGCGACCCGGGGCCACTTCCAGGGCCTTGCCGGCGGCCTGACCCCGCCCACTCGCTGGACTCCGCCCCCAGGTGAGGCAGTGTGGCTCAGTGGGTAGAGCACGTGCCCTCCGGGCATAAAGGCCAGGCCAGGCCCCCTCCTGCAAAGTTGGACCCCAAAGAGACTGCCGGTCTAGGCCGGGGAAACTGCCAGGCTAAGACCAGAGGGCTTGACCCCTTGCAAGGCATTGCAGGGGGTCAGGCTGGATGACCCTTGGGGAACCCCTTCTAACTCCACAATGCTGCGATTCCTGCACTGCAGGGGGTTGGGGCTGGGTGGCCTTTCGGGGTCCTTTCCGGTTGTACAGTTCCGGGATTCCCAGGCCCCTTCCTTTCTGTGCCAAAGGGCTTCTCTTTCCCTCTTCAGCTCCAGGCATTGGCCAAAGCTGTCCTGCTCTGCACACACTGGGGTAGCTAGCCATGCAGTGAAACTCCTTAAAGGACCTTGAGACTGCCTGCCGTTTTTCAGAGAGCCTCCCTCTAGTTTTTTGAGAACTTGTTATTTCCCCTCTTAAGGCCGACAGAAGTTATGTCAAGGGGCACATTGGGCTTGTTACTTTTTTTATTTATTTGTTGTGTTTCTCCTCCTGCTCCTCCTGTAACCTGAAAGCTGCTCTCACAGAACTTATTTCCCCTTCCCTACGCAGGATGACGATGACCGGAGGAGAGGCCTGAGTGGAGGGCGGCAGGGCCAGGCCATGGCTGTTTTCGACACCCCGCAGGAGGCGTTTGGGGCCTTGCGCCCGGCCTGCGTGCAGCTGACCAAAGCCCAGACGGCGGAGAACGTGGAGCTGCTGCGCTCCCAGCTGCGAACGGTCAGCGACTCTGCCCTGCAGGAACTCCAGGAATATGTCCTCTTCCCCCTGCGCTTCACCCTCAAGGTCCCAGGGCCGAAGCGGGAGCGTGTGGTCCAGACCGTGGCCCAGTGCGTGGCCTCGGTGCTCTCCGCCACGTGCGTGAAGAAGCCCGAGCTGCTCCTGGAGCTGTTCTCCGAGCTCTGCGTCTGCCTGGCCTCCCCCTCCAGCCCGCAGCAGCTGGCCCCTCTGTCGGAGGAGCTGAAGGAAGCTGTTTTGCAGGCACTGCTGGCTCTGCTGCATTCGGCTTCCGGCGACGTCCTGGCGACTCTGTACCAGCCCTCCAACCTCCCGCACCTGGGCTTTGCCGTCTCCTTGCTGCTGTCCCTGGCGGAGCAAGAGAAAGCCAAGCAGCTGAAGATCACGGCCTTGAGATGCCTGCAAGCGCTGCTTCTGCAGTGTGACTGCGAGGGGGGCCACCGGCCGCTGGACGGCGAGGAGGCAAAGCGTTGCGGGGATCTCTTTGCTTCCTTCCTGCCCGGGATCTCCCTCACGCTCTCCCGGATCATCGCGGGGGACGTGAAGCAAGGCCATGCCGTTGTCGTCTCGGCCATCAAAGTCTTCTCCCGGGTGGTAGCTTCGGTCATGGCAGATGAGCAACTGGCACAGATCCCGCCAAAGACGGAGGCATCTGTGCAGGGGCAAGGCAGGCTCTCGGAGCTTGTGGTCCACCGAGACCCCGACTGGGCAAAGAGCACAGCAGCCAAGCTCTCCATCCTGATCGCGAAGGTGGTTGGGTCTGTGTCCGTTCACCCTCACTGGAAGGCGAGGATGGAGCTGGTGGAAATGGTCCAACTCTTGATGGCGACCTGCGGCCGGTCTTTGGTCGACTCCGCCAGTCAGCTCCTGAAGGCCTTGGTTGGCCTTGTCAACGACGAGAGGCCTGAGATCCGAACTCGGAGCAGTGAGGTCCTGCGGAGCACTGCGGAGCAGGGAAGGGTGGCGGAGAACCGCCTTCTTGCCGACATCCTTTCGGAGGACCTCCACTCCCTGGCCACCGCCCTTCCCCGCCTGATGAGCTCCCAGGATGACCAGGGCAAGACGGTCACCTTGAACCTGCTCCTCGGGTACTTGAAGCTGCTGGGCCCCCGGGTCAACCTGGTTCTGAACTCCGCTTCCCACCTCCACCGCCTCTCCAGGGCCCTTGTGCAAGTCCTGGAGCTGGATGTGAAGGACGTGAAGGTTGTGGAGGAGCGGCGTCTCGGGAACATGCCAGGACCTTCGCAGCGCAGCAGCAGCGCCCAGAGGAAGTGCTTCCGGTTCTTTGCCGACGAGCACATATTCTCCTTACTCCAGCAGATCTGCCGGGTCCTGGGATACTACGGGAACCTCTATTTGCTGGTGGACCATTTCCTGGGGCTGTACGGAGAGTCGGCTGTCTACCGGAAGCAGGCGGCGATGGTCCTCAATGAACTAATTGCTGGAGCAGCTGGGCTAGAGGTGGATGTCCTTCACGAGCGGGAAGAGGTGGCCAGTGCTGAGGATCTCAGAGGCGTCGTGGCTTCTGTGCTGGAGGAATACGTGGACCAAGCCAACTGGCATCTGGTCACCAGCATCGAGGCTGAGGAGTTGGCCAGTGAAACAGAGACAAAGTGCTCTGGGCTCCTTGCCGTTCCGCCTGGCCAGCCCCTTCCTCTCCCAGATGCCAAGCTCACTGTCCACGCCATGAACGGCAACATCTGGCAGATTTGCATCCAGCTGGAAGGGGTGGGCTGCTTTGCTTCCGCGCTCAAGCAGGACTTCCGCCCGCTGCTGATCTCAGCCTTGTACCCCGTCCTGGAGAAGGCAGGAGATGCCACGCTCCTTATCAGCCAGGCAGCCAGCGGGGCCATGGAGGACATCTGCTGCGCCTGTGGCTACGGCTCCATCCCGGACCTTATCAACCAGAATGCCGACTACCTGGTGAACGGCATCTCCTTGCACCTGCGCCACCAGGCTCACGTGCCCCGTTGCTCGCGGGTCCTGGAAGCCATGCTGAGACACTCGGATGCCAATGTGCTGCCCCTGGTGGACGACGTCATCCAGGACATCCTGGCCAAGCTTGACCTGCATCACGCTGACCGGGCGGCCTCATTCCTTGGGGTCATGCACACTCTGCTGCTGAGGCTAGGTACCCATTCACTGCCATGCTTCTGTCCTGGTTTTTCTTTCAAGGAGCTCAAGCCATAAGTGGCTCTGTTTCCCTCTCACAGGGACACGGGTGGCGCTGTGGGTTAAACCACAGGGCCTAGGACTTGCTGATCAGAAGTTCGGTGGTTTGAATCCCCGCGACGGGGTGAGCTCCCGTTGCTCGGTCCCTGCTCCTGCCAACCTAGTAGTTCGAAAGCATGTCAAAGTGCAAGTAGATCAATAGGTACCGCTCTGGCCGGAAGGTAAACGGCGTTTCCGTGCGCTGCTCTGGTTCGCCAGAAGCGGCTTAGTCATGCTGGCCACATGACCCGAAAGCTGTACGCCGGCTCCCTCGGCCAATAAAGTGAGATGAGCGCCGCAACCCCAGAGTCGGCCACGACTGGAACTAATGGTCAGGCGTCCCTTTACCTTTACCTTTACTTTCCCTCTCACAACAACAGCCCTGTGAGGTAGGGCTTAGCTGAGGGATGGCGAATGGGCCAACGCCAGGCTTCGTGGTCGTGGGGAATTCGAACCCTGCTCTTCCAGGTCCTAGTCCGGCAATCTAACCACTTTGCCACCTTGACTCAGAGTAGGAAATCCACAGCACCCCCTCCAAAATGGGGGACCTCTGTCTTGTCTGTGCTATCCCAGGGGTCCTGGCCTTGGCTTCAGTGTGTTGCTTAATTCACCCATTTCTCCCTTTCAGAAATTCTGTAGCTGAGTTAGGAAATGAACCAGGGCCTTGGATCCGTGCTGGTAACATCTACACCAGTGGTTCCCAAATTTTTTCAGGCCACTGCCCTCTTGGTTCCACATTCACATCCCCAGTGCCCCTAACCATGTAAAAATCACTAATCAGGATAGCAGTTTGCCCAACCCACTAAAGAAGAGAACAGCACAATGAAATTCAAAATGGTAGCAATTAATTGTATGTTTATTCAAAATCCAATTAAAACTATTTAGTTTAATTCAACAAAGCAGATGAACTTGAATCAGTGATACCAGCTTTTCAAATTCTGTTAGTCCTTTAAACCTCTGGCACCCCCTTCCTGCCCCCTTGCCTCTTAGTGCCTTCCTAGGTAACCCCACTGTCCCCCATGGGGTGGTCCTCCCCACTGATCGACACTCTGTGGGGATGCCAAATGACTCGGGAATAACTCCGTTAATCTATGCATGGGATTTCCTTCAGAGGATGCACACTCAGGAATGCATATGTGAGAGTAATATTCAGCACTGAGAGTTATAGCCAACTAAATCATACTTGCTAGTAGACCTATTGAAATTGAGGCACCTACGTCATGCCCTTTTAAATTTCAATGGGTTTGCTCTGGGTAGGATCAGCGCAGGATTCATCCCAGAGTTATTCGGAGTCAAGATCTACCTGTTTAGAAAGGAACAAATTGAATTCCTTGAAACTTCCTTGGTTTGCAGCCTGATTGTCCCAGTTGCAGAGGAAAGCCAAGAGAATTTGTAGCTGCTACTATGTACTGTATAGTATCTCTTTTTATACTTTAGAACTTTATTAAGGAATCAAAATATCTTACACAATGAAGCGAGACGATTCAGGTGGCGGCTTGCTATCATAGTTCTATAGAATATGGGAGCATGAAGAGGTTGATTAAAATCAGACCAGAAAATGGGATTATCGTTCTCTCGGGATCAAAGAGGGCTTGTGGTAGTGGATTTTGGTGTGTAGTCAGCACCAAATAAATCTGGTTCTGTGGGAATTTGCCAGCCATGATTTTGTTCCTTAATGCATGTCAAAAACATCCACCATGCGAGGGCTGTTGGCTTGGAGGTGTCTTGTAAAACACACATCAAATGATTCCACTCTTCTGCAATTGGGGTGTGTAGGGCCTTCTGAAACCAAATGTGAAGGGAAAAATCAAACATATTTCTCCATTATTGGGCAATAGTCAATCTAGCCGCAGCCAACAAATATAGAATAAGCGTTTTACAAACTAGTTCTGCACGGTTTTACGGACATAGCCTGGCCTGGAGATTCACTGCGCTGTGTCTTTCCTGTGTGGCTTAGCCCTCTTTCCCCAAATTGGGACTTAAATGTATACCCCAGCTGCCCAGAACAGAACCCGTTTCCAGCAACGGCCAAGTTTAGGATTGCTGTGTTGGGCTTGAGGAAGTCACGCTTTCCTCCTCTTGGCAGCTTCCTGGTTTGTGGTGGAGCACCGAACAGAGAAGAATTTGGAGCACGAAGGGGGCTGTTTCTCAGCTGAGCAGAGTGAGGAAACCCCTTCCCCGACACTTCTCACCGCAGAGGCCATGGAAGAGTTCTTCCTCGAGTACGTGAAGCAGAAGCGGATTGCAGAAGGCAATCTCACAGAGGAGGAGGAAGAGGAAGGTCAGTACAGCTGAAAGTCCTTCAGGTCTCTGGTCGGAGCCCAGGACGCTCGTCCCCTACACTCAGGCGCACGGAATGCCATCGCTGCATTTGGGAGAGCTTGATCTTTTAGTGTGGCAGCAGCTGCCCTTCGGAACTCCCTGCCTATTGACATCAGGCAGGCGCCTTCACTGTACCCTCTTTTGGGGCCTGCGAAAAACATTCTTGTTGCAGAGGGCCTTCTCGGTAGTGGCGCCCACCCTGTGGAACACCCTCGCATCAAAGAGATAAACAACTACTTGATATTTAGAAGACATCTGAAGGCAGCCCTGTTCAGGGAAGTTTTTAATGTGTGGCAATCTAATGCATTTTTAATCTTTGCTGGAAGGGCTGGGGAGACCCAGCCAGATGGGCGGGGTACAAATAATAAATTATTATTATTATTATTATTATTATTATTATTATTATTATTATTACTATTATTATTTATTATTATTGTTTAGACTAGCCTACCCAGATGGGTGTGAGTTTTAACCTGCTTTTAGTCTATTGCTAGTTTAACTTTTTGAAAGTTTTGAAATATTGTTCATCTTTCATAGATTTTGTTGTTGTTTAGTCGTTTAGTTGTGTCCGACTCTTCGTGACCCCCTGGACCAGAGCACGCCAGGCACTCCTGTCTTCCACTGCCTCCCGCAGTCTGGTCAGACTCATGTTTGTAGCTTCGAGAACGCTGTCCAACCATCTCGACCTCTGTCGTCCCCTTCTCCTTGTGCCCTCCATCTTTCCCAACATCAGGGTCTTTTCCAGGGAGTCTCCTCTTCTCATGAGGTGGCCAAAGTCTTGGAGCCTCGGCTTCAGGATCTGTCCTTCCAGCGAGCACTCAGGGCTGATTTCCTTCAGAATGGGGAGGTTTGGTCTTCTTGCAGTCCATGGGACTCTCAAGAGTCTCCTCCAGCATCAGAATTCAAAAGCATCCATTCTTCGGCCATCAGCCTTCTTTATGGTCCAGCTCTCACTTCCATACTGCTTTGAGACTTTTTCCCTACAGTCAAGCAGTGCAGCATAAAGTTTATGAAATAATAATTAAAAAATGTGTTTAAGTTCCACCCTGTATCGTTGCCAACAACCCTCCTTTCTCCTTCCCAGAGGATCAGCTGCCTTATCTGGAGCCAGAAGCAAACGAGCAGAGCCTGGACACAGAGAGCCTTTTGCCAGCCCATGCCCAGACCGCCAAGGCCGTGATGGAGAGATGTGCCCACTTGCTCTCCGACAAGAGTCTCCATGTGCGGCTGAAGGTATGCCTTGGAGGGGCAGCCAGGACACCAGGCGCTCTGCTGTTGGCCCAGCCCTGGAGACGGTATCTAAGTGCCAAAGCCCTTGCTTTGAACATGTAAAATGCAGTGAAACGAGTTGCTTTGAGCATGTCTGCAGTCCCTTTTCCATGCGCCTGAGACTGATGGGCTTGGCTCCCAGCTCAAAGCGCTGATCTTAAAGCCGGCCAGAGGGTACCCTTGGGTATAATGCGAAGAATGGGTTCAATGACACAGTGCTAGGCCTCATATCTTGAGGAGCACATCTTCTGTGTCTGGATGCTCTGAGATTAGGGTGTCAGGTGCCCTGGGTCACCATAGCAACACCAGCGAGGTCGAGTGTATGATTTGCAGAGTCCTTCGCCCTTCCTTTGGTTCAGGAATGTGGAGACAGGTATAATGGTCTCCAGAGCATTGTTTTTAATTAATAATAATAATAATAATAATAATTTTTTATTTATACCCCGCCCTTCCCGGTTCAGAAAACCGGGCTCAGGGCGGCTAACAACAAATTTAAAACACTTAATTGATGCTACAAAAAACAGCATAAAATACGGTATCAAACGTGAATAACAATAAAATCGATTTAGGGAGAAAATCCATCCAATAAACATTAGATGATCACCAGGACTAGCTAGCTAAATTAGTCCTATTTGGGCCAGCGAGGAGACCAGGGGAGAATTAGCTGTGGGATCCCAGAGTGTGTAATCTTCATAAAAAGGAGAGAGGGAGGGAAGGAAGAGGAATAAAAGATCAGGCTAAGTTCAAATTGAAAGCCAGGTGGAATAGCTCTGTCTTACAGGCCCTACGGAAGGAGGTTAAATCCTGAAGGGCCCTGGTCTCATGGGGCAGAGCATCCCACCAGGTCGGAGCCACCACTGAGAAGGCCCTGGCCCTGGTGGAGGATAGTCTGACTTCCTTAGGGCCCGGGACCTCTAAACTATGTGTATGTCCTGTTGTCCCGATCTTGTCCTGATGTTGAGCCCTGCCCTGTTTGCTGTCAGGGTCTGACTCTGAAGCTGTTAGAGGCTGTAGGTTTTACACAGCAGCGTTTTGCTAGCATGGTGGTGGTGTTAGCAGATTTCTCTGCACATAAGTACTGTAGATAGTAGTGTCTAGCTTCATCTTGTGACTGGAGACAAAAAGCACATTGTTCCTTTGAACTGTACGTGAGACGAGTTTTCCCCTTAACTGGGGACTCTGGAAGAAGCCCTCTGCTGGGAGCAAGAAATCTCTGGAGACTCTGCTGGGGCTCCACACCCTCTGCCAACACAGTACGCAAGTTGAGGGGTGGTCAGCTACCAACTGACTCCCACAAGTGACCAACACATTTTAGTCTTTGAAAAAGAGATTAAGGACTGTTTCCTTCTCAAGGTGAGAACAAACAAGAAGGCTGCACACTCTTATATCGCAGAATCACTTGTCTAGCTGTCTCCAGCCCCACCTCCGTTAATGCCATTGTGTTTCTCCCCTGGCAGGTCCTGGATGTCTTGGAGCTCTGCGTGACGGTGCTGAGCCCGCACGAGAGCCACCTCCTTCCATTGGCCCATCGGACGTGGCCTGCCCTCGTCCACCGCCTGACCAAGGACGACCCCCTGGCTGTCCTCAGGGCCTTCAAGGTGAGCCTGTTCAGAATCCTCAGCACCCACCCACACCCCACCGGGGCCAGCAAGGGGCTGAACTCCGGCAAGGGAGGAGCCAGCCGTCTTGACCACAATCTAGTTTCGTGGGCCTGATCTGCTGAATTTGGGGCTTCCCCCTATTAGGTTGTATTGAATTTTTGCAGATTCTGAAAATGAAGGGGGCTAAAACGTCGTAACATGGCTTGGGAATTCAAAATATATTTTGGTTAAGTTAAAAGAATTTAGTTTTCTTGGTAAGGAGAATTGCATGGAAATCATTGATTGCCAGGTATTTCCAGTTACATCACCACCATCATTTAGAATTAGCTGACATTTTCAGAAGGTGAAAGTTATTTGGTTTCCCAAAAGCAGTTTACGTGATTCTTCATCAGATGTAGACTTACCAAGCTAAAGGCTGTCTCGTCACAAAAATAATAGCAGATTTGAATTCCTCACACCCAAAAACACATTTTAAAGAAAGAGATTTGCAAAAATTAAGTTCCTCCCCTAAAATGGCACACCCTGGCCCTCTGTTTAATAAAACTTTTTTTTTTTTAAAGAGTATGTGATAATGATAATACAATTTTATTTATATCCCGCCCTCCCCAGTCGAAGCCGGGCTCAGAGCGGCTAACAACAGTAAAAGTAACACAGTTTACATAAAATCACAATCAATTAATTGAAATACATTCTAAAATCAATTCAGAATAAAATCAATTCAGAATAAAATTAATGGCAACCATTGGGCTAGAGTTCTGTGAGGATTGCCAAAGGAGGGGGTCAGATTGTGCCTTGGCCAAAGGCCTGGTGGAACAGCTCTGTCTTGCAGGCCCTGCGGAAAGATGTCAAATCCTGCAGGGCCCTAGTCTCTTGTGACAGAGCATTCCACCAGATCGGGGCCACAGCCGAAAAAGCCCTGGCTCTGGTTGAGGCCGGCCTAACCTCTCTGTGGCCTGGGACCTTCAGGGTGTTTTTATTTGCAGAACGTAGGTTCCTCCGTGGGACATACCAGGAGAGGCGGTCCTGTAGGTACGAGGGTCCCAGGCCGCATAGGGCTTTAAAGGTCAAAACCAGCACCTTCAACCTGACCCTGTACTCCACCGGGAGCCAGTGCAGCTGGTATAGCACCGGGTGAATGCGATCTCGCAGCGAGGACCCCGTAAGGAGTCTCGCCGCGGCATTCTGCACCCGCTGGAGTTTCTGGGTCAGTCTCAAGGGCAGCCCCAGTTTCTGAATATCAGCTGCTGGAAACCACAGAAGGCCAATCGCCACAGTGGCTAACCAGGTGCCTGTGGGGAGAAACCCACAAGCAGGATTCGATCGCAGGAGCCCTTCTCCCCTCCTGCAGTTTCCAGCAGTGAGAAGCATTGCTTCTTCCAAAAGAAGGCAAGTCGGCCGATGAGAACAACGCAAATTTGCAGTAAGCAAAACAGGGAATAAAACTAACAGCTTGACAGTGCGGTCCAGCGCTGAGCTCCGTAGTGCTAACTGAGCCAGAGTGCGGGGGCACCAGGTTGGCTTCCGCAGTTGCAGCCTGGCTGAAAAAGCAATGTGAAAAACAGGGTCACGGGGAAAAGTGGCGCAGGAAAGAGGAAATCTCCCTCCCTATATTTCATCTCCTGTTTGTTTCTCAAGGGCTGGTGCAAGATCTGCTCTTCTATTTTTTTTGGGGGGGGGGTTGTGCTCCCCTTTTAGCGAATCTGGCCCAGCTGTGCGCCAGCAGATCCTTCCAGTTGCCAGCTGACATGGCAAGGAAGAAGCATTTGATGGCCTCCAGGCTTCCAGCTCCGAGATCTGGCCTACAAGGAGAGCGTTTGAAGTGCAAATGGTTTGAGCGACTTAAAGCTAAAAGCGTAATACACAGGGCCCCCCCCTTGGGGGGGACAAAAAAAACCCCCAGCCAAGCCTGCAATACCCAGCCAACATCTCAAGGACCAGGCAGGATTTTTTGCGCGGGAGAGGAGAAGACGTTATCGAGGAACGCAGTTACCTTTTCAGCATTTTGAGATATGCTGCCAAGCAGCAGGGAAGGTGATACTTTTTAATTATAGAAATCCCTTTGATCACGGTGGCCTCCTTTCTGAAACTGCAGAGAGGGAGGGAGAGAACTTCAGTGCGGCAGGGGACCCAACCCTCCCTGTGCTGGGTGGGCCTCCTCTTGGTAGCTGAGTTTAGAATTGCACAATTGCGGAGTCTGAATGGGTCCCAGGGGTCATCTAGTCCAACCCCCTGCGATGCCTAGAGGCTTAGCAGTTCTTGTACTTTCTTGTCTTTAATAATAAATAATAATAATAATAATAAGTTTTTATTTATACCCCACCCTTCCCGGTTCAGAAAAGCAGGCTCAGGGCGACTAACAACAAATTTAAAACACTTAATTGATGCAACAAAAAACAGCATAAAATACTGTATAAAACGTGGATAATAATAAATTCAGAATTCAAAAATCAATTTAGGGGGGAAATCCATCCAATAAACTTTAGATGATCACCAGGGCTAGCTGGCTGAATTAGTCCTATTTGGGCCAGCAAAGAGGCCAGGGGAGAATTCGCTGTGGGATCCCAGAGTGGGTGATCTTCATAAAAAGGGGAGAAGGAGGGAAGGAAGGGGAATAAAAGATCAGGTGAAGTTCCAATTGAAAGCCAGGCGGAATAGCTCTGTCTTACAAGCCCTGCGGAAGGAGGTTAAATCCTGCAGGGCCCTGGTCTCCTGGGACAGAGCATTCCACCAGGTCAGAGCTATCACTGAGAAGGCCCTGGCCCTGGTGGAGGATAATCTGACTTCCTTAGGGCCTGGGACCCTTAAGCTATTATTATTCATGGACTTTAGGGTCCTCTGCGGGGCAGACCAGGAGAGGCGGTCCCATAAATAGTCCTTTGCATGATGCTTCAGGCAGCCCAACTTGCACAGTCTCTCTCATACACAGAGCTGTGTGGCGCTGTGCAATCAGTGTGCAAGCCCAAGCTGCAGTATTTGCTCTGAGCCCCCCAGATTTGGGCTGAACGTGGCATAGATAAATAACAATAATTTATATTCATAGCCCACCCATCTAGCTGGGTCGCCCCAGCCATTCTGGGTGGCTCCCAACAAAATATTAAAAACACAATCAAACATCAACCATTTAAAAACTTCCCTGCCTTCAGGTGTCTTCTAAAAGTCAGATAGTTGTTTTATCTGACATCTGAGGGGAGGGCGTTCTGCAGGGCAGGTGCCACCACCGAGAAGCCCCTCTGCCTGGGTCTTGTGACAGGTCACCCGCTCAGTGCAAATTCATGCAGAAAGCAAGACTGGGTACGGGTGGCCTGGCACAGAACGGCAGTGCTCTGAAGCAGACTGAAAAAGAGTCCTGCTTTTCATCCTAGGGGAGAAGGGGAATGGAATGGAGTATACCGAGAAAGGGCATAGCTGGCTGGAAAACTGCACAGGAGCCCTCGATACAGCAGCATTTTGTTGCAGATTGCATTCATTCCAGCAAATGTGACTTGCCTCTGTGAATAAGAGCCTGTTTGGTGGAATTTCCGCAGGTGCTGTGCACTTTGGGAGCCCACAGCGGCGACTTCCTGCGGCGGCGATTCTCCAAAGATGTCCTGCCCAAGCTGGCAGCCTCCCTCGTCACCCAGGCCCCGGTCAGTGCCCGGGCAGGGCCCATCTATAGCCACACCCTTGCCTTCAAGCTACAGCTCGCTGTGCTCCAGGGCCTCGGGTCCCTATGCAAAACTCTGGACCTCGGTGAGTACTTAATCTGTGGAACTCCCTGCCACAGGAGGCAGTGACCAACCTAGACAGCTTTAAAAGAGAATTAGACAAATTACAACAGCCAAACCTTTGTAACCTTAGGATAACGGAGCTTGGAAAAACTATTTAAATATACCTTCCCCCCAAAAACGGAAGCTTTTCTGCTGGGGTTGATAGGCGATGAATTAAGAAAAGCAGACCAGAGACTATTTATGTACCCTACGACTGCCGCCAGAATCTCAGTAGCCCCAAAATGGAAAACTCAGGAAATACCAACACTAATGGAGCGGCAGACAAAAATGGTTGAATATGTAGAATTAGCAAAACTGACCCACAGGATCCGTAACCAAGAAGAAACAAAGTTCAAAAAGGAACGGAGTAAATTTGTCGAGTATATAGGCAATAACTGTAGATGTTTAAAGGCTGTAGCAGGATTAAAATAAATCTTGTGATGTGTGTAGAATGCAACTAAGAACCTGTGAAAGAGAAAATTTAATATGAAAGCCTGTTGAAGGGAGGGACGTCTGTGCGCGATAGAGCGTGTAGAAAATAAGCAGACATACGATCGTTGAACTTTAGAGTATTTATTTTGTTTGTATATGTTAAAGAAAACTCTATAAAAAGCGTATAAAAAGAAAGGATAACAGAGGTTGTTGCTTGGGAACCGCAGCGCAAGGGGCTTTGCCAGCCTGGCGCTTGGGAACAAGCCAAACTCAGGGCTGGCAGAGCTGCTTTCTGCAGGGGTCGTGTGTGCATCTCTACCTGCCCAGTGCCAGGTGAGAAAGTCTTTAACATCAGTCTTTAGTCTTTAATCAGTCTTTAACATCAGCAGTAACATCTAGACCATGGGAGTGTTTCAACCCTGTTCTTGAGTTCGTTCAAAATCTAAAACAGCTTTATCTTATATTTCTTTCTTTGAATTTGTGCCATTTAGGCTTTTAAGCCTTTTAGTAAAAGCAGCGCTAGAATTTTCACAGTTGAGTCCTCAACCCTTTATTACTGTGCTTGGCTTTCTTCAAGCTGGGCTTTGTTTAAAACTTGCCATTTAGTTTTTCAAACCTTTTTTGTAAATTCAGTATTAGAAACTGTACCTTTGAGTCCTCAATCCTTTATTACTGCGCTTTGCTTTACCTAGGTCAAGCTAGGATTATAATAACGTCAAAATTTTTGGGGTTCTACCCTTGTTTGAATCTTGGCCATTTAAAGTTTATGATTTTTCTGTTTCCTTCTGAGGAAACTGAATAGTTCAGTGAAACGAGGTTTGTAGCCAGCATCCCGTTAAGGCTTTGTTCAGTTTTAGGTTTTTCTGATTTTTTCCTTAAGCTTTTCGATTTTATTATTTAGTTGATTTCCACAAGGTAATACTTCTAGTCGATTACTTCTCGTTTCAGGGATTTTCACGGTATTTCATTAGTTTTGTGCAATGCCAGGTGAGAGGCAGATGCCTGTGCTTTCTGGGAAACTGCCTTGTAGGGAACCAAGTTTCCCTTGCCCACCCCAAGGCCTCTGCAAGCCCTAAACCTTGCCCGACCCTCCTTGCTTGCAGATGCAAGCCGACACTCTGCCCACCCTCCGGGGCGCTCCCTGCGCGAGTCGTCTTCCGCTGACGCTTCTCTCTTCCTGTTCCCACAGGTGAGGGCGACCTGAATAAAGTGGAGGACGCCTGCCTCCCCTACCTCAGCGCCAAGCAGCCTGCCAGATTGCAAGAGGCCGCCTGCAGGTAATGGAAACGCAAGCAACACAAAGCCTTTCATGTTGTACCCGGAGCAGAATTTCTTTTTTTTAATTTATAATATATTTATTAAAGTTTAGGAATTTATATAAAACAGAATAAACAGAACAATAAAAACAAAAACAATAAAAATACATACAATCCAAAAAAGAAAGAACACACATACAAAACAGGTATAGTTTCCATCCCTTATATTCATAAAACTTACTTTCCCGACCTCCTCATATCTCCCCTTTCTGTATTCCATTCTCTAATTAAGTCAATTCAGCAAATCCTTTCCCTAATTTCTATATACTTTTTAACCTTTCTTTTCTTAATCACATAATCATTACAGCTTTTAACTCCTTAATTTCTAAATCAACATCGTTCTAGCCTTCAATAATTTTGCAATGTTTCTTAAGATAGTCCTTAAATTTCTTCCAATCTTCTTCCGCCGTCTCTTTTCCCTGGTCTCGAATTCTGCCGGTCATTTCTGCCAGTCCCATATAGTCTATCACTTTCATCTGCCATTCTTCCACGGTGGGTAAATCTTGTGTCTTCCAATACTTTGCAATGAGTATTCTTGCTGCTGTTGTAGCATACATAAAAAATGTTCTGTCCTTCTTTGGCACCAATTGGCCGACCATACCCAGGAGAAAGGCCTCTGGTTTCTTCAGAAAGGTATATTTAAATACCTTTTTCATTTCATTATAAATCATTTCCCAGAAAGCCTTAATCCTTGGGCAAGTCCACCAAAGGTGAAAGAATGTACCTTCAGACTCTTTACATTTCCAACACTTATTATCAGGCAAGTGGTAAATTTTTGCGAGCTTGACTGGAGTCATGTACCACCTCCGGAGCAGAATTTCATAGCAGTGTAGGGTTGCCTCGGCCATCAAGTCTAATCCCCCCTCTCCGCAGAGAAGCTGCCCCCTGCTAGATCCATAAATATGCTCCACAAGCAGGCCACAAGGCCGGCTGCTTCAGGTGACTCACACAAGTGAGCCAAGGTGCAAGGGGCCTTGCCCTTCACTCAACAAGTACCTGCTTTCATTCATTTCATCACCATCATCATTATGTTATTTATACCCTGCCAATCTAGCTGGGTTTGCCCAGCCGCTCTGGACAGCTTACAGCATATATAAAACATATATAACAAATATAAAACATATAATAATAATAATACAAAATTTTATTTATATCCCACCCTCCCCAGCCAAAGCCAGGCTCAGAGCGGCTAACAACAATAAAAGTACCACAGTAGTAACACATAGTAAAATATCAAACATTAAAAACTTCCTGATACATTTATACACTGTTTAGGGAAGATTTAAATGTTTGATGTTTTATTGTGTTTTTAGTATTCTCTTGGAAGCCACCCTGAGTGGCTGGGGAGGCCCGGCCAGATGGGTAGGCTATAAGTAATAAGTTATTATTTATTATTATTGCTGCTTGATTGTTTAAAAAAAAAAACCTTGACGCAGTTTCCAAAGGGAATAAAACAGTAAAACTATCTGTAAAAACAGTAAAAAAAAAACCCCAAAAATCCAGACCTTTGAAACATCCCATAGTCAGCTATGAACTAAAAAGAGATTAAAACATACATGCACTTTCTACATATGCAGACAGTCCTTTCTAGACCAAAATGTCTGGAGTCCAGTGAAGGCACTTGCCTGATGCCAAGTGGCAAGGGGTTCCAGCTGCCGCCCCACTGAAAGATTGAGTTCTTTCCAACACAGAAAAGGCATCCTGTGGCCTTGTATCAGTGCCAGCTCAAAGCGGTTCAGTGGGCACATGTGGGATCAAGGCCACCTTGTAGGTAAACTGCTCCCAAGTTCTTCAGGGCTTCCTATGCTAATATTGACACCTGGAACTTGGCCCAATAGCAAATCAGCAACCGGTGCAGATTTCTGAGCACACACAGGTGTTCTCTGCGGACAAGGCCCCCCCCCCCTCCTGTCAGCAATTGTGCTGCAGCATCTGGCACTAACCACAGTCCCTTGGGATTCCAGTTCCAGGTGGGTGGACCAGTGAATGAAATCTTCTCACCATACAAGTCTCTTTGGAAAAAGGCAAATTTGACTCTGCAGGACACCTGCCTCACCCTGCCTGCTGTTTTCACCAAACCAGGCAAAGGTGGCTCTCCCCCAACACACCCATTTTCTTTCGGTTTTCTCTCTTCTGTCCCTTTGGCCCTGAATGTCACTTGCGCTTGCCTGAGCCCAAATCCATTTCCACCGCTTGGCAAATCCTGGAAAAGGACCAGACCCTCTGTTGCCGTCGTGGCTTCTTAGGTAAAGGTAAAGGGATCCCTGACCATTAGGTCCAGTCATGGCCGATTCTGGGGTTGCGGCGCTCATCTCGCTTTATTGGCCGAGGGAGCCGGCGTACAGCTTCCGGGTCATGTGGCCAGCAGGACTAAGCCGCTTCTGGCCAACCAGAGCAGCGCACGGAAACGCCGTTTACCTTCCCGCCGGAGCGGTACCTATTTATATCCTTGCACTTTGACGTGCTTTCGAACTGCTAGGTGGGCAGGAGCAGGGACCGAGCAACAGGAGCTCACCCCGTTGCGGGGATTCGAACCGCCAACCTTCCGATTGGCAAGTCATAGGCTCTGTGGTTTAACCCACAGCACCACCCGCGTCCCTGTGGCATGGCTTCTTAATTTCTTTTTAATACATGTTTAGTCAAGGAAATTTGGAGGAAAGAAACCCCCGGTCAACTCACATTAATAGCAGAAGAAGCACCAGTGGTTCTGTTGGGATGCTGCCGGGGACAAGGGGGCATTTGGTAACCCCCAGGTGGCTCCGGCAGCCGGGTGAACTCCGGTTCTCGGAACAGCATCAATCAGCGACTCGAGCCTCTGAAACCTTCAGAAGCTGAGCACGCTCTTCCCAGCAGAGTGAATAAATCTTCACAACAACGGAAGTGGCGGACAGAGACATGTGTAAGCATTATTTATAGGCATTTATTCAGCATAGTTCAGGAACAAAGGAGAAACATGTCTGCTTCCCTTCGTGTCCAAGCAAACCAGCAGTACAGCAAAAGCAATATACAACGGAAGTTCCCAGCAGACTGTGCTGGAAGTAAACAGACATGACATACAACAACTCCACGTATCTGTTCCTCTTAAGGAGGAATGGAACATCAATATCTGAACACAACCAAGGCCAAAATGCCCTGGGGGCAGGGGCAAGTGCTGAGGATCCTTCCTCTGCCACAGTGGGAGCGAAAGACCTTTCCCATCTCCAGAGTTTCTGCAAGCTTAAAGTCTCTCCCTTCCCAGAGTCTCTCCCTTCCCAGAGGGACGCCCAGCCTGAGTCCTTCCTGCCAAACAGAAGACGGAGAGAAGATGCAATAGCCATCTTCGGAGATCCGAAGGGCTGTCGCATGGAAGAGGGAGGCAGGTTGCTTTCTGCAGCTCCAGAAGGGAGGGCCCGAACCAATGGATTCTAGTTACAAGGAAGGAGATCCTGACTCAACATTAGGAAGAACATTCTGAGCGTAAGAGCTGCCCAACAGTGGAACAGACTCCCCTGGAAGGTGCTGGACTCTCCTTCGCTGGAGGTTTTTAAGCAGAGGTTGGGCGGCCATCTGCCATGGATGCTTTAACTGAGATTCCAGCATTGCGGGGGGGTTGGGCTAGATGGCCTTTGGGGGTCCCTTCCAATCTGCTTTTTTTTAACGCCATGCACTATTTTATAAAGTTCTGTAACAGGGGTCAGCAACCTTTTTTCAGCCGTGGGCCGGTCCACTGTCCCTCAGGCCTTGTGGGGGGCCGGACTATATTTTGAAGGGGGGGGGGGAATGAACGAATTCCTATGCCCCACAAATAACCCAGAGATGCATTTTAAATAAAAGCACACATTCTACTCATGTAAAAACACCAGGCAGGCCCCACAAATAACCCAGAGATGTGTTTTAAATAAAGGGACACATTCTACTCATGTAAAAACTATGCTGATTCCCGGACTGTCCGCGGGCCGGATTTTGAAGGCGATTGGGCCAGATCCGGCCGCCGGGCCTTAGTTTGCCTACCCATGTTCTATAATTTCGCTTGTTAAAGGTAAAGGGACCCCTGACCGTTAGGTCCAGTCATGACCGACTCTGGGGTTGCGGCGCTCATCTCGCTTTATTGGCCGAGGGAGCTGGCGTACAGCTTCCGGGTCATGTGGCCAGCATGACTAAGCCGCTTCTGGCGAACCAGAGCAGTGCACTGAAAGGTCGTTTACCTTCCCGCTGGAGCGGTACCTATTTATCTACTTGCACTTTGACGTGCTTTCGAACTGCTAGGTTGGCAGGAGAAGGGACTGAGCAACGGGAGCTCACCCCGTCACGGGGTTTCGAACTGCCAACCTTCTGATCTGCAAGCCCTAGGCTCTGTGGTTTAACCCACAACGCCACCCGCATCCCTAATGTCGCTTGTTACTCTAAACTAAAAAAAAAAGGCCCCAGATGCTGCAACCTTTCTTCATGGACAAAGTGGGCAGATAATTTTTTTTCCTCCCTGTCTCATAACACACAAACATCCAAGTTGAATGTTGGAAAATTCAGGACAGATCAAAGGAAGTCCTTCTTCCCTGTGAGACCAGAATGCTGGCCTAGGTGGGGCACTGGCCTGATCCTTCAAGCTCTTCCTATGTTCTTCACCATCAGCTGCAGGGCCGCAGATTCCTGCCCACCTCCCCAGCCTGCGCCCAAAAGGCTATTCTTGGAAAGGCCAGGGAACCGACAACAGCCTTTTTGCAAAGCAGATCGGCCTCTTCGCACCGTAGAGAAGCTTCTGCGCTGAGCAGCCTGCTTCCAGCTTGCCCGGACGAGCCAAACCCATCGAGACGCTCCAGCTCCGTTCAGCGCAGACCCGGCGGGTTTGCACAAGCCAGCGATTCCGAGCCGTTTCCCGCCACGGTTAAACAGGCGCCTCTCCGTGCTCCCAGCTTGGGCCGCTTTCGTTCCCCGCATCCCCATCTGCATCTGCCAAGTTGCAAGCTCTGGTGCAGAGCCCTGCCAAGCGAAAGCTTAAAAACAAAGTAAAAATCAATAAGCCGCACTTGAGCAAAGCAAATACAAAGGCGAGCACGTCTGCTTGGATTAACCCGGGCATCTTTCGCCATGGAAACGGAGGTTGCTTGGAAACTGCTGGAGTAAATTCACACACACACACACACACACACACACACACACACACACACACAAAATTACAGGAGTCAATTTGCTCCTTAAGCTGCACAGCCCTCTGGACCGCCAGGGGAGAATCTCGGCCCAAGAGGAGAAGGGTCTTGGCGTGGAGGGTGGGTCATCCAAGGTCAGGCTGGACCTGAGATGGCCAGTCAGGAAGTGGAGGCACCTGACGGAAGGGGTCAGGGATGCATCTGCCATACCAGGCTGGGGAAGGCAAGTAACCAAACAATTAAACAATTGCAAACAATTATCAGTAATATCCAAGGCAACAATGTACCAAGTACAACAATGCAATGTCGATATAAACTCTTTATATTATAATATATACAGAACATTAAACAGTATGAAAACAAATTAACAAATAAAATAAGTCTTGTAGGTCTTCTTTCAGAGACTTGCATAGTCTACAAAGACTTTCAGAGACTTATGTTTATTTGGATCTATGTTTCCAAGAGAATCCATCAAGAGCACCAGTGGCGTAGCGTGGGGGGTGCAGGGGGGGCCGGCCGCACCGGGCGCAACATCTGGGGTTAGGGCAAATCCATGGGTTAGGGGGCGCAAATCCACGGGTTAGGGGGCGCAAATTACTTGCCTTGCCCCGGGTGCTGACAACCCACGCTACGCCACTGAAGAGCACATATCTTGTGACTTTCAGAGATTTGTAAGATTTCTGTTTATTTGGTTTTGCAGAGATTGCCTATTTCATATACAGTCATACCTCGGGATAAATATGCTTCAGGATAAGTATTTTCGGGTTGTGCTCCGCGGCGACCCGGAAGTAACGGAGCACGTTTCTTCTGGGTTTCGCCACTCGCGCATGCACAGGCGGTCAAAATGAAGAAGGAACTTGTGAAGAAGGAACGTGTATTTTAACCGCCCTGAATCTTCCAGCATCATTGGACGTGGCTTAGTGAGGACTCGTAGCAGCTGTGCCCAAGCTCTGCCGGCTTGGAGGTCCTGGTTCAATCCCCAACATTTCTCGTTAAAAGATCCCTGGCAGGAGGACTGGGGAAGGGGCTTTTGCCAGCGGCTGTGGAGAGCGCTTGCCAGCCCGAGGGTGCCAGACTGGCCGTTTGGCTCCGTGCGAGGCAGCTTCGTGCGTCTGTTGACTCTGGCCACTGCCGCCCGGTGGGATTCAGGTGGGATTAGGTTGCCGGATGGTGTCCAGTGCCCGGTGGGCTCTGTTGCTGCCCAGACAAGGCAGGCTGTGTGTATCAGTTGGGGCTGCAGAACAAGCAAGCCGGAGTCCCTGGTGGAGTTTCTCCAGGTGCAAAGGCTGTAGTGACGACAGCCCGGCTCTCGGCATCGTTTTGTAGGCACAGGTTTGGGATGAGGGACAGGGATGGGATGGAGCATCTGTGAATCATAGCGCTGCAGGGTTGGCAGAGGACACCCAGGGGCCATCTAGTCCAACCCCCTGCGATGCAGGGAATCCCAGCTAAAGAATCCCCACCCAATCTCCCTTTAAAAACCTCCAGGGAAGGGGCATTCGCCACCTTGGAAGGCGTAATGGGCTGCATCACGGTACCCCTTCCATCTCTTCCTCTGTGATTTGGGGAGCCCAGAGGTGCCCTCTCTGTACATCCTAAGGCATTGTAGTACTTTTCTCTTTCCTGCAGAATCTCCTGTCTCTGCCTTTTATTTTATTTTATATTTCATTTCATTTCATTTACAGTCATACCTTGGGTTGAAGTTGCATCATCATCATCATCATCATCATCATCATCATCATTTATTATTTATACCCCGCCCATCTGGCTGAGTCTCCCCAGCCACTCTGGGCGGCTCCCAATCAAGTGTTAAGAACAATACAGCGTTAAATATTAAAAACTTCCCTGAACAGGGCTGCCTTCAGATGTCTTTTAAAGATAGGATAGCTGCTTATTTCCTTCACATCTGGTGGGAGGGCATTCCACAGGGCGGGCGCCACTACCGAGAAGGCCCTCTGTCTGGTTCCCTGTAACCTCACTTCTCACAATGAGGGAACCGCCAGAAGGCCCTCGGCGCTGGACCTCAGTGTCCGGGCAGAACGATGGGGGGTGGAGACGCTCCTTCAGGGATACTGGACCGAGGCCGTTTAGGGCTTTCAAGGTCAGCACCAACACTTTGAATTGTGCTCTGAAACGTACTGGGAGCCAATGTAGGTCTTTCAGGACAAGTGTTATGTGGTCCTGGCGGCCGCTCCCAGTCACCAGTCTAGCTGCCGCATTCTGGATGTTTTCGGGTTGTTCTCCGTGGCGACCTGGGAGTAACGGAATGCGTTACTTCCGGGTTTCACCGCATGTGCAGGCGCTCAAAATGACGTCATGCGCATGCGCAGAAGTGGCAAATTGCAACCTGCGCAGACGCGGGTTGCATTTGCTTCAGGATGCAAACGGGGCTCCCGAACGGATCCCGTTCGTATCCAGAGGTACCACTGTATTTCCTTTATCGCCTCCATGGAGTTTGAGGTGACATACATACCTCTCCTCTTCCTCATTTTACCCTCAGAACAACAACAACCCTGTGAGGCAGGTTAGGCTGAGAGCGAGCGCTTGGCCTGCAAGGTCACAGCCAGTGAGCTTTGTGGCCCAGCGGTGGACTCAAACCCCAGTCAACTGGGTCCTAGTCCAGCACTCTAACCGCTGTGCCACGCTGCCTCCATACTCAGTGAATAAGCGCCATTCGTTGCGGAGCCCGTCTGGTTCTCCCGCGCGGTTCCTCGCCCAAGAGGATGGATTTCTCCAGGTCTGCCAGCCGTTTCCTAGGCCACGGAAGAAGTGCTGCGATTATCCCTCTAGGAAAGGGCTCTGCTGAGTCCCAATCAGACCTGAAGAGCCTCTCTTGGTTTCAAGAGCAGTGGCTTGGCTGCGGAGAGCATCTAATTCCAGCCTCAGAGGCCGTCTCAGTGGGCACAGCGCAAACACACCTGCCGCAAAGAGGCCGGGAAGCGGCTGAGCTGGGTGGTGCCTTGACTGGTACAAACAAGAAGTTGAAAAAGCCACGTAAATCCATTAAAAAGAGAGAGAAGGAGAGACCGGTTTCATCTCCAGAGGCCTTCTCTGCCTGCAGCCAAGTCTTTGGTGTTTGGATTTTGCCCAGTTTCCCGCAGCGGCTCTAGAGGAGGCCAGTGGTTGTCAAACTGCCCACCTCTGGGAGGGTAATTCTGGATTGATTCGCCTGGAGAAAAGCCACAGAAATCTGCCAGGGGAATCACACAGGTTTGGGGGGTCCGGCTTGGGCTGCCTAGTCGGTGCCGTGCTTTGGAGCTAAGTTGCTTCATCAATTTGATTTGATTCACTTATATTCTGCTTTCCCACAATGAGCTGTGGCCAAATCATATTACAGCAGACATTCAAAGCATCAAAATACGGAGCGTTGGAGATACCGCTGTACAGAGCGTGTCAGTAAATTCAAAAATGACAAAAATCAGCAATTTGGCTCACACAGAATGACTTCAGAAACCAAAACAATCTAGGCCTTAAGTACATAAACACATTTCAATTTAAGCTGTTTAAATTTTTCAATCCCGATTAAGGCAATTTCTAGCAAAGTAACAGTAGAACAACCACACCAAATTTACTAGTTACAGGTAGGTAGCCGTGTTGGTCTGCCGTAGTCGAAACAAACAAACAAAAAATTCCTTCCAGTAGCACCTTAGACATGAAAGCTCATACCAATAACAAACTTAGTTGGTCTCTAAGGTGCTAGTGGAAGGAATTTTTTTTGTTTTGACCAGATTTACTGGTGTTTTGGCCAATCTGGGCATTTTCTGCAACAGCTGCTCCCACACCTGTGGAACTCATTGCCTGTTGAGCTTGGCATGACCAGCAGACTGCAAACCTTTTCGGAAAGTTCTTAAAACTTTCTCTCGAGGTGGAGTGCCTGCCTCATTTCTTTGATTACTGTTTTGATTTTGAGTGGGCCTTTAAAGAGAAAAGCATGATTTATAGACGCCAGGTCCCTCATAACCCCCACCATGTGCATTGGCTTCTGTACCTGATATCTGCGTTGGAGGACGAAGTCCCATAAAAAAGCAGCAGCAATGGCAAGATTTATAAGTCAGTGAGAAGGGAGGCTGCACAATGAAACTGTTTGCAAAATTCTGTGAGAAGGAGAGAGAGAAGGAAAGGAACCGCTCTGTTGGCGTCAGCTAGGTCAGCCTTCCCCAAACTGGGGCTCCCCAGTTGCCTTTGGACTACAATTCCCATCATTCCCCAAGCCAGCATGGCATGACTGCAGTGACTGGGGCTGATGGAAGAAGCTAGAGTCCAAATGAAGAAAATAATAATAATAATAATAATAATAATAATAATAATAATAATAATAATTTATTATTTATACCCCGCCCATCTAGCTGAGTTTCCCCAGCCACTCTGGGCGGCTCCCAGTCGAGTGTTAAAAATAATACAGCATTAAATATTAAAAACTTCCTTCAGATGGCTGCCTTCAGATGTCTTTTAAAGATAAGATAGCTATATATTTCCTTCACATCGGAAGGGAGGGCATTCCACAGGGCGGGCGCCACTACCGAGAAGGCCCTCTGTCTGGTTCCCTGTAACTTGGCTTCTCGTAGCGAGGGAATCGCCTGAAGGCCCTCGGAGCTGGATCTCAGTGTCCGGGCAGAATGATGGGGGTGGAGACGCTCCTTCAGATATACTGGACCGAGGCTGTTTAGGACTTTAAAGGTCAGCACCAACACTTTGAATTGGTGTCTGAAAGTACTGGGAGCCAATGCAGATCTCTCAGGACCGGCGTTATGTGGTCTCGCCGGCCACCCTCAGTCACCAGTCTAGCTGCCGCATTCTGAATTAATTGCAGTTTCCGAGTCACCTTCAAAGGTAGCCCCATGTAGAGCGCATTGCAGTAGTCCAAGCAGGAGATAACTAGAGCATGCACCACTCTGGCGAGACATTCTGCGGGCAGGGAGGGTCTCATCCTGCGTACCAGTGGAGAGCACCAGGTTGGGAAATCTCAGCAGCCATGTCGCACTTTGAATTTTGTGTATGTGCCATTCCTACTTTTAATAGAGCAAGTTTGGGAAGAGATCATAATGTCATCTCAGGTGTTAAGCTAAGTAAGTGTGTGTGTGTGTGTGTGTGTGTGTGTGTGTGAGAGAGAGAGAGAGAGAGAGAGAGAGAGAGAGAGAGAGAAGGTATGTTTGCGTAAGGTAGATAGACATTCCTTACAGAGATTTACTTCTTTCTCTCACAGCCTTTTAAAAATTTAATCTCTGAACCGGTTGCTTTATGTAATCACATTCTGAAAATGCAGCTAACTCTGAACCCACAGCTATTCACCTCCGTGTGGGAATGTATTGATGAAGGAAGTTTAAAATAGGAAGTGGCAATGCCTTTAATCAGGACTCTCTCGTTTTTTCCCGGGCTTCAGCTCGCAGCAAATAAGCATTAAGGCGGAGAACACTTATTTAGCACATTGCAATTTCCAGGGTGCTGACTGTGCCGTGAACCAGAACCGTATTTTGGGAGGAAGGTGTGGGGAAGAAACAAGAGGCTTTATCCAGAGGCAGGGCTCCAAATGAGTTGAGACAGGGCTGGTGTTCTCTGCAGCCGTCCAGGATCAAACATATGGATTGCAAAGCAACCAGGATGAATTAACATCCTTTGCCATTGATTAGGTGGAGAGAGGCTGGCAGGGAAGCAAAAATGGTCTCCGGCCACCCAGTCCAAAAGAAAGGAAGAAAATTCTTGTGGCGAGGACAGAGAAGAAGTTGTTTGATTGCAACTCATTACCAAACTTAAAACCATGGAGAGACCTGGTCTGAACAAAGACATTGGATTCTTATCTCATTATACATGACAAAGCCATTTTTCACCTTCTCACCCCTTGCTTTTTCCTGTAAGACCTATTGCAGTCGTTAAGAGTCGTCAACAGGCTCATCACAGCTATCTGCCAATCACCTATTCCCACCACCCTTCTGAGTAATACCCCTCCCCACCTTCTCACTATATAGAAGGATCTGGCAACTTCTGTTTCAGTGTATCTGAAGAAGTGTGCATGCACACGAAAGCTCATACCAAGAACTAACTTAGTTGGTCTTTAAGGTGCTACTGGAAGAAAAAAAAATTTTTTTGTTTTGATTTGAAAGACGAGCCAGTTGTTGCAGGGACTGGACTAGGAAGGCAAGACTGTCCTCGCCTGCGATGTGAGCCTGGCCTTGATTTGCTGCAATAATGCTGTGTAATTATGCAAAGCCATCGCTCTGCACCCATTAAAAAAACCGCTGAGCCTCCAAAGCAGGAATTTGGGGGAAGCCTGAAAGAGGGCATAGCCATGTGAGACTCAAAGGGAAACAACCTCCGACCACCATTCTGAATGATGCGATTTGGCGATTCCCTTTTTACGATATGATACGATAATCTTTATTGTCATTGTCCCATACAGAACAACGAAATTGAAGAAGTCTACATCAGACATTCAATAACCAACAAGGTTTCTATCCCAGCTATCCCAGCCTGGTTAACCCCCTAAAAACTCTGATACCCCGTAATTAAATACAATATACTCCCATGCGGGTGGCGCTGTGGGTTAAACCACAGAGCCTAGGACTTGCCGATCAGAAGGTCAGCAGTTCGAATCCCTGCGACGGGGTGAGCTCCCGTTCTTGGGCCCTGCTCCTGCCAACCTAGTAGTTCGAAAGCTCGTCAAAGTGCAAGTAGATCAATAGGTACGGCTCCGGTGGGAAGGTAAACAGCATTTCCGTGCGCTGCTCTGGTTCGCCAGAAGCGGCTTAGTCATGCTGGCCATGTGACCCGGAAGCTGTAGGCCGGCTCCCTCGGCCAATAAAGCGAGATGAGCGCCACAACCCCAGAGTCGGTCACGACTGGATCTAATGGTCAGGGGTCCCTTTACCTTTACCTTTTACTCCCACAGAGACTACCTTACATGCGTTTAAAACCAAAATCGCATTTGGGTAGAAACTGTTTCTCAGGTGGCTGTTCCTGGTTATTATAACCCTGGACCTTCTTCCAGAAGGCAGAAGCTGAAAGAGATCATTTCCGGGGTGCACACTATCCTGCGCTATCTCTGCAGCTTTCTTATGGCACCTGGAAGCGTAGATTTGATCCAAGGTGGGAAGAGCGCACCCAGTTATTCTCTCCGCAGTCTTTACAACCCTGGATAGCATTGTTTTTTCCCTGACCGTGCAGCTCCCAAACCACACACAGAGACCATAAGTTAATACACTCTCCACAGTACAATTGTAAAATGCCACCAACAGGCATTTTATAAAAGGAGATGATCAAGGGAAGAGTCTTGACTCTGGGAACAAATCACAGGCCCCGATACATCAGTAATGGTAGGGGTGACGTACAATGACAATGTATGTTGGAAGATCCGAGGTGCATAAAAGGATGTCCTTCTCACAGCACATAGTTCAACTATGGAACTCCCTGCTGCAGGAGTCAGAGATGGGCACTGAGTTGGATGGCTTTAAAAGAGGATGAGACAAATTCATGGAGGAGGAAAGGCTATCAGCGGCAGTTGGAGGCAGCAGTGCTTCTGAAAACCAGTTCCTGAAGCCATAGGAGGGGAGAGAGATCTTGTGCTTAGCAGGTCAAATGATATTATACTGGCCGTGGCAAAGTTTCTTTCGGAGGGTCTAAGAAACAAAGATCATTATGCCCTAGATAAAACAAAATGACTGCCTTGGTTTCTTCCATCTGTCTGGTCATTTTAACTGTACAGTGGTACCTCTGGTTGCAGACACGATCTGTTCCAGGGTGCCATTCGCACCCTGAAAAGTCCATTACCAGAGCGGCGCTTCTGCGCATGTGTGAAGCGCAATAGAGCGCTTCTGCACATGTGTGTGCGGTGAAACCCAGAAGTAAACACTTCCGGGTTTGCCGTGTTCTTAATCCGAAAAAACGCAGCATGAAGCGTTCACAAGAAGAGGTATGACTGTATCTTGTTTTGAAATTGTTTTGTGGGTCTTTGGACCGCAGTAAAGTATTGATTGATTGGCAGGTTTCCCAGAAGAGGCATTTGGTGGGCCACTGTGGGGACAGGACACTGGACTCGATGGGCCCTTGGCCTGATCCTGCAGGCTCTTCTTACATTCTGAGCGTTCTTGTGCTAAGCGATCGATGCTCAGAAATAGCCGTGTGCCTTGCAATTCCTTGACGCTTTGGGGAGGAGTAGCCGGGTTGGTTCTCCATCATATTAAGGAGACCTTTGCTGGACCCATTAGTCTTTTCAGAGGATGCCTCAAGTCAGCATTTGAGGAGGGCGGGGCCCTTGTTCAGGTGGATGTGATCAGCAGAGTTAATGAAAAGAGATCCGGCACCCTCAGTGCTGTGCTAACCCAAGTCTAGTAGGGGGCTGGGGTGAGCCTGGGTTCCCCAAATCCTGGATCCGGTATTATTAGAGCCATTCAGCCATGGAACGACCTCCCCTCGCAGCCTGAATTGATCTAGCCTGAGATACTGGCGCAGGCTAAATGCCTTCGAGGATCTTACCCTTAAGATCAGCTGGTTAGAGCAACTAAGGGCAGGGGGCTGAGCACAAAAGTGGCAAGATGAGTTTAGGGTTTATAATCTTCAAATGGAGAACTCCTTAGTCCTTAGGCCATGTGGCCTTAGAAACTGGATTTTTGATCAGGATGCCAACCAAGACAGAGCATCCATCACTGCCACCCGTTACTCTACTTGGTACCCCCAAATTAAGACCAGTAGCTCAAGGCCCCGTCACCTTGAGATTCTGACCTTCTCACAATGCAGGGCCTTTGCAGAATTAAGATTCCAACAGATGCCCCTGGCATATTTAGAGGGGAGAGATCGGGGAATTCCCCATACGGATTGCAAATGTATACATAGATGCCATCAGGTAGATGACATCACAGGCTGTCTGCTGATTTGCTCCCTGTAGACAACGCCCAGAGGGAAATTTATATTGCCAGTTCTTGACTGGCTTCCAGGTCAATCCGCGCAGGAAGTGGCCGTTGAACTCCTAGCAGGTAAACATCTAGATATTACACACCAGGTAGCCTAGCCAAATTTGCTCTGGCAGCCAAGAAGCTCCATTCCAGTTATGTGAATGCACTCCAGTCTTAAGTTTTAATGTTGTAGATTTCTTTTTATGTTGTAAACAGCTACAGGTTACGTTGTATGGTTTTAGAGGAAAGTTTTCCTTTTATTCTCTGTCGCCCATTGTAAAGGCCTTTGGCTATACAGTGGTACCTTGGGTTAAGTACTTAATTTGTTCTGGAGGTCCGTTCTTAACCTGAAACTGTTCTTAACCTGAAGCACTGCTTTAGCTAATGGGGCCTCCTGCTGCTGCTGTGCCGCCGGAGCACGATTTTTGTTCTCATCCTGAAGCAAAGTTCTTAACCTGAGGTACTATTTCTGGGTTAGCGGAGTCTGTAACCTGAAGCGTCTGTAACCTGAAGTGTATGTAACCCAAGGTACCACTGTACAGTCATACCTCAGGTTAAATATGCTTCAGGTTGAGCGTTTTCAGGTTACGCTCCGCTGCGACCCGGAGCACCTTACTTCCGGGTTTCGCCGCTTGCACATGCACAGACGCTCAAAATGACGTCACGCGCATGGATCCCGTTCACATACAATAAAATGGATTGACGAAGAGCTGTGTCTTTGACTCCCACAAGATACGGTGGACTCTGCTTCACAGAGGTCTTTAAACAGAAGTTGGGTGGCCACCTTTCAGGGATTCTTGAGCTGTGATTCCTGCATTGCGGGGGTTGGAATAGATGACCTTTGGGGGTCTTCTTCCAACCGTGCGATTTTATGATTCTAAACTTCCCATTGACTCAGCTTCCCCTCCCTGCTTTTGTTTTTGTCTCCGCAGCGTTTTCCTCCACCTGATGCAGGTGGACCCGGATGCCGTCTGGCTCTTCCTCAGCAACGTCTGGTGCCCCCACCCCTACAAGCCCCCCCACCCCAGCCTGCGGCCCATGAAGCTGGCCGGGGCGGAGAAGAAGCGGGGCGAGTTCACCGACAACGTCGGGCGGCTGCTGGGCGAGCTGCAAGAGAGGGAAGGAGCGGCGGTGGCGGCAGCTGCACCCTGAGAGACACCCTTGAAACCTGGAGAGACGGGAGCCTTTTGCTAGAATCTGGGGGTCCAGTGGCGCTCCAGGCAGCAGCAGGAAGGGGAACAGGAGGGTCGATGGGGGAACATCCTCAGGCAGCATTGTGCAGTTTCTGAAGAGCAGTCTTGGAGATGCACCTCCTTGGGAGAAGGTCTCAGCTGGCCAGAGAACATGACTGCAAAGCCTCTGAGCATGAGATGACTGCACCTTCCTAGGGACCTCGGCCCATCCGCACCTCGGCTGAATGTGGAATAGGCACCCCTTCTGTGTCCTTTGATTTCCCCTCGTCCATACGGCATTCACCAGAAACAGCCGCTGCCCTCAACATTCTCCTTCTAAATCTGGAATTTCTCTGATCCACGAAAAATCCAGAAGGGACACCTGCTCTGCCTGTCCTTGTTATTGATTCAAAAAAGGTTATGCAGTATTCTGCAAAATGCAGTGTTATGAAACAGGATCTGGTGTGGCAGTTTACCTAGCGCATCTACAAATACAGACATGAAATAAAGCCAAAATAAATAAACCACAGGGCTGTTTTGCTGCGTAGGTGGCAGCGGCTGCAACTATAGTATAGATATAATGGTTAAACAAGACAAGGTTCCCCTGTTACTCCAAGTTATTAAAGTATTCAGGTGCCCCGAGTCACTATGTTGACCATATTTGTTCATAGGTTGAGGGTGGGGGGGGCTCAGCCATGTTCCTCCTGGCTTACAAATGAAGTGAAGTCAGATCAAGCAGGCAGGAAGTTGTCCTTTGCCTTTGGCTTCTGCCATCTTTCCCTGGACACCTTTGTCCATGTTTTCCTTCTATCGACAACGGCGTTTTTGAAGTGGAGCAGTTCCTGCAGGGAGCAGGGCTGCTGACAGAGCAAATAGTAGAAAGCAAGGAGAAGAGACCCCCAAATCCCTGGCTGAAATCGCGTCCAAATATAAACCACTCAGGTGTGCACTAGCAAGGGGATGAATCGGTGATGTGAAATGTGGATTTTGCGGGTGAGTCTGGATGGGCCCTAATTAGGGATGCTTGACTTTCCTGTAGGTTAAAAAAAAGTCTTGCAGTTTTCTGAAATCCTTGTCTTGCCAAATATCTTGGCTGCTGGGTTTCAAGAGGGCAGAAGCATGTGCAGGTGTGTAGGGAATGTTGCAGTTTTGCAACCACGCAGTGAGCTCATGCAAAATCCGTCCTCCTTGTTGTTGTTTAGTCGTTTAGTCGTGTCTGCCTCTTCGTGACCCCCTGGACCAGAGCACGCCAGGAACTCCTGTCTTCCACGGCCTCCCGCAGTTTGGTCAGGCTCATGTTTGTAGCTTCAAGAACACTGTCCCACTATCTCGTCCTCTGTCGTCCCCTTCTCCTTGTGCCCTCCATCTTTCCCAACATCAGGGTCTTTTCCAGGGAGTCTTCTCTTCTCATGAGGTGGCCAAAGTCTTGGAGCCTCAGCTTCAGGATCTGTCCTTCCAGTGAGCACTCAGGGCTGATTTCCTTCAGAATGGAGAGGTTTGATCTTCTTGCAGTCCATGGGACTCTCCAGAGTCTCCTCCAGCACCAGAATTCAAAAGCATCAATTCTTCGGCGATCAGCCTTCTTTATGGTCCAGCTCTCACTTCCATACATCACTACTGGGAAAACCATAGCTTGAACTATACGGACCTTTGTTGGCAAGGTGATGTCTCTGCTTTTTAAGATGCCGCCCTTGTTTGCTTGAAGCAAAGAATGCAGATATCTTCCCCCTTCCATCCTACACCATCTCAGGCCAAGGAAATTCAGTGCTCCCTTCTTTGGGAACGTGAGGAGGTGAAAATGCATGGTTGCTTCAGTTGGAGAGGCAAAAAACCCTGCCTGTGTAGATTTTCAAGAGACTGATGAACCCCGAAGCAAAGAGTGATCCGTTACCCAGGAGCAGCCCAATGCAGAACTTTGCCACCTGCCTCCTCGCTTCCCCACCAATTATTTATCGCAGGCAATCTTTGCAAACTCCATCACCCATTAATCTCGTTGCTTGGTGGAGCCGTTCAAAATATAGTGCGATTTTTTAAACACGGGGGAGAGAGAGAAATAGGATGCCACTCTTTCTAACAACGTTGCCATTAAATGCTTGGACTTGCTTCCAAAATAGTAGATCTGTCGGAGTCATTATTCTGCAGCCATGAATGGCATGCAGGGTTAATGCAAAGTGGCTGTTGCAGGAGGGGCTGCCATTCTTCCAGAGAGTTGGGGAGGGGGTTACAGCAGATCTGCATTGCTATCTGACTATTTCAGTAAAAACTTCTATCAAGTCTCTTCTAACTTGTGCTCTACATAGGGCTACCTTTGAAGGTGACTCGGAAACTGCAATTAATCCAGAATGCGGCAGCTAGACTGGTGACTGGGAGTGGCTGCCGGGACCATATAACACCAGTCCTGAGAGACCTACATTGGCTCCCAGTATTTTTCTGAGCACAATTCAAAGTGTTGGTGCTGACCTTTAAAGCCCTAAACGGCCTTGGTCCAGTATACCTGAAGGAGCGTCTCCACCCCCATCATTCAGCCCAGACACTGAGGTCCAGCGCCGAGGGCCTTCTGGCGGTTCCCTCACTGCAAGAAGCCAAGTTACAGGGAACCAGGCATAGGGCCTTCTCGGTGGTGGCGCCTGCCCTTTGGAAAACCCTCCCAGCAGATGTCAAGGCAGTAAACAACTATTTTACTTTTAAAAGACATCTGAAGGCAGCCCTGTTTAGGGAAGCTTTTAATGTTTGATGCATTATAGTATTTTAATATTTTGTTGGAAGCTGCCCAAAGGGGCTGGGGAAACTCAGCCAGATGGGCAGGGTATTAATAATAATAATAATAATAATAATAATAATAATAAAGTCCTACCTTCGTGCTCCTTCTCTGAGGTCCCAACCTTCTTAATTTTCTTGGGGGCTTCATGAAGAATGGAAAGATGGTCCGAAGGCCGAGGGTGTTTTTAATGTTTGACGCTGTGTTGTTTTTGATATTTGGTTGGAAGCCGCCCAGAGTGGCTGGGGAGACCCAGTCGGATGCGTGGGGTATAAATAATAAATTATTATTATTTCTCTAAACTAAAAAATTCCCAAATGCTGACTCTTTTTCCTTCTGGGGGAGTCTCTCCACCTCCTTGATCATTTCTGGCAGCCCTTTTCTGAACCCCTCCCAACTCTGCAATATCCTCATTTGTTGTGTTTCGATGGTACAAGAAAGTGGGAGGGAGGGAAAGAGATGGAGCAGCAGGAATGTCTAGTTAGTTCCTCAATGAAGGTGGAAAACAGGCCTGGTGGCATAAAAAAAATGGAGCAAGCAGGCTCTTTTTTTTTTTTTCCTATCTCCCTGTATTTGATTTCTGGGTCCCCCTGGGCACCTCTCCTCCTTCCTGGCCCATTAAGGGCTTTAGCATAAAAGGTGAGGCTTGTCCACATCACATCTATTGATTACAGAGCAAGGTTTACAGCGCTACAGATGAAGCAGCTGTCAGAGGAAAGGCAGATTTTTCTGGTGTCGTTTGTTAGGGAATAAAAGAGACATTAGAGCATCAAAGCCTCTCCGCGTGTCAGGATTCCCGTGAGAAGGTCGAGGGGAGGGGCACGGGCTCTTGTCTTTTGTTCTCCAGCAAATGGATCGGCTGCCTTTCTCGGGGAGGGCCGCTTCCGATAAATTGAATCCAGGGCTGTGATCCAGAAGAGAAGAAAAAGGATAATCTTGTCACCTGAATCAATGATGGCAGTTCACACTGGGCGTTCGTACTCAAGGTAGCCGCGAGGACAAGCAGCCACCTCTCCATGGCGCTGGAGAAAGGGGGCAAATTAATGTTTTCCTCCCTTTCTCACGGAGCCAGCCAGTTAGGCAGGGTGAGGCCACTGCTTCAGGCTGCAGAACCACCCCAGGGGGCAAGGTGGGGTCCGTTTTAGGCAAGACCTCACACCAGATCGGCATAACCTTGCCCCAAATGCCTATGGCAGTGCAACTTCTCCCCCAGTGGGAACAGAGGGAGGGAGGTGGGATGGGGGTAGGGGTGCCAGCAGGGTAAAACGGGACACCCTGCTCCACTTTCCCATAACGCTAAAACTCACCTGCATCTAATGATGCTGAATGTTGGACGATTCAGGCAGATAAAAGAGTCCTTCATGTGGGATGTAATCCACTGAGAGCAGTCAAACACAACATTCCTTGTTTTCCTAGAGAAGACATGCATTTCCTCCTGGCTGCAGCATCCTTCCTCTGCATGTGACTAAGGTGGGCATGACCTTACCTGTCCAGGTCACAATAGGACAAGGCATGTTGCCACTCTTTCTGACTTCCGCCGTTGTTGGAGTAGCTTTTTAGCTAGGACTGCTCTGCTAGCTTTTCAGCTAGCAGAAGCACTGGGATTATTCCCCCATATGGGGTAGATCCACATGTACATATTTGGATCTATGTCTGCCTTCAGAAATCCAACTGTGAACTGATGTGAGTAAACTTCTTTTATTGACTGAATAAGAGTGTCGTGTCTATTCTTTTATTCCCCCCCCAATTTTTTTATTAGTTTTCCACCAAATTTTTAAACACACAAACAAAAAAACAAACATAAATCCTAACCTTATTAAAACTAATCTTATTAACATTGTTCGTGTCTTTATTCTTTTAAAAGGGATTAAAGGGAGTTTACCAGGAACGTACAATTTAATCTGAGACAGACTGAATTGTATAACAGTGAGAGGCTCACACGAGCCTGCAACCAGCTATCTGCTGTGCGTGTAAAAAGGGGAATGTAAACTCTGCTAAGTAAAGGAACTTGCTAGCGCAAGTTAGGAAGGATATTCATAAACAATATATCGTCTCCTGCCACCCTGAACATTCCCACACTTCACACAGTGAGCAGTTGAGCTGCGGAACTCCCTCCCTCATGAGGCCGTGATGGCCACCAAGTTGGATGGCTTTGAAAGAAGATTAGGTGAATTCATGGAGAAGGAGAGGGCTCTCCATGGCTATTGCCACAATGGCTCTGCTGCGCCCTGGAGGCAGCGATGCTTCTGAATCCTGGACGTTGGAAACTGCAGGAGGGGAGAGGGCTGCTCTTGCACTCAGTTTCTGCTTGTGGGAAGAAGCATCTGATTGGCCACTCCGAGAACCAGATGCTGGACTAGATGGGCTGGTAGGGTAGTGTCAGGAGTGTGTGCAGGAGCCAGGCCCTGTGACCAGTAGGACTTTGCAGGACTGGGGCCTTGCTAAGTTTGTTCTGAAGAGGCAAGGCGCAACCACACAGGTGAGGCTGATTGGTAACTCACAGCACCTGGTGGCAAGAGCTGGGAAGGGATAGAAGGTCAGCATTTCCCTTTGGCTCTTTGCCACAGCAACACGTTCCCTGCCTTGCATTTGACTCCTTGACTCCTTGCTTCTTGATCCTCAGACCCCTGACTTCATGACTCCTTTCTTCTTAGTCCTTGTACCCCTGACTTCATGACACCTTGCTTCTTGATCCTCGGACCCTTGACTTCTTGACTCCCTGCTTCCTGATCCTCGGACCCTGACCTTCAGACTCTTGGCTTCCTGACTCCTGGCTTCTGGACTCTTGTTCCTGCTCCCACCCCACATCTTGCCCCCAGTCCCGACATCCCCAGCCGGGACTTTGATTGCCCGTGAACCAGACTGTGACAGGTAGCCTTGGGTAGCCCTCTCCTCCTCCGTGAATTGGCCCAATCCTCTTTCAAAGCCAGCCAAGTTGTTGGCCATCACAGCCTTCTATGGGAGAGATTTCCATCACAGTTTAACTTGGCGCTTCCTGAAGGACTTCCATTTATGAATTGCGTCCCATAAACCATCCCAAAGTGGTACTCAGAAGAAGCCCTCGATAGCCCTCTCCTCCGCCATGAACTTGTCCAATCATTTAAAGACATCCAAATAATAATAATTTATTATACCCCGCCCATCTGGCTGGGCTTCCCCAGCCACTCTGGGTGGCTTCCAACAAAATATTAAAATACCATAAACTATTAAACATTAAAAGCTTCCCTAAACAGGGCTGCCTTCAGATGCCTTCTAAAAGTCTGGTAGTTGTTTTTCTCTTTGACATCTGGTGAGAGGGCATTCCACAGGGCGGGCGCCACCACCGAGAAGGCCCTCTGCCTGGTTCCCTGTAACTTGGCTTCTCGCAGAGAGGGAACCGCCAGAAGGCTCTCGGCACTGGATCTCAGTGTCTGGGCTGGATGATGGGGGTGGAGATGCTCCTTCAGATATACTGGACCAAGGCCGTTTAGGGCTTTCAAGGTCAGCACCAACACTTTGAATTGTGCTCAGAAAAATACTAGGAGTCAATGTAGGTCTCTCAGGACCAGTGTTATATGGTCTCAGTGGCTGCTCCCAGTCACCAGTCTAGCTGCTGCATTCTGGATTAGTTGTAGTTTCTGGGTCACCTTCAAAGGTAGCCCCACATAGAGCGCAGAGATAACAGAGATAACCAGAGCATGCACCACTCTGGCGAGACAGTCCGCGATCAGATAGGGTCTCAGCCTGCGTACCAGTTGGCCACCTCTTCCAGGAACAAGTTCCATCTCAGCTTTGCTCATCGCAAAACAAGACACAAAGTGTTGGGCGGGGTGTGTCTGTGTGAATGAGACCAAATTTAAATGTGCTTAAGGGGGCGGGAAAAGTCACACTGAGCTCCCTTTGGCTGGGGAGGTGGCTGGACCCAGGATCGGGAGAGAAGGGCCCCCACATACTGCTTTCTTCCTGAGGGATTCATCCTGTTCCCTGGAACTTGGGTAGGTTACAGGTGGCAGAGCAGGTAGGAGGAAACTCAAGGAAACCCCCCCCAAAAAATATTACAACCCCCCCCCAAAAAACCTGCAAGCCATCCAACCTTCAGGTTCTGTTTTGAAGCAAGAAGCAGAAGCTTGCAAACTGGCAGCTGAGGGATGCCTTTAAAAATCCAGTGCAAAGCTTTGATTCTTTTTTGGTTTGCAAATGGAGCAAACTTAATATGCAAAGCACTAGCTGAGAATAAATAGGCAGCGTGAAAATGTCATTTCCACACAGTCACTTTTCTGACCATTATGCCGCTTCAAACAAAAGCAATTTACTCTGCCTATAATAAAGCCAAGGTGATAACGAAGCTCTTGAGTCACTTCTGCCCCCTCCCCCGCTGCCCTCGTCCTCCCAGCCAGACACCACCATAAAAATGGGAACATGAACCATCCTGCCTGGAGCCTTCAAGCTTCCCAGAGAATTTCTAATGGCGCCATAAACTTAGAGAAACATCTTGTTTCCTGTGCAAAGAGGGCCATAACCTGGGCAGGGGAGCCAGAGGTGGGGAAATCAATGACGGTTAAGCTGGGTCACAAGTCTATAAGAGAGGCGTCAAGGGGAGCAGAAAGGGGGGCCTTGTAGGGGTCACTGTGGGTAGGGGGTCATCTCAGGGCGTCCCACGATATGCAGGGCCACTGTTTAAACTCTTTTGTATCCTTAACTGGATGTCCATTTACAGTTCTATCCATCTATCAGATAGATAGATAATTAGATAGATGATAGATAGATAGATAGATAGATAGATAGATAGATGATAGATAGATGATAGATAGATAGATAGATAGATAGATGATAGATAGATAGATAGATAGATGATAGATAGATAGATAGATAGATAGATAGATAGATAGATAGATGATAGATAGATAGATGATAGATAGATAGATAGATAGATAGATGATAGATAGATAGATAGATAGATAGATGATAGATAGATAGATAGATAGATAGACAGATAGATGATAGATGATAGATAGATAGATAGATAGATAGATAGATAGATAGATAGATGATAGATAGATAGATAGATAGATAGATAGATAGATAGATGATAGATAGATAGATGATAGATAGATAGATGATAGATAGATGATAGATAGATAGATAGATAGATAGATGATAGATAGATAGATAGATAGATAGACAGACTTGTAGAGTTGAAAGGGACTTCTAAGGGTCATCTAGTCCAACCCCCTGCAATGGAGGAACCTCAGCTAGATCATACATGACAAATGACCATCCAACCTCTGCTTAAAAATTTCCAAGGAAGGCGAGTCCACAACCTCCCGAGGGAGACCGTTCCCCTGTCAAGCAGCTCTTCCTGTCAGAAAGTTCTTCCTAATGTTAAGTCAGAATCTCCTTTCTTGTAACTTCTAGCCATTGGCTCGAGTCCTGCCCTCCAGAGCAGGAGAAAACAAGCTTGCTCCATCTTTCATGGGACAACCTTTGAGATATATGATGGTGATGATTTTGTCATTTATACCCCACTCATCTTGCTGGGTTTCCCCAGCCACTCTGGGTGGCTTTCAACACATATAAAACCACAGCAAAGCATCAACCATTAAAAACTTCCCAATACTGGACTGCCTTCAGGAGGCTCTCAGATCTTCTCTCAGTCTCCTCTTTTCCAGGCTAAACACACCCAGCTGCTTCAACCGTTCCTTATAAGCCTTGGTTTCCAGACCCTTGATCATCTTGGTTGCCTTCCTCTGCACACTTTCCAGCTTGTCCACCTCCTCCTTAAATTGTGGTGCCCAGAATTGGACACAGGACTCCAGGTGTGGTCTGACCAAGTCAGAATAGAGCAGGACTATGACTTCCCTTGATCTGGACACTAGACTTCTGTTGATGCAGCCTAGAATAGCATTAGCTTTTTTTGCTGCTGCATCACACTGTTGACGCATGTTCAGCTTTGTCGTCCACCGAGACCCCTAGATCCTTTTCACATGTACTGCTAGTAAGCCAGGTGTCCCCCATCCTATATTGGTGTATCTGGTTCTTCCTGCCTAAGTGCAGAACCTTACATTTGTCCCTGTTGAAATTCATTCTTTTAGTTTAGGCCCTGTTTTCCAATCTGTTAAATCCCAGTTGTGTCTTCTACAGCATTGCTACCCTTCCCAATTTGGTGTCATCTGCAAATTTCATGAGAATCCCCTCAATGCCTTCATCCAAGTTGTTTCTAAAGATGTTGAACAACATCGGGCCCAGGACAGAACTCCTACTTGCCACGTTTTCCCCAGGAAGACAAGGAATGGTTAGTGAGCACTGTTTGGGTTATTTCCCCAGAGACTCACAAAAATACATTTCCAATTCTGTCTACCCCCAGCAATGAATTTTCTGAAGATTTTGTCTGGTTCGGTTTGTGTTGCCGCTTCCTCAGTGCTGTCAACTGTGTGCTGCTGAACTCCCTTCAGAGAGTATCTCTTGGCATCTGGAAAAGAACGATGGAAACATAGAACTGCAGAGTTGGAAGGGACCCCACGAGTCATCTAGTCCACCCCCTGCAGTGCAGGAATCTCAGCTAAATAATCCCTGACAGGTGGCCATCCAGCCTCTGCTTAAGAACCTCCAAGGAAGGGAGTCCTTTCCACTGTCAAACAGCTCTTACCATCTCCTTTCTCGGAAGTTGAACCCGTTGCTCCTGGTCCTAACCTCCGGAGCAGCAGAAAACAAGCTTCCATGTTATAGATGGATGGATGGACAAGCCAGAAAGTACAAACTGCCCTATGATTTTCTGATGAAGGATGGCAGCTGCGTAATAGTCATGTGTTTTGGGCTATGACCTGGGAGACCTGGGTTCAAATCCCCGCTCAGGCATGCTGCTCACTGGGTGACCTCAGGCAGCCTCCCCTACCTCCCAGGGTCACTGTGAGGATGAAGTGGGTAGGAGAACGATTTGCTCCACCTTGAGCTCCTGGGGAAAATAGGGGGTATATAAATGTAATAAATAAAGTAATAATAAAAAAATATATGTATGTAAACTTAATAAGTAAATTATGATGAACAATGTGGTCTGCGTTGCCATACCTTGGGTTACGAACTTAATTTGTTCCAGAGGTCCGTTCTTAACCTGAGCCCTGCTTTCGCTCATGGGGCCTCCTGCTGCCACCGCACATTTCCATTCTCGTCCTGGGGCAAAGTTTGCAACCTGGAGCAACTACTTCCGGGTTAGCGGAGTTTGTAACCCAAAGCATTTGCAACCCGAGGTGCCACTGTGTTTGGGGAGTCTTATACCAAATCAGGTCATTGGTCCATCTAGCTTGGTATTGTCTACACTGGCTGGCAGCAGCAATGGCTCTCCAGGGTTTCAGGCAGAGAGTGAGAACTGAACCCGGGACCTTTTGCATGCATGGGAAGCAGACGCTCTTCCACCTTCCCAGGCTGCACAGGCTGGAACCTGCAACAGTTCCATTTCCCCGGCAGTCAGACTCCCTTCCGAGAGCATCTCCTGGTGCCTGGATTCCAGAGCAGAATCATGGAACTAGAAGGGACCACGAGGGTCATCTAGTCCAACCCACGGCAATGCAGGAATCCTTTTGCCCAACGTGGGGCTCGAACCCACGACCCATGAGATTAGAGAGTCCCGTGCTCTACCAAACAGAAGCGGGAGCAGCCCCACGTTCAGAGAGTGAAGGTGAATAAAGAATGGACAGTACTTCAAGAGTATTAAAAAAATTATTGTGATAACAAAAATCTCCTGGCAGACCTTGTAATCTATAGGTGATAAATAACAGAACATCTTGAAAAGAAGTGGGAGAACAAAAAACAACAACAAGGGAGTGTGTGTAAAATAACAAAATGAGAAACAGTACAATGAGAATAATCAGAAGTTTATTTTATGTATTCCGTGTTTCATTCTTTTCTTTTCTTTTTCTGTATAATATGTGTATGTAGTTTGTATATATTGTATTATTGTGTACTGTTGTGTAAGTTAATGTTGATTGTTTAATAAAGATTTTGAAAAGAGAGAGAGAGAGAGAGCAAGATTCTGCCGAACAGAAGCAGGAGCAGCCCCAAGTTCAGAGCTGCAGTGTGTGGGTGAGAGAGGTCAGCCAAGAGTGCTGTGCATTGTCCGCACCATGTGCCAGCGGTGTGCAATGCTTCTGCACGCGCAGGCTCTTCTCTGTCCGGTTTCCCCCTCCTTGGTCCAGCCAGGGCTGCTGCACCTTGACAGCTACAAGTTCAGGCAGAAATCAAGCGCTCCCCCAGCCCAGAGATGTGGTGAAGTGGGAGGGGGCTTTGCAAAGTCCCTTGCTAGCCTGAGGCTCTGCTTTTATTTGCATCTCCTCACTGGCCAGGCTCCTGTGTCTGGAATGCATCACGGAATTGCTTATTTATTCCTCTTCATTTGGGGGGGGGGTTCCATCAGCCTTGGGCAAACCTCAGCCGGCCCCCACTTTCCACTCTTCCGCCTCTTGCTGGGTGAGACATAAGTTTGCTTGACAGGAGGCATAAGAAGGGCAGACAAAGCGAGAAATCACCATCCGGGGAAGATAGACAAGCGAGGCCTGGGGACGGTTGCAGAGAGGCTGTGTATTTCTTTCCTGACAAGACCGTCAGGGCTACTTATGGAGCTGTGCACAAGTTCACCCCCCCCCTTCTCTCTGTGAGTAACGGGGTGATTGTGGGGCAGAGGAGAAGGAAGAGAGATGGTACTGGTCTACGAGGTCTGAGCCTCTGCCTCTCTTTGGGACATCTGGGGAAATGAAAAATGGTCTGGAGACAAAGCCTCCATCATCATCATCATCATCTTATATTATTTTTATTATTGTTATTATTAATGAATTAATTTAAATTGGAGCGTATGAGGTGTGGGGACATGTTGTGCTCCTTCTGGGGTCCTTTGTCCACCTTTGGTCCCCATCTGTGATGGCTTGGGAATTGGATTCAGAGGCTGAACCTGAGGGATCCCAGCCTGCACAGGAGTCCCCGCCTCCAGAACCATCTGAGCCGGAGCAGGGGCATGAGCCTGAAGGGTCCTCACCTGTGCCAGATCCTCAGGAGCAGACACCAGCTGAATCCGCTCTGGCTCCGGAGGTGATGGAGGACCCATTGCCTGCAGGTGCTCCACTCTCAGCCCCGTCAGAGGAAGCTGAGGTTGCCTCTGGGTCTGGTAACCCTCCAGCCTCTCCTGAGCTGCAGAGGCTCAGGGCAGAGAGGCGGAGGGAACTAAGTTCCCGCAGGAGGAGTGCTCACCTCCAGGCCAGGAGAGGCGAGTCACCTGTGTACCGGGGCCGCCCTATGCCTCGGAGGAGATAAAGGCCAGCCCGCCCAGTCCCAAGTTGTGGGAGCAACATCGTTGGTTACCTGTTCCTGCCGGCACCCTGTCCTGCCTTCTGCCAGAGTTCCTGACCACGCCCGACTCCCTGCCTTGGACCCCGCTTCAGCCTTGGACCAGACACGGACCCCCCCCCCCGAACCAGCACACCATCCTGCACTCAGGTCTCACCTGTGGCTCCTAGAAGCTGTCAGCATACGGCAGCAAACACACCCCAGGAATGGCTTTGACTGGCTGAGGGGATCCAATGGGTCTCAAACTATCTGGGAGTTAAGAACTTCCCCTGCATGCGAAGACAGGCTCCGGAGGATGGGCGAGGCCAATAGTGGGCCCAACTGCCAGGAAGGTGGGTTCTGCCTGTGCTACAGAGGGAAGTGAGGGACACCTGGAAAGGTAGCTCATCTAGGAGAAGGAATACTCTGATCCTAAACTTCCCCTGCCTTTGGGTGATACTTGTGGGAAAGACTTTGGGAGTAAACCCTGAGGGAAAGTCTGTACCCTCAGCCTTGTGGGGAATCTTTGGGAGAAGAAAAAGCTAAGGTTTAAACCCTACACAGGGGCGTGGGTGGCACTGTGGGTTAAACCACTGAGCCTAGGACTTGCTGATCAGAAGGTCGGCGGTTCGAATCCCCGCAACGGGGTGAGCTCCCATTGCTCGGTCCCTGCTCCTGCCAACCTAGCAGTTCAAAAGCACGTCAAAGTGCAAGTAGATAAATAGGTACTGCTCCAGCGGGAAGGTAAACGGTGTTTCCGTGCGCTGCTCTGGTTCGCCAGAAGCGGCTTAGTCCTGCTGGCCACATGACCCAGAAGCTGTACGCCGGCTCCCTCAGCCAATAAAGCGAGATGAGCGCCGCAACCCCAGAGTCGGCCATGACTGGACCTAATGGTCAGGGGAGCCATTACATTTTTAAACCCTACACAAATCCAGAGGGGATTCCCTAAGATGGATGGGTGGCACCTTGTACGCCTCCTCCTGGCAGCTCCTGCAGCCAAAAGTAATTCAGAAGCATTGCTATGTCCAACTGTGGAGGCAGCGCACAGTCATCATGGCCAGTCACCGCTGATAGCCCTCTCCTCCTTGAATTGCTCTAATCCTCCTTTTAAGTTATCCACAGTGCAGACCCACCAACTGTCCTGTTTTAAGCGGGACGTCCCAGATCACAGCAGCCAATCCTGGCTTCTGTTTTTGGTTTGGCTCTCTGGCGTGAGTACCAGACCAAATATGAGTGTTAAGTTGTGGGTGAACATATCAGACGACACAGCGATTCTTCAAACAGCTCTTGTTTATTCACAGGCCAGAACAGAACTGAACTGAAGGGTTCAGCCAGCCTGCTTATATAGAGCTCCAGTACAACGGAACAGTAACCATTTTCTGTAACTATCCAATCACTGAATGTCACTTTCGATCCCTTATTTGCATAACTATCTACAGTATCCCACTGCTGGCCCAGGGTGAGAACTTCAGTACATAACAATGATCACTCTGGCGATCGTCATCATCATCAGCGTGCCAAAACGCCTTCCGGTTCAGGGCTCTGGCATGACTCTGTTGATGATCGACAGAGGCACAGAGGCTTGCCTTACTCTGTGCTTAACCCAAAGCTGTAATGGAAAAGCAAGATCTTGGGGGGGGGGGGGTTAATTCTGCAAGTCCCTCCATTCTATGCTCAGGTTGTGTGTGTATAAAACTATAAATCCTAAAGACGCCGCAGTCTCCACTGAGCTGCATTCCCACACTCCTGGAGTCTCCTGGCCTCAGCAATTTCTGTGCACGCAACACTGGTGTCAGAAGTAGGCTTGTGTTTCCTGGAGAAGGAAATGCAAACCCTTCCATCCCCAACTCAGGTTGTACATACGCATAAAGAAAACCGCAAATCCTAAATGCACCACAGTCTCCGCTGACCTTCTTTCCAAGGAAACTGAACCCTGGGTAAAAGCTGGAGCTGCTGGAAACCCTCACCACTTGGAGATTAGCGAGCACACGGCAGTATATTTGCCTCCTTCCCCAAACCACACACCCACAGACCCACCCCAGTCATGCCTGATGGGCTCCCAGGCTCCCGGTCACTGCTTTCACTTCTTTTCCATGACACTTCAGAGTGTGCCCCAGGCGCGTTTTGACACGAATGAAGACTCGGAGATGGCAAGCCCATTTAAAGAACTTTATTCGCTTCAGCTGGTTACAGACTGGTTTTTGTGGTGCAGGTAAGGGCAGGGCATTGTGGGAAAGCTGCTTGCCTCCCCTCTTAGTGCAGCATAGGGGGCTCCTACCCTGGGCCTGGAGTCACAGAGCTGTAAGGAAGGGGTCATCTCTCGTAGCCAGCTAGGCTGACCCTCTGCCCAGAGGCAGCAGCAGCAGGAAACTGTATTCTTGATGAGACACACATTGACCTCCCTTGGCTGACTACCTTTCCCTGCACCAGTCTTGCCTGCTTCTGCAAACAACCTCCCCCGAGACATAGCAAATAGAAATATATACAAGAGGAATAGGACTGGGGAGGGGGACGAAAGGGGCTTGTGGAACCGGGTGGTTTGGGCGTCTGGTTTTGAAACCCAGAAAATTGGTATTTCTTGTGCAATCTGCATTTTATGCTCTCGTTTTGGGGGACCAGAATTGTTTCAATCAGGAGCCTTGCCATCCCCAGACCCCACTCTAAGGACTGGTTTTGCAGGGCACTGGACTAGATGCTCTTTTGGGTCCCTGCCACTTCTATGTGCCCATGAGTTTTTGCCAAGGCTGGAGTGGCAGCCACCTGTGGGCGTCCACTCCCACAGGGGTGGGGTCCCATTCCCCCCAAAGAAGTATCCACCCAGGTGGGTCTATATTCCTAGGTTGCCCACAAATTTGACTCTACTGGTTCTCCGGCGTGGCCTCCACATCCAACTAAGGTCTGCTTCTTAAGAGATTTATTGTTCTCACTTCCAGCGACTGAGATACAGAGGCTGAGATACAGTTGTGTCCGTGCCACTGCTCCAGGGAGTACATAAAAAAGAGGATCCCAACCTGATCCCAAACTTTTCCCAAATTAAAAAAAAAAATCATAAGAAGCAGTGCTGAGAATTTAATCCGCCACCCACCATTTGTGTGCTCAATAGCCGGTGATTGACAGCTGTTGGACCTGAGCTCCATATCAACTTTTCCAGCTGGCAAATTGTCACCATATTATTGTGCTCTAGAACCAGATTGCAGCATCGCTCTAGAATAGTATCCGGGACATAGATTGGAGTGGAGCGTTTAAAAAAGAACACAGCAATGCATGAAATCACTGTGCAAATTGGGCGTCGTAAGAGACAACCAGTTTTATAATGGTGGCCTCCCATGTTTTTTTTGAAGAAGAAGAGGAGTTTGGATTTGATATCCTGCTTTATCACTACCCGAAGGAGTCTTAAAGCGGCTAACATTCTCCTTTCCCTTCCTCCCCCACAACAAACACTCTGTGAGGTGAGTGGGGCTGAGAGACTTCAGAGAAGTGTGACTGGCCCAAGGTCTCCCAGCAGCTGCATGTGGAGGAGCGGAGACGCGAACCCGGTTCCCCAGATTACGAATCTACCACTCTTAACGGCTAGCACCCCCAAAAATGCATCCTGCTGGTTCTCCACACAGCTACAAAGAGGTGCCACTTGGAAAACTCATGGGGGCTGGGTCAGTGTCCTGGGAATGCAGGAGGGAGAAACAGTCGGTTATATTTACAATATACAGTCATCAACTTCATAGTTACACAGTTTGATACTAGTGAATTAAAACGGATGGTCTAAACGGCATCCCTCCGGCGTCTCATTTTACAAAGCAAGGCGGAGCATCTCCGGGGGGTTCACAAATGGCATAAGAAGCTAGCAATGCAAAGGTGAGGAGGGTCAGGCCCAGGTGTGGCTTAAAGTGTCCCCAGAGCTGGGGGAAGGTCCAGCTTTGAATTAAACCTCCTCACAGCAAGGCAGGTGGCCCCAGGCCCACGTTCGGACACCCTAAACACTTCCAAAAAGACAATCAGAGAAGACAGTCCTGCTTGGACGCCCGCAAAGGTGCCAGGGGGCATCCACAGCTGTGTTCCTTGGGGAAGATGCCCTCTCCTACCCATGTGGACATAGGCAGTCAGCAGGACAGTGTAACCCGGCCAACTGGGCTCCCTCCGTTTAAATCCACCCTGGAGCGGCTCCGTGTCGTCTCCGGAGTCCCGGAAGCAGCCCATTGTCCATTCAAGGGGAGAAATTCATAGTTAGAAAGGAATGTTAAAAATACATATCTATATGACCGAGTGGAAGGGATGCTGACAATGAGGTTCATGCGGACGGGGTGACTCTAGTTTGTGGCATTCGTTTTACATCGGTTCCTCAGCAACCTGGCCCAAATACGGGCTGGCCACTAGGATGTCATGTTCCCACCACCCAGTGGGATGGGGCAGGTGTGTGTGTGTGTGGAAGAGTGGGGGGTGGAGGAGGGAGAAACCCCATTTAGGCCATTCAGTACCACAACTCGCGACGCAACCCAGTCTAGAGGGCACAGGACGCATCGTCCACGGAGCGTTTCTTGAGCTCCTTGCCTGGCTTGTGGTGCTGGTGGTGTGGGTGGGAGCCGCTCAGTTTGCTGTGGTCGGAGAGCTGCAAGCCCAGCAGCTGGGTGTCTTGCAGGTGCCCGGTGGGGGAGCTGTGGCGATGGAGCTCGTTGGTCTCCTCTGGTTCCACCCGCAGGTAGGCCTTCACTTTGTGGTGGCGGGCTTTGCTGTCGCTGAAGTCGATGACGCGACACTCATAGGTGCCTTCGTCCGTCGGTTTGACCCGAGAGAGCCGCAGCTTGTGGGAGATGTTACTGCCGACCACTTTCACGACCTGGAGGAGGTTTCAGGGGTTGGGCAGGGCAAGGGAGAGAGAGCACAGGAATGAATCGACCGCAGATATTCAGGTCCCGACACCAGACTATTCCCAGACTCATCCCTACCCAGCAACCATTTTTATCCACAGCAGTGACAATACTGCAAAAGTCATGTCGGGTTGTATCCAACAAACATCTGCTCAGAATAGACCCAATGAAATTAATAAACCTCACTTCATTAATTCCAATGGGTCTACTATGTGTTGCACTAATATTGCATACAACACAGACTTTAATTGCCTCCAAAAGTCAAGAGGAGACCTTGTTGATGTTTCTATATGCAGAAAAGGCTTTTGACAATAAAGAATGGCATTTCCTTTTTGGATATTCTTAAAGCTTTTGATTTCAGATTTGCAACAGACAATGGATTTAAGCCATTTATTCAGATTCAAAAGAAAGAATTCACACTAATGGGAGTTTATCAAAAAAGGTTAATCTGGCAAAAGGCAAAAGGAAAGGATGTCTGTTTAACATTTCTCTTAGCTTTAGATGCCTAAGCAAGTAAAATAAGAGGAAATAGTGTATAACTGGGGTAAAAATCGAAAAGTAAATAAATATGTGTGGCCAGTGTCACTGTGACGCTAACTAAACCAGGGCAATCCTTTAATGAAATGAAATTAGTAATAACTGAATCTGGTCCCTTAGCTGGAAGGGAAAAACTGAAAAATGTCAAATCAATGTAACTGCTAATTGAGGAGTCGAAATAAAAGAAAAGATGGAATATAGTTGGTGGGTGAGAGCCAGTAAGATATGCGGGAATAAAAACAACAAGACAGAAAATATTTGGAATTATTTATGTGTTTCTAGACAATGTACTGCCCCACAACGGGGAAAAGTTACATTTTTCTTTCCTAGGCAGGATTTCTATAATAAAAATTGTATTGTTGCCGACTAAATTTTCTTTTTCAGCCTTTGCCAATAAAAACATCCAACCAGCAAATAACAAAATGGCAATGATTATTCTTAAAATTTATTTGGAAGAATGGGAAGAAAGAAAGGTTTAACAGCCATATTTTATACGCGGATGGGAAGAATAGGGGAGAACTATCAGCACCAAGCTTAGAGCTGAGCTGCAGCATAAGAGCAAGTTGTGCAAATACAGCCAGTTGCACCAGGTCTGCAATATGGCAGGAAACGAAAGGGTGAAGCAGCCCCCATCGTGGATGGAGGAGCCCCTTCTGCTCAAGAATGTAGTTTCTGTAGCTGCTTTGGGCTGAAGTAAAACCAGGAGACTGAACATCATGTGTGCATATGAACACAGGCAGCTGCCTCACACCAACGAGTCAGATCACTGCTCCTTCCAACTCAGTATGGTCTACTCTGACTGGCAGGATCTCTCTGGGATTGCAGCTGGAAGACATTCCCAGCCTCACCTGGAGATGCCAGCGGGATGGAACCTTCTGCATGCAGAGCACACGCCCGACTTCTTTCCTCTAAAGAAAACAGCACACCGCGGCAAGATAGTGCAATCACAACTTGCGCCGCTTTAACCATGTGTGCTTGAAGGTCGGCTGGTTGAAATAGCTCAACTTAAACCCAAGCGAGGTGTAGAACTTCAAAGCTCATTTTGCACTTGCCAAAGGAAAGAGCTTTTAAGCTCTCTGCATTGCTGGTGTGTGCGTGGGGCGGGAGGCAAGTCCTGCTCAGTGTGCCGGCTCTGGGATGCTCGCACAAAATCTGGCAGGACAACCGAGTTGCCACAAGATCTCGTGTGAGCATCCCTAGCCAGCCAGAGCCTGCACACTGAGCAGGCCTTGCCCAGAAAACAAGGTGCAGAGCTTAAAACCTCTTTTGCAGCAGGCCGGTCAGTGCAAAAGAAGAGCTCTCTGCCTTGCTGGCTGGGAAAGACACACTCTGTGCATGGGCTGTGGGAACATGGGACTTTCTCTTTCTCCCCTACACTCAACCAGTAGCCATGGGGTGGCTCCAAGGATTCTGGAATATGCAATTTTCATGTATGCATAGAATCCTTGGAGCCAAACCCTATATAAGATTCGAACAAGATATAAGATAAAAGGACCCCTGACAGTTAAGTCCAGACTCTGGGGTTGCAGCGCTCATCTCACTTTACTGGCCGAGGGAGCTGACGTTTGTCCGCAGACAGCTTCCGGGTCATGTGGCCAGCATGACTCAGCCACTTCTGATGAAACCAGAGCAGCGCATGGAAACCCCGTTTACCTTCCCGCCAGAGTGGTACCTATTTATCTACTTGCACTGTGTGCTTTCGAACTGCTAGGTTGGCAGGAGCAGGGGCCGAGCAACGGGAGCTCACCTTGTCGCGGGGATTCGAACCGCCGACCTTCCAATCGGCAAGCCCCCCCCCCGCAAGTCTTCCCACACACTAAGGCCTCACGTAACCAATAGCCAATACCTCCACCTGACACCTTCTTACACATTTGTCTCACCTTGATATGACCGGCATTATGGCCAGCCCTCCTAAGGTCTAAGTTTGCCATTAGGGAGCACGCCTCAAATTAAACGATCCTTATAAACAGGATATCCTGTTTATAAGGCTCTGGAGGGCGTGGTTTTCTTTATTGAAGAAAAATATTTTCCCCTGTGTTTTTCTATCTCACACTTCATAATTTTAGCCAGTCCCTCCTTGGTGCAATTTGTGAATTTTCAGGTTTCTTCCATTTGCTTGTTTGCTTAAAGCCATGCTGCTTTAATTGATTTTAAGCCACCTCGAGTGGTCCGAGGCACAGAGGTTATAAATAATAAGCCAGAAAAACCCTAATCACAGGCATTCAGCTAAAGCAAGCCCTAGGCAGGACTCAGCAAACCAGCCCAAGGATTTCTGCTTGCACCGGACTAGATGACTTCCCTCTCTGCCATTCTCTGCTCTCCAGCAGTCTCTTCCCAAATGGTATTGGGGCCCCCACCCCGTGATTCCACCCCGGGGCCCTTCCCCCCTTGCCCCCCTCCATCGCCAGAAGATGAGATCCAGCCCCCTCCAATGCGAGGCGCCCCGAGATCGATGCAGAATCGCGGGAGCTAATTAGCTTTCCTACCAAATTGATTCGCTCTCAGTATTTATCACCTAATGAAATTTAAGACTTACTCACTAGCCCGAGCTGCTGCTGCTGCTGCTGCTGTTATTGGGCTGGGTCAATAAATCAGATTTTATTACCCGCCCGGAGGCTGCTGGCTCTGCTCCCTTTAATCACGCGGGATGCTAAAGGCCGCCCACCCCCTCTCCCCACTGCCCTTGTCTCCATCACCTTTGTTAGCTCAAGATTTTATAGCATCTAGGTAATGGGATCGGGGTCACACAAAAACCCACCGTGTTTCTGATGGGCTAAGGATGTGGAAAGAAGGAAAGATGGGCTGGACTGATCTGAGCACTGGGCAGGTTTATTTGGAAAAGGCCTTTCTTGAAATCAGAGCGGTCAACAGGGGATGGAGAGGAGAACGGCTTTTGGTTCTAATCCTGCAACCGGCCTCAGATACTTTGGCACAACTTTCCTTGCAAGGGGTCGGACTACATGGCCCTGTGGGGCCCTTCTCTGGTATCATTTGATGGTTCAATGCCTCAAGCATCTGTGCCGCATCGGTGAGAGGGAAGCACGTGCATCACAAGCTGGATTGCCGCAATGTGCTCTACATGGGGCTGCCCTTGAAGACGACGCAGAAACTTCAGCTGGTCAAAAATTCAGCGTCCTGATTACCGGCTCGGGTTCCATTTAGATCTCAGACAACCCCTGTTTTAAAAGAACTGCACCGGTTGCCATTTAGTTCCTGGGCCCAATTCCAGGTGCTCACGTTGGTGTTTAGAGCCCTAAACATCTCAGACACCAAATAGCTGAAGGACTACCTCCTTCCCTACAGACCATTAACAGGTAACCTGCCAGACAGGAGATAAACAAAGCACTCAGATTTCTGCTGTAGACTGCCCTTTCTGTGATGGTCTGTGGGGATGGTCTTGGACTGCAGGGCGGGCAATTTAAAATGTCTATATAAGGGCGAACACACCTTGGTTCTGGGTTCCTCCTCTCTCCTGCGGGTGAGGGGAGCACCCTGTTGCAACAGTCAATAAAGATCAGGCTTACGAGCTGCTTTCCTTCTCAATATTCTCTGGTTGGCCTCTGTTATTTTCTCCGACCGATGGAGAACCTACAAAGGACTCTATAAGGGCTCTTGTGTCCCCCATAAGGGAAGAAGGGCAGGTTTTACAGGTATTACAGAGGCTATGTGGCACCTCTAACAGAGCCAGTTCCGTCAAACCCATTATAGGGGGATGGACTAGATGACTCTGTGGTGACTTCCCGTTCTATGATTCATGGGTCCCCCAGTCCAGCAATCATGGGGGTGGGAGGAGGAAACAGGTGGGGGATGAATGGTCTTGGAAGGGGAGGGGGTCCCCCCATTGTGCCTGGACTGCAGCCACTTTGGAAGGGGGGGGACCAAGATTCTGGCTCCTTTGCTCCTTCCAGTGGAGCCACGGGCCTTGGTGGAGACTAGAGAGGGCTATAGTGTGGAGAGCCAGTGTGGTGTAGTCTCCTACCCAGTTCAGGGCTGGACAGTTTAACATTTGTAACAGAACTGCATCATGTACCAGAGCCAGTGTGGTGTAGTGGTTAAGATCGGTAGTCTCGTAATCTGGGGAACCGGGTTCGCTTCCCTGCTCCTCCACATGCAGCTGCTGGGTGACCTTGGGCCAGTCACACTTCTCTGAAGTCTCTCAGCCCCCCTCACCTCACAGAGTGTTTGTTGTGGGGGAGGAAGGGAAAGGAGAATGTGAGCCGCTTTGAGACTCCTTTGGGCAGTGATAATGCAGGATATCAAATCCAAACTCTTCTTCTTCTCTTCTATAGGCAACCGAGGGGGGTGGCAGTCACAGCCTACCTAAAGCTGGAACAGGAAGGCGAAGTCTTGCTGCCTAGACCCAGGCTCCAAAGGTGGGAGCAAACCCACCCGCCTGCCTGCTCTGACAGCAGGCTGCATGTCTGCAATCCTGACAACCACGTGAGCGAGTCTCACAAGTCAACAGTTGTCATTCAGCAGCCAAAAAAAAAAGGTTAACGCAATTCTAGGCTGCATCCGCAGATGTGTAGGAAATAACTGTACTGCTCTATTCCGCCTTGGTCAGACCCCAACGGGAGTCCTGTGTCCAATTCTAGGCACCCCAGATCAGGAAGGGTGCTGACAAGGAGAAGGTGCAGAGAAGAGGGCGCCCAAGACGATGGAGGGTTGGGGCTCTGTGGCGCCTGGAAGCACAACCCCTCAGCTGGCAGGACCTGCTGTGCTCAGCCTGCTGCCCTTCTTGGCCTGCCTGTGCTCTGGAGCCCTCCTCTGCTCCCAGGACCAGGAGGGCCAGGAGGAGAGGGGAGAGAGAGCAAGAGCAAGAGAGAGGAGAGGCCGGGTCCCAGCTGCTTCCCTGCTCAGCCTCGGGAGGAAGGGAGTGAAGGCCCATTGCTGGCTCTATAAATCAGATATATTGCCCATCCCCGAGGTCCCAGGAGCTGCTCTGCTATATAATCACCTCTAGAAGTTTAAGGCCATTTGTCTACTTGCCCCTGCCTTTGTGAGCAGACAGTTTTATGGCATTTTGGTAAGGGGACGATAACAGCACATGCAAAAGAAGGAGAGGGAGGGGGAGGGAGAGAGACGCCAAACTAGACACAGGGCTAAATGCATCACATTAAATGTCGTGGCTGCAATAATGAGTATTTGGCACATGTGCACATGGGGTCAACATTTTCCTCCCCTGCTGCAGTACAGACGAAATTCAAATATGCCCCTGTGTGAAAGCTCTCAGTGGCAGCTTGCATTCTGGGGCTAACAGCTGCTGTGAGGTTGATTTTGGTTTGGGTGATGCAGAGAAGGGTTAACCCCTCCCTCCCTGCATGCAACAGTCCTGATTAAAGCAGGGTGGTGGTGTGGCCTGCTCAGATTGCTATATATAAGAATCTAAGGCTGTTGTCACGCTGCACTTCACAAGACCACCAGCAGGGGGCCACACTGGCTCCAGCATAAGGAATGGCAGGCAGGTGAGAAAGAAAGCAGCATGGATGGCAGGCAGCCAAGGCAAGCTGTGCTACCGGGGGGTGGGGGAGGTGTTTCACATAGCCATCTGTTCTGGGACTACAATTCCCATCATCCCTGACCACTGGTCCTGTTAGCTAGGGATGATGGGAGTTGTAGTCCCAAAACAGCTGGAGGGCCAAGTTTGACCACCACTGAAGCGGTTTAGCCAACTGCTGCCTGAAGAATCTCCCTTTCTTTTAAAAGGGAGGGGCTTCACATAGGGGGAGGGGTTTGAGATGAGCTGTGGGGGGGGGGTTGATCAGGTGGTTGACAAATGTGCAGGCAGAGTTGCTTTGCACAGCAAGCATGGGTGGAAGCTCCTAGTATGAACATACACACAAATAACCCCAACTGCAGTACAGCATCACATCTAGAAGTCTGATGTGTTAGGTCTGTATAGTTCAAGCTATGGTTTTCCCAGTAGTGATGTATGGAAGTGAGAGCTGGACCATAAAGAAGGCTGATCGCCGAAGAAAGGATGCTTTTGAATTCTGGTGCTGGAGGAGACTCTTGAGAGTCCCGTGGACTGCAAGAAGATCAAACCTCTCCATTCTGAAGGAAATCAGCCCTGAGCGCTCACTGGAAGGACAGATCCTGAAGCTGAGGCTCCAATACTTTGGCCACCTCATGAGAAGAGAAGACTCCCTGGAAAAGACCCTGATGTTGGGAAAGACGGAGGGCACAAGGAGAAGGGGACGACAGAGGATGAGATGGTGGGACAGTGTTCTCGAAGAGACCAGCAGGAGTTTGACCAAACTGTGGGAGGCAATGGAAGACAGGAGGGCCTGGTGTGCTCTGGTCCAGGGGGGTCATGTAGAGGCAGACATGACTAAACGACTAAACAACAGCCACCCCAATAGCCTTTGCTGGCTCTTGGGAAGGACTGCAGACCAGTGTAGACAAGCGTTTTCTACTGGGTCAGAGGACTGCTCCATCTTGCTCAGTATTACCTACACGGACTGGCAGTGGCTGCCCAGGGTTTCAAATGGGGGACATTCCAGAACGTGGGACCTTCTGCATGCGAAGCCCTCCTGCATGTGATGGGGTTTGACCCCGGTTCAAATGCTTGCGTCTGCTGCAGCTTGGCCCTGCAAGGCAATGCGTCCTCAGGGCACAGAGCAAAACCTCTTGGGCAGCCTCTGCATGCTGTGTGCCAGTGAGCTAAGGGGCAAAGCACCCCTTACATCCCGTTTTCTCCTTCTATTCCCATCCGTCTTCTGGCTAGCTGAAGGACCGAAGGGTGGGTGGGGGAGAGGAATCAGGCCCCCGTGTTAACTCCATCATACGAGAACAAGGAGTCACTTAGAGAAATTAACAGCCGGCAAATTCGGAGCCCATAAAAGGAAACGCAACTTTGCACAACTCGCAGCTCAGAAAGGGGGTTCCTCCAAGCCGGAGGATTATAAAAGGGCTGAGTAACTTTATGGCCCTTAATAATGTTTGCAGTTATTCAGGCTGGGAGGAAAAAGCAGAACGGAGTTTTATGCTCCATCACAGGGGTCAGGAAGGAATATTCTTGTTATCTTGATGGCACTGTGTGTGTGTGAGACTGTGTTCTTTGGGGTGCAGCGCCCGTCCACATGTGACGAGAAGGCTGGAAGCATTTGCTTATCACTGTTGAGGCACAGCACATCTAAGGGGCCTCCCAGGCTGATGAGGGGTTGCCTTTTGTAGTCTGCAACCCGTCACTGATGCAATCAGACTGCGTTCGTGGTGCATTTATACTGGGCCGTCCGCACCCGGTTCCACTTTGCTAGTTGCTCCCAGTGTTCCTGCAGTATTGCCCAGCAGAGAACATTTGAGGCACGATAAGTCACAGGATAGTAGTAGGAAACTTGGGGACGTGGAGACGGAGCAGATACAACCGTGACGGAAACAGAAGACTTATTTGTAGAGAAAGGCCTTTTCTCCCTCTCTCAAAACACTCAAACTCACGGGGATCCACTGAAGCCGAACATTAGGGGATTCAGAACAGATAGAAGAAAGCCTTTCTTCACGCACAGGGCTGCCATACATCCGGAATTGATGTCCAGGGGGAATTTTCGAAAGGTGGCTCTTTGTCCTGGATCTTAGGTAAGTCAATCGAAAAATTGTGGGCATTCTCAACGACTTTTGGGGTGTCCTGGTTTTTACTTTTTGAAACATGGCGACCCTATTCATGCAGCGCATAGTTAAACTATGGAACTCACCGCTGCAGGAGGCAGGGACTGCCACCAATATGAAAAAAAAGGATTGGAGAAATTCATGGACTTGGCTACCAATGTGTATAGGCTACAATAGTTCTGCTCTGCCTCCATAGTTAGAGTTAGCACTGCTTCTGAAGATCCGTTACTGCTGTGGTTCCCTATTTGATTTTTAAGGGGGGCAATCTGTGAACAAGTTATTAACAGTTAATGGCCTTTTAGGCTTTCTACAAGTGAACGGGATGCGGGTGGCGCTGGGGGTTAAACCACAGAGCCTAGGGCTTGCCGATCAGAAGGTCGGCGGTTCGAATCCCCGCAATGACGGGGTGCGCTCCTGTTGCTCGGTCCCTGCTCCTGCCAACCTAGCAGCTCGAAAGCATGTCAAAGTGCAAGTAGATAAGTAGGTACCGCTCTGGCGGGAAGGTAAACAACATTTCCGTGCGCTGCTCTGGTTCGCCAGAAGCGGCTTAGTCCTGCTGGCCACATGACCCGGAAGCTGTACGCCGGCTCCCTTGGCCAATAAAGTGAGATGAGCGCCGCAACCCCACTGGACTTAACTGTCAGGGGTCCCTTTACACGTGAATAGGAGTTCAATTTTTGAATAATAAGAATTATATGTCACAGGGGATGGGCATCAGGATTTTAGAGATGCTTAGGTGGGGCATGGCCAAAAAAAGTTTGGGAACCACTGCGTTATTGGAAACCACAGGAGGGATAAAGGCTCTTGTGTTCAGGTCCTGCTTGCAGGTTTTGCACAGGAATCTGATCAGTCACTGTGAAAAGAGAATGTTGGGCTGCTTGGGCCACTGACCTGATCCAGGAGGCATTTGTTACGTTCTTACGTTCTGAAATATACTCGGAGTCGAGAGTGGATTTCATGCTCTTTATTCAGCTCACAGTGGTGAGGAGGAATGGAAGTTCCCCCTGAGATGTCTGCTTTATATACATTATTTACACAATGGGCCCCACATGATTGGCTAATTCCAGGATTTTCTTGTAGGCCAATCAGGTTGCGGATTCACTCCCACCTGGAGCTGGATTGGGTGGCTCCTGTGGACTAATCAGACTGCTGCATTCTGGGTCCTATTGTTCTAGGACCAATCAGACTGCTGCATTTTGGATCCTATTCAACTCAGTACATAACACGTTCTTAACCTGAGAAGCAATACCACTAAGAAGCGATTCCTTTCAAGCATGTGCCGCCATCTTCCAAGGTCCATCATGCAGGCACAACCAGTTCACACACTTCTGGGATTTGGGGAAAGGGCTTCTGGGCCAGAGAATGAAGTTTCTCTTCAGCGGCAGCTTGCCATGGTTCCCTGTCATTTCTCCGGAATATGTGCATTTGCATGGATGCATCAGGAGTCCTGCAACGTCTCCCAAATTACTTTAATGGCTATTTGCCTTCTGAGCCCCTTTAAGCGGGAGACGGGCCTGGCAGGCGGATCGTAAGTCTTTCTGAAATGGAGGCATCATTAAAAGACTGGTTTAAATAAATTCCCCTCGTGTCTCTCAAAGCACCTCCTTCATCTCTTTTTACAGCTTCCGGTCCTCTTCAGACTGACAAAAATCTATGTTCCCGAGTCCCTCTTAAACAGGATGGTGCTCAGAAATGGGTCTTGGGGGACGTCAGAGTCTTTTCCAGCACAATTGGCACAAAAGTTAATTTCACCCTTGGCAAGAATTTATGGGTTACTTATCTCCAAGAAGGTTCTGTGTCTCACTCCCCTGGGTCTAGTAAGGCATTTCTGAATCTGAATTTAGGTCTTCTCCAAGAAGGGGGAACATTGATGATTACACGGTTGGCATTTAGACATGTGGCCACACGTCTCTCCACAGCTGCTTGCTCAGTCTCCTCCAACTTTTAAAAGAGCCCAGGAGTTTGGGAAAGTGTTGTGACTCCCAGAATCAAGCACACCAACTCTAGGGGGCCGAAGACACCCCGGCCCCCCCAATGTGTGTTGGAAGGGGCCCAGGGCCCCACATCCTGTGCTGTCCTAAAAGCATAGGAAGAGCTGGCTGCTGGATCAGGCCAGTGGCCCATCGAGTCCAGCATCCTGTTCTCCCAGTGGCCAACCAGATGCCCCCCCAAGGGAAGCCCCCAAGCAGGAGGGGAGAGCAACAGCCTTCTCCCACTCTTGTTCTTGTTCTAAGGTAGACTGGCTCTGTCCATAGAGGCTCCATTGAGGAATAATAAGAAACTAAGAAGATCCCTGACGCCTGCTTCTTGGGAGAAAAGCCATGACAAACCCAGACAGTATCTTAGAAAGCAGATACATCACCTTGCCAACAAATATAGTTAAAGCTCTGGTTTTCCCAGTAGTGATGTATGGAAGTGAGAGCTGGACCATAAAGAAGGCTGATCGCCAAAGAATGGATGCTTTTGAATTCTGGTGCTGGAGGAGACTCTTGAGAGTCCCATGGACTGCAAGAAGATCAAACCTCTCCATTTGGAAGGAAATCAGCCCTGAGTGCTCACTGGAAGGACAGATCCTGAAGCTGAGGCTCCAATCCTTTGGCCACCTCATGAGAAGAGGAGAAGACTCCCTGGAAAAGACCCTGATGTTGGGAAAGATGGAGGGCACAAGGAGAAGGGGACGACAGAGGACGAGATGGTTGGACAGTGTTCTCGAAGCTACCAGCATGAGTTTCACCAAACTGCGGGAGGCAGTGGAAGACAGGAGTGCCTGGCGCGCTCTGGTCCAGGGGGTCACGAAGAGGCGGACACGACTAAACAACAACAAAGAAGAATGCTGCAGCAGCAGCAGGATTAGGCCAAAGGAGGCCTACCTAGTTGAACATCCTCTTCTCACAGTGGCCAATCGGATGCCTGTGGGAAAACTAGTGAGCAGGATCTGAGCACCAGGACTTTCCCTCCTCCTGTGGTTTCCAGCAGCTGGGATTCAGAAGTATTGCACCCTCCAACTGAGGTTGGCTGGCTCTGAAGGCAATATCGGTGTGCCACCCCCCCCCCCCCGGTCGAGGGAACTGATGCCTGCCGAGAATGATTAAAATGAGACAATGTCAGAGGAGCTGCAATTAGAATAAATGCTTTTTAAATATTATTCCGTTTTTAGCATGGGCAAAACCTTCTGCTGTAATGAGCTGGAAGATAATTGACGATACAACTCCTGCAAACCTAACACACACACCCCCCCACACAAATTGGAATGGGAATGGCAAGAGACAGGGAGGCCAAGGCACTGGGGGGGAGGGCGGGCAGAGACACGAGGGGCCGCGGAGATTTGTTTTATTTAACTAATTAGCATATCTCCTCATTCCGTTCACGTGAGCCTAAATGGGGTTTTGGAATTCTAATCTGCTCAGCAAATTAGATTATTACCTCCTTAGCGTCAACTTGTTCTTTAGACGCTGGCAGAAATCGAAGGAGATGTTTCCAGGGATGAGAGGCAGCCGCTTTGCAATGTGGCCTCGGTGGCAAGTGTGTCGTGGGAAGATGAAGTGGCTGGGGAATGTCTCAAAACAGCTGGATCAGGCCAGAGAGGGCACATCACATCCAGCCAACCAGATGCCTCTCATTGGCTGGGCCAAAACTCTCAAGCAAATGGGCATCTCAGTAGAAAAATATTATCTATTCTGCATTGGTCAGACCCCACTGGAGTCCTTTGTCCTGTTCTGGGCACCTTAGTTTAAGAAGGGTATTGACAAGCTGGGAGGTGTGCAAAGGAGGGTGGCCAAGATGACCAAGGGCCTCAAAACGAAGCCTGATGAGGAATGGTTGAAGGAGTTGGGCAGGTTTAGCGTGGAAAAGAGGAGACAGGTGATATGGGGAAGGGAAGATGGAGCAAGCTTGTTTTCTGCTCCCCCAGAGGATTCGAATGACAAGAAAGTCCTCTCTGACAGTTCAAAGATGGGTTTTTGTATTGAAATGGGATGGTCTTTGTGTAGTTCGGCAAGCCTAAATCTGACCTGGCGCTCGCCTTTGTATACCTCTCCTTGTGTTCCTTCCACCCCTTTCACTTTTGGAGCTTACCCCCTTTTCATCGCAACAGGATATTTAGCATCTCTATATGCCACATATTTCAAATCACACAAAATGCAGAGCAACCCTGCAACCCACGGTTTGTGCTGGTCTCCCAGTCCTAAAAATAACAGCCAGTGGGTTCAGACTCAAAGTTTACTTCAGAAGGTGGTGGGCTCTCCTTCCTTGCATGTTTTTTAAGCATCCCTCAGGGATTCCTTAGCTGCGACCCTTGCATTGCAGGATGTTGGACTAGATGGCCCTGTGGGGTCTCGTCTAACTAGTTCTATGATTCCATGACACTTGGAACAACAGGCATCTGGGCAGGAGATGGGAAAACAGGCCGGGCAGCTGATCCAGGAAGAGGAAGCCCCTCTCAGAGAGAGTTTTACTGTGGGCAACCTCGCCAGAGACAGCTACATCTATCAGCGTAAATGGAAGTCAAAGGAAAAGCAGAAGACCTTGGCCCCAGCAATTTATTTCTCACGCCGTCCTTCCTCTGGCAGAGGACTTGGCTATAATTTATCAGCTGGCCACAGGAGGTAAAAAATAGTTGTGGATCCAGCAGGGCCTTGGATAGGACACGCCAGGAAATTTAAAATCCCCACGGCAGCTCTCAGGCACCATCCTTCAGGCGGTTGCAAACGGAGGCTTCTCCAGCTGCCTTGAGACGCTTCCATGGCCAGCCGCTGTCTTAAAAAGGTAAAGGGACCCCTGACCATTAGGTCCAGTCATGGGTGACTCTGGGGTTGCGGCGCTCATCTCGCTTTACTGGCCGAGGGAGCCGGCATACAGCTTCCGGGTCATGTGGCAGCAGGACTAAGCCACTTCTGGCGAACCAGGGCAGCGCATGGAAACGCCGTTTACCTTCCCACCAGAGGGGTACCTATTTATCTACTTGCACTTTGACACGCTTTCGAACTGCTAGGTGGGCAGGAGCAGGGACTGAGCAACGGGAGCTCACCCTGTCGCGGGGATTCGAACTGCTGACCTTCTGATCAGCAAGTCCTAGGCTCTGTGGTTTAGACCTAAAGGTAAAGGTAAAGGGACCCCTGACCATTAGGTCCAGTCGTGGCCGACTCTGGGGTTGCGGCGCTCATCTCGCTTTATTGGCCGAGGGAGCTGGTGTACAGCTTCCGGGTCATGTGGCCAGCAGGACTAAGCCGCTTCTGGCCAACCAGAGCAGCACACGGAAACACCGTTTACCTTCCCGCCAGAGCGGTACCTATTTATCTACTTGCATTTTGACGCGCTTTCGAACTGCTAGGTTGGCAGGAGCAGGGACCGGCAACGGGTGCTCACCCTGTCGCGGGGATTCGAACCACCGACCTTCTAATCGGCAAGTCCTTGGCTCAGTGGTTTAACCCACAGCACCACCCGCATCCCAGCCACTGTCTTAGGTGGGAAATAATGTGAGTCACAGCGCTGGGGGTGGGGGGAGCAAGTGCCAATCAATCCGAAAGGGGAGGGGCTTCCCAGGGCCCCTCTGGAATGATCAGTGCATTCTCAGTGGAAGGATCCCAAGGGTCATCTAGTCCAACCCCCTACAATGCAGGGATCTCCTTGGCAAAACTGACACATAAATTACATGACAAGGACAACTGTGATTTTAAAGACAAACGGGAACCCTTCACAAAGTACTTAAAGAAACAACCAAATGAACTGGTCTCCTTGGCAGGTTTTGAATAACATACACAAACTTTTTATTGGTGATATTTAGATAGATAAATTAAGGATCTGTACAATTCTGGGACATGCAGAGAAAAACCAGAGAGAGGAGCTGAGGGAAGTCTGGAGGTGGGGGTGGGAAGGGGAAGGGGAAGGGGGGGTTCTTTTTTGGGAAGGGTGGAGGGAAAAATGGGGAGGGGGGAAAATGAAGATGATGTATTTTTGATAATTTGTAATGTTAAAATTCTTAATAAAAAATATTCCAACCCCCCCCCCAACCACAATGCAGGGATCTCCAGCAAAGTATCCCTGACAGGTGGCCACCTGACCCTTGCTTAAAAACCTCCACGGAAGGAGAATTCACTACCTTCCAAGGAAGGCAGTTCCAATGTTGAACAGCTCTTCATATCATAAAGTTCTTCCTGGTGTTTAAATTGGAATCTCTTTTCTTGTAACATGAAGCCATGGGTTCGAATCCTGCCCTCCAGATCAGGAGAGAACAAGCTTGCTCCATCTTCTATGTGACATCCCTTGAGATATTTGAACATGGCTCTCATATCTCCTCTCAGTTTCCTCTTTTCTAGGCTAAACATACCCAGTTCCTTCAACCGTTCCTCATCAGGCTTGGTTTCCAGACCCCTGTTCATCTTGGTCACCCTCCTCTGCACACCTTCCAGCTGGCCAACATCCTTCTTAAATTGTGGTGCCCACTCAGAACTGGACACGGTAGTCCAAGTGAGGTCTGACCAAAGCGGAATAGAGTTGGACTATTACTATGATTTCTGGGCAGGTTTTGGCGCCTGAGGTGGACCACAGAGCAATGCCCCCCCTTCCCTGCTGGGGAAGGAGGAGGTCAGAGAAGGTCTAAGTAAGGGACAAAGGGGCTGAGAGAGAGATAATAATAATAATAATAATAATAATAATAATAATAATAATAAAAAAAAATAAAATTTATTTATTTATACCCCGCCCTTCCCGGTTCAAAAGCCGGGCTCAGGGCATCTAACAACAAATTTTAAACACTTAATTGTAAAAGCAGCATAAAATACAGTATAAAAACATGAATAACAATAAAATTCAAAATTCAGAAATCAATTTAGGGGAAATAAGCATTAGATCAACATTGGGGTCTGCTGTCCAGGGGGACGGACCCTGCCGCCTGAGACGGTCACCCCACCTTGTCAGCCCTGCTTCTGGGGTACCATTCTGCAACCCCAACAAAGAATGCAAATGACCGGTGGGAGGAAAGGGCGAAAAGTCGCCATAGGGAGTGCAAGTTGCTCAGAGGCAAATTGCCTTGTGGGATCAAAACGGATAAAGGGACCTGGAAAAAACCAAGAATGCATATTTTTCCTAGTTCCAGAAGCCGCACGGCAATATAAGTGGAGCAGAGACCCTTTTGGGTTTTGGCCAGGCTCACTGTGGGGCCCCCCTTGCTACCCCGGCTGCCTCCTTGCCAGCCCCCCAAGTCCCAGCGCCCCTTCCCTTCCCTCAAATGCACCTGCTAGTACTCGTATTCCTGGGAATTCCTGGGGGGCCCCTGGCAGTAAGCGGAAGCAGCTCCTGGCTAGGCAGATTCAGCAGCAGACGCTTTGTCTGGTCCCAGCTCCTCAAAGCAGATTTTGCCAACCTGGTGCCCTGGAGATGCTTTGGATGCCAGTTCCTTCCAGCCGCACAACGTTGGGGCTGATGGAAGTTGTTATGTACTGAGTTGAATAGGATCCAGAATGCAGCAGTCTGATTGGTCCTAGAACAATAGGATCCAGAATGCAGCAGTCTGATTGGTCCTAGAACAATAGGATCCAGAATGCAGCAGTCTGATTGGTCCTAGAACAATAGGATCCAGAATGCAGCAGTCTGATTGGTCCTAGAACAATAGGATCCAGAATGCAGCAGTCTGATTGGTCCTAGAACAATAGGATCCAGAATGCAGCAGTCTGATTGGTCCTAGAACAATAGGATTCAGAATGCAGCAGTCTGATTGGTCCTAGAACAATAGGATCCAGAATGCAGCAGTCTGATTGGTCCTAGAACAATAGGATCCAGAATGCAGCAGTCTGATTGGTCCTAGAACAATAGGATCCAGAATGCAGCAGTCTGATTGGTCCTAGAACAATAGGATTCAGAATGCAGCAGTCTGATTGGTCCTAGAACAGTAGGATCCAGAATGCAGCAGTCTGATTGGTCCACAGGAGCCACCCAATCCAGCTCCAGGTGGAAGTGAATCCGCAACCTGATTGGCCTACAGGAGAATCCCGGAATTAGCCAATCATGGGGGGCCCATTGTGTAAATTATGTATATAAAGCAGACATTCTGGGGGAACTTCCATTCCTCCTCACCACTATGAGCTGAATAAAGAGCATGAAATCTGCTCTTGACTCCGAGTATATTTCCTAAGTCTTAGTCCCAAACATCTGGAGGGCGTCAGGTTGGCAATGGCTACCTTGTGAGCAGTGGCGTAGCGTGGGTTGTCAGCACCCGGGGCAAGGCAAGTAATTTGCGCCCCCTAACCCGTGGATTTGCGCCCCCTAACCCATGGATTTGCGCCCCCTAACCCATGGATTTGCCCTAACCCCAGATGTTGCGCCCGGTGCGGCCGGCCCCCCCTGCACCCCCCACGCTACGCCACTGCTTGTGAGTGTCCTGGGTTCAGTCCCTGCTGACATCTCCTGGTGGAGCTGGGAGCGACTTCTGCCTGGAACCCTCTAGAGCTGCTGGCAGTCAGTGCAGACAATATTGAGATAGATGGAGCAATGCAAGGCTGCTTCTTCCTGCGTTCTTGGTGCCGCTTCCTTCCCTGGCAAACGGGCAGCCAGGGCAAAGGACTCTCTCAGAACTTCCCAACTCCTTAGCTCTGCACTTCATCACATTTTATTTTTGCTGAAAAACCCCGGGCGCTCCCCACATCACAAGGGAAAAGCTGCAGCTGCCGTGCCCTTGATTTAAAGCCTTCCTGAGAAGTCATTATCGGAAAAACTCACGCTTATTTTTGTCGCCTCCTTCCCGGGTTCTTCCTGTGGAGATGCTTTTAGCTGTCGGGAATGGAAGGGAAAGAGGGAGGGAGAGAGAAGGGGAGAGAAGAACCCATTAGTTCAGCCTGATACAAAAAGGAAAAAAGGGGGGGAAAGGAGGGGGGCCACAGAAAGCCCATCAAAATAATTCACACCTTGGCCTTTAATGCAGTCTTCAAAGGCAAAACTGGGCTGGGAGGGAGAGAGGGAATGAATTGGGGGGGGAATATATTTAGAGAGAAGAAATCCAAAGCATGAAAGCAGAATCAAGGAAAAGAAGTGGTCCAGAAGAGGCAGGTGGCCAGACAGAGCAAGGTGCATGGGATCGTGTGCTTTCCCAGGGGTAACTCAAATAATTTGCGCAGCCCCAGTTCACTGCCTCAATAATATTGCGTGTTTAAAAGCGCTTTCCCCCAAAAACCTCAGAGTCCTTTCTGCTGAGGATAATCCAGACTGAAATTCCCAGGTGTCAGAAAAAGCTATTTATGTACGCTACAACTGTGGCCTGTGTTTCGTTATCCCCAAAATGGAAAACAAGCGAGGTCCCAACCAAAGAAGAATGGCAACTTAAGTTGACGGAATACGCACAACTTGCAGACTTAACATCTAGAATAAGAGAACAAAAAGAACACATGTTTAAAGAAGATTGGAAGATGTTTATTGAATATGCAGGGAATAATTGTGTACACTTGAAAACGTTGGCAGCATTAAGATAAATTCAGTGGTGTGTAAATACGTAAGTTTTGATGGGTGCGATAATGGAATGCTGAATGGTTTAGTTTTTGTTAAAAATGCAGGGATTTATGATATTCAAAAAAAATGAAAACAGGAGAAGGGAAGTCATTGATATTTTAAGGATGCAAAATGAGTAGTTTAAATTGTAAAACGGAATATTAATAAAAAGTATATACACAAAAAACAACAACACAACAAACTTAACATTGCACAGCCCAACACATTTCATAGATATCAACTTAGTGATCCTTGCAAGAGCCTACTGGATGAGGCCAGTGGTCCATTGAATCCAGCATCCTGTTCTCACAGAGGCCAAGCAGATGCCTTAATGGGAAACCTGTAAGCAGGAACTGACCACAAGAACATCTCTCCCCTCCTGGGGTTTTCAGCAACTGGGATTCAGAAACATTGCTGCCTGAGAGACAGCTGTGGAGACAAAGCAGAGCCATCCTGGCTAGCAGCCCTTGATAGCCCTCTCCTCTTCCCTGAACCTGTCCAATCTTCTTTGAAAGCCATCCAGGCTGGTGGTTGTCACTTCCTCCTGTGGCAGGGAGTTCCACAGTTTAACACCGTGCTTTTGCCTGTTGTGAATCCTCCAACGTTCTGCTTTGTTGAATGTTCACAATTTCTAGCGTTCTGAGACAGGGTGGAAAACTTTTCTCTGTCCACTTTCTCCACTGAGAGGGGAGAGACTCCATCAGGCAAGGCCTCCATCCACCTGCCTTGCCCCACCCTCCGGCCCTAGGAGTCCTCATAAGGGAGTTGTTCCTGAAGGAAGAACTGTAAGGGGAGAGACTGCACCAGGCAAGGCGTCTTTCCACCTGCCTTGCTCTACCCTCTAGTCTCTGCTTCTCGATGTGTATTGTATTGTTTTATGTACTGTGGCTTGCCATTGTCTTATTGGTTATAGTTTAAATATAAAAGCAAATAAAACAAAAATCCACACCATTCAAATATATGAAACAGGGTCAAATCACGGAATTGTAGAGCTGCGAGGGATCCCCAGGGGTCATCTATTCCAACCCCCTGCAACAGGTCTTCTGGGTCAGGAAAAGCCTGGGCAAAAAGACGTCTGAAGCCACTGATGGATGACGTATCCGTCAGAGGGAAGGACTGATTTGCATTGTGTGATTGAGGGTCATTCAAATCTGTTTTTTTCAAATAAAGGAATTTAAAAGGAAGAAGAGCTGCAAGGCGCCCGGCGGCAAATATTTAGAACTCGCTAAAATGAAATGATATGTGGACATTTCTTGTCCTTATATTCTTAAGGAACTGTGTTTGTTCTCTTATTTAACATTTACTTTAAAAATCAATAAAGGTATTGAACAAACCAAGACGAAGACGTGGTCTTGGGATGAGATTGCTTTCGTGGGGAAATGTATTTGCAAGGAAGCTATTTTGATGCACTGGTTTGACCCCCACCTGGCACCTCGTCCCTGGGACTGAAAGGGGGCAGGAGAGCCCAGCTGCCCTCCTCCTTCCCTCCAGCCAGTTTGCAAAAGTAGGTATAGCATGTTCTGTTAGCAGTGCTGTACAAGCCCTCCATGCTCAGAGAAATCAGATTCATAGCCCAGAAAAATGGAATAAAATTTGCACATTAAGATCCCTATATCCTTGCTTATTTTGCATGCATTTGCTCTGCTTCTAGACACAAAAGTGCCCTGAATCTCACCTTTCATCAATGCAGTGCATACGGAGGCAGCTAATCTTAGCAGGTAGGTAGCCGTGTCAGTCTGCCGTAGTCGAAACAACATAAAAAAATTCCTTCCAGTAGCACCTTAGAGACCAAATAAGTTTGTTATTGTTATGAGCTTCCGTGTGCATGCAAACTTCTTCAGATACACTCTGAATCTGAAAAACTGTGCATGCACACGGAAGCTCATACCAATAATAAACTTAGTTGGTCTCTAAGGTGCTACTGGAAGGAATTTTTTTATTTTGTTCCGACTAATCTTAGCAGTGAGCTGAGCTCTCTCCATTTGGTTCAGACACCAATCTATTCTGCCTCGGTCAGACTCCGCTTTGAGTCCCATGCCCAGTTGTGGGGGCCTCAATTTAAGGAGGATATTGACAAGCTGGGAGGTGTGCAGAGGAGGGGGACCAGGATGATCATGGATCTGGAAACCAAGCCTTGTGAGGAACGGTTGAGGCAGTTGGGGATTGCTGCAGAGTTTGTTGCCTGGCCAGGCAGCCTTTTATGGGGTGAGCTGGGTACATTTTTAAAATTGGGCACGTTTATCTTGGAGAAGAGAAGACTGAGAGGTGACATGATAGCCATCTTTCAGTATTCGATGGGCTGCCGCATGGAAGAGGGACCAACCTTGTTTTCTCCTGCTCTAGGTAGGACTCAAACCAGTGGCTTCAAGTTATAAGAAAGGAGACTTCAACTAAACACCTGGATAAACTTTCTGGCAGTAAGAGCTGTATGGCAGTGGAAGAGACTCCCTCAGGAGGCGGCGGACACTCCTTCCTTGGAGGTTTCTAAGCAGAGGTTAGATGGCTATCCATCAGGGATGCTTGAGCTGAGATTCCTGCATTGCAGGGGGCTGGACTAGATGACCACTGAGGGTCCCTTCCAACTCTACGATTCTGTGACTAGAAGGGCCATCAGCCTGATCCAGCCAGCTCATCTTATGCTCTTATTGGGGAAAGAAGGTGCATGTGCGGAATGAAGACGAGATAGGATTTCTTCCATGAATCCAGAGAGAGAGAGAGATGCTGGACTGAACGGAGCTACTGGCTGGATCTCTTCTTACGCTCTTACTGTCGGGGGAAAGGTCCTTTAGCAGAAAGAAACGACGTGTGCAACAGGCTTGGCTTCTCCATTCGCACTTGAGCAAGCAGGATCTGGAACACAATGACTCCATGGCCACCTCTCTCCCTATAAACTGACTGACGTCACCATCTGAGGGCCAGAGGCTGTGAGGTCTGGAGGGCGGCAACACGAGAACGGGGCCTTTTCTGCGGTGGCTCCCTGTTTGTGGGGTGTTCTCCCCAGGGAGTCTCATCTGGTGCTTTCACCACATAGTTGTTTTCTCCTTCTCTGGAGGGTAGGACTCGAACCAATGGCTTCAAGTTATAAGAAAGGAGATTCCGACTAAACATTTGGGAAAACTTTCTGACAGGAAGAGCTGTTTGACAGTGGAACAGACTCCTTCGGGAAGTTGTGGACTCTCCTTCTTTGGAGGTTTTTAAGCAGAGGTTGGATGGCCATTTGTCATGGATGCTTGAGCTGAGATTTCCTTCCAACTCTACAATTCTATGACTCTTCTCTGCATTTAAAACAGGTTGCCTTTAAAAACAACAACCTGGTTTCATTGCAGCAACTTCTCTCAAAGAATCTGGGGACTGTCCTTTGGTGAGGGCAGTGAGAATCGTCTGCAGGAGAAGCCCGCCCCCCCCCCACATTCCAGCCCTGCAGGCGTGCAGGTCCTTGGGAGAAAGAACAGGGAAATTAAACCTTCAGCCAATTAGTTCTTGGCTCTGGCAGGAGGATTCCTGTGTGAAGGAGATGGTTCCATTATGCATGCTCCGTAGATTAAAATTGCATTTTAAAAAAGGTGAGAATTAAAACTAACGGAACATATTCTGATAACTGAAGCATGAAACAATGTGCATGTGCCTTATGCGGTCAAATGGGGGATAATAAAAGCTTTCTGCACCCACGGCCAGGCCTGGAGGAGCACAACCAGACTGACCAATGCATTGTACTCCGTAAGTCGCCAGGCAGAGCGGGGCTCCCTGAGGTGGCCCTAGCATACGAGGGTGGGGTGTGGATGAGAGACAGAGATCAGCATTCAGAAAATCATTTCTCCAATGCAGTGATCACTGCTAGAGAATCCCTGACAGGTGGCCATCCAGCTTCTGTTTAAACACTTTCAACAAAGGTGAGTCCACTACCTTCCAAAGGAGTCCGTTTCACTGTCAAATAACTCTTCCTGGTTTAAAGTTCTTCTTATATTTGAAGATGGCTATATCCACATTATGGGACGTGGGTGGCGCTGTGGGTTAAACCACAGAGCCTAGGACTTGCCGATCAGAAGGTCGGCGGTTCGAATCCCCGCAGGGTGAGCTCCCGTTGCTCAGTCCCTGCTCCTGCCAACATAGCAGTTTGAAAGCAAGTCAAAGTGCAAGTAGATCAATAGGTACCGCTCCGGCGGGAAGGTAAACGGTGTTTCCGTGCGCTGCTCTGGTTCGCCAGAAGCAGCTTAGTCATGCTGGCCACATGACCCGGAAGCTGTACGCTGGCTCTCTCAGCCAGTAAAGCGAGATGAGCGCTGCAACCCCAGAGTCGTCTGCTACTGGACCTAACAGTCAGGGGTCCCTTTACCTTTACCTTACAACTTAAGCCTATGATGGAGGAGCCCACAGCACTGACACCCCATGAGGGGCTTGCTTCGCCCATAACTGCAGCTTAGGATTCAAACAGATGTCCCATGCCATGGCCCTCTCTCCAGCTTTCCGCCTTTACCAGAGTGCAACCTGTTTTTCTCCAGATCGTATTCCAGCCAACTCTTTTGAACTGCTAGGTTGGCAGGAGAGGCTTAAGTTGTACAAATGTGCTAATATTGATCTATCCGAAAGACTCCACAGTCTTTGCTGTGCCTTATTTGCCAAAGGAAACACGGACACTGAGTAAATGCGCCTGGAACCTGTGGAATCTTGCACGGCTCGGCTGGGGTGCAACCCTGTGTTCTCATGTGCACCCCCAATGTCACTCTGGAGCAATGGGGCTCAAGCTTGGAGAGCCCTCTCCCTCCCTCCTTCCTCCTTTCGCCTCTCAGGGCCATCGGCTGATGGGACGAGCGCAGGCAGCAGCTGAGTTGCCCAAGCACAAAATCATCACGAAGCCCCATTACCACGGAGGGAGGCCCTCGCCATTGTTTGGCCCTTATCTCTGTGTGAGCAGCGAGAGTGAAAGAAAGAGACAGGTGTTTGCGGAGTCTGATAGCACGGGAGAGAAAGGAGGGAGCGGGAGATGGAAGGGAGGATACGGAGGAGAAGAGCCAGGAGCAGCTGAGAACATTGTGGTGGCAGAGCTGGGGGGGGGGCGGGCGATACACCCCCTGATGGTATCAGGTGCCAGAAGGCAGGGAGGCAAGGAGGCCACTGGGCAACCTGTTCTGCCCTGGGCAAGGGATCTCTTTCGCCTTTGGAAGAGACGGTTTTGCAGAATCATAGAGTTGGAAGTGGGCTGCAAGCCACTGTTTCCCCCTCACCACCCTCAGAAAGATTTGCGAGGGCAGAATATCCAAGTAGTCAGATTTATTGTTAGGGGCTTCAGACAGTATTTATAATATTATTTTGAGACGTCTAGAGAGTGACGTCAAAGCAGCGATGGAAGCAATTTCGGTAATGAAATGAATGCAGTTTAAACGAATGAGAGACAAAACGAATTTGAGCTTTCATAATGAAAATTAAAATCTGCAGATAGTGATAATAACAATTAATAATAATAATAATAAATCTTGCACACCCCCTATTAGAGTCGGTGTGTGTGGTCTAGGGGGTCAGAGTGTCAGACTAGGCCTTTGGAGGGTTCAGATTGCCACTTAGCCACGAGGCTCTCTGGGTGGACCTTGGGTGCCAGTCACAGCCGCTCAGCCTATCCCACCTCACAGGGCTGTTGTGGGGATTAAAAGTGGAATGACAGGACCTTATAGGGCACCGTGAGCTCCTCGGAGAAAAAAGTGGGATATAAATGTAATAAATAAGTGAATGCATAAATATATGAATATGTCAGGGGGCTGCCATCAGGGGAGGGGAGAGAGGCAGGAACGTACAGAGAGCCTCCCCCTTTGCTGAGCAGCTGTGCCTTGTCAGAGTCTGGTGAAGGCGAGCCCTCGGGAGAAACGGATGAAGAAAAAAAGGGGAGGGGAGGCAGAGGCTCACTTGGGCAAAATTGATGCACCCAAGTATACCTGAAGGAGCGTCTCCGCCCCCATCGTTCAGCCCGGACACTGAAGTCCAGCTCCGAGGGCCTTCTGGCAGTTCCCTCACTGCGAGAACCCAAGTTACAGGGAACCAGGCAGAGGGCCTTCTCGGTGGTGGCACCCGCCCTGTGGAACGCCCTCCCACCAGATGTCAAGGAAATAAACAACTATCTGACTTTTAGAAGACATCTGAAGACATCTGAAAGCAGCCCTGTATCAGGAAGTTTTTTTAAGTTTGTTGCTTTATTATGTTTTTATACTTTCTGTAAGCTGCCTGGAGTGGCTGGGGAAACCCAGCCAGATGGGCTGGCAATAAATCATAAAATTATTATTATTATTATTATTATTATTATTATTATTATTATTAACTTGAGCCAGTGATGCCAGCTTTTCAAAGTCATTTACATCTCCAGTGCCATGGCACCGCTCCCAAGGAGTTGGAAATGCCTCTTCCCTCGCAGAGTTTTCGCCAGGGAGTTAAGCGTAAGGAAAAGAGGCGGAGAGGGGTTTTTCCCGGGCTTTTGTGCTGGAGGGCGAACCGGAAGAAACCACTTCCGGAATCTGCTAGTGATTGAGGCAGACATGGATTTTGGACTTATGCACTGTACATAGTTTTTGCACTCAATAAAACCTGTAAAAGACAGGTCGGAGTCCTGGCTGTTATCTTTGTGAGCAACCACACCCATTCCTCACAGAATGCATGAATGAATGAATGAATGAATGAATGAATGAATGAATGAATGAATATTAGACCGCTCTCTAGACCTGCTCTTCATGGCACCAAAAGGATCCCCCGAGGAGGCTTCTGGGGGGCTTGTTCCTGACCAGGAATCTTTTCTCGGAGTGGAGTCCTGCAGAGAGGGTGTCTGCAATGGGGATGTAGCTGCACTGAGCTCTTTGCAAAAAATGGAAAGGTGGAGCTGGAGGTGGAGGTGGAGGTGGAGGCAGGGTGGGGCTGGGGGTGGGGAGGAGTGGGTCTGCCATACCTGGTTGGAGGCCCAGTTCTGCTTGTCCGTCCAGTCTTTGTGAGTGCGCACGTACCACCACTGGATCTCGAGCGAGTACGAAGGGGAGCCGCTGCCACGGAAGGAGCAGGCCATCTCCACGTCCTCACCAGCCCGGGCGGTCATGTCGTGGGGGGTCTCTGTGAAAAACGCTGCGGGGGAGACAAAGAGACACAAGCAAGGCAGGTCACCCTCAGGAGTCTTGAGCTCTGCATTTCACAGCAGGTTGATGCACAGATGCAAGGGCGGCAAGGAGGATGCAACACTTTTCTCATGTCGACCTTTGCGCTCCTCAAACCAGCATACTTTTTGGGTCGCTTGGTAACCCCTTGAAAGCCAGGCTGGCTGGCTCCTGTCAGAAACAAAGCCTTGGATTTATCACAATACTTTGGCACATTGGGAGGTTTAGATTTCAAGGGGGGAGGGTAGTTCTTTCCTCCCCTTCCCTTTTTTTAAACATTTCTCCAACAATTAAAAATCAGAGCTGTCAGCCCATTAACGGCCCTTTAGCTAATTAGCTATCTCCTTTCAAATGATTAATCAATTAGCCAATTAAAATAAATACTACAGTAACTCAATACAGGTGTTATCTTGAGAATATGCAATTAAGATGGCAATTGCTCTTGACTAAATAACACAGACAAGCCATTTATTGTTGGGGAAATCATCTTCGGTGCATTGCTGCGATGGGGAGATGCAGAAAGATTGGCCGCAGCAATCCTGCATGCAGCGGGGAGCGCTGGCTTCCACGCCTGGCTCTGACAGCCAAGCACATTTCCCTCCAGCTCTGGAGAGCACAAGCATACAGACAGGATGTGGTGGGTTTGGGGATGCAGAAATTTATGTATAGGTTGGGGGGTGGGATTGCCCCTCCAGCAGATATGCACATGAAGCCCACTACCAAAATCAGCACCGTCGCTTTTGTGATTTGTCCCCACAAAACACTTCACCACAGTTTCTTCTTATCTATTCAAAGGGCCTCTGCAGCACAATACCAAATGTAAGAATTCACTGATAAATGTATCTATGTACTGGCTCACTGGGAAAACTTCAGAAATTCATATAGACATGTGAGCTCAGCTACTCAGCAGCCCCTCTGCCTGAGTGATAATCCCTGGCATCCTGATACCTGAGTGTCAGACAGGTAGCCATCCCAGAAATAACAATCCCAGATAAACCACAGAGCCTAGGGCTTGCAGATCAGAAGGTCGGCGGTTCAAATCCCCGCGACGGGGTGAGCTCCCGTTGCTCAGTCCCTGCTCCTGCCAACCTAGCAGTTCAAAAGCACGTCAAAGTGCAAGTAGATAAATAGGTACCGCTCTGGTGGGAAGGTAAACAGAGTTTCCGTGCGCTGCTCTGGTTCGCCAGAAGCGGCTTAGTCCTGCTGGCCACATGACCCAGAAGCTGTACGCCGGCTCCCTCAGCCAATAAAGCGAGATGAGTGCCGCAACCCTAGAGTCATCCGCTACTGGACCTAATGGTCAGGGGTCCCTTTACCTTTAACTTGGCTGGGAAACAGGGAAATGTAAATGTCTCTTTTGTTTCACTTGATGGGTGTTTGGTGGAGGTCAAGGGGAGGCATGGGGCAGGGTCCAGGATGCTCAGATTACTGCCACCAGACCTCCCCTTTCATGATGCAACCATGATGTATTAGTGATGTAGTTGGGGGGCGTGTAACATGGGGATTAGCAGCTAATAAAAGTTCGGGTTCTCTTTTGTTCAGGGCTCCCATCCCGTTTCACCTTGTGGCAGGTGGGAGTCCTGTTGCGACAGTCTTCAATAAAGACCAAGCCTACTGGCTGCTGTTTTGCTCTGGTATTCAGATTTCTCCGTTAACAGCCCTCAGATTTCTCCGTTAACAGGGGCAGGGCTGGATGATGCCCTGAGTCCCTTCCAGTTCCTGGGGTCCTGGACCCAGCAAGGGTTAGGATCTAATAGAAGATACTAACTGAAGATTATATTGCTGAACTAGTCAGACAAGCATGTCAAGGCAATGGCCGTAGCTGGCCACTTACTGTATTTTTCGCCCTATAGGACGCACCGTCCCATAAGGCGCACCTAGTTTTTTTGGGGGGAAATAAAGGGGAAAAAATTATTTTCCCCCCAGGCGCGGGGCTGGGGCGGGGGAAGCCCGAGCTTCCCCTGACCCCAGCCCCCAAACAGGCAGCTCTCTGCAAGCCGTGGGAGCCCAGCGCCGGGCTCCCGCTGCTTGCAGAGAGGTGCGCGAAGCCTGGAGAGCGAGAGGGGTCGGTGCGCACCGACCCCTCTCGCTCCCCAGGCTTCAGCGAAAGCCTGCATTCGCCCCATAGGACACACACACATTTCCCCTTCATTTTTGGAGGGGAAAAAGTGAGTCCTATAGGGCGAAAAATACGGTAAGTGTCCTCTTCAACATCCCAAAAGAAAGAGCCAGGTTGCAGGTGCCACAACAAAGGGATGGGGCCCTCCATGTTAATGGGGGCACTTTGCCTCCACCTCCATCACCCTGCTGCTAGGTAGGAGAAGAAGAGCCACAGAGTTGTGTGAGAGCTGAGCTGGAGGGCGCTGGAAGCTGGAGACCCAGAGACCTCCTTGCTCTGTGCTAGCAAGATCTCCTAGGATGTCAATGCCCTGAGCCCCTCCATCTTACGCTCATGTCGCATATCAGGGGCATCCAACCAGTGGATCGTGATCTACCGGTAGATCCCTGGCTGATCCTGGTAGATCGTGGGATCCTTATCATGTACAAAAAGTTACAGGGAAAAGGCTAAAATACTCTGGGCAGCCCTTCCCCCAAAAAGCTCAACAACTCCCCCCACCCCACGCACGCTCCAACTCCCTCCAATGACAATGGGTAGATCACTGCCAGTCTTTTATACTGTGAGTAGATCACAGTCTCTTGGGAGTTGGATATGCCTGTTGTATATAAAACCATATATCCTGAGCAGAATTCAAAGTGTTGGTGCTGACCTTTCAAGCCCTAAACGGCCTTGGTCCAGGATACCTGAAGGAGCGTCTCCACCCCCATCGTTCAGCCAGGACACTGAGGTCCAGCGCTGAGGGCCTTCTGGCGGTTCCCTCGCTGTGAGATGCCAAGTTACAGGGAACCAGGCAGAGGGCCTTCTCGGTGGTGGCGCCCGACTTGTGGAATGCCCTCCCGTCAGATGCCCCACTCACATGCCTGCATCACTCGCACACAGACCTTTTGGGAGCGTGTTGCAGAAGGATACAGAAAGCCTAGGAGGGGAGAGGGCTGCTCTCGTGCTCGGATCCTGCTTTCTGTTGTTTTTTTTAAAAATAATATTTATTAACAGTTTAAAGACTATAAAAGAAAGAAAAAGAATTCAACAAAACAATACAATACAATACAAAAACAAAAACACTACATTACACTAACACTAAAACATTGAATTAACAACACAAAACAAACACAATTTAAAACACATCCAATAATTTCAGTATCTTATCTTTCACTCACTTGTTTCCACGACCTCCTCACACCTCCCTTTTTGTATTCCACTTCAATTAACTGTTTCAGCAAATCCTTTCCATCTTCCTCTGTTTTCTGTCCTGTAATTTATCTTAACTTATTCTAACCTTATTTTTTCCCTTTAATACATTAAAAATTTATTTGTACTTAATTCCTTATAACATTTCTGCTAAAGCCATATACCTTCATTCCAACATTTTTCTAACGTTCATTAATTTTACAGTATTTCTGTAAATAATCTTTGAATTTTTTCCAATCTTCTTCCACCGACTCTTCTCCCTGGTCTCGGATTCTGCCAGTCATTTCCGCCAGTTCCATATAGTCCATCACCTTCATCTGCCATTCTTCCAGGGTGGGTAAATCTTGTGTCTTCCAATACTTCGCGATGAGTATTCTTGCTGCTGTTGTTGCATACATAAAAAAAGTTCTGTCCTTCTTTAACACCAATTGGCCGACCATGCCCAGGAGAAAGGCCTCTGGTTTCTTCAGGAAGGTATATTTAAATACCTTTTTCATTTCATTATAAATCATCTCCCAGAATGTCTTAATCCTTGGGCATGTCCACCAAAGGTGAAAGAATGTACCTTCAGTCTCATTACATTTCCAACATTTATTGTCAGGTAGATTATAAATTTTTGCAAGCTTGACTGGTGTCATGTACCACCTGTAAATCATTTTCATTAAATTTTCTCTTAAGGCATTACATGCCGTGAATTTCATACCTGTGGTCCATAACTGTTCCCAGTCAGCCATCATTATGTTATGTCCAACATTTTGTGCCCATTTAATCATAGCTGATTTTACCGTTTCATCCTGAGTGTTCCATTTCAACAGCAAGTTATACATTCTTGACAAATTCTTAATTTTTGGATCTAACAATTCTGTTTCCAATTTTGATTTCTCCACCTGGAAACCCACTTTTTTGTCCAAATTGTATGCCTCCATTATTTGGTAATAATGGAGCCAATCTCGCACTTTATTTTTCAAAGCTCTGCAGTTTTATTCTGTCTCCATCTTGTTCTAGAATTTCCCAATATTTCGGCCATTTAGCCTCCATATTGAGTTTTTTCTGAGCCTTCGCTTCCATTGGTGACAACCATCGGATCCTGCTTTCTGGTTTCCCAGAGGCAACTGGTCAGCCACTGTGAAAACAGGATGCTGGATCAGATGGGCCATTGGCCTGATCCAGCAGCCCCTTCTTCTGTTCTTCAGGATGGCCTCCACAGGAGACTGTCTAAAGGCACCTGAACTGCCTCCGAGTTCAGAAATCCCTGCTCTGCAATACTGCACAAAGGATGCACATCAAAGCCAGGCTCCGGCTGTGTGCATTGGGCTTGCAGAGTCAGCCCTCGCAGCTGTTGGGAGATGTGCAGAGTTCCCTGTGCCAACCCCACAGAACCCCCCCCCCCGCGCACTGGGATTCCCCCTCCGCCTCCTTCCGCACATCCGTCTGAGGGATAACGCGACAAGCCAGAAGCGGAATACTAAAAAGGGGAGATCGGGATTAATCATAGATAATCTGCCATCTCTGTTCCTGGAGCAACGTCGGTTCCACTTCAGTTCCTTCTGCATCGCTGGAACCTTTCCGGAACGGGCGGAGGAAGCCTAATTGAGATTAGTCACTGGAGCCCCTAGCAAGGGATTCCTCATCATCGCACTTAGAAGAATTGTGTGACTGTTGGAGACTGGAGAAGGGGGGTGAGGGTGGAATCCTGGCGTCCTGGCCGTCTTCCATCTTAAGCCACAGCGAGACAGGACATGGAACCTCCTTACTCCCAAATCAAGCATTTGGATATTGGTGAACATTGACAGCAGCCCCACCCCCCCGCCGATTCATTCCCTACTCAAATATGAAATAGGATTGCCAGACCCCCGAAATGAATGGACTATGCAGAATTAGATAAATAAACAGGAAGGATTCGAAACCTGCGGGATCAGAGATTCTCAGAGGACTGGAGTAAATATGTGAACTATTTGAAAAGCGATTGCAATCAACAGATTATGCTAGTAGGATTGCAAGTTTTCTAAGGAGGAATATGTGAAATATTGCAGAGAAAAGTATGACGTGAACTATCAGTGAAGGACTATTAAAAGTAATAGTGAAATTAATGAAATGCAGATTAAGTGATAAAGACTGAAAAATCTTCAGATGTGGTTGATGGAAGTCCAAAACACTGAATAAGATGAGAAAATATGTTCTTGGTTGTTGTTTTTTTGGAAATTTCATGTAAAAAATTAATATATATATATATATATTTAAAAATGATTGCCAGACCCCCTCCGGGTGGCAGACGGAGGAATTTAAATTCCAGGTAGGCAAGAGAGCTTTTAGTTAGATATATTTAGGTATCTCTAGATATATTAAGAAGACTGTGCTGCAGCTTGAAAGCCCAACAGGAGTTGTCTGTATAGATGCTTTTTTTGGGGGGGGGTCTGCCCTCCTCTGCTCCCCTCTGTCCTCTCCCCCCACTCGCTGCCACAACCATGCTTGCCAAATCGGGAGGTAAAGCTAAAGGGACCCCTGACCATTAGGTCCAGTCGTGGACGACTCTGGGGTTGTGGCGCTCATCTCGCTTTATTGGCCGAGGGAGCCAGCGTACATCTTCCGGGTCATGTGGCCAGCAAGACTAAGCTGCTTCTGGCGAACCAGAGCAGCGCACGGAAATGCCGTTTACCTTCCCGCCGGAGCGGTACCTATTGATCTACTTGCACTTTGACGTGCTTTTGAACTGCTAGGTTGGCAGGAGCAGGGACCGAGCAACGGGAGCTCACCCCGTCGCGGGGATTCGAACCACTGACCTTCTGATCGGCAAGCCCTAGGCTCTGTGGTTTAACCCACAGCGCCACCTCAGCCATGTGTTGATGCCCTTCCAAGGCTGATTGTTATGCACAAGCATCCAGCGCACGGCATCTGTACCACATAAAGCAAACACCCTATAAAACTGGATGTGCGGATCAAATGCCAGATGTGTCTGAGGCCGTTGCCTGCATAGTGCAGCGCTTTTCCTGGGAACAACTTGGATGCCCCAGAAATCTCTGAACTTCAGCGCAGCTGCCGAAAGATATTCATGAAAGGAGCCTGTGGGGTCGGAGACCCGATGTTAACAGTAGCCGGGGTTGTCAAAGTGACTCCCCCTGCAGATTAATCCATCACAGGCCTCCCACCCCCCTTTCCTCATTTATGGGACCCGGCCGGGGCTTCTCAGGAGACCGGCAAGTGAATTTGCGGCCTCCCCTGAGTTTCTGATCCGGTCTGAAAAGTGAATTATTATCAGGCTAGACAGAAAAAGTTAATACCTCTAATGTCTCTCTGTCCCCCTGGATGCCTGGAAATCCCACAGACTTATTGCTTTCCTTTAATCCATTTTAGCAGGGGAACACTGGAAAATACAGAGTGGGGAGCGAGGCTTAATGAGAGCCCCCTCTCCCCGCTGCTTTTGCAAGAGCCTCTTGCCGTCCGTTCAGTCAGAGGACAAATGGAAGGCAAGAGAGTCTGGAGGGAGACGCAAACAGGCAGAAGTTTCTGGAGAGGTTCAAGAGAACTTTGCCAGAGCCTCTTATTATAGGCTGTTGCCACCCAGGGCTGCCTTCAGGGCCATTGCCAGAGGTTCTGAAAGAGGGTGGTCTTGCCCTTTGGCGGGGGTGGGATTACCAGGAGGGGGCACTGTGGGGCAAAGGGGTAGTGGCGGGGGGGGGGGTGCTGGAGATGTAAATGACTTTGAAAAGCTGGTATCACTGGCTCAAGTTAATGATGATGATGATGATGATGATAATAATAATAATAATAATAATAATAATAATAATAATAATAAAAATTAATATTTATTCTGCGCCCATCTGGCTGGGTTTCCCCAGCCACTCTGGGCAGATTACAGAAAATATAAAAACACAATAAAGCAACAAACTTAAAAAACTTCTTGATACAGGGTTGCTATCAGATGTGTTCTAAAAGTCAGACAGTTGTTTATTTCCTTGACATCTGATGGGAGGGTGTTCCACAGGGTGGGTGCCACTACCGAGAAGGCCCTCTGCCTGATTCCCTGTAACTTTGCATCTTGCAGTGAGGGAACTGCCAGAAGACCCTCAGAGGAGGACCTCTGTGTGCGGGCAGAATGATGGGGGCGAAGATGCTCCTTCAGGTATACCGGGTTCAGCGATTTTGCTGAATAAATTAAACTGAATATGGACAGATCGTGAAACTGAGGCTCCAAGACTTTGGCCACCTCATGAGAAGAGAAGACTCCCTGGAAAAGACCCTGATGTTGGGAAAGATGGAGGGCACAAGGAGAAGGGGATGACAGAGATGGTGGGACAATGTTCTTGAAGCTACCAGCATGAGTTTGATCAAACTGCGGGAGGCAGTGGAAGACAGAAATGCCTGGTGTGCTCTGGTCCAGGGGGTCATGGAGAGTCGGACACGACTAAACGACGAAACAACAGCAACAATTGAATGAATGTGTAATGAATTGTTGCCGTTTTGAATTTTACTGTGTGACCCTTAGTGGGTTGTGTAAACTGCTATGCAGACCCAGCAATCAATGCCCAAAGATGGCGAAGTGCAGCTTAGTTCCTGAGAAAAATGTAGAGCCACATTATCTTCCTGAAAAGATGGGGACAGGCAGACAGACAGACAGACAGACAGACAGACAGAGACAGACCAACCATTTCCTAACACTGGGGCATGTTATGACATGAGATGATGCATAGAGCTGTTCCTGTTCATAGCAATTGCTGGAACTTCAACCTGGAAACTCCCCTGGACTTTCCCTCGGCTGAGGTTTTTGAGCAGAGCTTGGAGGGCTCCCTCTCATAGATGCTTTAGCTGAAATTCCTGCACATTAGGGGGCTGGACTACATGACCCCTGGGGTCTCTTCCAACTCTAGAATTCTACTGTTCAGTAGCCCCTAGCTTGGAAGGAAGCTGCGTCCTCAAAGCCCCAATATGTGTGGACCAGCCCAGAACCAGCATGGCTTAGTGGTTAGAGGGTCAGACTGGGAGACCTGGGTTCAAATCCAGACTTGGCCACGAAACTCATGGAGGGACCTTGGGACACCAGTCGCTGCCTCTCAGCCTAATTTACCTCACAGGGTTGATGTGGGGTTGAATGAGGAGGGGGAGAGAAGCATGTTCTCCACCTTGAGTTCCTTGGAGAAAATAAGACTGGGTTGAGTGGAAAGCACTTTGCACAAGCTCAGAGGCACTCTGTAAATTACTTCGCATTCAGAGCTGGGATCTGGAGTGGACAAGCCCCAGATCCAGTTAAATGGGGTGTCAGGGAGATGGTGGTTTCCCCCCCTGAGATCTCCCTCTGCGGAGGGCTCCTCTGCAACCCCCTACGTCCAATGCCCACCCCCATCTCTGCCACCCTCTGTATTTTTCAGGCAGCATCCTCTGCAAAAACAATCCCCTCCAGGGAGGCAGCTTTAATTATCGAGTTTAAGGAGAACACACCGCATCCCGCCGTTGCCCCGAGGTCCCGAGACCGGGTCTAAATTGCTCAGAACACAATTAAAATCCGCTCCTAAAGATTAGAAATTCAGCGGAGGAGCAGAGAAAGAGGCTTGATTGAATCAAACATCTTTTTTCTGTCAGGCTTTAATTGGGAAGCCACGGTATTAATTAACCCCAGGGCCTGGCCTTCTGAATGCAGAGCCAGAGCAAGGCGGAGGGATGTTGCATATATATGTGTACGCGCGCACACAAGTGTGAGTGTGAGTGCATGGTGGCACAGAGGGGCCGATTGCTCTTGGAAATGTTGCCTCGCCCATCTCATGGCTCAAATCCTCACTAGGAGAGGGAGCAACGGCTGGGAGGAACTCCCTCTGGCCCTTTTCCCTCTGCTCAGAGGTGGGGATGTGAATCCGAGGCAGAAGGAGAGCAGGAGGGAATAGGGATCTTCTAATCCCATAAGAAAAAGCAGAGACATCACCTTGCCGACAAAGGTCCGTATAGTTCAAGCTATGGTTTTCCCAGTAGTGATGTATGGAAGTGAGAGCTGGACCATAAAGAAGGCTGATCGCCAAAGAATAGATGCTTTTGAATTCTGGTGCTGGAGGAGACTCTTGAGAGTCCCATGGACTGCAAGAAGATCAAACCAATCCATTCTGAAGGAAATCAGCCCTGAGTGCTCACTGGAAGGACAGATCCTGAATCTGAGGCTCCAAGACTTTGGCCACCTCATGAGAAGAGAAGACTCCCTGAAAAAGACCCTGATGGAGGGCACAAGGAGAAGGGGACGACAGAGGACGAGATGGTTGGGCAGTGTTCTTGAAGCTACCAGCATGAGTTTGACCAAACTGCGGGAGGCAGTGGAAGACAGAAGTGCCTGGCGTGCTCTGGTCCAGGGGGTCACGAAGAGGCGGACACGACTAAACGACTAAACAACAGCAACCCATAAGAAGATAAGAAGAGGCTGCTGGATCACGAAACCAGAAAGCAGGATTAGAGCACAAGAGCAGCCCTCTCCCCTCCTTTAATTTCCAGCTACTGGTTATTATGATGGCTGACTGGGAACGGTTATGGACCACAGGTATGAAGTTCACGGCATGCAATGCCCTAAGAGAGAATATAATGAAAATGATATACAGGTGGTACATGACACCAGTCAAGCTTGCAAAAATATATCACGTGCCTGATAATAAATGCAGGAAATGTAAAGAGACTGAAGGTACATTCTTTCACCTTTGGTGGACGTGCCCAAGAATTAAGACTTTCTGGGAGATGATCTACAATGAAATGAAAAAGGTATTTAAATATACCTTCCAGAAGAAACCAGAGGCCTTTCTCCTGGGCATGGTCGGCCAATCGGTGTTAAAGAAGGACAGAACTTTTTTTATGTATGCTACAACAGCAGCAAGAATACTTATTGCAAAGTACTGGAAGACACAAGATCTACCCACCCAGGAAGAATGCCAGATGAAGGTGATGGACTACATGGAACTGGCAGAAATGACTGGCAGAATCCGAGACCAGGGAGAAGAGTTGGTGGAAGAAGATTGGAAGAAATTTAAAGCTTATTTACAGAAACATTGTAAAATTAAGGAATGTTAGAAGGATGTTGGAATGAAGTTACGTGGCTTTAGCAGAAATGTTATAAAAAATTAAGAAAAAATAGATTGTTAATTGGTGAGAATGTAAATTACATTATATTAAGATAAATTATTAGGATAAAAATAAAGAGGGAAAGGATTTGCTGAAATAGCTAACTGAACTAGAATACAAAAAAGGGAGGTGTGAGGAGGTCAAGGAAACAAGCAAATGAAAGGTAAGTTATGGAAGGATTGATTTGGGTTTTTTTTGTTTTGTCTTAATTGTTTCTATTTTTCTGTGTTTTTGCACTTTTTCTCTTTTCCTTTTTTTCAATTTTGTAATCTTCCAAAACCTTAATAAATATTATTATTTTTTTAAAAAAAATAATTTCCAGCTACTGGTGTTCAGAAACACTGCCCCCTCCAGCTCCCTCCTCCTCCATGAATTTGTCAAACCCTCTTTTAAAGCCATTCAGGTTGGCAGACATGACTGCCTCCTGTGGCAGGGAGTTCCACGGTTCAACACCAGCGCAGTTGCCTTGCGAAGGAGGAAAGGGTGTGGGCATGTTAAGGAAGGTAGGAGAGGATATATTGTTTTGATATGATCCCTCTTCACTCACGCTAGTGAGTAAACAGCAGAGCGCATTCCCTTTGCAACTTATTGGAAGCAAGTCCTGCCCCCTCCCACAAAAATCCCCCAACCCTTTTTATCTTTACAACAGCCTTGTGAGGTAGGTCAGGCTGACCAAGAGCGACAGGTCCCCTGGCTGAGCAGGGGAGTGAACCTGGCCCTCTCCAATACTTTTAACCATCCGGCGGCCAAATGTAAAAATATGCCTGGGACCTTTAGGACATTTCAGTCAGCAAAAGAAACTAGTGTGCAGGATTATTATTTTTTCCCAGAAGAAGAAAGCTTTGCCTGCTCAATTTTTGCATTAAAAATCCTCCCTCTTTTGCATTTGGTCATCTCTCCCCCCCCCCGCCCGCCTGGCAGCAACAGCTGTGATCAGAGAGAGAGAAAGAGACTGGAGGCCAAGGAGGGCAAGGACTGGCAGGAAATAAATCCAGCTCTCATAGCTGCATCTGTTACAATATCTGGGTTCTTTGGAGGCTTAAGGTCTTAAATCAGCTTATTAAAATGAGACTGAGCCCCGGAATGGCCCGGCAGTTGGTGGCGCTTTGAGCCTGCGAGGGTCAGCGGAAGCCAACCTTCCGCCTGGCTAATCCTCCCAGGGCCCTGGGGGACAGCAAAGACCCCCGACCAGGCAGCAGGAGCATCTCTCCCTCTTTTGCATATGAGGTTGGGGTGCTCTGGGGCGGAGGAGAAGGCTGCGCGCCCTCAATTAACCTCCACTTAAGAGGGGCACTCAAGAGGGAGACTCGGAGTTCCACCTGGCTAGGTCTAAGTCAGCCTGACCGGATTTATTTCATGCTATGCAACAAGCAATTTCAAAAGTTGCATGTATTTAAATAAATCAGAGCGCTGCCCCTGCCTTCCTTCAGCCAAGGGGCATCTGAAGGGATCGGTTTCCTCTGAGTGAGGCAGCCTTGGAGGGAAGCTGTGGCTGTGAGCTGCCTTCTGGTTCAGCAGAAAAAGGGCATCTCCATCTTCTCTTCTGGCCAGAGCGAGCGGCAGGGATTTGAGTGTCAAGGTGCCTTGCCTTTTGAGCCCCGTTGCTCCCAGTCAGGAGTCAGGATTTCTCCCTTTGCCCTTTGGGTTTGCAGATGCTGCAGGCACAATCTTAATTCATGCGCCTCTTTAAGTCCCATTGAACTGAGGGCTTGTTGTTGTTGTTTAGTCATTGAGTCCAAGTAAACACGGGTTGGATTAGGCTGGGGGGGTGGGGGGGTTTGGGAATCCAAAGGGTGTACAATTATAATCTGTTTTCTATTTTGTTTTTGTTATTAGTATGAAAATTGGGGAATTCGTGGAAGGGAATTTGGGTCGACTTTAGAAAAAGGTTTTAAGAATGAGCACTGATGTACAAATATTGATGTTTATAAGTTAAAATTGGTTTTTCTAAAATGAATTAAATATAAAAAGGTTAAAAATTGGGGATAAGAACTTGTTGAACTAACAATTTGAATTGGAATATAAGAAGGGGAGGTGTGGGGAAGTCAGGGAAATATGTTATTGAAAATACGGATTGTAAACTTTATGTGTTTTTAATTTTTTTTGTTTTTTCTTTTTTGATTTTTTTATTAAGGTGGAAAATTTTAATAAATATTTAATAAAAAAAAGGATTAGGCTGGGTAAGCAAATATATTGTGAGGTTCTACGATGTAGGCTGGGACATGGGTGGCGCTGTGGGTTAAACCACAGAGCCTAGGACTTGCTGATCAGAAGGTCGGCGGTTCGAATCCCCGTGATGGGGTGAGCTCCCGTTGCTCGGTCCCTGCTCCTGCCAACCTAGCAGTTCGAAAGCACATCAGAGTGCAAGTAGATAAATAGGTACCGCTCCGGCGGGAAGGTAAACGGCATTTCCGTGCGCTGCTCTGGTTCGCCAGAAGCGGCTTAGTTATGCTGGCCACGATGATGCTTTCATGTACTACTGTATCCTGCCTTTCTCCCAAACTGGGATTCAAAGCGACTTGCAACATTTAGAAACACTATTATAGAACGCAAAGTAACAAAAACAAATTAATTCAAAACAATATTTAAAATATGTCAAAACACATTTAGAACCAGCTATTATAGTTAATGTAGTTTGTGATGGGCTTGACGAGGTATTCCCTGTATTCCCTATATTCTATCCTTCCACAGACCCTCGTCTGTGCGCTAGCAGACAAAAGAATCAGCTTATTGCTTGTGTTTAAAAGTGTGGGGCTGAGCAGAGATTGAATCTCATCTCAAACAGTTTAACTGAAAGCATAGGAGTTAGCTCTGAGGCTGCTTTCTGCCTTTGGTCATCCTACTTTTCAGAGAAGCAGGCTATGGACTAAAAAGTAACTTTAAAACATATACTTTACTCGCATTCAGGCATTCATCCTTAGCAGCAACAGAAGTAAAAATAACTGCAGGTAAAATTCTTGTATTTACAGCAAAAACAGCCTTAGGCATGTGCATGATGTTGTTGCAAGCAGACAGAACATCCGCTCCCATGGCTGGTCAAAGACAGAGAGAGCAAGCAGGAACAGGAAATACTTATTTGCTTCTTCCCTCCCAGGAGAGGAGGGGAAATGACATCACACAGAGCCTTTTCTACCAATTACGCTTCTATGGTCCGAGTCTGCCTGTCAGCAGTACAGCTCTATGACCTTAACCCCTTCACATGCTAACTAGCAAGAACATTCACTGTTAGATTGGACTGCATATTTTGCACAGTTTTCCCTGACAGCAGCCCAGCGGTCAGCGTTGTCTGTTTGAACCGGAGGGTCTGAGCTAGGTGGTGGAAGAAAGAGGGAACAAAGGGAAGAAAGAGGGAACAAAGAGGGAGCCAGTCTGACCTCCCTTGGGAAGGAATGCCGCAATATGGGAGCAGCCACAGAAAAGCCTCCGTCTTGCACCATCACCAACCATGCCTTGGATGTGGATGGGACCAAGAGGAGGTTCTCACCTGAGGATCTTAGCCCCTGGGCAGGTTGGTAAAGGGAGATACAGTCTTTAAGGTAACCTGAGCCTAAGCCGAACAGGGCAGGCAAGTGGGTAGCCGATAGCAGAGTTTGCAGTTTATCCTGCAATCAACAACTTGTCCTTTTCAGGCTTGCCATCCTGTGGCTGTGAAAGGTCATGTGGGAACTGCGCCTTATGCCTCTGAGAAAAAGAAACCTCATTAACACCTCCAAGGCCTTTAATGGATAGCAGCCTACGCACAAGAGACAGTTTCATCCCAGGGGAAAGTCATTTATCTCTGGGCAGCCAGCGGCATGGCTGCTTCCCCACTGGAAGCCCTAAACATTGTGGGATTTTTTTTCCATCTTAATGTCAGCTCCTTCGCGCTGTGACACACTGGAGGCTGACACATTTGCTGCAGCAGAAGCTTCTTGCTGAAGTGGACCCTGCCCCAAGAATGCATGGAAGGGGAAAGCTGGATCACAACTGCCAGCCCTAATCCCCACCTCACCGCTGTATTTTTCAAGCATTCGCGTACAGATCTGAGCAGAATTCATGTGAGCACAAGAAAGCCATCTTCAGACAGTTGAGGGAGCTGGATATGTTTATTCTGCAGAAGAGAGACGGAGAGGTGATATGAAAGCTATCTTCAAATATCTAAAGGGCTGTCACGTGGAAGAGGGAGCAAACTTGTTTTCTCCTGCTACGGAGGGTAGAACACAAAACCATTCAAGCCACAAAAAAAGGAGATTCTGACTAAACATTTGGAAGAACTTTCTGACGGGAAGAGTCCTTTCAAAGGGACGTGGTGGACTCTCCTTCCTTGGAGGCTTTTAAGCAGAGCCTGGATGGCCATCTGTCAGGGATGCTTTGGTTGAGATTCCTGCATTGCAGGGGGTTGGACTAGATGACCCTCGGGGACCCTTCTTTTGGGATGCATTCTGGGAGATGGGGGCAATTGGCAGGCCCCCAGCTGGCTCCAGCCCACCGGCCAGCAGCTGGGCGAACTCCAGTTCTCAGAACAGCATCAAAAACTGCGACTCAAGCCTCAGAAACCTTTAGAGACTGAGCATGCAAGCCAGCAGAGATAAGAACTCTTTGCAACGGAAGTAGCGGACAGAGGCATGTCTAAGCATATTTACAACCATTTATTCAGCATTAGAACAAAGGAAAAACATGTCTGCTTCCCTTCATGTTCAAGCAAACAGCAGTGGCAAAAGCTATATACAACGGAAGTTCCCAGCAGGTTCTGCTGGAAGTAAACAGACATGTGACATACAAAAACTCCACGTGCCTGTTCTAAAGGTGGAACGGAAACTCAATAGCCTAACACCTTCCATCTAAAATTTTATGATTCTGTGACAACTGGATGGGCTCCCATCAGCCTCTGCTAGCATGGCCCAAGGTCAGCTACGCCTTTTCTAAATCCCATGCTGCATGGAACCATAAAAGGACCTAGATTCTCCTGATCTGCAAGGTCACCAGAGATCCAATGCACTCCTCCAGGAAAATCAGTTCACATATGCACACGCAGACCATGAGATCCGAGACCACTGTCTCCGCCTCAAATCCCAGCAAAAGGACCTGATTTGTAAAGGGTGCTTGCTGCAGGGAAAGCAATGCAAGCACACGGAGAAATTATCTTCAGATGCTGCAGTTTTTAAGCTGCACACTTAGGCCTTTCTGAAGTGTACACCTGAATATGTCATGTGTGAATGGGCCAAATAGATGCAGAAATATTATACAGCAAATTTCAATATGCCCATTGCAGTTCTTTGGAAGGATACAAACTCAGACCTGGGTTTCTTGCTGCATAGTGTGTGGGGTGGCCAGAGAAAAGCAGCCTTGCCGGGGGTTGGACTAGATGACCGTTTGGGTCCCTTCCAATTCTGTCGTTCCATGATTCTAGCTGGAACCGGATCTCAGCTTGTGATCAAATCACACGGAAGAATCTCAGGAGCAGTAACTACCTGTGGCGTCCTGTGGCTCTTGTCAGCCACAGAGGAATTGATTTTGCTTTCTCTTTGTGGCCATCAATGTGGCAGGTGGGTGAGCTCTGCCAGTTCACGGAGGACATTCCAGGTGACGTTTCCGCGGGGAAAGGAAGCAGCGGAGGAGGAGAGCACCTTGCCCTGCCACATTTCATTCCGTTTTGTTTCACCCATCACAACGGCTCAGTTGCCGCAGCTCCAAGAAGCATCATTGAGACAACCCCCCAAGCAGAGAGGCTGAGCCTCACCCCCCCTGTGAGCCTCCTCCAGCCACCGCATCGCAGGGAGAAAGAGAAAAATCTAAGATTCTGGAAACTGTGAAGCTCTAAGGCACAGATGCCAGACAGTATTCTTCAGCTCCATGTTGAGCAAGAGGCTGGGGGGAGGGGCATCCCTGTGAAGTCACATGAAATGTTCAGAGGTTATTTGTTTTTTTCCACACAGCTGTTAAGGGCAACACGTACATCCCACAATTCCCCAATTGATTTAGTTGCAGCAAGCAGTATTTAAAAAACCTAAGGAGCTTGGTAAAGCTAAAGGTAAAGGGACCCCTGACCGTTAAGTCCAGTCGCGGACGACTCTGGGGTTGCGGCGCTCATCTCGCTTTATTGGCCGAGGGAGCCGGCGTACAGCTTCCAGGTCATGTGGCCAGCAGGACTAAGCCGCTTCTGGCGAACCACAGCAGTGCACGGAAATGCCGTTTACCTTCCCGCCGGAGCGGTACCTATTTATCTACTTTCACTTTGACGTGCTTTTGAACTGCTAGGTTGGCAGGAGCAGGGACCGAGCAACGGGAGCTCACCCCGTCGCGGGGATTCGAACCACCGACCTTCTGATCGGCAAGTTCTAGGCTCTGTGGTTTAACCCACAGCGCCACCCGTGTCCCAAAGGAGCTTGGTACAGGATATTAAATAATACCCAGTAAGAGAACAGTGAAAATCTTGCTACTGTGGCTTGGGAAAATGTCTCCTGCATTCAGCTTTCCAAAAGTTGTTTTTGAGATGTAATATGTATGTTTGTAATATGTATTTTGTATTTATGATTATGTGCGCTTTTGTGAGCTTTCAGGAAAAGCGGTGGCCCAATCCAATAAATAACAAGAACAGAAAGACAGAAAGGTCGTCAGCGAGTCCAGAGTTGTTATTTGTGCAACAGCAAAATATTCTCTCCAGGGTGACCGAAATGGATATAATGGTTTGCTACAAACAACAGTTGCTGTATCATTACTAGTGATCAATAAACACAAAACTGTTGGGCTTAAGAAAACTTTACCCCTGCCCTCCTTTACGATGCCTCCTTCCCCCTCCTTCCCCATGCCAAAATGCCATAAATTTAGCAGCCGGGACTCTGCCCCCCTCCTTGCCCCGCCATAATGTATCTGTGTCCCTAGGAAGCATCATTGATGGAGTCCAGAGGTGGCAGCATCTGAGCAAGATGGAGATGTTAAGCAACAGTGAATGGCAGGCAAGGAAGGTCTGAGAGACAGTTGATAAAATCATCCATTCAGAGGAGAACAACCTGGAAACAGCTATTGATGGAGGTGGGGGGGGAGGGTCCATGTCCTCAGCTCCCTCTCTCTGGTCCTCAACACACCCTGTGCCCCCTCTAGCCCGCTTCCAAGGAGATGTCGACACAGTGGGAGGCAGCCTTGAGCAAGGCAAATTCCATGCCCAGGGGTCCTTCGGAAAGGAAAGGAAAAATAAAACTACCAATATTTTTGTTTAAGGGGAAAGGGACCCCTGACCATTAGGTCCAGTCGTGACCGACTCTAGGGTTGCGGCGCTCATCTCACTTTACTGGCCGAGGGAGCTGGCGTACAGCTTCCGGGTCATGTGGCCAGCAGGACTAAGCCGCTTCTGGCGAACCAGAGCAGCGCACGGAAACGCCGTTTATCTTCCCACCAGAGCAGTACCTATTTATCTACTTGCACTTTGACATGTTTTCGAACTGCTAGGTTGGCAGGAGCTGGGACAAAGCAAGGGGAGCTCACCCCGTCGCGGGGATTCGAACCGCCGACCTTCTGATCAGCAAGCCCTAGGCTCAGTGGTTTAATCCACAGAAGCTTTTAATGTTTGATGTATTACAGTATTTTAATATTTTGTTGGAAGCTGCCCAGAGTGGCTGGGGAAGCCCAGCCAGATGGGTGGGGTATAAATAATAAAATTATTATTATTATTACTACTACTACTACTACTACTATTATTATTATTATATCATAATGCCATCATATAAATCTATGCCGTGGCAACATTTGGAGCACGGTGTGCAGTTCTGGTTGCCTTGCCTCAAAAAGGACATTGCAGTCATTTGAGAAGGTTCAGAAAAGGACAACCAAAATGATCTAGAGGTTGGAGGGACTCCCCTACAAGGAAAGGTTGCAGCGTTTCGGGACTTTTCACTTTAGAGAAAAGAAAATCAAGAGGCTGCACGATAGAAGTTTATAAAAGTATGTGTGGCGTGGAGAAAGGGGGAAGATAGGGGAGATTCTAGAACTCGTGGCATTCAGTGAAGATTCGGGACAGATAAAAGAAAGCCCTTCTTCATGCAAGGCGTAGATAAATCTATGGAACTCCCTCCTGCAGGGAGGAAGCAGCGAGGGCCACCAAACTAGATGGCTTTAGAAGAGGATCAGACTTATTCATGGAGGAGGAGAGGGCTGTCAGTGACTCCTAGCCAGGATGATTATGTTCTGCACTCCACAGATGGAGTAATAATAATAATAATAATAATAATAATAATAATAATAATAATAATAATTAATTATTATTTGTACCCCGACACTCCTTCAGGTATACTGGACCGAGGCCATTTAGGGCTTTAAAAGTCAGCACCAACACTTTGAATTGTGCCTAGAAACGGTCTGGGAGCCAGTGTAGGTCCCAGTACATTATAACTAAGATGGAGGCAGCGATGCTTCTGAGTCCCAGCTGCTGGAAGGCACAGGAGGGGAGAGGGCTGCTCTTGTGCTTGAATCCTGCTTGCAAGTTTCCCTTTGGGTGACCTGCTTGGCCACTGTGAGAGCAGGATGCTGGACTAGACGGGCCATTGGTGTGATCCAGCAGGCTATTATTATGTTCTCATGTTCCCTTCCAGCAGCCCATCATTTTCTCTCTTACTTGTTTCCTGTTTTCTCCCTTCTTTAACCTTTTTTCCTTTTCCTTTCCTTGCTTTCTTTGCTTTTGTGGATTGTAGCTGCAGGCTTGCAAATTTCTGTATTTGAAAGAAGGTGGAAATAGATTTGCTGCTTGCAGGAGGGAGGCCCCAACTGTGCTCCTTTTTAAAATTTCCTCTGTTTGCACAATGCCTTCCCTGCCGATCCGCAGGAAGCTTTCTCAAAGTTCACAGTCCAAGGTTCTCCCTTTTGGCTGGAGACTATTAATAGTCTTTTCCAGGAGAGAGTTGAAGGAAACTCCCTTGGGAGAGATTCAGCTGGCTCTGCTGGCAGAAGGGGCATCTTTTGTCCCACCCTCATCTCTGGGCAAATGGGCTTCTGAAACAGCAGGAGACTTGCAAAAGTCATTTAGCAGGGGCAGAAAAAGGGAGGCATGGCAAGGCCTGACTTTCAAGCTGCTGTCAGCACAATGAGCTCTGACAAAACGCTTCCATAAGCTTCAAGCATGGTCAGTGTGAACCAGGGAAAAGTTGGTTGATGGAGGGTGTGTATTGGCTAGCACCTGTACCATCAACAACACAACACACACACACCAGAGCAATTTCTCTCTCTCTCTCTCTCTCTCTCTCTCTCTCTCTCTCTCTCACACACACACACACACACACACACACACACATACACAAAGATGACAGCCCACCTGATGAATAAGGGGAGAGGTAAGAACACTGAGCGCAAAATATGGTCTGAAGCTCAACATCAAAAAAACGAAGATCATGGCCACTGGGCCCATCACCTCCTGGCCAATAGAAAGGGAAGAAATGGAGGCAGTGAGAGATTTTACTTTCTTGGGCTCCATGAGCACTGCAGATGGTGACAGCAGTCACAAAATTTAAAGACGCCTGCTTCTTGGGAGAAAAGCAATGACAAACCCAGACAGCATCTTAAAAAGCAGAAACATCACCTTGCCAACAAAGGTCTGTGTATTTAAAGCTATGGTTTTCCCAGTAGTGATGTATGGAAGTGAGAGCTGGACCATAAAGATCGCCGAAGAATGGATGGTTTTGAATTCTGGTGCTGGAGGAGACTCTTGAGAGTCCCATGGATTGCAAGAAGATCCAACCTCTCCATTCTGAAGGAAATCAGCCCTGAGTGCTCACTGGAAGGACAGATCCTGAAGCTGAGGCTCCAATACTTTGGCCACCTCATGAGAAGAGAAGACTCCCTGGAAAAGACCCTGATGTTGGGAAAGATGGAGGGCACAAGGAGAAGGGGACGACAGAGGACGAGGTGGTTGGACAGTGTTCTCGAAGCTACAAACATGAGTTTGTCCAAACTGCAGGAGGCAGTGGAAGACAGGAGTGCCTGGCGTGCTCTGGTCCAGGGGGTCACGAAGAGTCGGAGACGACTGAACAACTAAACAAGAACATTGGATGACCAATCACCCAACATGCTTGAATATATGTTTCACTTAGCACGGAAACTAACTTCAGTACGCTGTGAATCTGGGATAGACCAGCTTGGATGTGTGGCTGCATCATTGGGCTTAATTTCCCTCACCTGCTTTTTTGGGTTGTGCATATACACTAACCAGCTCTTTAATTTTCCCTTAGCAGGCAATGGGTGAATTTGCTAACCTTAAAATAAATGAAAGCATGCCAGCAGGGCGGCGGCGGGGGGGGGGGGGAGCTATTGGTTTGCTCCTAGGTAAACAAGTTGGCAGGGTCCTTTAATTGCAACTTTATTGCTCCTGCATCTGGTGGCAATGATGGATCTCAGTGGCCAGAGGCACCCAGCCTGGTCAGAGGCCTTGACTAATTGTCTGCTTTCACATTTCATTGGAAACTCGGCTCAAGCCGGCGTTGCTGAAAATGAGTTTGCCATGTTTTGCTTAATCACTGGTCAAAAGTGGGGACTGCTAGGAGGGAGAAAAGCTCTGGTTTGCCATAGAAATTGCCGCCATATTCTGCGTTAATTAAAGTCCTACCCAAAGCACTCAAACCTTCAGCCTGATTTATGGAAGGGAAGCCTCATGCCCTCTGTAATGGCTGCATTGATTTCTTCAGAGATTCCATGATGGTCTGAAGGATCTACCAAGCATCGAAGGAGCTGTGGGGTTGTGACCTCTATCGTCTGTTTTCTCTTATTCATTAGAAGTGGGGACACACAGAAGAAGACGGAGTAGCATTTTTCTCTTCTGGTTAAAATGAAGGATTGCTCTGCGTTCTGATTCCCAAACACTAGGATGTTAACTCTGCACGATTCTGGAGCTGTGGCTGTGCCGGCTGGTAAGGAGAAGAGAGAGATGAAGGAGGGCAAGAAAATCTACCTGCCCGTCACTACCTGGCAGACCTGCTGACCCTGAGCCCCGAACTCCAATTAATTGGGAATAATAATCTTTGATGTTGCAATTTTGCTTGTTTGCCTTACGATAGAATTGCTGCTTCTTGGCCCTGCTTATATGGTTTTGTAGTTTTTGTATGTTTCTCGCCCTCTGTTTGTTTTCATTACTTCGCTCCCCATTCTGGAATTGAAAACATTAAATGAAGAATGGGCTCTAAATATTGCAGATAATGATAATAAATAAACTGAATAAATAAATAATGCCCTGTAATTAAAGCTGCAAGCCATTTCAATTACCTTGTTTTAATCTAAGCAGGGATATGTGTCTTAGGATGGAAAGGAAATGCTGCAATCAATTAAAAGTGAAAGTACCTTTTAAATAAAAAGCAGCAGCAGAGATATGATTTTTTTAAAAAAATATTTTTTATTTAAGATTTCTTAGTTTACAAAAATACATGCATTGTCTCTTTTTTCTACAGATCAGTTATATTTGTTGTGAGACATTAGTGTTGCGTGCAGTATTGAGTTGGGGGAAAAGAGGGGGAAAGTAGGGAAGGTGAGTGGGGTGGCAAAGCTTCTATTCTTCTACTTAGTGTATATGTGGGGTTTTGTGACACTTGTGTGGGTTCTCTTATTATTCGCTTGTTGTATTTCCTTGGTGGTGAGAGAGGTTGGGGGTGGCCTAGGGTGTGGTTGGTTGTCTTTGGTTGCCTGTAGTGAGATTTGTTTATGTGTATGAGTGTGTGAGAGGGTGGGTTTTTTGAATCAGGTTAGCCAGATTGATTTGTATGCTGTTGGTGGATTCTTGTCATTGTCTTGTGTATGTGATAAAGGGGAACCGTACCGGGGTGAAGGCGTCTTCTTCTTTTTGTACCCGTGTCAATTTCAGTTTATTTGTTAGTTTTTCTAGTAAGGCTGTTTCCCATACTATTTTATACTATTGGTCCATGTTTACTCCTGACAGGTCTCTCCAGTGTCTTCTTCTGGCTGCTGAGAGTAGGCGGGTTATGAGCTCTTTATGAAGCAAAGATCACCAGTGTGGAAGCAATGATTCTTCAACATCAACTTCGTTGGACTGGTCATGTTGTGCGGATGCCTGATGATCGTCTTCCAAAGCAACTACTTATTCCCAACTTAAAACTGGAAAGCGTAATGCTGGTGGTCAACAAAAGAGGTTTAAAGGCTGTCTCAAGGCAAATCTTTAAAAATGTAGTATGAACACTGACAATTGGGAAACACTGGCCTGCGAGCGCTGCAGTTGGAGAACAGCCTTCACCAAAGGTGTGATGGGCTTTGAAGACACTCGAACTCAGGACGCAAGGGAGAAACATGTTAGGACGAAGGCACACTTGGAAAATCCACATTGTGATCAACTCCCACCCGGAAACCAATGTCCCCACTGTGGAAGGACGTGTGGATCCAGAATTGGCCTCCACAGTCACCTACGGACTGATTGTTAAAACTGCATTTATGGAAGACAATCTTACTTGGCTACGAGTGATCGCCAAAGGAAGAAGAAGAAGAAGAAGAAGAAGAAGAAGAAGAAGAAGAAGAAGAGGAGGAGGAAGTGAGTGGGCATTATTCTCTTGGAAGATGTTCAGTAGGGCAGGTTCTGGGGTGACTTCTAATACTTGCTTAGTTAGTTTGCTTATTTCTTATATAACTGGTATCCAGGAGAGTTGGATTTTGGGACATTCCCACCACATGTGGACATATGTGCCTGTGGAGGTGCATCCTCTCCAGCATTTTGGTGAGGCTCCTGGATGTATCAGTGCTAGTGGTGTTAGGTACCATCTGTGAGTGAGCTTCAGGGTGAGTTTTTTCCTTTTCGCTAATATGGATTTAAAGGGAGATTTGGACCACATTCTAGCCCATTGGGTAGAGTTAATTTCATAGCCTATGTTTGCTTTTTTGAAATAATTTTTATTTGACTTTTGTTATGTACTGAGTTGAATAGGATCCAAAATGCAGCAGTCTAATTGGTCCTAGAATAATAGGATTCAGAATGCAGCAGTATGATTGGTCCGCAGGAGCCACCCAATCCAGCTCCAGGTGGAAGTGAATCTGCAACCTGATTGGCCTACAGGAGAATCCCAGAATTAGCCAATCACGTGCCGCCCATTGTGTAAATAATGTATATAAAGCAGATATTTTGGGGGAACTTTCATTCCTCACTACTATGAGCTGAATAAAGAGCATGAAATCCACACTTGACTCCGAGTATATTTCAACTTTGCAAGTATAGAATTATAAGGTTCTCCCGGGTGATCCCTGGCACACGTTTCCTGGTTGGGCCCTGAAATATACTCAGAGTCGCAAAGTGATTTCATGCTCTTTATTCAGCTCATAGTGGTGAGGAGGAACGAATGAATGTCCCCTCAAAGTATCTGCTTTATATACATTATTTACACAATGGGCTGCACATGATTGGCTAATTCCGGAATTCTACTATAAGCCAATCAAGTTGTGGATTCACTTCTATCTGGAGCATGATTGGGTGGTTCCTGCCAACCAATCATACTGCTACATTGTTCTAGGACCAATCAGACTGCTGCATTCTGAATCCTATTGTTCTAGGACCAATCAGACTGCTGCCTTTTAGATCCTATTGTTCTAGGACCAATCAGACTGCTGCGGTTTGGATCCTATTCAACTCAGTACATAACAGGCCCCATCCTGCTCTTTTTGTGCCAGTTGCCAGCGAGGTCAGTTTGGGGCTGGGGCTGGGCTAGGCTGCGCACTTCCTTGCGGCCTCCCTGGCTCTCCTGGTCCTCTCCTACCTTGCTGCAGTGCTGGTGGTGGTGATATTGGCGGCAGGGGAGGTGCTGGTGGTCCTTATGAGCTCTGAAGGGCCCTTGAGCTCTCCATCATCCAAGAGCTGGACAGCATGGAGGATGCAAGGCCAGTCTCTTTGACCAGCCATTTTTACACGCGGAACCAGACTGAGCTGTTGACTTTGCAGAGCAGCCCACTAAAACAGCAGAGAATTCCCAAACAACACACAGTGAATCAGAGATATAAAAAATTGGATTTTGCTTTTTCTCGTTCGTCTGCCTGTTTGGGCTTTCAGCTTGTGGCTGGGAAAACAGACCTTCATCCTAATGCACATTGCGGCGCAGTAAGTTACAGAGAAACAGCTTCCTGATTTATATGCACAAGTGCGCACAGATGCCATATGTACTTTTGTCACCATAGACACACCGCTGCAAACCCAGCACCTGCCTATAGCTCAGGCCAGAGGAAGAAAATGCCTTTTCTCCCCTTCTTCTTCTCCAGGTTCCCTTCGCGTATCACATTAGCAAGCGACAATGCCTCCCAGCATATCGTGGATCATTGAATCAAGGCTGATATGGAAGGGGACCCGCTCTTGAGTGATGAGAGACAGGCAGAGAGATGCTCTGCAGGATAGGATAGCTCTGAGAGGCAGCACGGTGCTATGTGCGCGATAAACAGAGACTCGGGGGCAGGTGGTGAGAGAGGGAGGCTGGAGGAAGGATCGGCGATACAGCAACGCTCTTCAGCAATCCACCCATTGGATCTTGCGGCCCAAAATTGCAGACTGAGAGAGTTAAACTGAACCAAGGTAGACCAGTCCAAAATGCAGCAGGGAAGGCAACCTATGTTTGCACTAGATCATTCGGACGACAGAGTCCACAAATCTCTGCTCTGCAGTAAGTCAATATTTCTAGTACAGTGGTACCTCGGGTTACAGACGCTTCAGGTTACAGACTTCGCTAACCCAGAAATAGTACCTCGGGTTAAGAACTTTGCTTCAGGATGAGAACAGAAATCGTGCGGCGGCAGCGGGAGGCCCCATTAGCTAAAGTGGGGCTTCAGGTTAAGAACAGTTTCAGGTTAAGAACGGACCTCCAGAACGAATTTAGTTCTTAACCTGAGGTACCACTGTACAGTGGAACCTCGGTTCTCAAAAGTCTCAGTTGATGAATGTTTCGGAAGCCAAACGCCAAAGCCCCGGAAGTAACTGTTTTGGTTTTTGAATGATTTTTGGAAGCCGAACGTGCTATGTGGCTTCCGTTTTGAGTTTCCCTATTAAATTGAGCCTTCCGCTTTCAGTTTTTGGTTTTCTAACATTTCAGAAGTCGAATGGTCTTCCAGAACGGGTTACATTCGAAACTGAGGTTCCATTGTAGTCAGAAAGCCTTGACTTCCCTACTTCTTGCTTAGTGCCTGCGGTGGGGAGTGTTCCCAAGGAGGAGGAAATGAGAGAATCTTAGAACTGTAGAGTTGGAAGGGACCCCAAGGGTCATCTAGCCCAACCCCCCGGAGGGCTGGAATCTCAACTAAAGCATGGCCCTAAGAAGAGTTTGCTGGATCAGGCCAATGACCCATCTAGACCAGCGCCCTGTTTTCAGATGCCCATCATGGGAAGCAGGATCCGAGCACAAGAGCTCTTTCCTCCCCTCCTGTGACTGGCATTCAGAAGCATCGCTGTTTCTGACAGTGGAGGCAGGGCAGAGCCATCCTGGCCGCCAATAATAATAATAATAATAATAATAATAATAATAATAATAATTTATTTATACCCCGCCCATCTGGCTGGGTTTCCCCAACCACTCTGGGCTGCTTCCAACACAATATTAAAATACAGTAATGCCTATCAAAGCCTCATCACCCATGAATTATAGAAATATAGGAAGCTCCTGCTGGGTTAGACCCAAAGCCCGTCTCATCAGCTGTTGTCACAGTTGCCAACCAGATGTGAGAAACCTGCAAGCAGGATTCGAGTAGAAGAGCATCGACTCTCCTTACGCTGTTCTGTTCCGCTTGCACCCTTTCTTGATCAAAGGCAAAAGGAGGCCAGCCATTTTGGACCCATCTGTGACCGACCCCTGGGGACTACGCAGAGCGCAGTCAAAACCAAGGCAGTCAGGGAGCTGCAATGGACATCCCTCGATGCATTAGCAAGCAAGTCTGCTTTCAGAAAGACCAGCGTTCTGCTATCTAGATGGGACAGATGTCTAATGACACGGGGGCTACTCACCCCCATCCGATATATTTGTGGGGTTTGTGTTCCTTCTGTTGGAATCCAGCATCTCTGGAGCAAAAGGCAGAGTCTGGAAATGTTGCGTTTTCCTAGAGTGAGACGTAGCTGCTGCATCTTTAAATATTAATTTGCCGCTTAACCTTTCTTCAATATTTGCAAAAGCACGGTAGATCATTCAGTAATGGAGACGGCCCCAGCAACGGAGAGCTGGCCATTCTGCCTTTCGGGAATTTATTTCTAGTGTCTGGGGAAAGCAAATCTGAATCCGTTGCCCCCGTGAAGAGAGCAGCATCCATTTCCATCCGGCTGCCCTGGCCCCTTGGCTCTCGGCTGCTTCTCCTTATCATTCCGTTCTCAGATGCCTTTTCTCCACAGTAATGGGAGATGTTTGCATTCTGAGTGCATCATTTGCCAACCAAAAAACCCCCCGACACCCTCCTGAACCCGAGCAGCCGAGTGTAAAATCCGCAGCCAGAGGAGATGGCACAGTTCCCCGTTGGCAGTCCTCCTCGTGGCAGGGACACTGCTAAGCAGGGTGGGCAGAGTACCAGCTTGTACCAGGTGTGGTGGCACAGAAGGCAGAAGCTGGGACGGGATACATGCCCAGGGCGGCTCATGGGAGCAGGGCGAGTGAGACAGGTGCCATGGAAAGCATGGCAGAGTCCAGAGGGGGGGGGGGGCTTGGGCTAGGGATAGAGAGGTAGTATGAAAGCCATCTTCAAATATCTGAAGGGCCGTCACATGGAAGATGGAGCAGGCTTGTTTTCTGCTGCTCCAGAAGGCAGGACCCAGCCCAAATTACAGGATTCAAATTAATAATAATAATAATAATAATAATAATAATAATAATAATAATAAGTTTTATTTATACCCCGACCTCCCCAGCCAAGACCGGGCTCAGGGCGGCTAACACCAGCTAATAACAATTGATTAAAATACAACTTAAAAACAAGATTAAGTACAACATTAAAATGCAGCCTCATTTCAGTAGAAATTCAAATCGTTTTGGGGATGAAAACGTCAAGTCTTCACCAAGGCCAACTACCCAGACTGGTCCTACGTGGGCCAGAAAAAAAGCCAGGGAAGTCCCCAAATAGGAGTTCCATCATAGAAGGAGAAAGGAAAAAAGAAAGAGATCAAGTTGATTCCAAGCCAAAGGCCAGGCGGAACAACTCTGTCTTATAGGCCCTGCAGAAAGAAATCAGATCCCGCAGGGCCCTGGTCTCGTGAAATGAGATTCCAACAAAACATCTAGAAGATCTTTCTGATGGTATGAGCTGTTCAACGGTGGAATGGACTCTCTTGGAAGGTGGTGGGAGATGTCTAAACAGAAGTTGGGTGGCCATCTGTCAGGGATGCTCTAGTTGAGATTCCTGCATTGCAGAAGGTTGGAGTAAATGGTCCTTGATGTCCCTTCCAACTGTACAGTTCTGTGATTCTATAACCTCAGAAGGTGGTGGACTCTCCTTCACTGGAGCCCTTCAACAGAGGCTGGATGGCCACCTGCCAAAGATTCTCTAGCTGTGATTCCTGTCTTGCAGAGGGTTGGACTGGAAGACTCTCAGGCTCCCTCCCAAGTCTACAATTCTATGATTCAGTGCCAAACAAATGGGAAAACGGAACACAGGGGAAGCATGTTGATCCTTTGTCCTTTGCTATGAAACAAATACAGTGGTACCTCAGGTTAAGAACTTAATTCGTTTCGGAGGTCCGTTCTTAACCTGAAACTGTTCTGAACCTGAAGCACCACTTTAGCTAATGGGGCCTCCTGCTGCTGCCGCACTGCCAACACGCAATTTCTGTTCTCATCCTGAAGAAAAGTTCTTAATCGGCTACTTTTAAAATGAGGCTGCATTTTAAATTGCATTTTAACCTGTATTTTAAATTGGTTTTTTCTCTCTCCCTCTTTCCCCCCCATTATGTTTTTACTGTGATTTTATTGGTGTTAGCTGCCCTGAGCCCGGCTCTGGACGGAGAGGGCATGGTATAAATTATTATTATTATTATTAGCCCGAGGTACTATTTCTGGGTTAGTGGAGTCTGTAACCTGAAGCGTCTGTAACCTGAAGCGTCTGTAACCCGAGGTACCACTGTAAAATGGGAACAAAATAAGTTCAGATTTGCTCCAGATGTTTCTGTTTACCCTTGCAGCAGACACAGAGCAGAAGGGTGGGGAGAGAGAGGGGAATTGGGGTGTGTTTTTAAGTATTTTCAAAAAGAGACCCAGCCTTTAACTTTGGTGTCTTCCACCCAGCCAGGGAGGGCACAACCCAGCCCCGTTCCAAGGGAGAAGACCTGCCAAATTTTTAGAGTCAGCCTTCAGTGAGGACGCCTCAGGCAGGACGGCAAATGGCCGAACCTCCTTCCATGCACTGTTCACGAAACAGAAACAGTGGCAACCTCCTAAGGAGTCAGATACTTAAGGAAGCAGTTATTTCTTTGTATTTTGGGTTTTAAATGTTATATATATGCATTGTTCCTTTCCAAATTATGTTACTGTGCCTTAGGTAAACTGCTTAGGGGTTTTGCATTTTTAAGTGGTATATAAATGTTATGGAGGAGGTAGAAATGCGCTCGGTTTACAGGGTGCCACACAGAGAAATAGTTTCAGTTTGGGAATATTGAAAACGGGGGGGGGGGGGAATCTGCCCTCGAATCAATGCTGTTCTGATGAATCAGCAACAACACAAAGGGTTCTTCTAAAAGTGAAAAAAGAATGGCAGAAGACTTTATGCAATTCATAATGGCAGCCTTAGACATTATCTTGTCTTTTAGGATGTGCAAAGCAGTTCGCACAGATATGATCTGATTCCATTCTGAACAATAACCCTGTTATCTCTGTTGGTGAATCTGGGGCAGGAGGGGGACTGATAGAGAGAGCAGCTTCCCTAAGGCCCCTTCATGATTTTTAGGGTGGGGGCTGGAGATTCTAACCAGTGCCTTCCTGCTTCAGAGCTCAGTCTCCTAAAGTGCAGTCCAAACCCAAGATCCAAATCAGCAAATCTTGGACCATATTGGCAAAGCCCCTGGTGGGAGATGGTTTACTTTGGGGGATCAACGGGGGGGGGGGCGGGGTGCTCATGCCAGATTCCCCAAGAGTCAGGCTTTATTCAGAAGTGCATTACCGACAGAGTCCATTAGCACACACCATGATGTGTTAAGTTGTGGGTGAACATATCAGACGACACAGCGATTCTTCAGACAGCTCTTGTTTATTCACAGGCCAGAACAGAACTGAACTGAAGGGTTCAGCCAACCTGCTTATATAGAGCTCATCTACAAAGCAACAGTAACAACTTTCTGTAACTATCCAATCACTGAACGTCACTTTCAATTCCTTGTTTGCATATGCGGACCTGAGTGAAAACTATCTACAGTATCCCCCTGCTGGCCCAGGGTGAGAACTTCAGTACATTTCACCATGGGTAGGCAAACTAAGGCCTGTGGGCTGGATCCGGCCCAATCGCCTTCTAAATCCGGCCCACGGATGGTCCGGGAATCAGCATGTTTTTACATGAGTAGAATGTGTCCTTTTATTTAAAATGCACCTCTGGGTTATTTGTGGGGCATAGGAATTCGTTCATTATTTTTTTCAAAATACAGTCCGGCCCCCCACAAGGCTTGAGGGACAGTGGACCGGCCCCCTGCTGAAAAAGTTTGCTGACCCCTGACACACAATACAGCCAAAATATGCCCCCTCCTGCCACCTCGGCACCCTACCATCTCTTCATCCAGGGGTGCCAACTGGAATAAAATATAAATAAAAGAATAAAAGAAAGAAGAAGGAAGAAGAAGAAGCCCGACCCCACATAATCGCATGATGCAGTACACTCACACCATTTGAATGGCAATGTCCATCAACTTGGGCTAGGGCAGTCCCCTCAAATATTTTAGGGTGGGGTCAAAGGAACCGCTGCCCCTAGGAGTTGGCTCCTTTGTCTTCATCCAATCGGAATCCTTGGAGCCACTGATCTTTTTTGACTGTACATGCAGAGCCCTCCTTGCACCTTATCTGGAGTTGTTTCTCACTGTAGCCTTCAGCCATTAGGTTCCTCCTAAACTGATTCTTGGGACGCAGGTGGCGCTGTTTCCCACTGGGACGTCTTCTTGGGCACTGTGAGAACAGGGTAATAGACCAGATGGGCCCCCTTTGGCCTGATCTAGCAGGCTGTTCTTACGTTCTTTTGCAATTTCGGCAAGCATATGTTGCGCCGAAGAATGGATGCTTTTGAATTTGGTGCTGGAGGAGACTCTTGAGAGTCCCATGGACTGCAAGAAGATCCAACCTCTCCATTCTGAAGGAAATCAGCCCTGAGTGCTCCCTGGAAGGACAGATCCTGAAGCTGAGGCTCCAAGACTTTGGCCACCTCATGAGAAGAGAAGACTCCCTGGAAAAGACCCTGATGTTGGGAAAGATGGAGGGCACAAGGAGAAGGGGACGACAGAGGACGAGATGGTGGGACAGTGTTCTCGAAGCTATCAGCATGAGTTTGACCAAACTGCGGGAGGCAGTGGAAGACAGGAGGGCCTGGCGTGCTCTGGTCCAGGGGTCACGAAGAGGCAGACACGACTAAACAACAACAATGTTGTTCCAACTTGCTATAATTAGGATTGCTCTGTTAGCTGCTGTACCAGCCGGTTCATAAAAGGAGCTGGTGACAGGAAGTGCCAAAAAGTGCAGATTCCGGGCGCTTTCGGAACAGAGAGGAGTTCTTGGGAACATTTGAAGAGAAAGTGTCGTAACTGCTTTTTACAGCTCTCGGGGTGGGGAGGGTGGGGGAAAAAACCAAGCAATGAATAAAATTTCATCACAGGCGAAGCACCCAAGCGTCTCCTTTTGGAAACAGAGCTTCTGTAATCTGTTATGAAATTATTTTTGCTTTTTTGGTTTTGTTTCACTCTTTCCGGCAGCTTTCAATGATGCAGGCCAAGCAGCTACAGAAGCAAGAAGAAATTGCTCAGTGAGATGGTGCTCAGCTCCCGCTTCCATGCCAAGCGCCTTTCCCACCACGACCAGCTGCTCAGCACCCACACATATGGCCACGGGTGCTGGAAATATGGTGCCCCTTTCCCAGAAGGCAATTCATGCCATGACAATGCCATGGGGAGAGTCTGCTGGAACCATCAGGGGCAAAGCTATTCCCCCTGCCTTGGCCCACCCCTCTGCCAGGGACCCTGGCAAGCAAGAGCCAATGTTTAAGTGCTTAAGTTTTTTTTGGGGGGGGGACACAATCTGTTGCCCTTTTGGCAGGGAAATGAATGTATTTTATTATTTTTGAAATGCTAAGATTTAGTGCGATTTTTATTGTATGGCAGGCACGGGCAAACTCGGCCCTCCAGATGTTTTGGGACTACAGCTCTGACCTGGTCCTCTTAGCTAGGGATGATGGGAGTTGTAGTCCAAAAACATCTGGAGGGCTGAGTTTGCCTATGCCCGTTGTATGGTATTTGCAATGGTATGTTTGGATTTGCATTATTTGTGAGCCACCCTGGGATGCTTTTCTGGTCAGAAGGCAGCATAGAAATAAAACAACACAACACAACATAAAACATAACATAACATAACACCACAATACAACACAACACTGCAGCTAAGGCAGCCTCCCAGTTTCCACCGAGCAATCTGCGGCAGTCAAAAGTCTCCGGCTGCTTCCACAAATACAGGCAAGGGAGAGGATGCTTCTATTTTCCTTGCAAATATTTGTCCTCATGAATCAAAATGAGGTTCCCAAAAGCTCCCTCACCTGTGATTCACTTTCCATGAATGCTTCTGCCAGGAAGATATGATTGCAGACAAGTTTTGCAAAAGCCAAGCCGGGAGGAGGGAGCGGGAGAGCTCCAATTGCAGGTGTGCCGTTAACTCGGCTCCAGCAAACAGCAGGTCCAAATGGAGGTAAATGGAAGAAATTGCCTTGCTGGGCCAGATATGAGCCATCCGCCTCCCTAGCAGTCACATCGTGGACTTGTGAATCCCCTAATTTAATTCTTGTGATGCATTGTGTGCAGAAGGAGGGCTTCACTTCTGTCTCTCCTCCCGTCCCCAGGCTGAATTCTCTTGGGGACCACGTACCAATTCCACTGGTGCCAAAGCCCCTGGCAACATGATACATGTGTATAAAATGATGCCTGGCACAGAGGAAGTGGATGGAGAAAGGTTTTCTCCTGCAACTCGTGGGCACTCAATAAAAACGAGCACTGGAAGATTCAGGGCAGATAAAAGGAAGGACTCCGTCACACAAGGCACCTTTGAAGGTGACCCGGAAACTACAACTAAACCAGAATGCAGCAGCTAGACTGGTGACTGGGAGCGGCCGCCAAGACCACATAACACCGGTCTTGAAAGACCTACATTGGCTCCCAGTATGTTTCCAAGCACAATTCAAAGCGCTGGTGCTGACCTTTAAAGCCCTAAACGGCCTCGGCCCAGTATACCTGAAGGAGCATCTCCACCCCCATCATTCTGCCCAGACACTGAGATCCAGTGCAGAGGGCCTTCTGGCGGTTCCCTCACTGCGAGAAGCAAGATTATAGGGAACCAGGCAGAGGGCCTTCTCAGTGGTGGCACCCGTCCTGTGGAACACCCTCCCACCAGATGTCAAAGAGAAGAACAACTACAAGACTTTTAGAAGACATCTGAAGGCAGCCCTGTTTAGGAAAGCTTTCAATGTTTGATGCATTACAGTATTTTAATATTCTGTTGGAAGCCACCCAGAGTGGCTGGACTAGGTGGGCCATTGGCCAGGATGCTGGACTAGGTGGGCCATTGGTCTGATCCTGCAGGCAAATCTTGAGTTCTCCTCCGCATCCGGAATCTCACCAACAGGGGAGGCACCTGAGGGATTTCTCGAGCTGAAGGGTTTTGTCTGGTGGCTACTGGGAGCAGTCTCTTGTCTGATAACCTGCTTGAGCCTTCTCCAAGGTCAGGGGCATAGGAAGGGGTGGGTGAGGGCTGTCCATCCCAGGTGTCATCCCTGGGGGGGGGGGTGTGTGACAAAATTGTGGGATGTGAAACACAAGAGCAGTCAAGTACAGCATTCCTGGAGTGAACATGTTTACACATGGGGAGGAATGCTTGTCCAGCCAGCAGCTAAACTTCCTGTTTCCTTCTGGGCTGGGACAGACTTCCTCTGCATGTGACTAGAGGTGGGCGTGGCCTCACCTGTGCAGGTAACAACAAAAGCATAGGGCAGGGCTGCCATCTCTCTCCCTTTGACTACATGCATCGAAGAAGCAACATTTGCTTAGCCAAAGAAGCTCTCTTGGCTTCCAACCAAGAGAGGACAAAGGAACTTTGTCTCCTTATGAGATAGTTTCCAGGTGTATGTTACTTTTCTAAGCTAAGTCTGCCTTCTGGGATCCGATTGTGAACAGAATGATGTGTGAGTAAACCTTTTTATACTTTTATAGAAGACTGTGCTGTGTCTTATCTTTTATGAGGGAATAAGGGGAAAATAAAGGGATGCGGGTGGCGCTGTGGGTAAAACCTCAGCGCCTAGGACTTGCCGATCATATGGTCGGCGGTTCGAATCCCCGCGCGGGGTGAGCTCCCGTTGTTCAGTCCCAGCTCCTGCCCACCTAGCAGTTCGAAAGCACCCTTAAGTGCAAGTAGATAAATAGGTACCGCTGTATAGCGGGAAGGTAAACGGCGTTTCCGTGTGCTGCTCTGGTGCCGGTTCGCCGGAGCAGCTTCGTCACGCTGACCACGTGACCCAGAAGTGTCTGTGGACAGCGCTGGCTCCCGGCCTCTAGAGTGAGATGAGCGCACAACCCTAGAGTCTGTCAAGACTGGCCCGTACGGGCAAGGGTACCTTTACCTTTACTAAGGGGAAAATACCAGAACAGTTATTATAGAGGCTTTAGCGAGCCTGAGCAAATGCATCCGCTGCAAGTTTAAAAAGGGGAATGTTACTCTGCTAAATTGTAAACTTGTTAACACAAGTTGGAAAGGCTATAATTAGACAATATATTCTCTCCTGCATCCCTGAACATTCCCACAAAAATCTCCCCAGGCAGATCACAGCGCCGCCCCTCTGGGCGCCAATCACAGCACCAATTACCCCCCTGGACACTGATCACCACACCAATCACCCCCAATGGGCACTGATTGCCATGCCTATTGCCCCCAATGGGTGCCAAGCGCCCTGTCCCAGCCCTCTCAAAGGGCACCGCATGCCCTGTCCCGTCCCTATGGGCGGTTCTCCCTGCCCCTGGCCGCGCCACCCCAGGTGCCCAAGAGGCTTCCTTTGCCACTGCCCAAGGTTAGGGTTGGTACCAGTGGCCACCTCCCTGGATGACTCCGAGACTTCCCCAGGACTGGATGAAGCCTGTTCTAACCCTTTGGAAACTTCTCCAGGAAAAGGCAGCCTCCTGGCATTTGCTCAGAGTAACGAAGAGACCCCCTTCCTTGCTCTGTCTGAGGCTTGCATTTGGGGGGCTGGAAGTGACAGGATCTGTTTGCAGAAGTAATACCCTGGCGGGGGTACTTTTGACTCTTTTTTACTCTTAGGCCTGTCAATCCATCAGGAAACGGAGGGCCTCTGTCCCCCAGGGATGGAAACTCCCTCTGTCTCTCTGACTCGCCTTGGAGCAGCATCCTGCAAGAGACGTGTTTTAATGTATCCCCCTTTTAATTTCTAGAACCAACATAAGGCCTGTTTATTTTTAAAGATTTGAGCTGAGGTTTTTTTAACGATACAGCTGGCTTTTTACAGTCGCTGTGTGCTGTTAAGGTTTCAACTTTTGAGTGTTTGCATTGGCTTTAAGTTGCTGGTGGTTTAAAAATTTCTTGGCTGCTTTAAGCGCCTGGATTATGTTAACAACAACAACAATATGCATTGATAATCCAAACTTGGAGGAATATTGAAGCCTAGGACTTTAGCTTCATTGAACCAGGCACATTTTGGCCTGAGAAGGACTTTTGAAAAGCTGAGGTCAAATAAAATAACGTAAGATGAGTGTGCTGGATCAGGTCAGTGCCCCATTTAGTGCAGCATCCTGTTTTCACAGTGTCCAGCCAGATGCCTGTGGGGAACCAGCAATCAGGATTCAAACACAAGACCCTTCTCCCCTCCTGCTGTTTCTAGCAACGGGTATTCACTGCCTCCTGGGGGAGCGAAGTCCAAAGTAAAACTATGGGCTGTGTGAAGAAATCTGCTCTGAATCTTCCAATGTGGGTGTCCACAAGTCCTGGCATTAAGACGTCCTCCTGGCTGCCTTTCAGGAAAGTCTGTACCCCCAGTTTGCCTTGCCATTTCCTTCCCAGTCCCCACCACCACTGCCACCATCAGCACCAGCACCCACCGCTGCCCGGGCTGCCAGTCCTAGGGGCACCTGCTGAGCAGCTTCTCTTAAACACAGACAAAGCCAAAGAGAGAAAGAGAGAAGAATGGTCTCAGCCTGCTTGCCAGTTTATGGCACTCTCGCCGTCATAAACTGAGAAAATCAGGATGGATAAATCTTCCAGGAAACAAAACTTAGGGGAAATAAAACGAAGTCAGTGGGGAAACACAGATAAACAGAATTGAAAACGCCTGTTGGGACAGCTTGGTGCTCTCATAAACCTGAGATATACCGGTTGCTCCGCTATCTTCCTGCCCCAGAGCCAATATCATCGCTGCAGAGGGAGGCCCATGGCAGACTAGGGCAAGGCAGACTTAACCCCTGCAGGGCTGATGGCCAGTTCCGCCCCATGCCTCCTCCAGAGCGTCTGCAGTCCTCCAAGGGGGAAAAACCCAATGGATACATTTGCCCTTCCTTGCCTTTGGATTTCAGCTGGGCTTCTGGTTGTGTTGAAGCTGGGACTGTGCAGAGAAAGGCAACCAGATGGTCAAAGGTCTGGAAACATGTTGCCTTTGAGCATAGAGGCAGAGCATAGCCATTGCGCCGGCAGCCATCAACAACCCTCTCCTCCGTGAAGTTGTCTAATCCTCTTCTAAAGGCATCCGAGTTGGTGTCCATCCTTGCTTCATGTGGGAGTGGGTTCCACAGTAGAACTATGGAACCTGCATAAAGAAATGCTTTATTTTCTCTGTCCTGAATCTTTGAATGTTCAGCTGATGCCCATGAGAGCTCGTGTTAAGAGAGAGGAAGCAAAACTTCTCTCTTCTTTCTCCCAGGAGATGCTCTGCCACTGAGCTTTGCCTCTTCTCGATAACATATGTAAATTTACGAACTTCTCCAGGTTATCACTTTGAAAGAAACATTACATAGAGAGAGAAGTGGCTTAATAGAAGTTCATAAAATTATGCATGAGATGTGTGTGTTTGTGTGTTTAAGAGGAAATATTGTCTAATGCTAACTGATTAGTTGGTTTTATTCATAAAAATTATATACTGCTTGACTGTAGGGGGGAAAACCCTCAAATCAGTTTAGAGAAAATATAAAACAATAAAATCATCACTGGAAAGTCTGCAGCCATAATTTGAAACATACAGAAAGTTAAAACCACAATAGAACATAGACTAAAAGAAAGCTGATACAAACTTTCTAAATGGATGTTGGAGATGTAATGCTGAAAATCCCTCACTGAGGCATACAATGTGGGCATGTCCAGTGATACATTAACTTAACATATGCAGAATTCATCATGCAAAAGGCTGGGCTGGATGAATCCCAAACCAGAATTAAGATTGCCGGAAGAAATATCAACAACCTCAGATATGCAGATGACACAACTTTGATGGCAGAAAGTGAGGAGGAATTAAAGAACCTTTTATTGAGGGTGAAAGAGGAGAGCGCAAAATATGGTCTGAAGCTCAACATCAAAAAACGAAGATCATGGCCACTGGTCCCATCACCTCCTGGCAAATAGAAGGAGAAGAAATGGAGGCAGTGAGAGATTTTACTTTCTTGGGTTCCATGAGCACTGCAGATGGTGACAGCAGTCACGAAATTTAAAGACGCCTGCTTCTTGGGAGAAAAGCAATGACAAACCTAGACAACATCTTAAAAAGCAGAGACATCACCATGCCGACAAAGGTCTGTATAGTTAAAGCTATGGTTTTCCCAGTAGTGATGTATGGAAGTGAGAGCTGGACCATAAAGAAGGCTGATCGCCGAAGAATTGATGCTTTTGAATTCTGGTGCTGGAGGAGACTCTTGAGAGTCCCATGGACTGCAAGAAGATCAAACCTCTCCATTCTGAAGGAAATCAGCCCTGAGTGCTCACTGGAAGGACAGATCCTGAAGCTGAGGCTCCAATACTTTGGCCACCTCATGAGAAGAGAAGACTTCCTGGAAAAGACCCTGATGTTGGGAAAGATGGAGGGCACAAGGAGAAGGGGATGACAGAGGACGAGATGGTGGGACAGTGTTCTTGAAGCTACCAGCATGAGTTTGACCAAACTGCGGGAGGCAGTGGAAGACAGGAGTGCCTGGCGTGCTCTGGTCCAGGGGGTCACGAAGAGGCAGACACAACTAAAAGACTAAACAACAACTGGCTCTCCGCAGGGAAGGACTTTGGTCTTTCAGATTTCAGGCCAAAATTCAGTGCCCCCCCTACCTATTGCCTTCCATTCTGCTCGGTTCAGTACGTCATAGTTGTGATGCCCTGCGATGCCCACTAGGCTTGGTACCCAGTGTGGTGGAGCTGCCCTAAATCTGCCTCTGCTCTCAGCCTTAACTAATTGCTTCCTGGAAGGAGGTTTCCTCAACCCAGCAGGAGGAAACTGGGATGGCCATTGGTTTAGCTGATTCTTGCATTTCAGGGGGCTGGAAGAGATGACCTTCAGGGTCCCTTCCAACTCTACAGTCTATGATTCTATGAAACAGCAATGCTTCTTCCCAGGTGTGGTTGTGACTGTGTCTTTCAAGGCTGCAAATCCTCTGGCTGTGGCTTAGATCCCTCTAGCCCTCTTCTGCAGAGACGGGAATTGGTTTCTTTCCTCCCTTTCAATTGCAATTGTGCTCTGGTAGAACAGTGCAGCTAAGAAGCAGGGAAAATCAAGCCCGCATTTTTTTTTCGTGGGTGTTGGGGTGTGATTGTGAAACTGACCAGATTGTGTTTCCTGATTAGATCCTGCTGTGCTGACTGCAGAGCTAGCATTCTGCCAGGGCAATCCAGGGGATTAACTCCCCATTCCATAACCATGTTTACTCGGAAGTAATTTTAGCTGCAGTCCTCTTGCCCTGTGCTGCCTTATTAAAAGATGTTTGCAGCTGGGCTGCTTTAAAAATTATAAAGGCACATTGGCAAAAACAAGATGAAACATGGGTACCAAGAAGTATCAGCTTCAACATGTTGTAAGAACTTAAGAAGTTAAGAAGGGCATCTGCTGAATCATCTAGTTAGGCATGCTGTTCTCACAGTGGCCAGCCACTTCCGCCCTACGGAGGAGGTGGGGTTGTGTGCTTCACAGCCCCTCCACGTGCGCGGCGGGCGGAGCCAGCCCTGCACGGTTGGGGGGATCCCTGGCTGCGTCATCCCCTGGCAGGCCAATCAGCTGTCTCGGGGGGCATGGCCTGCCCTATTTAAGGCAGGACACAGCTGGGGATCTCCCTCTTTGCTGGCCCGCCAGCTGTTCCTGTTTCCCACCCTCCCGCCCTATGAGGTTTTCGTTCCTTGACCTTGCTATGGACCTCAGTTGGTCGCCATTGAGGGGCCTGGTAGGAATTTTCCCACTTGGCAAATTGGCACCAGCCACTTGGTTTTTGCCTACCTCATAGCAAATCATCACAACTTTCTGGGTATTGGCGGTTAGGCATTGGTATTGTTCTGTAGATGGAAGACGGGAGGTAGCGCCATCACCTGCCCCACATACTGAAGGGTAGTCCGTTAATGGATTACAGGGGGCGTGGCCCTGTCCAAAGCCTAGGGAGGTGAGGGCCTAAGGCACGCCCCCTAGCGGTGACCCCAGGGGAGTTCCTCGTTGATGTGCACGAGCAGGACTCCCCCTACTGGTGGTTAACCCTTCCCGGACTTCAAGCGGATGGGCTGAAGTCGGAGATAGTCGGTTAGGACCAATGCCTAAGCCAATACCGCTCATCACCTGTAACCAATAACGTTGTGGCCTTATTTAGCCCATTAACCTTAATAATTGTGTCATGTGTCATTATTTCCACCGGGGGGGGGGTCTGGGAACTTGCCACAGAAACCCGTAAGCAGGATTCAAGCACAAAAGCCGTCTCCACTCCTGTGGTTTCCAGCAACTGCAGACCTTCCAAGTGCCCATATTTTCCAGGGATGGTTCTGGATTTACAGAAGCCATCCTGGTTTCTGATTTGATCCCGGAATGTCTCTCTTTTCCTTAGGGTATCTCTATTTTCATCTGAGAAACGTTGGAGGATATGGAATAGGACGTCCCTATTTTCACTGGAGAAATGTTGGCGGGTATGGAGTATTGCGACTACCAAGCCAAGGAGATAGGAAACTCTACCACCTTTAGACGTCACCTGAAGGCAGCCCTGTATAGGGAAGTTTTAAAATGTTTCATTGTGCTTTTATATATGTTGGAAGCCACCCAGAGTGGGTGGGGTATCAATAATAACATTTTTATTACTATTATTATTATTATGGAACAGGACATCCCTATTTTCATCCGAGAAATGTTGGAGGGTGTGCAACTGGTATTCAGAAGCAGAGTCATTGTGGCTGGTAGCCTTCTCCTTCTGCTTCGATTCTCTCCCAAGCCAGTTTTGCTCTGTCCTGCGACTCCCTTCCATCAGGGTCAATATAAAAGAGCATTTTCTCCCCACCCCCCTCTCACTCACACACCCCAAAGTAAGAGGGAAGACTAGCAAGGCCCTCTGATTCTTGCAGTTAACAGCCCAGGAGACTCCCGCAAAAGCTGACTCCTCATCTCAGACAAAGCACAGCACTGGAGGGGAGAGAGAGAGAGAGAGAGGAGGAAGGCAATTTTCCTAACTAAGCTGGCACCATCCGCTATTACCCCGGGAGGATCAGAGAGGGAAGGGATGGCGAAGGCACAGTAATTGCCTCTCCTGCAGCTAGCGAAAGGGTCTCTCCCTGGCCTCTGGTGGACCATTGGAGTCAGAGAGCTCTTTGCCAGAGAGGAATTAAGCCAAGGGCTCCTCCCCAGTTTCAGAGAGGCTTCTCTGCCTTGTGGCTCATTAGCAGCGCTCGTTAAGGCCTGGGGTTGTGGGAGGGCACCTGCTGGCACATTTGCTTTCAGGTAGAAGCCTCTCTCTCTCTCTCTCTCTCTCTCTCTCTCTCTCTCTCTCTCTCTCTCTCTCTCCCTCTCTCCAGCAGCTTCCCGATGCTTCGGTAAGGCTGAAATCCCTAATTTGTAAAATGAGAGGTTCTGGGAACTCAACACATCCACCAGCCTTGACCCCAATCACCAGTTAGCACTCTGTCTGCAGATGTGGCTCTCTGCACATGCTCAGAGCATACCCTCCAACCACCCCGTTTTATAAGGGACACTCCTGCATTCATGGAAGCATCCCCAGCTTCCGTCTGGATCCGGGAGTGTCCTGCTGTCACCCTCTAGCACCGCTGCCACCCAGCTCAGGGCCGAGGGTGAGCTGGCCGGGCAAGCCTCTCCACGGCAGCTTGCTCCATGGCTCACGTGGTCTGAAAGACTTGCCTTTAAACTATGGAACTCCCTGCCACAGGAGGCAGTCATGGCCACCAACCTAGATGGCTTTAAAAGAGGATTGGACAAATTCACGGAGGAGGAGAGGGCTATGGATGGCTACTAGTCAGGATGGCTCCACAGCTGGAGACAAAAGTGCTTCTGAATGCCAGTTGCTGGAAACCATAGCGCTGCTCTTGAACTCAGGACCTGTTTGTGAGTTTCCCATTGGGGCAACCACTGTGAGAACAGGACGCTGGACTAGATGGGCCATTGGCCTGATCCAGCAGGCTCTTCTTATGTTCTTACATTCTTGTAGACGCTCCAAGTCTTACTTCCTTTCACTCCCGCCTTGTATCGCCAATGAGCAATTGTTCGCCCTTCTAGAAACTTAGCGCAGAGAATGCATAGCAAGACCTGTTTAGACAAAAGCGACTGGATGTGTTTTTCATGGCCAGCCTCGGTACATTTTGAGTCCTTTTCTAAAAATAAAATATAATCCTTAAATAGCCTGATTCTCATCACTGCTTAGTAATATTAATGCAGCGCCACAAATTTCAACAGACATTCATGATTACAAGCAAATGGTTCAATAGGCTGTATGTTCCCTCTAGAGATTATGAATAGGACATATTTCTATGCTCCAGGGCATAATACATTACAGATGGGTGGTGCACCTGCTCAGAGAGTGGGAGAGAATAATTCCTCATGTGAGCTTTCTCTCTCCCTGTCCCAATTAAAAATACAGGCTCACCACTGCAGCAATTAAACCTGGTTGACAGGTGCCAAAACCCCTTGTCCCGTTTTGTGGGGTGTAGTATTACTAGAGCAGTCAAGTGCAACATTTTCCTGTTGCCTAGAATGGACACACAGGGGAATGTGGCTCCAGAGTAAGAGGACTTCCTGTCACACCTGGTCTGGAGCTTTTCCTCCCTGGGTGTGGCTAGGTAGATGGGCGTGACCCTAGCTGACCAGATAAAAGAGCTGGTCACGCAGCCATCTCTCTCTTGGACTCTCCCTCTTAACCTCTGGCTCTCCTGGCTCTTAGCCAGCGCATGGCTCAACCTTCACACGGGATGGAGCCCACAAGCAGAAAGTCAAAGATGCAGATCAGACTTCTTTTCACTGTAACCACAAGGTAAAGCCTGCCTTCAGATTACTGCTGCAAACCAAATGTTTATTCTTACTTTTAAAGAAGACTGTGTTGTGTTATTATTATTTTAAGGGGAAACTTACCAGGAACAAGCCAGACTGGACAAGCCAGACAGGATTGCTTAATGAAAGGATTCTAACGAATCATCTACTTGCTTCCCATAAGTTGCAAAGGGAATGTGCTCTAGCGTGAGTGAAGAATGATCATATCTAAACAATATAGTGGAACCTCGGGTTGAAAACGTGATCCGTGCGGGAGGCACGTTCGCAACCCGCAGTGCCGCGTCTGCACATGCACAGGTCGTGATTCGGTGCTTCTGCACATGTGCAAAGTGCGATTTAGTGCTGCTGCGCATGTGCAAGTGCCGAACCTGGAAGTAACCCATTCCGGTACTTCTGGATTCGGTGCAGTGTGCAACCCGAAAATGCATAAGCTGAAGCATCTGTAACCCGAGATACCACTGTATATCCTCTCCTACCTTCCTTAACATTCCCACACATTTCAGGGGACAACAGTGCACAGAGGCAAAAAGCTTTTGCCCACATTTCACTCGATGGAGGAGACTCTAACATGCACTGGGAGCTCACAGTAGGGAATGCAGCTTGACCTTCATTGAAGGGAATGGAGAAAAGACCATGAGAAGAAGATCTGCTGGGTCAGGCCAATGGGGGCCCATCTATTCCAGCATCCTGTTCTCACAGGGGCCAAACAGATGTCTCAACAGGAGACTCTCAAGCAAAGTTTGACCTTGTGGAAAGAAGTCCTTCCTTTTATGTGCACGTCCTAAATCTCCCAACATTCAGCTTTGTTCGATTCCTGCGAATTCTTGTGCTATAAGAGAGGGAGGAAAAACTTTTCTCTAGCCACTTTCTCCATGCTATGTGAAATTTGACAAACCTCTCACTCACTTTTCCTCTAAACTCACGAAGTCCCAAACCCTGCACCCTTTTTTCATAGGGGAGTTGCTCCAGCCCCCTGATCATTGTGGCTTCTGAACCTTTTCCTGTTCTATGGTATCCTTTTTCAGGTGAGGCGACCAGAACTGCACACGCTCCATTCAGAGGCTCCATTTGTCTCCTCCAGCAGGCACTGGGCTCTCAAGTGCTATGCTGCAGATCCTTAACCCCAAAGGCCTGGTTGCAAACAACCTGAGAGTTCCAGGAAGCAGATCTTTAGAGAGGGGCCTGCAAGCAAAATCTCCCCCACCAGGATTCTCTTCCAGAGTTGGGATCAGCCAGTCGGAAGGGTGGTCTGAATGCAGAAGAAGCGGTGTCAGTGCCGCCTGACGGCAGATCGCATATTATGCACAGATATGTTGCTAGGAAAAAAAACCTCTCCCTCAGTCAGTTTCAGGCAAGTGGGAATGGCAGTCTGTCTGCAGAAAGGCGAGCGTGTGGAAGGCGTCTGTCCTCCCCAGAGAGAAAAAAGAGCAGCCTGGTCCGAAAATCTAAGGACAGCAGGCAACGGGCGAGACAGTTAAGCCAGAAGCAGAGATTATGCTCATGCCACCGCAAGGTGGACTGACCTTTTCAGCAATAGTGGCTCACCCTTGGTTACCATTTCTACCTCATCCCCCCAAAGACACTCCCTAAATATACACTGCAGTTTTCTCCTACATCGACTGGGTTTCTAAGAGGTCTTTGCTTTGCAAAATGTTGGCATGAGGTGGTCTTTATTCCTCAAGTGACGCTGCTTTGGGGTTCAAGGAACGGCTGAGTATTTCTGACAGCTTCTGGGGGCTTGGAGTGCACTTTCCGGTGCCTGGGAAACACAGACATTTGTTCTTTGAGGTGATAGAAATAAGTCAAGGGTAGGCAACCTAAGGCCCGGGGGCCGGATGTGGCCCAATCGCCTTCTAAATCCGGCCCGCAGACGGTCCAGGAATCAGCGTGTTTTTACATGAGTAGAATGTGTGCTTTTATTTAAAATGCATCTCTGGGTTATTTGTGGGGCATAGGAATTCGTTCATTTCCCCCCCAGAATATAGTCCGGCCCACCACATGGTCTGAGGGATGGTGGATCGGCCCACGGCTGAAAAAGGTTGCTGACCCCTGAAATAAGTTCTTTGGCCCACTGGCCCCAGTGCATGCAGAGAGCTCTCTAGCAAAATCTCTGGGTGTGGCAGAGTTGCTGATTTATTGAGGGCCAAGAGGTGGCCGTGGGAGGGGGAGAGATGAGGAAGGAGAAAGGAGAAGAACAGCAGCGTTGAGAGGATTAAAATTCCCCTGGAGAGCTGCGGAAAGCGAAGGCGGCTGTGGGGACAGGCTGAACTGAGCAGATGCAAGAATGACATCCTAGGAGGAAATGAAGGGCAGATCTCAATCAAGGCTGTATCAGATAAAGGGGACGGGAAGGTCTTGAGCAGCCGCCAACCGGGCCTTTCAAGGATGTTGCTGCCGAGCTGCCAGACACCCACTCTGAAAGGCGACAGGCAGAAAGGCAAACGGGCAGGCTGTTCGACAGGGGCTGGGCGGGTGTGGAGGACTCCCTGGTCCTGAATGGGGTAACTGTGCCCCTGAAGGACCAGGAGCGCAGCCTGGGAGTCATTCTGGACTCACAGCTGTCCATGGAGGCGCAGGTCAATTCTGTGTCCAGGGCAGCTGTCTACCAGCTCCATCTGGTACGCAGGATGAGACCCTCCCTGCCCGCGCACTGTCTCGCCAGAGTGGTGCATGCTCTGGTTATCTCCCGCTTGGACTACTGCAATGCGCTCTACATGGGGCTACCTGTGAAGGTGACCCAGAAACTACAACTAATCCAGAATGCGGCAGCTAGACTGGTGACTGGGAGTGGCCGCCGAGACCACATAACACTGGTCCTGAAAGACCTACATTGGCTCCCAGTATGTTTCCGAGCACAATTCAAAGTGTTGGTGCTGACCTTTAAGCCCTAAACGGCCTCGGTCCAGTATACCTGAAGGAGCGTCTCCACCCCCATCGTTCTGCCTGGACACTGAGGTCCGGCACCGAGTGCCTTCTGGCGGTTCCCTCGCTACGAGAAGCAAAGCTACAGGGAACCAGGCAGAGGGCCTTCTTGGCAGTGGCGCCTGCCCTGTGGAACGCCCTCCCACCAGATGTCAAAGAGAAAAACAACTACCAGACTTTTAGAAGACATCTGAAGGCAGCCCTGTTTAGGAACGATTTTAATGTTTAATAGGTTGTTGTAATTTAATATTCTGTTGGAAGCCGCCCAGAGTGGCTGGGGAAACCAAGCCAGATGGGCATGGTATAAATAATAAAGTATTTATTATTATTATTATTATTATTATTATTATTATTATTATTATTATTGAATCATGGAACTGAAAGTTCGTAGAATCATGGAATTGGAAGGGACCCCCAAGGGTCATCTAGTCCAACCCACTGCAATGCAGGAACCACGGTTCAAGAATCCCTGGCAGATGGCCATCTGACCTCTGCTTAAAATCCTCCAGCAAAGGAGAGTCTACCACCTTCCCCAGTCGAACGGCTTTTCCCTTCCAACCCTACAGTTCTGTGGTTCCATCACCCAGTAGAAGGTAGTCAGTGGCAAAACTCTGAAGGCCGCTAGTGGGAGGCAGTGGAGAGCGCTGGGCTTGGGGGAGCTGACATGCAGCGCGGGGTGGGGGGGGGGCGTGTTGCTCCGGCTCTGCTATCAATATTGCTCCTAATGTTTCTGGCTCTTTTGATGACTGTTATTATGTGTGGGGCAGTGATGGAGTGCCGCTTATTCTCTGCCTTCCACAAAGCCCCTTGTCATCATTCATGGTTTATTATGGCTCGGTGAGCCGAGGTGCTCAGAGAGACCTAATTGCCGGCTCAGCTCCTCTCCAGTGATGAAGGGCTCCCTCTCTTCCTCCCTGCATGCCTGGCCTAACAACAGGAAAATGGCCAAGCAGGTTGTCAGCGGGAGCTCAGCCTCTTGCAAACTCCTTTACCCCCCCAGTGGATTGGCTCATCCTGGTTTCAGAGGGAGCAGGGAGCCTGAAAGCAAGCGAGGCAGGCGTCTGTTCTGTCCAGGCTGAGCCAAATTCGACTAGGAAAAGGGTGCTGCCATCTCCCAGCTCAGCTTCTTTGTCCACCAGGCCCAGCATTGAGTTGCGTGGTGAGTTCCCCCAGTGGAAATAATGACACACAACACAATTATTAAGGTTAAGGTAAAGGGACCCCTGACCATTAGGTCCAGTCGTGACCGACTCTGGGGTTGCGGCGCACATCTCGCTTTATTGGCCGAGGGAGCCGGCATACAGCTTCCGGGTCATGTGGCCAGCAGGACTAAGCCGCTTCTGGCGAACCAGAGCAGCGCACGGAAACGCCGTTTACCTTCCCGTCAGAGCGATACCTATTTATCTACTTGCACTTTGACATGCTTTCGAACTGCTAGGTGGGCAGGAGCAGGGACCGAGCAATGGGAGCTCAGCCCGTTGCGGGGATTCGAACCGCCGACCTCCTGATCGGCAAGTCCTAGGCTCTGTGGTTTAACCCACAGCGCCACCCGCGTCCCTATTATTAAGGTTAATGGGCTAACTAAGGCCACAACTTTATTGGTTACAGGTGATGAGCGGTATTGGCTTAGGCATTGGTCCTAACCGACTATATCCGACTTCAGCCCGTCTGCTTGAAGTCCGGGAAGGGTTAACCACCAGTAGGGGGAGTCCTGCTGGTGCACATCAACGAGGAACTCCCCTGGGGTCACCGATTGGGGGCGTGTCTTAGGCCCTCACCTCCCCAGGCTTCAGACAGGGCCACGCCCCCCGGAATCCTTTATCGGACTACCCTTCAATATGCGGGGCACGTGATGGCGCTACCTCCCCTCTTCCATCTACAGAGCAATACCAATGCCTAACTGCCACTCGAGCAAAAGGCTTGCCACCGATACCCTCAATTCTGCAACCAATCCCTAATCCCAGAAGTTATATGGCAGGTGGCAAAGAGGGAGATCCCCGGCTGGTGTCCTGCTTTAAATAAGGCAAGCCACACCCCCAGCGCCAGCCAATTGGCTGGCCAGGAGGTGATGTGGCTGGGAATCCCCCCAATCGCACGTGGACTGGGGCCATGAAGCCCGCAACTCCGCCTCCTCGGAAGGGTGGAAGTGGCTTACTCCGGCGGCCTAAGGCCCCCTGAGTCCGGCATCCTGTTCTCATAGTGGTGAACCAAAAGCCAGTTGAAATCCTACAAGCAGGACCTGAGCCCAAGAGGCCTCTCCAGTCCTGCGTTTTCCACCAACTGGAAGCATTGGTGCCTCTGGCCGTGGAGCCAGAGCTGAGCCACCGCGGCTGGTAGCCACCAATGGCCCCCTCACAGGGCCCAATTTACGTATAAGCTAAACAAGCTCTTGCTTAGGGCCCCACTCTCTTGGGGGCCCCCAAAAAAAATTAAAGAAAAAAACCCCTGGATGTACAGTGGTACCTCGGGTTAAGAACTTAATTCGTTCTGGAGATCCGTTCTTAACCTGAAACTGTTCTTAACCTGAAGCACCACTTTAGCTAATGGGGCCTCCCGCTGCTGCTGCGCCGCCGGAGCACCATTTCTGTTCTCATTCTGCAGCAAAGTTCTTAACCCGAGGTACTATTTCTGGGTTAGCGGAGTCTGTAACCTGAAGCGTCTGTAACCTGAAGCGCCTGTAACCCGAGGTACCACTATACATTTCCAAAATATAAGATAAAAAACAAATAAAATAAAACCTACACACAGCAACAGTGTTTTGTGTTGTGTCGGCTCCTGTGATGTAAGTCATGGGCCCCGCCTGCTAGCCTGCTCCCTAAAATATCACTGCTTTGCTCCTTTCTATATAGAGGGTGCCGACATTCTGCATGGTCTGGGTGCATGGCAACATGTGCAAATGGCTTTAGGTCCATATAGCATATATTCAACACAAAAAACAATGACAATTTGTCATTGACAAAGGACAACTGGGCATATAAAGGGCCCCATTTCTTTCAGTAGCTTAGGGCCTCATCAAACCTAAATCTGGCCCTGCCCCCTCGATAGATTGGACCTGGGACCCTGCAGGCCACCCAGCTGCTTTGCCACTGAGCTTTGGTCCCCCTCCCTGCTTTCTGGGTCCTTCCGGCTCCCTGTGACCCACGTCTCCCCTCCTAAATTCCCCCTCGACTAGGAGAATTGCTAAAATTAATTCTGCAGCTGGAACATAGCTGACTTGTGTGTTGGGTGAATTGCATGGATGAAGCCTGGAGAAGGTTCCATATATGAGAACAATGGTTGTGGGACTGAGAAGGGAGCAGAGAATTGCATACTCCGCTTCCTGGGGCCCCTTTCCAAGAGACGACCCGACCCCCACAACCGCCTTCAATGCAGATTCATATCAATACTAGCAGTCACCAAAGCTGACTGTGGAGGCAGCCGCAGATCCCAGTTTCCAATCCTGGACTGAGAATTCTTTAGATGAGATTGCTGCATTGCATAGGATTGGACTGGGTGATCCTCTGAGGACTATCGCTGGCTACTAGTTATGAAGGCTATGCTTCTTGTACCTCCACAGCTGGTGAAGCATTGCTTCTGAAGGCCAGTTACTGGAAAACCCAGGAGGGGAGAGTTGCTCTTGTGTTCGGATTCTGCTTATGGGCTTCCCACAGACATCTAGCATGGGAACAGCATGCTGGACTAGGTGGGCCTGATCCATGAGGATCTCTCACTATGTTCTTATGTCCTAAGTAGACCCTGTCTGCCCTAGTCAGAGGTTGCAGCCTTGGGTGAATATCTACTTTCTACACTGGATCTGGGTAAACACTAACCATTTGCAGCACTGCCTACAGGAAGTAACCCCTTCAAAACCGAAGAGTCTAGAGGCACAACTGGCCACGAATCACAGGCAAAAGTGATGGAGAATACAGGCCAGCCTCTCCCTTGCCTGCGCAGCTGCTTCGCTCTCCTCCACCCGGCCCTTTTTCTCCGAGAGTGCTGCTTGCCCTCAGCTGGTATCTGGCGGGCAGCAGGGCAGGAGATGCTCCTGCAAGCCATCTGGCCTCTATTGTTCTCGCTTTGTAAAACTGGAGAGGGCCCTATCAACTGATGAGCCGATTCCTTCCAGTAATTATGCAATTGCCCTTTTCCACAGATGAAAGTGCCGGCCTTGGCGGGGAAGTGCCGGAGAACGTGCTGCCAGGCACCAGGGGAGGGCGATTGTTTTCCGAGCGGGCGAAGAAGAATAGTTTCCCTGACCCTATTTATTGTCATATTAGTGGCAGAATTATCTCGAATTTGCACTGTAAATTAGAGGCAAAAAAGAGAAAGCCCAGCCAGCTCAGAGATTGCCATCAGGACTGGAGGGCGCCTTGCCAAGGCACTTGAATTAACCTTGAAACCTGCAGGCATTTCTAATTCTCCTCCAGCACCAGCCCGGCGGAGGGGAGGGGGACAGATGGTGGTGGGTGCGTGGAAGGGAGAGGGGCTCTCTGGTTTAGTGCGGTCAGGTGGAGGCGATGCTGGGCCTCTCCTTGAGCTGGGTTCTGCCAAGAGTCTATGAAGCCAGGCAGAAGGGCAGTTTGGAAGACGGTTCTCAATGGAGAAGAAGGTTCTCCAATGCCCTCTGTTATGTGATCTGGACCAGCAGCCATCTGGGTGATTCGATTTCGCTCTGGCTAGCAGGACTTCTGAACCGCCAAGCAGAGGAACAGAAGAAGCAGCCCATCTAGTCCAGTGTCCTGTTCTTCTCATAGTGGCCAAGCAGGCCAAACAGGAGTCGGGCACAAGAGCAGACCTCTCCCCTCTTGTGCTTTCCAGCACCTGGTACTGCTGTCTCCAACCCTGGAGGCAGAAAAAAGGCATCATGGCTAGTAGCCATTGAACAGAGGTGGATTGATTGATACTTGCTGACAATAGCAAGAGGTGGATATAGCAGAGGGCAACCAGTTCGCCTGCGCTGGGTGCTGAGCTGAGGGTGCTGCAAGCGTCATGGCTGAGTTGGGATCTGAACCCAGATCTCTCCCAGGACTTAGTCCAAAACTCTAACCACTACACCACACTGGCATCATGGGCATATAGAAAACCACTCATAGCTCCCTCACAGTTGTGAATTGCCTTATTTCTGGATACTTGAAGTCAGGAGAGCTGCAGATATTTTCCATCTTTGGGGATCCGGTAGGATTTTTATGCCCGGGACAGAAACGGTGCTGGAGATGGGGATAATATGAAAGCTCAGCCACGAAGCTTGCTGGAGTAACCTTGGCCCAGATAAGGTAAAATGTATTTCCTTCAGATTAAAGCAGGAGGGAAATCCCATACACTGCTCCAAGCTCCCTAGTGAAATGGTGGGATGAAAAACTATGAATGGAATTGAAGTGTTTTGTTCCGTCTTTAATTATTGTGCTCCATCCTGGGGTTGATTGGGTTGGAAATCCATGCAAATTAGCTTTGAATGTGTTATTTCAGAGGTCCGATCTGAGCTGAATTCTGAAAGTCTATTTTTAATTCTCAAGTTACTACTTACTTGTCTTGGGCTGCCTCCAATGCGGAGCTTAGTCTCTTAGTGGTAAACTTGTTCTGCTGGTGAAAGGTTTGGCGCCGGTGGAGCTTGTTTGCTCAAGAGAATGAAGAAGAAGGTTGCTGGTGACTTCACTGCACAATAGATACTGCAATCTGTCGTGCAATGAGGTTCTGCTAGTGCAAGTGACAGAACAGCCATATTCAAACTTCTGAAGAGCTGTCCCATGGAAGATGGGGCAAGTTTGTTTTCAGGTGCTCCAGAAGGTAGGACCCAAACAAGTGGATTCGAATTAAAAGAAAGGAGATTCCACTAAACTTAGGAAGAGCTTTCTGACAGCATGGGCCGTTTAACCATGGAATGGATTCCCTCAAAAGATGGTGGACTCTACTTCATTGGAGGGTTTAAAACAAAGGTTGGATGGCTACCAGGCAGAGGTTCTTTAGCTGTGATTCCTGCATTGCAGGGGTTGGACTAGATGACATCCAACCCTAGCCAGTGTGGTGTAGTGGTTCAGAGCTGTGGACTCGTAATCTGGTGAACCGGGTTCGCTTCCCCGCTCCTGCACATGCAGCTGCTGGGCGACCTTGGGCCAGTCACACTTCTCTGAAGTCTCTCAGCCCCACTCACCTCACAGAGTGTTTGTTGTGGGGGAGGAAGGGAAAGGAGAATGTGAGCCGCTTTGAGATTCCTTTGGGTAGTGATAAAGCGGGATATCAAATCCAAACTCCTCCTCCTCCTCCTCCTCCTCCTCCTCCTCCTCCTCTTCTTCTTCTTCTTCTTCTTCTTCTTCTTCTTCTTCTTCTTCTTCTTCTTCTTCTAGAATTCTGTGATTCTATGATTCTGTAAGCTGAACTTCTTGTGTGCCAGAGATGCTCCCAAGGCTCCTTCAACAATTCTGATGCCAAGCTCAGAACTCACAGACTTATTACTCAATTTCCCGCAATGCAAGTCCCTGGCCCGTCTCTCGGGAACACTTGCCTGTTTGCAAAGGGATAGCAAACCTCATTTGCAAAGGCCGCCTTCTGTTTGTTGCTACTTTGTTGGTTTCTAGTGGAGTCTGAGCAAAACACTTTGCATTTTTAATCTGGTGTTACCCACACTGAAATTCCTTTCAGCTGCCAAACAAACCAAAGGTGGCACTGACCAAAGCTGGGTACAAAATGCAACCCCACTTTCACGCCGTTCAGCAATTATTCACATCCCTTTGGAAAAGGGTGCAAAACCGTTCAAATGGGGCTGAATGTTGGCAGGAGAGGGGAAAGTGAACAGATCCCCCTTGCCAAGCTGAGAACCCCCCCCCCACCCTGGTCCTGTATAGATCAGCTGACTAAGTGGGCAGAACAGGGATGCACGCTCCAGATTTATTCCAGTGACCGATGATGAGAGCTGGATGAAGGCAAAACCATTGCTTCACAGAGCTGACAGGCAAGGAAACCCTCTGTGGAACACATCCACCCAGTTGCCTGAGCAATGCGGATATCTTCCTCCCATTTGGAGAGTAAGGCCAATGCTTTGGTGTAGAAGGAGGGGAGAGACTTCCTTTGCCCTGTGACCATATTATACAGCCAAATCTGATGGGCTTCTTTTTTTTTTTTAATGATATTTATTGGGAAAAAGGTTTTTTTTAAAAAAAAGAAAAAAGAAAAAAGAAAATTTCACACACACAAAGAAAAAACAAGACAGAAAAATAAAAAAATAAAATAAAACCATCATTCTCAGATTCCCCACTTTCAATACCTTCTTTCTTTGACCTCCTCCTCCTCCCTTTTCTTGTTTCCTGATTAATAATAATTGCAGCAAATCCTTTCCTTAGTTCATAATATTCTGTCATTACATTACCTTAATTCTATTTTCATCTTATCATATAGAAACCTTAAAATTTAAAGCTTAAATCTTATTTTACCAACTTCTCCTAACCTTAACATTCTTACCTAATTCTTTAGACATTTTTACAAGAGCCAAGTAATTTCATTTCAACATTTTTCTAACATTCATTAATTTTCTAGAACAATCTTAATTATATATAAAAAAGAGCAAAACAATCCAATCTTCATCCAGCGTCCCTTCCTCCTGGTCCCGGGCTTTGTCAGTCCTTTTTAACCTATTAATCTAGCACATTAACCTGGTAACCTTATATCCGAGGCCCTCAAGTCTCTTCCATGTCCCTTCCGCAGCTCTTCTTCATATTTTCCTTTCACTCTCGGGAACTCCAGCTTGGTAATGTTTTGGACCCTTTTCAACAAGTCAGCCCCTTTTCCATAGACCAGACTGGACTCCATATGGTATTTAAAAACATGTTCCAGATTCCCTCCAAAATTGAGAGCCCCCACAGCTCCAGACATCAGACAGCCCACTGCCAGACTCGAAAAGTCCAGATCTCCCTGTAAAGGGGGGTCTATCTAGCCCCCCATTTCCAAACCTAACCAAACTTTATCTTTCCAAGTCTGGTTTTTTCCAAGTTCATTTGTCAACTCCAAAAATTTATGTTCCTGCTGGGCCGCTGCTCCCTCCGTCTCTGGCGCCCAAGATTCAGCAACATCCTCTTCTTTCAGTTGTTCTGTCATGGCACACTCCTGTTTTAGTTCCTGGGTGGGCTCCATATAATTTCCCACTACCTGTTCAAGGGTTCTGGCCGCATTAGTCATTAAATCCATCTTCTGGCTTAACTGATCCAATAGGGCATTTATTTTACAGAAAGCACCCAACAGTGCTTCTGAAGACATTGTCCTGCAAGGTCACAAATCCTTTCCCACGGTTGTAATCTGAGACAGCTCCAAGCTCCCAGGAATTGGTTACAATTTCACAGTCCCCCTCTAGGGGGAAAGCTTCTAGTTGTTCTTTCTTTTGATAACAGTAGCAACAAAGTTTCTTTTTTGTGATATTTTGTCCATATTTGTTCTTTTAAAATGCGAAAGGAAACAATGGAATCACTATGTTTCTCTTCTCTTAACTATCTGTCAGAGACATTTGTTTCTGGTCAATGAGCTTCAAACGTCAATTCTGACACCCCGCTCCAGGATCAGGACGGTGGAAAATTACTTTGCTTTAAACTCACTTCTGCAGGTTTAAACAGCCCCCCAAAAAAGATCCCCCTTCTTCTCCTGCTGCCGAAGGGGGGTTCAGCGATTTTAAATGATGAAAGCCAATCCTTTAAAAGTATTTTCAAAGCTCTAGTTTACGTTGTCTTTGCTTTGTTCTGGCTACAAGGAAACGGAAGGCTGACTTCCTGTTTAGACCTTCCTGTTTCAGTACCAAATTAGTGTAAATTTTAAGTCCAAATTCCTTTCTATTTCGCCAGTTCTTAATTCAAGTCCAATTATTCAGTGCTTCAGTACTCACGGGTGGTTATTTTAGATGCCAAATTGTCCCAGGAAAAAGGCAGCGCTCTCCGATAACGGCTATACGGCTTCGCTCCGCAGAAAAAGCAATTGACTCACAGCACCGCGCCACTTCCCCCTCGTCGCTTCGGAGCCCGTTAGTGGGTTCCTTTGCAAGTTGGGGGCGCGCTAAGGGTGCCCGCTGAGTCCCACGGTCACAGGCTTCATCCGCCTGTGATTTCCAGAAGGGTCCCCGCTTCGCCGTAGTGGAAAAGACCCGTTTCATGCGGAGCTGGTCCCTCCAATTCAGAGGGAGTCTGATGGCGCCACCCCGGAAGTCATGGGCTTCATAGTAGTATAACATGTTCACTATATCAGTGGCGTAGCGTGGGTTGTCAGCACCCGGGGCAAGGCAAGTAATTTGCGCCCCCTAACCCGTGGATTTTAGCACTCGAGTGTGAGCGCCCCCCCCCAGATGTTGCGCCCGGTGCGGCCGGCCCCCCTGCACCCCCCACGCTACGCCACTGCACTATATGAACCACATTTGACTGGGATTCTATACAGAATAATCCCTTAAGAACATCAGAAGAGCATATTATACCCTGCCCATCTGGTTGGGTTTCCCCAGCCACACTGGAGCGGCTTGCAGCACATTAAAAATTGTAAAACATCAGACATTAAAAATTTCCAGTTACAGGGCTGCCTTCTGGTGTCTTCTAAAAGTGAGATAGTTGTTTATTTCCTTGACATCTGATGGGAGGGCTTTCCACAAGTCGGGCGCCACTACCAAGAAGGCCCTCTGCCTGGTTCCCTGTAACCTCACTTCTCACAGTGAGGGAACCAGCAGAAGACCTTGGGAGCCAAACTTCAGTGTCCGGGGTAAATGATGGGGGTGGAGATGCTCCTTCAGGTATACTGGGCTGAGGCCATTTAGGGCTTTAAAGGTCAGCACCAACACTTTGAATTGTGCATGGAAATGTACTGGAAGCCAATGTAGGTCTTTCAAGACCGGTGTTATGTGGTCTCGGCAGCCGCTCCCGGTCACCAGTCTAGCTGCCGCATTGTGGATTAGTTGTAGTTTCTGGGTCACCTTTAAAGACAGCCCCACATAGAGCACATTGCAGTAGTCCAAGCGGAAGATAACCAGGGCATGCACCACTCTGCTGGATCAGGCCAGTGGCTCACCTGGCCCAGCATCCCGGTCTCACAATGGCTGACCAGTTGCTTGTGGGAAGACCACAAGGAGGATTTGAGCACAACAGCACCTCACAGACATAAATAAATGTGGGGATGAATGGAATCAGTTGAGTGTGGATGTGGGTGACTTCACTGCTAATGAGTCTTAAAAGCATCCATCGTTTGCTTTCTATCAAAAATAAGACTAGAGCTCCTAAGAACGAGCTGAAAGGGAGAGGGAGGAGCAGCCTCCGTTTGTTTTGAAGCAGTAAAGAGTGATTGGGCAGATGTGGCTTCTGCCACAGTAAGCAGAGAAGCAGAGAAGTTGCTGGGGGCTGGATCCGGCCCAATCGCCTTCTAAATCTGGCCTGTGGATGGTCTGGGAATCAGCGTGTTTTTACATGAGTAGCATGTGTCCTTTTATTTCAAATGCATCTCTGGGTTATTTGTGGGGCATAGGAATTTGTTCATTTCCCCAAATATAGTCCGGCCCCCTACAAGGTCTGAGGGACAGTGGACCGGCCCCCTGCTGAAAAAGTTTGCTGATCCCTGATCTAAACTTCTCCCTTTACCTCTCTCCGCACAACCTATGAGATGCCTACAAAGCTAAGTGTTGGCAATCCAGATGTTTATTTGAAAAAATGGATTTTAGAATCCTCAAAGGGATAGGCCGTTCATATCAATGTACATACACTACACACACACACACCTCTCTTTCACACACAGAGAGAGCATGTTCTGCACAGATGCCAAGAGATCTAGTATCTAGCAAGAAGATGACCAAAAAGTGCTGCAGAAAAGAAGCCTGTTTCCACAAGAGATACTTCATTCCCCGCCCCCATTATGTACACCTCAGTTTTAAAGCCTGGAAACAACAGACACATTCTGTTTGAGAAGCGTTGGGAGAAAGACAAAGCAATCTGCCTGTGAAAACATCCAGAAGCAGGAAGGGTCCCTCGTTCAAGGATTCACGGAGCACCATTTATAAAGTGGCCTGTGTGCCACACACCCATGAACTCAGATCTACACATAGAAGCGGCTTTCAAAATCTAAGACAGCAGCCCTTCTGAGCACCCGTAAAACTGCAGCCTGCAGAGAGGGGAATAGTCCTGGAATGAATCTTAAAAAGGAGAACACTGAAAAGCTAGTTCATAGGAGCCAGAGGGGTAACAGGAACCATATACGGGACTGCTTTGATCAGCAGAGCTGCCCCTGATAGAGGCATCACATAATACCCATTCCACATTTGCAAGGACTCAATCTCTTAGTGGGGCACCTACACTTTGGAACTCCCTGCCCATTGACACCAGGCAGCCGCCTCCGCTGAACCTTTCTGGGTGCTTGCTAAAAACACATTTCTTTAGACAAGCCTACCCAAATGTTCTAAGGGTCGCGGGTGGCGCTGTGGTCTAAACCACTGAGCCTTGGGCAGTTTGAATCCCCCCAACGGGGTGAGCTCCCAAACCGTCAGGAGTACCTTTACCTTTACTTTACCTAGATGTTTAGAAAGTTGATGCAAGTTTTAACCAGTCCTTAACAGACTTTATTTCAACTTTTAGAAAGTTTTAAATGATATTAATTTTTCTTACTGATGATTTTATTATTTTGCCATTTTTGTAAAACTGCTTTGTGGGTTGCTGTTGTTGTTGTTTTACCCCCAAGTGGTTCCTTAATTGTGTGAAATAAATAAAGCAAACCTATTATTACAGGAGCAAGATTTTAATCAGGTTTTGACGATGGAGGTAATGAATAGGGTAGCAGGTGTGCTGAGTATCCTGCCCACCTTCTGGATGTCACTCCTGAGCCCAGCCCCAGTGAGAAGGCCAAGCTCTTGCCAGCCTCCTCCAGATTGCCTGCCTGCTTGTTGCTGCTTCAGCACGTCCCAGGCAGAGACCGAGGACCACAGCAGAAGAGGATTTCAAGGCTGCCAACTCAACACACTAAGCTACTTCACACACTGAGAAGAGTCTGTTCATTCACAAAACCACCACAGCTTTAGTCCAGGTGGCTTAAGCATGAGTAGTCACCATTGACTTACATAAGAACATGAGAAGACCCTGCTGGATCAGGCCAGTGGCCCCTCTAGTCCAGCATCCTGTTCTCACAGTGGCCAACCAAGTGCCTGTTGGAAACCCGCAAACAGGATTCGATCACAAGACCCCTCTCCCCTCCTGCGGCTTCCAGCAACGGGTGTTTTGTTTCTCTGTCCTGATTTCTATTCATTAGGACACCCACTGCAGTGCGCAGATTGTGTGAGAGGCCTCAAAAGAAGACATATATTTTATTGCAATAAGTATTGGGGCAGGTGAGGGGCTAAAAGATGCGTGAAGCATGGCAGGTCTTGAAAACACCCCACTCCTTGCCACCAAGGGTTAAACAAGAGGTGACGGTGGATGGAGACCCAGCATCTCAAGGGCAGCTGCTGCTTTGCTTGCACAGGACACAAACACACCTCCTGCCAGATATGGTGAAAACATCCCAGGGACCTCATCATCCGCTGCCCTACTGATGTTGCAGCAGGTAACTGTAGACCTAGCAAAGGCTGAAAAGGATGCCGTGCAAAAGACCCCGAAAACATGCTCTTTACAACCCCAGCATCTCTCCAACTGCCTTGTCATGGGTGTGTGATTGTGACCTTGGTTATGCCTGAAACCTGTGGCTGGTGGCTAGCCTCCTCAGTGGGCCACTTGGGGGGGGCGGTCATAGGCAAGAAGCCGTCACTCAACCCACCTGTCTGCCTCCATCAAGCATCGTGAGCTAGAATCCACACTGCAAGTTCTGGTTGGGGCAGTTTTCCTTTCTGGGGTTTAGCCAAGAGAAGGGCACTGAGGGGTTGTGTGTCAACCAGTATGACATGGGGTAGATTTGATCCACAAGCTACCAGCTGCAGACCACTGACCTAAACAGCTGGTTGGAAAATGCTGACTGCTATCTCCTTTCAGCTGCTTTCCTCCTCCTCCCCTCTCAGTCTTCTTTCTGTGTCTTCTTCAACTGTCTCAGCGGCAGAAACCTTATCTGCAAGGGAAAGAGTCCAGGATCATTCTCTGTCTGGTATCTGCAACCTTAGGGTACCACTGCCAGACAGAGTAGACAATGCTGGACAAATAACCTGACTCGGTATCATAGGAACCAAGGAAGCCACATTCCATGGTGTCAAACAGAGCTCATCTCTGCTGAGCAAGGAAAGTGATCGGCTTTAGCTCTTGGCTTTGCTGTCGCACATGTTTTGAGAATTCAAAACTAGGAATGAAATCCTACTTCCCTCCATCTCGGCCATTGCAAACAAGCCTCTCAGGGCCTGGGAGATGGGGTGCAGGGACATTTTATGGGGTGGGGGTGGGGAGTTGTGTCAGAAGCAATTTCACTAGATGAAGTCCTGCATCACAGCAGCAGGAAAAACACAGGTGGGCGGAGAATTCGTCACTGGAAGCTTGAGGAAATCCAGCTGAATGCAAAGTGTTTGCAGGGAGATAATGGAGAGTGTAATCATCAGAGGCTGAGACAAAGGGGAGAGCAGCCAAATGAGGACAGGGGTCCAGCGAGGGGCTCTTAATTGTCTGGCCGCCACGCTAAGTGGTTTATCGATGGAGATTGAAAATGCAGTGGGAAAGGATGGCCACACACCTGGTGCTACTCTCCTGTAGCTGCCTAGCAAAGCATGCCTGTCCACTGTCAGGCTCAGGCAGAAGGAAGTCTCTTGCTGGCAGGGAAGGAGGGCAAGCAGGCGTGGCACCGCTGGGCATTCGCAGACTGCCTGCAATGGAGGCATGAATAATTGAAGGGGAAAGCTAAGAGGCAGGGAGGTAGAGGAGGAGGAAGAGGAGGAAGAAGGGAGCAGGGATGTGCACTGCAGTAAAAACTGCCTCCTGGGGTGCCCTGGAGCCTGGCTAGCTCCTGGACACAGAGAAAGAGACGCCGAGCTGGAGGCTTTGTTTTGCTGCCTGCCTGGTTGGCAGAGCACACAGCCTACATTTCCAGGAAGCTCAAGGGGGGAAAGGGAGGGAGGGAGGAGGGGACTCCATCCACTCCTGCTGACCAATTAAAGAAAGAAGGGATTCCAACTGGCTACATGCTCACTGCAACATTGGGAAATTATGGTGGGTAGAAAGGAGGCCCCGAGACCCTGGCGCAAGGAGGGTCTGTTGGGTAGTTCGCAGAGGTTGTGGGTCAGCCAGAAAAGACAAGAACCAGTGAAGGATGGAAGGTCAAAGGCTGGAGTTTCAGCACAAGGTGTCCTTTAGCTGCACAGGAAAAACCCTGGCAGGGAAATGGGCTGAAACTGAAGCCTCAGGCTGGCATCAGAGGAATTTGGGTGGTGTCTTCTGCAAGAGATATTTGGGTGGCTTAATCCTACTGTGAAGAAGGACACGGTCAGTGCTATGCCAATCTCCACCTGGTCCCAACAACTTTGTCAAGTTAAATCACCATGTTTCATTCCCATCTAATGACACCTTGGTGTGTAGACTGAGCAACTGAAGAACTCCGATGAAAGCAGAGAAGTGATCTTTGCAATACAGTCCCTTGCATGGCGGTGGGCGACCAGCTCCTGTGATCTACAAAACTACCAAGACCTGCAGCCTAACCCAGAGCAAAAAAGACGTCCCTCCCCTAATGCTTTTCCACAGGACCTAATCCAAGCTGGACCTGCACCGAACAGCATTTTGGAAATGAGTTCCTGGGGAGTTCTCGGAGACCAGATGCACAGCTTTCAGAGTGGGCCTCCCAAGCTGTTTGGGGCAGCTCAACTTGAACCCTGCAACAATTTCCTCAAAGCAATTGCATAAATCCACAGGGGACTTGAGCCCGAGAGATGCAATACACCCTCTGGCCATTTGCAGCAGTGGAGCTGCAGAGCAGCAAATATCAAGCAGCTGGTCCTGGAGGTGCAGGGAGGAGTGTGCCTGGTCCCCACGGGCAAGGGAAGTCTCTCCTGCAAGAGGTTGTGGGAACAGCTTGAGTACAGCTCCCATCATCCCCAATGATCAGCCACACCGACTGGGGCTGAAGGGAGTTGGAGTCCTATGATACTTTGAGAGCCACAGACTCTGCCATCCTTGGCTTAAGGAGTTTCAGCTTTATGGTTTTCCTTCTGGGAGCACCCTAGCCTCTCTTCTGCAGCCTTATAGTGTTACTGTTGTGTTTGGGGCAACCCAGTCAGATGGACCAGGTAACAACAACAACAACAATGATGGTAAAGGTAAAGGGACCCCTGACCATTAGGTCCAGTCACAGACGACTCTGGGGCTGTGGCGCTCATCTCGCTTTATTGGCCGAGGGAGCCGGTGTACAGCTTCCAGTTCATTTGGCCAGCATGGCTAAGCCGCTTCTGGCAAACCAGAGCAGCGCATGGAAGCACCGTTTACCTTCCCGCCGGAGTGGTACCTATTTATCTACTTGCACTTTGACATGCTTTCGGACTGCTAGGTTGGCAAGAGCTGGGACCGAATAATGGGAGCTCACCCCATCGCGGGGATTCAAACCGCCGACCTTCTGATCGGCAAGCCCTAGGCACTGTGGTTTAACCCACAGCACCACCCGCGTCCCTTAACAACAATGATAGCCATCTTTAAATATCTCAATTGTTGTCACATGGAAGAGAGAACAAGCTTGTTTTCTCCTGCTCTCGAACCAATCCCTGCAACTTAGAAGAAAGGAGATTCTGACTAAATATCAAGGAAAGCTTTCTGACAGTAAGGGCTGTTTGACAATGGAACAGACTCCTTTGGGAGGTGGTGGACTCTCCTTCCTTGGAGGTTTTTAAGCAGAGGTTGGGTGGCCATCTGTCCTGGATGCTTTAGCTGAGATTCCTGCATTGCAGGGGGTTGGACTGGATGACCCTGGGGGCTCCCTCCCAACTCTACAATTCTATGGTTCTATTACTGGAATAGTAACTGGGCCACCTGCTGGTGCATGTCAGGAATCAGGCCCCACCTGCCCTCAATACCTCCCTGCTTCCTTTGGCTCACCCAGTTTCTTCCTGCTTTCTTTTACAGCGGCTGCCATGAGGCTGGTCAGCAGCTCCCACTGGGCTTCCCCTCTTTGCTCTCTGCTGCTCTTTGGCTTAGATTCACAGCCTTCCTCAACCTGTGGGTCCCCAGATGTTGTTGGACTACAACTCCCATCACCCCTAGCTAGCAAGGCCAGAGCTCAGGAATGATGGGAGTTGTAGTCCAACAACATCTGGGGACCCACAAGTTGAGAACCGCTGGCTTAGAACATAGGGGGCTGCTTTATACTGAGTGAGAACCAGTATAAGATGGACTGAGTAAGTCCATCTAGCTCACTCTTGTCTGCACTGGCTGATGGCAGCTCTCTGGGGTTGCAAGCAGAGTTTTCTCCCAGCCCTTCCTGGACCCTGCCACCTTCTGCCTCCAAAGGAGATGCTCTGCCACTGAACTATGGCTTCTTCTGTTTCAACCTTTCCCAGGCTATGTGCACCCAGCATTTTATTCCAGAGTCAATGGAGACGGAGCACTCTCCCGCCCCCTACATAGCCCCCCAAAACCTAAATCTATTGCATATTTCTTGCCCCCTAAAGGTGCTTCTTGAGAAGCTAGTTTTGTTCTGAAAACAAAAGCTCCCTGCAGACTGATTCTGCATTACTGCATCCATTTGAAAACACATGTAGGTGGTCCCAGAAATTCACGGAGGGGGCATATCCACACCTCCCCAATGACGCTGTGGGTGGTCATACAGCAAGATCATAATCCCCACTTCCTTCTTCATTCGGCTGGAGCACGTGCAGAAAGGAAAAGGCACAGAGAGCCTAATCAAGGGAAGGCTTTTCAAATGTGTATCAGGTAACCCCCCCACACCCATGTGGATGGCAGGATCCATGATTATGCTTGTCATTAATCACCTGTCCTTCACTCAAAGGTCCCAGGGTGGTTTGCAGCATTAAAATACAGCATTAAAAACAATTGGAAACAGCTTACACAGTCATAAAAACATACATCTCAAGGGTCAAAAGCTAGCAGGGTAGATGTGCACGAATGATTCCGGATGGAGAAAACACATGTTTTTATGTGTGCTGCAAAAGGGTTAGCATGTTTGTGGCCCTAAACTCACACCCTTCCTGATCCCACCATGCATTTTGGGCTTCAGTCTTCCTCCGTTTCCACATGGTGTCCTCTATCTCCTGGACTTGTGTGGTGCCTGGAATAGGTTCATGCAATCTCCACCAACATACACATTCAAGGTTGTTGGGTTTTTTTACCTCCTCCTGTGAGACTCTCTTCACAGGTTTGTCTGTGACTGCCTGAAGTCAAACCCATCCCTTTGGTTCACCCAACCTTTGAGCCAGGCCTTTGCCTGAGTCCAGTTCAGGGAAGGTGTCACGATGACGGCCAAAAGGAGGTGTCACTGGTGGGGATTATATAGCCAGTCCCCTTTCTGCCCCTGCCTTCTTTTCAATACGTCACCACCAGCTCTGTGGTTCATGCTCCTTGCTTCCCAGGGAGTTATTGTGGCCTCCGCCTCCTCCGCCTCCCCATCTCGCTGTGCCAGGAGGAAGCTGTTCCAGCAAGTAATGAAATGGCCAATCTCCAATCTGCTAAACAGCCATTGATACCAGTTCCTTGCAAGCTGCACTTTCCTCAAATTGGTATTCACCTACTGATCGCGAGTGGCTTATTATACACGACCCACTTACTCACTGCTCCTCAGCCTCGTTAATAAAGGCTTTTGGTCGTGATTAAGTGAGTTGCTGCAGAACTACTCTTGGTCGCAGGCTCTGCAATACTGGGGCTCTCGCTGCTTCCCCGCTTTGCAAGAAACAAAACACAGCAACCCCTAACAAATGGGTCTCTGACTCTTCCGGACTCAGGAAAGGCAGGCTGGCTCATAGAGCATGCTGGTCAAGCCAAGGAGGGATTGCTGCACCCAGGAAGCTGCCTGGGGCCTGCTCCCTAATGGGCGCGACACTGAAATCCTTCCCCTCTGCCTAAGCCTCACACCACTGCACAGCCAGATATGCAACACAATCCGGTCCAGTCCCTGCCTTGCACCAGGGTGATATTAAACTTCCAGGACATTTCTGCACCAGAGGTCAGTGAAAGCAGCCAGCTCTGTCCCCAGAAGTTGACTAACACCCCCAGCCCCACCAGTTGCTAACACAGCTTGCACCTCTTCTCCTTGCCAGAAACTGGTTTCCTGGGCAAATGGAGGGGGAGGAGTGAAGAAGTGTTATGGAAGGCAAGGGAAAAGAAGCAGGGTGATGGAAACACTTCCCCAAACACTGCCAGCTCAAACTGCTGCCTCTCCTCCAGGGGTGCATCTGGTTCCCACCACATCCAGGGCTGGGGGGGTGTTCCTTTTTATATAGGGTTCCTCTTGTTGTGTTTTCAGCTTGTTGTGGTGCCAGATTTATTTATCTTAAGGCACTCAGCTCATTTGCTGTTCCCAAAGAGGATGCCAGCCTCTTCCTTCTCCCCCAGCTTCTCTCCTGGATTTGTGCCCAAGCTCATCCTAACCTTAACCCCGGCTCCAAAAAGTCCTAAGCACTTTTTCTAGGAGGTCTTTGGACTTTAGCAAGCCTGTGAAGGAAGGGAGTTGTGCCATTCCGAAATCTCCCGCCCCAGCTGGCGCTGGCACCAGGGTGGGTGGAAGGATGCAGGATCTGACCGAGGATCCATGTAATCCAGAGCCCTCCATCCAACAGCAACCAGCTAGATGCCTTCAAGGAAGCCCACAAGCTGGGCACAACACAGGACACTTCTGCCTCCTCCTCCTCCTCCTCTGCTATCTGAGAGGTTTAAGGAAGGCCATTGCGGTGGTGTCTGTTCAGGGCTATTGTCTGGAGACCCTCTCTGCCTTCTCCTGCCACCATGCTGCTTGCAGTCAGCTAAGACCCTCAGGCTCCTGCCTTGATGAAGGAAGTTCAGGGTGCCCCCTTGGCAGTTTCTCTGGGACCAAACCACCCAGGAGGGCACCCAGGTGTTGCTGTTGTTTTTTTAAAGCATCCTGAACAGCTAGGCTTTGCAAGGGGATGCTTAAACTCCACCTGAGTTATTGGGTGTCTGTGTTGGAAAACAGGGCAGATGCTAAGAGCATGAAAAAGCTCCTCTGGGCAAGAGCATCCTCAGAGCTGTGGGACAGGGGCTCTCCTGGGATTCCAGGTGAGGGTGACATCCCAAGCCCTGTGTAGATACTACTTCGGGGACTGAAAGTGGGACCTTCTGCTTTGGAAGAAGGTGTTTCCCACCTTCCACAGGTGAGGCCCACCATCTCCACCCTGCTGACTCCCTATGCACAGAAACTATTTATCACAACATCATGGAATTGTAGAGTAGGAGAGGATCCAAAGGGGCGTCTAGTCCAACCCCCTGCAATGTGGACCAAGATCGTGGCCACAACTTGGGCAGAGAGGAACGAAGGACGTCCTACAGAGAAACTCCAGAAGTTAGAAATAATCTGGCTGTGCCTGTGTACATGCAGTGTGCATGCCTCCTCTCATAGATTCGGTTTTGTGCACAGATCCGGCCCATATGTGAGGTTTCTGACTCTTCCATATGCTTAATTGGGGGCTCTCTCTCCCCCCACCAACAGCCACGCAGCCTCTCTTCCTCCTATACATTTCCTGCTCTGCTGTGCCAAACTGGAGAGCGGTTTCCCTGGGGAGGGGTCTCCCAGTCTTCCTTCCAAACAAAGGGTGGGATTTCGAGGAAAGACACCCCCCACACACACACACCGCATTAAAAAAGTTCTCTTCCTAACTTACGCATATCCTGCCTCCCGTACCGAATCGCCTGGACTGATTTTGCCTCCCTTCGTGGACAGAAAAGAGGTTGCCTCGACCTCCCCCGCGACGCCAGCTCTGCCCTCACAATCGCTTTGCCGCTTACAAACAACCAAGTCCCGGTCTCTCTCTCTCTCTCTCTCTCTCTCTCTCTCTCTCTCTCTCTCTCTCTCTCTCTCCCACCCCAATCAACGCCCCGCAAACTGGCAAAAATTATATCGCCTCCACTTCCCAATCCACAACCGGAGGACTCGCAATTTCCATCCCGAGCAGTTAAAAATGGGGGAGGGGGGCGCGTTGGTCGTAGACAGCAATAGGAGAAGGACCACATTCTGCCTCGCGGTCCCAATTTGGGCAGAGGCACGATTCTGCCCGGACGCCAGGGGGTGCCCGTTGCCACCGCTCCCTGAGAGACCCTATTCGGACTCTGCGCCAACGCTCCGGACTCCCCCCCCCCCGGCAGCAACTAACACGGGGTAACTAACACGCCACGCATGAAAAATGTGGGGGGGGATACGACTTTGTGCCCTACAAAGCTGGGTGTGGGTGGGTGTTTAAAGGGGGGTTACAAAGCGGACTATGCGGAGCGAAAGGATATCGAGCAGTTGATCATTTGGTGCGGGGGCACCCCTAGGACCCACCCCACCCTGCGGCTCAGCACCCCCGCTCGGTCCACTCACCGTTGCCCGAGATCTGGTTCTCCCACTGCGCGGGCCGCGAGGAGGCTCCGAGCTGCAGGTAGAGTCCCACGGAGTGGCAAAGGGCCAGGGTCAGGCCGAAGGCGCCCCCCATCTTCGTCGTCGTCCTCCTCCTCCTCCCGTCCGTCCGTCCGCCCGCCGCCCGTCTCACATCAGGGAGGGCCAGAAGCAGCCGGCGGCCCCCGCCCGATCCGTCGCCCCCGCCGCTGCTCCGGGTGGTGCTGAAGCCGCGGAGAAAGATGCTGAGCCGCCTCTGCCTCGCCTCGCCCCGTCCCGCTCGCCTCCTCCTCCTCCTCCTCCTCTTCCTTCTCCTCCTCGGCTCCGCTCTGCCAGCCGAAGACTGCGGGACTCTTCCCTACGGCGGAGGGCGCCACAGTGCAGCGGCTGCCGCGCGCCTCGCTCGCTCGCTCTGCTGTCCGGCGGAGGGATCCGGCCGAGGGCTTGATTGATCGGCAAAGTTTCTCCAAGGGGATCGGTTTTAAAGCCGCGACGGCGCGTCCCTTGCCTGGGGGGGGGGGGGAGGGGGGAGAGACAGGCACCGTCTTGCAAAATTGGAAGTGGGGGCGCGGGTGAGACCCGCAGCTCCCCAGAACAGGCAGCGATTTTCTCCGCCTTCTATTCTGCTTGGGGTGGGGGGCAGTAAAGATGCTTGACTTTTGCAAAATAAAAGGGGGGCACCTAACATGAGGGTGTGCACGTCTCGTGTATTTAAACCCGTGAAATTTAGTTCGGCAGCGATTCTACTGTAGCCTCCCCCACCCACTTCACTATCTAAAAAGTGGGCGGGTTTTTTTCCACATTTTCTTCTGGTGACAGGGCTGGGGGGGGGTCTGTTCAAGCCCACCTAAGAGCCCACCTTATCCCCTTCGCTCCATGTCGCCCGCCTCAGTCCTTTCCAGGACATGCATCGGCGTGGAGGATTGACCTGACATTGGTAGACAGGAGGTGAAGTGGGAAGGGGGAGCAGCTGAATGCCCCCCTCGCCCTCCCCAGCTGCTTACAAGGCGCCCTACCTTCACTACAGAATCAGACTCTGTGGTGCTGTATCTCTTCGAGACACGCCCGGGAAGTGGATTAGATCTCTCCTGCTTTATTTATCACCATATATAATTTATGGTGTTATTTTTAACAGGAACGCGCCTGCCTGCCTTGAGAACAAAGCGCATTTCTTTGCAAGCTCGTGCATTCCTGAGCTTGGAGACGGGGACTCATCCTGTTCCCTAGTCCCTAACAACTGGGAAATGCTCTGCACCGTTGCTTGCAAGGGGACCTGGCCTTGTCGCTTGAAGGCACCCAGAGATCAGGAGCTGGCCCGGAGCACATGGCGGTGCAGCTGCAAACCGCTTCAGCACCGGCCCGCGGACAGCTCCCGCAGCGCCAGCGGCCAAGGACGGGGGCTTTCAGAACCATGTCTGTGGACAGCGCTCGATTGGCTTCAGCACCTGAGCGGAGGGACAGCGCCCTTTCTCCCCGAGCAAGATGGGAATTCCTTTCCAGATTTGGGTCAACTTTAGGGTCTATTCAGGGACGCGGTGGCACTGTGGGTTAAACCACAGAGCCTAGGACTTGCCGATCAGAAGGTCGGCGGTTCGAATCCCTGCAACGGGGTGAGCGCCCGTTGCTCGGTCCTTGCTCCTGCCAACCTAGCACTTCGAAAGCACGTCAAAGTGCAAGTAGATAAATAGGTACCGCTCCGGCGGGAAGGTAAACGGCGTTTCCGTGCGCTGCTCTGGTTCGCCAGAAGCGGCTTAGTCATGCTGGCCACATGACCCGGAAGCTGTACGCCGGCTCCCTCGGCCAGTAAGGCAAGATGAGCGCCGCAACCCCAGAGTCGGCCACAACTGGACCTAATGGTCAGGGGTCCCTTTACCTTTAGGGTCTATTCAAGCTGTCAGGCTGATGGACTAAACAGGCCCCTGGGAAGAGGGCAGCAGAGGTTTGTCACTACATGTTCCGTTCTTAAGCCACTCTGAGACTGTTGTTGTTGTTGATGATGATGTATTTATTGTGTTTACATTCCACCCTTTTCTCCAAAGAGGTGTACATGGTTCTCTCCTCTTCCTTGTTTAATCCCCACAACGACCCTGTGAGGTAGGTTAGGCAGAGAGGCAGTGACTGGACCAAGGTCACCCAGTGAGCTTCATAGTGGTCAAGTGGGGTATTTGAACCCTCGTCTCCCAGGTCCTAGTCTGAAACCCTAACCATTACACCACACTGGCTCTTAGCCTAGCTACGGAAAGCCTCAGCCCTTACTTGGTCCTCAGGTGACAAGGTCAATGCAAAAGTTAAGTTCTCCCTGTAACTGTGTGAATAATCAGTCTTCCCTGGTGCGGTCATGACACAGCACTGCAGTTACTCAACCCAATTCTTTAAAGTTTTATGGAAAGCGGTAAGATAGAAGACCTCTGCACAGTGCCAGAATTGTGGGAACGAGTCAATATTGGGAAAATGTCACTGGGTTCACACTGACCAAGTAGATCAGGAAAATTCTGAAGAATCTCTCTATGCTTCATCACAGTAACAGGTGGAGAAAACCCTCAGTGGGGTTTTTTAAAGAGGTTGGGTGGCTGTCTGTCAGGGATTCTTTAGCTGTGATTCCTGCATTGCAGGGAGTTGGACTAGATGACCTTTGGCATCCCTTCCACCCCTACAATTCTATGATTCCATTAACAATGGGCAAATAAAGTGCTGGAGAAGGGCTGCAGCTCAGGAGCAGCACATGATCACATGTGATTGCATGCAAAAGGACTCCAGAATCCTCAGGTAAGAGTCTGCAGAGAACCTCACCAAGTCCTCTTTGAGAAGAAAAGTGTGTCACCAGCCCCCTAGCTTTGAGAGATGAATCTGATCTATAAAACGAGGCATCTGAAATCCCTGCTACACTGGCTCACCAGTCCACTAAGGCTATCTGTTTTTCTAGAGATCCCCAGCTGAAGAGACCACGGACACAAAATGAGGCAGCATCAGGCTACACCACAGTGTGCAGCCCCAGTCCAGAGCATCTTCACCTTCACATGCATGTCCTTCAGCTAGGGAAGGGAAGGGCAACGTGCCAACAGTAAGTTGGGCATCAGCTGTGCTTGGGATATATACAGATATCTGTCCTTGGTCAGAGCACAGTTGCTCCAGGTAGAGCTACCCTAGGTCACCTTCTTTGTATCTCCTTTATACATCAACCTGGCCCTCTGCTTGCCACCTCTGCTGTCCTGATCGACTATTCAAAGCTCTCCTTGATGGTGATGAGCCCACAGGGACACAGGAATAGCTATGTTTGATCAGGCCAGCACTTCCTTTGCACAGTGGCCAACCAGATGACCATAGGAAGCCTGCAAACACCCTCCTGTCCTGAGGTTTCCAGCAACTGCAATTCAGAAGTGAAGCTCCAACAGGTTGACTTTGACCCCAAGGGCACACCCTTCCATTGTCTCCTGTGACAGATGGGTGCCAACTAACTGAAGGTAGACAGAACATAGTGATCATGGTTAGTAGTCACTTGCAACTCATTAATTTGTATAATTCTCTTTTAAAGCCATCCAGGTTGGTGGCCATCACTGCCTCACCAGGGAACAAATTCCATAGTTTAACTGTGAAATGCATGGCTTTCTTTTATCAGTCCTAAATCTTCCAACAGTCACTGGAGGTCTGTGAGTTCTAATGTTATGAGAGAGGAGGAAAATTATCTATTCACTTTCTCCATGTCTTGAATAACCTTAAAAACTTCTCTTACTTGCCTTTTCTCTAAGCTAAAAATCTCCAAATACTACAACACTTCTTCATAGGGGAATCATTCTATCCCCTTGATCATTTTGGTGTCCCTTTTTTGAACGTTTTAAAATTGTACCTTTTTAAACCAAAGATTTGTTTAATGTAATTATGTTATCCTCAGCTTTATTTTCAATTCCTTCCCTAAGGATCCCCCCCCCCTTTTTTTACAGCTGCCTCACACTGGGTCATCTTCACTGAGCTGTCTACTATGACCTCCAGTCTTGTTCCTGGTCCATCCCTGGTAGTTCAGACCCCAGGAGTGTATGTGAAATTAAGACCTTTCCCCCCAACATGCATCACTTTACACTTGTTTACATTGAATTGCATTCACCATTTTACTGTCCACTCGTTCAGTTTGAAGAAGTCCTTTTGGAGCAGTTCACAACCCCTTTTTGCTGTAACAATTCAGTGCCCCCAGCAGACTTGGCTCCTTATCTCTGCAGTCTCCTTATTCTCCTTTAGCACACCTTTGACTCCCTTGCCATCCAAACTAACATGGTCTCCCACTTCATCAGGTGAAGATGTGGCTCTCTAATGAAAATATAAAAAACATCACCTTGCCAACAAAGGTCCGTATAGTTAAAGCTATGGTTTTCCCAGTAGTGATGTATGGAAGTGAGAGCCGGACCATAAAGAATCGCCGAAGAATTGATGCTTTTGAATTCTGGTGCTGGAGGAGACTCTTGAGAGTCCCATGGACTGCAAGAAGATCAAACGTATCCATTCTGAAGGAAATCAGCCCTGAGTGCTCACTGGAAGGACAGATCCTGAAGCTGAGGCTCCAATACTTTGGCCACCTCATGAGAAGAGAAGACTCCCTGGAAAAGACCCTGATGTTGGGAAAGATGGAGGGCACAAGGAGAAGGGGACGACAGAGGACAAGATGGTTGGACAGTGTTCTCGAAGCTACCAGCATGAGTTTGACCAAACTGCGGGAGGCAGTGGAAGACAGGAGTGCCTGGCGTGCTCTGGTCCAGGGGGTCACGAAGAGTCAGACATGACTAAATGACTAAACAACAACAACAATGGAAATATGAAGATGCCCAGCTCTGTAATACTGGCCTCCCAGCTATTGGGATTGGGGAGCATACACGGGGCATCTCTAAGTCTGACACCTGAAAGACTTTAGATTGGAGCTCCCTTTAGATTGGAACCAAGGCAAGCATCTTGAGGATGCAAACCATGTACTTCTTCTGTGTGCTCCCACTTCACTCTGGACCCTCCAATCTCACGTGAGGCAAGGATTGCATCTGACATTTGCGGCCCCAGCCTCCCTTTCCTTTTTCCTTTTTGAATACATTTTATTCCGACCTTCCTCTTGTCACATCTGCCTCTCAGCATCTGGATTCCAGAGAAGATCTTGGTTATTTGCCCTTTTTTAATTTAGAAAAAGGAGACATGGGATTAATGATCAGCTGCCTTGCATTTCAATGTTGGTTTTCTCCATGCCCGAGAGGAGTGCCATTTCCCGCCATAGGGAAAAGTCCCCCCTGATTTCCCTCATAGCCTGTCAGTAGTAACTGCTCTAAGATTTGTTCTTTTAATCCAGAATCAATAGCAAATTTCATTTAAAAATAAATTAAAGCCGGCATTGGAAATCATTCACCATGTGGGTTGGGGCTATATGTGGAACCGTCTAAATGGCTCCCTTTGGCTCATCCATCACTGCCACGAGCGGGGGGGGGGGGAGTGTGAGGGAGAACTCAGCAACAGCACTGATTCATGGGAAGCCTATTTAAATGTATCAGCTCTCAACAATGAGTAGAGCAAGGTGTGAGAGAGAGACCTTTTAACATATACTAAGAGGAGCTTATCAAGGAAAGGTGGCCAGTGGCAGAAAAGGGGCCTCTGTCTAGATGGCAGCAGTGACTCCTCCTCTGAGGCAAGGCATCATTTCCCAATCCTGCCTTGCAGGGAGGAGATGGCAGCTGCTCTGCAAGTCCAGTCGAGCAGGTGGGACCCAGCTTACTGGAGGCCCTGTTGGTGATGGGTGAGCTATCACTATCTCAGCTAAACTTTGGTTCCTTCTTTCCAAGGTCCCCTGGAGAATTTTTTGGGGAACCGCAGAGTCTCACCCACCCACAAACACAGCTAAGAGTTCTCACATGCTGGATGAGTTGACTGAAGAAGCAAAGGTGAAGAGGGGTAGGGGGGAATGTGCTTTTCATTCCTCTCTCTCTCTCCCTCTCTCTCTCTCTCTCACACACACACATTCCTTGTCAATTCCTGGGACTAAATTCTGGATATAATAAACAGAATTGTGTCTGCCATTGACACCACAGTGCTCCCACCTCAAAGCATATACAAACCTCTGTGTGCTTCTATATTTAAAGGTAAAGGGACCCCTGACCATTAGGTCCAGTCATGGCCGACTCTGGGGTTGCGGCGCTCATCTTGCTTTATTGGCCAAGGGAGCTGGCGTACAGCTTCCGGGTCACGTGGCCAGAATGATTAAGCTGCTTCTGGCCAGAGCGGTACCTATTTATCTATTTGCACTTTGATGTGCTTTTGAACTGCTAGGTTGGCAGGAGCAGGGACCGAGCAACGGGAGCTCATCCCATCGCAGGGATTTGGACCGCCGACCTTCTGATCAGCAAATCCTAGGCTCTGTGGTTTAGACCACAGCACCACCCATGTCCCTGCTTCTATATTTACTTACAGTAAAATCCTTTGACTCTTTCCCTATAAAGAGTGTTGTGAAACAGGGCAGTGTTCCTGCCTCAACTCTCTCTGGCATATTCTTCTCCCTGTTGCTCTCGTGTGCCTTCAGTTCGACTGCAGATGTTGTGTACATCCCTTCAAGGAGGGACGGGGGTCTGTTCAACCTGGCATATCTCAGCGCCAAGACAAAAGTGTGATGGGTTTTTATCCATAAAATGATGTTTGCCGATGTCACAGCCTTGACAGTGCACTCTGAGGAAGCTCTTCAGAGACTCACCAACCATTTTGCCCAAGCCTGCAGGGAAGACCAACACCTTGGGTCAGGCGTCGCCAGCACTCCACACATGACCACATGCTTGAGGTGGTAGACAATTTTGTCTACCTGGGCTCCACCATAACTGTTGGGATCTGATTAGATGCTAGGAGAGGATCTATTTGCTTAAGCTCAGACTTGCACATTGCTGGCCTGGTGGAGAAGATCAGAAAGAGAGTGTGCCCAGGCAAGGAGGAGAACATATAGCTATGCTCTCTTCCTGTCAGGGCACAAGGGGAGTGTTTTCACAGGGCTCCTTCTAGCAAGTTTAGAGAAAAACTCTGTGAACCTCAGCTCCTTCATGTGCCTATCTGGCAAGAATTGTTGGGTGAACTGCATTTAATATCCCACACTAACCAGCAACCTTTCCATTGATTCTGAGCTGGACAAGCTTATTGTCCAGGCAGCTACAGCAATGGCTCAAAAGGGTATGGGAGAATTTGATGCTAACGACCCACACCAAGATGAAGGTCTACCAGGATTGTGTGTTTAATGTTTTATGGAAGTGAGTCATGGGCAACCTCAGGAGGAATGCCTAAATGCCTTCCATATGCACTGTGTCAGGAAGATTTTGGGCATGACATGGCAGGACAGAATCTCAAAGAAAAATGTACTCTTCCAAGTCCCAATTCCCAGCATGTTTGCACCAGGCCAACTGGCAGACTAACTCTGTGTTGCAAAGTTGTCTGCAAGTGAGACATGAAGGCTGGCAACATCAACCTCTTGTTGTTGTTTAGTCATTTAGTCGTGTCCGACTCTCCGTGACCCCCTGGACCAGAGCACTCCAGGCACTCCTGTCTTCCACTGTCTCCCGCAGTTTGGTCAGACTCATGCTGATAGCTTCGAGAACACTGTCCAACCATCTCGTCCTCTGTCGTCCCCTTCTCCTTGTGCCCTCCATCTTTCCCAGTATCAGGGTCTTTTCCAGGGAGTCTTCTCTTCTCCTGAGGTGGCCAAAGTCTTGGAGCCTCAGCTTCAGGATCTGTCCTTCCAGTGAGCAGTCAAGGGCTGATAGGTTTGATCTTCTTGCAGTCCATGGGACTCTCAAGAGTTTCCTCCAGCACCATAATTCAAAAGCATCAATTCTTTGGCGATCAGCCTTCTTTATGGTCCAGCTCTCACTTCCATACATCACTACTGGGAAAACCATAGCTTTAACTAGACAGACCTTTGTCAGCAAGGTGATGTCTCTGCTTTTTAAGATGCTGTCTAGGTTTGTCATTGCTTTTCTCTGGAGCAGGAACCGGCAAGCTACTCCAGTATCCCTGCCAAGAAAACTCCACGGACAAAGACAACAGGCATATAAAACATCAACCTCACTGTGTAGGAATTCCTTGCAGATGACCACAATGCCTGGAAACAGGTAGGTCGGTTGTGGAGTCATAGCAGTGACCAGAGGATAAATGACCACTGGAAGGAGCACAGAAAGAAGAAAAAGCCAGGTGCCTGGATGCCTTCTTCTTCCCCAGCTGCAATAAAACATGTCTCTCCTTTATCGGTTCCTACAACCACAGCAGGTGCTGTAACTCTCCACTGGCGTGACTTTACCCTGATGGCATTGTCTCTCAAAGCAGACAGATACCAACAAATTTATAAAATGCTCAGTGTAAGAGCTCTCTGCTTAGAATCTCTTGCTGTTTTTTCAAATTATCAGAAGCTGTGGGGTGAGGGATCTGAATCAGATCAGAATTCAGGGGATGGGTGGTCAACTCCCCCTCCCTCTCCTGATTAAGATTGTCCCCTGACCTCAATTTATGCGTATGATTGTTCTGAAAAATAAACGACGTCTGCAATTAAGGCAGTATGTGCTGTTAAGTAAACATTATAAATAATTTAATTTTGATTGTCTGGAATGTTGTAGCAATGTCTGTAAAAAGCAATGCAATAAAAGTCATGCTCTTTTTTACAAAAGAAAAGCAAAAACGTTTGCTCCAGGTGTGCTGGCAGGACCCACCTGAATGTGCCAGGAGTTCTCCCTCCCTTTTATTTTACATATTTTTGCATACAATATTAATTGCATTCATTCATAACAATTTCAATATTTATATAGGGGTTCTTGCCACCCCCGGACTTCCCTCCATCCCTTCTCCGGTTTCTATCTTTTGTCTCTTATCTTTTCTGCGACTAAATACTTTAATCCAATCTCTTGAATCTCCTTTTTCCATACATTTTATCAATTATATTACAAATGCTAATCTAACCCTGCTAACGTTTTTAAATGTTTGCAGTGCTCTTCCATGTAATCTATAAAATTAATCCATTCATTAAAAAAATAAAAATCTTGGTGTCTAATCTTCCCAGTCAATTTCGCCGTTTGTGCAAAGTCCATCAGTTTCGATATCCATTCTTCCTTCGATGGGGTTCTCTCTTCCTTCCAGCCCTGGGCGTATATCATTCTTACTGCTGTCATCACATACATTGTTGTTGTTGTTGTTTAGTCGTTTAGTCGTGTCCGACTCTTCGTGACCCCCTGGACCAGAGCACGCCAGGCACTTCTGTCTTCCACTGCCTCCCGCAGTTTGGTCAAACTCATGCTGGTAGCTTCGAGAACACTATCCAACCATCTTGTCCTCTGTCGTCCCCTTCTCCTTGTGCCCTCCATCTTTCCCAACATCAGGGTCTTTTCCAGGGAGTCTTCTCTTCTCATGAGGTGGCCAAAGTATTGGAGCCTCAGCTTCATGATCTGTCCTTCCAGTGAGCACTCAGGGCTGATTTCCTTAAGAATGGATAGGTTTGATCTTCTTGCAGTCCATGGGACTCTCAAGAGTCTCCTCCAGCACCATAATTCAAAAGCATCAATTCTTCAGCAATCAGCCTTCTTTATGGTCCAGCTCTCACTTCCATACATCACTACTGGGAAAACCATAGCTTTTACTATACGGACCTTTGTTGGCAAGGTGATGTCTCTACTTTTTAAGATGCTGTCCAGGTTTGTCATTGCTTTCCTCCCAAGAAGCAGACGTCTCTTAATTTCGTGGCTGCTGTCACCATCTGCAGTGATCATGGAGCCCAAGAAAGTAAAATCTCTCACTGCCTCCATTTCTTCCCCTTCTATTTGCCAGGAGGTGATGGGACCAGTGGCCATGATCTTCGTTTTTTTGATGTTGAGCTTCAGACCATATTTTGCGCTCTCCTCTTTTACCCTCAATAAAAGGTTCTTTAATTCCTCCTCACTTTCTGCCATCAAGGTTGTGTCATCTGCATATCTGAGGTTGTTGATATTTATTCCAGCAATCTTAATTCTGGCTAGGGATTCATCCAGCCCAGCCTTTCGCATGATGAATTCTGCATATAAGTTAAATAAACAGGGAGACAAAATACAGCCTTGTCGTACTCCTTTCCCAATTTTGAACCGATCCGTTGTTCCATATCCAGTTCTAACTGTAGCTTCTTGTCCCACATAGAGATTTCTCAGGAGACAGATGAGGTGATCAGGCACTCCCATTTCTTTAAGAACTTGCCATAGTTTGCTGTGGTCGACACAGTCAAAGGCTTTTGCATAGTCAATGAAGCAGAAGTAGATGTCTTTCTGGAACTCTCTAGCTTTCTCCATAATCCAGCGCATGTTTGCAATTTGGTCTCTGGTTCTTCTGCCTCTTCTAAATCCAGCTTGCACTTCTGGGAGTTCTCGGTCCACATACTGCTTGAGCCTTCCTTGTAGAATTTTAAGCATAACCTTGCTAGCATGTGAAATGAGTGCAATTGTGCGGTAGTTGGAGCATTCTTTGGCACTGCCCTTCTTTGGGATTGGGATGTAGACTGATCTTCTCCAGTCCTCTGGCCACTGCTGAGTTTTCCAAACTTGCTGGCATATTGAGTGTAGCACCTTAACAGCATCATCTTTTAAAATTTTAAATAGTTCAGCTGGAATACTATCACTTCCACTGGCCTTGTTATTTGCAGTGCTTTCTAAGGCCCATTTGACTTCACTCTCCAGGATGTCTGGCTCAAGGTCAGCAACCACACTACCTGGGGTGTACGAGACATCCATATCTTTCTGGTATAATTCCTCTGTGTATTCTTGCCACCTCTTCTTGATGTCTTCTGCTTCTGTTAGGTCCTTACCACTTTTGTCCTTTATTATAGTAATCTTTGAACGAAATGTTCCTTTCATATCTCCAATTATCTTGAACAGATCTCTGGTTCTTCCCATTCTGTTGTTTTCCTCTATTTCTTTGCATTGCTCGTTTAAGAAGGCCTTCTTGTCTCTCCTTGCTATTTTTTGGAAATCTGCATTCAATTTCCTGTATCTTTCTCTATCTCCCTCGCATTTTGCTTGCCTTCTTTCCCCCGCTATTTGTAAGGCCTCATTGGACAGCCACTTTGCTTTCTTGCATTTCCTTTTCATTGGGATGGTTTTCGTTGCTGCCTCCTGTATAATGTTGTGAGCCTCCATCCATAGTTCCTCAGGCACTCTGTCCAGCAAATCTAAATCCTTAAACCTGTTCCTCACTTCCACTGTGTATTCATAAGGGATTTGATTAAGATTGTATCTTACCGGCCCAGTGGTTTTTCCTACTTTCTTCAGTTTAAGCTTGAATTTTGCTATAAGAAGCTGATGATCTGAGCCACAGTCCGCTCCAGGTCTTGTTTTTGCTGACTGTATAGAGCTTCTCCATCTTTGGCTGCAGAGAATATAATCAGTCTGATTTCGATGCTGCCCATCTGGTGATGTCCATGTGTAGAGTCGTCTCTTGTGTTGTTGGAAAAGCGTGTTTGTGATGACCAGCTTGTTCTCTTGACAGAACTCTATTAGCCTTTGCCCTGTTTCGTTTTGATCTCCAAGGCCAAACTTGCCAGTTGTTCCTTTTATCTCTTGATTCCCTACTTTAGCATTCCAATCCCCTATAATGAGAAGAACATCCTTCTTTGGTGTCACTTCAATAAGGTGTTGTAAGTCTTCATAGAATTGGTCAATTTCAGTTTCTTCCGCACCAGTAGTTGGTGCATAAACTTGGATTACTGTTATGTTAAAAGGTCTGCCTTGGATTCGTATCGAGATCATTCTATCATTTTTGAGATTGCATCCCAGTACAGCTTTTGCCACTCTTTTGTTGACTATGATGGCCACTCCATTTCTTTTGCGGGTTTCTTGCCCACAGTAGTAGATATGATGGTCATCCAAACTGAATTCGCCCATTCCCGTCCATTTTAGTTCACTGATGCCCAGGATGTCAATATTTATTCTTGCCATCTCACTTTTGACCACATCCAACTTACCCAGGTTCATGGTTCTTACATTCCAGGTTCCTATGCAATATTTTTCTTTACAGCATTGGACTTTCCTTTCGCTTTCCTTTCGCTTCCAGGCATATCCGCAACTGAGCGTCCTTTCGGCTTTGGCCCAGCCGCTTCATCAGCTCTGGATCTACTTGTACTTGTCCTCCGCTCTTCCCCAGTAGCATGTTGGACGCCTTCCGACCTGAGGGGCTCATCTTCCAGCGTCATAACTTTTATATGCCTGTTGTCTTTGTCCATGGAGTTTTCTTGGCAGGGATACTGGAATGGCTTGCCGGTTCCTCCTCCAGGTGGATCACGTTTGGTCAAAACTCTCCACTATGACCTGTTCATCTTGGGTGCCCTGCTCGGCATAGTTCATAGCTCCTCTGAGTTCTTCAAGCCCCTTCGCCACGGCATACATAAACAGGACCAAATTTCAGGAGTTCTTATTCCCCCGCCCTCAGTTTGTGGTTGTGGAGTCCTGTATCACCAGCAAAGCAGCACAACAAGCAGGTACAAGAAAGGTGTGCAGCTTGATCGCCTTGATGGAATCGCTCTTCACCTGCTGGCATTTCTTTTGATTAGAAAACCCAGATGGTTAGAAAGTTTTGATTTAGTTTTAGTCTATTGTTATTTTGACTTTCCGAATGTCTTAAATTATTGCTGTTCTTTTTCCTTTTTTATAATTCTGTCTTTTCCATAAATTACTTTGAGGTGGGTGGTTATTTTTTTTGTTTACAATCAAGCAAGCGGTGTATAATTTTTTATATAATAAATCAAAAGTCAACAAGAGCTCCTTGGAGAGTAGGGGGTTAACAAGGCCTCCCTCCCTTTATGCAAAGCAGCAGAATTGCATCTGGCTTTGGGCAGATCACACTTGCACAGAAGCTCATTAACCACGCTGAGCTGGGGGGGGGTGGACTTTGAGGGGGGTGGGAGGCTTTTGATTCCTACATCAGCTGAGCATCAGGAGAGGGCCAATTCTGTATAACAAGGCAGAGATAATTGCAAGCTTTGGTACCGTCCCCAGGTTCACAGCACAGAGCTGGATGCATTTAGGAGGGATCGCTTTCTGGGTGTAGATCCTGGCACATGCACAGCTGAAAGTTGGAAATCCCAGGAGCTGGACACATAGCTGTCAGCTTTTCCCTTTCCTTGCGAGGAATCCTATGCGGAATAAGGGAATTTCCCTTAAAAAGGGGAAAGTGTTGATAACTATGAGCTGGAGAGAAGAGTCAAGGTGGAGGAGAGCAGTTTGGGGGCTGAGCACAGGACTGGATCCTCTGAGGGAGGACTGGGAGAAGGAAAACAGTAGAGAATGGAGCTGGCCCAGGACAACAGAGCCTTCCAGTCAGGGCCGTCTTTTCCATAGGGCTTAGTGGTGCATTGCGCCAGGGCGTCAGCCTCTCAGGGGCACCCCAGAAAGTGGGGGAGCTGCGTAGCTTTTCCAGCGGCCTCCCCTTTTCCTGCATGCCCACCAGCTGCACCCCGCCAACCATAAGGTTGGATCGCTCTCCTGCAGCGGCATGGGGGAGAGTTGCGCCCCCCCCCCCGATGACTGGCAGAGCACAGCTAAGGCCACCCCAACACTATCCATGGTAATTTGGTGGCGTTGGGCGGCTATTTGCACCCCGGTGCCGTATCTGCTTCCCTGCTTCCAGTGTCCCTGTTTTCAGGAGACAGTCCCTGATTTAGAGAAGCCATCCCGGTTTCTGATTTGATCCCTGAATGTTCTGGTTTTCCTTAGGATGTCCCTATTTTCATCAGAGAAATATTGGAGGGTATGGAGTTATGTGACCCCTGAGCCAAGGAGACAAGTAGCTATTCAACCTTGAGAAGAAATCTGAAGGCAGCCCTGTATAGTTTTTAAAGTGTTTAATGTTTTATTATGTTTTTGTATACCGTATTTACTCGAACATAATGTGCACTGTTTTTCACCAAATTACATTGCAAAAATTAGGGTGCACATTAGATTTGATGGCGTGTTGACCTTAGCCAGCAAATACTTTTTTGGTTTCAAGGCTTTGAAAATTGAGGTGCGCATTAGATTTGATGGTGTATTATACCCACTTTGGAAGAATGGCAGATGAAGGTGATTGGCAGAAATGACTGGCAGAATCCGAGACCAGGGAGAAGAGTCGGTGGAAGAAGATTGGAAGAAATTTAAAGACTATCTACAGAAATATTGTAAAATTAATGAATGTTAGAATGATGTTGGATAGAAATTAAGTGGTTTCCAGCTGTAATGCTTTAAGAGAATATGAAAAAAGGGTTATAAATAGGTAAAAACATAATGGTAAGGATTTGCTGAACCAACAATTTGAGGTGGAATACAAAAAAGGGAGGTATGAGGAGGTCTGGGAAACAAGCTAAAGGAAAATAAGCAATGGAAAATTTGTGTGTTTTTAATTATTTTTATTTTGTATTTTTGTTAATTTTTTTTATTTTATTGTAATACTTTAAAAAACCTTAATAAATATCTTATTAAAAAAAAAAGATTTGATGGTGTATTAGATTCACGTAAATATGGTATGTTGGAAGCCGCCCAGAGAGGCTGGGGCAATCCAGTCAAATGGGTGGGGAACAACAACAACAATAACAATAAAGTGGTACCTCGGGTTACAGACGCTTCAGGTTACAGACTCCATTAACCCAGAAATAGTACCTTGGGTTAAGAACTTTGCTTCAGGATGAGAACAGAAATTGTGCAGCGGCAGTGGAAGGCCCCATTAGCTAAAGTGGTGCCTCAGGTTAAGAACGGACCTCCAGAACGAATTAAGTTCTTAACCCGAGGTACCACAGTAATAATAATGGAATAAGATGCCTCCTATTTTCATCAGAGAAATGTTGGAGAGTATGGAACATCTGTGGATGGGGTGGGCAGCAGGGTCACCAAGAGGGGAAGAAGATTGGGGAAGGTCTTCAGGCTTGCAGGGAGGGGGAGAGAAAAGGACAGGCGCAAGAGGAGGAAGAGGAGTGGCCATCAAGTGAAGAAGAGGGACTCCCAGAGGAGGAAGGCAAGAGGGCACTCGCAACGCCAGTGAGCCAGAGGTGGTGGAAGGGCCATGGGAGACCCTGCTTCACAGGTGGGGGGGGTGGACCAAGGAAGCAGATGGCTCCACAGTGAGGGGGCGTTTGGTGCCCCTTCATCTAGAGAAGGTGTGGGGAAGCTCTGGCACTCCAAAGGCTGCTGAGTGACAGCGCCCATCAGCCAGGCAGGGTTCGGGAGAGACTCCTTCCTGAACTCCTGGAGTGTCATTGCTTCGGTCAGTGTAGAGAATACTGAGCTAGATGAACCAATGACCTAACTCAGTATATAAAGATTGTCTATTGTGCATGTACATGGTCATCGTGTTGCCTAGACATTGCTGACGTTCTCTTTGCAACACAGGGATCTGTTTTGCTAACTCAGCACAAGGCATCTTCCTATGCGCCCATGTGCTTTTCCTTGGTGCCCTGTGGCTGGAGCAGGTGGCTCTCCCAGCCCTGCAAGGGGGGGGGGGGAGCAGAGGGTGGAGCCTGGCAAGGACTTGAGGTGGCTGAGTTGCGTTGTCTCATCATTCTTTTATTTCTCTGTATAAATAATTTACTTTCCAGCGAGAGAGAGAGAGGGGAAGGCCTTCCAAGCCCGGCCCACTCCTATAAACCACCCAAATGTAGAAAACACAGGCATCGGATTTGCATAGATTATTGCTCCGCGCTGGTACAGAGTAGGTGGCGAAGCCTTCAAATCTCGTATTAGAGACTATTAAGCTTTGATTTTATTGTATCCTCTTATGAAGGGGAACTCGGCAAAGCGGTGATTTGCGATGTGCTTCTCGCACTTTGCAGGGAGGGGGGACACGAATTCTTCTCCCTCAATATGTTGCGTGCATAATGTATGCAAACAGCCTTGCCTAATGCAGCATTTATGGGTTCTCACCATTTATATTTCATGGCCCTCACTCTTGCATTTTACTTTCCCCTATTAACAGAGAGAGATTAGACCACTTAACCAGAAAATCAGGGAGAGCAATGAATGCATTTTTAATAACGATAAATGTGCGTCCCATCCCAAAATAGGGAAACGGGGAAGAAATAAATTTAGGGATTTAATCTGACCTTTGTATATTAAAAAAAGTCAGCATCCTTCAAGCTCGGTGAGCAGTTGCGGCATCAACGAAGTCAAGAACCGACAAGTCCAGGGAGATCTTGCAGCCCAACCTCCCTCCTCACCGGCCTAGGAAATTAAGGCAGGAGATTGCTATGTCCAGCCAAACAGAATGTATAAATTGGATTCATATAAGCTGAAATAATGTGCAAGGCAAGGTTTGCTTGCTGGCGCCTTAACTTCCTCTTGCAATCCTCTGCTCTCCAATAATTTGCAAACCGCCCTTTGCTTGGGATGGTTTGTGCATCCTCCTTACATCTCAGAATAAAAGGGCCACACAAGGCCACCAGGTCTGGGTCTGGGTCTAGAGGGAATTCCCCAGGCATTCCAACTTGGGGGTTCCATGGCAGAAGGGGCAGAAGAGGGGTGGGCTATAGACTGGGCTCCCCCCCCCAGCTGGAACTCAGTTCTGGCACCTCTCATAGAATCATAGAATCATAGAACTGTAGAGTTGAAAGGGACCCTGAGGATCATCTAGTCCAACCCCCTGCAATGCAGGAATATGCAGCTGGTCCATACAGGGATTGAACCTGCAACCTTGGTGTTATCAGCACCATGGTCTAACCAACTGAGCTATCTCAGTTGGGTCCCAGCCCCTCTCAAGGGGGCACCATGGCCTTTCTAAGAGAATGAGGGAGGGGTTCAGAGTGAATTTTTTCCTTAAAAAATAGCACTGGCTCTACAAATCCACGAAAATTAAGAAAATGGAGGGCAGGATAGCCAAGTGGAACCGAGAAACCACGGGGGAGGAAGTTCCCAAAGACAGCAAAAATGGGGAAGGGCCACAAAAACAACTATCTTATTTGGCTGAATTTTGAATAAAAATTATTCAGGGTCTCTACAAAGAAGAGCAATCAGCCCTCATGTAGCACGCCATGTGGTGCAGTGGTTAGAGTGTCAGACCAGGACCTGGAAGAGCTGTTGTTGTTGTTGTTTAGTCGTTTAGTCACGTCCGACTCTCCGTGACCCCCTGGACCAGAGCACGCCAGGCACTCCCGTCTTCCACTGCCTCCCACAGTTTGGTCAAACTCATGCTGGTAGCTTCGAGAACACTGTCCCACCATCTCATCCTCTGTCGTCCCCTTCTCCTTGTACCTGGGAGAGACCTGGGTTCAAATCCCCACTCAGCCAGGAAGCTCACCTTTTGGATCAGCCACTCACTCTCAGCCTAACCTACCTCACAGGGTTGTTGTGAGGATAAATAGGAACTGCATACCACCTTGAGCTCCGTGGAGGAAAGGTGGAATAGAAATGCAACAAACAAACAAACAAACAACTGTGTGGGTCCCATGTTTTTTTAAACTTCCATTGGGGTTTGGTGGTAGTAGAAGCGCCCAATGGTCTTTCGTGGCACCAGGCAGTTCCTTCCATATGCTTCAACCCCAAAAGAGACCACTCAGCTGCATCTGCCCACTGGGGCTCCCTCATTCATCTCTCTCTCTCTCTGCTAGACAGTAATTCATAAGTGATGCATTTTGCATCTGGCAGCAGGGAAGGGGGCAGCTGCAATTAGCCATAACTATTTCATTTTAGTCAAGCGTCCCATTATAATTTGCATTTCACCTTTTAATTGCATGGTGGAGAAGATGGGAGCCGGCTGCCTACCAGTTGCAATGAGAGAAATATGCCGGAGCTATAAAAAGCCAACGCCTGGAGAGACCAGCCCAGAGAACTTTATGGGGAGATTTTATTTACTGATGTAAAAGCTAATCCGGCTTCTGTGTCTGGGCTGCCTTTGTGTGTTGCTCTTTCCCTTTCAGCTGGGTGAGCACCTCTGCCTGGGCTCTGGATGAAGCCTGAGCCCCTGGGTTGGGGGGGGGGCAGAGACACAAGAACCAGAAGGTTCCACCAAGAAGCAAAACCAACCAATTGCCAGTTCCCCCACCCAGATCACCCTGAACAGGCCAGAACCCTGAGGGTGTCCCAAGCAGGGAACCAACACAATGCTCCAGCCAAGACTAGCCCAGGAAGATGCGCTTTTTGGAGGCAAAACAGAAAATGCTGTCTGTCCCCCCACCCCTGCCACCATGAAAAGTGGGGGGGGTGGGCAGGGTCAGAGGAGGAAACAGGGCCTGTATCTGCCTCTCCTCCCAACCAGCTGCCCTGAGGCGACTGCTTCCCCAAGCTTCCTGGGTGGTCCAGCCCTGGCTTCATCAACGCTGATTGGAGGGACGCAGCGCCTGCTGTGCTTCGCTCAGTTCTTCCGAGGGGGAGAGAAATCAATATGTGGCTGTTTGTTTTGCATGCAGCAAAGATTTATTTGTTTCATTTCATTTACATTTCACTTCTCATTGAAACATCCTGAAGCAATTTAACAGTAAATAGCAAGTGTACATTCCCAAATCAAATGGGATTCAGGACATTCTAGAACAAGACGTTTTTGGTTCATAGCGTTGCGATTGTCCCGGCTGCATCACCTTCCGATATAGTTATTCGCAACCCAGAAAGGCACAGACCCAGCAAACATCTCATTTTCCCCACATAGAAAAGAACCACTCAACCGGCTGCAAGAAAGACCAGTCTCTGACCCACTGACCCACAACTCTCCATGGCAGGTGATGGGCTAATCTGGTTGGAGGCAAAAGTTCTTCACGGCACCCATAAAGAGTAGAGCTGAAAATGAGCAAAATCCACCCACCGAGCCTTCCCAAAGGAGACTGTTGGGTTGTATCCACTGCTAGTACTACCCAGAGTAAATCTACTAGATGAGTGCCATTAATTTCAATGGGTCTGCTCCAGGGAGATTGGATTGGAGGGCAGCTCAGGGCAATGCCCAATGAGTATCTTGGCCACAATCCAACGTGGTCAGGCAATGCTCCTCTGCCAGTTGAGCCCCAAGTCTTCACACATCACTCTTGTGCCGAATCATTTGTGGCAAGGAGTAAGAGAAATGCATGTGTGAATGTGATCCTTCCTGCTGCTGAAAGGTGAGAACAATTTGTGCATCATGTCACACCAGGACATGTAGCTCAACAATGTAGGGCAGCCTCCCCCAACATGGTGCCCTCCAGCTGGCAGCCCATCCACCTCAGCCAGCCTCAGCCAACGGGGGTTGTCACCCAACACAGCTGGAAGACACCGCAACTTCCACCGGGCAGTTCCAAAAGCGCAGCATTACTCAGTGAGCATTGCAAGGCATGGTGGGCTTCAGTGAAGTTGGCTACAATATCTGACAAAGTGTTTGGCTTCAGTCCACAACCCTGGTCTGTCTTCCTTGTGGCAGAACGGTCCTAGATCGGGGATAGCCCTGCAGATGTGGCTGAACTACAGCTGCAGGAGGGGAGAGGGCTCTTGCAGTCAAATCCTGCTTGTGGCGCTAACTAATGCTATTAGTTTGCTTGTGGTGCTAACTAATGCTAATTAGTTAGCTTGTGGTGCTAACTAATGCTATTAATTACTTGTAGCATTTCACAACAAATGAAAACTCAGCTGTGTGAGCCTCGCTTGGTTCAAAGTGTTCATTAGCTACAAAATATGAGCACCCTCCATCTTGTTCCCAGTGGTGATCAGTCAAAGGTTCTGAGCAGGTTTGGTTAGGCTATCGTGATGCACAGACTTCTAAGGCACGTTGGTGATTAAAATCCCATTGAAATCAGTTGACCCACTGAGCTTGAAGGACAATGAACTTTCACTAGAATGGGGCCAATAATGACTCTTTTTTTTGCAAGCTTTCAGGAGCCCCTGATGTTCTCTGCTCTCTCTCACCAGTGAGCTAAAACTCAACGTGTGCTCAGAGTTCAGGACACGCCATTAGCCTGACAATGCTGCCCGCTTGTGTGGGCACCAGACCACTGCTGAATGTGCCATCTGGATCTCAGCATGAGGGTGCATGCAACAAGAAGCAATCTGCTCCAAGGGCAATCCTCACGCTGAGCCATCTCCACCCACAACATCTGGAGTTCCACACCACCACCAGCTGCCAGGAGAGGCCACCAAGAGCAGTCCTTACCAACTGCAGCTACAAAGGCTAAACAAGGGGACTGTCAGGAAGATGGCCAGCCAGGCATGTGGCAGCCCCTTTGTTTATCTGCGCCTTTAAAATGACAGTCCTGGATAAGGCCTTCCAGAATTTGCTGGTTTGCAGCTCCCATCACCCTTAAGCATCAGCTATGAACATAAGAATAGCCTGCAGGATCAGGCCAATGGCCCATTTAATCCAGCATCCTCTTCTCATGGGGCCAGCCAGATGCCTGTGGGAAACCTGCAAGCAGGATTCGAACACAAGAGCAGCCCTCTCCCCTCCTGTGCCTTCCAGCAACTGGTATTGTTATAAGAATTTTAAGGTCTTAGATATGTTATAAATGTCCAGAAATGTACCAAGCAAACACGTACATAAATATATAAACCGCATGTCTGAAAACCCCACAGAAAAAAAGTCCTGAACAAATTGGCCTCAAATATTTCTCTGCAAGGTCAAAGTGGGAAACCTCCCCATTGTCTCTTTCCTCACAAATCCTGTCTTAAGGGCACATTAGAGCCTGTGACCTGGCTCAGGAACTAAGTAATTATCATTACAAAAGACTGGCCAGGCTCCCCAGGGTATCCAATCAAGTAAGCATTAACAGGTAACCAGCCAGACAGGAGATAAACAACGACAGGAGATAAACAAGGCAGTCAGATTTCTGTTGTAGACTGCCCTTTCTGTGATGTAGGTATGAAGTATCTGGGGGTGGTCTTGAACTCCAAAGCGGGCAATTTAAAATGTCTATATAAGGGCGGACACACCTGGGTTCTGGGTCCTCCTCCTTTCCTGTGTGTGAGGGGAGCACCCTGTTGCAACAGATCAATAAAGATCAGTCTTACGAGCTGCTTTGCTTCTCAATATTCTCCGGTTGGCCTCTGTTATTTTCTCCTACCAATAGGGAACCTATGTAAGGACTCTATATGGGCTCTTGGACACCCCGTAAGGGGAAAAGGGGCAGATTTTTGTTTACAACAGTATCCCAAAGCATTGCTGCCTCCAACTGTGAAGGCACAGCACAGCCGTCTATAGCCTAATTCTCCTCCATGAATTTGTGAAATGCTCTTTTAAAGCCATCTAGTTCGGTGGCCATCATTGCCTCCTGCGGAAGCGAGTTCTGCAGTTTAACTGTGAGCTGCGTGAATAAGTTGCCATATTCAAGTTGCCCCTAAAAGTTGCCCCTAAGCTTGGGCTGCCGCCGTTCCCGCTTGCCTCCTGCCCTCGGTGGGTTTCTGTGTCAGGCTCTGCCTGCCTAGCAGCTGTGCCACGCAGAGGTAGCAGACGTATTAATGATCTATCTCTGGGATCCCGGTGCCGATGTTGCATAATTACATTTAAATGGCTGAAACCTGCTAAGAACTTTTATTGCATAATCAAATGTGCTTAAATCATGCTAGGTGGGAGCAGAGGAGGGCATAAATTGCGCACAAAGTTAGGAGCGTCTCCAGGTGGGGAGCAGGCTTGCTCCCCATCCATCTCCGTCTCCAGAAGATTTCTGCCTCCCCAGCCGGAGGGCAAATGGGCCCGTAAGTCATCCATGGAGGGTTGACTCTGAGGCTACAGCAGCCAGGCAGGCGGCTGCAGAGCTCAGCATCCTCTGCCCAATGATGAAGACCTTCTGTCATCCCCTCCTATCATACGAGGGAACGGGATTCTGCAGAAGGGGGAGGTTTTGGTCCTTGCAGGGGTTTCATTCACCCCGTGAAGAGGCAGAGGGCTTACGTTTGCAGACAGTTCTGAGGGTTATATTCAGAGTGAATTCAGAAAGACACTGATGCAGAAGGACAGGACACCACCCCCCTACACACGTCCAGGAGCTTGTGCATTTGCAAGAACATAAGGAGAGTCTGATGGAAACTGCAGACTATAGTTCTCCTTCCTAGCAGCTAGGTGTGTGAGATGGGAGGGAGCCCCCCCCCCATTTTTTATGGCACACAGCAACTTCTTTGGTGTACAGATCTGTAGGCGCAGACCATCTCCCGACTCAAACTAGTTCATTAAGAAAATCCCCAAACTCGGTTCCGTGGGTGACTCTGGTTCATCTCTCTGCGGTTGCGTATCTTAAAGTTTTAAGTGTCTATACACTTATCGCATTTATAAATTTTAAATTTATTGTTGCACATTGTTTTAATTGTTTGTTTTTCTTCTGGGACTGTACCCCCAAGTATGTTTTATAAGTTGGTCTCTGACCGTAATAAATTATCTATCTATCTATCTATCTATCTATCTATCTATCTATCTATCTATCATCTACCTATGTATCTATCTTGACAAACTTAGACAGCATCTTAAAAAGCAGAGACATCACCTTGCCAACAAAGGCCTGTATAGTTAAAGCTATGGTTTTCCCAGTAGTGATGTATGAAAGTGAGAGCTGGACCCTAAAGAAGGCTGATGACCGAAGAATGGATGCTTTTGAATTCTGGTGCTGGAGGAGACTCTTGAGAGTCCCATGGACTGCAAGAAGATCAAACCTATCCATTCTTAAGGAAATCAGCCCTGAGTGCTCACTGGAAGGACAGATCCTGAAGCTGAGGCTCCAATACTTTGGCCACCTCATGAGAAGAGAAGACTCCCTGGAAAAGACCCTGATGTTGGGAAAGATGGAGGGCACAAGGAGAAGGGGACGACAGAGGATGAGATGGTGGGACAGTGTTCTCGAAGCTACCAGCATGAGTTTGACCAAACTGTGGGAGGCAGTGGAAGACAGGAGTGCCTGGCGTGCTCTGGTCCAGGGGGTCACGGAGAGTCGGACGTGACTAAACGACTAAACAACAACAACAACAGCTCTTCCAGGTCCTGGTCTGACACTAAACAACAACAACAATAGATCTATCTATCATCTATCATCTATCTATATCTATCTATCTAACTTCTTTGGTTCTTCCAATCACATTGGGGCAGCAAGTGTGAGTTTTACCTTTGCACAGCAGGTTGCTTTCCACACATGCAACCTGACATGCTTGCCTGTCCTGCAGACAAGCGAGCAGGAGGCGTTGTCAGAGGCCAAGGTCAGATTCCAGCCCCAAAGGTGGGTGTGAAGCCAGACTGGCAAGGGGGGTGGCCTGGGGAGAGACGGTGTGGCTGGGAAAGGGGTGAGGCCTCGGGAAGAGCCCCAAGGGCCTGACGGAGAGGCCTGGAGCGCTGCATTTGGCCCCCAGGGCTGAAGTTTCCAAACCTGACCTGGCAAGACTCTCACGAGATGACAGTTCTGTGTTGGGTGCCTTGAAGAACTGGTCTGGATGCTGAACCAGATTTGTAGGGGAAGCAATACGAATTTTGCAGAAGTTATACACGACATCTCCTGTTTGCCTTTTTTGGGTCCCCATCTGATTTTGGAGGACAATAAATCCAGTCTTTGCTCCTCCTGCCCTGCTGTGTTGGGGTGTGTGTGTGTGTGTGTGTGTGTGTGAAATGATTAGATGAACCAGGGAACGAGCTGAGCTGAGCTGAGGCCCAGGCATTTTTATTTATTTAATATTATTATTTAAAAGACCTCTTTAGAGATGTCCACGGCCTTGGCTGATCGTCTAAGGGGCAAAGACTGTCTCCCCAAGCCTCCTGCTTCCTATCTGCAAGCTCAGAGTCTCCAGGGAGAGGTTTGGTGGCAGCGACAGCTTGAGGAACCTTATGCAAAGGAGCCTAAATGCCTTCCTAATGGGTTCTGGGAAAAGCTCAGTTTGGGCAATGCAAGCGCTCCGGTTTTGATGTCCCACCAGCTGCCGGGAGCGGCTGAGAGGGTGCCCCGTGGGGCAGCTTCACCGAGGTGCGTATCTGCTCATCTCCTCTTCTGATCCCACCTGAGCGATGCTCTGGAGCCTCGGAGCAAGGAGGAAAACGAGCCAAAATCAGGAGTGAAGAATAATTTTTGGCAGCCTTCGGACGGGGAGAGGAGCAGGGCCAAATGCAAAGAGACAACCGTCACATTCGGGGGACGGAGGGGAGCGCAGGTTTTCACAAACACAAATTCTCCCTTCTCCTGCCATTGCTTCCCCTCTGCTTAAGATCTCCGTGGCAAGGAATGTTTTATCCGAGGCCGAGGCAAATAAAACAAAGCGAGGCAAATCGGGCGATTCTTTTCAGGTTTTTGATTCCTGCCCCCTGAAAAATCGATATGTGAAATTGTCACAGAAATAATCCTGATCTGCGGTAATGGGGCGTCCTCCGCAGGGAGGCTGTCAGCGAAATACAATGCAGCGGAACCAGCTAAATAAAGGGAAGCGAGGGGGGCAAATTATTCAAAGCAAACAATCTTTTCACAGAGAAGCGGCTTGGACAAAAAGAAAAGGGGTGGGGGGCACCGTGAGCTCAGTAGGTGTCTTTGCCGCATCAGATATTATTCACACAAAGCGTGAGATAAGCTTCATCCCGCAGATTTCCTTTGCCCAGAAATACTCTCAGCTTCCAAATTCTAAAACTCAAGGATTGTAGAGTTGGAGGGAACCCCAAGGCTCATCTAGTCCAACCCCCAGCAATGCAACCCTTTCTCTCCATCTCTGTGCAACTCCACATCTGCCATTTGTGGGATGTGAAACACAAGAGCAGTCAAGTACAACATCCCTAGAGTGGACATAAAAGGGGATGTCTGGACCAGCCAGTTGGAACTTCCTGTTTCTCCTAAGCTGGGACAGACTTCCTCTGCATGTAACTAGAGGTGGGCGTGGCCTCACCTGTGCAGGTAACAAAAGCATACGACTGGCCGCCACTCCTCTCTCTTTGACTACTTTCATTGAAGAAGCAACATCTGCTTAGCCAAAGGGACTGTCTCCTTATGAGATAGTTTCCAGGTATATACTTTTCTAAGCTAAGTCTGCCTTCTGGGATCCAACTGTGAACAGAATGTGAGTGAGTAAACTCTTGTTATACTTTTATAGAAGACTGTGTTGTGTCTTATCTTTTTATGAGGGACTAAATGGGGAATTACTTATTTAGAGGCTTTAGGGAGCCTGAGCAAACACATCCGCTGTAAGTTCAAAAAGGGGAGTGTTACTCTGCTAAATTGTAGAACTTGTTAACACAAGTTGGAAAGGATGTAATCAAACAATATATCCTCTCCTGCATCCCTGAACATTCCCACGCCATTCTGTTGTTCTCCTCTCACAGAACTCCATTTCCGTCTTGGGCATTGAGGGTCAGGGTGAGAAAAGCCGGTCCTTTTTAGCCATTCTGGCAGTCATCTTCCAGAAGCGTCCCCAGCTATTTTGCACCCTCGTTTACCTAACAAAGAAGATATACTGCGCCTGGCTAAGGATATATAATTGTTGGAAAGAACTGGTTAGGCCCCTCTTTTTTCTCCAGACCCCAGAAGGCATCCATCTCCCCTCCAACCCTTAACAGACTGTTTCCAGATGTTTCTCACACTCATATTGGACCCCTCTTTATTATTATTATTTATTTATTTATTATTATTATTATTATTATTATTATTATTATTATTATTAATTATTATTATTATTATTATTATTATTATTATTATTATTATTATTATTATTTATACCCCGCCCATCTGGCTGAGTTTCCCAGCCACTCTGGGCGGCTCCCAATCAAATGTTAAAAACAGTACAGCATTAACTATTAAAAACTTCCCTGAACAGGGCTGCCTTCAGATGTCTTTTAAAGATAGGATAGCTGCTTATTTCCTTCACATCTGAAGGGAGGGTGTTCCACAGGGTGGGCGCCACTACCGAGAAGGCCCTCTGCCTGGTTCCCTGTAACTTGGCTTCTTGCAGCGAGGGAACTGCCAGAAGGCCCTCAGAGCTGGACCTCAGCGTCCAGGCTGAACAATGGGGGTGGAGACGCTCCTTCAGGTATACTGGGTTGAGGCCATTTAGGGCTTTCAAGGTCAGCACCAACACTTTGAATTGTGCTCGGAAACGTACTGGGAGCCAGTCTAGGTCTTTCAAGACCGGTGTTATGTGGTCTCGGCCGCTCCCAGTCACCAGTCTAGTTGCCGATTAGTTGCAGTTTCCGGGTCACCTTCAAAGGTAGCCCCACGTAGAGCGCATTGCAGTAGTCTAAGCGGGAGATAACTAGAGCATGCACCACTCTTAAGGTATTTAGCCATGATGTGGGAATCAGCCCTGAGTTGTCTGAACTCTTCAGCGGTTCAGTACAAGGAGCTGCTACCTGTGGATTCTTCTCAGAGGTCCAACTATCCCATACGCCTCTCTTCCAGGTTCTGCAGCAAAGGCATTTTCTCCCAGACCTGCTGCATCTGCTTCTGGTTTTGGGTTCCTTCTGTAAACATTAGCAGTTAATTCCTTCAATGTACAGATTGCCACATCCCCTCACAGGCCCTAGGAGATGCCTTGACTTATATCTGGGGTACCAGGAGCCCCTTCCCCACCCAGCTGGATCTCTGCCTCAGCCCAGACACCCCCTCCTCATCTCAGTTCCTTTACTTACAGAATGAGAAGGAAATCTGTGCAGGTGTGAAAGATGACAGACACACACACACACACACACACACACACTCATGCGCACACACAAAACTGCAAATACATTTGCAAATGAAACACTTTACATAAATGAAGGGAGCTGGCATTGGCCACTTCCTGCAATAGCACTGAGGATGGAATCAAAGAACGGAATTACATTGCAGGGGGTTGCGTGGCAGGGAGGCTGGACTAGATGACCGTTGAGGTCCCTTCCAACTACAGCTCTAGGATTCTATGAGTCTAGGGCAGGGGACAGAGAAGCAAGGAAGAAGCCAAAGTTTGCTGGGCCTTTGAGGAAATACATGACATCCTATCACGGTAAACTAACCCAAGAGAAGGTGATTGCAAGTTCATTTGGCGTTGTCATTGTCAAGAACATAGGAGCGTAAGAGGTTTCTGCTGGATTAGACCATCTAGCCTATCATCCTCTTCTCACAGTTGCTGAGCAGTTGCCTGTGGAAAGCCAGCAAGCAGGATACGAACACAACACCAACTATCTCTCCTCCTGCGGTTTCCAGCAACTGTGATTCAGAAGCATCGCTGTCTCCAGCTGTGGAGTCAGAGCAGAGCCACCCTGGCGACGAGCCTTTGACAGGTCTTTCCTTTCACCTTTCCCCCCAGCAGCCCAAGGTGATCCACGTGGTTCTGCCCGTCTTCATTCTGTCCTCACAACAACCCTGTGAGGTAGGTTAGGCTGCATTATAAGTGGCACTTCATATCAGCACATGGGACGCGGGTGGCGCTGTGGGTTAAACTACAGAGCCTAGGACTTGCCAATCAGAAGGTCGGCGGTTCGAATCCCCGTGACGGGGTGAGCTCCCGTTGCTCGGTCCCTGCTCCTGCCCACCTAGCAGTTTGAAAGCACGTCAAAGTGCAAGTAGATAAATAGGTACCGCCCCGGCGGGAAGGTAAACGCCGTTTCCGTGCGCTGCTCTGGTTCGCTAAAAGCGGCTTAGTCATGCTGGCCACATGACCCGGAAGCCGTACGCCGGCTCCCTCGGCCAGTAAAGCGAGATGAACGCTGCAACCCCAGAGTCGGCCACGACTGGACCTAATGGTCAGGGGTCCCTTTACTTTTTTATATCAGCAAAAGGAAAATCCAGGCCTCTGCCTCCAAGGAGCTTACAGTTTACATTTCAACGGTGGGGTGAGAGGGAAGGGAGGCCACAGTAAGAAGCCTCTGCGGTTTCCATGTCCTTGGGCTCCTATTGCCAGCGCACAATTTCCTCCCCCCCCCCGCCCCTCCAGCCCCCCCTTTCCCGAAGTCACCCAATCCCACCGGCGTTTAAATCCATCTCCAGCCCGGCATTATTTCTCCCATTGAACAGCTCTCCCTGCTAGCGCTGCCATAAATCCTTGGCACAGCCTTCCGTTTGATTATTCCTTTTATATCTAAAATCTGCCCTTAGCTGTCTCCATGGAGCTGTTATCGTTCTTGTAACATGCTTGTGTAATAAAACGCTGCCTTTTGTTTGATCGCTGGCTGCTGGTAATGCCATCTTGTGATGCACACAGATCTCCGGGAACAAGAGGGGGGAGGGGACACCCCCCGCTTTGGGTGCAAATGCTTGGGGGGGGGAGTCATTCAGTAAGATGAGGGCGGGTGGCATCAGGTCAGACATCTACAGTCACGACAACTTGCCCTTGGTGTCTCGAAGAGGCAGAAAGAGCAGCAGCTGGACATGAGGGGCAGCAAAAGGTTGGTGTCCTCTTGGACAGTAGCTCCTTATCTGCACAGGCCCAAGGAGCAGACCACAGCCTTCCCCATCCTGGTGCCCTCCAGATACTCAGGGCTGCTGCAACTCCCTCCAATATCCGCCTCCACAGTCGTGCTGGCTGGGGCTGTTGTTGTTGCTTAGTTGTTTAGTCATGTCTGACTCTTCCTGTCCCCCTGGACCAGAGCACGCCAGGCACTCCTGTCTTCCACTGCCTCCCGCAGTTTGGCCAAACTCATGCTGGTAGCTTCGAGAACACTGTCCAACCATCTCGTCCTCTGTCGTCCCCTTCTCCTTGTGCCCTCCATCTTTCCCAACATCACGGTCTTTTCCAGGGAGTCTTCTCTTCTCATGAGGTGGCCAAAGTCTTGGAGCCTCAGCTTCAGGATCTGTCCTTCCAGTGAGCACTCAGGGCTGATTTCCTTCAGAATGGAGAGGTTTGATCTTCTTGCAGTCCATGGGACTCTCAAGAGTCTCCTCCAGCACCATAATTCAAAGCATCAATTCTTTGGCGATCAGCCTTCTTGATGGTCCAGCTCTCACTTCCATACATCCCTACTGGGAAAACCATAGCTTTAACTATTCAGACCTTTGTTGGACTTTTAAAACTTCCCACCATACCCCAGTATACAGTTTGTACAGCATCATTGCTACATCACTGACATGTCACGAAAGGGGAGGGGTAGACAGGGGTTACACTAGTTCAACCTTATCCAGACAAGTCCTTGGTATGATATTAGCATATGGGCAAGACCCAGGTATAAGATTAGCATAGGCAAACACCTCTGAAGTCCCACCACCCAAAGTACAATAGAACTTCCTTTGCATATCTGGACCCCTAGGCAAGTCTGGTGATGGGGTTAGGCTTTCCTTGGCCAACAATCAGCTCAGCAATTGTCACCTCTGGGCACTTCCTGGGGTAGGAGGTGTGTATTCATGTCCTCACACTTGGGGAGCTGGAAGGGAAAAGAGTCCTTTTTCCAAGGGCAAAATAGGGCTGAAATGGAGGAAACTGGCAAAGGAGTTGATTTTACATGATTTATAAAGCTAGGTATCTTTTTTTTTTTAAAGTAATATTTATTAAAATTTTAAAGGTTACAAAAAGAAAAAAGAGAAAACACCAAATTGAACAAAAACAGTACAATACATCATAATAAGAAAAAACAAAAAAAAAGAAAGAAAAAATAGAAACAATTAAAAAACACAACGAACCTTCCCATAACTTATCTTTCATTTGCTTGTTTCCTTGACCTCCTCACACCTCCCTTTTTTGTATTCTAGTTCAGTTAGCTATTTCAGCAAATCCTTTCCATCTTTCCCAATTTTTGTCCTCTAATTTATCTTAATATAATGTAACTTTACTTTCCCTCTTTATAATATAATGTAACTTTACTTTTAACAATCTATTTTTACTTAATCCTTTATAACATTTCTGCTAAAGCCACATATCTTCATTCCAACATCCTTCTAACATTCCTTAATTTTACAATGTTTCTGTAAATAAACTTTAAATTTCTTCCAATCTTCTTCCACCGACTCTTCTTCCTGGTCTCGGATTCTGCCAGTCATTTCCGCCAGTTCCATGTAGTCCATCAACTTCATCTGCCATTCTTCCCGGGTTGGTAAATCTTGTGTCTTCCAGTATTTTGCAATAAGTATTCTTGTTGCTGTTGTTGCATACATAAAGAAAGTTCTATCCTTCTTTGACACCAATTGGCTGGTCATGCCCAGGAGAAAGGCCTCTGGTTTCTTCAGAAAGGTATATTTAAATACCTTTTTCATTTCATTATAGATCATCTCCCAGAAAGTCTTAATCCTTGGGCATGTCCACCAAAGGTGAAAGAATGTACCTTCAGTCTCTTTACATTTCCAACATTTATTATCGGGCAAATGATAGATTTTTGCAAGCTTGACTATAAAGCTAGGTATCTTCCCTGAGCTGTCAAGTCGAAAGGATACATTCAGGTGTAATATTTGTAACATTTAACAACTTTAATTTCCATAACAGCGTGTTTGTGTGTGAGCACACGGGCCTCTTATTTGTCGCTTTAGGCCTAAATTTGTGGCTTACTCAAGAAAAAGGCAAAAACTCCTAGAGGCTGCCTGTTTTGGATCCGAGCCCTTCCAGAACCACCCACTCAATGTTTAGTCTAGACCTGGCAGACGGGCCCTCTGTTCGAGAGTCTGGCACTGGAAAGGAGGTAGACGAGTCGTCTGTAGCTGCCTCCGCTCCCGCAAAACAGAGCTAAGCCTTCCTTTGCTGACAGGGAGGCTTTGCTAAGCCAGTTTGCCATGGAGATTGGAACGCGCTGTTCCACAAATGTTCAGAGCTGGAGAAGGAGATTCGAGCATCTGATTGGGGCCAAAGGATACAGAATCATAGGACTGTAGAGTTGGAACAGACCCAGTCCATCTCCCTACAACAGGATGGAAGGCGTTAATAACTTGTCCCTTGATGCTTTTTGGCAAGCAGAGTTTCCTTGGTGAAAGGCACCACAAGAGAAGGCTAAAAGCAGTGACAAGGCAAACACTCAGCTCTGTTTGGGCTTGTTTTTAATTTTCTCAAGGCAGTATGATGATCACAGAGTCAATTTTTTGTGTCTTGCTCAAAGACCACCAAAGTCCCAGCTATCCAAAGGCCAAACCAGCCACCCCCATCGACCCATCTAACATCTCTCTCTCTCTCTCTCTCTCTCTCTCTCTCTCTCTCTCTCACACACACACACACATACACACAGAGAGAGAGAGCGCCTAGGCAGCCTTTCTCAAACTGTGGGTCCCCAGATGTTGTTGAACTACAACTCCCATCACCCCTAGCTAGCAAGGCCAGAGCTCAGGGATGATGGGAGTTGTAGTCCAATAACATCTGGGAAACCACAGGTTGAGAACTGCTGGCCTAGAGTGAGATCCCATGGTGCTGAGGAACTAGAGAGGGGCAGGAGAGAGGTGCACCTTTGGCCAGCCTTTCCCAGCCTATTGCTCTCTACAAATGGTTGGACTATAGCTCCTGTCTGCCTTGGCCAGTGTGCTAAACATTGATGGGAGCTATAGTCAGACTACAGCTCGCTGTAGACTTTTGCTGACCCTGGTCACTGCCCAAGAAAGACAGAGGCTGGAACATGAGGGGAGCCCTGTGCCATCCATTCCGTGGATAGGCATGCAAAACTGAAAATCCAGCAGTGACTGCATGTGTTTACCTTGAACTAATTTTTTTAAGGGGACAGTCATGTTATAAAGGGATGCGGGTGGTGCTGTGGGTTAAACCACAGAGCCTAGGACTTGCGGATCAGAAGGTCGGCAGTTCAAATCCCTGTGACGGAGTGAGCTCCCGTTGCTCGGTCCCTGCTCCTGCCAACCTAGCAGTTCGAAAGCCCATCAAAGTACAAGTAGGTAAATAGGTACCGCTCCGGCGGGAAGGTAAACGGCATTTCTGTGCGCTGCTCTGGTTCGCCAGAAGCGGCTTAGTCATGCTGGCCACATGACCCGGAAGCTGTACACCGGCTCCCTCGGCCAATAAAGTGAGATGAGTGCTGAAACACCAGAGTCGGTCACAACTGGACCTAATGGTCAGGGGTCCCTTTACCCTTTACCTTTTACATGTTATAAATGTGATCATTTATAAGCAGCAAGAGCTGGGATTTTGCAGCCCCTGTTGTGTTCTGCATACTGGAGCCCTTTTTCTCCTCCTCCTCTTCTCCCATCGCTTCACAGAGGGAGGGTCTGCAACAAGAGGGTTTCCAAATGCCCCCCATTGCCCCCCAAGCAAGGGCAACAGCTGCTGTGCAAATGGGCAGGAGCAACAACAGTGGCCGGGCCACTTCCCTCCCTCCCTTGCCTTCCGCTTCCACACCCCTAGCCTCCAAATGCTTCGATCAATCATGCTTCCACTAATTAACTTCTAATTTACCTCTTTAGTCAAATCTGCTTACAACTGGAGACAAGAAAATATGGCCCCAAACAAAGAGGCAATAAATTGGCTCCTTCCCTTTCTCCAGTCCAAGCCCTGCAGGGAAATGGAGGGAGATGGAAGGTGCTCAAGTCAGAGGCTGGCTCTGTCCCTCCCTTGAATTGCTGTCATTCCCAGGATTTGCTTTTCGAAGTGAGAAACAACACTGGTGTTTGAAGGAGGGCAGACATGTGTGCACCTGGACACTAAAAAGACACCTGCATCCGTGCCCCAAATTGGCATCCCTGTAAGATGCTAAATAAGAATGAAAGATTGTTGTCCCTGGAGTATTGTAACCTGCCACCCCAATCTCTGAGCAGTGAGAGACTCCAGGGGTTCCAGACACTTACCCAGGTTGTGTGGGATGTGAAACACAAGAGCAGTCAAGTACAACATTCCTAGAGTGAACATGTTTACACATGGGGAGGAAGGTTTGTCCAGCCAGCAGGTAAACTTCCTGTTTCCTTCTGGGCTGGGACAGACTTCTCTGCATGTGACTAGAGGTGGGTGTGGCCTCACCTGTGCAGGTAACGACAAAAGCACAGGGCAGGGCAGACATCTCTCTCTTTTTGACTACATGCATTGAAGAAGCAACATCTGCTTAGTCAAAGATGCTCTCTTGGCTTCCAGCTGAGAGAGGACAAAGGGACTGTCTTCTTATTAGATTATTTCTAGGTATATGTTACTTTTCTAAGCTAAGTCTGCCTTCTGGGATCTGATTGTGAACAGAATGATGTGTGAGTAAACCTTTTTGTACTTTTATAGAAGACTGCGTCGTCTCTTATCTTTTATGAGGGAATAAGGGGGAAATACCAGAACAGTTATTATAGAGGCTTTAGCCGCTGCAAGTTTAAAAAGGGGAATGTTACTCTGCTAAATTGTGAACTTGTTAACACAAGTTGGAAAGGGTATAATCAGACAATGTATCCTCTCCTGCATCCCTGAACATTCCCACAGGTTGGAGCGAAGGTCAGTGGAGAATGCGGTGTCTTCAGAATAGATGGTTTTATTTGCAACCTGAGTATAGGATGGCAGGGTCTCAGCATCAACACCCCAGGAGATCTTCCTTCTCTGTTCATCACAGCTTTGGATCCAGCCCAGAGCAAGCTGGTCTCTGGGTCTCCAGCTGCCAGCCCAGCTCTCTCTGGCACTTGTTCTCCTACCTAGCAGCTAGGAGAGGGTGGGAGGGGGGAGGAAAGGCCCACCCATTAGCTTGGAGGGCACTGCCACTCCACTGTAGCTCTTGCAACCTGGCTCCTTCTTTTGGGATGCTGATGCAGACACTTAAGGGGCCAGCTAAGGCCATTGCCTTACAAAAGGAACTTGCCTGACCATCTCAGCAACTTCCTTTATTACAGTCTAGCCCTCCCCAGGTGGAGGGCCCCAAGCCAGATGGACCCTCACAACCCACAACAGTGTCAATACCATCACAGACGCTGAGTGCTGAGACACACATTTGTGGGGGACCTCAATGAGAGGATGGAGTGAAAGGTCTTCTGAGCTCCGCGGGTCCCTGGAAGTCAAGCCAAGGTGAAAACTGGCAGAGGTGAGCTCCTTTAAGTTAAGCTCATAATTAGGTGAGGGATTACAACTTTTGGCCAGGGTGGGGGGTGGGGGGGAATTGTCTATGGAGGAGGGGAGTTGTTTTTTTCCACCTCACAATGGGCATTGGTGTTGTTTAGCTTTGTGTGTGTACATCTGGAACAAGAAAGAGGGGTCCTGTGGTCTTGATGGGGGGGTGGAGAACAACCCCATGAAATTTTGGGGGGAAATGGGGGGGAAGCACTCAAAGAGGGAAGAAACTCCTAGAAATGGGGGGGAAGCACTCAAAGAGGGAAGAAACTCCTAGAGACATATAATCATTGTGTAGGAAGGGACCCCTGAATGTCATCTATTCCACCCTCTGTCAGAAAAGACATCCTCATGTCCAGTTGCAATCTCCTTTTTTGAAATTTGAATCCATTGGTTCAGGTCCTCCCCTCTGGAGCAAGAGAAAACCAGCTCGCTCCATCTTCCATGTGACACCCCTTTGGATAGTCAAAGAAGGTTCTCCCATCACCTCTTAGCCTCCTCTTTGCCAGACTAAACATACCCATCTCCTAAAACCAGCTCTGCTGGCTGTTGGCTTCTGGGGCTTGTGCCAGGTCACATTTGACTGGGAAGGTTTCTTTTCCCGGCAAACTGTGCTGTGCTTGTTACATAACCGAGCATTGTTTGCTGGACGGATTCACATTCCGAACCGGAATCTCATTGCAAATGCAGGCAAGAGCTCTAGTCAGAACATCGGAGCAGGAGATAGCCCCGTTTCCCCAGCAAACCCTCCTTCCCACTGGATGCAAGGCAGCAGATCTTCGCTTGGAATAACTTGCTCTGGGGCCTTTGCTTAATGAACTTGCTGGGGAATTAGGCAGACCAAGCCGGCATGCTTGCCCCAGCGGGGGAGAGGAAAGCTTGGCTCAGCCGCCTTCCCTTCTCCATGCTCAATTAGCAGCAGAAACAGCCAGTGGAGGAGGAGGAGGAGGCACAGCAAAGGCCTCTTCATTTGGCGGGTGCCGTTGCCTGGCAGGGTGCCAAGGAGACAGCCTAGTTGTGGAGAGGCAACAAACACAAAATTCAAATAATGGAATTGTAGAACTGGAAGGGACCCACCAGGGTCATCTAGCCCAACCCCCTGCAATGCAGGAATCCCAGCCAAAGCATCCATGACAGATGGCCATCCAACCTCTGCTTGGAAACCTCCAAGGAAGGAAAATCCACAAACTCCTGTGGGGGACACTTCCACTGTCCAACGGCTCTCACTGTCAGAAACTCTACCCTTCTGTGATTCGATGAAATTGTTTTGGAATCTACATGGCATGGCTTCAAGCTACAAGAAAGGAGATTCAGACTAAACATCAGGGGGAATTTAAAGGTCCGTATAATTAAAGCCTAGCAGTTCGAAAGAACATCAAAGTGCAAGTAGATAGATAGGTACCGCTCCAGCGGGAAGGTAAACGGCGTTTCCGTGCGCTGCTCTGGTTCGCCAAAAGCGGCTTAGTCATGCTGGCCACATGACCTGGAAGCTGTACGTCCTTGGCCAATAAAGCGAGATGAGCGCTGCAACCCCAGAGTCGGTCATGACTGGACCCAATGGTCAGGGGTCCCTTTACCTTTACCTTTACCTTTATAAGTAAAGCCATGGTTTTCCCAGTAGTGATGTATGGAAGTGAGAACTGGACCATGAAGAAGGCTGATCACCGAAGAATGGATGCTTTTGAATTATGGTGCTGGAGGAGACTCTTGAGAGTCCCATGGACTGCAAGAAGATCAAACCTCTCCATTCTGAAGGAAATCAGCCCTGAGTACTCACTGGAAGGACAGATCCTGAAGCTGAGGCTCCAAGACTTTGGCCAACTCCTGAGAAGAGAAGACTCCCTGGAAAAGACCCTGATGTTGGGAAAGATGGAGGGCACAAGGAGAAGGGGACGACAGAGGACAAGATGGTTGGATAGTGTCCTTGAGTTTGACCAAACTGCGGGAGGCAGTGGAAGACAGGAGTGCCTGGCGTGCTCTGGTCCAGGGGGTCACGAAGAGGCGGACACAACTAAACAACAACGAAGAGCTTTAAAAGAGCGTCACACACATTTGCGGAGGAGAAAAGGGGGATCAATGGCTACCAGCCAGGATGGCTCTGCTCTGCCTCTGAGGAAGATATGCTTCCAGCCCTGAAAGACCTGCATTGGCTCCCAGTACGTTTCTGGGCACCATTCAAAGCGTTGGTGCTGACCTTTAAAGCCCTAAATGGCCTTGGTCCGGTATACCTGAAGGAGCATCTCCACCTCCACTGTCCAGCCCCGACACTGAGGTCCAGCTCCGAGGGCCTTCTGTCAGTTCCCTCTCTGCAAGAAGTGAGGTTAGAGGGAACCAGGCATAGGGCCTTCTCGGTAGTGGCTCCTGTCATATGCAGTGCCCTCCCATTAGATGTCAAGGAGATAAACAACTATCTTTTTAAATACATCTGAAGGCAGCCCTGTTTAGGGAAGTTTTTAAATGTTTGATGTTTTATTGTTTTTAATACAGTGGTACCTCGGGTTAAGTACTTAATTTGTTCCGGAGGTCCGTACTTAACCTGAAACTGTTCTTAACCTGAAGCTAATGGGGCTTCCTGCTGCTGCCGCGCCGCCAGAGCACGATTTCTGTTCTCATCCTTAAGCAAAGTTCTTAACCTGAAGCACTATTTCTGGGTTAGCAGAGTCTGTAACCTGAAGCGTATGTAACCCGAGGTACCACTGTATTCTGTTGGGAGCCACTCAGAGTGGCTGGGGAAACCCAGCCAGGTAGGCAGGGGTGGGTAGGTATGTATGTATAAATAAGATGATGATGATGATAAATGTCTGGATGGGAGAGTTGTTCTTGTGCTCGGATCCTGCTTGCTGGTTTCCCATCTTCTTGGCCACTGTGAGAACAGGATGCTGGCCTGGCCTGATCCAGCAGACTCTTCTTTTATTTTTATGGGGTGGGTCAGAGAATCCGACCAAGAAAGCCCTTGGGAAGGAGACTGTGTGCAGGTGCCTCTATACAGAGTTTTCTTGGAAGTGGCGCACACTCTTTGTAGAACGGCACTGCGATGCGGCTGGTTTTGTTGCCCTCGCCCACTGGCTGGGCTGCGGCCTCTTCCTTGCACTATTGCACAAGCGAACAGGCAGTGGAGGAGCCTCTTCCCCCCCCCCACCTGCCTTTCCAGAAAGCCCACTTTTCCCTCCACTCTGAAGGGATGGCAGGTGTTCAGCCCTTGCTATGGGTTTAAAGGCTTTAATCCTCCCAAGTCAGTCTTCTGCATTCATCCACTAATAGGTTTAAGAGGAATTACACACAAAACTTGCTCCATGCATACAGGAGATCTTCGACTCTTCTCTCTTGGCAGGGAGGAGGAGGCTGGATTGGGACCTGTGAAGGAGGGCAGAAGAGGGGCCAGGCAGACCTGGCCACGAGCGCCCATTCTGGCGTTCTTCTTCTCCACCAACCCTGCTGGAATAACAGGAGGATAGCATAGTAGAGTTGGAAGGGACCCCTGAAGATCCTCTAGTCTAACCACTGCAATGCAGGAATAGCTGATGAAGAATCCCTGTTGGATGGATCAGTATGCAGATGATACCCAGCTCTGCCTCTCTTTCAAATCAGAACCAGTGAAGGCGGTGAAGGTCCTGTGTGAGTGCCTGGAGGCGGTTGGAGGATGGATGGCGGCTAACAGATTGAGGTTGAATCCCGACAAGACGGAAGTACTGTTTTGGGGGGACAGGGGGCGGGCTGGTGTGGAGGACTCTCTGGTCCTGAATGGGGTAACTGTGCCCCTGAAGGACCAGGTGCGCAGCCTGGGAATCATTTTGGACTCACAGCTGTCCATGGAGGCACAGGTCAATTCTATGTCCAGGGCAGCTGTTTACCAGCTCCATCTGGTACACAGGATGAGACCCTTCCTGCCCGCAGACTGTCTTGCCAGAGTGGTGCATGTTCTAGTTATCTCCTGCTTGGACTACTGCAATGCGCTCTACGTAGGACTACCTTTGAAGGTGACCCAGAAACTACAACTAATTCCGAAAGCAGCAGCTAGACTGGTGACTGGGAGTGGCCGCCGAGACCACATAACACCAGTCCCGAGAGATCTGCATTGGCTCCCAGTACGTTTCCAAGCACAATTCAAAGTGTTGTTGCTGACCTTTAAAGCCCTAAATGGTCCAGTATACCTGAAGAAGTGTCTCCACCCCCATCATTCTGCCCGGACACTGAGGTCCAGCTGCAAGGGCCTTCTGGCGGTTCCCTCCCTGCGAGAAGCCAAGTTACAGGGAACCAGGCAGAGGGCCTTCTTGGTGGTGGCTCCCGCCCTGTGGAACACCCTCCCACCAGATGTCAAAGAGAAGAACAACTACCAGACTTTTAGAAGACATCTGAAGGCAGCCCTGTTCAGGGAAGCTTTTAATGTTTAACAGACCACTGTATTTTCATACTTTGTTGGAAGCCGCCCAGAGTGGCTGGGGAAACTCAGCCAGATGGGCGGGGTATAAATATTATTATTATTATTATTATTATTATTATTATTATTATTATTATTATCCTCCCTCTCTTTAAAAACATCCAGTGAGTGCTGCTCCAAAGTGGACTGGGAAGGTGGTGGGTGGTTGTTAAGCAGAGGTTGTGCGGCCACCAGTCAGGGATTCTCTAGCTGTGATTCCCGCATTGAGAGGGTTGGACTAGATAGCTACTGGGGGTCCCTCCATGAGCCAGAGCCACGCTTCCCCGCTGGAGGTCGAGGGGATGCCACGGCAGGTGGTGGCTCTGCCCCGAGACGCAGGCGAGGGCCCAAGGATGAGGCCCGCGGAGGCAGCGAGGCAGGCAGCCGGCCCCCGAAGCAGCCTGGCCGGAGATTTATGGCCCTCGCGCTGCTGGAACGCTGCAGCTTCCTTTCCTAATGAATTTTTACTGCATGTGGGAAGGAGACGCCAGCCCAGCCCAGGCACTGTCCCTATTTAGTGATTACCGTTATTTATGGGCTGGCAGCTCCAGGACCGCCTTGCCAGACACACGCTACGCCACGCTGCTCTTTCCGGAGCATCTCTCTCCCTCCTTCCCTCCTGCATGTCCTGCTCAAGACCCTTTCGGTGGAGGGAAAAGGCCTCTCCTCTCTCATACAAGCTCCAGCATTACTGGCCTGCCTGCACCTTCAGCTGGCAAAGCTGGCTGGGGCGCAGTGGTGTGGCGCAGTGGTTAGAGTCGGACGAGGACCTGGGAGAGAGCAGGGTTCAAATCCCCACTCAGCCACGAAGCTTGGGCAAGGCACTCCCTCTCAGCCTAACCTACCTCGCAGGGTTGTTGCTGAGGTTAAAATGGGAAGGAGGAAGGCTGCGCACGCCACCTTGGAGGAAAGGACCTCTTTCCCCCATAGCAGCAACCAACACGGGGCAAGTGCTGAAATAATGCCAAATTGTTCTAGAAGGAAAGGAGGAGGAGCTGAACGTGACCAGTGCAGAGTGAAGCTGGAACAGGCTTAATCGTTTCAGGGGGAGCAGGGTGCCTTCCTTGGAGGTCTTTAAAGAGAGGTTGGGTCTGTGGGGGGTGCTTTAGCTGTGATTCCTGCAATGCAGGGGGTTGGTCTAGATGACCTTAGGGATTCCTCCCAACCCTGCAGTTCTGTGATATTTAGCATCCGATTGCACTGAGTATATTGCTGGAGACCCCAGGAGGGGAGAGTGTGGCTCTTGCACCCGGGTCTTGCTTGGGGATGTCACGTTGGCCCCTGTGAGAACAGGATGCTGGACTGGATGGGCCCCCATGGGCCTGATCCAGCAGGTGCTCTGCTTATATTCCTATTGCTTTTTCAATTTTTGAACTGTGATGAAGTGGTGGGTGAACATAAATCATTCAGCGAACAGATGCTAAATCTATGCTGGAGGAGGGAGAGATTTGCTCGTAGCCTGAACTCTGTGACCTGATCAGTCTCGCCTGTTTCCCGGGCTTGTAGTCAACCACTTGTCCCCTGTTCCTCCCTTCCAGGGTGGCCTAGTGGTTAGAGTGTAGGACTAGGACTTGGGGGTCCAGGGTTCGAATCCCCACTCATTGGCCATAAAGCTCCCAGGGTGTGACCTTGCTCTGCTCACTGCCTCCCAGCCTAACCTACCTCTCAGGGTCGTTGTGCGGATTCAATGAGGAGGCGAAACCCTGTATGCCCCCTTGAGCTCCTGAGAGAGGAAAAGGTGGGTTATAAATGCAATACATAAACAAAATAGCAATAAATAAGTTTGGAAGGCATCGGGATTGCAGGAATTTAGCAGCGTTGGTTAGTGACAGCCAGTCCTGGCCCAGATAACAGGAATTGTGTGCTTAATGCCTGCAACATATGGAGCCTCGTTCAGCATCCATCACAGGGACGAGATACCAAGATTGCTTTGTACTCCGATAAGCTATGGCATTTCAGGTTTTTTTTATAATCCCCTCAAACATTTCTTTCATTTGGGAGAAGAAACACAGAGAGGGGGCGAGGAGGAAGACAACAAGCAAGAATTATCTTTGCAGGCTGTGGGCGGGGGGAGCTCCCGCTGTTCTTTAGAGCCTCCTTCAATGCGAAGGGAAGCACTTTCATCTTGAAAGGTCGGTGCAAAGCACTCCGTGTCCAGAGATCTGGCATGTGAACTCCAAAGGTCAGAACAGGTTCTTGACTCATCCTTTCCATTGCAGGGGGTTGGACTAGATGGCCGTTGAAACCCCTTCCGACTCTGCAATTCCATGACTCATTGGAGTTTCTTTAAACAGGTTAGATGGCCACCTGGCAGGGATTCCTGAACTGTGATTCCTGCACTGCAGGGGGTTGGACTAGATGACCCCCAGGATCCCTTCCAACTCTACAATTCCATGATCCTTAATGAAAGCAACTGTGTCAAGGAGGTCCCATTCCATAAAGCTGGGCTGTGGGGCAGCCCTTTCCTCTGAAAATCTGCCAGGCATCTCCCATTGATCCAGAAGCCGACACGTCTGTCAACAACTTCCGGGAGCAGCTGCACGATTCCTTTATCTGCAGCTCAAGAGAGCAGCAAGCAACACATGCATGTGGGCGGTTTTTTTTCCCTGGGGTGTGTGTGTGTGTTGTCAGTCTGGATGATGCCCTGAGTCCCTTCCAGTTCTTGGGGTCCTGTACCCACTGAGGGTTAGAATCCAATAGAGGGTTCTGTTGTTGAGCTGGTCAGGCAAGTCTCTTTGTGAGACAATGGCCTTAAAGGTAAAGGGACCCCTGACTATTAGGTCCAGTCATGGCCGACTCTGGGGTTGCGGTGCTCATCTCGCTTTACTGGCCGAGGGAGCCGGTGTACAGCTTCCGGGTCATGTGGCCAGCTTGACTAAGCCGCTTCTGGCGAATCAGAGCAGCACACGGAAACGCCATATACCCTCCCGCCAGAGCGGTACCTATTGATCTACTTGCACTTTGACGTGCTTTCGAACTGCTAGGTTGGAAGGAGCTGGGACCGAGCAACGGGAACTCACCCCGTTAGGGGGATTCGAACCACCGACCTTCTGATCAGCAAGTCCTAGGCTCTGTGGTTTAACCCACAGCACCACCCAGTTAAGTGTCCTCATCAGTATCCCAAAAGAACGAGCTAGGCCAGCTAGCAAGGTCCTACCGGCTGGCGCTGATGGGAGTTGTAGTCCAAAGCAATCTCGAGGGCACCGGGTTGGGGAATGCCAAATCCAATTTCTATGTGTGCGTTAGGGCATTTTCAACTATTTGATCTCCAAATACCCCTTAGCTTGGAGAGAAGTTGGAAAAAATGCAAGTCAGTACAGTATGGCCACATCTTACACAGGGGTTTATGCTTCAGATGGCGCATATGCTCAAACCGCCCTCACGTGAGCATCCCTAGTGTGCTGGAGACGGTGGCACGAGAGAGACTTGCCCCCCCTAGACCAGAGAGCTCAAAAGCTCCTTTTGCGCCAGATTTTCCTGGCAGGAAAAGCGCTTTTCAGCTCTCTGCCTTGCTTGCATTTAGCTGGTGGAATTTCAAGCATTCCTGCTGCTAATGGTTGAAATCAAGTGAGCTTAATGCATTTAAGACGCAATTGTTCTGTACAGTACTGTCTCTCTCTCTCTCTCTCTCTCATGCACAGGTACTCATTCCATATTAATCAGTATTTTGCTTTTCTGGACGCTGTTGCTTGACATGTCTGCAACATCTCAGAGTGGGCAAGACGCAACCCACGCAGAAATGCACAATACGGGTCCACACCTCCCCACCATCTGGTTTTCTCGTGGTTCTGGAAGGAAATGAGTTGCCTGTGGCCTCATTCAACGTGGTCCCAGGTTCTTTTGGAGCAGCTTGCAGCTGCCAGTAAACAGCGCTGCGTGGGTAGGCCACGGGGGTCTCTCGCATGGACTCCCTCCAGCGCTCCAAAGAGTGGAGGGAGGTTATTTGTACAGAAAGCGGAAGGAGAGAGGCAAAGGCCCCCAAGAGCCTCCTTGGAAATGCTTCCACTGCTTTTCTCCAGCCAGTGGGCTCTGCAGATCCCAGGCTGATGACCAAAATAACAGCCTCCCGGCCTGCGATGCCAACAGGCGCCTCTAAGCTTCCCTGACAAGGCGTTTTTTTGCAGATAAGGAACAAATGCTGCCAGCATGTAAATCTCTCCAAATGAGGCCCAGCCCAGGACCACGGGAGAAGATGCGTGGCTTTGTGCCGATGGACAGAGACAACGCCGTGAGAGTGGAGAGCCAGGAGGCAGCCGCAGCACATCCCCTCTGCCCCACAGGGGCACCTTGAAGTGAAAGGCACAGGAGGACCCACACCCAGGAAGGAGCCCCACATCAGGAGCAGGACTCTTTCCCCACCCTGGAGGAAACAGGGCAGGATCAGAAGCTCAGGTTGGGCAGGAAGGTCAAAGCTCTGAGTGGAAAAGAGAACTCTCTATGGCAGCCTTTCTCAACTGGGGGTCCCCAGATGTTGCTGAACTACAACTCCCATCACCCCTAGCTAGCAAGGCCAGAGCTCAGGGATGATGGGAGTTGTAGTCCAACAACATCTAGGGACCCATTGGTTGAGAACCGCTGCTCTATGGGGATGATACGAGCCTTGGGGGGTGGAAAGCAACTCCAGAAAAACCAACTGCAGCAGGGGAAAATGTTGGTTTGGCTCTGGTCCTCAAGGAAGTTTGAATCATAAGAGTCAGAAGTGTCCACAAGGAACATCCTAGTCTAAGCAGCTATTACCAAAGGAGCAGCAGACCGTATAGCACAATCACATCTTATGTGGGACTCTGTTCCAAGAGTTCAGCATATGCACGGAAAGTGTGTGTGCCAAGACCCTTGGAGCTGTCCCCGTGGCCAGCGGTTGTGGGGAGAAAGAAACCTCCATACTTCAGGAGTCCGCATACCAAGGAGGTCTTGAAAGCTCTTTTAGCCAGGTCTGGCCGGGGTTACCCAGCACGTAAAGAGCTTTAAGGCTCTCTGCTTTCCAGGGAGTGGGGTGGGCAGGGCTCGCTCTGCATGGTGGCTGGGCGATGCTTTCGCCAGACCTTGCCAGGGCCATCCAACTTCTGGGAGAGCATCCCAGGGCAGCCCTCGCCCGCACCAGGAGGGCAGAGAGCTTAAAAGCTCTTTCTGTGCTCAACTGGCCACTCCAACCAGCAGAACTGGTGCTGCTACAGAGGCCACACAACATGCATTCCACTTCTGTACAAATTTGATCGTTTAGTGTGGCAGCGCTTGCACTTTGCAACTCCCTGCCTAATGAAATAAGTGCTCATTTTGGCACCTGCTAAAAACATTCTCGTTTAGACAAGCCTACCCAAATGCTAAGGAAGCTAAGGTAATTCTTTTATGTTTTAGTATTTCATATTTTGTATGCTTTTAAGTAGGGTTGTACATTTTTTTATTTTACTCTTTTCTCTTTTGTAAACCACTTGGAGATTTTTTTCAGAATCAAGCCATGAATAAATTTTATGAAATGAATAAATATTGTTTACTGATGGTTTAGCAGCTGGTTTTGCTTTGTGCTGTTTTGATTTTAGGAATGCATTGTTTATTTATTTGTTGCGTTTATATTCCACTCCTCCCCCCCGGGGGCCTCAGGGTGGCATAGCACGTGGCTCTCTTCCTCCCCACTTAATCCCCACAACTGCCCTGCGACGTAAGTTAAGCTGAGAGGCAGTGGCTAGGCCCCACGGCCACCCCCAGTGAACATCATGGCTGAGTAGAGTTTTGAACCCTGGTCTCTCTCCCAGGCCCTAGTCCAATGCTCTAACCACTACACCACACCGGCTCTGTTCACAGCTCTGAGCTCCTGTGGGAGAAAGGAGAGTATAAAAATGGAATCAGTCAACCCAAAGGCATCCTGGGCTCCATACTGGGAATGCAGAGCAGCCACTATCACAAGATCTAATGGATGCTGCAAAGGACCATCAAATTACATCAAGAACCCCTCAACTTTTAGCCTGCCCCAAACCTGGAAATAAAGTGGGACAATAAAGTTGCCCAAAGCAATCCATTCCACTTCAAGGAGGTGGGCCTCATCCTGTGCTCCCACAGCAGAGAATCAGTCGGGAAACGTAAGGAAAAAACCAAAACAAAATATCCTTTAATATCTCAAAAAGCCGCCCAGAGGCTTATTTCCTCCAGCAAGTCCTTTCTGTGGCTCCAGAGTTGCAGCACAAGGTCACGGGGTCCTGAAAGAGGTGGTGTTGCAGTCGCTGAATGGGGGACCCTCAGAAATTCTCCAGCAGCTCCACAATCCGCTTCTGCTCACTCTCCCGGAATTCGGGGTTCTTCCCGTCCCCGATGTTCTCCGCATACTCTGCAGGAAGACAAGAGGTGACTCTTAGAAGAAGCAGGAGCGGCTGTAGCTCTACATCTGGGGCAACACGGCCCCCCTCCCCGCAGGTGAAACCCAGGTAAGAAAGGGAGAAGCTTTGTCTTCCAAGCTTCAATTAGGAGGTAAGGGGCCCTATTAAGCAATGCCTCACAGCCCCCTAGAAACCAGCAGATATACTTGGTGCCATGTTTGGGGGCTAGTCATGGGGGTGGGATATTGATTATGGGAAGGAGGGCAGCTGAGGGGAAGCAGAGGGGGGCAGCAGGGCCCAGAGCCAGGAGCTGAGCAGGGCATGGCAAACCGGCCCATCCTGTGACCACGTAAGAACTCAAGCAGATTCTGCTGGATCAGACCAGTGGCCTATCTAGTCCAGCATCCTGTTCTCACAGCGCCACCCAGATACCTGTGGAAAACCTGCAATTCTCCCAGTAATTCCAGAGGTGCCTCAGAGGGGAAAGGAGCAGCTTTCTCCGTTCCTGTGCAGGGTGCCACCCGGTCTCCAAAACAGAGCCGTAACAGCTTGCAGGGCAAAGGGCTCCCGTTAAAACAGGGCAGGGGGGTCCGTGAGCCCCCTAATGCATAGGGACGCTGCTCCCCCCTCACCTCAAGCAGCACACACAAACAACGCTGCTCTGCTGCCGCCTCTGCCAGGGCTCCTGGGAGGAGGGCCTTGAATATGCATGAAGCTCAAGCCTGGCAGCAGCTGCTGCAATGGGGGCTGTGCCCTCCGTGGCTCCACTTGCTCCAACAGGCAGGGCAGGTTCTGCTCCTCACTTCCAGAGATTGCGCGGAGGAGGGGAACTGAGCGGGAGAAGTCACAGCAGCAAGCAGCAGCTGCCCCCTCTGGGCTTATGTGAAAGAGAGGGGAGACCTGCCTGCCCAGCAGCCCTTGCAACATTTGCAGGCTGGAGGGGGGAGGGCAGAGCGATGGCCTCAAAGGCTTACATCCCTGGACCATTTGCACATCTCTCTCGCTCCCCCAAAAGGGTGGCGCTGTGGGTTAAACCACGGCGCTTCAAATCCCCGTGACGGGGTGAGCTCCTTTGCTTGGTCGCTGCTCCTGCCAACCTAGCAGTTCGAAAGCACGTCAAAGTGCAAGTAGATGAATAGGTACCGCTCCAGCGGGAAGGTAAACGGCGTTTCCCTGCACTGCTCTGGTTCGCCAGAAGCGGCTTAGTCATGCTGGCCACATGACCCGGAAGCTGTACGCCGGCTCCCTCGGCCAGTAAAGCGAGATGAGTGCCTCAACCCCAGAGTCGTCCACGACTGGACCTAATGGTCAGGGGTCCCTTTACCTAGCTCCCCCCCCCCCAGTAACTGGGGCACTGGAAGCACAAAAGAGGCAAGAACTGCAAAACACTTTGCATGCTATTAAGTGGTGTATCGATTCTACAAACCAGCCCCCCAATCTGGGCTTGCTCATCCCAGCTTCTCCTTCTCGTCTCTGGTCACGTTCCACCACAGCCTCCCTCAGCTTGACCCCCTGCAGATGTTTCAAACTACCACCCCAGTCAGCCCCAGCCAGCAGGGCTGGAGTCCAAAAGGTCAGCAAGACAACAGGCCGGGAAAGGCCGTTCTTGGCTGGGAGTCCTGGGAGACCTGCTCCCTGCCTTGCAGGCCTTTCCCATCTGGCAGGAGAAGTGGGACCGGGACTGACTCCAGCTGCAGAAGTTGAAGCTGCCGAACAGGCTCTTCGGAAGGGGTCTTGTTTTTTTTTCCCCTTCAGGTTGTTGCTGCTGCTATCAGTATTAATTTGTTGTATCTTTAGATTTTATTATGCCATGTGTGGAAAGTGTTCAGTTTGGTTGCATACTTTTTGATGTTTTATTTATCGTTTCCGCTTTTGGTTATGTTTGTAATTGTGTGTTTTTTTCCTGCTGGTGCAGGTTGTGGGGTGCCAGCGGGAAGTGGGGCAGGGGCTTGGTCCGAAGAAGTCCGGGCTTAACTCTGCTCCTTTGCAACTCTTTCTCCCTCTCTGTCTGCCTTATCCTACCACACAGGGCTGCTGCATGGATAAGTAAGAATTTCAAAGTCATTTTGCACACAACCGGTACAAGAGATGTTATTTTTGCATGAGCCGATTCCGGCATTTCTCTTACTCTGCTTGGACCTCAGACAGGAGGCTCTCCTATCACGCTCAGAAGAAATGCTACAGCCACCATTTCCTAAGGTGTGAGTCTCATCCCCCTTCCCATTCGGCCAGAGAAAAGCCTCCACACAGTGCTGCTCTGTGCCAAACAAAAGCATCGGTGACCGAGAGCACACCTGGCAAGACATGTCAAACTGCAGGCCCATCACTCAACTCCTGGAGAGCTGATTCTGGCCTTACACACCCCACGAACCATGTCCACGAGTCCTGAGCACAACGAGGCACCAGCTAGCAGCCCCATTAGGGAGAGAAATGGCTTCTCCGCATCACTTGCGAAGGCACCTCAAGGTCACTGCTCTCCCCTGCATCTTCAGCGCTGGGCTGTCGAGATGCCATTAGCCACCTAAGGAGGCTAAACTGGAAGATGCAGACAAGCGAGCCAACACTCTTCTCAACCAACCGCCAGGAGGCCACTCTTTTGGGGTGGCAAATTCAGCAGCAGCAGCAAGTCAAGTATTCTTCTGGAGAAGATGGGAAGGCCTGTGGGCTTCTGATGCCTAGGGAAGTTAGGGTGGGGGTGGAAATGGAAGGGCTACTCATTGCTCTGCCGGGTGGGATGTGCCCCTTTCATGTTCCTCTACCTCCTGGGAAGTGAGCGGATGCCCACACCGAGGCACCAAAAGGAAATCTGCTCCCACATCTAAGGGCAGGATCCACACACAGCCAAACTGATTAATCTGCGCTGTTCAAATGACTATGTGTCCCAGGGAGTGAACGAGACACAGAAGAGGCAGGAAGTATCTGCAGGCAAGGAGCAATTTAATGCATTCAAGCTCAAGCAAATAAGCAGAGGCCACTTGGAGAAAAATATACGAGAACACGAGAAAAGCCTCCTGGATCAGGCCCTGGGCCCATCTAGTCCAGCATCCTCTTCTCACAGCAGTCAACCAAACGACCCAAAGAGATGGCAACAGCAATTTCATCTGGCTCTCTCTTTTTCATTACTATTATACCCCATGTAAGAACATAATCAGAGTCTGCTGGATCAGGTGATGGCAGGAGGAGGAGAAGGAGGAGGAGGAGGAGGAGGAGGAGGAGGAGGAGGAGGAGGAGGAGGAGGAGGAAACCTGCTTCATCTTGCAAACTGAGAAGGGGAGCCCTGGCTGGCAGGACTAAGAACATAAGGAGAGCTGGCTGCTGGATCAGGCCCATGGCCCATCCAGTCCACCATCCTGTTCTCACAGTGGCCAACCAAGTGCCTCTTCTGGGAAGCCCATGGGCAGGATCCAAGCCCAAGAGGCCTCTTCCCTCCTACTGTCTCCAGCAACTGAAATTGAGAAGCACGGCTGCCTCTGACTGTGGAGGCAGAGCAGAGCCATCCTGATTAGGAGTCCTTGATAACCTCCTCCTCCTTCTTCATGAATCTGTTGTGTCACCAACAGGGCTCCCCCAGGTGCCCTCTGCTTGAAAGAACTGTTCACCTTTAAGTGCAGACCCAGGTCATGGAGCCTGAGCCTCCACAGCCACCATCTGCCACAAATTGGAAGGACTGTCAGCAACAACAGCAGATACGTACTGTGCTTAAGATGATGTTTCAGTCTCTTGCTAGCTATGCTGTTTTCAATGTGCATGTTATATCTAATTTCCTTTAGCAATGTTTTCTTTTAAAATGTCTACTTTTTTTGTTAACTCTGCTGCATAAATGTGCATTTTGTAGTTGACCTGTTTTGCAATGTTTTATTTTGCAAATTTTAAGATAGCATTTTAGTTTCCTGTTGATTCCTGCTCTGCATGTGTACTTTATTCAGTAATGTTTTAATGTGTTGTAGACTGCTTTGATATAAAGTGGTACAGAAATGCTAATGCTAACAATGATGTTATCTAGCTTGGTGGCCACCACTCCCATCAATACAGCTTTAACAAATCCCAAGAAACATGACCCCATACATGGCGCTCAGAGAGGGGGAGAAGGAGCTAAGCCCATCACCAACACTTGCTTCAACAGTTATTGGATCTCTCACACCCCAATCGACACCCCAAAGTCCCCTGCCTCAGTGGGGCACCCAGGGTGGTCTGTCTCTCCTAGATGCTGTCGGTTCCCACACCAAGGCAGCTGCACCCCCACCTCCAAAATTTCTCCCCAAAGCCCAGCCTGGTCAGCCATCAGAGAGGAGCCTTAATGAGGCTGTTGCCCCTCCCTGCTTGCCTCCATCCCCACTTAAAATAAATGGAGAGCCCAATTTCTCTCTCCCTTTGCATCCGAAGCAATTCTTGGCCCTCCCCAGGGACCCATCAGCTGTCAGGCTGCCAGAGAAACAGGGAAAATATGTAGGCCATAAAAATCAAACTAAGAAACAGGCTTCCAATTAGCATGCAAAAAAGCAGGAGAGAGAAGGGGACCAGAGCCCTGCATGCAAAGCGGGAAAAGGGAAGGAGGCAGAAGATGCTGAATTAGCTGAGCCTCCGCTGGTGGGGGACGGGGGGAGAAATGAGAGCGGCTTCTGCTGCTGCTTGGGTGCTCCTGCCACTCCCCACCACCATCTGGCTCCAAGCCCCAGAGAAACCCCCTCCCTCCAGAAAGAACCTGTCTTCCTGCAGCAAGAATGGCTTACGACTCCAGCTGTGCAAGGCTCAAGGTGAGCAGAATCCCACACCAGAGGAGAAAGGCAGGAATCCAGCTCTGCCCCCCCTACGCAGGGGGAGGGGGTGGCTACCTGGAGCCTGATGGAGGACTTGAGGAAGCCCCGCTTGCCCCGGACCCTCCTAGGGTGGGTCAGACCGCCTGGGTGCTGTTGTAACCACACGTGTACCGGTTTAGGTCAGAAGGTGAACTGTGAATTTCTCAGGGCGACTCAGGACCCAGCAGTGGGGAATCTAGGTCTGGGGGGCTAGAGGTGGTGGAAGAGGAGCTCAGCAGCAATTTTATTTATTTCATGTTTAGTTATTTATTGCATTAATAGTCCGACCCTCTAACCACTACACCACACTGGTTCTCTCCCCAAGCCTTGCCTGCCATCAAAGCATCCTGCATCTAAATTTAGGGGTCTCCTAAATGCCGCCGCTCCTCTTCAGTGCAAAAGCATAGCTGTCAACTTTTCCCTTTTCTTACGAGGAATCCTATTCGGAATAAGGGAATTTCCCTTTTAAAAAAAAGGGAAACGTTGACAGCTATGTGCAGAAGCCCACAGGCCAGGAGCCACAGAGGCCAGCCCAGACCTTGCTGCTGGCGACGGCTTTGCACCGAACACTTACTTTCGACAATCTCGCAGGCAGCACAATGGGGCTGGAAGGCAGCGTCTGCCCAAAGGGGTCGTGGTGGCCGGATGAATAGGCAGAGAGGCGGTCTCTTGCCCAGTTCCATGTACCTGAGTCTGCAAGGCTGGCTCCCTGCTTTCTGCTGGGGCTGCCAAACAGGAGCCTGGGTGGGACCTCAGAGGAAGCCATTCCCCCACTCCAGGGCTCAAGGACTCACCTTTGATGATGTGCCGAACTATTTTGATGGAGCTTCCCCTCATGTTCAGGATCTGATGGACTCGCTGACGAATCTGGCCAGGGAATGAAAAACAGGAGAGGGCGGGAGCGAGCGAGCGAGAGAGAGAGAGAGAGAGAGAGAGAGAGAGAAAGCTGCAGTAATTGTAATGGACACAGAGAACAAAAAACCCACAGGAGAGTTGGGGTTTTTTTTCCAGGGAGGCAGCTTGGTTGAACTGTGCCAGGATCTTGACACAGCACACTCACACGGCCCCAAAATGGCCAGAAAGGAAAGTGCCTTTCTCTGTGCAAGCAAGAATGAGCAGCCCTGCATATCTGGCCTTGGGATCAGGGCATTGCAGGGAATTGAACCCAATGACCCTTTGGAGGCCTTCCAATTCCATGATTCTGCATGTGGCAGGAAGCAGCCCATGTGGGCAAAGGAAAACCTTGCCGAATCCCTCCCTCCCCCCACCCAGGTGTGTCAGCCCAAGGAGGGGAGGGGAAACAGGGACACCCACCTTCTAGAAAGGCTGCCACCTTAATAAATAAATATAATAATAATAATAATAATAATAATAATAATAATAATAATAATTTATTTATATCCTGCCCTCCCCAGGCAAAGCCAGCCTCAGAGCGGCTAACAACAATAAAAGTAACACAGCATTCTAAAATCAATTCATTCTAAAATCAATTCAGAATCAAATTCATGGCAACCATTGGGCTAGAGTTCTGTCATGATTACAGAAGGAGAGAGGGGGTCAGACTGTGCCTTGGCCAAAGGCCTGGTGGAGCAGCTCCGTCTTGCAGGCCCTGCGGAAAGATCTCAAGTCCCGCATTGTCCTAGTCTCTTGTGACAGAGCGTTCCACCAGATCAGGGCCACAGCCGAAAAAGCCCTGGCTCTGGTTGAGGCCAGCCTAACCTCCCTGTGGCCCGGGATCTCCAAGATGTTTTTGTTTGAAGACTGTAAGGTCCTCCGTGGGACATACCAGGAGAGGCGGTCCCATAGGTATGAGGGTCCTAGGCCATATAGGGCTACTGCCTTCATCCCAAGCCAAGGGGAAACTCAAAAAAGGGGCTGCAACATAAAATGTGTGCACCAAGCACCCCCTGATGCAGATGCGCTGAGTTCTGGGTCCTCCCAGGTAGGGAGGGACAGAAGCAAAGACACAGTCCAGTGGGGGCCCCCAGACCATGAACACTGGGGGTGGGGAGTAACGTGGTAGCCGTGCTGCCCTCACCTGGGGAATGCTGGCATTGCAGATCTCCGCCATGATGTAGCAGATGAGCTGGAGGACGAAGAGGCCGGCGTCCAGGCGGCGGAGGTAGAACTCATCTTCCATGTCATCATCAATGATCTCTCCCCGGCGGACCATGTCCTGGAATCAAAGAATCACAGAGTTGGAAAGGTCCCCTAGGGTCCCCTGGGATGCGGGTGGCGCTGTGGGTTAAACCACTGAGCCTCTTGGGCTTGCCGATCAGAAGGTCGGCGGTTCGAATCCCTGCGACAGGGTGAGCTCCTGTTGCTCGGTCCCTGCTCCTGCCAACCTAGCAGTTCGAAAACACATCAAAGTGCAAGTAGATAAATAGGTACCGTTCTGGCAGGAAGGTAAACGGCGTCTTTGTGCGCTGCTCTGGTTCACCAGAAGCGGCTTAGTCCTGCTGGCCACATGACCCGGAAGCTGTACGCCAGCTCCCTTGGCTAGTAAAGCGAAATGAGCGCCGCAACTCCAGAGTCGGCCACGACTGGACCTAATGGTCAGGGGTCCCTTTACCTTTACCTAGGGTCCCCTAGTCCAGCACCCCACAATTCAAGAGTCTCAACCAAAGCATCGCTCAAGACCCGGAAGAGAAGCACCAGGAGCAGCTCCGATTGCAAAGTCCGCAGAAATCCCTCGTGCAGTGAAAGAGCCATTTGTTCCCGGGCAAAACACGTCCCTGCGGGCCCCCCACTCCCCGGCGCAAGCCTGCCAGCCCACCCTCTGCTTCTTGCTGGCCCTGCTCCAGCAGTAATGCATGCCACACGTGACCTTTTGCTATCCTCACGCTGGAATTTTGTTTTGCCAACCCGCGAGCTCCCTGCTGCTTCTGTGATTTATTATATGGCGGCCCAGCAGGTGCGTGGCAGTCCGCCGGAGCGATGTCTCCTCATTAGAACAGGCACCCGCTGTACCTGCAAGACTTGGCAAGGAGGGACCCCCCTCCTGTGTGTGTGTGTGTGTGTGTGTGTGTGTGTGTGTGGCAGGCAAAAATAGGGGAAAGGCAAGGCTGTGCGGCAGCGGCAAGTTCCTCTGCCCCCCCCCCCAGCCAGCTGCCCAGCCCCAGACCTTCCTTCCCCAGAGCCCACATGAAGCAACAGAGGTCCCAGACGGAGGAAGGTCTGCAAGCAAACTGCTGAGCAAAGCACCAGCCCACAGGAAGAGTCCAGGGGCAGCAGCGATGCTAAGAACTTAAGGCCCTAAGAACAGCCTGCTGGATCCGGCCAATGGCCCACCCAGGTCAGCATCCTGCTCTCACAATGGCCGACCAGATGCCTTTGGGAAACCATGCAAAACAACAAAACCTTCTGCCTTCCTGCGCTTTCCAGCAATGGGAATTCAGAAGCCTCGCTGCCTCTGACCTTGCAGGCAGAGCCCAGTCATGATGGCTAGGAGCCACTGAGAGCCCTTTCCTATGTGAAACTGTCAAAACCCTCTTTTAAAGCCATCCATCCTGTGGCAGTGAGTTCCATAGTTTAACGAAGGGTATTATCAGGGGAGAATGGTTTCTATTTACCTATTTATTTATTAACTCTCACCAAAAGAGCACAGGGTGGTTTGCAGCAGAAAAATACAAAACGAGAACACAAAACACATAATAAAAACAAAAACAACCAATAACCGCCCCCCGCCCCCGCCAAACACACTGGAAAGGACACAGAATGTGAATCAGTCAAAGGCCTGGTGACAGAGAAACGTTTTTGCCTGGCGCCTAAAGATATGTAATGAAGGTATGAGGTGAGCCTCCCTGGGGATAACATTCCACAAATGGGGAGCCACCGCAGAAAAGGCCCCGTTCTCATGTTGCTGCCCTTGGGAGCTCTCGTATTCCTATACTGTCCTCCGACTTCCACCCAACGGGCTTCTTTTGCCCACCTGACCAAGACCGAAAGCCAAGCAGCACAGCGTAGGACTCGCCCAGCTTCATCTTGTGGTGTGTCGGGGCCTTGAAAACACCCCCTCTTTGCCAAGGCAGGTGACAAAAACAGGTGTGCTCCCCTTCCCCTGAGAGTTTGAGACTCTAAAAGGGTCCGCCCTGTTCAGCTCCATTCCTGACTTTTCACTTCTTCCACTTCCCTACTCCAGCTTTTACAGGACCACACCTTGCAGTCTGGGTTTTGGATGCTCAAAACCCACCACCTTTTAGCAAGCCACCACACCCTTTTCTGGTTTGATAGTTTTAAGGAGAGGTTGGGTCGCCATCTGTCAGGGACTCTTTAGGTGTGGCTCCTGCATGGCAGGGGGTTGGACTAGATGATCCCTAGTGCCCCTTGCACCTCAACAGTTCTATGATTCTATGGCCCAGACCCTTTGCTACAACCAGGTCCTGCCCTCTTGTGACCAGGCACTGACCTGGCTTGTGGCGGCTGCCTCTCAGGGGATGTGTGGAGCCTCAGAGACCCTTAAAATCCTGGCTCAGGATTAGCAGGAATGTCACCGGCAATCTACAAGCCATGGCAGGAGGCTCTCCCCCCTTGCCTCTCCAGCTCCTAATTTCTGCCCTTCCGCCTTGACAGCTCTTGATTTTCATTTTTTAGAAATGCGAATGGCAAGTGTTTTCGAAGCCATCAGCCGTGGCAGCTCAAGCTGACATCTGAGGCACAAGGCGCACGACACCTGCAATCCAGGATAACGAAGTGATTTGGAGGCCGGATCCGCTGATTGCGCGGGCGGAAACCGGGACGGCTCTTCTCTCGTGCAAAGCGGGAGCCTCTCCCTACGAGGCTGGCAGCAAGACAAAAAACGCGGCGAGCTCCGGCAAACTTATCCAAAGCTGCTTGCCAGTGCGCAGGGAGCTGGTGCCTGGATGGCTGTGACACCACCATGCCATTTTTTAAAGCCCTGTTCACAACCACCATTCCTCCCCCTTCAAACTGTTGTTAATCTTTTTCTCTCTCTCTCCCCCACCCCAAACCCTCTGCAGCCGTCAAGATGCTAACCTCCAAATGAGTGCTCAGGTGCCATTCCTTATCTGCCTCGAGATGCCCCATGCTGATGGGAGACGACAGCAATAAGATGGGCTCCTGTGAAACTGAAGCAAGCTCCCCTCACAGTAATGAGGCTGGACTGACAGTCGGGGAATGGCAAAATGACGACTGCCAAAGCCCAGCGGGGCCTGCTGCAGATTCAAGCACGGAAGGCTTCCTGATCTCAGTGGAGATTCTGCCCCTGCTCCTCTCCTCTCGGCCACCCTGGCCTGCCACAATGGGTGGCAGGATTCTGGGTGCTGGAAAATCAAGCATCAACGCCATCTCCCTTGGGTACTCCGCGGGTGTGCAAGGGGACAGGAAGTGGCTGGCTGCTTTATTGGGGCTTAGGAAGGATCTTCCTCCTAGTCCTCTGCCAGGGGGTCCAGGAATAATAATAATAATAATAATAATAATAATAATAATAATAATAAATTATTATTATTATTATTAATTTATTCCCCGCCCATCTGGCTGGGTTTCCCCAGCCACTCTGGGCAGCTTCCAACAGAACACTAAAATACAATAACCTATTAAACATTAAAAGCTTCCCTAAAGAGGGCTGCCTTCAGATGTCTTCTAAAAGTCTGGTAGTTGTTGTTCTCTTTTGACATCTGAAGGGAGGGCGTTCCACAGGGCGGGCGCCACCACCGAGAAGGCCCTCTGCCTGGTTCCCTGTAACTTGGCTTCTCGCAGGGAGGGAACCGCCAGAAGGCCCTCGGCGCTGGACCTCAGTGTCCAGGCAGAACGATGGGGGTGGAGACGCTCCTTCAGGTCTACTGGGCCTTTGAGGCCGTTTAGGACTTTAAAGGTCAGCACCAACACTTTGAATTGTGCTCGGAAACGTCCTCGGAAGGCTACTTTGCTGCTTCTTCCACTGCTTAAAAATGAAAGAGGATTGTGCTGGATCAGGCCTGTGGCCCATCTAGTCCAGCATCTTGTTCTCCCAGTGGCCAACCAGGTGTCTGTGGGAAACCCACAAGCAGGATACGAGCTCAAGAGCCTTCCCGTCTTCTGCAGTTCCCAGCAACTGATATTCATAAGCACTGCTGCCTCCAACTGTCCACAGCCTCCTCCACAAATTTGTCTCGTCCCCTTTTAAAGCTCAAGTTGGTGGCTGCCACTGCCTCCTGGAGGAGCAACTTCTGCAGGACGTGGCTCGGTGGCACATGCCCTGTTGGCACACCTTTTCGCGGCCAGGGGGCACAGTAGTGCAGACCGCTCCGGCTGCTCTGTGCAAGGTAAGCACGAGTGTCAGGCTAGATTATCTCTTCCCGCTTCCCAATTAAAATCAGCTGTCAGGGTGACAGACAGGTTGGGACAGCCCGTCAGGCCAGCTGGGGCGTGAGGAGCAACTGCGGTGAAGCTGAGCAAAGGCTGATGAAGGAGGCTGGCAGAAGCAAGATCTTCCTGCTTCCACCAGCTGGGGCTGCTGGCAGAGGGGAAGAGGCCAAGGGGGCCAACCCAAATCTATGCCAGGCGGGGAGGGAGGAGAACTGATCCTTGAAGGCCGGCAAACACACACAGACACACACCAGCCCCATAAAGGGGAGCTCAAACCAAGGGAGGAGAAAACTCTGGACTGAAGGCCTGATTTCTCTCTCCAGCTTCCAGAGTTGGCACTGAAGGGGCATTTATGTAACAGCTGCAGCCTCAAGAAGGAAGGCTCAAAACTTCCTTTAGAGGCTGAAGTGTGAGGGAGAGCTGCAAGTTTGGCACCAGATGTGAGACCCGACACTTGGAGGGCAAAATGATAAGCAATGCAAAACGCACACAAATGTGGAACCCCTGCAGGATGAGTCGGTGTTGGCTAATGGGAGGGACAACGTTGCTTGTTGCTGGTCACCTTTGCAGAAGAACATAAGGAGAGCCTGCAGGATCAGGCCCATGGCCAATCTAGCAAAGCGTTCCCTGTGAGCTGAGTCGTCCCATAGAAAACAGGCCTTGCAAGTTCTTTCACTCTGTTTGGGATAAGACGTCATGGGGCTTTTCGGATGAGCAGCTGTGCTCTCAGCCGGCAACGGATGTAAGGGGCTTCAGCTCAGAGCCCAGGTGAGGAAGGTCTGAGCAGCTGAGGAAGTTCAGCTGGGCTGCGGAGCTGAGCCTCCAGCAAACGCTGCTGTTCCTCACGCTCCGCATTAACCCCTTTCATGATCACCCTCTTGCAAGGCACTTCCGTGCAATTCGAGCCATTTGCTGCCCCACTCAAATGCCAGGTTAATTCCAAAACCCCATTTAGGCTATCAAAGCCCACGGAAGCCGATTCTCCCATTCAAGGATGGAATGACTTAACAGTGGCACAATTAGCATCTAATTTGTAAGTCGTTATGGCGCAAAGTATCCGGCGAGAGCGCTTTTATTGAATAAACCTGCTGAGCATAATTTCCTCGCAGAACTAAGAAGAAATGCATTAAGTCATCACCTGCCTCTGCCTCCCTTTCTGCAGAGATCACCGCTGAGGCTCTATAATTGCACCTCGTCTCTGAGGGAGTTAAAGAGCTGTGGTGGCTTGCCACCTTTTTCTCAAATAAAACATGAAATGGACTGGGGAAGAGGGGAGACTTGTTCACCACAACCTGACACACTGAGATTTTCTGAGCGGCAGCATTCCTTGGGGTTCTTGCCATGTCCTACCTGGGGGGACACCTGCTCCCTCTCTGTGACTCTGCGGCGTTTCAGGGCTCCAACGCACAGGGACGGCTGCCTTCTCCACGGGACAATGTGGAATCTGTCTTCCCTAAGTCCTCTACCAACCAAATATAAAGCCACTCTTGGATACACTGTGCTGCTTTTTTGCTATTATTTTTGAATGGATTTGACAGACTTCGATAAAATATTTTTAAAAAAATTTAAAAACCAAACTCGTGGTAGGCATTATTTTTATTATTAATAGTAATACTACAGTGGACCCTCTGGATACAAATTTAATTCATTCTGGGGGTCTATGCGCCCCCCGAAAAATTCGTACCCAGAGGCGCCGCGTCTGTGCATGCGCAGCGGCAAAACCCGGAAAAATACTTCCAGGTTTGCTGCATTCGAGAGTAACGTAACCCGAGGGTCTACTGTATTATTAATTGAATTTATAAACCACCCTATAACTGCAGTTTTTTTGCAAATTATTCTCCAGTGCTTAATTGAATGGGGAACAACACATGCATGCCCCCTTGCTTAAGCTGGGCAGCAGGCCTTCGTGTCTGGAGGACGCTTTTGGTGAGCTCGCAGGCAGTGGGGCAGGAAGCAAGTGAGCCCTTGAGCAAACCGCAGCTGTCTCTTTAAGAACCGAAAAATTATTAATATTATTATTTATTATTAATAATATTAATTAAATGTGTTAGTCACTTTACCTTGCCCGAAGCAACTCAATGCACTAAAAGCACAAAGAGGTAAAAGGAAAACCTGACATGTGCATCAAATGGGGGGGGGGGGTTACATTAAAAACATCCCACCCACTTCTAAAAGGCCACTGATAGTTAAAGGCTGAAGGCCTGGTTACAGAGCAAAGTTTAAGCTAGTGCCCAAAGATAATGTAATGACGGCGCCCAGCAAGCCTCCCTGGGAGAGCGTTCCACAAAGGGGGAGCCAATGCAGAAAAGGCCCTGTTCTCGTCCTCTGGATCTCTCACAGAGGGGGCACACAAAGAAGGGCCTCGGATAATGGCCGCAGGGTCTGGGTTGGTTCATATGGGAAGCTTTAGCATTTCAGGGAACTTGCAGGCACCATCTCATAATGAATTGACAGGAGGGGGTGGGGTGGGGTGTGATGACACCTACATGCTTTTCTCCTTCAATCTTCTTATCGGCTGCTTGCATTGCATCCAGGTACTTGAAATATAACTCCATCAGTCTGTCAACCTGCCGGGGGGGGGGGGGAGAGAAGAAGAGTGGAAAAGGTTTGAACTCATCACACAGCCATCTAATAATAATAATAATAATAATAATAATAATAATAATAATAATAATATTTGTACCCCACCCACCCCACCCATCTGGCTGGGTTTCCCCTGCCACTCTGGGCGGCTTCCAACAAAGATGAAAAACACATTAAAATGTCACACATTAAAAACTTCCCTGAACAGGGCTGCCTTCAGATGTCTGCCAAATGTCAGGTAGTTGTTTATCTCTTTGACATCTGAAGGGAGGGTGTTCCACAGGGCGGGTGCCACTAGCGGGAAGTCCCTCTGCCTGGTTCCCTGTGGCTTTGCTTCTCGCAGTGAGGGAACCGCCAGAAGGCCCTCAGAGCTGGATCTCAGTATCCGGGCAGAACGATGGGGGTGGAGACGCTCCTTCAGGTACCCTAGCAAGACGAAGGGCCCACGGACAGCGAGGTGCCTCTGCATTGAACAAGTTGGGCTTTTAAAGCCGGGGTGCCACATCCGTACTGAATGGGACACCGGAAAGCAAACAGCCTGCAAGGACCTGCTCACAGACTGCACGGCACCCAACAGCCCCAGATGCTCTGAAATCGCACTGATTCTGCTTATCTCAGCACCCAATTCCCTTCCCGCCCCCTTGATCATTGCTCCTCTAAGCTGGCCTGACCCAGGGGCTCCCTTTACACCGTTCTCTGTCTTGCCAAAGCAGCTGCATCCGCGTCTCCCGAGAGGCAAGATTTCCAAGGCCAAAAGGGGAGAAATCAGCACTAGGCTCCCAGGCAGGTGCTGCCAGGAAACCCACAAGGAGGGCACGGGAGCAACCTCCCTGCCTCTGCCCCTCGTTGACAGCTACCTTGGCCAGCAGCCGTTGCCAGACCTGCTCTCCCACATATATTTCAGGGTGGGTGCGTGCGGAGACGGCAGATTTTATTCCAACGGCAGACGTCTGAAGCTCTCAGGATGCATTAGCGGCTGCTCTTTGCAGAACAAAACCAACAGCAGCCCCTGGGGACCCACTTTGCAAGTCCCACCAGAAGTGCAGGCTTGCACAGGCCCTCCCCTCCAGCGGGACATCCCTGGTTCCCTCTCCGCTCCTCTAATTGATTTCCAAAGAAGATACAGGTCCTCGGAGCCAATATCAATTTTCAGGAGCACTGAGAGCACTAACCATTTCCTTAGCTTGACATGCTGGTGGTTGAAACTGCAGGTTTCCCCGGAGAAGCCAAGGATTAAGGACTCCGGCCCACCCTATCCATGCAGCTGGGGCAGGGCTGCGCTCCAGGGGGTTGGTGGTCTCAAGAAGGGTCCCTGAAGGAAGCCTATGCCACTACAGTCATACCTCATGTTACGCTCGCTTCATGTTACGTCCTGTGGAGATCCGGAAGTACCGGAAAGGGTTACTTCCAGGTTTCGCCACTCGCACATGCGCAAAGCTCAAAATGACGTAACATGCGCAGAAGTGGCGAATCCCAACCTGCGTGTGCGCAGACGCGCCGCTGCAGGTTGCGCTCTTTTCACCTTCAGGTTTAAGGTGCTGGTTTTAACCTTTAAAGCCCTATACGGCCTAGGACCCTCGTACCTACGAGACTGCCTCTCCTGGTATGTACGACGGAGGAACTTACGATCTTCAAACAAAAATATCTTGGAGGTCCCAGGCCACAGAGAGGTTAGGCTGGCCTCAACCAGAGCCAGGGCTTTTCGGCTGTGGCTCCGATCTGGTGGAACGCTCTGTCACAAGAGACTAGGGCCCTGTGGGACTTGACATCTTTCCGCAGGGCCTGCAAGACAGAGCTGTTCCACCAGGCCAGGGCACAGCCTGACTCCCTCCTTTGGCAATCTTCACAGAACTCTAGCCCAATGGTTGCCATCAATTTGATTTGAATTAATTTTATAATTAAATGATTTTAGAATGTTGTATTATTTTATTGTTGTTAGCCGCCCTGAGCCCGGCTTCGGCTGGGGAGGGCGGGATAGAAATAAAATATTATTATTATTATTATTATTATGATTATTATTATTTTGTGAATGGGCCTCTGGAACGGGTCCCATTCGCAACCAGACGTACCACTGATTTCATGCCACAAGACACCCACGCAGCACACACCTGGCTGTGAGGGAGAGCTACGAAGCCATGACCCTGCCATGAAGCCGGCGGAGGGGTTGGCAGGATGTGGGCAGCAGTGCTGCACCATGGGGCACAAGCCCCACTGAAATAGGAAAAGGGCAACAGCACGGTGGGTCTTGTGCAAGGGAACTCCTTTGGAGGATTGTCATCGAATCACAGAATTGAGGAGCTGGAAGGGTCCTTCATGGGCCATCTAGTCCAACCCCCCTGCAATGCAGGAATCGCAACTCGAGCATCCATGACAGGTGGAACATGGTGCCAAATGTTCACTAGTAGAACTTGTGGGGGCAGGAAAAAAGATAACTGATTGAATTAAAGGTGGCATGCAAGGGGGTCCCCACGTTTAATCCCAGCCTGAGAGGCAGTGTTTGCCCGCTCACCTGGTGAGCTTTTTATGGCTGAGTGGGGGATTTGAACCCAGGTCTCCCAGGTCCTGGTAGTCCAACACTCTGACCACTCCACCACACTGCCTCTCACCATCCTGGATACCATTTGGACAGTATCACTGAGACAGTGCCCAATTTCTCCCGCCCCCACAGGCTCTGAACCCCCCTCCTGTTCCCAGCTCCCCAACACTGCCCCCCCGTCTCTCTCACCTTCTCGCTGTCGTTCTCCGTGAACTTGTTGAGCAGCCGAGTTCTCTGCTGTCCCCTCAGATTCCTCAGGAGGGAGGCCAAGATGGAGCAGATGTGCTCTGGGGGCAGAGAAAGAGATGCACACACTCAGGTCGGGTAGCTAAGGCTGCCCCCCCCTCAATCCCTTTGCCAAGAGGCAGAGGAGTCAGCTGCTTCCTGCGCAGCTGAGTCTGACGGAATCATAGAGTTGAAAGAGACCCCCAAAAGTCATCTAGTCCAACACCCTGCAGTGCAGTATGAAGAGAAGCAACTCGAGAGAGCCTTGCCCCTTCTCCTGAACAAGTTCCCATTGAAGGGATGGCAATTGGGACATGACAGGAACAAACGACTCCTGACCGCGGAGCCTGATTTAGCTGCAGCGGGAGCGGATTCTGCAACTAGGCTTGCATCTATTCACAGAAAGGCCATTGTGCCAAACATGGAGTTGGGCACAAAGGCTGCCCAAAATAATGAGCTTTCTCTTGCCTGCTTTGCAGCCTCTCAGATTCTGCTGACGGGTCAAGTTCAAGGCAGCACAAGTCTTGGGAAAAGAGGGAGCGCAGAAGCCCCCAAAGGAAACCACTATTATTACTACTATTCTGCTGCCTCCACTGGGCTCTTGCTGGCACCAAGACCAACAGTTCCACTCCAAATCTCCATCCTGCACCTTCACAGGCCTGATCCTGAAGGGCCCAAGGCGAAGGCATCCTTCAGCGAAATGGGAATTTAGAAATGGAAGAAGAGCCCTGCTGGATCAGACCGACATCCTGCTCTCCCAGTGGCCAACCAGATGCCCCTTGTGGGAAACAAGCAAGCAGGATTCGAGCACACGAGTCCCCTGCCCTCCTGTGCAAGTGGTATTCAGAAGCATTGCTGCCTCTGACCCTGAAAGCAGAGCACAGTCCCCGATAGCCGCCTCTCCTCCTCCATGAATTTGCCTAATCCTCTTTTAAAGCCAGGTGGGCTGCTAGCCATCACTGCCTCCTGCAGGTACGAGTTCCACAGGTTAACCATGTGCTGTGTGAAGAAGTCCTTTCTTTAATCTGCCCTGAATCTTCCAACAACACTTTGCTTCCTTGGGTTCAGGTGCAAGCGGTGGGGCCAGCAGCTGCGGCTAGCAGTTGCTTGACAACCATATGTCAGGAGTGCTCTGATGGTGTTTCCTGCTTGGCAGGGGGTTGGACTCGATGGCCCTTGTGGTCTCTTCCAACTCTATGATTCTATGATTCTATGCTTATATGGCACCAGCAGCGGCCTCTGCCAACCTGGTGCCCTCCTGAGGTGCCAGCT